>NC_138577.1:31273968-32668937 GCF_964289735.1 Phaethon aethereus | reverse complement strand
GATTTGGGATTGTTCTTAGCTTGTTCTGCAAGTTTGCAGCCTGTACAGTCCAAAATATAGTTTCCTTTTCCTTCCTCCAGAGGACTCATTCTTTGTATCTAGGAAGCACACCAAATCACCAGTTGGAGGAATCCACTTCATGCTTTCCCTGTGTTTATATTTAACCAGGATGGGTATTTTCAAGGAAACAGTTGTTGTATTGCAAAATCAGATGCAGAAACTTGCCAGTCAGGGAAGCTTCTCAACAGATCAAAGAAGTCATGGTTTGAGAGATATTCTGAAGAGGAATAGTAAACTTTAAGATCACGATTGTACATTGTTACCTTAAGATTTTTGGGGAACTCGGAGTAGTCTTAGTGCAATTCAGCTTAATCTGTATTTCATCCTTAACTCTAAATAACTTACCTGTTGTGGCATCACACTTCACCTGGAAGCTCTATTAAGTACCTCAGAAGCATAGCAGGCCTCGTAGTTTTTGGATTTCAGTGTTACAGGAAAAGAGGCCAGCTGAAGTAGCAGGTAAGCACTGGAAATGAAGAAGTGGAACACTGCCTTTGCATTGTTTAAAACATAGTATTTTAAGTCATGGTTATTTTTAATTGCAGAAGAGCATAGGCAAGCTGCAACAGAGAATTATCAGACCTACCAAAGAGTGGGCTTCAGCTGCAACAGCTTTGCTATTGGGAACACTCCACTCTACCTTCCACTAATTAGCAGGGATATCACAAGGTAGTAAAGTAGATTGCAATATTTAAGTGAAACCATAGAATGGAGCTGAACAGCTGAAATAAAATTGTCTCTGTTATCTAGTAAACCTGCAAACTGTTCACTTACTCAACAGAACCAAAAGATGATGGCTTTAAAATCAATGCAAGGCTGAAGGCTCAGTATTTGATAGGTACAGTGAAGGCACTAGTATGGCTGCCTGCATAGATGCTAGAAATAAACAGCTGAGTATTTTAAATGATTGTGTTACATAAAAAAGGTAAGTTTGACCATATAAATCCATCTCTGATATGATACAGGTGTTCTGTACAGCTTCATGTGTTCTCAACACCTTCATGAACAGAGAAGTCATGCTTACTGACTGACTGCCAGAATGCATGCAGGAAAGGAAAACACTTTTGTAGTCTCACTGGCTTTGTATTTGCAAGATCACCCATGTTCCCACTCCAAATGTCAGATTAAACTTGGCTTTAGGGAAAATCAAAATTCTTGAGGATTTAGTTAATATGTACAAAGGAGCAAAGTGTCCCTTATATTTGTGGTGGGTCATATTCTGTCCTCAGATGCACAATGATTGAATGCACCTAAGAAGGAGCCAACTTCTATGCCACTAGCTAGTCCTTCATAAGATATGCCAGTGGTCAATATTATCTTCAGTCATTGCTGGTTCAAGGCTTAAAAGCTCTAATCATTTGAAGCAATTCTGTGAATTGGAGGTGAAATGTGCATTAAAGTAGGAGCTGTCATAGTTCACACATTAGGTCCCTACTTCTGTTTACTGAAGCCTAGAAAAACTTCAGATGGCTCTTATGCCATTTTTTATAGAGCTGTTGCTAAATGATAACTCTTCCATTTTGCGACTTAAAATCAAGGGGCCATTAACTCCTTTCCCCATTTCTGTATTGTCAAACAAGGGTCCAGTTGGTCTCTTGCTTGTTTCCTGTTATGTGGGAACATACTACAAACAGTTGTATTGCTTTTACTCATATATGAAGGTTTTGTCTACGTATTTCCCATATTCAACAAATATTCCAGAAGACAAATTGGTCAAGTTACTATGACCTGATGTTCGTTGCCAATACTGAGAAAATATTTTTAAATGATTGTGCTGGCTAAACCACGACACTGATGGACTGTTTTACTGGAAAGTCAACACCTTATATTCTAGATAAGATATGGGCAGTAGCCTTTCTCCTTATAAGCAGAAATCTACACCTTGACTAACTGAAAACCCATCATAACTTAAATAGAAAATTACACAAAACATACTTAAGCAGAAATAAGAAATATACACCACTGTTTTCTTTTCACCATGATTAGGGCATTGATGATATTACTGGAGAGCCACTTGTTCAGCGTGATGATGATAAGCCAGAGACGGTTACCAAAAGGCTGCAGGCTTATGATGCACAAACAAAACCTGTTCTAGAATATTATAGGTAAGTAGTAAAATCTACTCTTCCACATTCTAAAAGCTACACATTAGCATAGTGGGGAACTGATCTCTTCAGTTACAGAAATATTCCAACAGTGAATGTGGTATGAGTAGCAGTGTATCTTTCATCAACTCAGTAAGAAATCAACCCTGTAAAATACGTATGTGTTCCACTGTTGCACAAAATCTCTTCAGGAACTTGCTTAGCAAAAGAGCCTGCAGACTCTTAGACTGCAGCTATATTTAGCTTTACAAAGAGTGCTATGCATTATTCAATACATTACAATACCATTCTGAGCAACATAGCTCTGGTTAGTAAGGTAACAAGAGACAGGTCCTTTTTTTGGAAGATTTAAGAGTATTTTCTCCTTTAGATGTCTAAGTGGAAGGCTCTCCTAACGGGGCAAGGGGTCAAGAAGTGATGATACACAAATGTTAATGAGGATTTAAAAGTGGCTGTTCAAAGAACAGGCCTGTGACAGGCACAGCTAGCAAGACTCTTTGGGAATAAGTAGCTCTTTCAGAATACTGCCATTGCACTGTGGTTAGTTCTTTTAAGAGCCAAAATTATCTGTAAAGTTTGTCTTAATGTAAAGCTGAAAATATCACATTGCTAATCTATAGATAATAGTAGGTCACCATGTAGTGTTACCTTGCCTAGACAAAGAAATCAGACTCTCTGACAACATCCTGAAGTGACTGCCCTTCCTCTGTCTCCATATCCGCTACCCTTCACTATGGTCTACCAAAACTGTTGAGCAGAAGACTAGAAGCTTCATCTTTGAAGTTTTAAAGTTTTAAAGAAGGAGATTTTCTGGATTGACAATGTTTTAAAGAAGGAGATTTTCTGGATTGACAATGATTTTTCTGACTTTGGTAGCTTTCTGAAGTGAAAATGACTCAAAGCACCACAGTAAGACATAGGCCTAAGCTATTATTCTTACTGATAACAACATACTTTATCAATAAGACTAGCTGCTAGAACTACTTCAGAATAACTTGATTGTGCCTTGTTCACTTGCTTGTTCTGGTACACCTTCTTTCATTCTTAAGTGCAATTTTACAATACCTGGGTTAGTCACGATTGTTTGGATGACTGCTGTATAGCATATGCTATATGACTGTATTGCTGCTGCTTATTTTTACCCTTCATAGTTTATTATTAAGTACTCTGTGGACAGCTGTCAGTTTTATGAACTGATGTGGCCAATAGCTCACTGTTTGAGGAACAGAGTTATACATGTCCAGCCTGCATTCCCAATGTTATGTCTGTTCTTGGTGTTAAACCACATGCATATCTGCACGCTCTTGCCAGGTCAGTCTTAAAGTGAGGTGGAGATCCTGGAACAATTAGACAATTTGACTTCTACAATGCTTTATTCTTTTTCTTCCTTAGGGAAAAAGGGTTACTGAAATCCTTCTCTGGAACAGAAACCAATAAGATCTGGCCACATATCCATGCTTTCCTCCAAACCAGGTTGCCAGATGTGAGCCAGAAAGATGCTGCCACTCCCAGGTGAAAATAGGTCTAACTTCTGCTCACCTGTCATAGCTCACACTTGATTACATGAGATTCAGCAACCAAGGATTTCTCTAAGTAGTCTACCAGACTGATCAGTAATTGAAGTCTCATGTTGTCCTTAACTTACATTATGATAAAAATTTGTTGCCTGTGGTTCTCACTTTAATGCTGTATTTTTTAATATTAAATATACCTAATTTTTATAATATAGTAACTGATTTTAACAAAAGCAGCTACTTTTGTGTCTCTTATTCAGAAAATATTAATGTTTGCAAACACTGACTGGTGAAGGAAACACATTTCAGAATACAGCTTAATAACAAAGCACATTGATTGATTTACTCACTCATGAAATGCAGTGTGATGCAATGATAAGGGTTATGAAAGCATGTTTCTTGAATGTGTGATTAGTTCGGGCCAACCAGAAGCTGTGGGGAACCATGACTACTGTTCTGCAAAAAGCCATTTCAGACCAGAACTGGCATACATATGGGTTATCTCATGGAGGACAGTCACATTCTTTTAGCTTTGCTAGCACAGATGTTATTTGATTTTGCTGGATTTAAATTACCCTTAACACTTGCTTGGGTGATTTGCCTTATTATTATGTTTATATTTCTGCTCTCAGAGCAGCTATCTTTTGCAGGCATGAGAAATGGACTTTCAGTGATGTGTAACACATTGGTAAAGCCTCTGTATGCAGCTTTGTAAGACTTCATTAGCACAAAGACAGCAGATACCAAACAGATTAGTTGTAATATGGTAAGCATGTAGCTAGATGATCTTGAATAGTGTGTCTTTTCTACCGTCTTTGAAAAATAACGGCTCATTGACTATGGGAAATCCTGGCACTGGCATCAAATTACTAACTTGGTCATATTAACTGTAGCAAGCTTTACTGTAGTGATTGAGCTGGTTTTCATGAGTTCATACTACGAATTCATGTCTCTGACCAGCTCTTGTATTTATTTATTTATTCACTAGATAACTGGAGTTACAAACAGCCTAGGTAATGCAGACATTGCTATTTTTCCGTGAAGTCTCCTAGCTGTTTTTTTTTATGCTCACCAGATTAAGAGTTTCAAGAAGAGTCAGCAAAACCTGAGGAACAAACAACTTTAGGCAATATCTGAAGTAGCTGTGTCCTACTAATGCAGGTACCAGTCTCCTTTTGCAGTGACTGTTTGTAAACAACTCCAGAGCTGTGGTGCTGATGTACCTTGGACTACATCTGCACATCTTGTTTTAGCATTATTGACATAGACTCAAATGTTTGTCAAAAAAAGATGGCCATGTAGAATTTGTAAAGTCTTAGCATTACTACAAATGAACAATATGGGCAGCAGCTATCACTGCAAGTAGCTTTCCTTACATTTTAAAGCAAGCTTGCCAAAAGGTTGACCACTTGTACTTTCAGAAATGTCTATACGGAGGCTGTAAACTGAGTGAGTTTAGAGATGCACTTCCTTAAAAAAGTCATGGTTAAAAAACAGTAGCTACCACATTACAATGAGAAACCCTGATGTGCTGCTTAGTTCTCATTTTAATTTCAATAAAAAGCAGCTACGCTTGTTTTTTTGCCAGCCTACATAAGTTTTAGTTAGCTGGAAGGGGATCTCCTCATGGTTTGACATTTCTACACTATCCACTTTTAGCCCCTTAGAAACTTTAAAAATAACTTTCAGTATATCACAAGTTGCTAGATCAATGTGGCTCTACTCCTAATGGTAGCAATTGCAAGTCACTATGCTACACTGCCCGTACTACCCTTGTACATAACATTCAGTTAAAAAAAAACCCTGAAATTATTCATGTCCCTTAATAATTAACTAATTATTAAGGAGAAGGCAGTGTTTACTTATCCTCTCTTGATTATCTGTCAAACTTAAAATAAAATTTACTTTACTACTGAAGCTGGTTATTTCTAATCTGCACTGGGGACAGAGCTGCTGCTTGCTCCTTTACCCTCAGTGTCTGCAAAATAAGTGCTAGAGAACACAAAGCACACAAACAGCTAATTCTATCAGTGGATTTGGAGCTCCTACTTTTGCTACTGCATTTGTACTAATACTCACACTGCAGACTTAAGACTTTTCTCTACCTATGCTATAGACAAAGCTGAAAATTACTGGATCTCAGCACAGCTTTTGCCTGAATTAGCACCTACAGGTAGACTGTGTTCATCAAGCTATTGAAATCTAGATGCCTTCCAGACCTTATATAAAATCAGAACAATACAGTAAAGGACCGAAAGTGTGTACTGATACCATTATTTAAAGTATGAGCTGTCTTCACTGGAGTCTTCCAGTCTATTTTTATAGATAGAACTGCTGAAATAGCAGCAAGTTAGAAAAGCACAGTAGAATTTTGGATTGCAGAGATTCTGTGGAAGGCCTTGTCTAGAAATAGTATTTGGATATCCAGCTCCTCAAACAGGAAGCTTTTAATGATTTTCTGCTTTAATTGTTTGAGTTGGCAATATCAGAAACCCACGTTAGTTTAGTAGCATGTGAAGTATCTTTCAAACCTTGCATGACACCTTACCCTATGTGAACTGCGACAGAGCTTTTTGCCTAGTCCTTGTACCTCGAGTTCCCTCCATCAAATACTCTCCCTATAATGAGACTTTGTTTAACCAAAAAATAAAGCTGAAGTTAGCTTTATGAACAAGAAGAGAGTCAGACTCAAAAATCATACAGCCCAGCACTCATATATAGACAAGCACTGCTTATGTTTTAGGATAAAACCAAATAATGTTTAATGAAAGCACAATGTAACATTTAAATCCCCCTAGTAGAGGTAGAAAGCCAGTGTTTTAATATAATCCATTCAGATCTGAAATACTGATACCAGATATTGATTTATTGCTATTAGTGATAACCAAATTTGAGAGCTTATAATGTCAGCAAGGTAGCATGAATACAGTTATGATCTCCAATATTCCTAGAGTAAAACATGTCCTCATCTGTAGTAAGACAATAGCAGATTCTACCAAGAATCTACCGCTTCTTGTAAACATTGTATTTGTGCAGATTTTATTTTTTCATACTTTAATTTCTAAAATCATAAAAGGCAAGGTTAGTAGCAGAAAACACATCCAGTTTCACATTCGGCAATATGAGAACCCTGCTCTTCAAGGACAACCAAAAACCTAGCAGCACATTTTCAAACAATATTACAAGTTTTTCTGAATTACCCACCCTTCAAAATCCCTTCCCCCCCTAAAACCAAACAACAACAACAAAAATCTGACACTAAAAATAAAGTGCAGTACCCAGAAAAATAAGTATCAAGAAAATAGCCATGTTTGTTTCTTTGGAGGGAAAAAAAAAAAAAAAAAGCTAAGAAACAAGAGTACTTGGCCTTGAATCTTAAGAGTACTATACTGTGTCCATCATTTTGGATTCTTCTTCATCTCTTTGTATCACAGAGCTTAAACTGCAGACATCTGTGTTTATGGAACCTTGTAGATCACCTGTGTTCTGCAAGAGATGAAAAACTGACAGCTTAATTCTCCATAACTGTATGGGGGTGGGGGGTGGGGGGGCGGGGAGAGAGAGAGAGAGATTTTAGCTTGAGTTGGACCCTTTGTGTTGTCCATCTTAAGATAAGACAAATTTGCAATAGTAAGGAAATAATCTTTGAAAAATTAATCAACCAGTATTATCTCACTGTGTCAAGAATTCTTTAAATTTGCTGGCATAGGTTGTATTTGGTCTCAGTATTTCTAGCACTTGACTACACGTTTACTTAAAATTCAGCTGTTGGATTTCACCTGAGAGGTACTTTTATCAAATTATTTCAAATATGTAGTTTCAATTATGACTCCTTCCCTAATACCTAATTTTTTACAATCTTTTAAGTTGCTTCTTCAGTCATGAGAGTGGCCATCACTAGTACTGTAACAAAAGACTTAAGTACCCTCAGTTTCGTTTTATCACAACAGGAGACCTTCCTTAGGCTTGACTTACCTGAATGATCCCATGAATAGGATTAGTTATTTTACACTGAAAGCTCATTTCACTGCTTGTGGTAAAGACTGCGAATAGAATTCTAGCATCTGATTAGTTTTATGATGCAGTGTTTGCTTGAAACATGAAAACGTAAGGGCACTGAACTAACATATGCTTCTGACCTGATGCTAACACTTTCTTAATTCCAGCAAGTAAAAAGAAAGCACATGTATGCCTTGCATATTGTTAATACTGCACATTATATCCTGAGCACTAGCAGTTCTATAAAAAATAATCCTCTTTATATTTCAGGAAGTTACAGTTTCTCAAGGCAGGAGCTAATCCTACTTTAGTTAAATTAATTTCTAGAAATAATATACCTACCTGTGAAAAAGGTGTCAGCTCTCCTACAAGACCAGGATTGACACAGAGATCATGTAGTAACATAGTTTGAAAGCCATGTGATTGTGACCAGATTCTCACTCTTGTCTTGAATGCTTCAAGTTCATTTTTAAAAGCCTCAAAATAGCCTTCTCCTGTCTGCAAACAGAAAAATGAAATATTTGCACTTCAGCCACATTTACTTTTGAGTTGTAAGCATACACAGTGCTGAAAAAACCCCACACAGTAATGCATGTTATACCCTTTGGGAAATAACTGTGAATAACTTAAGAATAATGTTAGTCAATTTAAAATGCAATTTCAGGTAGATTTCTTTTTAAGACAATCTGTATTATTTATATGTAGAAGCAAAGTAATTGATTTATCTAAGGACATGTAAAAATAAATCTAACTTTAGGCTTTCCTTTATTCCATCTCAGAAGCCAGTACCCTTAGAACAATAGGTGCTTGTTGGAGCACTCTGGTCAAAAGTTGACTTGCACTTTGAACTTCTTTAGGCAGTATTGAGATCCATTAGTCTTCAGTAGACTGAATACAGCCTACTACAGTTTCAGTCTTCCTGCATTTCTCCTGCATAACTCTGGATTGCTCTATTTCAGTAATGAGAAAGGGACAGTATTTTGGGCAGATGAAATGGGAAGTTGTGATAATACACAGGTACACTGTGAAAACACAGGTGTAATCAGCCAAAATCAGTACTCAAACTGGTCTATGTTTGCTGTTGTTACTTAGTTATTACTTGTCTGTAACAACCCGGTTGTCCCCCTGCTGTATCTTGCCTTCCCTCTGGCATTAGCAAAATCCACTAAATTTTAATTTTCAAAATCAGAATTACACCAAAATATTCTGTCTATAAAAGAATTGCTAAGAAAACGCTTTCCCATAAGCTTAAGTCAGTCAATACAATTTTTAGCCTTTTATGGTTAGGAAGAAACCTTCTCTAAAACACTGGTCCCTTGAACAGCATCAAGAGTTTCTCCCATCATTACCCAAGTTGACTTACTTTGGCTTTTTGGAAAAAGAGACGAAAACACCCTCTTGGATCCACATTGCAGCTTCTGGCAATTTCTATAATAAACTGCATTACAACTGCTTGGTGTGCTACTTGCTCCATCAGAGCTCTTTTCTGAAAAAAAGTTATGATTTAAAGATATTTCCTGTGATTATATTTATAAAATTCAGCACAGTTTCCTTTTGTTCTAGTTCCTAAACAGATGAGAACTGATGCTCACAGAAGCAAGCAGACTGATAATTAGTTATAACTAGACATATATATGACAATGCACTATAAAATTTTTCTTTAACAAAGTAGAGAGAGGGTGGGACAAACAGTTAAACAGCTAAACAAGTTGGTCAGCTTTCTTATACTGCAAGTGGGAAACTATGCTTTCAAACAATTTAGACATCATCTTCATACCTGTTCAGCTTCTAGATGAAAACACCACAACATGAGATATCTAGATGTTTCTTCACATACAAGATACGGGTGATCAGACAAAAATCTTTGACTATCATCCCATCTGCTCAGCATACCTAGTAAGAGAAACATAGTTAAGGTATTCTAAATGGATAAATGATTTAATGCAGCAAGGAAGTTACTTGCATTGATACCCCAGTATATATAACACCTTTGCAATTCCCTAACCTCAGAATGACAGCATGCAGCCAAATTTGGGGGTTTAATTTATACATCTAACCAATGCTGAGTGTTACCAGAAGGTATAATCAGACTTTGAAGATATTAACAGCCACAATTTCCTGTATTTTAATGCCTCTCTAGCATCATTGATAAGTTATTTTTAATCAGTTCTCATACACACTAACAACACGGTGCAGGTATCTATTAGTTACATCATCAAATAGTTTAGAAAGTTTATGGATAGAGTTTTACATTCAGTGATTCTAACAAACACAAATCCTCTAAATGTTTGCAAATAGGAATGCAAAGAAAAGAATATGTAATCTGTCAAAAATGAAAGTGATTCTAACACATGATTTGCTAGGTTTTGAGGAAATTTGAATTTAATTACAGGAACAGCCTGATCTCAAAAAGCAAAGCCACATCAGTATTGGAAACTTAACTAGAAGATTGAATTGTGATAGCATGAAGCTACCTTCACGTAAAGAGCTGAGTTTAAAAATTGGAACTCAATACTCAGACCACTTCTTAAAATTGCCCTTCATGTATCACTGTAAGTCAAGTCATTACTGGCAAGAGGTACCAGATGTACAGCTTTACCCGTCTATCAGTGTATAATTATAACTGGGCTAAAGATAATTCAGTGGTAATGACCTAAGCTAATCTTAATTCTAGCAGACAAATGCCTAAAGAGAAAACATGGCTGTTTGCAAGACAGCTATCATTGCTTAAGTCCTTTATTGCTTGGAAGCCAGAGCAAGATCCAGAAATGGGACTCATGCAATATGGCTAGTGAATCCACACTGCCCTTTGGCAGCAGCTAGCACAGAACGAGAGACTTGAATGAGCATTAATGTATTGTCCCTTTTTACAATAAACTTACGTATTCTGAATTAAAATAACAAAATGGCTTTGAATTTAGAAGGCAAGAGAAAAACTGATGACCTTCTGTAATAAAGTTGTTTCTGTAACAGCTTACTCTGAATTTAGACAACGAAGTAATTTTGCCCAACACTTAGCTACAAAGCCTGCAAGAAAGCCTCTTTTTTAATGCTGAAATGCACAGCAGGGGAGACATCTTCTGATTCCACTATCATTACACTTAGCAGTTATTTGAGAGAACCTGTGCCTGTCACTGCTATTTGCGTACTCTGGCAGTGTTGTGCCTCAGCTTGGTATTTGCAAGGCTTGCTAAGGCTAACAGGGCTAGAAACCCTTTCTTTAAAACAGTTTAAGATCCTTAGAAGCCAAATAGCTTCGTAAAAACAAGTTTGTACAAAGAAATTAATTTTGCCAATTCTGTCCTGTTCTTGATTGTTCTGGAATTCCAAATATGGCTATACTATATCATAGTCTGAAACCAGCCTGTAATGAAGAATGTAAGGCACTTCAGAGAACCATCAAAACTTCAGATTACTTTACAAGATCAGCTTTGTGCTTAATTGTGTTCAACAATTATGACAGAGCTAAAGTGACACCTAGTGGATAATTAAATATAATTTTAAGAAATGCACAATTCCATGCACATATACTCTCAGTAAGCGTTTACAGACATTTCCCTTTAATCAGTCATTACCCTTGTGGCTTAAGAGCCACCAGAAAAATATTTATTAAAAGGAGACAACTATAGACAATGCCACGCACTTTTATATACACCACTTGCATTTCTATGAATGTCCCTGCCTTCTCCTACTGAACAGAAGAAATAGCTGCTAGAACTCTAGTTTTCAGGGTTTAAACTCATTTGAGTATTATGTTTTTCTCCATTGAAGTTCTTATTCATCACAGGAGCTAACAAGCTTCTACAGTTTACACCTTATTTCACTTTGAAATTATTATCTGTCCTGATAAAACAAAGCTGAACAGTCTTGTTAGCCAGGTCTTTCATTTGTTACCATTTATTCTGTACAACAGGGAGCAAACCTACACAAATTCTGTAGAAGTTTGAACTGCAAAATGGTGGAAAAAGCACACTCACCAAAGTGTCTAATCTTCTGTTCATGTTTTTGCATAAGTGGTTCAGACACATCTTCATCTTCTATTTCTTTTCTTTTTTGATTAATAAAACTCTGAGGAAAAGAAAAATTGTACTATCACAGAAACTCCAGATACACCTTTTTGTGATATATAGGAATATTATATTATATTTTACTATTTAAAGGGCTATATTCTAATTTTAGAGTCTTGTCATATGCTTTAGAAGACTTTCTTTAAAAAAGTGCATTTTCTAATGGAGTTTAGAAGCCTTATTATAGTATACTGACCAAAGAACTCTGAGAAACTTCTGTCCTCATGTAGGAACTCACTGATCTGTGAACAATGAGAATCATGTACATTCCCGCCTGGATGCAGCTAAATAAGTGAAATTAGGAGATGTGGTAGCTGTTGAAATTAAATTATGAAATAAAAGCTGAGATTCTACTATAAAAAAAGGCTGTGCTAAATAATCTGTATTACAGTAGTCAATATTAGAGGCAAACAAACAGTTTCGCATTTAAGAATTTGGCACGGTAGAGAAGCACACTCTCCATGTTCAGCACATTTGGCAACACCTGCACTACCTACAGTCATAGAGTGGTTTGGGTTGGAAGGGACATTTAAAGATTACATAATTCCACCCCTCCCTGCCATAGGCAGGGACATTTTCCACTACATCAGGTTGCTCAAAGCTCCATCTAACCTGACCTTTATTGCTTCCAGGGATGGGGCATCCTCAGCTTCTCTGGGCAACCTGTTCTAGTGTCTCACCATCCCCACTGTGAAAAATTTCTTCCTTGTATCTAGTCAAAATCTCCCCTCTTTTAGTTTAAAATCATTACCCCTTGTCCTCCTGCTAAAAGTCTGTCCCCATCTTTCTTACAAGCCCCCTTTAGGTGCTAAAAGGCTGCAATAAGGTCTCCCCGGAGCCTTCTTTTCTCCAGGCTGAACAACCCCAACTCTCTCAGCCTTTCTTCATAGGAGAGGTGTTCCAGCCCTCTGATCATTTTTGTGGCCCTCCTCTGGACCCTCTCCAGCAGGCCCATGTCTTCCTATACTGAGGGTTCCAGAGCTGGACTCTGTGCTCCAGGTGGGGTCTCACCAGCGTGGAGTAGAGGGGCAGAATCACCTCCCTTGACCTGCTGGCCACACTGCTTTTTATGAGTCCCAGGACATGACTGACTTTCTGGGCTGCGAGCGCACACTGCCGGCTCATATCTAATACCTAGATGAACCACACAAGTTCTGATCTGCACTTCTGGTAGAGAAATGTATCCAAATTTGTCGTATGTGTGCAGCTTGCTCCCTTTCATGAGGCAAAGTAAGAAAAAACCCAAACCACCAAACATTTAACACATACTGTGGATTTGTGCTGTACTGGACACAAAGACAATACTAGTAGAAGTAGAATAAAAAAAGAGGCTAACACTTGTTTTTATGTACACTGATATGGGTCATACCTTATTAAATACCTCCTTACTAACAGGATCTGTGTTCCATAAATTCTGTCTTTCCCTCTGGTTTAGTGCTTCTTCTTTTCTTCTCCACTCTTCCTCTCTCCATCTCAACTCTGCAGCTTCAGTCTTTGCTTGAGCAGATTCCTGATCATGGGATTCTGAATTATGCAGTGCTAAGCTACCAAGTTTTTGCTGGGCTTCTGCTAGGTTCCACGTGCATTCTACCGAGTGCTTCACGAACTCTCGTTCTCTTTGGCAGGCTAATTCAATCCCTTGGCTGTATGTCTGTGAGGAAAATTAGACATGCTCTTTATGGAGGGAAAATTGACAGTTTACAGTTTGTATAGGAGCAGACAGGCCTAAATTCCAAAGGTAACGCACCTTAGATATGCAGCATTATATTTGCAGGAGTGATGAAGCATGGTATTGTACACCTAGATGTTTTTTAGAAAGAGATTTCTAAATCAAGCTGTCTTAACTTTCTTAAGTGCATTTGCAAAATCATGGATCGTGTACTTCTATAGTGTCTAGACTGTAAAAATACTTTTGACACAGCTGAAAACCCTCTGGCTATCTCTGGGCTGCAATGATAGCAACAGCCAAGTGTGAGATACTCCGCATATATACTTATGAGAAGAAAGTCAGTTTTGTGGTGTCAGATCATAACAGTAAAGTAACTGCTGCTGCCTGCATTCCAGTGTGGATTAGTACCTAACAGATGGCCCACATCTTCCCTTGAACTGACAGTGAAAGTGGAATTTAAGTTATGAAGTGGCTGAGGCCCAGCACAAGCATATGCTCCTTTTGGTAAAATCTATTAAGGAGGTCACCACACAATTCCTGACAACATATTTATAAAACAACTTGCCCTAGCCAACAGACAAACACATCACTTGGATATCTGCTTTTTAGACATAAGGATGCTGGGGTAACTTCAACACAGCTTCTTACACATGACTTGCTGCCATGGCTTAGCCCCAGCCAGCAACTAAGCACCACACAGCTGCTTGCTCACCCGCTTTCCCTAGGTAGGACGGGGGAAGAGAATCAGGAAAGAAAAAAAAACCTTGCGGGTCGACATAAAAACAGTTTAATAGGACAAAGAAAGATGAAATAAAAATAATTATCAGTAATATTAACATCACTATTGAGGAACATACAAAACCAAGTGATGCACCATGCAACAATTGCTCACCACCCCGTGATGGATAGCCCGTCCCCAGCGGCTCCCACCCGCCGGCCAACTCCAGTTTTATACACTGAGCATGACGTCATATGGTGGGGAATATCCCTTTGGCCGGCCTGGGCCAGCTGTCCTGGCTGTGCCCCTTCCCAGCTTGCCGTGCCCCTCCCCGCTGGCACAGCACGGGGAGCTGAAAAGTCCTTGACTGAGTAGAAGCACTGTAACTGCTTAGCAACGACTAAACATCCGTCTGTCATCGACATTATGTCACAGTAACTCCGAAAGGCAGCACCACACCAGCTACCAGGAAGAAAATTAACTCTGTCCCAGCCGCCACCAGCCACTTGTCAAACGTGGAACTGCTGCTCGCGGACGGCGGCAGCCGCCAGCCGCCCCCGCGGGGCAGCTGCGCTGCCCCTCCTGGCGCGCTGCCGGGCGGCGGAGCGGCCGCGGAGGGGGCCGGACACTCCCGCACACCCCCGCCCCGACACGCGCGGGGCTCCGCGGTGACCCACGTGTCCCCGCGGCCCCGTCCCCGCGGCGGGGTCAGGCTGCGGCGGCCACGCAGCCGAAGCGCCCGCAGCACCGACCAGCTCCGCGCCGGCCGGGGCGGAAGAGCTGCGCCACCGGGGGCGGGAAGCGGCGCGAGGTGGCGGGGCGGCAGGGCGGCAGGGGGTGGGGGGCAAGGATGTACCTGCACTTCCGGCAGGCGCTGACGGGAGGCGGGAGCCTGCCCCCGCTCCTCGTCCTCCTCCGACGGAGGGCCGCTGTCCCGTGCGCGCGGCAGCCACAGCGCCATCCCCGCCGCCGAGCCCCCGCCGATCGCCGTCCCCAGCCGCCCGCGGCGCTTACACACTCGCCGGAAGTGAGGCATGCACCACTTCCGGCCATCTAAGCGGGCCGCCGCGCAGCCGCCCCCAGCGCCGTCGGGCGGGGCCTGCGCCAGCCGCGCAGCCCGGACCGGGCCGGGTCGGGCGTGCTGCTGCACCCGCCTCGCGGGAGGCCCGCCGCCGCGAGGAAGTGCCGCAGCTCCCCGGCGAGGCCGGTAGCGCGCGATGGCCAGCAGTTACGGCGCCCAGGCGCTCCCGCGTGTCCCTGCTCGGAGTACCGTGTGTCGGGCCTCTTCCGTGCCGGCGGAGGGCGGCCACCTCCCCGAAGGCTACCGCAGGACGCTGACAAATTATACGCGTATATATATACACACTATATATAATATAAATATTTAAAAAAAAATAAAAACTAGGCGCCCGCCGCTGCGAGGGCAGGAGCCGGCGCGCGCCCAGGGCCGCCGGGCGCGGCCGTGAGGGTCTCCGCCGGGCGCGCGGCCACCGACGGCGCCGCCGCCCGAGGGAGCGGGGCGGGGCCGGGCCGCGCGCCGCGGCCGCTGGGGGCGCCGCCGTCGCCGTCGTAACGCGGGTCGGGTCGTTCGGCCGCCCAGATGCCGCGGCAGGTGGTCGTCGAGCTGCAGGTCCAGGCGGTGAGGCCGCGAGCAGAGCGCGGTGTTCGGGGCGGCAGGCGGGCAGGGAGGGAGGTGATTCAAAGAAATTCAAACTCAAGAAATCTAAACTCATTAACATCAAAGTGTTACTAAGCAGACACCTTTATTGCAGCGCTGGACGCATGGGGGATATCTCCTCCTAACATGCGTGCGCTGAAACAAAAGTTCATCCTTTATATTCCTTAAAGACATGAATATTCACCCATTTTCCGAGAAATCACCTCCTCCCTGCTTATCCACTGCATTTACATAATACTGGCATTGCAAAACTAGACTACACATGCGCGGGGGTCTCGGTTGGTCGTCGGTGGTCGTTTGGGGAGTTAGCCCCCCACTCCTTTTTCCCTTTTATGGTCACATGTTTCTTGAGGATAATTTCTTCTCCTTGGATGTTTGCCCCTTCTGTTGTCCAGCGAAGCAGTTCCTTCTTATCATCCTTGTTTGAGCACTCCTGCCAGTCTGTCTCTATGCTCAAGGTTGAGATATCTTCTCTGTTCTCTTTAATCTCTCAGTCCTTGCTCCTAACTCTTCTTTGTTTTAATTTTCATGAGGCCTGCTTTCCTTGTGATTGACTGTTTACACATTGTTACAATGTTAGCATTGAGGCAAATACAGCCTAACGTCTATGAGAATAGGCCGTTAAACATAATCATACAGTTATTAGGCTAAAGAAATGTATCTAACAATTAAACTAATCACCTAATCAATAACTTTCCAAAAAGCATACATATATTGAGAAATTGACCTTAATTGTTTTAGATACTTGTTTCAGAGGAGCGGTGGTACGCCCCAGGCAGCCGGTGCAGGAGAGTGGCAGGGGACACGGGGCGGCAGAAACTTGTCACTGGGGGTATTCCAGGACCCTGAGGCACCTCACCATACAGCAAAAAAGGTTAGATTAAATGTGGAGTTTTTCTCGCTGTGTGGTGTTTATTTAATGAAGGGCGTTGCTGCTGTTGTGCAAATGGATAATACTAACGTGTTGCTCATAACAGGTCTCCTCTGAAGTAGGAGAAAAAAATTGTGGTTTTCACTCATTCATTTTCTTGTAGATATCAAACGTTTCTGTTGTGTGTAATGCTAACGTCTATGAAATCAGTCCCTGTTACATGAGATGATAAAAAAGTCCAAAATACCAAATGAGAGAACTCCTAATGATGGGTCATAATCTGGCAGCCTTTTGAGATTATCAGTAATAAGGCCAAGGGCCTACTGAGTCCTTTCAGAGATAGAGTCCTGCAGAGTTGGACTGATGGTGTGTGTGTAAGACTGGGCTGAGGAGTCTCATGTAAATGTGGTGGTCTTTTTCCCCTAAGGTCACATGTCCTGGTGTGTTTCTGCCTGACAAACATGACATTTTTCTCAGTGTATGCATCTTGGGTCAACAGAAAGAGGCAGTATGCCTTCCTCCTGTTTTCCCTCTCTTGTTTCATGAGAAGATGTGCTTTGAAAAGGTGACTTCCACTTTTTCAATGCCTCAGGCTAGAAGGTTTAATGTCTCAAGCCTTGTAGGAGCTGTAACCTGTGCGTAATCTTATTTTTCTTTACAACTGATAGGTTACTCTTGTTTCACATGAATTTCAACTTAATAAGTTGAATATGAAATATTAGGCCCATTCCTGGAGTTGAATTATTTTAAAAATTTTTTTGAGATTCTATGGTCTGGAGCTTTGACAGCAGTAGTTATGAGAGGTCATCTCTCACACAAACAGTTCTTACCTCATCTCAGTAACAGCAACAGTGTATATGAGGGTAACTGAATTTATTCTGTTTTGGATATGATTGTTCTGGAAGCAATATGCTATTGCCTATTCAAGCTTTTTCTCACTACAGCAGACCTGATGTAAATGGAGATCCAAATAAATAAATGATAGACAAGTGGTTTTGCTGCCTTTTTGCATGCCACACTAACACCTGGAACAAGGGAGGACAGGAGTCTTCAGTGTGTTTTTCCTGTACTCTACTGTATACTGTATGGTGAATGGAATTTTGTGTTTGAAAATTGTTTTTTCAAAAATGGTGTAAGACAGAATGGCTATGTCTATTGACAAGCAAAACCATGCTGAAACCTTTGCAAAACAGGAATAGCCAAAGTTTAGAGGAACAGTATCTTTCTCGGCCATTTCTTCCAGACTCTCCTCCATTCTTTTTCAAACCACTCTCCCTACCTGTCTGTTTCTCTAAAATTCTTTGCACCTGGTTCGCGAGAGGCCTTTACTTGAGGGGCGTGATTACTTTCCCTCTCCCCCTGTGGTTGTTATTGACACCAATGAAGAGCTACATAGTTAATACATCTGAGAGCTACTAAGTATAATGTTCATTAAAGCCGTCACCCTGTCGGAAGGCGAACACACCCTTGAACACACGAGTCTTCAGTCTCTCTGCAATAAAAGCTTGTAGCCACATTCTGACCAGAATTGGGTAACATAACCCACTTCTGTAAAAGAGTAGTTTCTTGTACATTCACCTTGTCATAAGAGGAGCATCAAAATAATTATCATGAAGTAGATGTTGTTAGATAAGTTCATCTTTTGTCTTCCCTCACAGTAATGTGTCTTTGTGCCTGTGGCCTTTATTAGTTGGTGTTAACTAGCATGAAACAATACATTTTCTTAGGGAAAACATGACTTTGCACAGCCCTCTCAAAAAAAGCCTATTGCTAAAATATTGTCTAAAAACACTGATGCTGTTTGAAGAACGGTGTTGCCACATTTGAAAGAAACAAAAAAGAAGCAAATATTGATAGAATAAGTGGGATACAGCTGAAGGCAGCTTCTTTAGTTAGGTGGAATGCACAGCATGAATGCTTAAATAAAAGCAGTGGTAAAGTTCTTGTTTATGTCAAAGTGGTCAGAATTTCACTCCAAGGCATGAGAAGAGAATCTTTAAATAAGACATAATTCATTGTAGTAAAATAGACCAGAGCTAAATTCAGGCAAATGCATTTGAATTTGTTTCTGAAAAGATTTTATAGATGATATCTTAATTAATTTCATTTTTATAGGATATTCGGACAATCTTTATGTAATACATAGAAACATACAGGAAAACTTCTCACACCTTCTCATTTGTCTGTAATCCCTGAGGAAGATCACTTATGCTTTAAGGTACTTGCAGTTAGGGCTTTTTAATTTTTGCTTTTGGGATGTGTCCTGTAGGATTGGCCAAGAATTCAAGTGTTTTCCAAACACAGGTTTCCTAATGGTACTTGTGGTTCTGCTGCTCTACAGTTCACAAAATCGCACGTACAGTACTGTAAACATGATAATTTTTCCTACCAAATACAGACTGTTCTGAAGTTGATACAGACATGGATGAATATACAATTCAGATTTATAGTATGTTTTCCAAAATGTTTCATAAATTTAAAAATGTAAATGACATCTTAAAATACACAAACATAGATGTATAGTATTAGCTTTGTTTAACTTTGCTTAATGGTGGCTTGACAAAGAATAGGGGAATTATTTTGAATAGGTATTAAATTGTTCCTATGAATGTTAGATTGTTAAATTAGTTGGTGTTATAATTAATTTATTTACTTCTTACTGTTTTCCTGAAGGTGTTTTAAAGTGCCATAGATCCTGCTGCAGTAACTGAAATACTTGAAAGTAGGTATGATTTTTAAAATTCTTGAAGAGTTGAATAACTAAAAATGATGAAGCAGGTCCATATATTCACATTGTCCGTCTGTCTGCTTGTCTGACTGTCTTTCTGAAGTATATGGTCTGGTCCATTTTGTTCCCCTTATATGTTGCTCTGAATTGAACCATTTGAGTATCGGCCTCTACTACCTCTCCTTGAGTCAATTACATGATTTTTCTGTTCTTAGCCCAGGTGGTGTTCTGACATCTAGTGTAACTCTAGGCTAACCTGACAGGTCTGCTTTTGAATTTTTTCAGTCAGCAATTCTTAATTTTGATGGCTGTGACAAGACATGAATTTAATGACTAGGCAATCTTTTAAAAGTCAAAATCTTATTTATTGTTTGCAGGGGGGCAGGGGGAGAGAAAAAAGTTTTTTGTAACAATGGTCTGTTTACATTCTGTTTCCTCATTGCAAGTAACCTTTGGCCAGACTTTTTCAGTCATACCTACAGGAGCAGGTGTTGTACAATTTAAGAAGTTTTCATCCCTTAGTTTTAATTCAGTTAGCATTCCTTTGTCCTTGCTGGATTTCTGTTTTTTGTCCTTTTGGAGCAAGCCACTCCTGTAAGTCAACAGAAGGTCAAGCCAGAAGCCACTGACTGTCCCATTGATCTATAAATCCATCAGGTGTCAACCACAGGGAGTTACCTTGTGTTGATATCTCTTTCCTGTGTGTTTCTATTCTAATATTAATAATATTAGAATAAATACTCCAGGGACTAAAGTAGAATATTGTAAATTATAATGGACTAGCTGTACATCTACTTTTTCCTCTGTCTTTTGTCCTCTCTTCTGTTTCCTTTGCTGTCCTTCCTCCATCCCTTCCTGTAAGGTTAGTTTTTGATTAGTGTCTCAGCAGTAAACAGTAAATCTGTTCTAATTATTCAGCAACAATGCTATAATTTATTTTTCATCTTCCAGGTAATGTAATGAAGTTTGAATTATGCCAGCTTGTGTCTTCAGGTAATAGGCAAGTACATATTTTTCCACATGCTAGTTAATTTGAGATTGGAAAGGATGTTAGTGAGTGTTAGTTTTATGCCATGACCCCCAGTTTTCTCTCCCTCATAAATTTCAGGACCTCCTCCAATGCTATGTCCTTCTATGCCATCACTTCCCATATATTCTTGGGTACACACTTGAGGAGAAAAAAGTCCCTCTTCCAAGGAAATTAATGTAATTTTTGTTAGGATCAGTCATGTTGCTTTAGTTTCTTTACCCTGATTTTCGTATTTCTAACTGTAGTCTAGTTTGCTAGTGATGTTCAAAGAGAACATGAATAATAATGTAGAGCTCATCCTGGCAGATAGTACTCTTTGTCTTCTACAGACTTCATACTTCATACTGTGTGTTTTTATAAGACAGGAATAAAGGCAAATGGACACTGGGTGGCAGATGAGTGCTGTTGTTAAGATCATGGATTATGGAGCATTGGTGTATATTCTAAAACTGCAAGCAATTTAAAAAAATTGGTTATTGTTCTATTATGGCAAGTTCAAAATATACTTTATGTTCCCCATCTAATAAATATTGCTTGTGCATTTTGTATTTATTTTTCAAAATGTTTTGCTTCAGATATTCATCTTTCCCTTTCTTCTTTGCTTTTTGCATTTAAGGGTTGCTGATGTAATAAAGGGCTATTTGTGATGTCGTTCCACGTTCAAAAACATTCAGTGATACTGGAAAAAGGAGATGCAAAGACTCAAATGAGAGAATCTGTTATTATTTTTACATAAAATCCTAAATAAGGAAAAAAAAAAGGTGTGATCTGTGTTAGTCCAGAGATTGCTCGTCTTCTCATATGATTACTTTCATGAAAGCTTTGTGGGTATCACGCTGTCATGTACCTAGGTGTAATATATAATGCTTGTTTGTACCCAGGGCATAGTAGATTTTCTCTGTGTATATTAGGACGGAAAAGACTGTTCAGTGATAACTCTAATAGAGATGAGACTAAGTGCTAAAGGATTTAATAGTCTCCTCAGCATATTGTGGCCCTGTAGAACACCTGTTCTTTATTCTGCATACTATCTACATAACTTTCATGACTCAAACTTGAGGTGTTTTCCCTTTTTTTTTTGGTCTCTGCAAAAATATGCAGCTTGGAGATTTTGCTTACTTTTTGTACAGTGGGATATGTTGTCCTCTTTCAACTTTCTAAATCAAAAAATTATTACATTATTCAGAAAAAAATGAAGTATATTCCTCAAGAGAGGAACCAGTGCCTGCCTATGTCCTTACTGCATCAGATGCCCGACCTCATATGGCAAAACTGACTATTCGCTATCTTTTTGTAGTGTCAGAAGCTCACAAAGGAGTTTTTCCTGGTAATTGTAAAGCTTGGATCTGTTAGAAAGACGGTCCTTACAAGCAATGTGCCTAGAAAAGATGAAACTTAGCATCAGAAGTGTTACTCCCATTATTAACTTTTTCTGAAAATTTGCTTCCTTGTGCCATTGTTTTGTCTAGAAATCACCAAATTGCGGAGTTTGTTTTCAGGCTGATTAGAAGTGAGCATGTGTCCTTGCCCCTATAAAGACACAGGGCGCATCCAAGTGAAGGCAGTAGCAGGTTTTATAGCATAGTATCCATTGTGGGCAGCTTAGAGTCCCATTTCAGGAAGTCAAAACCCTTGCTGTAGTTTCTAAGCCAGATGCTTGACAGTGTACCGTACAGCTTGCTTCCTGTGGTGGGAGCTTAGGAAAGTATATTCTGTCTCTGGCTGTGCTGGCTATACAGAGCCATGCCAACCTTCTCCATTCACTCAAAATGCAGTTAATGGGGTTCTGAAGGAAGAGAAGAACTAGAGACAAGCGTGCTGTGGGGTATGAGAAGACTTTGTTACAGTAACCCAGGATAGTTTATCTCCCCCAGCAAAGTATGTAAAGTCCTAAGCACATCCTACCTCATGGTCATGGTAACGTGGAATAGTTTCACACAGAATCACACGGAGTCACATGGAATCACACAGAATCACTAAGGTTGGAAAGGACCTTCAAGATCATCGAGTCCAACCATTAATCCAGCGCCACCGTGTCCCCTAAACCATGTCCTGAAGCGCCACATCCACACGTTTTTTGAACACTTCCAGAGATGGCGACTCCACCACCTCCCTGGGCAGCTTGTTCCAATGCTTGACCACCCTCTTGGTGACGAAATTTTTCCTAATATCCAATCTAAACCTCCCCTGGCGTAACCTGAGGCCATTTCCTCTCGTTCTATCACTAGTTAGTTGAGAGAAGACACCAACACCCACGTCGCCCTTTCAGGTAGTTGTAGAGAGTGATGAGGTCTCCCCTCAGCCTCCTCTTCTCCAGACTAGACAACCCCAGTTCCCTCAGCTGCTCCTCATAAGACTTGTGCTCCAGACCCCTCACCAGCTTTGTTGCCCTTCTTTGGACGCGCTCCAGCACCTCAGCATCCTTCTTGTAGTGAGGGGCCCAAAACTGAACACAGGATTCAAGGTGTGGCCTCACCAGTGCTGAGTACAGGGGCACGATCACTGCCCAACTCCTGCTGGCCACACTATTTCTGATGCAGGCCAGGATGCTGTTGGCCTTCTTGGCCACCTGGGCACACTGCTGGCTCATGTTCAGCCGGCTGTCAACCAGCACCCCCAGGTCCTTTTCCGCTAGGCAGCTCTCCAGCCACTCCTCCCCAATCCCGTAGCATTGCATGGGGTTGTTGTGACCGAAGTGCAGGACCCGGCACTTGGCCTTATTAAACCTCATACAGTTGACCTCTGCCCATCGATCCAGCCTGTCCAGATCCCTCTGCAGAGCCCTCCTACCCTCCAGCAGATCAACACTTCCACCCAGCTTGGTGTCATCTGCAAACTTACTGAGGGAGCACTCGATCCCCTCATCTAGATCATCAATAAAGATATCGAACAAGACCGGCCCCAGAACCGAGCCCTGGGGAACACCGCTTGTGCTCGGCCACCAGCCGGATTTAATGCCATTCACCACAACTCTCTGGGCTCAGCCATCCAGCCAGTTCTTTACCCAGCGAAGAGTAAACCCGTCTAAGCCACGAGCCGCCAGTTTCTCCAGGAGAATGCTGTGGGAGTTGCTGTCAAAAGCTTTGCTAAAGTCCAGGTAGACAGTTTGCTTCGTCCCATCCGAATATGCAGAGTTCCAAGCACATTTTATCTCGTTGTGACGGTAACCCAGGATAGTTCACTTCCCCTCTCATCTGCACTGACCTTTGCACAGGTGCCAGTGTGATGGCCAGCTACAGTCTCAGAATTTGGACAACAGCACCTGCATTACATCAGTGAGTTCGCTAGTGAGCAAAGCAGGACATTGCATATGGAGGATACGTTAATCAGTGCAAGTTTTATTATCTGCCCCTGTGGTGCTTTCCTTTGAGCTTCACTCCCAAGCAGGATTGCACTGCACCAGGTCCCCCATTTGATTAGCGTCGGTGTACCAGGTCTCCCACCGCGGTAACGCCATGCTTTCATTAAAGCCTAAGCTTTCACTTGCTAAGTGTTGTGCCTCATCCTTGAGGCACCTGCACCTGCTTTTTACTTGTAATATGTGGATGCTTACGGCCTCAGTTAGTAGGACACTGGTCTCATGCAGTGTGGTTGGATGGCCAAATTACATGATGTTCGTTTACTGCATGCTGGCTCTCTGGAGGGAATATATGTCAAAAGTAATGGTGACTGTCTTTCAACACCATTTTATGATGACACGTTTGCTGAATAAACACTGGAATGTTGTCATCTCATATCAACCTTTTATATTTTATTCCTGCAGGCAACTGATTAGAATAATTAGTTGTTTGCCCAGTGAGGTGACTCCTGGTCATACTGAAAGAACTGAGAATTTAGGTGGACCAAGATTTAGCATGCTGTGTATAAACACATGCCTTATACTTACTTTGCGTAATGTGCATTATGCATCATGTATACACATTCTGTGTCACAGCTTTCATCATTCTCTACACTGTAACTGAGTAGTCTGCCTTCAAGCTTTGCAGTTGTTTCCATTCCCAAAATATTTCGGGGCACTTGTGACAGTTGGAAAGTTAATGACATTGCCAAACTCCATGCTGCTCTGCTAGGCCAAATCTTTCAAAACTAATAAAAACATAAATGGTTCCCCTCCCTTTTGCCCTCTTCATTTCATGTTCAGAAGACAAATCAAGTGCAACATGGTCAGAGCACTTGGACATAAAGTGAATAAGCCATTTGCTGGAGAACCAGTTATTCTCTCGGTCAAGTAGGCAAAAAAATCTGATGTTGCTGTGTTCTTTCTTGTATACAAATAGAAACCCAAATGGTTTGGGTTTGCTGCTTTTCTGTGGTTTTGTTCACTATGACCCTCAAGAATATGAACTGAAAGGTGCCCTGATGCAGAAGAGGACGGTATATGAGAAAGGAACTGCTGCCTTAAACATTTACAATTTGAAATAATTCTAAATCATGCTGAATGTGTGCCATTCTTGTATCACTCTTTCTAGGCCCACTGTCATCCCGACCATTGCCTATTACTGACAGAATCTTTATGCATGAGAGGGGCAGCATTCTGTCAAGGACATTCATAATCTACCGAGTTTTCATTACACGGCTATTGATGAGGATTCCATGTAGCAACCTTGACAGATGTTTTTCTGTGAGTGGTTTTTTATTCTTTCAGTAGAGGATGACCTTGCATTTTATGAAGAGAATACACAAGACTTTCTGTTCCCAGTGCACAAGCTGACTCCTGCATATCTTGGTGTGGATAGAGAACTACTGATGAAAACTCCTCCTCATTTCCCAGTATGTTGCCTGAAACTGGTACTTACCATACATGTCTGAAGAAGGAAGGAATTCAGCTACTGAATAACAACTTTGTGAGGCCTGGAGTTTGGCTATCCCTTCAGTCCTCTTGAGCAGAGAGGGATGCTCATGTGCTCTTTTGAATATGGAAGTGCCTCAGAGAATGTACTGGGTATGTGCTATCCTAACAATTAAATGTTAGTCACAGACAGTAAGAATAATCTCTCTGTATAGGCAGGTTAGAAGCCCTAACAGCAAAATCTTATGTTCAATTATGTACCTCCATCCACAGATTATGTGAAAGGGACAGGCTCTTAAAAGATTTTCAAGTTTCTTTGTACCAATTGCCTTTGCAGATGCAATTTGTGTCCATTTTCTTTCTTTCATGTACAGGCCTTTTTTTTTTTCACTCTGCCTATTCTCACTCATCTGTTGAGGGTGTTTCATTTTCATATCTTTGTAAATCCTTCCAGTCCCTGTTCTTGCTAGGGTTCATTGTTTCCTGAAGCAGCAGCCTACAATGATTACATTTTCATCCCTCTCACTGCATTATGGATTGGATTATGCAAAAGAAGCATTAAAACTGACTGAATTTTATCAATCTGAGTCAATTGCAGCTTAGAATAGCTCTGAACAGAGAAGAGTATCCTTTCTGCAGGCTCAATTTTGCATTGATTCATTCAGAAAGTTCTTGTAATTACTCTACAAACTAGGAGTGACATTATTTCACATGAAAAGCTGGGGTTTTATGCATAAGTTGCATGTATAGAAAATACTAGACTTAAGAAAAACTGTTAGAAAGTTCTGCCTAATACAAGAATACTTTCTATACATTTAGAACAGAAATTTAGAAATGTATGCCCTGGTTAACAAATGTTATGCTGTATTATTCTTTAACTTGGTCCTTAAGAACCAGCTGAAGGGAAGGAAGGTGGTGACGTATTGATAAAGGAATAGGTGATTTGGGGGTACCCTCAGACTAGCTCAGATCCAGACAGAGAAATGGCAGGATCACCTCATTTCTCTGGCTGGATGTGGGCCAGTCAGATGCTGCTTTCAGATCGCCTATTCCTTCACTAATATGCCATCATCTTCTTTCCCTTCAGCTGGAGAGCTCATTTCTTTGCTTCTTCATTGCTACTGCTTCTGTTTTCTCCTCCTTTTTGCATAAGGGTAGGGGCAAATATAGTTTGAAGGTACTGTACTGTGATTTCTCTGTCACTTTTGTAGGAGAAAGAGGAACTGCTAGAAATGCACAATTCGGAGTTGAAGGCAAGTGAACAGAAATTTTTTTTATTTTAGGTAGAGATCATTAGTGTCTTTTACAGTATGTGTCATGGCATTACCTGCCTTGAAAGGCAAACTGGAATCCCTTTTTTACACGATTTTGGAAAGTGTCCTTTGGGCCACCCTGATCCACCAGGAAAACTAGTGTGCAGATGGAGCTGATAAACAGTAAAGAGCTGTATCTCTTCTCTGTAGTTCAAAGGATTCTATTCACCTTTCTTCACAATATTGGCTTTATGAGGAAATGCTCGGGGAGGTGGTAGTGCCTCAGGCACATGTTTTGATCTTGTTGGCCTTGTGCATCATGTTTCCCTTCTTGCACTGTTTATACCTATTAAGAGAGCAGACTAAAATGAAATTACTGCTTTTTGTAGCAAAATTTCTTTACAACTGTTCTTTGCTGGTGAGTTTGCCACAAATCTTTTTTAGCTGCAGTGTCTCTTTTAGTCACTTTTGATTCTGCAGTTGCAATGAAGGACTTAAGTGTTCTGATTAGAATGGGGTGTATATGCAGTGATTATGTTTTTAATCCTTTCCCCTTAACTGTTATTTTTAAGGCAATAGCACCAAAAATAGAGTTCTTCACAAGAACAACCATTACAGAGCTTCCACTTCAGTACAGAAGAAAGAATGATGTCAGTATTTATGGTAAGGATGCAGATCTGGTTACAATCTTATAACCTTGGACTGAGTCTGTTTGAGTCTAGCTTTACTGTTGCCTTTGTATATAGATACCTTAGGCAGCAATGGTAGGTAGGATTTTAAGACCATGCTAGGGTCCTAGATTTTGTTGTAACAGCAGATCTGACTGACAAAACTAAAGCCATTCATTTCTCAATTTGTTATCCACTATCCCAGATGCTCTCATTTTCTAATTTTTAAGCAAGTTGTTCCAGGGAATGCCCATGAAAACAAATAATCCTTGCATTGTGTGGTGGATTGACCTTGGCTGAATGGCAGGTGCCACCAAGCCACTCTATCATGCCCCTCCTCAGCAGGACAGGAGGGCAGAAATTAAAATGGAAAAAACCACGAGTCAAGGTAAAGGCAGTTTAATAAAACACAAGCAAAGGCTGCACATAGAAGCAAAGGAAACCGAAAGATTTATTCTCTACTTCCCATCAGCAGGTGACATCCACCCACTTCTGGGAAGTACGGCTTCGGTACACATTGCGGTTGCTCCGGAAGACAAACATTGTAATAACGAATGCCCCCACCCCACCTTCTCATTTATGTTGGCTTTTATTGCTGAGCTTATGTCATATGGTATGAAATATCCCTTTGGTCAGTTTGGATTAGCTGCCTGGCTATGTCCCCTCCCAAGATCTTGCCCACCCCCAGCCTACTGGTGAGAGGGCAATGTTGGAGAGACAGCCTTGGTGCTGTGGGAGCACTGCTCAGCAGTAGTCAAAACACTGGCGTGTTTTCAACACCTTTCTAGCCACCTTTAGAGGTGGTAGATGCCCCACCCTGGAAAATATTCCAGGATTCCAGGTCAGGTTGGACGGGACTCAGAGCAACCTGATCTAGCTGAAGATGTCCCTGCTCATTGCAGGGGGCTTGTACTAGATGACCTTTAAAGGTCCCTTCCAACCCAAACCATTCTATGATTCTACCAATACAAAGCACAGCACTATGAGGGCTTCTGTGGGGAAAACTAACTCCAGCTCAACCAGAACCAATACTCTGTGGCAGTGGAAGTCTTACATGGCATACATGCCCAGACTGCGTGGAGATTATGACAATAACATTAACTTGCTTTGAGATGCCTGGCACAATTGTCTGTCTTGTGGGCAGGACTGGTGGGTTAGAGGCACTGCATTTGCCTCATGGAACCTTTGCTTTGGGCAAGGGCAGCTAGCAGGAGAAGAGAGGAGGGAAGGAGAAAAGAGTGTCGAAGGAGAAGAGAGTGTCAAAGGAGAAAGAGAGGATACAAAGGCAGAGGTGTGGGGGAAGAGACTTCATGGAATACGTGGAGAAGCAGCAAGGACTGGAGGAAAGAATGAGGTAGGGAAGCACGGCTACACAGGGAAGAGAGCGCTGAATGCAGTGAAAAATAGAACAAGTCTGGAGGGCGGTAATGGAACAGGAGCTGGGACTAAAAGAGAGGGTGGGAGAACTGTACTGGGAGTAGAAGACCTAAAAAAAATGGCAGGAAGAAAAATAAGAAGGCTGAAGGGAAAAAGGGACAAAAGAAGAATTCTTTGTGTATATCCCTATTTGGAGACTTGATATGAGGGGATGAAGGAATCATCCTGGTTTTATATGATGGTTAGAAAGGATGTGGCAAATGAGGCATTAGAAATAATGTACCCAAAGGGATCAAATTATGTCAGTCCAGAGGGAAACTGAGATGTGACTGTTGGATTTTTTTCGGTAGGTTAAATTCCAGTTTGGATCTCAGCTGGGAGAAAAATCAATAAAAAGGTGTGGGATCTCGTCACATCAGTACAGCCCAAGCAGTGGCTTGCTTCTGTGAGTATTAGCATTACAGGTCAAGAGCCACTGCTGTTGGCCTGATAGTGTCTCCTGGTTATCTACTCTTTTGTGGCATCTTGGTGTTTTCACACATTAAGCTACCGTTCTACCCTTGCTCCATACATATGCCTGTTTAATTGTTGGTAGACAGTTATCTGCCTGACAAGGTTGGCCAAGTCCAGGAATGCTCTGTTGCTATGAAGTGCCAAACAAAAAAGGCGGAAGGGATGTCTTGGATTTCTGTTTGTGAATGAGCACAGAAGTGGTGTCTGCAGCATGAGAAGAAAACACATACATTTAAATGGCACTTGGGACCTCAAAAACGAAGGACTAAATATCTGAGTCCACATGAGCCCACTGTAATTGACAAGAGAACTGGTGAATCACTGTATTTGTTCTCTTTTTCAAGTTACAGTAATAATAGCTGGTCCAACAGGACATTGCCTTTCCCTCTGCTGCCAAAGAAATTGAAAAAAAAGCATTGGCAATGTCCATATGGGCTCCAGCCCATATCTGGTGTTGGGGAACACTACGAGTCCTCTGAGGGATTTATCTTTCCGCGTGCAAAGCTATTGGCTATCAATCAATCAGGACTATTGGTCTAGCACTAAGGGGCTGCCTATTGATGTAATCAGTGCCTGGAAGAGGGAGAAAGGAGTCTTTTTCCTGCTTGGGAGCAGGGATCAAGTCAACAGGAATTGGAAGCCAAGGACGTTTCTCTGAGGAAGAAAGAACCTACCTCTCACAGTAACAACTCCGATTGCTTCTTCCATAGCAGCATTTCTTAACTCCTAAAAGAAGACCTCTTGCTTTAGAATTATTTTCATTGCAGAGAGTTGAGGGCCAGTGCAGGAAAGTGAAGTAGAAAAGTTGTTCTCACTTCCAGAAATAATATGTCACTTTATATTGCTAAAACTTGCATATGTTTCTTGCTGTACATTTTGTCCTGAATCTTTAGGTTGTGTGGGGAGTCTCTAGTTAAGAAATTAAATCTAAACAGTGGAGTAAAGTGTGTTTTTAGAGGAGGTGATTTTACAATAAATGTTTGCATTGTGCGACGTACATACTTCTGCACTTTTGAGGAGGAAAATTAAAAGAATAAGGAAGGGAGGACAAATGTCTATTATTGTCTGTGAAGGCTGGAGATGCCCTACATTAGACCAAGTTTTTGCATGTTAAGAAGTGCATCCTCCGATTATTTCTTCATTTTTAGGTGGACAGTTCTAAATCATTCAGTGAAATAACGTCATTGTTACCTTACTGTAAGGTGAAGCAAAGTGTGAGATCAGCAAGACATTCTCTTAAATTACATGTGAAACGAGGTACGTACTTACAATTTTCTGCTAGCAATAACAGAACAGGACTAATACTGCTGTTGATATTACCACTTATCTCAAACAAATCTTTTTAAAACTGTATGCAGGCTTGTGCTGTATTTCAGTTCAGCTGACCTGTTTACCAAAGAAAGCACTGTTTGGGATGGACGGGTAGCAATATCTGGCTAGAAGGGGCAGAATGTAGGTGGGAGTTCCAGCAAGTGATTGCCCCCTTGTTAAGCAGCATTGGCATCTGAAGAAAACCAATCTTGAAGTCACTTCAGGAAAAGGGGACCCCGATGCTTTTCTTCTTCGCTGACTAGGGTTGTATGTCTTACTCCAGCTGTTTATTGTTTCAGTGAGGACCTCTAAAGGCCTTCATCCAAAGTCCATTCACGTGAATGAAATACGTGCAGGGGGTAGCCAAATCTCTGCATCAGTATGATGTTGTACCAATTTTCATATGTCATCTGTTCTGCCCCTTGCCATATGCAAACTGTTCAAAATCCAGTTAGCATATTGTGAAATGACAAAGAATTCATACAGTCCAGGAAGATCTGTGCACTTCTGTTCTGAAGTAGCTTGGTACAAAGCAGTCGTTCTTATTCATGCATGTTTCTTTAGAGTAGACAGAAATTTAAGAGGCTTTATCTAATGGAGGCAATTTCACAGTAGTCGTTTCTCCAGATGGAAAGGTTGTAACACAAGTACGTAATGTAATTGAGATTACAAAGAGCATTTCCTGTAAGAAACACTTTGTGTGATATGTTTTTTATTTTAGTGCTAACATATTGAAAGCACCAGTTTAATTGCCAATAATAGTTGCTGAAATACTTTTTTATAACAAGCGGAAAATTGGCTCTTCTGTTACTACATATTCTAATGGAACAGTTCCACAAGGAGGGTTGATGGTTCAGCAGACACTAATGGGTGATTCTAGTTATCCGTCACAAAGAAAACGTGAGGGACATGATTCTTGGGCATAGGGAAGATGAAAGCGCTACAGAAGTTAAGAGAAGTCTAGCTCCCAAGTGGCCTACGACTAGCCCAAAATGGAGAAGACCAAATGGCTTTTTGCCAATGCCTGCATTTAACTTGGAGGTGTAGTAAGTAAAAACATTCTCATGTCAGCGCTAGTCTAACTTGCTTAACTATTAGCAGCAGCAAAGCCAATGTAATATGATCTCGAATGTTAAGTTTCTTGTGCAAACACACCTTTGGTCTAGGATTCCTTGTACAGTTGCTAAAGAAGTCACTGCTAGCACACTAGAAGTCTTGAAATGACTTGAGACCACATCAGTATTTTGTTATATGCTGCACTGCTACATCAGACTCCACAGCAGTTGTACCCAAGAAGTTGTAGTTGTGTCAGGTGTGCAAAAGTCTTTCACACAAAAGCTGTAGCTGGGACACGTAATTATAGCAATACGATAGAGGGTTGCTTTGCTCTCAGTCATTAATTCAAACCTACGTTAGAGTAGCAGTAGCAGAAAGTAATCAGTATTGATAAGAAAAAGGCTCTAGAGCCATTGCCCTCCATCTGCAGGTATAGCCACATGCGGAAAAGTTTCAAGTCCTGACCACCTCTGTCAAGTACTGCTCAACCAAAATACCAAACTTTAGTGGAAAAGAATGTTTGCTCTTCATATATATTATCATAGAAACATGGAATAGTTTAGGTTGGAAAAGAACCTTTAAAGGTCATCTAATCCAAACCCCTGCAATGAGCAGGGACATCTTCAACTACAGCAGGTTGCCCAGGGCCTTGTCCAACCTGACCTGGAATGTTTCCAGGGATGGGGCGTCTACCACCTGTCAGGGCAACCTGTGCCAGTGTTTCACCACCCTCATTGTGAAAAATTTCTTCCTTATGTCTAGTCTGAATCTGCCCTCTTTTCATTTAAAACTGTTACGCTTTGTCCTATCACTACAGGCCCTGCTAAAAAGTCTGTCCCCATTTTTCTTATAAGCTCCCTTTAGGTATTGAACAGCTGCCATAAGGTTTCCCTGGAGCCTTCTCATCTCCAGGCTGATCAACCCCAACCCTCTCAGCCTTTCTTCATAGAAGAGGTGTTCCATCCTCTTGATCATTTCTGTGGCCCTCCTCTGGACTCACACCAATAGGTCCATGTCTTTCCTGTGCTGAGGGCTCCAGAGCTGGACGCAGGACTGCAGCTAGGGTCTCACCAGAGCAGAGTAGAGGGGCACAATCACCTGCCTTGATCTGCTGGGAGGTCGAGGAAGCGGTCAACCACACTTCTTTGGATGCAGCCCAGGATACAGTTGGTCTTCTGGGCTACACGTGTGCATTGCTGACTCCAGACCAGCTTTTCATCCACCGGTATCCCCAAGTCCTTCTCAGCAGGGCTGATCTCAATCCCTTCATCCCCCAGCCTGCAGTGATACTGGGGGTTGCCTCGACCCAGGTGCAGGACCCTGCACTTGGCCTTGTTGAGCCTCAGGATGTTCACATGGGCCCATTCTTTGAGCTTGTCCAGGTCCCTCTGGGTGGCGTCCCATCCCTGAGGTGTGTCAACCTCACCACTCAGCTTGGTGTCATCTGCAAACACGCTGAGGGTGCACTCGATCCCACTGTCTGTGTCATTGATGAAGATATTCAACAGTAGTCATCCCAGTATGGGACCAGTATTAGTCTTGGTCATTCTCTGCTTGCCGTTCATTGACTATCCTCTAGGTTCAGTCAGACTCCAGCCTTTGTAGCAAGGGACCGGTAGAGGAAAATACAGTGGTATTTCATCTGTCTTTAATGCCTGTTCATTATAATTGAAATGGCATCTGCAATAACATCAGAAAGAACATTGAACGGACAACAGTGAAGTAGCAATTACCTAAGGTAATTACAGCCAGAAAAAAGTTTGACATCTAGTCTGAGCTAAATGTCTCAACTCTTTCCATAGGCAGGGGAAAGATGGTGATTTGTTCTTTCATAAAATCACCATCCAAGGCAACTGGGGGGTATCATGTACTAGCAGTTCTTATCGGTCTTCATTGATTATCTAAAATGGATGCCCAGTCAAAACTGGATGCCAAGCTTGCTTGTGGCCAATGTTAAGTGAGATGAACAGCGCACATACCAACCTGCAGTCAGTATTATCAGAGGAGCCAGATTAATTTTTAAGTGAACGATACCCTATCTCATCACCTTGTCTAGGCAATAGAATTTGCCTTCAGCCATTTTCTTCATCCTCCTCTGAGTAAAGGATCCTTGAAAGGCATCGGTTATGTGTCAGATGAACGGCAGGTTTGCAAAAGTAGTTATGGAGACACAGTTTTAGGCCCTATCAATTAATGCTGTTGTTCCCTCAAATATCAGGCATGCTCCTAATTGTGCCTGATACCAAAGACAAGATCAAATGGTCTTTCAGTACCTCCCCGCTCTTCACTGAACCAAACCGCTTTCATCACAGCGTGAGCTGCTACTCTGTTTCTTTTTCATTGTTTAGTCACAATCCACTTGAACTCCTGCTCTGCAAATGAAGGCAAAAATACCTCTCTCAGGGCACTTCTGTGTGGCATGTTTTTCCTGACTCCCCCACGTGTCAAGAGCCAGCACAACTAGTTGGGAGGGACGCTCATTAGCCTATTGCAGCAAAATAAGCTTTTGTCCATAAAGACAGGAGCAGCTTGCTCGTCTTTCCTGTGGTGTCCTACCCTTTTACCAGTGAGATACCAGTACCTGGCTAAAATAATGAGTCTGATTAGCTTTTGCCAGCCACTCATCAGCATGAGGAATTCCGCATATTTTCGTTAATTGTGGGCCATAGTTCTAAAGGTTTCCATTTCATGTGCCTCACACTGGGTCTGCATACCTGGTTTACATTTGACATTATGAATTTTCAGCTTACCTTTAATATCCCCCTTCTGCTTCCTTTTCATAATGTGGATGACAACTTCTCCCTTCCTTTCTTTCCCCAGTCACTTTCTTTGCTATGTAATGTGTCAATTCTAGTCATGGAAATTTGCTTTCTTATTCTGCAGATGATCAAGGAACCATCTGAACAGGCTACTTCTGAACATGATTCATCATCTCTTGGAACAGATGGACGTGTGAGTTACTTGCATTATCTTTCCAGTCAGAGGCATTCAGCTTTCCACCGTACAGCTTCATTTGCTACCTCCCAACACCTCAAATCACCAAGTCCTGTTGGGAGTTCCTCTGCTTTTCAAAACAGGTTACTAATTCTTAATCAAACCTTAGTGACTTTGTGCTGTGAGAACAGAAGCTGAATGACCAGAAACCATCATGCTCAGATCCCACATAATTTAATACATATATATATATATATATACTCCAACCATCCCACTGTATTTAATTCTCATTACTGAAATCCCTTCTTACCAACACTTTATACCCATCATACAGATTTGTACATTCTCATTAACTACTATCCCCTGTCCTTTAACAGAGAGATGTTACTCTCCCATTCCCTGGGCTTCCTCCACTCCTCCACATGTTCACAAGGACAGGCTGTGACTTGGGCCCCACCTGTCAAGGTGGGTGCTCAGGACAGGAGAAGCAGCGTGTTCGATGGTTGGGCACCAGCACCGACTTGGTTTATGTCATCGCTGCACTCATCTGGTTCCTTGCAAAACTCACTCGTGTCAGTTCAGGTCATTCCTGCTACATGACTTCCTACAACATACAACTCACATCACAGATTGTTTTTCCCCCAAGGTTAAATCTCCCTGAAGCACACACCAGGTCTCCCCATCCTTCCGCGTTATCCAGCAAGTACGCCCAGGTCCTTGAGTGAAAACAATCCCATGAATGGGCTGGCCTTTTCCCATGGGAGGAGAAATCCACACCACCTTCCCCAGCCACTTCCCTATGTGCACTACAGGGACCGTATCTCCTCCCACAGTATGTAGGTGTTTTGTTTGGGTAGGACCAGGAGAGATCCTGAGCAGCTGCTCTGGTGTTAACCAGCCATGTGGCTTCTGCTAAACTTGTATCCCAGTGCTTCCATGCCCCATTGCCCAACACTCTCAACATAGTCTTTAACAATCCATTATATCTCCCAGCCTTTCTTACGAGGTTATTCGGGAAATGAGTCCCATTGTTTGATTCAATTCTTTCTGGGGTACCCTGTGGCCACAAAATTTGCCTTTCAAGGTGTAAGATGGAGTTTTGGGCAGTGGCATGGTTTACAGGGTATGTTTCTAGACAACCACTATTGTCTAGAATATAAGCGTGCTTGCACCACAATGAGTTTGTAGTGCTTGCCTTGGCATGTTTATGGCAGTGATCTAATATAGTCAATTTGCCAGGCGTCATTTCAAAACCCCAGCCACTGCCCTCTATTCCAGGAAGATCCTACTTGTGCAGCTCGCTTGATTGCAGCACGTGTTTCACATTCATGAGTGACCTGTGTGATGGCCTCCATGGTCAGGTCCAGCCCTCAGTCACAAGCCGGTCTGTACATCTTCCTAGATGTCCTGATGTTTTGCGGGCCCATCGAGCTACAAATAGCTCACCCTTACACTCCCAGTGCAGGTCCACCTGAGCTACTTCAATTTTTGCAGCCTTGTCTACCTGTTCATTGCTTTGATGTTCTTCAGTGGTGCAGCTTTTGGGCATATCAGCACCTACATGACATACCTTGAGAGCCATGTTTTCCACCCAGGCAGCACTATCCTGCCACAATGGACAGCAGTCCAGATGGGTTTACCCTGCTCTTGTTCCACAGCTGTAGCCACCCCCATAGGGCATTAGCCACCATGCTGGAGTCAGTATAGAGATAGAATACTGGGCGCTTTTCTCATACAGCAATCTCTAGGGCTAGTTGGATACCTTTCACTTCTGTAAACTGACTTGACTAACCTTCTTCTTCAGTGGCCTCAACAACTTGTTGTGTGGGACTCCACACAGCAGCTTTCCACTTCCAATGGTTTCCTACGAGGATCCATCAGTAAACAAAGCATAATGCCTTCATCTTCTGATAACTCATTATATGGTGGCAACCCCTGGGCACAAGCCACTCCTTCAGGCAATGCTCCAAAGTTACTGCCTTCTGTCCAGTTCATGATCTCTTCCGGGATTCCTGGGTGTTTGTGTTTCCGCAGTCGAGCTCGTTGCGTGATCAACGCTACCCACTTACTCCATGTAGTGCTGGTTGTGTGTTGTGGAGAGGGGATATTTCCTTTGAACATCCAGTGTAGCACGGGCAGTCGCAGTGCTGAGAGGAGAAATGCTTCTGTACCAACAACTTCTGAAGTGGCCCGAACTCCCTCCTATGCCGCTAGTATCTTTTTCAGTGGGAGTGTAGTGGGCTTCTGATCCTCGAGACCCTTGCCTCTAAAACCCTAATGGTCGACCTCGGTTTTCTCCTCATGTTTTCTGTCAGAGGCAGGTGAGACTATGCTCCCCAGCTGCAGTGTAGAGTGCATTTTGCACAGCTGGTCTTCTCCGACAGGCCCAAGAGCTACGCACAAGCTGTTTCCTGTTTCATATGCCCAAAAGCTCGTTGTTGCTCAAGGCCCCACTCAAAACAGTTCTTCTTTCAGGTTGCTCCATAAAGAGGGCTCACAAGCTGACTGTACCATGGAATATGCATTCTCCAGAACCCCACGAGGCCTAGGAAAGCTTGTGTTTCCTTCTTGTTAGCTGGTGGAGATGTAGTTGCCATCTTGTCGACAACATCTGTAGGCACGTAATGCCATCCCTGCCATTTTATTCCCAAGAATTGAATCTCCTGTGAAGGTCCCTTGACCTTTCTTTTCTTTATGGCAAAACCAGCTTTCAGAATAATCTGAATTACTCTTTTTCCCTTCTCAAAGACTTCCTCTGCCTTGTTGCCCCAGATGATGATGTCATCAATGTATTGTACATGTTCAGGGGCATCACCCCTTTGCAGTGCAGTGTGGACTGCACCCCCTCCCACGACAAATGGTGGGGCTGTCCTTCCAGCCCTGAGGCAGTTGATTCCGGGTGAGTTGGACACCCCTCCACGTGAAAGCAAATTTTGCTGCATTCTGCTGCCAAAGGAATTGGAAAAAAAAGCATTGGCAATGTCAGTTGTAGTATACCTCTTGGCTGCCTTTGACTCCAGTTCATACTGGAGCGCTAACGAGTCTCGTACAGCAGCACTCAGTGGTGCTCTCACTTCATTCACACCACAATAGTCTACAGTTAACCTCCAACCTCCATCAGACTTTTGCACGGGCCATATGGGGCTGCATACATACCGTACCATACCATATCATACCATACAAGGTGGGTGGGTCTTGCTGATCACTCCTTGGCTCTCCAGTTGATGAATCATCCCATGGATGGCAGCCAGAGGAGTCTCAGTTTGTGCAATATTGCCACCGGTGCACTGTCCTGGTCGCAGTTGGTAACTGCTGTTCTTCAACTCACAGTGTGGCAATCCCACAACAAAGGGGTGTTCCAAGACGCCAGGCCAGGTAGATAGCTGTTTGACCTTCCCTGTGTTCACAGTGGCCACACCAAAAGCCCACTGGTACCCCTTGGGGTCCTTGAAGTACCCTCTCTTGAGGTAGTCTATGCCAAGGATGCAGGGGGCCTCTGGGCCAGGCACAACGGAATACTTTTCCCACTTGTCCCCTGTTAAGCTCACCTCAGCCTCCAGAACAGACAATTCTTGGCATCCCCCTGTCATTCCAGACATCCAGACGGGTTCTGCGCCCCTATGCCCTGATGGCACCAGCGTACCCTGTGCACCAGTGTCTACCAAGGCCTTGGTCTTCTGTGGGTCTGATGTGCCAGCCCATCGAATCCACACAGTCCAACATACCCGGTCACCCCTTTCCTCCTCCTGGCTGAAGGCAGGGGCCCTCTCTTGCTGCTCCTTGTCAGAGTATTCACTGCTTGACCTTTGCAGTGCCAGACCAGAAGTCCCCTCAGCAGGATCAAGGGAGGTGATTTCAGCTCTTCTATGTCTGGGAGATCAATGATTGCCTTCTTATGTCTCTACAGTGACTAAGCCGACGGCCTTCTTGGGTGGCCCCTTCTTAACAGCTGTCTCCCCCCCACCCAGTTCACGTACACAGGCTTCCAGCTTACAGATGGGCTCACCATCCTACTACCTCACGTCCTCCCCTTGGTCACGCAGGAAAAAACAGAGTGTGCCACGTGGCACATGCCTGGGCCTTCCTTTCCTTCTGACTGGGGCAGGAGAGCAGTGATTTCTGGGAGTGCCCCTGACAGCCAAGGCACTGGCCCATAGAGCTGGGGAGGTACAGCGATTTTCTTCAAAGTTTGTGAGCCAAGAAGACACTCTCCACAGTTGGTGTATCTCTATCTGGGCAATACATCGCTGCCAAGCTGTTAGAATATAACGCTGGGGCACTTTGAATCCACCTACCTCCACATAGCCCATGTGGACAGGACATCTTCCGGATCTTTGGAGACCTCATCATCATCTAGATCACTGTAGGCAACTGCCAGCACCGCTAATTCTCTCAGGTACTGGACGCCTTCATCTGCAGTAGTCCACTTTCCTTGAACGAGTATCTTGCCCTTGCACCTGAGAGGAGCCGTCTCCAGAGACTGCAGATGGCTGCCTCTTTTCCACTTACTGGCTCCAAAACTGTCCCGGTTTCTAGCAAGGGATCCCAGCTGCTGGGCTCTCCTACCTTCCACTTGCTGACTGTCGGCCCTGTTATCCCAGCATCAGTGCAGCCAGGCAGCAGTCCGCTCACCTGGTTGGCAGCTGTAATCTTTTGGCCTGTCTCAAAGTTCTGGTGAGGTCAGGGGCTGGGTAGTTTCTGCTTCCTGCCTGAATTCTCTCACTCCTTCCTCCAGTTTCTTTGTCAAAGGACCAGCTTCTTGGTCAAACCTTTCCTCTTCTTCCTCCTCCCATACTAATCAATGATATGGGCTTGTTGTTCTCCTTGTCTGCTGTTTCTTTTTCACTACTGCAGCAATTACTGCAGTTGTTGTTGGTTTTTGGGTCCCTGCCTCAACCGCAGTCCTCCATGAGTACTGAACTGTGGCTCGATAGACCAGTGCTAGAAGCTGTTGGTTTTCAGTGGGGTCCGCAAGGCACCCTTCTACCAGGAGGAGTTTATTTTCCATCTCAACTATGAAACAGAGGCGGGAGAGCAAGAGAACCTGTGAACCTACTATTAGAAAGTGCTACACGTAAAAGACAGCCAGCAGAAGCAATGGTTTATCTGTTTGTGAGTGTGATAGCAGCTGCTGTGGTCCTGTCTTCCTAGTGTATCTGACCTCAAACGCTGAAGAACAAAACTCTTGATGAAATCAAACAGCGTTTTCTTTCTCACCAGCATTGCTGTTTTCTAACAAGGAAGTCCATTTTCTGCAGTCATCCTGAGTAGGCCAATACTCTGTGGAGTTTGTCTGCTTTGGTGGAGTTTATGCAGGAATGACTTTGAGATCGAGAATTGACCCTGCAGCATAGAAGAAACATGTAGGAATGGGGTCTTAGGTTGTCCTCTGTCCTCTGACTCGCAGCAGCCCTTTGAAATGTTGACTGATACTTATCTAAGTACATAAAACACTTCTCTGATGATAAAAAGTTTGTAATCCCAAAGCACCCTGTTCTATTCAGTGCAGCTGTTCCAGCAGTCGGAGACTGTTTTTGTCACAACCTTTAGGTGGCGACAGAAGTCCAGTGAATTTCTTTGACCTGTCTTTTGGCCCTGTCTTGCTAAAATAAGGCTTAATGATGAGACATCCAGCTCTTGAGAAGACTCCAAGGGACAGCAGACAGTGTCTGTCGCCCTGAACCGGCTCAACTCTTTTGGAAAAAAGTGAAAGGCTTACTTTGAACCAGACAATTTTATCATTTCTCTTGAGGATAAGCAATAAATTAACTTCAGGTGGTCTTGCTAGGGCGCTTCTAAGAATGAAACTGATGATGTCCTTGAAAGAAGATCTGACTCTCTCAGGCTTGCCCTGTATGATGAGTCAAAGGAGTAAAATATTTGTTATCAGAATGGGGTCATTTTTTGGTATTGCACTGTGTCATGTCTCTTACTCAAAGAATAAACCTCTAAATCTCAAAATTCAAATTTCAGTTTGATTTTTCTGTTTCTAGGATTTCTTTATTTGCTACCTCATGTTGTATAAGAGTGTCAAATAGCTTTATCTTTCTTTTTCTGTATTTTTGGAGAGGGAGACAGTGAGAAAATTATGACCATGAAGATCCGCTTGCAAGGTGCAAAAATGACATCTTAAAGGTAAGCTCTTCAGCCTTCTCATGGATTTGAATACTTCAGCACTAAGTAGATACCTTCTGGTGGGTGTGTAAGTTCCCTGCATTAATTGTACTATGGAGCAAGTGGGAGATAGCAAGGAACTAGTTTTTTCCAAGAAGTGATCGTGCATCATGCAGGTGTTTTTCTGAGTTAACTCCCTAGCAGCTTCCTGTCTTCTTGCAGTTTTATTTTCTTCATCTGTAGCTTGGCCATAATGGCTACTTCTGTAGTACTATAAACATGAAGACTGCTCAGGTATGTCTATTTCAGTTCTCTAAAATGAGTGCGCCTCAGATATGAAGACTTCAGGCTGCATTTTATTCCATCTGTTTCTAAAAGGATCCCTTCATGATCTAGCTTTGAGGCTGGTAGCTTACAAAAGCACATAGGAAAACCTTTGTGCCAACATACACTTGAGGTCAGTTTAAAATGCTACTGTACAGGCTACTGAGTGGAGGTACTGTGTTTTTCATCTATTTGTGCACTACAGGGATCGCTGAAGAAGAGAATCTGTATGTGACCTTTTTAGTGTAAATTGTTTTCTACTTGCATTTCCACAATTACATATGATACAGTGAGAAAATACTTGCATTCTGTTTCTGTGAGAGTTAAGGATACATAGCCTAAATGAAGGAAATGTCTTTGTTAGAGCATGGAGTAGTCTATTGAGGTACATGCTGCCTTTACTTTTTGTATTAAACAGGGAAGGGGAAAATTTGTAAAGCAATGGATCCCTTTGCTAAGTGTTGTACACCTAAATAACTAAGAAATGTTCGCTGCCCCCGAGATCAGTCCTCTATTTGTCTGACAGATTTTGAAGAACACTGGGGGACTGAGAAGTTTCAGTGACAACAGTTTAGCAGAAAAACAGAAATTAAAACTTACAGTTTACCTATTTGTATAGTACTTATTTCTAACTGTATTAGAGGAATAATGTCATATTTCTTTAGACTATTGTATGGAGATTCCTTTGAATACAGGTGTTATCATATGTAAATGTATTCTTTGTGACTTTAATTAAAACTTTCCTTGTTGACATGGTTTAGCATGGGTTGCTATAGACTTCAAGATATATATCTATATTGGTATCTCTATTTTTAAGAATTTTTCTGGTTTTTACACTATTATTACATTATTTTTTGTATTATTATTATTACAGTATTACATTACTCCAACTTGGACCAATGACAGCAACAGGTAGAATATTTAAACTGAAGTCTGCCGTATTTAAAAGGCTGCCTAATGCAGTGCAACAGAGATATTCTTTTCACACCTGTCTGAAAAGGATTACAGCTTGCCTTCAAAACAGCATTTAAATGAAAAGTAGAATTCAGCTCTGTGCCTACTGCAGGATGTTTTAAAGAGACTCTGACTATTTAAAGTGCTATGGTTGATCCCTGCTTGGACAATGGAGCTTCTCATTGTCCCAAATTGTTTGATGTGTTGCTTCAACACATACCTGAAAGTAATGTGCAGTCAGTCATTCACTCCTCAGAAAGATTTTAATGGCGGGGAAACTCAAAATGATCTATCAGATTTTCTGCATTCTCATTTTTTCAGAGGGATACAGGCTCCTGATTTGTTATTAGTTCCATTTGGGAGAGTTAGCATATTGCTTCCATACGTCTTGTGAAGCTGAGATCTTGCATAAGCATCAATATAAAGAGAAGACACATCACTTTCACATTTTTTTTGATCCTCTCCATTTTCATTTCTCTTCAAAGAAACAAACTTTAAAGGCCACACACTTCTACTTTATAATTTTCTGTATTTGAGAGCCAGGAAAACTAACTTGAAACTCCATTGCTCTTTGATTATTTATGTCTTTGCATTGCAAAAGTTATACTTTACATGTTAGTGTAGAAATGAACAAAAGACTGTAATTTGGATTAAAAGTTAAAACCCAGTCATAATATAGCTATTGCCAAGGACAGACACTGAAAAAGAAATCTGAACTGTGCTCTTCTCCTGCATGATCAAAATTTCTTCTCTGGCTGAGAACACTAGTTTGCTCTCAAAAGGTATGGAGGAGTAAGGAGAAAAAATGGGCACTTCTGAAAGCTGATGTATCCTTACTTGTGAACCTGCATGTGCTGGTTCAGGTATTAACAGTGCTGGCTGAAGTAAGCTCAAGCACTCCTTTGATCATTCCAGAGCACTGTCTGCTACATGGGAAGAGATTTCCTGGTGTAGTGAGTCTAGCACCGCTACGCAAATAACAATGAATGAAAATCCTGTACACAGAAGGATAAATACCCATCTTTGAATTGCAGAGGTAGAAGATCTTTGTATTTTAATCTCAGAATTTCCCTGTAATATCTAGAAACTGATTTCAGACTACACTTGGCTAACTGATTTTCATTTGTTTTACTCTTGAGATAGAGTATGTCTATTTATCACCTCTTTCATTCTGGAACCATTACATTCTTTGAACTTTGCACCAATCTTAAGTAGTTTTTTTTTTAACTTCCAGACCCTTGATTATCCCTGTCCAAGTGAGACTGAAGCTGTAAGTTCCATTTTACTATGTTTTTTTGAGAGAATCTTGCCTGAAAAAATCTGGAGCACTCCCTTCCCTGCAGGTAAGGGTCTTGCATTCTCAAGAGTGGAAATAAGTTTCATCCGTCACAAAAGACACAGTTTCAAATAAAAAGCATTGAATGTTTCCTCCAGCAATGTATGAGAGAGTTAAACACTGGCTAATACAAAATAGATAACATCTGCTTACCCATTGTGTAATCTTTTGATACCAAATATAGGACTTGGCTGAATCTTCAGTGTAATACGATAACATCTCAGGGGGAATTTTATTGCCTTTGTGCTATGACACTGGTTGAATTTACTTTCAGCTTGTATAGTGTTATCAATCCTCTATTTGTCATTTGAGCCTGAAATTCTGTCTTTTGGTCCCCTTTGAATGGATCATTAACAGTATGGGAGCCTTATGTATGAAGGGCTTGTCTTTCTTGTTGTTATGTGGCTGTTCTTTCAAATCTAACATGGCTACCAGAAAATAAAGGGGACCACACCTTGCTGTCAGTTGCTAAGACTTGGATAATTCACGCTGGTGTAGGACTTCATATAGGGAGGGGGGCAGAACCAATTTAAATGAAAGAATCAGATTAACCCTGGCTCTAGCCTTTTAGAATTTTTGCAATCACCTTGAAATATCCTGATTTTTTTTTTTAAGTTACATCTAAGCAGCTGGAAGATTATGAAAGCAATTGTCTTTAAAAATTGCTATTTTAAATGACCATACAAGCTTGACACCTTGGGCAAATTGATTTATAGCAGTGAAAAGTAATGGCAGAACTCTTTATTTCCACATTAGTACTCCACAATGTTCAGCTACCGTAGCCTTCACTTTATTTCAAACAGTGTTACTTAACCTTGGAAGGAGTAAAATGCCTTATGTTCAGAGATAAATGAACCAGCACTCAGCTGGAATAGAGGCATCAGTCTCAGCATGTTCTTCAGGTCAGAATCCAGCAGTCTCTGAGCTGTTCCACCTGCAGAAACAAGAATAATTTTACCACCCAAGAACAAGAGCATTTATCCAAAACACTCCTAAACAATGATCTCTGAGAAAACTGGGCTTAAGAATAAGCTTTGAGAAACAGACTTTTCATAAAAGGTTTCAGACTCAAGCATAGACCATTTTGATGTGCCTTTTTAGAGTTACTAGAGTCAGCGTCACAAAGCTAAAGGAACCGATCCTGTGTCCCTAGTAAAATGAAAATCTCACTGAATTTGAAGTAAGTCTTGTCTTGTATAAGTGAAGACTCCAGGATGTGGCCCCACTGGTTCTTCACAGTCTGTATTACTCTGTGTCAGCCACCTCAACCTGGCCCTGCAGAAAGGGTCTGGAGCCTGAGGGGACAGTCCAAACTCTTTTTTTCCAGGAGAAGCCATGTGAGGAACTGGCAACATGACAGGCATGCAACACATATCACCACACTATTCAGGACACTGTTTAAGCGATTGTGTAAGGAAATGCCCAAGACCGCTGTCAGTCATGTGCAGGCAAATCACCTAAAGGTATGACCATTGCACAGGGGCAGAATTTGGTCTTTTTTTACTCATAAAAGTTGAAAACCACCAAAAAGATTAAAATCAAGCATGGTTAGGAAAAAACTGATGCAAAACCCTTGGTGTGAATCTGCTGGCATTTGGGAAAGATGTGTTTAGTCACCATGTTTGGCCTTCAAAATTTTAATGAAGTGCACTAATGCAAAATTAGGATATACACATGGATTTTGCAACTGTTAACTGTGCTTAATTTACATAAACTGGTCTATGGGAGCTGCACTGAGTTGAAGAATGAGAGCATTTGCTATTTGATTTGATGGCTGCACACAACTGTAATGCCTCAGGACTGGGTCTCAAGCAAAGAAAAAATGTGAAGAAATGTGACCATGGAGAGAAAGAGGACACTGCAAATATGGCACCTTACTCTTCATCAAGTCTTAATCATAGGCTTTTCAGTTGTATTGCCACCAAAACGGACAGCTGTGGTTTTTACTGTATTTTGCCGGTTTTACTCGCTCCATTGGTATGACAGAGCTTAAAAAGAGCTGAACTTCTCAGAAAGTCCAAGAAACTAGCCACTGCAATTCCACGATAATGCACTGAAGTTTAATGGCTTAACACCTTCTCTATTGAAAATCTAAACAGAAATGATACACAAAATTCCCAACGCAGAATCTCTTTCATGCTGACAAAGATGCACAAATGAAGGAGACAGCCACCCTGTGAGTTTTATGGAAAAGCCATTATAGACAGACATTTAAAACTGTTTCCGTGCACAAACAAAAAACTGATAGAGAAACCAGAGAATTTTATACATATTTCTCAGAAACCCTAGTTTAAGTGACTGGGTTTCATTTCATTCTTAGAAGTGCCCTAGCAAGACCACCTGAAGTTAATTTATTGCTTATCCTCAAGAGAAATGATAAAATTGTCTGGTTCAAAGTAAGCCTTTCACTTTTTTCCAAAAGAGTTGAGCCAGTTCAGGGCGACAGACACTGTCCGCTGTCCCTTGGAGTCTTCTCAAGAGCTGGATGTCTCATCATTAAGCCTTATTTTAGCAAGACAGGGCCAAAAGACAGGTCAAAGAAATTCACTGGACTTCTGTCGCCACCTAAAGGTTGTGACAAAAACAGTCTCCGACTGCTGGAACAGCTGCACTGAATAGAACAGGGTGCTTTGGGATTACAAACTTTTTATCATCAGAGAAGTGTTTTATGTACTTAGATAAGTATCAGTCAACATTTCAAAGGGCTGCTGCGAGTCAGAGGACAGAGGACAACCTAAGACCCCATTCCTACATGTTTCTTCTATGCTGCAGGGTCAATTCTCGATCTCAAAGTCATTCCTGCATAAACTCCACCAAAGCAGACAAACTCCACAGAGTATTGGCCTACTCAGGATGACTGCAGAAAATGGACTTCCTTGTTAGAAAACAGCAATGCTGGTGAGAAAGAAAACGCTGTTTGATTTCATCAAGAGTTTTGTTCTTCAGCGTTTGAGGTCAGATACACTAGGAAGACAGGACCACAGCAGCTGCTATCACACTCACAAACAGATAAACCATTGCTTCTGCTGGCTGTCTTTTACGTGTAGCACTTTCTAATAGTAGGTTCACAGGTTCTCTTGCTCTCCCGCCTCTGTTTCATAGTTGAGATGGAAAATAAACTCCTCCTGGTAGAAGGGTGCCTTGCGGACCCCACTGAAAACCAACAGCTTCTAGCACTGGCCTATCGAGCCACAGTTCAGTACTCATGGAGGACTGCGGTTGAGGCAGGGACCCAAAAACCAACAACAACTGCAGTAATTGCTGCAGTAGTGAAAAAGAAACAGCAGACAAGGAGAACAACAAGCCCATATCATTGATTAGTATGGGAGGAGGAAGAAGAGGAAAGGTTTGACCAAGAAGCTGGTCCTTTGACAAAGAAACTGGAGGAAGGAGTGAGAGAATTCAGGCAGGAAGCAGAAACTACCCAGCCCCTGACCTCACCAGAACTTTGAGACAGGCCAAAAGATTACAGCTGCCAACCAGGTGAGCGGACTGCTGCCTGGCTGCACTGATGCTGGGATAACAGGGCCGACAGTCAGCAAGTGGAAGGTAGGAGAGCCCAGCAGCTGGGATCCCTTGCTAGAAACCGGGACAGTTTTGGAGCCAGTAAGTGGAAAAGAGGCAGCCATCTGCAGTCTCTGGAGACGGCTCCTCTCAGGTGCAAGGGCAAGATACTCGTTCAAGGAAAGTGGACTACTGCAGATGAAGGCGTCCAGTACCTGAGAGAATTAGCGGTGCTGGCAGTTGCCTACAGTGATCTAGATGATGATGAGGTCTCCAAAGATCCGGAAGATGTCCTGTCCACATGGGCTATGTGGAGGTAGGTGGATTCAAAGTGCCCCAGCGTTATATTCTAACAGCTTGGCAGCGATGTATTGCCCAGATAGAGATACACCAACTGTGGAGAGTGTCTTCTTGGCTCACAAACTTTGAAGAAAATCGCTGTACCTCCCCAGCTCTATGGGCCAGTGCCTTGGCTGTCAGGGGCACTCCCAGAAATCACTGCTCTCCTGCCCCAGTCAGAAGGAAAGGAAGGCCCAGGCATGTGCCACGTGGCACACTCTGTTTTTTCCTGCGTGACCAAGGGGAGGACGTGAGGTAGTAGGATGGTGAGCCCATCTGTAAGCTGGAAGCCTGTGTACGTGAACTGGGTGGGGGGGAGACAGCTGTTAAGAAGGGGCCACCCAAGAAGGCCGTCGGCTTAGTCACTGTAGAGACATAAGAAGGCAATCATTGATCTCCCAGACATAGAAGAGCTGAAATCACCTCCCTTGATCCTGCTGAGGGGACTTCTGGTCTGGCACTGCAAAGGTCAAGCAGTGAATACTCTGACAAGGAGCAGCAAGAGAGGGCCCCTGCCTTCAGCCAGGAGGAGGAAAGGGGTGACCGGGTATGTTGGACTGTGTGGATTCGATGGGCTGGCACATCAGACCCACAGAAGACCAAGGCCTTGGTAGACACTGGTGCACAGGGTACGCTGGTGCCATCAGGGCATAGGGGCGCAGAACCCGTCTGGATGTCTGGAATGACAGGGGGATGCCAAGAATTGTCTGTTCTGGAGGCTGAGGTGAGCTTAACAGGGGACAAGTGGGAAAAGTATTCCGTTGTGCCTGGCCCAGAGGCCCCCTGCATCCTTGGCATAGACTACCTCAAGAGAGGGTACTTCAAGGACCCCAAGGGGTACCAGTGGGCTTTTGGTGTGGCCACTGTGAACACAGGGAAGGTCAAACAGCTATCTACCTGGCCTGGCGTCTTGGAACACCCCTTTGTTGTGGGATTGCCACACTGTGAGTTGAAGAACAGCAGTTACCAACTGCGACCAGGACAGTGCACCGGTGGCAATATTGCACAAACTGAGACTCCTCTGGCTGCCATCCATGGGATGATTCATCAACTGGAGAGCCAAGGAGTGATCAGCAAGACCCACCCACCTTGTATGGTATGATATGGTATGGTACGGTATGTATGCAGCCCCATATGGCCCGTGCAAAAGTCTGATGGAGGTTGGAGGTTAACTGTAGACTATTGTGGTGTGAATGAAGTGAGAGCACCACTGAGTGCTGCTGTACGAGACTCGTTAGCGCTCCAGTATGAACTGGAGTCAAAGGCAGCCAAGAGGTATACTACAACTGACATTGCCAATGCTTTTTTTTCCAATTCCTTTGGCAGCAGAATGCAGCAAAATTTGCTTTCACGTGGAGGGGTGTCCAACTCACCCGGAATCAACTGCCTCAGGGCTGGAAGGACAGCCCCACCATTTGTCGTGGGAGGGGGTGCAGTCCACACTGCACTGCAAAGGGGTGATGCCCCTGAACATGTACAATACATTGATGACATCATCATCTGGGGCAACAAGGCAGAGGAAGTCTTTGAGAAGGGAAAAAGAGTAATTCAGATTATTCTGAAAGCTGGTTTTGCCATAAAGAAAAGAAAGGTCAAGGGACCTTCACAGGAGATTCAATTCTTGGGAATAAAATGGCAGGGATGGCATTACGTGCCTACAGATGTTGTCGACAAGATGGCAACTACATCTCCACCAGCTAACAAGAAGGAAACACAAGCTTTCCTAGGCCTCGTGGGGTTCTGGAGAATGCATATTCCATGGTACAGTCAGCTTGTGAGCCCTCTTTATGGAGCAACCTGAAAGAAGAACTGTTTTGAGTGGGGCCTTGAGCAACAACGAGCTTTTGGGCATATGAAACAGGAAACAGCTTGTGCGTAGCTCTTGGGCCTGTCGGAGAAGACCAGCTGTGCAAAATGCACTCTACACTGCAGCTGGGGAGCATAGTCTCACCTGCCTCTGACAGAAAACATGAGGAGAAAACCGAGGTCGACCATTAGGGTTTTAGAGGCAAGGGTCTCGAGGATCAGAAGCCCACTACACTCCCACTGAAAAAGATACTAGCGGCATAGGAGGGAGTTCGGGCCACTTCAGAAGTTGTTGGTACAGAAGCATTTCTCCTCTCAGCACTGCGACTGCCCGTGCTACACTGGATGTTCAAAGGAAATATCCCCTCTCCACAACACACAACCAGCACTACATGGAGTAAGTGGGTAGCGTTGATCACGCAACGAGCTCGACTGCGGAAACACAAACACCCAGGAATCCCGGAAGAGATCATGAACTGGACAGAAGGCAGTAACTTTGGAGCATTGCCTGAAGGAGTGGCTTGTGCCCAGGGGTTGCCACCATATAATGAGTTATCAGAAGATGAAGGCATTATGCTTTGTTTACTGATGGATCCTCGTAGGAAACCATTGGAAGTGGAAAGCTGCTGTGTGGAGTCCCACACAACAAGTTGTTGAGGCCACTGAAGAAGAAGGTTAGTCAAGTCAGTTTACAGAAGTGAAAGGTATCCAACTAGCCCTAGAGATTGCTGTATGAGAAAAGCGCCCAGTATTCTATCTCTATACTGACTCCAGCATGGTGGCTAATGCCCTATGGGGGTGGCTACAGCTGTGGAACAAGAGCAGGGTAAACCCATCTGGACTGCTGTCCATTGTGGCAGGATAGTGCTGCCTGGGTGGAAAACATGGCTCTCAAGGTATGTCATGTAGGTGCTGATATGCCCAAAAGCTGCACCACTGAAGAACATCAAAGCAATGAACAGGTAGACAAGGCTGCAAAAATTGAAGTAGCTCAGGTGGACCTGCACTGGGAGTGTAAGGGTGAGCTATTTGTAGCTCGATGGGCCCGCAAAACATCAGGACATCTAGGAAGATGTACAGACCGGCTTGTGACTGAGGGCTGGACCTGACCATGGAGGCCATCACACAGGTCACTCATGAATGTGAAACACGTGCTGCAATCAAGCGAGCTGCACAAGTAGGATCTTCCTGGAATAGAGGGCAGTGGCTGGGGTTTTGAAATGACGCCTGGCAAATTGACTATATTAGATCACTGCCATAAACATGCCAAGGCAAGCACTACAAACTCATTGTGGTGCAAGCACGCTTATATTCTAGACAATAGTGGTTGTCTAGAAACATACCCTGTAAACCATGCCACTGCCCAAAACTCCATCTTACACCTTGAAAGGCAAATTTTGTGGCCACAGGGTACCCCAGAAAGAATTGAATCAAACAATGGGACTCATTTCCCGAATAACCTCGTAAGAAAGGCTGGGAGATATAATGGATTGTTAAAGACTATGTTGAGAGTGTTGGGCAATGGGGCATGGAAGCACTGGGATACAAGTTTAGCAGAAGCCACATGGCTGGTTAACACCAGAGCAGCTGCTCAGGATCTCTCCTGGTCCTACCCAAACAAAACACCTACATACTGTGGGAGGAGATACGGTCCCTGTAGTGCACATAGGGAAGTGGCTGGGGAAGGTGGTGTGGATTTCTCCTCCCATGGGAAAAGGCCAGCCCATTCATGGGATTGTTTTCACTCAAGGACCTGGGCGTACTTGCTGGATAACGCGGAAGGATGGGGAGACCTGGTGTGTGCTTCAGGGAGATTTAACCTTGGGGGAAAAACAATCTGTGATGTGAGTTGTATGTTGTAGGAAGTCATGTAGCAGGAATGACCTGAACTGACACGAGTGAGTTTTGCAAGGAACCAGATGAGTGCAGCGATGACATAAACCAAGTCGGTGCTGGTGCCCAACCATCGAACACGCTGCTTCTCCTGTCCTGAGCACCCACCTTGACAGGTGGGGCCCAAGTCACAGCCTGTCCTTGTGAACATGTGGAGGAGTGGAGGAAGCCCAGGGAATGGGAGAGTAACATCTCTCTGTTAAAGGACAGGGGATAGTAGTTAATGAGAATGTACAAATCTGTATGATGGGTATAAAGTGTTGGTAAGAAGGGATTTCAGTAATGAGAATTAAATACAGTGGGATGGTTGGAGTATATATATATATATATATGTATTAAATTATGTGGGATCTGAGCATGATGGTTTCTGGTCATTCAGCTTCTGTTCTCACAGCACAAAGTCACTAAGGTTTGATTAAGAATTAGTAACCTGTTTTGAAAAGCAGAGGAACTCCCAACAGGACTTGGTGATTTGAGGTGTTGGGAGGTAGCAAATGAAGCTGTACGGTGGAAAGCTGAATGCCTCTGACTGGAAAGATAATGCAAGTAACTCACACGTCCATCTGTTCCAAGAGATGATGAATCATGTTCAGAAGTAGCCTGTTCAGATGGTTCCTTGATCATCTGCAGAATAAGAAAGCAAATTTCCATGACTAGAATTGACACATTACATAGCAAAGAAAGTGACTGGGGAAAGAAAGGAAGGGAGAAGTTGTCATCCACATTATGAAAAGGAAGCAGAAGGGGGATATTAAAGGTAAGCTGAAAATTCATAATGTCAAATGTAAACCAGGTATGCAGACCCAGTGTGAGGCACATGAAATGGAAACCTTTAGAACTATGGCCCACAATTAACGAAAATATGCGGAATTCCTCATGCTGATGAGTGGCTGGCAAAAGCTAATCAGACTCATTATTTTAGCCAGGTACTGGTATCTCACTGGTAAAAGGGTAGGACACCACAGGAAAGACGAGCAAGCTGCTCCTGTCTTTATGGACAAAAGCTTATTTTGCTGCAATAGGCTAATGAGCGTCCCTCCCAACTAGTTGTGCTGGCTCTTGACACGTGGGGGAGTCAGGAAAAACATGCCACACAGAAGTGCCCTGAGAGAGGTATTTTTGCCTTCATTTGCAGAGCAGGAGTTCAAGTGGATTGTGACTAAACAATGAAAAAGAAACAGAGTAGCAGCTCACGCTGTGATGAAAGCGGTTTGGTTCAGTGAAGAGCGGGGAGGTACTGAAAGACCATTTGATCTTGTCTTTGGTATCAGGCACAATTAGGAGCATGCCTGATATTTGAGGGAACAACAGCATTAATTGATAGGGCCTAAAACTGTGTCTCCATAACTACTTTTGCAAACCTGCCGTTCATCTGACACATAACCGATGCCTTTCAAGGATCCTTTACTCAGAGGAGGATGAAGAAAATGGCTGAAGGCAAATTCTATTGCCTAGACAAGGTGATGAGATAGGGTATCGTTCACTTAAAAATTAATCTGGCTCCTCTGATAATACTGACTGCAGGTTGGTATGTGCGCTGTTCATCTCACTTAACATTGGCCACAAGCAAGCTTGGCATCCAGTTTTGACTGGGCATCCATTTTAGATAATCAATGAAGACCGATAAGAACTGCTAGTACATGATACCCCCCAGTTGCCTTGGATGGTGATTTTATGAAAGAACAAATCACCATCTTTCCCCTGCCTATGGAAAGAGTTGAGACATTTAGCTCAGACTAGATGTCAAACTTTTTTCTGGCTGTAATTACCTTAGGTAATTGCTACTTCACTGTTGTCCGTTCAATGTTCTTTCTGATGTTATTGCAGATGCCATTTCAATTATAATGAACAGGCATTAAAGACAGATGAAATACCACTGTATTTTCCTCTACCGGTCCCTTGCTACAAAGGCTGGAGTCTGACTGAACCTAGAGGATAGTCAATGAACGGCAAGCAGAGAATGACCAAGACTAATACTGGTCCCATACTGGGATGACTACTGTTGAATATCTTCATCAATGACACAGACAGTGGGATCGAGTGCACCCTCAGCGTGTTTGCAGATGACACCAAGCTGAGTGGTGAGGTTGACACACCTCAGGGATGGGACGCCACCCAGAGGGACCTGGACAAGCTCAAAGAATGGGCCCATGTGAACATCCTGAGGCTCAACAAGGCCAAGTGCAGGGTCCTGCACCTGGGTCGAGGCAACCCCCAGTATCACTGCAGGCTGGGGGATGAAGGGATTGAGATCAGCCCTGCTGAGAAGGACTTGGGGATACCGGTGGATGAAAAGCTGGTCTGGAGTCAGCAATGCACACGTGTAGCCCAGAAGACCAACTGTATCCTGGGCTGCATCCAAAGAAGTGTGGTTGACCGCTTCCTCGACCTCCCAGCAGATCAAGGCAGGTGATTGTGCCCCTCTACTCTGCTCTGGTGAGACCCTAGCTGCAGTCCTGCGTCCAGCTCTGGAGCCCTCAGCACAGGAAAGACATGGACCTATTGGTGTGAGTCCAGAGGAGGGCCACAGAAATGATCAAGAGGATGGAACACCTCTTCTATGAAGAAAGGCTGAGAGGGTTGGGGTTGATCAGCCTGGAGATGAGAAGGCTCCAGGGAAACCTTATGGCAGCTGTTCAATACCTAAAGGGAGCTTATAAGAAAAATGGGGACAGACTTTTTAGCAGGGCCTGTAGTGATAGGACAAAGCGTAACAGTTTTAAATGAAAAGAGGGCAGATTCAGACTAGACATAAGGAAGAAATTTTTCACAATGAGGGTGGTGAAACACTGGCACAGGTTGCCCTGACAGGTGGTAGACGCCCCATCCCTGGAAACATTCCAGGTCAGGTTGGACAAGGCCCTGGGCAACCTGCTGTAGTTGAAGATGTCCCTGCTCATTGCAGGGGTTTGGATTAGATGACCTTTAAAGGTTCTTTTCCAACCTAAACTATTCCATGTTTCTATGATAATATATATGAAGAGCAAACATTCTTTTCCACTAAAGTTTGGTATTTTGGTTGAGCAGTACTTGACAGAGGTGGTCAGGACTTGAAACTTTTCCGCATGTGGCTATACCTGCAGATGGAGGGCAATGGCTCTAGAGCCTTTTTCTTATCAATACTGATTACTTTCTGCTACTGCTACTCTAACGTAGGTTTGAATTAATGACTGAGAGCAAAGCAACCCTCTATCGTATTGCTATAATTACGTGTCCCAGCTACAGCTTTTGTGTGAAAGACTTTTGCACACCTGACACAACTACAACTTCTTGGGTACAACTGCTGTGGAGTCTGATGTAGCAGTGCAGCATATAACAAAATACTGATGTGGTCTCAAGTCATTTCAAGACTTCTAGTGTGCTAGCAGTGACTTCTTTAGCAACTGTACAAGGAATCCTAGACCAAAGGTGTGTTTGCACAAGAAACTTAACATTCGAGATCATATTACATTGGCTTTGCTGCTGCTAATAGTTAAGCAAGTTAGACTAGCGCTGACATGAGAATGTTTTTACTTACTACACCTCCAAGTTAAATGCAGGCATTGGCAAAAAGCCATTTGGTCTTCTCCATTTTGGGCTAGTCGTAGGCCACTTGGGAGCTAGACTTCTCTTAACTTCTGTAGCGCTTTCATCTTCCCTATGCCCAAGAATCATGTCCCTCACGTTTTCTTTGTGACGGATAACTAGAATCACCCATTAGTGTCTGCTGAACCATCAACCCTCCTTGTGGAACTGTTCCATTAGAATATGTAGTAACAGAAGAGCCAATTTTCCGCTTGTTATAAAAAAGTATTTCAGCAACTATTATTGGCAATTAAACTGGTGCTTTCAATATGTTAGCACTAAAATAAAAAACATATCACACAAAGTGTTTCTTACAGGAAATGCTCTTTGTAATCTCAATTACATTACGTACTTGTGTTACAACCTTTCCATCTGGAGAAACGACTACTGTGAAATTGCCTCCATTAGATAAAGCCTCTTAAATTTCTGTCTACTCTAAAGAAACATGCATGAATAAGAACGACTGCTTTGTACCAAGCTACTTCAGAACAGAAGTGCACAGATCTTCCTGGACTGTATGAATTCTTTGTCATTTCACAATATGCTAACTGGATTTTGAACAGTTTGCATATGGCAAGGGGCAGAACAGATGACATATGAAAATTGGTACAACATCATACTGATGCAGAGATTTGGCTACCCCCTGCACGTATTTCATTCACGTGAATGGACTTTGGATGAAGGCCTTTAGAGGTCCTCACTGAAACAATAAACAGCTGGAGTAAGACATACAACCCTAGTCAGCGAAGAAGAAAAGCATCGGGGTCCCCTTTTCCTGAAGTGACTTCAAGATTGGTTTTCTTCAGATGCCAATGCTGCTTAACAAGGGGGCAATCACTTGCTGGAACTCCCACCTACATTCTGCCCCTTCTAGCCAGATATTGCTACCCGTCCATCCCAAACAGTGCTTTCTTTGGTAAACAGGTCAGCTGAACTGAAATACAGCACAAGCCTGCATACAGTTTTAAAAAGATTTGTTTGAGATAAGTGGTAATATCAACAGCAGTATTAGTCCTGTTCTGTTATTGCTAGCAGAAAATTGTAAGTACGTACCTCGTTTCACATGTAATTTAAGAGAATGTCTTGCTGATCTCACACTTTGCTTCACCTTACAGTAAGGTAACAATGACGTTATTTCACTGAATGATTTAGAACTGTCCACCTAAAAATGAAGAAATAATCGGAGGATGCACTTCTTAACATGCAAAAACTTGGTCTAATGTAGGGCATCTCCAGCCTTCACAGACAATAATAGACATTTGTCCTCCCTTCCTTATTCTTTTAATTTTCCTCCTCAAAAGTGCAGAAGTATGTACGTCGCACAATGCAAACATTTATTGTAAAATCACCTCCTCTAAAAACACACTTTACTCCACTGTTTAGATTTAATTTCTTAACTAGAGACTCCCCACACAACCTAAAGATTCAGGACAAAATGTACAGCAAGAAACATATGCAAGTTTTAGCAATATAAAGTGACATATTATTTCTGGAAGTGAGAACAACTTTTCTACTTCACTTTCCTGCACTGGCCCTCAACTCTCTGCAATGAAAATAATTCTAAAGCAAGAGGTCTTCTTTTAGGAGTTAAGAAATGCTGCTATGGAAGAAGCAATCGGAGTTGTTACTGTGAGAGGTAGGTTCTTTCTTCCTCAGAGAAACGTCCTTGGCTTCCAATTCCTGTTGACTTGATCCCTGCTCCCAAGCAGGAAAAAGACTCCTTTCTCCCTCTTCCAGGCACTGATTACATCAATAGGCAGCCCCTTAGTGCTAGACCAATAGTCCTGATTGATTGATAGCCAATCACTACACTTTCTCTGCTTTGCACGCGGAAAGATAAATCCCTCAGAGGACTTGTAGTGTTCCCCAACACCAGATATGGGCTAGAGCTTTCATGTGATCTCAGCAAGTCTCACTGCCCACTTCTTCAAGGGGCGCAGCAGAGGGGGAGATGCTGATCTCACTTTGGTGATCAGTGATAGGACACGAGGAAATGGAATGAAGCTGCATCAGGGGAAGTTCAGAGTGGACATTAGGAAAAGGTTCTTCACTGAGAGGGTGGTCAGTCACTGGAACAGGCTCCCCAGGGAAGTGGTCATGGCACCAAGCCTGTTAGAGTTCAAGGAGTGTCTGGACGATGCTCCTAGTCATGTGGTTTAGTTTTAGGTAGTCCTTCAGGGAGTTGGACTCAATTGGACTCAGTTGGAATACTTATAGGTCTCTTCCAACTTGAGATATTCTGTGACTCTATGATACTGTGATTCTTTTTTAACATTTATCAGTAAGATGGCAAGGTGTGTGAAGACAAAACTCAGGTCAGCAAGATTAGGAGTCTGTTTCTGTTTTCTGCTAAATGTTGTGCAGATGTTTCAATAAGGTCATGGGCTGCTACATTACCAGTTAATTCAGAAGGGGAACAGTCAATAATATGTTACGTAAGAAACAGCGTAGAAGAAACCTGCCCTTGCCAACTTGCATGAATAGGGAACTTCTGACTGAGCTTAACCATGACGACTAAGTACATAAACAGCATACTGTGAGATGTGTAAGCAGAGCCACCTGGCAGGAAAACAAAGGTCTTGCCTGAACCTGCAAGAATGATGTTAGAAAAGCCAAAGCTTGGCTGAAGGCCAAAGTGGTGAGAGAAGAGAAGGGGAACTTGAAGAGATTCTGTTAAGTACGTTACTAGGAAAATTAAGGCTAAGGCAAATACGGGTCTGCAGCTTCACAGGCAGAGAGCCATGACAAAGGGCACAGAAAATACTGAGCTACTTATTGAAATCTGTGTCTCAGTTTTCACTTGGAAATCCCCTCCCAGACCCCTGACCCTTTTAGCAGGGTGCAGGGGCGTGAAGCAGTACCCACGGTAGAGGAAGACACAGTTAGGGATCACTTATATCAATATAGATATTGATATCAAGAAGTACAGTGGGTCTGGATGAAATTAATCTGAGGATACTCAGGGAGCTGACTGATACTGTTTGCATGCTTATTCCCATTTTCTTTGAAAGGTCACAGCAACTCGGTGGAGAGTCCTGACAGAATAAAGCAAATGTCACACCCATCTTCAAGGCAAGAAGGAAGGTACAGAGAATTACAGACCGGTCACCTAACTTCAGTCCCTGGAAAATTTATGGACAGAATCCTCCTGGGCTGCAGCCAGCAGGTTGAAGTAAGTAGTTCTTCAACTCTATTCAGCACTTGTAAGACCACATCCAGAGGGTTTGGTCCAATTTTAGGCTCCCCAGCGTAAGACAAATACTGGCATATGTGATAGGCTGGCAGAGGTGCACCAGGATGGTCAGGGGGCTGAAGCATGTGACATATGAATGTCTAAGAATGGCTAAGAGAACTGGAGAGGCTGAGAAAAGTAGATGGGGACTTCTTCAAACAATGGGAAGAAGTCAGACATTCACAGGCCCCAGTCCTCATGGGAGACCTGAACCACCCTGATGCCTGCTGGAAGGACAATACAGCAGCTCTTAAGCAACATAGGAGATTTCTAGATTGTACTGATCACAACTTCCTGGCATAGGTGATCAAGGAGCCAACAAGTAAAGGTGGTCTCCTAGACCTGATATTTACAAACTGGGAAGAACTGGTTGTGGATGTGAAGCTTGGGGGCAGCCTTGGCTGCAGTGATCACACGACATTGGTGTTCAGTACCCTGAGAGGCAATATCAAGGCAAAAACTGGGCCCATAGCCCTGGATTTCAGGAGATCAGCCTATGGCCTCTCTAGGAATCTGCTTGAAAAATCCTATGGAATATGGTCCAGAAAAGAAGAGGGTTCCATGACAGCTGGTTGATATTCAGGGATCACCTCCTCCAAGATCAAGAAAGCTCCATCCCAACAAGTAGGAAATCAGAGAAAGGAAGCAGGCACCTGGCATGAGTGAGTAAGGAGCTCCTAACTGAACTCGGACATAAAAAGGAAGTGTATAGGAGTGGAAGCAGGGGCAGGTGACCCAGCAGGAGCATAGAGTTGCTGTCTGATATTGCAGTGATAGCACCAGGAAAGCCGGGCCTAACCTGGAGTTGAATCCGGTGACGTTTCTGGGTGTCAACACATGGAGGTAAGTTTTTGTTATTAATAGGTTTTCCCTATCAATTTATAAACAGAAACAGGGTCTTCATGGTAAAATAATCCTTGCAGTTTAAAATTTAGAATTCCTCTGAAAATGCAGAAAGTGGCATCACCATGTAATTATTTCTCATTTAATAATAAATTACCAGGGTGCAGTGACCATGGGAACCCATGGAACAGTCAATTGCTTTTGTAATTTTACCTCCTGCTGCTGCAGCATTGTGACAGTTGTCCTTATTTGAATTGGGTTACTGACTTGTCTTCTCAATTTGTCTTTGAATGTTGTGGTTGGTGACATAGTGTGCTGGTTTTGGCTGGGATAGAGGTAATTTTCTTCATAGTAGCCAGTATGGGGCTATGTTTTGGATTTGTGCTGAAAACAGCATTGCTAATACAGGGATGTTTTTGTTATTGCTGAGCAGTGCTTACACAACATCAAGACCTTTTCTGCTTCTCACCCCACTCCACCAGCGAGTAGGCTGGGGGTGCACAAGAAGCTGGGAGAGGACACAGCTGGGACAGCTGACCCCAAGTGACAAAAGGGATATTCCATACAATATGATGTCATGCTCAGCATGTAGAATCATAGAATCATTAAGGTTGGAAAGGACCTCTAAGATCATCAAGTCCAACTGTCAACCCAACACCACCAAAACCACTAAATCATGTCCCAAAGTGCCACGTCTACATGTTTTTTGAACACCTTCAGTGATGATGACTCCACTACCTCCCTGGGCAGCCTGTTCCAATGCTTCACCACTCTCTCAGTGAAGAAATTTTTCCTAATATCTAGTCTAAGCTTCCCCTGGCCCAACTTGAGGCCATTTCCTCTCCTCTTATCACTAGTTACTTAGGAGAAGAGACCAACACACACCTCACTACAGCCTATGTTCAGGTAGTTGTAGAGAGTGATAAGGTTTCCCCTCAGCCTCTTTTCTGGACTAAACAATCCCCATTCCCTCAGCTGCTCCTCATAAGACTTGTGCTCCAGACCCCTCACCAGCTTCGTTGCCCTTCTCTGGACACGCTCCAGCACCTCACCATCCTTCTTGTAGTGAGGGGCCCAAAACTGAACACAGTATTTGAGGTACAGCCTCACCAGTGCTGAGTACAGGGGCACAATCACTTCCCTGCTCCTGCTGGCCACACTATTTCTGATACAGGCCAGGATGCTGTTGGCCTTCTTGGCCGCCTGCACACACTGCTGGCTCATGTTCAGCCGGCTGTCAACCAGCACCCCCAGGTCCTTTCCCACCGGGCAGCTCTCCAGCCACTCCTCCCCAAGCCTGTAGCATTGCATGGGGTTGTTGTGACCGAAGTGCAGAACCTGGCACTTGGCCTTTTTAAACCTCATACAGTTGACCTTGGCCCATTGACCCAGCCTGTCCAGACCCCTCTGCAGAGCCCTCCTGCCCTCCAGCAGATCAACACTCCCACCCAGCTTGGTGTCATCTGCAAACTTACTGAGGGAGCACCACTCAAAGGTACATTATAATAGCCAAATGTGAAACATTTGGCTATGTGTACATAGCCATATATGAAACTATAACTTAGAGGAGGGACCTAACTGTGAGTTGGGGGCGTGGTTGGTTGTGTCTTTGAAGATCTCAGACTGGGCAGTTTCTGTTCGTATCAGGGAAGATTAAAGAACAAGTAAACTGCACGTGTTGTGACTGTTTTTATGCAGTTTAAACTCTTGTGGAGCTGATATAGCTGACCTGTGCATGTTAACAGACCTGTGTATGTTTATGGCCATCTGCTTTCTTTTCTCAGAGTCACCTGCAAGTCCCCGAGTATTTCAGCAGGAATGAATCAGTGGGTAATCTTGTCTTCTATGACTTAAAGCCACACATCCTATTCAAAATGCAGGGTCCAATCCTGTGATATCTTCTGGAGCCCTGAAGACCCTACAGGAACATAACAATGTGGTGTAAAGGGCCAAAACCTGCAGATGCTTTTCTGATGTCAACTGTATGAGGTTTAATAAGGCCAAGTGCCAGGTCCTGCACTTGGGTCACAACAACCCCATGCAATGCTACAGGCTTGGGGAGGAGTGGCTGGAGAGCTGCCCGGCGGAAAAGGACCTGGGGGTGCTGGTTGACAGCCGGCTGAACATGAGCCGGCAGTGTGCCCAGGTGGCCAAGAAGGCCAACAGCGTCCTGGCCTGCAACAGAAATAGTGTGGCCAGCAGGAGTTGGGCAGTGATCGTGCCCCTGTACTTGTCACTGGTGAGGCCGCACCTGGAATACTATGTTCAGTTTTGGGCCCCTCACTACAAGAAGGATGTTGAGGTGCTGGAGTGTGTCCAGAGAAGGGCAACGAAGCTGGTGAGGGGTCTGGAGCACAAGTCTTATGAGGAGCGGCTGAGGGAACTGGGGTTGTTTAGTCTGGAGAAGAGGAGGCTGAGGGGAGACCTTATCGCTCTCTACAACTACCTGAAAGGGGGTTGTGGCAACAAGGGTGTTGGTCTCTTCTCCCAACTAACTAGTGATGGGATGAGAGGAAATGGCCTCAAGTTGCACCAGGGGAGGTTTAGATTGTATATTAGGAAAAATTTCTTCACTGAGAGGGTGGTCAAGCATTAGAACAGGCTGCCCAGGGAGGTGGTGGACTCACTATCTCTGGAAGTGTTCAAAAAACGTGGGGGTGTGGTGCTTCAGGACATGGTTTAGGGGACATGCTGGTGCTGGATTAATGGTTGGACCTGATGATCTTGAAGGTCCTTTCCAACCTTAGTGATTCTGTGATTCTGTGATGGGGGACTTTCCACCGCTCTCCAAAGCTTCCAGACTAGGAGGCTATGGAGAAGAGGATGCATTGCCGAGGCAAGATGTTTCCACATACATAGAAGGTACATACTCAGAATATTGTGTCAGGAAAAGCATTCTTGGACTTAACAGTATCTTCAGTATATGGTTTGGTCTCTTGGTGAGGAGATCGCAAAACAGCACCATCAACCCCTGCTTAGTAGAATCTTACCCATATAAATAAATAATAAATAATCAATAATCCCCTGCTTAGTGTGTGTTTAACAGTATACTCCCAAAGGAGATCATCCATAGTTAGAAGGCTTTCTTGCAATAATAGTACCATGCTCTTAAGCATTTATTTTATTGCAACAAGACAATAATTCTTGCCAAAGCTACAGCTGAGTCACTAGTGAAGATAACATAAATACTAAATTCAACCAGTGTTGTTTTTCTTGCTATAGCTAAAGAAACTCAACATTCTAGAGAAAGGAGACAATGGTAGGCTAAAAAAAGAGTAAAGAGAGAAATTATTTATTTAGAACACATTAGGAACACTGTTCACAGTACATCATAACAGGGTGACCACATAATGGGGTGATCACAAAAGGGTGACTTCAAAAATCAAACAAAAGACAAAGCGTAGATTATAGGTTAGCTGTGGAAACTGGTGGGTTTTTTCTTTGCTTAAGCAAAGCTGTACAAATAAAGACTGTATCATACTGTTTTTGCACAGGTAGAAGATTGATTTACTCAATCTGTACATTTTCTTTATTTTGTATAAACATACCAATACTTAAACACTTCCATGTAGTTTACAATGTTTGATTTAAATACAGTATTATGTCTTGTTGATTTAAGGTGCAATTTATCAAAACCTACAGTAAATATTTTCTTCTTTTCTTAATCAGTTCTCTTTGGCACGCTTCTGGTTTATTTAAATACAAAAGTGTAGGACTGAATTGAGTATATAACACTGCAGGAATTTGAAGGTTTTTTTTGTTAGCATAAGAGTGCAATTCAGGTTTACCACAAGCTTATTTACAAACAAAGAACTGTATACTAATTTCAATTTACTTATAAAATGGCTAATGACTTTAATGTGCAAGGCAAAAAAAATTGTTACAGCAACTCCTCCCTTGAGAGAATGATTTTTGCACCATGGAAGTCTTTTATAAAATGTTTTAGAAAATGTAGACTTCTTATATGGAAGTTTTTGGTGTAAGCCACCTGAATGCATGACTTTCTGGGACCAGGAATGCTTTGTAAGATACAGTTTAGCTGACATGTTGGCACTGTAGTAGTGTTGCAGCTACAAACTTGCATGTTCAACTTGCAAACTAAACGAAGGAGCAGAAAAACCAGTCTGTGTCAAAAGCTTAGTGGCTTCTTTCTAGAAACAGGTATGCCTCCTATATTCTTGATATTATATCTGATTTTATTTCAAGGAGGAAAGGTTTAGAATTTACACTATGTGTTGCTCTACAGTCTATTTTCATCTTCATGACCTCTGCCTACTTTTGGGTTGATTAGTATCTGGTTAGAGTCAAAGGCAAACAACAGTAAACAGACTTACTTCAGCTTCTGATGGAAATGTACTAGGAGGCCATCAAAGTGTATTTAAATCAGTGAAGTATCACTTTACAAAAACTCTTGAAATGCCAGAAGAGCAAACCTACAGCAATTTATTTCACATCTGACGGCCAATCCCAGCAGCTGGCATTCATGTGAAAGGCATGGAGAAACCTAGCTACAAAAACACTGGGAATTCTTCCATACCCAATTATTTAAAAATTAAAGAAAAATTAAACCCTGTTCACAGTAAAATACTTATTACAAGGTCTTTCTGGTTCTGTTCCTTCCTGAATCACCCAAGTTGTAACCTCACAGCTGCAGAAATGTGTATTTTGGCACATAATCGAGTTACAGTAGGTGTCAAGTACAGTGCAATCTGTTTAGAAGGCAAGGATGTTAAAAGGGATTTCATACAGGTGCTTTGTAATGTGGGTAAGATGTGAAATGCTGTGCTACTCCTGAGTAAAACACATTTGGCTGTCCCAGCTAAGATACCCATTTATGAGCGTGCAGATTCCAAGGAGGCATTTCATAGCCTCAGCAATAGTGCATATTCTTTAAAAAAAAAAAAAAAGTGTTCTACAGCTGTCTTTTTCTTCAACCTATCAAGGACTAAAAGTGGTGAGTTCAAATTGTTGGGAGAAATGATGAGAAGGGGACAGAACTGGTGAGGAGGATCAGAGTTTGTGTAGTAAATCAAATGCATGTGAGATGTCATTCATTCTCAATTATCCTTTAAGCTTTTTGAGATATTGCATATGGCCATGTCCTTTAGTGCTCTTGTTTTACCTGAAAGCTACTGGCTTTAGAATTGAGATGTCTGCGTGAAGGATATGGTGTCAGACTTATCTACAGCAAAGCCTCCATTGACGTACGATTTCTTGGTCTCTGTTTCATCATTATCAAGCATTGTTGTTTCCAAAGCAAAAGGATTGACTATGCTGACTTCAGAGGTGACATCCATCTGCTCCAGCTCCTTTTTAGAGAGCTTCTCCACTATCCCCGTACCAAAGGCATCTCCTAAGACATTCACCATCGTTCTGAATCGATCCCTATGGAAGGAAAACGTTGTCAGGCAAATCATTCTGTACGTTAGTTAGAAAATCCATGTAGTAAAAGTCAGCTACCCTAGCAAATACAGAGCTTTTTTTTCCCAGTGCAGATTTGGTGTAATTCTGCAATTAAAAGAAAAAAACTCTTGTAGAACAAGAAACAGAATTTTCCCCACATGTGTTTGAAGAAACCTGGAGTCATTTTCATGCCAAATTACTTTGTACAGGGTGTGCAAAACTGCAAGTCACATCACTAGTCTGTTAGAGCAGTAATCACACTGCCGTGCACAGCCTTACAAAATGTTGAAGGGATCACTGCTCAGGCCTTGAAGTTTGCTACACAGCTGGTTCGCTTTGTGATGAGACTGCTTTTGCTGGGAGGAGAGCCTGTGGAGTGCAGCAGAAGAGTCTGCATTGTGCCTTTTATCTTTCTAACAGTCATTTCCTCAGCCAGGGGAGCACCTAACCCCAGTATCTTCAGTATTCTGGCCCAAACCCTGGAAATGGGAAAGGCTATCTTCTGCTAGCTTCTCATTGTTAAAGGGTTGAAGTACAAAGTTGTATTAAGCAAGTCACTTAAAGGAATATATTTCTGTACTGTTGATTTTTCTCCCAACAGAAATGTGTCTTCCAGGCCTTAAAAATCTGCCACTACTTCGCAGAGGAGCAACAAAACCATGCAATATAGCAAAGTTTGAAAATTGGCGTGGAAGTAAGGTAGGGACAGTGGAAGATCACACTTCATTGTTTTTCTTTTCAGCTGCACAGCACTGCAAGGGCTTTGTGGCAGAATGAGTTGCTCTGTCTCTGCAGAGATGTTGGCATGGATATATTCACAAATAGAAGGGACTGCAAAAACAATAGTGAAGTGAATCGGTGTGGCTCATATACGTATTCTTCTACTACCATTGCTGAATTCCAGTGCTAAAAAGCGCCCATGTGTTCTCCACGTGAGAAGGAAATATATGGTAGGGAAAGGAAGAGAGAGAGAGAAAGTCAAATTATCACAGGATCAGCATGACAAGTGAGCAAATCAGCAGCACTGGAAACTCATTTTTCATAACATTTCTCAAAATTTTTCTATTCTTCATTAAAAACATACAAGTACTCCTCAATTCTGTGTAAAACCTTGGTAAGTTCAGAATTAACTAGAGGATTGTTAATGAGCCACCACTAGCAGGCTGCAAATTAATACATTTTAGGCGATAAGTACAAAAGGCGAAAGTGTTAATAATCTACGTAGCACCATGACGTGCATTCCATCTGCTGAGGTGCAGAATGCACTGCCAATGATCCCCTGTACATGAAATTAATCTTTAATTTGCTTTACACAGCAAGACACCTTACTCTGAAAAATATCTCAATTAGAATCAGAAACAGCTTGAATTCTTTGTCTGTTTCATGGTGGAACGGGTAGCTTCCATGTATTTGTACTGTGCCTAAGAATCACATAAATTGGGGACTTTCAAAATGGAGATGAGATCAGATCTGTAAAATTATGATTACTATGAGAAATAGGGAATTACTGTTCTCTGTCTCTCTCTTTCACTCCTGTAAAAGAATTAGAGGGCATCAAATAAAATGATTAGGATGTAGAATAAAACAAACAAAATTAAGTATGTCTCTGAGCAACACATTGTTAGGTTGTGGAATTCCTCTCCACAGGACTTGTGGAAATCTAAAAGTTTATATGGGTCCCAAAAGCAATAAGGCATTCATGGAAGAAGAAGAAATCTATTAAGAACTGTTAAAAGAAAAAGCACCTCTAGCTCAGGAACTCTGAACTGCAATTTGCAGGGTGCTAGGAGAATACTTTGGGAAAAGAACCAATATACGTTTGTTCTGGTCTTACACTCTTCTTTAGATACCTGCTCTGAGCCAGTGTTTTGTACTGATCTGCACCACCCTTAACAAAAAAAAATGCCCACTGGGAAAAGAAGAGAGCTGGAGAAAATGAAATGATTGTGTAGCACAGCAAACCTATTAGACCCTATTGCAGACAGTTTATGGAGAGAATGTACTTGTAGCTGGAGCTCTTTTGTCTGGAGCAATTATGCTTATGCAGAAATTGAATTGATTCTTGGATCCATTCAACAGTCCTGGTTTTCTGGAGACTGGCATTTCTCTCTACAGCCTGCAAAAGTGAGTTATGTAACCAAATAAATTACATATATCTGTGAAATACATAGATTGCTGGCAGAAATCCTTCAAGAAAATGATTGGAAAGGTTGGGGGAGGAACAGGAATGCATTTACCTTGAGTGCAGATATGAGCCTAAGAAGACGACATGCAGATACTATGAAATGATTAAGATCTCTGCATTGATACCAATGAATTATCATCCATGCTGAGTTACTGCAGGTGAACAAGACCTTCGTCTAAGCACTAAAGCTTGCACAGTTTAGAAGGCAAAAAAAGCTGTATTACAAACTAAAGTTTTGCTCCTTAACTTGTGAATCCTGTTACTCTTTCCCAGTGAATCATGGGGACAAAACTGAATGCTGAAGTCTTTCTGAACTCCAGAATACACTCTGTGATGCTTTGGGCTTTTGCAAAAGTAGCAGTGAAACGTCTTGGTGTAAGTAGAAAAGAAAAGATTTCTGGTGAAGATTCTTCTCCCCAGAAAGGGCTGCTTAATGGGACTGAGGGGTTTTGATGTGCTCTGAGGTGAGATGGTTTGGATTGGGCATAAGCAATGCTTTCTGAATTTGCGTGTGTGCACTTGCTGATCAAGGGGCTGGGTCTTCAAAAAACTCCCAGTGAAGAACAGCCCTAGCAAAGTCACGCTGGCAGCACAGACCCAGGTACAGCCTGTCATGTGTGTGCATGTGGAGTCCAGGAGAGCTTTGCTTATTTCATGTTGTGCCCCACTACCTCTTCACCAGTGTATGGGTTTTATGTGCTTTGTGGAAATCAGCTGAGATGTTCTACTCGTGGCTGCGTTTGATTTTTATGAACGGTGTATGAATTTAGCATAACTTGTTGGCAACTGACATTCCAGAGGCACTCCTCGGTATTTGGTCAAATTTGTCTTTCCCAAGTATTATGCTCATGATTTATTAATGTTGTGGCCACTGTTTTAAGGTTGATAGCACCTTTGGATGTGAGGTGATTCACTGCCACCCCATGCAGTAGGAATTCTCTCAGAATTAAAGCCGCTACTGCATTCAACTCTGTATTGAACAAGCTCAGCCATAAGAAGACTCTTTGTCCAATTCTTGCAACAGTCATAAATGACTTTGTTGTTTTCTTTCTCAGACCCACATGTTCCCACACAACTCACGTAAATATTAAAATAGGGAAAAAGAATTACATATCAAGTGCCTTAAACTTACAGAAGCCAGTCAACTGCAATGATGAGAGTAACATCTTCGGCGGGCAGGCCGACGGCAGTCAGTACAATCACCATGGTGACGAGTCCGGCTTGGGGGACACCTGCAGCCCCAATGCTGGCTGCTGTGGCTGTGACACTAAATCCCAAATAAAGCCCAGAAAAGGCATTCAGAATACACGTTGCTCACAGAAACTCTATTTTCTGGCACAAATAGGCTCATTTCACTGCAAGAAAGGAGCCCAAATGTTCCAGTTTTCCTCTTGAACAGCATCTACTCAAAGTCTGGTGACAAGTTTATGGGACAAGTCACGTGTAGATACTGTTATGGTTACACTGCAGAATAACAGGAAACGCATGACTGACAATCTAACTGGACAGATCAGAGGTAGAAGCTGAGCTGGGTTTGCAAGTGTTTGCAGAGGAAGAATAATGGCCATTTCCAGACTGATGCTGCATACCATCTGCATGTCCTGGCCCTTCCCACCTCCTCATCAGGTTGCACAGGCAAGGCCTTGGATGAAGAAGTGAGAATGTTTCTGTCACTTCCCATGCTGTGAATGATAGTTTCAACTTTCCCATGGGGTATCCAAAGTTAATGTACCATTCATTAAAAAAAAATCACCTCCAACAAAAAGCATGTGACGGCTTTAGTCTTACCTGATGGTAACTATTTGGCCAATATCCAGTTCTAGGTCATTCAGTTGTGCAATAAATACAGCTGCTACTGCTTCGTAAAGAGCTGTGCCGTCCATGTTGATGGTAGCTCCAACTGGAAGAACGAACCTCGTAATTCTTTTGTCAATTAAGTTTTTTTCTTCTGCACAGCGGAAGGTGACAGGCAAAGTTGCTGAACTAGCAGATAGATAAACACATAGAGTAAGCGCAGGCAACAGCATACCATTTCTCATATCTTTCCTTTTCCTCAGAGCCTGATCTGCTCTAAGACTCAAATGGAGATCTAAGGCAGGCAGGAAGGCTGCATCATGAAAAAGCAAAGTAACTTTTGTTATCTCTTCTAATTATGGGATGAAATAACAAAGCCTTAGTTATCCTGAAAATTACATGGTAAAATTGTCATGATGTATGTAGTCACAGAAACAGTGCAACAGCTTAAACTCTAGCAAGTCTGTGACTAATGAACTGACTGGCAAAGAACTGTCTCTTGCTGGGAGGGGCAGACTCTTGCTTGGTGTGAGGCCACCGCAATCTGTGGTGCCCCTTTGGGTACTACAGAAATAATGATGAAAATTATATTTCAACCTCCAGGGGACTGAGAATTGTCCGGGTGAAATCAGGGTATGTAACAAAGTAGCAATAAAATCAGAGCACAGACAATGCAATTACAACTAAGAACATTACAGAAAATAAACGCTTCTTTTGTTTACCTGGAAGAAATCATGAGGGCTGTCAGAAGTGCCTGAGCCATCCCCATGGCAAACCGAAAAGGATTTTTCCTTACTATTATTAAGTAGATCAGTGGCAGAATTATAGTGGAATGGATTGCAAGTCTGCAAAATAAAATGGACTAGTTAAACAAATGGATCCATCTCACTGCCTTGTTTTAATAAGTCAGTGATAATAGGTATCTGGTTCTGTCCTCAAGTACACTTATGAAACACTAAAGGTGACTTTAGTGACACCTATATGCCAAATTTAGAGAGTATATAATCTTAAAAAAAAAAAGGTAGACTAATGCCGTTCTACATTTTCTTTTGGAAGGGAGAGGGAGATTATTAATTGTCTTGCTTTCCAGAGTAGAACAAGAATTAACTAATATATTGGAGATCATTTTAAACTGATGAAGATGAGAAAAATAAAGTAATAAATAATATTTAAACTGATATGCAGAGGATGATTTGAAATAATGCTAAAACATTCCACTCTCCTACCAAATCCTTACAATGCAGACTAGAGACAAATCAGAAAAACAAACCAAATAATTTTTCTAAGTTTATCTGCCTTTATTATAGAACATATTTTGGAATTAAAGGTAAATATGGTTCCCAGTCATGGACAGATGAAGTCCACATCTCTCTGCAGAAACGTCAAACATGATCCTATTAAAAAAAAATCCACACTTTGTGGAAAACTGGGTAAGCTTAGGTCTACAATTAAAATGTAGTGAGGTATTTCAGAGTGTACAAATGAGCTATATGTAGTCTTACCACCTTTAATGTTGTAAGATGCTAAAATACTGCCTTTTGAAACTATTAATTTTAAAAATTAAGTATGTTGAAATGCAAAAGATCGAATTGCCCTTGTGAGTTTAACTGCTCAGGTGTAGTTGCCTGGATATTTGGGTGGGTGTCAGGGACAAATTCATCCTTCGACTTGTGCATTAATCCTGAATGGGTATGAATGCAGAGGTTTGTGGGCATTAATATGAGAGGTAAACAGACTGCTGTGAGTATATTTGAAATGAAATACATGTTAAGGGTCTGTGAAATATTTCCTGTGTTCCAAGGTTGCAAGCAATTATAGCAACATCAACTTCCTGTGAAAAGAAATTACCATAGCCTGGAAACATAAAGCCCAGAACTGTTGTCATGTATGACCTTGGGATTTTTATTCTGTCCTCACAAGATGTTCTTGTGAATGTTATTGTGTTGTAATAGTGCTTTATGATTTCAGAGCAGCTGATAAAGATAGCAATAAATCATGGTACTGATTTATTTGTTTGTTCTGCCAAAAATAGGGAATTAAGAGAAGGGTATCCAGAGTACAGAAATCCACAACAGCGCTAGAAATCACACACAAAATCTACCTATTTGTTTCCTTGGAAAAAAGTATCTTTTTAAAAACAACAGGCATTAAAGTTTTCATTCTGTCTGTGAAGAAATTTTGTATTTAGTGGAATGTAAGTAGCAGCATGCAACATGTATTGATAAAAGTTTGTAAAGAACTCTAGAAAGAAACCTAACAACTTACACAATGGTGCCTGAGAACAAACTGAATTCTGCAGAATGTGCAGAAAAAAATACAAAGTGGTATGGGTGTTGTTGGGTGTCTTAACAAATTATTGATGACAGCAAACATTTCCAGTATGTCTAGGTCTAGAAGCATACTGGCTATTTTGAAAAATGTAGATCTGCCCTTTTTTAGTGGCAACATGAACATGGCATTATGCAAAATAAAGTACTTGTGCATATCTGCTTTGCTACTACTGATTTTCATGAGACAAATTCAAAGTAATATTTATTTTCATCCATGAAATGTAACTCACAAGCAAGCAGCAGAAATTTTTATACCAAAAATCACAATCAGCAACTGAAAAGAGAAATTCTAATAGCATTTAATTTTAAGATAGGAAGAATCTTGTTCCTCCAAATCCCAAACTGGCAGTCCTTAAGAGTGTTCAGAGATGCAGCTGCCTTGCTGCTTTCAGAAGAGACAAAGGCATAGGCAAGAGAGAGTCTGCTTGCTGCAGCCTCCTTTTTCTCAGGGCTCAGGCTGTGAGTTCTCTGGCACTTGTGTTATGCCTCTTACTTTGATTTGCCCCCTCTGTGACTGCTAACATGTCCTCATCCTGTCTCTGCAACCATTAAAAGTGAGAGGCTGAAGATACTTAGTGGACAACTGGAGCAGAGGCACTGGGGGAAGTCTGTTCCCTCATGGTGACCTGAATGAGACGTAAAGATTGAGATGTGTTGTAGACAACGGTGGGTGACAGCTGGTAGGGCTGAGAATGTGAAAGGTCATGAATAATAAAGCTGGCAAAAAGGGTGAGATAGAAAATGAGCTGGAGAGGGAAGTTAAAGGAAAGGAAGAGGAGGATAAGACACACCAGCTCTCACGCTCTTGCTCATTTTTCTTGGTAGGGAAGAGAAGAAATATGTTTAAGATAACCTGTAATCCTCGGGATCAAGCTTAAAGGGAGGATGACAGACAGCTACAGAAGACGTTGATGAACAGAAAACACTGCAAACAGAGAAGATCAAGCAAATAAGGATGAAAACCAAAAAGACAGTGGGAACAGCAGTGTTTAAGAAACCAGAACAAAGAATGAGCACAACTACTCCTGTTTGCTGAGAGGTGAAAATAATGGTATTCTTGCAGGCTGGAAAATGTAGAACAAGCACCTTTTCTCTGCAGCCTATAGCCTTGTGTGTACATTGTCATCTTTGCTCCTGTGATCTGATTACAACACACTCTGCCTGATGGTCTGTTTTGCAGAGAATGTGATGCTGTTAGCCCTTCTCCACAACACCTTGAGCATCACCCGCTGTAGGCCATCCCATAAGAGACAGAAATGCTGCAGAGATCTACTCTAGCACCCATCAGAGAAAATCATGGCATGTGCAAAGGAGTTTTGTGGAACAGAGACTTTTTCTCTCCAAGGATGCAAAGGTGGGCACCCTTACTATATGCAATCTTTTTGGTGGCACCTGGGAACCTACCTAAAATCATTGTGCCTGTCAAGCCCACGGTTACCAGCTAAATGGGAAGCTATATGTGGTGTAGTTTACTTTGCAATCAAAGTACTTGGGAGAAGGCACTGTGTTTTCACACACATCTTAAGGAAGATACGCCCTGTCACAGTACAAATAGTAACCACTAATAGGTAAACAGCTATAAAACTTGCTATCTGATATAAAACTGAAATCAAAGGGCAGTAGTAATCCATCCAACATAGTCCTCCTCTGAGTTAATTGGAATTAATAATATAGAAAACCTGCAGAAGTTGTACAGTGTTGTTCTATAAATGACTTGTGGTCATACCTAAGTTGTGATCATAGTCTCATTTATAATTTATATAGAAACTATTAGTCTCTAGATTTACAGTCTCTTGGTAAACATAAACTTTTGTATCCTTTAAAAATTTGATTTCTTTTCCAAGTCTAAACGGAAACTCACATCACTTTAACTATGCATTAAAGAGACATAACTTGCACTTATCTCTGTAACATTTTGAAAAAGTCAAAATGCTATTTCTGGAGCTGTAATTTTTACTTAGAAAGCCATTGTATCTCAAATGATTTTTGAGCAGCTAGTCCAAACATAATGGCTTATGCTTAAAATAAAACAGCTACTCTGAAATAAACGTGATTATCTATTAAAGATTAATGAAAAAAAAAAAGTGATCCCTCTTGACTATTTATAGAGAAGTTTGCATTTAAGACTAATATATTACTCTGTTATCTGCTTGGTTGTCAGAAAGCATGTGAATGATGTTTGAGGAATAGCATGCATATGCATAAAGTGGGTGGAAAGAAGCTCTTGAACAACTTTGGATCTAGCCTCTACACAAAACATGAATAAATCCTTAGTGTACTGAAGGAATTACAGGAGTGGATGCTAAGGCAATGAACCAAGACAGCCTAGAAGTTACACTTCACTGAATTGGAAATAGAAATTTAAATGCATTTAACTCATTGGGACTGTAATATCCATTTATCTATTGAAAGCGTTCTGTGTAGGACAGTCTTCAGAGATACTTGATGATCTAGTATTATAACCTATATCACTTGGAGCAGTTAAGTTGCCCCTCTAAGGCTCCACATACGTAAGGCTGGTCCACATTGTGCAGGTGTGACCTCCTCTGCCCCAGCCTGTTCTACACAGACAAGGGTCTTGGAAAAAGAACAGGAAAAAATGTTTTGATGCTTGCCCAAGTTATTCAGACAGCCGCTGCTGCTTTTGCAGCTTCACCGGCTACCTTTGCCTTGAAGGAGTAATGAACAAACGGCGCAATCCCCAAGGCTTCTCTCGAGGTCAGCTGCCTGCTCTGCACTGAGGTGGGAAGGGATGTTTTCCCTTTGGCATCATCTGTTGTGCACTGCACGTACTACGCATTTGTACTGGCCAGTGGAGCTGGGCCTGTGCTGCTACACCTTGAGCCCACAGGTCCCATGGAGATTCTCAACTTAATCCAGATCTTCGTGTATTTTCAATAGGCCAGCAACCCCCAATAGGCCATAATTCACAACCTCACCCTTTTCCAACTTCTTCTAGTACCTAACAGAAGCATTACTACTCTCAAAAATACAATGATATTATCTGTTTCAGCACCAAGCTGAGAAGATGAAACGATGAATACAAGAACAGCCTTTTCTTTTTTTTTTTTTTAAGGATGCAGGGCAGTAACTTTGTAAAGCAAAACTTGCATTTGCCAAAACGTGCATTCAAAACATCCTCACACATCCTCACATAATTTTCAATGACAAGTATTTTTGTCTCTGACCTAGAAGAGGCTGGGTGTTATGGATAATTGAGTTGTAATCAATTAGGCCCTAAAAACTGCACACATTTAATTTAATCTTTAAGAAATTACATACCCACTTAGTACTGTAGCCATATAAAGACCCAGTTTCCGAAAGATTTCCCAGTCCTCAACTTCTATTATTTTCCCAGCAATTAAAAACACGATACCAACTGGCATATACCTAGAAAGCAAAAATAAAGCAATTAAAAATGCATTCTCAAGAAATATTGCATGCTCACCACAGAATAATTTCTCTCGTATAACCTTTTACAACAGATGGAAGATTTTTTTATATTCTATTACACAAATGAAGATTTCTTTAATATTCTATTATAGAGCTGACTATTCTTGCAGCAAGACTACAACACACGTGATAAAAAAAGATTAGAAAATCAAAGTAAACGTAACCCTATTCATAGTCTAATGAGTACTGTATGACCTGGTGTCACAGAACACACAGAATTTGGGAAGGAGTGGGCAGCAAATGTTTATGCACAGCCATTAGCTTACTTAGAGGTGTAAGTCTGTGGGGTTGAGACCAGTATCTGTGCATTCTGCAATCACACACAGATGGGAAAGGTCTCCTGTGCTTACAGCAGCTGCCCTGCAGCACTGGCGGCTATATGTGGGTCAGCTACACAGAATAAGAATAATTTTAGTATGTTGGAGTAGCACAGTCATCAGTGTGCTCCTTGATGGAGGGGTCCCCATTCCCCAGTAAACTTATACAAGGCCATGCCTTATAGGCATGAAAAGCTGCATGGGCTACTGCCTGCAGAATATTCAAGGCACAAATCAGGACTTTACTATTCCTTTTGGTACCAGAGAGCAGGCTGTCACAGAAACAAGTTGCCGCTTCAGAGATTTGAGTGCTATAAATTAATTTATAAATTTGTAAATATATAAAATGTATCCATTTTAAAATATACATTATAAACTTATAAAACATATGTGTACTATCTCACAAATAAAATAGTACCTTGTCCCTGTGCAAAGCAGGGACTCCTAGTTCCTTCTGAGCCCTGAACTTGGTGAAAGCAGAACTAATTCCTCACACTGCCAGCGTCAAACTTTATTCAAGACAACAACTCCCATACCTGTAAAAACACAGACAGCCTGCCCTCACAGCTTCAGGCACATGCAATAGACAGCCAGCTTATGGGTAGGATGCTGTATCTGTGGCATGTGCTAAATCTTGAGTATTGTTAGAGGTAATTTGCTGCAGAGTGAGGCAACCTATTTCACGGGGCTGTAACTCAGCTGGGAACCGAACCAGCTGCCCAGCGCAGAACAAGTTGCAGAGGCTAATTTACCTTTCTTTAAAGGCAGCAAGAAGTGTGCAACTAAATCCTGCGCAGGCTTACTGTTTTGCAGGCACCTCAGTGTGCTGGGATGGAAGAAAAACCCATGGAAGGGCCAGATCTGCTAAGCTACTGTTTGTGTGAAACGTGGCTATGAGCAGAGTACAGCAGTGAGTGGCACACGGCATTCCACATGTAGGGTCAGACTCTGGAAAGGATGGTGTGTGCCTGTAGTCCTGATCCTGCAGTTGGGATCTGCATGGGCAGAAGCCGTGTGAGCAGCTGTGGAGACCAACCAAACACTATCAGACAAGTTGCTACATTTTTAAATTGTTTGTCCTGTCGGACAATATTGTGAAAGTGTTGTCTCACAAAACCTATTAGCAGAAGGTAAATGATGCTAAGTTATATTTTGCACTCCATTTTGTATTTTGCTCTGTGCTGTGGCTTGTATATTAATTTATATTTCTAAAGGAACTTATCTCCAAGGACAGCTATCCTGTGAATGTAATGGCTATCAGGGAATAGTGCTCAAGACTGAGAAGGGCATGTGGGTGGTAATGCTTCTACAGTTCTCGAATCACTAGTGCAGTTGCACTGGTTTGATATAAACCTCTAGCAATAATGTCTGAAAAAATCAGGTTTCATGGGTACCAGCAGGACTGTTTCATTAGTATATAGTAAGGGGAAGCCCTGTCTCCAGTTTCCTCAAAAGGATCAAATTCTGTAGAAAGAAAATTTTTATCAGCCTTTCTTTTAAAGTCGTTTGCTTTAAAGCACTATATAAAAGCAAACATGAAGTATGAGTCTGCTTCTACCTCTTCAATAACAAAACCCACTTACAGAAGATGTCAGAAGATGCCAGTATGTGCTTGGACTTACCACATAATTATCTGAACTATTCTCATTGTGGCTTCGTTCAGTGCATTGAAAAAATCCACCAGCACTTGTCCTTTCTCTCCCATTTTCCCAATAACCATTCCGAAAACAAGACAAAAGACGATCAACCCCAGCACATTGATGCCATCGGAATACATGCCCACGATTTTGTATTCTTGGGTTCTGTTCTATAGATTAGATTCAAGAGAAAAAAGTTACTATCTGAAAACACTGAATTTACTTTAAAGACTTCTAAAATGAAAACACATTTAGACCTTTCTTTGCACAGACACAGAGTCTTCCCCAGTCACTATTCCCTTTCTTGGCAATGCCAAGTGGGCAAGTTCAGGAATGAAGGTAGAATTAAATTGTCTTTGAAAACTTTGTATTTTAAGCCTATGCTTATGACCAACCCTAGAAGGGGATGAAGCACCCCTTAATTTATGTTGCCCTTTCTATAGACTTCTGACACAAAGTCTAGCTATCCAAAGTCATGCATTCAATATACTCAAGACTTACTCCCTACTGTGGAGAACAAAACACAGTTGGTTATTTCTGAGCAACTCGAGGGCTTGTGTCTGGATTTAAGGTAAGTAGTCCATTGTGTAAGAACTGAGACAATGGTGTCCAATTTTGCCCCAAGTTTAAAATCTATTGTTCAGATGAAATCAGTGAAATTGCGTCATTTATAGCAGAATTGTATGCACATAACAGAAAAATCCTACTAAATAGGTAGGTATTCACACATTCCTCTGTTTGTGCAGTATGAACATATGAAGGAAAGGGTGCAATTATTCACTGCCTCCTGCTTCAGGATTGAATTCATGTCTTTTCATATAGTTCATGTTCCTACGCTCTCATTACTATGAGATGAAATTTGGAAGGAGTATAATAAAATGCATATTGATTTGGTACTGTTCATAGTTCTGTGTTCATATTCTGTTGAATTCCTTTCTCCCTCTCCTCCAGTGTAATTCTAGGCCCATCAGCACGCATAAGCTTTCCACACCTCTAATCAGAAGCTTGTTAAATGTCTTCTTGACTTTTATCTCTTTACATTTTTTTTTTTGCAGAGTAACATACTATGAATTAACAAATTCCTTCCATTGTTTTGCTTTCCATTAAAAAGAAATTAGTATTTTCCATTCCTTTCTTTCCGTGGTGCTTATGGTTATCTCATTGCTGCTCAGACATCTTGTGCTGGTATACATCTAGCTTTTCACACTGACTGTTTTCTTTAATTTCTCAGCAAATTGACAATTCATTAGCATCAAATGTATAGATGGAGTATATGAATGGATTATTTTCTCACACCACCTATTATCTTTGGACTGCTTAATTACCAGTGGAGTTCTCTGGTGTTCTTCAAGTAGGTTTAAGATCCTCACAATCACCTCTAGCATTTACTTACTAAGTTTTGTGCCCTTGCTAAAACCAATGTAACATTTCCTTCCTTTTCTCAATCAATAACCACATCAACTAAACCAAATTTTTTCTATGTTCTTTCTCCCCATTTCATACATTATGAAGGAATACAACAATAAAGGTCACACCTCTGAAGCCTTTGCTGTAGTAGCAGTTGTAACAGGTTCTTCTGTAAATGTGGAGCTGTTTTTATCCACGCCAGTTGTAGCTTCAACTTTTTCACGTTTGGTTTTATACTGGAAAAGTTTTTTAAAAAAATAGAAGAACTTGTTCAGAAACGTGAGGAAACTGAAGAATGGACAAAGGCATAGCAATGTTACAAGTCCTAAGGGGGAACTTGGACCAGAACTACTGCTGGACAGTGAGACCGGGACCCCCCAGTGGACAGGGACACCTCCACCATCATCTGCTTCCTCCAAGGACTCAGGGAGTGACGTGTATTCTTTTACATGTTTTTTGAATCTAGATTATGGTTGTTATGTTGATACAGCAAACCAAGTATTAAGATTTGCACCTGATCTGCAGATGGTCCAGGTGATTAGAAACCATAAGCTAAGTGGTGCTATTATAAAATTGTACTACACTGATTCTGCTGATAGAAATCCTGTGCTATTCTGCTTATAATTTCTGTCTTACACTATTCATAATATCCTGTTAAGAAAATAAAGCTTTAATTGTAACTATGATTTAGTGCTGTCATCATTCTGCCAGGGATCTCTAAAAGAACGTGTCTGTCCCCTTAGTGTCGGGTGACAGTAATTAACATATGACAAAAACTATGTGAAGAAGTTTTATAAATTGGAAATACATTCAGTGTTGTGCACAGCATGACAGTTAACATTATTTCCTGGGAAAGGTTAACTGCCTCACACACAAACCTCAGAAAAACTGGTAGGCAGCTGCTGGGGAAGACAAAAGAGGGAAGCAGAGAGCATCACAAAAACCCGTTGATATATTTACAAATAAAGATGACTGAATCTGAAGTAAATTTGACGTATAGACAGCAGTTTCCTCTTTCATCTTGCACATCCTACTTTTTCTGAAAGATGTCTCAAACAGACTCTAATAGGCTGCCTTTTCCTTAAGATGGATCATCAGATCTGGCAATGGACATTAGATGAGAGACACATTGGGGTGAGGGCTAAGTTATGCAGATTTCATCAGACATTGAGGGTTTTTAAGAACATGGAAATAGATCCTCATGACATGGTTCTTCTAACTCTGCCTGTTTTGGTAAAGGAAAAATCTTGTGTCATATAACTCTTGCTTTCTGTACACAGATCATAAACTGTCTTCTTGCAAGGGATGATCAAGGACTTAATAGCTGATAACAGAGTGTTTATCGTAATGGAAAAGAAACCAAGATACCTTAAAAAAGTCTTTTTATGGGAGACTAAGGAACTTCTGGACTTCTCAGAAATAATTCTTACCTGACATAGTTTTTGGGGCCATAAAGAAAGAACAATTTGTAGTTAGCAATGAGAACTACAGTAGCAAAGAGGATTGTTCAAACTTACCTGTTGAAAACAGGCCTGGACAAGGTTTTCTGGGAACATATTCCTGTTAAAAAAGTAGAGGCATTTCAACATTATAGCATACTAAGAACAAGTTGTTTATGTAAACAAAATGATAAAAACTGCTGCTTAAAAACAGATCGGGTTGTGTTCCTTTATTCAGAAAGTAGTGTATTTGGCATCATCGGCTATAAAGTCCGAAGAAATCAAGGGTTCAGGACTCCCAACTACCAGTTGACTGTTTTCCTACTGTTGAATTTTTGGGCTTATTTTTCAGTATTTGACATTTCTGTTGGCAAGCTACTAAACCCTGTAGGTTTTTTCCCTGCTGCATCATCTCCATCTCTTGCATGAGGAATATAGGACACACCATTTTCATAGGATTCATCAAACATAGGCAGAAAAAAACTCCCCTCTTATAAATGTTATGCTGGAAGAATCAGATATTTGCTGTGCTCTACTGTAGTTTTGAATTCAGAAATTAATCTTGGCCAATAGAAGATTCCCATGTGTTACTCCAGGGTCAAGAACCGTTTTTGCATATTGAAAAATTAGGAAATTAGATTAGAAGCAGTGTAATCCAGTTGTGTGCCTCCTTTCCAACCACCAATTTCAGATTCAAACGATTACAGAAAAAAGCATTAATTAGGTACTTATTGAATAACCAGTCCAGTGCGGCAAAAGGCAGTTTATATATTGAAGCAGAAGCCTTTATCTCCCTTCCAGATCTTTTACAAACTCCTGCCTTTATTTTTCAAGTTTTTAAAGCAAAATTTCTTCAAAGGCAAGAGTAGTTTGTACAAGCCTGGGATTTTCCTTCATCTGTCTTTCCAAGACTCTCTGTATTTGGATCTTAAATCTGTTGAATGTAAATAAGTAGGAAGAGTAACTATAATGCCTTTAAAAGACAATTTCACATCTCAAACTCCTAATTTACAGTCTTAAATTTGTTTACGAGAAGTTGAGCTACAAACTGTAGCAAAAATCCAAATTACTCTGAATTACAATACACACTGCTTCTTATTATAGGAAGACTTTTTTGTGCACGGAACCGTATCAGCCCTGTGAATACGTGTGGAAATGTTGATGTGGAAGTTAGTGGTAACAGATTGCATTAGGTTTTATAATGCAGCTGATTGCACAGTTCCCCTCGTTGATTCCTGGGCAAGTGACCATGAGGAATGAGAGGAGCCATCCAAGGAGCTGCCATTCTGGTCATGCACAGGCAGGAGGGGAGAGAGGCTGGGAAGAGCTGTGGATTGTTGAATGTGGGGCTTTGGGGTCAAGGGCTGTTGACTACCCCACATACAAACCTCAGAGACACTGAGTTATTCTCAAAGAGGTTTACCCTGATCTGTGCTGGGGCAGAGATGCCCCAGACGACAGCAGACATTTGCTGTTAGACAGGACAGTGATTTTTTTCCAAGGCAGATATATACATATATGTATGCGTGTGTATATTTTACAAATGTCAGAGAACTGTGTACCTGGAGTTGCATCTGCAAACGCCAGTCACATTTCCTGAAATAAAAAATGCTGAGAAAGCCAATTTTAGATAAGTGGCAGTTGATTCTTACATGATAGATTAAGTAGAAATTCTACAAAAAAAAAATAGTGGGTGGGAATAGTGATACAGAACAGAGACTAATTGCAGCTGGAGAAAAAAAATAATCCACAGAAACATTTATGAGGGAACTACTTAGCCACTTAGTCACTATTGGAAATGCAGAGCTTTTTTGTGATTTTTTTTTCCTAATTCCTGAAGCACGTTAGATCTGAAAACCTGCTCAAGTCTTCTGCAGGCTTTTCTAGGGGTTTCCTCCTTCTAACCACTTTAAGTATCTATCATTTTCCAGGACGCTGATGGGGAAAGACTCATTATAAGGTTGCCTTAGATAACTGGCGATGCAGCAAACTTGTTGACTATGCAACCCTAAGAAGTCTTTGCATACTGCATCTGTTACTCTGCATTCTGCCTTGAGGAGGGGAAACATAACACTGCCATTTCAGGTGGTTATCTATGCTGGATGACAAAGAAGCTGCCAGTCAGTAACCTGCCAACCATTCAATCCTTTCTGGATATTTTCTTCATAATAGGTAAATCTTGTATATAATTTTTTTTCTGTGAAAGAGAGAATTTTTGTTGTCATTGGTTTATTAACACAGTCTATAGTGTGAAGAGAATTTTTTTTTAAGAAACTGCTTTGAATATACTCTAAAATGTCTAACCTGTTGGAATACAATTTGTTTTCTCCTTATTCATCCAAACAACATTAGAAAGCATTTTTACTGTATTACACATCACAACTTTATTTGTATTTGTTTGGACTTCTGCAACAAAGGTATGGAAACTAAAAAAGAAAACCTCACCTGATCAGATCCAGCATGGCATCAACAGTACTGACTTCTGGGGTACTGCCCACTCTGTCAATCTCATTTGCTGTTTGAGGCACTCCGGGTTTAATGGTCACGACTAAGACAACCCCTGCAGAAGGAGAACCAGAAGGAGAGCTCAAAGTGCAAGCAGAGGCACTGGTGCATCCTTCCTCAGTATATTCCATGGAGCTAAGGCCTTCATGACTTAAACTCACCAAATGCTTTCCCTGGGTGCTCAGGCAGGGCTGTTCAGAAAAGAGAAATGGGTGGCTTCCCCCAGCACATCAGCTACTTGCGGCCTTGCCACTGGACTTGGGCACTCTAGTTTTGTTTATGCATGTATGGTACTAAATCACTACTGCTCACCAAGAGGGCAAATTGCTTCAGCTGGGCTTCAGCTGAAGTCTTCTGCAACTTTTCATGGTGATTTTTTGAATTGCTATTTACCTTTTACCTTATGCCATTCTTCTTGTTACTAGCTTCCAGATATGAATACAAGCACGTTGTCCTGTGACCCCAAAGTACAACAGGATGTTTTGGTAAAGTTAGTTAGCAATAAAGTTGCATAAGAGAAGGCCTTCAGAAATAGACTGAAATAAAAAATTATGGGCAAGAAATTCTAGCTTTGACCTGGTGAATACTGAAATCAGTGACAAATTTTCCATTTACTTTATTGGCTTCATTTTAGGCATTTTTACTGTTATATGAAATACAAGGTCTTTCCAAATGTATATTGTTTTTTCTTTCTTTTTTTTTCCCCCAAATGCAAACAAAACTAAAGCAAATGATACTACTAAATCTCAGTGTAGGAAGAAAGAGGCATTTTAATGAACCTTCAACCAGCCAGAAGCAAGGCTTTCTAATTACAACTGTGAATAAAAGCAGAACTGAATTCATGTAACTGCACAATGAAACAAGTAATATTATAGTATCATAGAATAACTTAGAATAGCAGGGACCTCTGGAGATTGTCTGGTTTAACCCCTCTCTCAGGGTAGGGATAATTTTAAAGTTAGATACATATTAATGTTAGTCTTTATTAATTTTCCTCACTTATTTCACAGAAAATTCCCAGACAGATGAGATAGATAGCCTAAACAGTGTAACTGCAGCGATATATTATTCTCAGTGAAGCAACCTCTAGAAATTAGTCTGGCCTTATATGCCTGTATGTGATTCTTTTTCTGTTGTTAAATACTGCTTTGCTTTACAAGTAGGCTGCATACGATGTACATGCTGTCCTTCAAATTAATACATGTTTTCAGCGGGTGATATCTAGGCATAGTGTTCACTCAGGCTCAGCAAAATACAAAGATAAGCTAGAAACTACATGACAGCTGACAGAGGAGGGTTTAATTTTATTTCTTATTTAAGAAGGCAGGCTGAAGGTGTCTGTTTAAGAAAATATGGAAAATTTCAAGGTTGCTCGAAGGGAATCAATGTCCTGCAAGAGGAGATGTGGACTTCAGAGAGGTAGGAATGGAGCCTGGCAGGGACAGAGGGGACAAAAACGTTTTAGGAAGGAAATGAGGTGACAGGGAAAGCAATATTTTCTGTCATTCTTTCAGGTGAGACACATTATACATTTTTGCATCTGAGAATCAGCAATAACCTATCATTTTGTTATGGAGGAAACCCACTTTGTAGTTAAGGCTGGCCTTTGACATTCATGCAGCTTTCCCACCTCTGGTCACTGTGTTACCTAAGCAGGCAGCTCCTAATCTTCCCTGAGCTGAAATGTGCGGTGAAACTGCCTCTGGCTTCATACCGGACATGAATACAGCCCAGCTATGAGCAGCGGGTTCGCGTATCCCTGTATCTGGCTACAAGTATGTCAAGGTGTTTGGTATGATTCCTGCCTCTTCTCCCCATCCTGTCTTGGGAAATTAGTAATGCCACAGTGCTGAACGCTTGTAATTAGGCGAGGCTGAGGATTTTAAAAGTTACAGTATCACAGAGTACCTAGTATCACAGCAATGACTGTAGTGCAGAAATAATATATGACTGCTCGCAAACCAATCTTCCCAGAAACGCTGGAATCCAAAGCAGCAACACCTGCAAAAAGAATCACAAAAACAAAACAGTAAAAAACAGCCTTAGAAGAAACTTGTTATTTGTGTAAAGACAATTATTTATTGTCTCTTATTTCTACGCAGGAAGTTTTTTCTTATTCAAGATATTTCTAAATACCTAATTGCCAGTTGCACTTCTGAAAAATGCCTGTAGCAGACCAACATATTTGCTTCTGCTTCTCTGCAAAAATCCGGTTTCCGTGGATTTTTCTAGGAAAAAGACAACTGAGCTTTCCTGGTTCCCTGATGTTCATGATGAATTAGACTTCTTTGGTTTATGAAACTATGTTACAATTTATTTCCATATTCACTTAAATAATAGCTTCACTTCCCTCAGATCTGCAACATTTTGGCTTTAAAACAAAAGCCATGGGAAAGGAGCTGCTCAGGGCTGTTACCCCAGGTTGCTCAAAGGCACATACAGACAAGGAAGGCTCATTCCTTCATTAACAGTTTACTTTTTTTTTTTCTTTTTCTTTTTGACTATAGCTTTTCTGAAGTCTGGGCTGTTCCCGCTCCTCTGCCAGTATCTGTCATTGCCAGGAACTCAGGGCAGTTTTTGTAAATGAAGGTGGGGAAAGTGCTGAGGCAGGTGTTATACTGAGGTCAACTTAACTTCTGGCAACAATATTACATCAAACTGCTCATGAAGTATTTTTTAATTGTTTAAAAGATTTACAGTTATAGCTGTACACATACAATTCAGTAACCAGGGTAGAATGAGCATTGTGACTGTAGAACTTGACTATAAACATACTAGTTAATAATTCACTGCTATGTCTTTATTACATGTTTGTGATCCATTTATATTTTAATGTTTATTGAGTCAGATTATCAAAAACTAGACAGATTGTCTTGTACAGGAAAGCAAAAATACCATGAGGATAGTTAACCTCAGAGAAGCATGACTTGGTAGAAAAACAATGAAGTTCCAAAAACTAAGGGTGAAAAATGAAAAAATCTTTCTGACACAAATGTAACATTGATCTTTGAGCTCAAAGAGGATCTTAGCAAGCATACTTTAACCATGTGTTGATGTCTCTTTGAGAAGGTATATTAACAGCAGTAACAACTTGTGCCTAGAGCATTCATATAATGCCTTACTTGTTCTGTTAATTGTTATTCAAAATGCAAACAGTACTGGGAGGGAAGAATGAAGGTTATTTTATTTCATCATCTATTTGATTATTTTGGGGTCTTCCATGGGATAGCTTATCATCCAGCTGACTACAGAAGAACCACATATACATGCAGAAATCATGATGTAAAGACTATCTCACTTGTACAGTAAATAATAAAAGGACTATTCATATAGCAAGGGAATACAGACCAGTGCATAGAAAAAAGCAATGCCACAGCTATTACAGGAGGCTGTCAGCACTAAGGATATTGTTTGAGGCACAAACAACAGAACGGACACAGAAACTGGGCCATCATCTTTATTTCTCACCTTGGGAACTGGGAAAAAACAGGTAGAAAGGAGGACTCTCACATTGCTGTGAGCTCAGCTGTGGAAATTATGGCAGTGAGAACTCTTGAGAATGGGTAGTAATAAATAATGGGTTCTGCAGACATTAGAAGAGCTGGATTCAAAGGCTGTCAATGTTGAAACTTTTGTACTTGATGTATTAACTTAGAAGACTTTACATCATGTTTTTAAAAGAGAGGAAACTGGTATTGCCACAGTTCCCTATCTTTTAATATAAAGTTCATAAAAACCAGAAATTATGGGCTTTTATGCTAAAACTTGTTGTATTGACTGTCAATAGTGGTTAGACTAGCAGTGGAGGTCAGAAAATAACAATTTCATGAGATGGAGTGCTTCACAAAGCCTGCCTTAAGATTTTTTTTGCCTGACAGACTTGCTTACTCAGCCAAGAGCCTAATAATCACACTAGGTTATTTCCCTGGAGTACTCAGTTTTAAAGATTCTACAATTAGTATGACATGAAGTTCCCATAACAGCTGTTCTTCTGGCTCCAAATGAAATCCCTTTGCAAACTGTTATGCTCACTGGAGTTACAGAGGTATAATTAAGGGAAAACTTTGCCCCTGCCTTTTTAAGCTGGATAATGATCTTGTTAGTGAGTGAGCTGTGCTTCCAGCTTGTGCTTCCACTGTCATGTCGGTGCTGCTTTGCTAGTAGCTATAAACACATGCAAATCAGTCAGGCAGACATGACTGAGTAAGTGCGAGTATGCTCTGAGGATGACAGCTGTGGGACTTTTTTTTTCTTAAACTGCTGTATTCTGAAACAAAACTGCATTCAGGATTATGCTTCCATTTAAAGAATGAAGTAGCATTCACTACAAGTGCTGCAGACACAGGTTTGCACTGGGTGCTTTATGCTGCTAAGCCCCTGTTTTTTCATGTTAGCTTGTTACACATAGGAAAGCACAATATGTAAAAGTAGATTTCCCTCCACATATATCCTACTGTCATTAGTGAGCGATTGATAATATATTATAATTGATAACTACTGGCTGCTTTCTCAAGCCAACTGAAAACTAGATTTCCTTTGAAATAACATTTCAAATAACTGAAAATTAAAATTCCTTTGAAATAAATTCCCTTTGAATTAAATAACATATAATTTCTTTGGACATAACTGAAAGAGTTAATGGAAGACGTATTGAACAAAGCATACATCTAACACTGATTTCAGTTCATAAGAAAACTTATTCCTCAAACTAAGATGGCATGTGTGCTACTCTAAATGGAAAGCCTGCAGTGTTGTAAGTAAAGATAAGATCACAAAAACAGTGTAATTAAACTTGGGTATCTATTGTGGATTACCACTGAACTATTAACTATTTTATTTGCTCTTCCTTCCCTCAGCCTATCTCCAAGTTTTACATTGTTTAAACAAGTATTAGCAGATAAACAGGAAATGTAGTCAACTGTACAGAATTTAAACAGGCATGATGGATTTTCCTCCAACCCTGGGCATTTCAAAACTGCAGTGTTTCAGATTAGTTCCTCAAATTTTCCTACAAGAAATGTTCTAATTCAGCTACAGCGACTGAAGCATGGAATACAATTCTGTGGCTGTGATACATAACACTTGAGGGAGATAATCACAACAGGCATCAACTGGTGTTAAAATCTTAATCTATCTACCTTTCTGCCCATATTGTTTTAGCAGAACAGAGTTAAGGTTTTAATATCTGAAGCCAAATTTGGGAATCAATTGCCTACTCTTCTGCAATTCAGCTTCCATGTTTTCCATGTTACAGTCTCCAATTCAAAGCTCTTTGCACTGTTTTTCTCTTTTTGCCCAATTTTCTCTAATTTGCAACATGCATACTTGTAAAAGAATAAAAAAGGAAACAATCAGTGAAATCAAGTCTCTCACATCTTCTCTTTCTTGTCCCAAAACAAGGACCTCAAAGCCCTACCAAAATTAAATTGTGTACTGTATATGCACCTTTTTTTTTTTTTTTTTGAGGAAAGGATGGGAGGATAAGTAATAAGACTGATGTTAATAATTTTGTTTGACAGAGTATTAGAAGGCATCAAAGCACGACAGGGATGATGATGGTACAGTACCCTCAACAGAATAGAAGAGACACATACTTTTGGGTAAGATACATAGAAATCCCATTTTAAATACTGGGGAAAAAAGGAAAATGCTAATCCAGCTGTTCTTCACATTGCAATAACTATTTTTATTCTGTATATAGTCTTTTTTACTTGAATCTTTTGGTTGATATTTCCAGGAAACCTACCAATTTAATTTTCTTTTCTTTTTACAGTTGTTATTTTTGTTCTATTACTAGAGGATTCCCAGGACTTTCCTCTTTAAAAAATTTATTTTATAAATTTAAAAAAATTTATAATTTTATATTATTTAAAAAATAACCAGAAGGAGGAATATTGTGAAACTTGTAAAAAATCAGAAGTGGAAAAATGGAACAATTACAACCGACCAGTTTAATCTTGTGTTGTGTTCAACTGCTGATTTTTGCATATGGACTACATTGTGTTGCCAAGTTAAAGACACACAGCTTCTCTAATTCTTATTTTAAAACCCCTGTCTACCTGGTTAAGTGCATCAAACCAAGAGTCCTATTAGGACTGGATGATAGCACCACTGGTCATCTGTACTTCTGAAGTTCCTCTGAAATTTCTTTTGTAATCTTGTTGCACATATTTAGAGCTGCTTCCCTGAAATGCTACTGCATAAAGATACTTTACCTAAGGGAATAATCTGATTTAAACAAAACCGAACCTAAATATGACACACGGTGTTCCAGAAATTTTCACCAGTAGCCACTGGTGAAGCATGAATCATTCTTCCAGTTTCTCACAGACTTAAACAAAGGACACTTTAGTATAACACAGAGTTGCAACTTCATGAGAGACCAATATTTACTTGTCTATTCTCTCTCTGACGAGTGATTTTTTTCCATTTTGGTGTCACAGAGGAACAGAGAATGTTCCTAAACAAAGCTATGATCCTGAAAGTGCTGGAAAAGTTAGAAGTCTTTAAAAATCATGGAAATATATGTTTCAATGGTACTGATGCTGTTGAAGATTCATGCAAATACAAGAAATTGATTTTCTAAACTTTTTGTGATAAACACTTGTCTGTCTTTGCTTTCCTGCTTACAAAGGTTGTTTTGGAACTTTCTGAACACAAATCAGCCCTCAGATTTTCTTTCTTTGTCCTCTCTTCTGCCACTAATGACAACTCCACTCCCACTAAATGCAAGAGTGTCTTCGCTCAGCCACCAGCAGAGTCATCCTCTTTTTAGTGCTTCCAGGTTGATATACAGCTTTCTTATTGTTTCCTAGGAAACATGATAAGATTCTTAGTGATTTCTGTACTTCCCTTTTGGTTTTCAAAAACAGTTACTCGGACCTTTGGGAATACAAGTATTGCATAATGTTTCAGGTAAAAGAAACCAAGTAGCTAATCAAGAAAACTCTGCAGGTAGTGGAGTGACACAAACCATTCAGATGAATTCATAGTCACAAGCCAGACCTGTCTGCCACTCCCAAATGGTCCCTGAAATTTGAAATACCCACAGGTTTTTGTTGAATAAAAATCCAGCTGAGGTGTTTCAAACCTGCACTAGTGTGCCAGCGGAACTGCTGTGGAGCAGTGTAATTGTATAACTCTGCATTGGGTGAAGTACTGCGGACTTCGTAACAAACCCTGGAGCAACGTGCTTCGCACTCGCTGTGTCTGAGGCATTTGTTCAGAAAATAGGGAATTCTTTTTCTCTTCCTCCTGACACAGGAGCACTGGCAAGTGCCACCAACGAGCTACACTGCTGTGTAGCAATTTCAAACTAGTTGTGAGGATCTATTTTTCATCACCTGCATAACTATATTGCAGGCTGTGTTGAGTTTGGGTGTTGCTGAGGCCAAGAGCTACATAGGAGACAGAGGTATTGAACCTGTACAGAGATTGTAGGAATACCCAAAATCACAACAGTTAATATAACATGAAAGATGAATAAACCAGTTGTTTCAGTTTATAGCAATATCAAGCTACTAGATTAGAAGGAAACCTCTGTGATGTGAAATTATTCTGCATCTGGATACTATAAAGCTTTTTTATCCTTCTCTGAAGCTGGCAATTAACACAGATTTAAGAGTTGATGATAGTTCCTAAGGAGCAACCTATGAAGTCAGGTAAAAAAATCAAGTACTTATTAATATTAATATTTTCATTTTATTTAATGGAGTGCAGGAGGGGGAACCACTTACAGTGCATTAATAAAACTCTCAAAGGTGTTAAACAGTTACTACCCCATTATGTTCTCCTCCTATTTTTTTCCTGCCTGTTGGAATGACCTACACTTCCCACATAAAATAGAAATTTTATGCTGGTATCAACATTTGTGAACCTCATAATAAAATCTGTTATAGAACTACATTTTTATACATCATGGAGTGGATAGCCAAGTGATTTCTGCAGTTGCTATCATTACAGAAAAACTACCAATACTTGAGAGATCTTCTGTCCAGGGTAGATCACTTGCTCTGTATTACAGGTACCAACCCTGGTCAAAAACTGAAACTGTGTGATCCATGAATTATAGATTTTTTTTCTCCTCTGAGATGTGTACAGTTGGGATAAATATTTTAAACTGAAACAAGCAAATCAGTACCCAACACGATTAAAAGTCAAATACTCTCTGCACAAGATGATACTGCCCTGTGACGTAGTAGTGTTTCCACTACAGTGCGCTGTAGCTAGTGGTGTTCCCCAGGGATCAGTACTGGGTCCAGTTTTGTTCAACATCTTCATCAATGACATAGATGAAGGGCTGGAATGTACCCTCAGCAAGTCTGCTGATGATACAAAACTGGGAGGAGTGGCTGATACACCAGGAGGCTGTGCTGCCATTCAACGGGATCTGGACAGACTGGAGAGTTGGGCAGAGGGGAACCTCATGAAATTTAACAAGGAGAACTGTAGAGTTCTGCACCTGGGAAGGAACAACCCCATGCACCAGTACAGGTTAGGGGTTGACCTGCTGGAAAGCAGCTCCATGGAGAAGGACCTTGGAGTCCTGGTAGACAATAAGTTATCCATGGGACAGCAATGTGCTCCGGTGGCCAAGAGGGCCAATGGTATCCTGGGGTGCATTAAGAAGAGTGTGACCAGCAGGACGAGAGATGTTATCCTCCCCCTCTACTCTGTGCTGGTGAGGCCTCATCTGGAGTACTGTGTCCAGTTCTGGGCTCCCCAGTTCAAGAGACTCAGGGAACTTCTGGAGAGAGTCCAAGGGAGGGCGACGAGGATGATTAAGGGACTGGAACATCTCTCATATGAGGAAAGGCTGAGAGACCTGGGGCTGTTTAGTCTGGAGAAGAGAAGGCTGAGAAGGGACCTTAATCAATGTCTATAAGTATCTGAAGGGTGGCTGTCAGGAGGCTGGAGCCAGTCTCTTTTCAGTAGTGCCCAGTGACAGGACAAGGGGCAATGGGCACAAACTGCAGCACAGGAAGTTCCACCTCAACATGAGAAAAAACTTCCTTACTGTGAGGGTGACGAAGCACTGGAAGAGGCTGCCCAGAGAGGCTGTGGAGTCTCCTTCTCTGGAGACCTTCAAAACCCGACTGGATGCGTTCCTGTCAACCTGCCCTCGGTGATCCTGCCTTGGCAGGAGGTTGGACCAGATAATCTTCAGACGTCCCTTCCAACCCCTACCATTCTGTGATTCTGTGATTCTGAGATTCGGTGATTCTGTAATGTTGTGTGGTTTGTATCAGTTTTCGTTTTGGAGGCCTGTACAAATGCACATGTGTCCAAATGGCTTTGGCACAAAGTATAACACTGTAATTCTAGAGTTCTTCACTGTGTTTCATTAATCCTCTGGTCCTGTGAGATATGGGAGTGAAAAGGTTTGCATTAAGGACTGGAAAGAATCACAGGGCTCTTCTGACTTCCAGCCATTATCACCTAAGTTTCCTAGCGGATAACACCTACATCCTTAGAGTTTGTCATACTCTCTAGAGTGAAAGTGTCCCAACTAAGCACAAAGATATATGCTTCCAGGTGTTCTTTTTCAATACATTATGAGAGAATACATCTACAATTTGGTGCTGTGATGGACTCTATTCAGCAGCAACAATCATACCTAGACACCTTGGGTCTTTTTTGTCTGCTCTACAAATTTCAGTGTCATCACCCTGCAGTACTTCTTAGCTGTTCTCAAAGCTTCTGAAGATCAGTGGAAGCTGTCAGGATCTGTTTCTCCCACCATGTCACTTCATTTGCATGACAAATTCATCAGTAAGTACAATCATTAAAAGGCTGGGCTGTTTACCTCCCTTTGCCAACACTGCTACACTTGATGATCAAGACCTGAGTTTTAGCTGTAAGAAGATTGATGCCACTTTGCCAGCTCCAAGCACTGGTGACAGGCTCTTCTCCTTAAGTGTGACTCAGAGCCAGAGGGAAGAGTCTGGCTCAAGGGCCTTCCATGTCCACACAACCGCCAGCCACATTGTAGCTTTCTTGATTAGTTTTAGGAGGTAATCACATTTCTGAGGAAAATAACTGAAGTATGGCACACATCAACTGTACACAATTTTCTCAGGGTTCTGATGTCTAATTCACTATTGTAACAAAAATATACACTCTCATCTATGATTAAGATGTTGATTCAAGGATGAAATGCAGTTCTAAAACTGCTCCAAACCACCACAGCCTTATTGCTTTAATATAGGGTATTCAGGTCCATTTAAGCATTTTGTACAGAATGTTGCAACAGATATATGTAAAAAGAAAATCATAGGAGAATCTTAAAATGCATATAGAGAATTTCAGTAAGCAATCCTTCTAAGGGGACCACAATGTTTTATATAAAAATAGCAGTGATGTTTTATTGCCAGGGGTTCACTATGTTATGTGTGGTTGCAAAAATGTAAGATTTACTCTTCAAAAAATACTAGGGGGGAAAAAAAAAAGAATGAAGCAGTGCAGACACAGTGCCCTTGATGAATGGATAGCTGTCTGAAATGCATGAATTTACTTGCTTTTAAGAGATGGAGCTGGGAGCGTTTCTAATTTAAGATGTCATCAGTGTTAAAATGTCAACTGCACCTGACTGTGATATGACCTCTGCGTTCTAAATTGTTTTTTGGAATGTCGTTTACCTTGTACTGACCGTTCTCATTTAATCCTTTGACCATCACAGAGCTGATGGTCAGGTCATAACAGTAACCTTTCTTAGAGGCAAACAACCATTTTGAATTAGTTCCCATACTTTTCTTCTACTTCCAATGAGAAACACTGCTAATACTAAAACAGTATTTGGCCTTATCTTCAGAAGTGACACATGGCTTTTGCTTGAGGAACTGAACACCAAATTCTAGCTCCAGTGTGGACTTGTGTAGCAAGCTTACAGCTTATTTTCTTATTCCTCTATGTGTCTAAAAGAATCCAGATTTGCATTTTTCTTCCATGGGCTATTGCCAGCTCTAATCAGTTATTGCCAGGAAAGGAAGGAATCTCACACATGTAAGATTAGATTTCATCGTATTTCCATGTAAATTTTGCCACTGTTTGATAGTTGGGTGATGGATACCGGTGGGAGAGCTTCCTTTTCCCAGCATGGAAAGGTCTTCTCTGCTGTCCTATGAATTCAGCACAGCTCATGAATATGAAGTCAGGTTTGGAGAGATCTTTGTGCTCAAAGTGCCTGGCATCACCTATGCAATCCTCCTCATCACTCATCAGTCCACAGTGATTCTTCCTAAACCGGGACACATGTTGGTGTCACACTCCCTGAGACTCAGAAAGGGTATGAATAGACTAAATGATAAATTCGCCAACTAATCTGAACTTTTTTCACCCATTCAATGTCTTGGTGATGTGGCTACATCCACTTTGGATGTCTGCTTTTGCAAAGCAATCCTACCACTACCTCCTCATTTCCTGTGCGAAGAATGCTCCTCTCAGGGCTGGTGAAAAGCAAGGAAGAGTACCAAAGCCAGCTGTCCTCTCTCCTTGGCCCAGTATTTCCTTTTGACCTTGATCTGTGCTCACCTTTTGAAGGGAAAACTGTGCTGTATACACTTCAGGCAATAACAGCTGCAGGGGGAATCACCATAACACTGGTAAATTCAGAGCCTATACTTTACTGAAGCCACCTTTGACTCCTTTGTGATTTTTCCCTCTTCCCATTCCAGACCGTGAGCCTTTCTCTCCTGTGCTGTCCTTTTAGTTGGAAGGGTCTTGTAGTACACTTTCTTCATATTCTCCCTGAAATCTAAGTTTACAAATTAGGTTCAACAGGAGTTACTGTTGTTTCCTTCCAAGGCCTGAATGGTGAAACTTCTGCTTTTTCCCTTTGCTCTGTGGAATTGTCTAGGAAATGCAATACCGCATCCCTTGCATAAGAGCAAGACTGTCAGGACCAAACAAGTAATTTACAGCTGTCTACGATTCTATGCACAACTTCACCATTCAGCTGAGACACAGGACTCTCATGCTGCAATCTGTTATCATCTGTAGATCATTCTCAACCATCTTCCACCCGATATGCATCTCATCTGATTTTATTTTTTGCTCCTGTTTACTGTGTCATGGGGGTCTGAATTATCTTTTGTATCTAGTCTTCCACTAGCTAACTGAATGGCATATATAGCCAAGTCTCATTAGGACAGTCTGACTCAGATGTTGGCTGAGAAGATCAGGTAAGGAAGAAGATATTCCAAATGTAAGCCACAAAGACCCTGTGATATACAGTCTCTCAAATGAGATTTTTGGTGACCCACCACCTCTGTCTTTAGTGTTTGTTACTAGAAATCTTCCATTCTTATTCTGTCAGTCCCTCTATAACAATAGTTATCCTCTCTATTCAAATGTCATTGTTACTTACTGTAAAGGAAAAGGATTTCTATGACAGCTTGTCATAATTGCCTTTTCGTTAGACTTGACAGATATTTAATTAATCTCTTTCTTCTTTGGAGAAAACAATTGTTATTACACTAGTACTGCTGTGTAAATGCAACAGAAGAATGTCTTGCAAATAAACTGAAAAAACCTAGAAAATTTGGTGAGGATGGACAAGGGCTGAGAGCAAGAGAGATGCATGCAGGTAATAGATAAGCACCTGTTAGTGCTATTTAAAAACTACAAAAAATTAAAATCAGAAAATTCTCAATTCCTATTTACATGATCTAGTGAGACTACCACTGGATTAGCATAATGTCCCTCAGGGGTTCGTACTGGGACCAGAACTAATTAATATCTTCATCAATGGCACAGACAGTGGAATCAAGTGCACCCTCAGCAAATTTGCTGATGACAACAAGCTGAGTGGTGTGGCTGACATGCCTGAGGGATGGGATGCCATTCAGAGGGACCTGGATAAACTTGAGGAATGGGCCCGTGTGAACCTCATGAGGTTCAACAAGGCCAAGTGCAGCGTCCTGCATCTGGGTTGCACCTGCAGCCCTGTATAAATACAGGCTGGGGGATGAAGGTATTGAGATCAACCCTGCTGAGAAGGACTTGGGGGCACTGGTGGGTGAAAAGCTGGACATGAGCTGGCAGTGTGTGCTCACAGCTCAGAAGGCCAGCCATATCCTGGGCTGTATCCAAAGCAGCGTGGCCAGTAGGTCAAGGGAGGGGATTCTGCCCCTCTACTCTGCTCTGGTGAGACCTCACCTGGAGTCCTGTGTCCAGCTCTGGAGCCCTCAGCACAGGATAGGGACCTGTTGGAGTCAGTCCAGAGGAGGGCCACAGAAATGACCCAAGGGATGAAACACCTCTCCTGTGAGGACTGTCTGAGAGAGTTGGGGTTGTTCAGCCTGGAGAAGAGAAGGCTCCAGGGAGACCTTATTGCAGCTGTTCAATACCTAAAGGAAGCTTATGAGAAAGATGGGGACAGACTTTTTAGCAGGGCCTGTAGCAATAGGACAAAGGATAACAGTTTTAAATGAAAAGAGGGCAGATTCAGAGTAGACATAAGGAAGAAACTTCACAATGAGGGTGGTGAAACACTGGCACAGGTTGCCCAGAGAGGTGGTAGACGCCCCATCCCTGGAAACATTCCAGGTCAAGTTGGACAGGGCTCTGAACAACCTGCTCTAGTTGAAGATGTCCCTGCTCATTGCAGGGGGGTTGGACAAGATGACCTTTAGAGATCCCTTCCAACCCAAAGATTCTATGATTCTATGGTAAATATTGGTCTTCTAACTTCGAAGAGGTATTGAAAAAAGATTTTTTTATGAAACAGACTAAAACATGGAATGCAGTAAGAGTTATAAAGAATATTCCAAATACTGAAATGCGATGTCCTGGATGATTGAAAAAGTAGTTGTTATGAACTTTTCTAAATACCAGATAGAAAGGGAGGAGTAAATTGGAAATTAGTAGTTTACGGCAATGAAAGGGATGAAATCATTGTAAAATGGAATGAAATTCAGTTAAGATATAAAGAAAAATTTCTGACCCTGGGTACCAGTTTGCTAAGGGACTGTTGTGCTGCCCTGTAGGCACTTGGCACAATCAGCATTGCAATATTGTGTTATGATCTTTCCCTAGGGAGTTTATTGGACTACATGCATAGAAAGAAAGAATTAGTACTGCCTTCCATTACTCTTATTTGCAAACAGTATCACTTGTAGAAAGATTTTAATTTTCCTTTAGAAAGCTCTTAGAGGTTATATCATCTCAAGTTAATGCCTTTTCAGGAGATACAATGTTCCTTGCATGGAATATAATAAGGGCTTATAAGGAGGGAAGATGGCACATCAATCTGCCAAGACAGGTTAGCAAGATTCATAAGAGATGTCAGATTCAATTCATGGATGTAGCAGAAATACAGCCTGTTGCAGGTGAAATATGTATGGAGTTAATACAGAAAACCTGGAGTACTGAAAGTACTCGAATTATCTCAAAATTATCAGTGGTAAAACATATAGGTGGACAAGTTTTAGCTTCCAGACTCTTAAAAAGAAAACCTTATCATGACACTACATTTTTAAATCAATCATGATGTCCACTCACAGGGAAATGGAGTAAAAAAGTGAATGCAATATGTTTTACACAGTGGAATTGTTGTTTGTGTCCTGAGCTCCAAAACAGAAGAGCAGAAGACACTAATTCACTTCAGACCGTCCATGTTGGTGCCACCAGCGCGCCCCCAGTGATACAGCTGGGACAGGAGGCAGTGACTGACAATGCTGCAGAATGGCTGTTGTCTTGGGGCTCTTTGCCCTTGAGAGCTGGTGGTAATCATGCTCCATGAACCAGAAGTGCACTTCAAAGTTTTATTACTATAATTTAAAACCTTAAATAATGTAGGGGCTGTCTCAGTTGCATAAGGTCAACTGATATTGATGGGAAAGGAGTAGATGACTGTGATAGAAGTAATCTGAAGAGGATGGGCACAAAGCCTTGTCCATTAATAGCCCATGACTCTGCAGTCCTCCCTGCCTCAATGACTGCACGTGGACATTGGGACAGGACCTTCGGCGTTCCTCAGTACAACTGAAGGCCAAACTCATTAACAGTAGTGTAACATCTTCTGTCCTTTCTACAGTGTACATGATACAAAGGGACAAGGTGAGTTTCCTGCCTGAGCCCAGATAACTAGTTTACTAATATTATACAATGGACCTACTCTCTCAGAGCTTCTTTTGGCTTCAAAAACATAGAAAAGCAAATGAAGAACATGCAGATATCTCCAGAGACAGTCTCCGAGTTTGTTAAGCTATATCAGGGATTCCCCAAAGAGTGGAAACTAGTGCGCCTGCTGGTAATGCACAGGGCCTGTTAAGGATACCTCAGTCTCAGAGCATCTCTGAATAGCTGTGCTTCTCGGACTTGCAGAAATGAAAACTGCTGAGGCAGCTGCTACCCCAGGAATGGTGATACCAAAGCAAAATTGATTTGGAAGCTCTGCGTTATAGGAAACAAACCAGATTTGTTCTCCCACTATTTCCTTGCCTGTGATCCTTTACAGTACTTTAAATCTGTGGATGTTTTATATCTAATGTAAACGGCAAGTCTATTCCTGAGCTTAGGCACAGGCTCAGTGTGTTTTAACTTCAATGACTAATGTAGTCATGGTCCATGGCTTGTAGTTTGAAAATCAATGAGACAGGCAGTCTGAAATAACCCCATCTTAGAAGGACTGACTGAAGGTAGATGGCAAGCAGAGTCATGGCACTTCAGTAGTATCTATCTATAGGGGTGGGCTGGGGGTGTTGGGTAAGATCCAGATCTCCTGACACTAGCTACTAACATGGGACTGAGATGCAGGAAAGAAGGCCAGACACTTGGTGTTGATGACTTAGCTCCAGGCTGGGCATGTAAGTTTCCTCAGCTTGTACCCCAAGACAGGGGAACAACCCTCCTTGGAAACTGGACAGTTGTCTCCAGCCTAAGTCCTGTTGTGATCCAGACAGAAAACAGATTTGCAAACATTTACTGCCATTACATACCCTGTGAATCTCAGTCCATGAAAAAGAACGCTGAAAGTGATTAAAGGGGACTAGTCTGCTCAGTGTGAGGATATGTGATGAAACATATTGCACAATTCTAGAAAATTTTCATCCTCTGAATGAAATTAGAATTGTGAATTTCCAAGACTTTCAAAGGCTTTTTATAGGCTTTTAAGTACTCCCAGAATCATTAGATTTAAGCCTCAAAACTCCCAGGAAGCACACAAGAGATTCCTCTCAATTCTTTCTCCCTCCAGGGCACCTGAAAATAATAAAGTTTTGGTATATTCCTAATAATTTCTTCCTTTAGAGCATTACTTCAAAGAAGTGCACATGGGGTGTGGAGTATTACACTTAGTACAGGTGTAGTTCTGGATGTCATAGCAATTTTCTGCAGTAACACTCTACAGTTTTGATTTTCATTTTCAATTTTCCCATGCCACTACAGCAGGAAACAGAAAATACAAATAATTACTTCACATGAATGATGCATTAGTGTACTATTAGGTAATTTGAAGGATAGAAATCTCACGGAGATCCAAAAGAGCTAGATATTTTGAACTGAATTATCAGTAGTGGGCTTATGGGTCAGAGCAAATTAAACTTACACCTGCCATCCATTAAAATAATTATTAGAAGAAAAAAACAATTAAAATTTATCTCTGAGGTAGACTAAGAATAATTTTAAAGAGCATGGCACTACTTAGACACTTCTGTCCCCAAAGCAAGGACCTATTAACCATACCTTTCAATTTTTTTCAAACAAATAAATTGTTAGTGCTTATGTTAGTTTTTCTACTAGGTTGCAGTTCAGCCTCCAGGCAGGTCAGTGGAAAAATTCCACAAATTGCAATTCATCCGCTATGTAAAATACGTATGTAAACAATGCCTTCTCTCTTTTGCACTCTGAGGAACAGAATTTGTGAAAGAAAACCACATTCTACAAAGCCCTCCACTTAACCAAAGCAGGATAATTTTGCCTTTTCAATTTGAAAATAGGCTAAGTGTGTTCCTGCTCTAACTGCAGAAGTTAGTGAGAGTTTTTCCACTAAGACAGGACTTCCCCCAACAAGCTAAAATGACTAATAGTTTAAATTTTGCAAAAACTCCTGGAAGCTCAAGGAGCGATTCCTACCATCACTGTCTTTCCTGTGGGCTTGATTTATATCATTATGTCCAAATGGACAGGGATCTGGTCATGAGACATCTATTTGTACACAGCTCACTGTCTCAAAACCATATAAGTTGATATTTTTCAGGATGTGACATTACCTTTTAAGACATTCTAATCCTAAAAAAGGAAACTACAGATTGTATCTTCAATAACATCTTGGTGATTCTTGTGCAAAAATGTTACCAGTCACCAAAATCCAGTATTTTCATATGACATACATTCACACAATAGCCTCCTGTAGGCATCAAAATTTCCTAGATGCCTTTGGACCCAGCACCAGGGTCTGGTTACTATTATGCACCAAACGAGCCGTTACAATTGTCTCTGTGCACACTCTTAGCAGCAGCAAAGGCACAATAACATGACTTAATGTTTAACTTTCTCTCATGGTGAGAAGAGGTAGCATCCCCTCAGCTTATGAACTAAAAAGACAGTCACTCAGGCCCAGCTGATGTGTTGTCACAAGTTCTACTGTAGTAACTTCATATATATAGGGACCCTAAAAGTCTGCCACTGAGCATGTGACAGCTGTGACAGACATAGGTCTGACAGCTGTGATCACTGGATATAAGCCCCACAGGGGTCTGCATAATATGCAAATCCTGAGGAAGTGCACATACTTGGAACATATCTGGTCCCACCAAGGACAGCCAGCATGCAGGTTGTGGTGCTATCTTTGCATGTCCTGCATTTAGTCAATATTCATGAGGTTACTTTTGAGGAAAATACTTTTGTGTCTCATTCCAGGGAAGGTTCACATCCAAATGCAGAGAGGTGTGTCCTTGCCACTAACAGTGAGTTCCTGTCTTGTTTACAGACATAGCTGAAGACACATCCTGGATCCTCATTAATATCTCCTTGTTCCATTCTTTACAGTATTTTTTGAAAGTGTGAGTTTTGCTTTGGCACTAAAATTCAGAATTGCAGAGGTCATGTTGTCTACCTTGACTTTAGTACGGCTTTTGACACTGTCTCCCATAACATCCGCACAGAAAAACTGACAAAGTACAGGTTAGATAATTGCATTGTGAGGTGAATTGAAAACCGGCTGAATGGCTAGGCCCAGAAAGTTGTGATCACAAGCACAAGTCCAGTTGGAGGCAAGTTACTACTGGTGTACCCCAGAGGTCACTTACTGGGGCCAAAACTGTTTACCATCTTCATCAATGACCCAGATGATGGGGCAGAATGCTCCCTCAGCAAGTTCACAGATGATACAAAACTGGGAGGAGTGACTGATACATGAGATGGTAACTGCTACTTAGAGATACCTGGATGGGCTGGAGAATTTGTCTGAGAGAAATCTCATAAAGATCAACAAAGATAAGTGCAAAGCCTTATATCAGGGGAGGAATACTGCAAGGCACCAGTATGTGCTGGAGGCTGACTGGCTGGAGAACAGCTCTGGAGAAAAGGACCTGAGGGTCCCGCTGGGCAGCAAGCTGACCATAAGACAGCAACATCTCATAGCAAAGGTGGCCAACAGCCTCCTGGGCAGCATTATGAAGGGCATTGCCAGCATGTGGAGGGAGGCGATCTTTCCCCTAAACACAACTCTGGTGAGGCCACACCTGGAGTATTGTGTCCAGTTCTGGATTCCCCAGCACAAGAAAGAGGTGGACTTACTGGAGTGAGTCCAGTGCAGGGCCACAAAGATGATGCAGGGATTGGAGCACCTCTCGCATAATGAGAGGCTGAGAGAGCTGGGACTGTTCAGCCAGGAGAAGAGAAGAGAGGGCTCAGGGGGATCTTATTCATGTATATAAATACCTGATTGGGTGGGAATGAAGAAGACAAAGCTCTTCTCAGTGGTGCCCAGACATAAGACAAGAGACAAAAGGCAAAAATCAAAAAACGTAAAATTTCATCTGAACAAGAAAACACTGTTTTACTGTGAGGCTGGTCAAACATGTTGCCCTGAGAGGTTGTGGAGTCTCCGTGCTTGAAGATACTCAAAACCTAACTCGACATGCTTCAGAGCAACCTACTCTAACTGATTGTGCTTGAGTGGGGGGGATTGGACTAGATGGACTCAAGAGGTCCTTTCCAACCTCAACTGTTCTGTATGACTCTGTGTGGAAAAAGGAAAATTTACTAGTGTGCCTTATGATTATACACAGGCCTACTTATTCAATTAAAATGTGCATTTCTGATGCTTGGAAGGTTACCATATGTCTTTTATAAGAGGCAAAATATCTCATCAACATCCTGATGAAGGATGCAGACGAGCCCTGAAAACCATCACGCATAGACATGCCTGGTTCATTTGCTTGCCATACATTTCAGCTTTACTTGCACACAGGCAGCTAGTGCTTTTGTCTTCAAGAGCAGCAAAGCTCTACATATTATTTCAAAGAGCTTTTGTTCATCACTCTTGTTTCCTTTTTCTTGCCTAAAAACCTAACATAGAAGCATAGAAAAAACAAGTCCTTCTTTTCTATGTAAATTGGGTATACCAAAGTCAGAATCAGAGCGTCTAATTCTCATTTCTGTGTATGGATTTAACTCCTGCAGTCTGCAATTTTTAAAATCCAAGCTCACGTTAGAAGTTACAAATGCAGTTTACTCATACTGGAATGTCAGACATTAAATAGCAGCACAATATTTTTAACAGCATGATTCTTTCTTCCCCTTGCAAGTGCTGGACAGGGATATGTTTAATAAATAATTAATTTCTTAGTTATCCTAATTATATAATTTATTTCTAAAGACACAGGTCCAGCTTCACTCACAAATAAAACCTTGTTTGAAAAAAGAAATGTATTAGTCTTATCTTGTTTTTTCCTGGATCTCCTATTACAGACTCAAGTTCAATACGATAAAAGTAGAGCTCAGTTTTCCTTTGCTTTTTGTCTCATTTCCTCCTCAATATAAAAATGCTGCTGTCCTGTCTATTAATTAAGACACCAAGCCCTTTTTATTTATCTTTCTGTTCTTCTCTCCTTTACATACTAACAAGTGTTTAATCTCCCTTCATTCCTTTGGAGACAGCCTTGACTGTTTTCTGCCGCCATTTCTCACTCTGCCTCTTGCAGCTTTCCTTTCTGGATGTCTCCATCTTGCAGCACTTGACATTCTCTCCATTTCAATTCCAACACTGGGTTCCTGTCACCCTGCATTACAGATATGCCCCAAAGGTCTTGGCAGCTTCCCTCAGGCTCTTGCTGTCATAGGCCCACTTTGGGGTGCACTGCTGAAATTAGTGATATTTTTAGCCATGAACTTTGAGGAGCTTGGGAGTTTGTATTCAATATCCAGTTCTTGAAAGCACTTTGATAGCATGGTTGAAATCCCCTTTTCATTCTCTTATCACAACACACTCTCTTTTCTGAAGTCAAATGTCTGATGTATTTCCAAGACCATCCAACCAAACAACAAACACCTGGACATGAATACATTCCCAAAATAGAGGCTTTGTGGAGGTGAAAGGGGACAGTATAGTAACAAATGTGTCCTGATTCATTGTAAGAAGCTACAAGAAAATAGACACAACCCTTGTTCCCTCAATAAAGGCATAAAGAATGAAGACAAGTTTGTTTGGCTTTCTTTACACTTTTTTTTTTTCCCCCCTGAAAGGCTATTTGACATCCAGTTCTGCTTCTTCACTTTGGGCTCACTCCGGAAAATCTTTCCAAATCTTTCCTACTGGGTGAGATGTTAGCAAATTGTAGCATGCCATGGCGGGGTTCCAGCCAATGGCTTGCTTGCTTCTTACAAAAGAGGGAAGCTTTCCTCTTCTTTCCATAACCCCTTCCTAGCCACACAGTCTCCCTCCCCACTCTCTTGCACTTCCCCAAAACTCCTTTGAACCACGCATACCAAACTGATTTTTTTTTTTCCTAATTTATGGTTTTCTGTCATGTCAGTGAATTGAATGGACTCTCAGAAGGATTCAGCAAATGCTAGAGGTCATGGAAAGTACCTCATGGGAGTTTGTTGGAACCAGGGAAGAGTAGGTCAGGAATCTCCTCTTTTTATGACAGTAAGCTATGAGATCAGCTCTCCCTTTCTTGTGAAATGGCAGCATGAGACTACTTACAACAGTTAACTCTATACCTGAGAGTATGCAGTTTCAGCTTTGGGCTTGCAATCTGCAACTGTTTAATCCACTCTTGAACACAGGGAGAAAGAGTTACAAGAATCTCTAAACACGTAAGTTATTATCTCACAGCTCTTTGTAACTTAATTACCTGACAATGGTGATAATCCTTCCAAATCCACTCTCACTGCGTATAAAAAAAGCTTAATCTAAATGTATGCAGTCTATACTCTTCATTATAGAGTTCCACCAAACTGTTTTTAAAGGTTATTTCTTTTAGAAAGAAAGCTAAACCATGGTGATAATCTCATCAGATAACCGTACATTTTCAGTCATACCTGTGATCATACTTGATATGATTAACGGCAGAATGATAAGTTTGAGCATTCTCATCAGCACTTCTCCAGGAAAGGAAAAGTAGAATTTATCCAGGTTAGACAGTTTGCCATATTCCCGAACCAGCATGCCGACTCCAATACCTAAAAGGCACATAAAAAATGTGACACAAATTAGCAGTAATTTAGAGTAGAAACATAGGGAAAGGGGAGGAAAAATAGAAGAAAACCAGTAAAACAAAAAGAGCGAGCAATAGACACATTTTTACAGTCATGGTGGAGTTTCTAAAGCAAATTAGATATGTTTCCTTTTCTGTTATGTATACTGATGATAGGCACAGTAATAACACATATAATTCTGAGCTTGGAGGATGTCTTTAGGTATGTCTTTGGAAAAAGCTGGATTATGCCTTCTGATTATCAGTCCAGTCCAGCAGTGACTTTTTACCTGCTTTCACTAGCTCTAGAAGACCCATAACTGTCATTAAAAAAATCAGTATAATATATAAACACTACCAAACATTAAAGAAAGAAAATGATATGATATAAATATTTTAGATAATTTGTATTGGTGAAAATATGTCTACTCAGCAGCAATACTTTCAGTAATTGCTGCTTTACATAGAAAAGAGTGTGACTACAATCACTAAATTAATTTAATAATTGCCAGGAAATGGATCAACAAAAACATACTCTGTATATTTCACATTCATTCCACTACATAACCTATCTATGAAACACCAGACTATAAGCATAATCAGTGACTGAGCATGGCACAAGACACCTTCATACTTCCTCTTATCTTTGTATTAAATGAATTATCAGATAGTTCTAGCTTCTGAGACAAATCACACATATGAGTTCTACCAAAAGAAAGTAAATCATAGGCCAAAAGACAAATTTCTTCAGTTTGACAGGCAATACCATTATTTTCTATTTCAACATGATCTTCAAATGAAAATCACTGGTATGGGAAAAGTGTTCATCAGTGTTTAGAAAGCATTATGACTGTTGTTTCACATATGAACTTTGTAATGCTTCATTCCTGGATAAATTGAGTCTCAAGAGACCCAATTTCCAACTGGATTCAGTGAGAGACACAGCAAATGAGAACCCTCATTACCCACTGAGTGCTGAAAGGTCTTATTCATATGAATAACCTCACTGAAGTTAATGGAATTATTTACACCCCCTGGTATGTTAGTGACATCAGTGGTGTGTATTTTGCAGCAGAATTGTTACAATAGCACATGAAGGTGCCACCAGTTTACCTTTACCAGCCTCAGTGGCTCATGTAAAGTTGCAGGGTCCCAGAAAAGCTGCTAGGGCCCAAGCCAAATGCCCCTCTTCCTCCAGTTTTATTTCTGATGAGGCATAAGAAATATGTGCCATATGGCATAAGAAAAAATGCCTTAAATCTAAGGCATTTAAGATACATGTTGCTCAAGAAGCTGGTGTAAAGTTTGACTAAACAGGCTTATAGGATACCTTCCTTATTTTCAGAGATTAAAGCTGTGGATGCAGAAAATATCAACAGGTTCAAAATCAGATTTAGGCAAAACCACAGACCGATGGTCCACTGCTGATACTGAAGGAGATAAACAGAGATCCCATATGCAGTTCTCTACTCAGGAAGAAACCCATTAACATTCACTTGTAGTAAGTAAGGATTTTTGCAAAAATCTTTCCTAAAGATTCACCATGGCTGTGTTTTGTACTAGTTCACACTCTATCTTGATGTTAGTTAATGCAGAAATGTAAACTAGCTGTTAACCTTCACTGAATTTGCCTCTGAGAGCACAAAAATATAATGAACCATCTGTTCTGTGCTCTATTTGCACCTGCAAAAACAAGCTGAAAGAAAATAGAGGCAGATTATAAACTTTAATAGAGAGATGGAAAAAGAGCAAGTTAACCTTTCAGGCAAGTACTGAAACTTGCAACTACTAAGATTTCTGATTTAGGTGTCATCTGTGCCAGTGAACATGGACAGCTTAAATTCCTTGTAACAATCTTGATTCTTAATAGCCTTGAAGATACTTGCTGTATTATCTAAATGCCCCTGATCAGTGAATATAAGACACAATGATCTCTACTTCTAATCTACTGACTGAACTAAATCTGTTGAAAATAATGAGCCTGCACTTCAAGATAAGCCCAAGCAAGATAAAACTCTTGTTTCTAAAATGGTTACATGTATTGAAATAAGTTCCTAAGGCTTTGATCCTGAAAACACCGGTGTAAATAGCTGAATCTAAGCATACAGGTAATCTCCATGTGTTCAGACTATTCACACAACTTAGGGTAGGCATATGCTTAAATTGCAGCGTGACTAGACTGCAAGTTTATTAAAAGTTGTGTAATGTCACTTTACATTGAGCAGATGTGACTAGGACATGTTTTAGACATGTGCCTTTCACTCATGATGGTGGTGACCGTCATGTTTGACCAGCTTGGAAGTTTGATCATTGTACATTTAGCAGGAATACTAGCAGGTAGACAGATTCACCCTCATTTTCATTCTTCAGAGTACTCTTTTCCACTTCTTTGGATTTCACTACAAAAAAATTCCAAAGTGCTGTCAAAATTTTAGCAGGGTTTCCTTAAGCTTTTTCACGTACATATTTATATTTGCCTGATTTTTTTTTTTGTGAGGATATTATTTATCTAGTGGCAATAACTAAGAATAGACTTCCTTATTCCAACAATCCCTTGAAATTACATTATAGCTCTCACTTCCTTGTTCATGTTATTCCTTTACCAGACAGAGCACTTACATCCATATTAACTTGTGTAGTATGCCACAATACCGTAAAAAGCAGCTACCTTTTAACTGGAGCTAGCATCTAGCATATGCTACTTGAATTTAGCATGGGAATAAAGGAATAAATTTGATTTTGTAATAACAAGAGAAGGTTAGAAAGTTAGCAGAACACATTTATTTTTGTACTGGAAATGGACGTATATAGAACTTTTTGATCCTCACTCCAATAACCGAGTTCAACTGGAATTTTCTTCCTGGGAATTATAATGCACAGAAAGAAGTGTGGCCCAGTATAAAACTATTTCACATGGTCTCTAGTGCTCTTAACATCACATTGACTACAGCAGCCCTAAGCAAGTACAGATGAAAGTCTTATAAAATGTTAATTTCTCTATATGAATGCTACTGATACTCCACTATTTCTGAAATTAATTCTTATGTGTGCAATTATTTCTAACAACCACAAAATATGCTATAGTAGGCAAAGCCTCTACTATATATTAGGATTTTTCTTTTCTTTTAATGTCTCTTTTTCATTTATGGGGTAATGTACTTCTGCTTTTTTTAAAAGAGTAAACCAACACTTTCCCTGCTTACCCTCTTTTCCCTCAGTTTCAACCACTCCACCTTTCATCTTGTCCATGCTAAATTGTTTTTCTTTCCTTTCCATCCCCTCTCCTTGCTTCTCCTTCTTGCCCACACAGCTAAGTTAGGTTATGATTTTTACCACAGGAGCAATCCTCTACTTATAGCTCAGTGGCATGTACTGCACAAGGTCCAGATATCTGCAAGATTGGGCAGAAGGGAAAAATGAAGGTGGAAAAACCAGTACAATCCCATGTCTTTAATTTCATTTTCTAAGGCAAATATCTCCTTGCAACTGTGCATAGTACAGCACGTGCTACAGCACAGTTTCTACATTTCCTCCCCCAACAGCCACTGACATGGAAAGTGAAAGGTGCAGTTTGGGTCCCTGGGACTGCAACCCACGAAAAGGCCACAGGACATTTCTCTTGTCTGACCCTACATGAAACAGCACACGCCTTGACGCCTTTGCACTACTCTCCCAGGCAGCACATAGTCTTTTCACAAGCTTGGTAACAGACAGAAAATCCTTCAAAGACAGGCTGTAAATGCAGGACTGAAAGAAGTGAGGGGTGACAGTGAGAAGAACAAAAGAATAAAAACAGAGGAGAAGAAAATCGTGGAAAATGAGCATACCAAGAGAAATCTGTTGGCAGTCATCTTTCAGGCAGTCCCAGGAGTCCCAGCATAAAGAGCTAGAGGGAATACATGCTTCCTCTGTACGGGATGACCCATTTTTTGTTGTGTTACCCAGGGAAAGGGGAGCAGGAAGTACTGCAAGGGGATAGCACCTGCGACTGGCTGCACTGCATGCAGCACTCGATCCATCCATCACATCTGCCAAGCCTGAGGCTTTCCAGTACCTAGGAGATGGTGGCTGTCTGTAAATAGGTGGCAGAACCAGTCTGGCCTGTGTATGTGTGTGTAGTGAGTGAACCGCAGAAATTAGGTAAAACGTGTCTTGGAGGACCATTATGTTGTAGGTTCTGCATATCTGCAAAGCTAACTCTGTGACATTTGAGTAACTGGTGAACACTCATTTATCACAATCTGCCCTACACCTAGAGTCTGTCTTTGTGCATATTGCTGTTGTTTCTGAAATGTTGTCTAAGGAAAAACATAAATTATTTGCATGGGAACAGCTGTAGGACTACTACATTTTTCTTAAGTACTGTGCTGCACTTCCTGGCACAGGTTTGAAAACGAGTAAGAAAAGAAACACACACCATGTTCAAACAAATTCCGTAATCTCTGGGCTCATCTATACTAGCATACATGGGAAGTGTCACAGATTGTCCTACAGCTATTGTAAACTTGTAAAAATGTGCTGTCTTCTCAGCAGCGACCTGAGCAACCAAATGTGGAGACAATACAATTTTTAGGGAGTGATGGTTAAATCCTGAAGGCTTTTTTGTATAATTATGTGGGGTCAACACAATTCATATATTGAATTTGAAAACCCAGAACCCTGAGTAACTGAATCTGTTCAGGACATGCAGTATGAAGTGACTGTAGTTACTTGCTTTAAATCATCACTGTTGTGGCTTAGATGCTCTTCAGAACCTGATTACACCTTTGATAACAAGACAGCATGATACTATGCACCTTTACTTTATTTACCTTTACTCACAGGTAAAACAACTAATGATTTAGAAATAAATAACTGAAGTCAACACATAGACACACCTAGTCCTATTTCTCACTGAAAGAAAATATAAACCAGAAAAAATTGGTGTGTAATAGGCAGGACTCCCTAACCCACTATTTTCACTCATGGATGACAACACTGGTATGGGATCCTCGGTGTTAACTGGCAGTGAGTTTTCACTCTACCAGACACTGCAGAAACAGCACATCACCTTCAACTCCTGCTGACCTTATTATAAGAATGAATCATAAACATAATGAGAAAAGAAATCCAGCATATATTCCTGGAGAACAAATAATCTGTTTTGTAAAATTATCTGTTTTGAATTATACCATGTCCCTCTCTGAAAAAAGTTGTGGTAATTATTTTTCCTGTTTTCATATAATTCCAGCATGTAGAAACTCCTTTTCACTGGAGCAGAGTTACTGATTCTGGCTGACACTGATAGACACTGGGGGAAAGATAGGAATTTTGTTTTGATATGGCACTGAAAGAACTAAAAACGTGGGCACACCTCGTGGTTCAAACCTGATATTATTTAATTGTACTGCAGCAACATGGATTGTGCTATTAACAAAGTGATTAAGCTTGTAGTAATTTCAGATGATATGTGGTTCATGTGACAGACTAAAATACAATTACTTCTATCATATTGGTGGTTCCTAATTGAATTACCTTTACAGCAGATGATTCATGGTACTGAAAAGGCTGGCAAACAAAGTTCACTGTCTTGATTTGAGACACAATACAAAACATTCAATATAAACATGTCAAATTGCAGCAAAGGTAGGCAAGCTTTTTGCAGCCTGTGATACAGTCTAAGTCCTCTTGTAATATTTTATAAAATCTTTTTTTTCCTGCTCTCTAGAGAGTTTTCTCTATCACTGGCTGTCTCTTAACTACAAAGAAAGACACAGTGGAAACTACAAAACACTAAAATAGAGGGTGTAGAAGAAATACTTACTTATAATAATACATATACACTTATTATTTCAGCTTATTAATACTTATACACTTATTATTTCAGCTTATTAATTCAGCTATCTTTGGACTATTTTAAATACTTTCTAATGTTATGCATTTCACTGTTTTACACTGTACCTGACAATTAATATTCCTTCTAATAAGCTTACTGATGTTGACTGAAAAAACCAAGATTCTTAGAAAACTGCAGGCAACTACAGAGGTAGGATTTAGAGTCTCTGGGGTATAATTGCATGGCAACTGATCATAACTCTCTGGATGCTGGTGTTGCCCAGACTACCAGCTTGCTTACAAAGATATGTGAAGGGAAGTCCTCTCAGAAATCTTCCAGAAGAAGAAAGTTCACAAGTCAGATCTTGGTCTACTGAAAATTATTTAGTAGGAATGTATTGGAGGAAGGTGTGCTCATTCCTGGGCTGTGGTGAGACCCGCTGTGTTCTCCCTCTGATTAACCTGTTGAGGGTGTGGCAGTGGTAAATTCCTTCACACAAATGACACACTGTCATCTGACTGCAGTGTGAGGAAAGTTCGAGTGGACAGTGACTCCCTGTGATGGACTTTCAGGAATGAAGGCAAGGTGGAGCACTGGCCAGAGGGGTAAAAACCAGCTTCTCCATCGTGGGGTTCTCCCCTTACTCACAGCGTGTGTGAAGGCTGCTGCAACCATGTAACTCCTGCTACCTCCTGTGCCGCGGGAGCCGGAGCCTGTAGCAGGGCTGATAACACAGAGCAGCCTGTCACAGCCACTGATAACACAAAGCGGCCTCTCTGCAATGCAGCCCTGCACAGGACCCACCGCACCCTTAGTCAAACCAAGGGCAGTTATTTCATTCATCCAGGAAAAGGGAAATAATGGCCATTCTCCTGGGACTATGAGTGACCACAGCTCTGCTGGCCCAGAATGGCAACGTGCAGATGGCTAAGCAGTTTGATCATTTAAGAGTGTCTCCTATTGGACACTTAGTTTCCTCTCATTTATCTAAATATGCTGTAGATTAATTTCATGTGTACATATCTTCCAAATATTGTCAGCAGGCAGATGTAACTTCTGTCTGAGAAAGCCAAGATAAAAGAAGACAGTTGAAGGAAAGAAAGAACTTTTATGATCATGCTTCACCTGTATATGTATCTCAGTACACTAGCAAGAACTGCTGTAGAGAACCTGCCCATAGGAACAGTCCATTAACATACAGAAGAAACAGGGGTGTGTTGTTGAAGAATTCATTCCTTGGTTAGTCCTTAACTCTGTTAAGATAAATTAAGTCGTATCAGAGATACAATTTGCCTCTTACACAGCTTTTCAGCAAACTCGGTTACTCATTAGATTTGTGAAGCTAAGTACAGTACTTACAATTTTAACATAATAAACACCATATTATCAAGATTATGTCATAAATTAAGTAACCTGGGGAAAATGACAGTTCTTTCCCAGCAGCTACACAACCTACATTTCCTCATGAATTTGCATGTGTTCTGGTGAAAGCACCTGTTCTGTTGGGAAATACTGTGTGAAACTCATTAAGGCTTCAGGAAAAGTGAACTTGAACTGGAACACATGCAAAGAAGAACTGTAGGGTGATGAAAAGAATTAAGGGTGTACCTTCTGAAAGGAAATTAAAGAGTTTGGTTTGTCCAACTGGGATGAGTGAGCTAGAAATACAGAAAATGGTTGAACAGCAGAAAAAGAGCAATGTTTTAACAAATGGATGCATATTGAACCTGAATACATTTAGACTGGAAATTGTAAGGCTTTCAACAATCAGACTGATGAATATAGCTTCCTAGGAGGACGTGCAGCACCGAGAAACCTACCCAGCTTTAAGGTGGAGCATGGTATGTTACAGAAATGATGCAACCTGAAGCAGAACTGATAACCCAGGAGGTATCTTTCTATCTCATATTCCTGTGTTTTACAGTAAAATTGAAATGTAACATGACAATGGTAACTCACCCTTTTTCTTTGCATACCTTCCCCATGACCCCTTTCAGCTGTCACTTCTAAAACCACTACCATTCTCCTTCACCCCACCCATCTGTAACTTGGGAATCTTCTTTAACTATGACCTGTCTCCTCTGTAGTCAACCAGACATGTCTTTTTGCTTCCTCCATGTCCCCAAATCCATTCAATTTTATAAAATAGTGCTTTCATTTGGACCCCTTTTGTCACTCATTTCAGACACTGTCATGTCCAGTTCTGGTGTTCCTAGTGTCTAACGTTTTGCTTACATGGCCTAACATATTACAACATCAATGGCACCATTCCCATGCCACCCAAAAAATTAGAGCTTCTCGTCCTTTCTTGTAAAAGCTCCATGATCTTCTGTTTTCTTTCCACAACATTTGCTTTCCATCCCAAAGTTGTATGAGCACCTTTGTGCATTCTGTATAGCCCAAGAGGTATTATCTCAGTAGTGGACATCAGGAAAAACATACATTCATTTAAGACCCCTGAAACGCATGAGAAACTAAAATGGTTAGCAACAGTATAAGAAAGTTGAAAGGTTAGTAATTGGGAATATCTGCCAGATTCTGACCCCTGTTACAGCTTCTGATTTAAACTGTGATGAGAGGAAACGACAGTAAACAGGACATACTGTTCTAGCTATCTCCTTGCTGGAAAGGCAGTTGAATGATTCTGACTGTAATAAATTGAGATAAGCAGCCAGAAAGGCAATTTAGTGGAAACTAAAGGGAGACAGATAGTGACATGCAGAAACATCATTATTCTGAAACTAATGAAGACAACAAACTGTTGTCTCAAATCAGAGATATGACCTAGAAAACTAGTTCAGTTAAGCAAGGCCAGGTTGTTTGTGGTTCCAAAAGCATGAAAGGACCATGAAATAGGTGTTTTGCAATATACTGTGAAAATACTTAGATTATATATCATCCATGGAAATTGTTATCAGGTCACATTTAATCTTCTGGCATGCTATTGGGTTGTCATAGAATGTGCAACATGTGGAACAATGGTAGACAGAAAAATGAACCTGGAACACTAAATCCAATACAGCCCTGATCTTCAGCATTATGTATGATACAAACATGATCTCTCAGCATGAGTACTGTTGTGGCGCCATAAGTAAGAATGCCTTCCACAAATCCTATGAGGCTTTTGTAAAAAAAAAAAAAAAAAAAAAAAGTAAGTTTGCAAGCAGTGCAAGTATTGTTTGTGAGTAGTGTCAACCTGAACACTAGCTATTTGTTGGGATATATAAGAAGAAAGTGTCTTTATGCTTTGTTAAGATGTAAACAGAAAAGAAAAAATATTTTTGTGATTACATTGTAGTATTTTCCCTTAAATAATAATGGAAAATTGGAAATGGTAAATGGTTTTGCTGGTATTAATACTCTGTTACTGTTTCAAATGGAAAGAAATATTTTATTGATTTTGGTAGCTTGGGGGCTTTGTAGAGTGTAAATTGACCATAGGCTGACTCCTTCTAATGTAAAAGTTCAGCTCTAGTGACAGTTTCACGTCATTCACATAAAGTGAAACCCAGGCTTTATGTTAAAACAAGACACAAAATACATGGAAAATAGGCTAGCACTTTACACGCCAGAAGAACAAATAAAAATTACGTTTTCTTTGCTTCAAAACATCTCAAAAGCAAAAGAGGCACCATGCTTAACTTCAGTTATCTTTGGTTTCTTTTGTTGGCTGAGTTTCTGGCTCAAACCATCTTTGATCCTCAGTAGTATGTGAAACTCTCAGATGAAACTGTTAGCCATTCAACATTTTACTTTCTGTCTTCAAAATTAAATTCAGCCAGCGTTTCACACATTCCTGAATAGATTCCATCCTGTATTGAACTGTATGCAGAGTCTTCTGTTAAATTCCCATGCTACCACAATTGATTCAGGATGTCTGGTCTTCACTTGTTATAAATTCCAAATTAATAAAATGTTATGTTTCAGAACTCAAGAAGAAATCAGATGTTTTCTTTGCAACTATACTTGTCAGAAACCAACCAGGTAATAATTCCTTACTTTAGTATATTCCCTTTAATTTTTTTCCTGCTGTGAAGAGCTCTGGTTTTACTAGTGTGCTTGAAGAGGCAATTAATCTGCTTTGTTGTTTGTAGCCTTCACACTTATTGTGCAAGCAAAGAGAAATAGTACCAAAGACAGCCTAAACTAAGCTAAAAGATCACTTTTTGGTAAAGGTAGGGGTCAGTGGAAATGTAAAACAGTGAAGCCTTACTCCATATCCAGACGGGCTTTTTATTTTTAAATTACACTTGTTGGAGACAGAAACAACTTACTGGGAGAAACTGAAAGACTTTATAGGCTTATGTGGTTTAGAGGCTTCAGGCTACATTTGCAAAGGAAACTTCCCACCCTCAGGAATATGGTGAGCTCCCTGGATTCAGAGTGGCCTTCTGAGGCTGTCAATAGAGTGACATGTTACTAATTATGCTGTTGTTATCTTTGCTGCCCTGCGAGACATTCATTCTTGTAAGGATGCACTGGTGTGCTTCCAGTAATGCTAGCATTGTGCTGACACTGCTCTGACATGGGTGGATTTTAAAGGAACTAGTGCTTTTAAAAGCAGCTGTCAAATCTGCTTGTATCTGATTACAGCACAAGCCTAGCCTCTCAGTTAGCAGGCGTGAATGCACTTGACAATTTTTTTTAAATACAGACTTGTGAACAAAAGGTATTCTTATAGGGAGATATTACTACTTAATACTATAATATAAAATAATAATTTTCATTAAAATTAAAAATAATAAAATTTTGGCATATGCACTGCTGGGCTGACATCATAAAGCACAAAACAGAAGCTCCAGCAGCTGCTGCACTCACCAAATCCTGGCATATAGCTATAGCTGCACCACTCAAAGTTTCTGCAATGCTGGTGTTACAGGTAGGAAGCATGTATATTTTAATCTCGCTCTCAAATGCAGGGTCTGATGCAGCTGGAGGTCTGACGCTAGCCTCACTCTTCCAACAAGGCAACTGCCCAAGCAAGGCGTCTGATCCTGCAGAGACTGAATAAACTGCCCTTCGCTCCAGAGGTGCAGAAATCAGCCATGCAGGCACGCTAGAGACGTCCACCCACCCGCTCCCTCTCTCGGTCACTTCACCGCCGCCTGCCACCACCGCGCCCAGAACCCCGGTTCCCGCACCTCGGCGTTTCCCGCGTTCTCCGGCCGGGCTGCGGCCGGGCGGCCCGCGCACCACCTCGGACAGCTCCCGCCGCCCCGCCCCGCCCCCGCGGCGGTGACGGGGAGGCCGCGTTTCGCTGACGATCCGAGGCGCGGCGCGCCCGTACGTGAGCGGGGCGGGCGCGGGCGTTAACGGCAGGGCGCAGAAATGCTCATCGCTGCCTCAGGCAGAAGCAGCATTTCTACACCTCTGATACACGTGGTCTGCGGCCGGCTGGAGAACGCGTACCTGCCATTCACAGTCTTGTCCCCGGTGGCTGCATCAAGCTAAATACTGCATTTCTCATATCCTCCTCATGAATACCAGAACAACTTCCGTGTCCCACACATGTGCTGTTGAAAAAGGCCACCTTCAGAGACACAGGCTCACAAGGTATCGTAAGCCCTCAATTTGTTTAGGAAGTGACAGACAGACATCCAAGTCAGTGACAAACGAAAGTACTTGTAACCTGCAAATTTATGCAAACTGAACCCCTCAGAATCATGTTCCCCAACCACGGAACTATTACAAAAAGATATTGGTCTAATAGATTTGAAAAAAGTAAATATTAAAAAAAAATTGCAACCTATTTGCATATACTGAGTACGTAAAAAGATCTCTGCTTTAGTCTAGTGTGCTACTGCAACTCAATGCCTGAGACCATATGTACTCAAATCACTTACACTTTTGTTTCCACTGGAAGAAAAAAGCTGTTCTGCTGAAGAATTGCTGATAGGCTATGACCCGCACACTAATGAGTAAGTATTTACACATCACCATCCTTTTATCTTTGTCACTGGTTTGGTTGTGTTGCAGTGGTGACCTCTTAGAGACAAAATGATGATAAAAAATAGATGCTCTGTGAGAATCCTATGAAGCGTGACTTAAACTCTCCCTTTGCAATTGCCCTGCGGAAACCTGTTTCAGGGGGAGTAAATTTCAGAAATATTTCTGGTTCATTTTGACTTGATTGTACAAACTGGAAGCAATATAACTTTCTTTACTGAACGCTGAAGAGGCACTTGCAGTTAGTTGACTTTTAAACTGCTTTTGTTAGCTCAGCTACTTTCAGCTCAGTAAGGAGCAAAAAGATGCCAGATAACCCTGCTTTTGTAGTTACCTACGTGAGGCTGCTACTCTTCTGCCCCTCCGTCTCCTAGAGAAGGGAAGGAGATGGGGAGGTGCAGATGAGCCCAAACCTCACCTCTGAGTCACTGCAAGCCCTAAGTGTGCACTAAGAACGGATGAACGATGAACTGGCTTCTCAGGGCCTAGTTCAAATCAGGCAAATCTATCACTGAAATTATACAAACTGCAAGCCTCAGAAGTATCCCTGAATCTGAAATTCAGTCAATTCCAGGCTCCAGATCTGAGTTCACAGATCTCCCCACATTGGTTTGGTGGTCTGAAACAGAACCTCTACTGAGGTAAGAAAAATAATCTCTTTGAGTCCTGAGTTTTGTTTTCTTTAAATAATACATGCAGGTGTTTTCAGCAAAAAGGTGTAACGTTCTTAAGACATTTTCTGTACAGATTTTACATAACCCCTCCCAACTGCTATAAGAGAAGTTACAATGTTTTTTTAAAATGTAAATGACAGACAAATGATTGAACGCTTCAAATATAACACAAAAAAAACCCCTTACTCTTTCCTTTTCTTGAAGGTAAAAGTGTTTGGAATTCTGAGGGATTTCTGTCTGTTTCTGTCTCCTCTGCTCAGAGATGGGCACAAGTAATCAGGAAAACTTTTCAGCTTAGTAAGGGTACTCGCAAAGGTAAGCATATCTCACTCAGATGCAGAACATGGCTCTAATAATAATCAGCAAAAATCATGATTCCATATGATAGTGCTGGAATATCAGGCACTTTGCAGCACAACTGGACAGCTTTCACAGTAGATTTCCACAGCTTGCTGCACTTGGTATTTCCCCACTTGGTATTTCCCCTCCTCCCCCATGCATAGTTTCCTGAAAAGTCTAAATGTATTTTCTGCTTTCAAAATGATAAGTGATATTCTTCTGTTCATGAGTGCTAAATTGTTCCTCCAAACCAAGTCAATTAATAAACCTCAGAGAAATTTCTTGGTGTATATTAAAAAAGAATATGTAAATTTAATTATGAAGGGTTTGTGGACTCCAGGTATATTATAAACATTCCTCAAGCTGTAATAAAAAGGTAACATACAATCCAACTGAGCCATTACTACAAGAGTTTCACTGTTCTCCTCATGTAACTTATTTCACCTCCAAGAAATATTGAAAATGCAGCAGATACATAGCTACTTACAAAATGTAATTTGGTCCAAAGCTCAAGGAATTTTTATGAAGACTCTCTTCGCCATATCACAGAGCTCCCCTGAGTTCTGGACTGTTAATTACAGTGTAGCAGGTAGAGAATATCCAAAGACACAGGAGGTATTTGGGTGTTGTTGCACTCTCACTGTGAATTCTCCCTGGGTATTAGGGGGATTAGCGTCAAATTGTCCCCACAGTTCCCATATCACCAGGCTCTGTGGCTCTCAGGGAAATCTCATCTCAGAATGATCAGCTTGTAGGATCACATCACACACTTCAGCTCTACCTACATTCATTGAAGATAATGAGAGGGAAATATTTCTTAACCACTTCTGCAATTGGGAACTAAGCATGTCAACTCATAGAAGTGTACCTGGCAGGAATGCATGAAAAAGCAACTGTACACTCACAAACACAGACACATACACATACTCCTCCACTTGTTACAGCCAGATTTTCAAAGCGAGCCCTTAGCACTTGGTACACAGAACTCACAAAAATCTGTCCGCTTAGTAAAGAGGTGAAAAAGAACTGAAATCTTCCAAATACTAAATGCGTGGAGGAAGACACACATGTATATGTAAGCACACCTCTGGCTACAGCTTATAAATAGCTGGGTGGAATTCCAAAAGAAAATTTTTCTCTTGAACAAACACGCACAGAAATAGGTATGTTCCAGGCAAAATCCAAACCAGCAGAAAAGTCATCTGAAAGAGACCCATCAAACAGCAAGTGCTGTTAATGAAATATTTAAAGCAATACTTCACTACAGGAGCAATAATGCGAAGGAAGCTCTGCTTGCTTAGCATCAAAATAATCACCAGGAGAAAATGAAAAGGATGTGTGACTAGGGCCAAAATTATGTTCCATGGAAAAGTCTCTTTGGCCAAGTCATTTGACAGCTTCTCTTGATCCTTTTGCCCTGTTCTTAGTAAGATGGCATACCACTCATTTCCCCTCAGAAACTTCTCGGACAAGCAGAGGAGAAATCCTCCTATCTTTACAATGGCATCCCTGAACATCCCCCTGAAAGCTGGGTGGTATTGCCAAACTGTTCCAGTTGCATTGCTTGCTTGCGCCATCAGAAGCACCCCAAAGCCACTACCATCGCCCCCCTGCCCAGCAGCCTCCATCTCAGCGGGGCCCAACCTGCAGCCTAACCGAAGGCGCCCCGAGTCCCGCCTGCTCCCCCGTGGTCAGTCCCGACTGAGGCTGCCGCACCCCGCCCCAAGGTGTGCAAACGCGGCCCGGGGCACAGCCTGCCATGGGCCGGCCGGGGGGGGGCTGCAGCAGCCGGGCACGAGGGGCTCACAGTCACCCGGTGCACTTGCGGGTTTTTCGTAACACAGTTCTACCCCGCTGGTCACCACACCTTTGTCACACAGGCTGGAGGACGCAGGCGCGGTGGGAGGCCCGGTCCGGAGGGCCCCGGGCACCCCACGTCTCGGCACCCCGCTGCCGGCCTGATGGCTCGGGGGGCGGGGCGCTGCCCTTATCCACGCGAAACCCCTTTTTAGATCGGCCGCCACGGCACCGTGCCACTGCGGACCTGCTCTCCGCGGCCACGGTTACACGCGACGCCCCGACCGCGGAGCACCCCAAGCCGGCCTGTGCGCCGCCGGGCAGGGCAGCCGGCCGCCCTCGCCCGCCGTTAGAACCGTTAGCCTTCCACGGCTCCGGCGGCGGGCCGGATCAGGTGCCGCCGACCGCCCCGCCTCGCCCGGCCCCGTCCCGCGGCCGCGGAGCGCCCCTCGCTGGCCTTGCTCTGCTTTCTGCCGCGGGCCCCGGTCTGGCTCCGCGCCGGCCTTGCGACGGGCAGGGCCGTAACGTGCCAGGCAAGGCCGGGCGGGGGGCGGCGGCGCCGCAGTCCCTCCTTGCCGCCCGCCTTCCCCCGCGACTCACCCATCAGCACGGCGGCCACCGTGCTGAGCAGGAGCCAGTTCTTCCTCAGGAAGCCGGGGCAGCTGCATCCCTTCCTGTCCGCCTTCGCCATAGCTGGGGATGGCGGCGGCAGCGGGGTCGACGGGCCCGGGGCGCTCCACGCCGTGCGGAGCCGAGCCGAGCCGAGCCGAGCCGAGCGGCAACCGCCTGCCTGCCTTGCGCCGCGGTCTGCTGCGCGCTTACAGACGGGAGGCGGAGACCGTGCCCCTCACCTGGCAACGGGAGAGCTCGGCCCTCCGCCCGCCCCCCGGCACGCCCGCCCGCCCGCGCCGAGGCGCGCCCTCCGCCTCCCGGCCCGCCCAGCCTGCACGCGGGCTGAGGCCCGGCTGCCGGGCACCTCTCCTTGCTGGCCTTTCCCACATGCCCGCCATGGGGCACAGCGTCCTCCTGGGGACGGGGGAGGGCAGGGCTCCCCCGCCCTCTCCGCGGGGCCGCTGCCCGGAGCGCTTCACCGCTCGGACCCCACCAGCCGTGGGCCGCAGGGCAGGGTGAGGGGAGGAAGGAGCAAAGGTGGCTGGTGGGCGCTGCCAAGGGCTGACAACCTGCAGCAGCGGTTGGTGGGGTGCTATGCCCAGACCCCGCTGCCCCAGCTTGCTTCCCTGGTCCTGTGCCCTCCATGCCACAAGCCGGGCCGCTGGGTTTTGTGCCAAAGAGACGTGCGAGCCAGCTCCCAGGATGCCCATGCCAACCCCTGTGCCAGTGAGGAGGTTGTCCCATGGCAAGGCCTGTCTCGCCACGCTGCCTGCCAGGCAATGTCCATGCTGTGAAAGTGGTGTAGGAGGCCCACAGCTCCAGGCAGAAGAGTTGGTCCTGGGTGTCGGTGGCTGCTGGAAGGCCACCAGTGTTTGCGCTGGCGATAATCTCTGGTTAAACATTAAGGGGAAATATTCTGCCCTCTACTCTGGTGGGAAAACTGGGGGTAGAGAGTACACAGAAATGGCTTGTAGGATTTCCCACTGGGGTTTTACCTTGATAAGTTTAAATACCAAAATTGTAAAGAAGCATTTATTTCTCCATGCAACTCCTTGACAATGGTCTCCTTCCCCTTCCCCACCCATAAGCATGAGTAAGGTGTCTGTAACATTGAGATCCAGTTCCCTGCGGGATTGTGGTAGGGCTTTCAGTGTCTGTTTATAAACTTGTTGATTATGATTTTCAAACTTGGAGATCAATTGGTAAATGTAAGGAAAAAAAAGCCTGTTGTCTTGCTGAATGACACACAGGAGAGTGCAGAACAAAAGTTTAATTTTTCTTACTTAATTACAGTTGACACCATCCATTCCAAAATGTATGCTAGTGAAGTTTGCATGATTTCTGTCAGTGATGACTGGGTAACTAAAGGCTGGTGTAGATCAGCAAAAACTGTAATTGAAACCTTGTCACATTTCCTTTTCACATGGTTCCGGCTGTTATGGATGACAGTCTGAGGAAAGAGATGAATATGTACCTTGCTGAGACAAGGAAGAGCACTGAAACCCACCTGTATGAGAAGCAAGAGCCATCATCTATCCCCAGGGTTAAAACCTGGAGTCAGCTGCATAAATTCATATAGCGACTCCAAAAAAAGTGGCCTTATTTTTCAAACGTGTTGAGCAACTGCAGTAATTTGTCTGCATCTGTTACCATCAGGAAAATTTAATTAAAAAAATAAAAGGAAGCCTAGTGGTAGAAAGGAAGCAGATGAGTAAGTATCATATTCATTTAATTAAATCATAAAAGGTTCTAGACCACTTAAAAGGGAAGCTGGCATTCTACCACGTTATAAAGCCACAGAAAAAGCAAACCAAAAATAACTACAGCAAAGAAACGGTAAGAAACACCATAATTATGTCCAGACTTGGTACAGAAATGTGGCGAAGTATGAGTGGCATTGAAGAGGCATAGGAAGAAAAAGGCACAAGAGGTGTCAGGGTGGGTAGGATCAGGCTTCTTCCTTGTGCAGAAAACCTCTGGCCTTGGTGCTCACTGACACAGACTGTAATTTTTTATTTTTCATTTCCTCACGTATATACTGTGAATCTCAGATGTTGCTTTCTGTAAGTAGAAAGTCTGATTTGTCCCAGGAGGTGATGAGGTGGTTGTCTCTGGGCAGTAGCAACAAAATCAGTTCCTACAGATTTTAGGCCTTCCTTTAATGTTCTGTCTATTGACTTTCTCATGTATCCCTTCTTAAAACTTATTCTGCTTTCATTTTGAGCTGGTTTGGTGAGCTAGAGACAATAACTGCAATACAGTGGTTCTGAAAACTAGCTAAAATTAAGTTAGAAATTACTTCTTCTTAAATGGAGTTTCCATGGTTTATGTGTTTCTCTTAATGCTTTAAGTATCCTTTTTTCATACTAAGAATTTCGTAATACCTTTTTGGAAGAGCTAGAATTGTCTGTAGCACTCAGCACAAAAAAATGCCCTCCTACTGGTATAAAGCATTGTGATTGTAGCTGATATATGCCTTCCTGGAGCCTGCAATGTCTTAGAGGAGTTGTGCAACCTTAAAAAAACATAATACAATTATGCTATACAACTTGTGAAGGTTAGAGACATATCTTATTTCCATGTTCTGCAATAGTAGAACAATATGTATTGAATTGTAGACTTCTACATACTTTTTGTTTCCTGTCAAGGTACAATGTTTCTGTTCTTTTCTGCTAGTGTTTTGTCCCTAAATATATTTAAGAAAAAAAGCATGCCAGAATTCTAGGCTTTTTTCTTAATAATTTGTCGTCTTTTTTTCTTCATTAAATGTAATTCCATGGACATGACCTTGAAAAAAAGAAGTTGATACCTTATGGCATCCATAGAAACTTAAAGAAGCATTTTTAAAAAGACTTAGACAGGTGAAATAGAGATGTTTTAAACATCCTGATGAGCAAGCTGTTTTTAATTTGATCTTCCTATTATAGAATGACAGACATTGGCTTTGATCCTGGATGTAGAGTCAAGCTGGCAGTTTCTGTATGGGGAGCTATAAAAGAAAAAAACTCTAATAAAAGTGTCCCAATTAAATGGAAAAGAATTAAAGGTAGCCCAAGACCATGGATCATTCTTGAAATGTTGAAGTTATTTTAAAAATGAAGTCAGCTATGGAAAAAGACCAAAAGAACGAATAGTTTGGGAGACTAGGTGCCTGTACAGCTATGAAGCACAGCTGCTGAGCAAACAAAAATCTAAATTCTATTTAAATCATTTTTAGCTTGTGTTATTTCAAGACATCCCGGAATAATGATGAAATGAATAGGATGCACGGGGGAAAAAATGTCAATACACTTCATGTGTACAGATGACAGGAATATATTCTTTAGCTGTATTGCTCACTGTTACAAAGTTCTCAGAGTAGATCATGGGTAAGATTGTATGCATGATAATATAGTTTTATTTTTTGTGTTTAATTTTTTTTAATGTTAATGAAACACACAGAGGAATCAGTCTTGAAAATTTGATCATTTGCTTGGGAAAAAGGGACATGCATTTATATGTATGATTTTTTTCTTGAAGGCTTATATAATCCAGGATACTTTGTTGTAGACCTAGGATCCTATATAAATACATAAATAACTGTTATGTTGACAGGTTATTACCACATGGTGACCTGATATGTATGTGGCCCTGTGTCTCAACATTCATTTCCAATCTGTAGAACAGTCTTAACAACATTTTAAGTTAATTACTTAGGAACATAGCAAGTAATTTCACAGGCTAGGAATATTTTCAACTTTTTGAGGCATTTGAGTGTTTCAGTGCTGGGAGAGGCAGAGAGGTCCTACAGGAACACATACAGCACAGTGTAGAGCACAATGTAGCAAGTGGAAGCTTGCCTCTTCATATTCCTTAAAAAATATCTTCAGACATTTTATTTAAGAGAGGAAAAAACAATTGGTTTTTACTTATTTAGTCCTTCAACTTTTTCTACCTAGGTCAGCCTATTATTATAATTTGTATAAGTTTTGGTGACAGTTGGTTTATTCCATAGAAAACTAATGAAATGTCTTTTCCTCATAGTTTATGGTGACCATAGATAAGAAATTGCATCACAGGGAAGTGCTGAAATTGTGGGTATTGCATTTTTTTAAATGCTTTGATAAAACAGCAGTGTTTAGCAAAGATTTTGAAAAACAGGTGCTAATAATCCACCTCGGGTGCAGGTAGAATAATTGAGTTTTCTTTTCTTATTTGAAGACAGTCCGCTAGATGGGATGTTTGCAACTGTTTTTTAATACCATAAAGCCAGGGACCACATACAAAATTTCCAAACACTGTACTGTAGTCAATTCCTGTCTAATATAGCTCTTCTTAATGAGAAAATGATCCAATAAAAAGTATGGTGTTTCTAAGCACTGTGAACTTTTCCAGTTGTCATCCTTTGGCACTGGACCATGCTGCTGTGCTGGCTTCTTTTACCATTAAAGTAACTGAAATTCTTTTGTCTTTGGAATACAGTAAGTTGAAGAATAAAATCTTTATGGAGTTAACTAAGCATGAGCCATCAAGCACAATGCTTTTATTTCCGAATTCCAGAATTAGGCTATTAGCAAAGTTGCCTTGCTTTGGTTCCACTCTTTAGCTTTCTAGCCAAATATGAAGGCTGAAATTAGAGACGGAAATGAAAAGTGGATTCTGGATGCAGTTCAGTGAAGAGCCAAATGAGGCTAAAGGAAATGCACAAAGCTGTGTCTTACATGTATAAGAATACTTTGCTGTAACTAAGCACCCAAAATTGCAGGATTTTTCCTTATAGTCTGGAACCTCTGCCTCCTGACATCTGATGTCAAAGTTTAACTGCCATATACACTACGTAATATAGCTGGATAAGCAAAAACCTCCAACATTCTGGTGCTGAGCCAACCTGTAAAATAAACAAACAAGACTTCTTTGACAGATGCTGTGACAGTCCCCAAGGGAAGACCTGATGGGGTGCTGGTTTTTATTTTTTTGGTGGGATACTGGTTTCATAGCAGTGATGTCTTTGCACACAGAGATCCTGTTTAATCCAGGGTAGGTTAGATTTAAGCTACCAGATCTCATATTGGTGTAATTAACTAATCCAACGCACTCTTTTAATTTTAAAGACACATCTATTTCTATTCCAGTAGCTGCTTCTGAATACACAGAAGGAACATTGTTATCTACTTATAACTTCCAGTAACATTGCCAGTAGCTGCTTTATCTTCTGTTTGCATAGGTTTTTCTACCGTCTTACCAAAGACACTCTAAACCTTATCAAATTGGTTGTTGTTCTTCTCTGTATTTTCCTCAACTGAGTTTTTCTCAGAATTGTTGAGTTATTGGTCAAAACGATTTCTTGTAGATAAATGGTCTGGCTCTGGCCTAAAATCAACAAGGAGAGAAGGATTTTCTTTTTCCTTTCTTTCTTTTTTTTTTTTTTAATTAAATGAAATCTTGTGCCAGATCAATGGAATTTTTTAACTTTGTTGGAGCCAATGGGATCACAGCTAGGAGGAAGATGACAGCTGAATATGGTATTTTTATTTGCTAGTTTGTAGCCCTCTAAAGCTGAATATCTTTTTTCTACCAAAAGCCAGTTTTGTTCTATCTTAACTAAACACTAGTGTTTTATCAGCTATTTTTCACTGTGACATCGGAAGAACTCACCTGTGTCCATCTAACATAAAAACCTAATGATAAAAACATATTAGAATTTCTTGATAATGGTGTACCTGTTAATACTTTTAGAACTTTGGATCTAGAACACTGTGTTCTAGGTCACTTTTATTTTTATCTAAGTTGTGTTCCTGTTCCAGCTGAGAATACTGTAAATATTGCCACAGATTTTGATGAAAGCTGGAAGAGACTGTGTCTATGTGATAATTAAAGGAATTCCTATCAGTGAGAAATGCTTTGAATTTTTTCTTTCTTCTTTCAAGTAGTGTAAACATTTCATACAATGCTTGTACGTTTGCTGGACTGCAGATGTTTTATGTTGTAAGAAAGCAGGCAAGCAGAGTGGGAAGGTGGCAATAAAAACATGTTTCACAAATTGAGATTTAAATGACAGCTATGTACTATTTACAGAGGTTTGAAGGAAAGCTGTACTCTGAAAGTCATCAAGGGCTGATACGTTTTGCGAAGTCCAGCAGTTATTTGCCTAGAAAGTATGATGACTTAGCTGTGAAGCGATCATCAGCCAGCAGCTGTGTAAATCCAGATGCACTTTGTGGTAATGGTTTTAAAAATGGTTCTTCCTTTTTCTTAATTATTCAGCCAATTAGGTGTCCATGAAAAGTGGACAGTTTTCCTTCCTAGTTACACAAAATGTCAAGGATGAGTATGAACAACACATATTTCCCACAGCACCCTTCTTTAGCCTCATGTGAGAAGGAGTTCTGGTAGTAATAATGAATTCATTTTGCATGATGATTACGAATTTCTGAGTTTCTGCAAAGCATTTAAAAATGCCTGGTAGATATTACCAACATGACAGGGATGAGGTTTGTGTGGAAGGATGATCTCTTCATGGGCAAACTTGTATTCAGTAACTCATTTTTAAATGTTCATAGAAGTTCATAAAGGTGCTGTCCTCAACTAATGAATAGGTCCAGATGTGAGTAAGATAGGAGCAGATAGAGAAGATAAACACTTCTGCAGTGTGGAGTGGAAGATGACCTTTTAATTTCTGCAATAGCTTGACACCTGTGGACTCAGAAATGTACACTGCTTAAGGCAAATGACTGACAGCAACTTGAACTGGACCTGTTACATGCTTCCAAGACTTTTGTTGTGGATCAGGTGTTATTGTTTGCAGATGTGTCTTGCTACTGGCTGTTGCAAATGAAAGAATGCATTTAATATTACTCTCTGGCATAGCAATACCTACAAGGCACCTGCACCTGAGAGCAAGAGTTACTTCACAGCAGCACTGGCATCTGACCTCCAGGACCATGTAAGAAGGCTGGGTCCTCACTATACTGGCAATCAGCTCTTACCATCTTGAAAAACTGAGAGGTAAAAGTATGTTAAACAAATACCATTTTATTAGTAGAATAATAAATTGTTCCCCAAATGAAGATGATGATACTGCCTTACCATGTTGCAGTAACATTGTTTTATATCCATAGTGTGCAAAGTGCATATGCATTAATATATGGTGAGTGAACAAAGGGAAAAGTATAGGATAATATTCTACTGCTGCTCCAGCAATTCTGCAGAATGACTCATTATGTGATATATCGTACATGTAGCTAGTCTAATACATATGTAATTATAAAATTATTGATTCTTGCAGACAGTTGCTCTTTACCACACATCACAAATGGCATAAATGGAATCGGAGGGCTCTGTTCACCCACACGCCATTTGGAGACTTATTTTAATGAAGACATAATGAAGCAGAACACTTTCTTGATAGAATATAATGATAGCAAATGGCATAATTATTTTAGAGCTCAAGTCTCTTGGTAACACATTGAAATGGATGAGTGGGTGAGCACTAATTTGGAGAAAGTTGAACAAGTTCGAGGAAATAGGTTAACTTACATACCCACAGATCTGGAGGTGAAGTGGAGAAAGGCATTCAGTACTGGCTATGCAGCTCTCAAAAATAAGTTACAGGCACATGCTCTGACCTTTCGGCTTATGTCAAGAACTTGAAAATGCTCAGTGCCCTTGACATTTTTTCTGGCCAGAACTAAACAATCATTGCATTGCCAGTTTGTCATCAGGAGCTTTATCACAAGACTCGGAGTATTAGCAGGCTGTGTCTAAGCCTCAGTTTTTTTAGTTGCCTGAACACATTAGAATATTAACATCCAGTTGTAAACTAAGATTCTAGCCCAAAAGAGTGTGAAGAAAAAGTTGAAAAATATAATGGTAATGCACTGTAAATGCTCTGAAGGCAAGCAGAACTTGTCTTTTATAATTTTTTTAATCTTGTGATGTCTATACCAGCCTCACCATTTTCTAGGGAATGACTCATGATTTTTTAACACTTTTGGTTGGCAGTCCTGTTCTGTTCACATTTGGGGAATTGTAGTTATTCTTGACAGTCTTATTTTGTCGATTGTAAAGTCTTTGTGATATGGACATCACTTCAGTCTGTATTTAACTATTGCTTTTTCTAATAAATTCCTGCTTCACAACTGGGTCTTGAGGCACTTTCAGAACCTATATAATACTGATACTGATACCAATACTATCAATCTCTAAATAATAAGGGGAAGGCCATTTGCAGTGGCCTCTATGCTCCAAATATCTTACCTATTCAATATTATCAGCATGAGAAATCGGAAGGGTGGGTAGGAAATGATTTTGCAGGTATTATTTATCTTTGAAAGCGTTGATAACATTATTTTCTGGCAGGCAGTTTGGGCTGCATCATGGAAGAAAATACGCAGCTTGCATTGCTGTTGGGATAGACAAGTACTGACTAACGGCAGAGGTCAGGAAATCAGAACACGAAGGTGGATTTGGAGGAGAAAATGGAGAGCAGCAGAAGAAAAATGATGCTGAATTCATCCGGGAGAACTAGGATTTTAGCTTGTATCCTTAGCTAGGATTTTAGCTAGCAGTATCATGTTGCAATTCAATGCACATATTTACTTTTGTTGCCTGGGGGAATATATACCTGCAATGACCCAATTGCAACTGACAGAAAATTAGGAGATTTTGGAAAAATTGTGTAATAAGGTTCTAACAATTAACTTCTGCAACATGCTGAGTACTATGCTTGATGCTGGGGTTACTACGGATCTTCAAAATTTAGGCTAAGCATAGGTGGAGAATAAGATGTTGCACTGAAACTGTGCCATTGAGTCATACTTGTTTATGCTCTTCAAAAAGACTGGGAAACTACGTCTGGACAGATTAGTAAAACAGTGCAAAAGTTTAAAGTGTTACCTGGCAGTTAAGGTCACATAGGAATGAAAACCAGCCTCCCTATCTAACAGGGCTACATGAGTGGAAAACAAAGTGGCCATTTTCTTTTGTTACTGGGTCACAAATATAGGGCGGATCTAAAGCATTAAAACATTTTTGTGACCCCCTGTTATCTGGCGACTGATATTCACAAGTATTACACTTTCAGTCCATACCATGGGTCTCCAGGTTATGACTGTAACCTTGGAAGTGGTGGGAAACCACACATGGCGGAGAGAAGGGAGTGGGACAAGCAGCAGCAGCAGATCAGCTTTTCTGTCTTAAGGAAAGACTTTTGCACTCCTCTAAAGACTTCTGAAACATAACAGGGGTCCTTTCCATCCACCCTCCCATAACTATGAAGGATTGCTGGTGGAAGATAAACCTGACTCTTACAGCTTTCATTCTGTGTGTCCTTTCTCCATTCTTTGAAACTTCTTCTGAGAAAGAATGTCTGCAAGTGCTGGGGGATGAAAGCTGGCAGAGGATGTACTGCCCCAGGAGGAACAGGATGACCACCGTATGTTAGCCTGCCTCCACAAACTTAGGTGAAGGGAGGGCTGACAAATTACAGCCACCTGAATTATAATGAAATGAAGAGCAGCAGCTGTATCTATAAGGAAATAGCTGATATTTGAAAATTTCCCATGGCTTGGAGGCAATATAATTTTTGGATTTGAATTTTATCCACTGGGCTTCGGTTCAGCCACACTGGAAGTCATAGGCCAAATTTTCATGGTGGTAGGAAAGCCTTCAGTGGCCAAGCATCTGTCTCGGTACACTAGCTGCAGAAAAAGCCTGCTAGGAACAAGATCGAGAAACAAATGCAGTGCAGAGGAGCCAGGTGAATGCTTGGTCAGTGTGGTAAGTCAGTCTTACACACAGCTGTTAGTATAGAAGAGACTGTATTTTAGTGAAAATTATACAAGCAGTTTGTACGATTGCATGGTCATTGTTTCGGCATATCATGTGAGGGATGTTGTTGATAGTTCACACAACACATGGGACTTACTGTCATTCTTAGTGTCTTCTCTTTTACCTTCTAACTATTTTACTCCTGTTTATGCCTTCTAGTGCTTCAGTTTTGAGGCTTGTGAAATGAGGATGATGATGCTTGCTTCTCACCAGAGGTCCATCTAACACTGGTAAGGGAACAATGCTGTACTGGAGATGAGGATTTCCATTTTATTAGTTACAGTAACCAAAGGAGAAATCCTGAGGCTTTGCCTTAGGTCTTTAGTCTACCTGGATTTTAAGAAATCATTTAGCTAGAGAGCAGTAAACTGCAAAGTAGGAAATAGAAATAAAAACATAAGAAATTATGTGTTTAATTTTTGAAGTGTTAAAATATGAGTTTTTTAACACCATGTTGTCCTGGAAATGCTGCTGGGCTTGAAGCAGCTGTCTTTTCCAGCCAGATGGAAACTTGCAGTCACCAGCAGCAAGTAGGACTTCAACCTGTGCTTTTAGCAAGATTTATAATTAAATTTATCCATGGCAGGTTAAGCATATTTTCACAGTTCTGACAGAAATATCCTGTGAGAACAAACAAATCTTTCTGAAAATAGCCTTTAGAGAGGCAAAACGCTTCTGAGTAGTAGCAGTGGAAAGTCTTTGTCATCCAAGAGGACATAAAGTCCCTCCATGCATCAGGACTTAACTGCAGTACAGGAAATTTGCACAGTAAAGGTTTTCAACTGACCGAAATACAAAAGCATTTTAACAAGTGAGCAGCTTATTTTGTCCTGTGCTAGCAAAAGGGCTGCGTGAATGTGACTCTGCACTGCTGCTCAGTGTCAGCGTAGCTAGTTCAGAAACTCACAGAAGGCAGCCCCTTCCCATGGCAGCAGCAGAAAGTATTCAGGAAGCTCTCTGCAGATTTTCCTTCATGTGCATGTAGGTTCATACATATATATGTGTGTGTTTATGCTGTGAACACTGAACTCTGCCCTGCTCTTCCTGCCCCCAGCCCAATTTTTGAGGATACCTCTGTGCCAGCATGTTCCCCTACTGTTGTCCTCTTTTCACCTGCTAATGAAGAGAGGAGTACATGGGACCAAGTGTGTAGCGGAATATTACCTTTAAAGCTAATAGATTCAATTGTAGATTTGCTTCAGGATTTTCACAGAAGTGTCGCCAGCTCTCCAGGTTCTCTGGATCTGGTGCAAAACATGTAAAACAGGTTTTTTGTCAAAGCAGGAGTCATATCACAGGAATCATGTTGTTGCATAGTCCTCACAAGGTCAGCTGATATCGGGGAACTCCTTTTCATGTAACGTGTCTGTAGGGTACTCCAGTTGCATCAGTCTAAAGAAGTCCTGATTAACCTTAAATGTTGTTATTTTCAGATTGACACCACCTGTTTTCTTGAAAATAAAAGTACATTGCAAATGAAAATTTAATGTCAGGGATAGAGCCTGTTGTAGCACTGAACTGCCTAGTCTCAAATTTTGTGAATGTGAAGGTCAACAGTAGGATCTTGAAATAGATCTTATTTTCAGCTCTACTGTTGCACCATCCCAAGGCCAAGCCAATGAATCATAAGTTTGTTTGGACGAGGCTGGGTGTTGAAAATAACCATCCAACAATGGTTAGATGAATATGAATATGTGGATAATTTGGGGCTAATAATCCTTTCTACTGGCTTGTTATGTCACCTTTACAGGAATGTAAGGAGGAAATTCTGATACATATGGGAGATGTTTGTTCAGTAAAATGACTTTCAATGCTGGCTTGGTCACTTAGTTTTCAGATGCACTACAAGTGATCACAATTTGCAAGAAACAGTAAAGAATTCAACCTGGACAGAACAAGGCAGAAAATCTTAGAACATGAGATTTCTGAGTGTTTGTGCTGAGAGAAAAATTGAATATGCTAGACTAAAAGAATCAGTTAAGTTCTGAAGATCTGTATGCCAATATTTCTAGTGAAATTATCCTAACTGGGCATTTTGCAAGAGCTCTTCTCTTAATGAAACATCTACTGGATAGAGTAAAAGTAAACAGTTTTTTTTTTTTTTTTTTTTTTTTTTTTGGTTGCCTAGGCTTTTCTCAATTTGAAAAATAAAACATAGATATCTAGTAGAGGCCATCTTTTGGCAAGGAGGTTTGCAATTCATTGTTCAAAGTGTTTTTCCAATTACTATCAAATGCCACTTTAGCTGTGAGTGTGATGCTGGAAGTTTGTTACTGCATTTTTTCTGAATTCTGGAAGAGAAGGGCCTGGACAAAGGGAGTTGAGGCAAACCAATGCACTCCTGTGAATCAAACAACTAGAGGGGTTACCTGGAGTGCAGAGTCTGCATGTATCATCCAAGACACAGGAAGATTAGTCCATAGCAGCTCGATCAATTATATCGAACTCTTTTTTTCCCCATCTCTGCTACAAGACAGACTGTGTTATTCCTTCAATACATGTAGAAAGTGAGATAGATAAACTTTTTGGGTGTGAGTAAATCAACAAAGAAAGATAGATGATGGGATCTTCTCTGAGGGGACATGATAAACTGTCTGGAGACAGAGGAAAATTGCAAGTTCCTACAAATGCTTGCCATAACTTATAGCTGTAAATAGGGAAGATAATCTAGGGATGATATTATTAGAAGTGCAGTCAAGCTGGAGTATGTGGTCCTAATTTTCATAGGGAAATCAAATCTGGATCACAAAGGGAATCATCATGGCATAGACTTCACTGTGCTAGAGGACTTGTTGTGAAGAGATCTTTTCCAGACTCACTCATTATAACCTTGCAGAAATTGCCCTATAATTAGAAAGACCACAGCCTTCTTCCACTTTGCCAACTTATCACTTACATATAAAAGCACCTTGACAAATGACATGGCATTTCCATCTAAAGCATGACTTTTCTCTTCTAAGAAGTTTAATATTTTATACTAGTGCAAAGAAGAAATGCTTTGGATGTCCCAGTGTAGCAAATTTGAAATCTAAAAATATACCAGGGTCACTATGTTTCTTCTGAAGCTATTGTGTGTAATTAAATATAAAATTTTTGTTTGAAGATGACTTCTGGGTAGTAGCAATGATGCTGGCATTATGAAAAGTCCTGAGTTGGATTGTCTGCACACCACCTTATCAGTAAATGTTTTATGAGTTTTGCAGGTCTGCTGCAGACTGACAAGTCAATTTCAGAGTTGTGGCTGTGTACAGCTATCAGTATGGTGCCTCTAAGTTGGCAGCCCTTCTGCTTCTCTCGTCTGTGGGTTCAGCTGGCCTTCTACCATTGCGTATGTCAAGATCTCAATGCCTTTTTCACATTTACCCCTTTCATGCATCTAATAGGCTGCAGCAAAGCAACGTGGTCCCTAACGAGGTGGGGACCAGTAAAAGCTGATAGGGAATTTGCCAGGAAGAGAAAACTTAAGAAATCCAAAGCTTAACCACGAAGATTAGGAGACAGAGAAATATTTTCCCTCGACTCCCTCACTGCAGGCAAACTGGTATTACTTTTTCCTTTGTTGTTTTCTTGGTGAGAGGACACAGTCACTGAATATATGCACATTTAATAAAATCAATTATTTGGGATAGTTATAATTTATTACTGCAAGATGTGTATTACTATATATTAATATCTATTTTGCTCTATTATATTTTCTTAGATTTTATTTGCGTCTACTTAGGGACCAATCTTATTCATCTGGTCTCCTGTTTTATCACAGAACCAATCTCATTGTGCTCAGTGGGATTACTGGAATTGTACTAGAGAGAAACTTCTATGTCCATATCTTAGGCCCAGTATTTGTTTATAGTTCAAATTTAAGCCTGCACAACAAAAGACTGCAATAACAACAAGAAAAGCTCTTAGTTGTTTTTTCCTGTGCTAATTAATTTCTTATTATTTACATAGCATTGGATTTTTTGTATAATTTATTTGCTGAAATTGTAGTATAATAAACATAATAGTCATAATCATAAAAATAAGTAAAATAATTCCAATGCTTTTATGCAAGAATAGGATTTGTATTACCATTTTTCTTAGGAGCTTTCATGTTAAAATAAGGTGACTGCTTCCAATTGCATATGTTACTCCATATCATGTAATAGATTCCTTAATGCTGAGTAGGACTCTAAAAATTCAGTTCTTTGGAATTTTAAGTAGTTGGAAAATAGGGACTCAACCGGAAATAGTTCAAAATTGCTTATGTTTTGTGTTCTCAGCAATAGACAGATGGGCTAGCTTTTTGTCATGCTATGCTTGCCTTTGACTTGCTCATCTTCAGCACCTTGAAACCCAGGCTTCAGTATCTCCAACTGGATGCTCTACTTCACTTCTTGCTTTGAAAATGCTAGTCTGATCATTGTGTCTTGACTTCTTCCTGAGAGCAGTAAGGATGATCTTTAACGCTCTGTTTTCCCCATTTTATCCCACCATGAATATCCATTGTGCTTTCATTTGTTGCTTTTATTTGCATGTGTGGTATGTTTTCAGCATGCTTTGCTTTGTGCACTTGGATCTGCAGGGTAAGCATGATGGATTTGTCTGTCTCACTCTTTCTTAGTGCTCAGTGAAAGTGTCCTTGTACCATTAAGCATTTGTTTCACCTCGCTGCATCACAACAGAGCTTACACAAGCAATCACAATACTAATGCTGTTCTAATAAATAATTGCAGAGGCATTCTACTTAAAAAAAAGGTAAGAAAAATATTTTCTTCAGAATGTCTTTGAGACAAGGCAGTCCTACTCTTAATTTTGCCATGGACCCTTTGAAGTCTCTGACTTCAGCATGCTGGATTGTACTCTATTGTTACTGTTATTCTGATCTCTTTATGTGCCTGAGAGATTTATGTTTTCAAGGCCTAGAAAGCCTTCAGTGCCTATAGTGTAAAATTCTTTATTCAGGGAGACTCAAGAAGGACCTCTGGTGTTTCTCTGTATTATAAACCATGTCTAAATGTATTTAAGGGCAGCGTGCATTTGGGAAGGTAGGAACCTTACAGAGAAATTGAATTACTGAATCACAGAATAACTAAGGTTGGAAAGGACCTTCAAGATCATCGAGTCCAACCATTAATCCAGCGCCACCATGTCCCCTAAACCATGTCCTGAAGCGCCACATCCACACGTTTTTTGAACACTTCCAGAGATGGTGACTCTACCACCTCCCTGGGCAGCCTGTTCCAATGCTTGACCACCCTCTTGGTGAAGAAATTTTTCCTAATATCCAACCTAAAACTCCCCTGGCACAACTTGAGGCCATTTCCTCTCATCCTATTGCTGGTTACGTGGGAGAAGAGACCAGCGCCCTTGTCGCCACAACCCCCTTTCATTCAGGTAGTTGTAGAGAGCGATAAGGTCTCTGCTCAGTCTCCTCTTCTCCAGACTGAACAACCCCAGTTCCCTCAGCTGCTCCTCATAAGACTTGTGCTCCAGACCCCTCACCAGCTTCGTTGCCCTTCTTTGGACATGCTCAAGCACCTCAATGTCCTTCTTGTAGTGAGGGGCCCAAAACTGAACACAGTATCCGAGGTGTGGCCTCACCAGTGCTGAGTACAGGGGCACGATCACTTCCCTACTCCTGCTGGTCACACTATTTCTAATACAGGCCAGGACGCTGTTGGCCTTCTTGGCCACCTGGGCAGTGAAATGACACCATTTCCTGTAGATGGGTGTCACATTGGCAGCCTCCAGTCTTCTGGGACCTCCCCTGTTAACCAGGACTGCTGATAAATGATGGAAAGTGGCTTGGAAAGCTCCACCGCCCGCTCCCTCAGTACTCTTGGGTGGATCCCATCCAGCCCCATAGACTTGTGGGCATCCAGGTGACATAGCAGGTCCTTAACTGTTTCCTGCTGGATTATGGGTGGGTTATTGTGCTCTCCACCCCTGTCTTCCAGCTCTGTGGATACCTGACTGGCTATTAAAGACTGAGGCGAAGAAGGCATTAAGTACCTCAGTCTTGTCCTCACCCTTGGAGACAATGTTCCCTGCCATATCCAGTAAGGGATAGAGATTCTCCTTGCCTCTCTTTTTGTTGTTAATATATTTGTTGTTAATATATTTATTATCCTTTAGAACTGTGGCCAGACTGAGCTCTAGCTGGGCTTTTGCCTGCCTAATTTTGTCCCTGCTTGACCTAACGAGATCCTTGCACTCTTCTTGAGTTGCCTTCCCCTTCTTCCACAGGTGATAAACTCTCTTCTTTTCCCTGAGTCCCAGCAAAATCTCCCTGTTCAGCCAGGCTGGTTGCCAGCTCTTGTTACGGCACATGGAGACCGCCTGCTCCTGCGCCTTTAAGACTTCCTTCTTGAAGACTGTCCAGCCTTCCTGGGGCCCTTTGTCCTTCAGGACTGTCTCCCAAAGGACTTTCTCAACCAGTGACCTGAACAGGCCGAAGTCTGCCCTCCGGAAGTCCATGGTAGCAGTTTTGCTGACCCCTCTCCTTACTTCACTCACAATTAAGAATTCTATCCTGTCATGGTCACTAAGCCCAAGACGGCCTCCGACCACCACATCTCTCACCAGTCCTTCTCTGTTTGTAAACAGCAGGTCCAGCAAGGCACCTCTCCTGGTGGGCTCACTCACCAGCTGTGTCAGGAAGTTATCCTCCACACACTCCAGGAACCTCCCAGATTGTTTCCTCTCTGCTGTGTTATACTTCCAGCAGATGTCCGGTAGATTGAAGTCCCCCACAAGAACAAGGGCCAGTGAATGTGAGACCTCTGCCAGTCGCTTACAGAATGTCTCATCTGTCTCTTCATTCTGGCTGGGTGGTCTGTAACAGACTCCCAGCAGGATGTCTGCCTCATTGGCCTTCCTCCTCATCCTTACCCATAAGCACTTTACTTGGTCTTCACAATCGTTGATTTCCATACAATCAAAACACTCCCTAACATACAGAGCCACCCCACCGCCTCTCCTTCCATGCCTATCCCTTTGGAAGAGCTTATAGCCATCCATTGCAGCACTCCAGTCATGAGAAGCATCCCACCATGTTTCTGTGATGGCAACTACATCATAGCTGTCCCGCTGCACAATGGCTTCCAGCTCCTCCTGTTTGGTGCCCATGCTGCGTGTGTTGGTGTAGATGCACTTGAGCTGGGCTATCGATTTCACCCCCAACTCTGGCATGCCACCCCAGGTTCATCTCTAGTGAGCCTGGTTTTATGCCCTTCCCCCTTCAAATCTAGTTTAAAGCCCTCTCGATGAGGCCTAAGAGTTTATTTTCACAGAATGATGCTTTCTTTCATCTTTTTATTAATTTTTGATCCACGTTGTTTTGGAAAGAGAAGGAATTTGATTGTGAATTAGCTGTGGGTTCAGTTACAAAGTACTTGAAAATGGCATCTGATTTTGGTAGAAGACCTGGTGTCCTCTGTGCGTGCTCCAGACTTGAAAGAGAATGAATGAGGGGGAATACTGTTGTGACTAATGAGTCAATCATGCTGCTGTTGTTAGATACTGTCAACCTTCTTAGAAGACCTTGGCAATCAGGCTGACATTAACTGTAGAGTCATTACTGTATCTGCAATATGTATATACTTCAATTGTGCTCATTGCACAGTCTTCTATATACCATCTGGAATAAACATATATCTGTATTTTCCTTATATAGGAATGTTGTCAGATTTCAGAAATAGATCTCTTTGTAGAAATATGCAGTGCACAATTAAGAAAAAATTATGTTCTTTGTCTCATCCAGGTTTTCCTTCCTACATTCCTCCACCCAGTGAGACAACATTAGGTTCAGTCCAAGCTGGCTATTTTCCAAGGAAGTGCAAGTTATCCTATGCTGCCTTAAACTACATTTTCCCCTGAAGTTCTCTCTCTGACAGAGAGTGATCCTGAAAGTATGCTCAGAGAGTGTGATCCTTTTGCTCAGAGTAAGGTGGAGGTTGTGAGCAGGTAGGCAGCCATTGGTCTTCAAATTTCCATGTAATTCTAGGCAATTTCTCTGAAAATAAAGCTGATTTTTTGTGTGCACAAGCAGCATAAGTAAGCACAGCCTTGCAAAAGCAGTGAAAAGGATTTTTTTTGTCAGCCTACTCACCAACTCCCTCCCATGGCTTAGCCAGAACACTCCACATGTATATTTTTATATCACCATGTCTCTCTGTTGAGATCCAAGTAGACAAGAAAAAAGGTATTATGAGTTCCTGAGTACATTTTCAATACTTTCTTTGTGACACTTCTTTGTATATTTCTTTGCAAAAATATCAAAGACTTGATATTCATTGCTTAGAGTAATCAACAGATGCTCTCAAAACAAGTGTGAAAAATCTATAATGAAAGGTAGGTTATGATTAACAAAGTTGTCTTTATTCAATGTGTATATTCTGTTTTCTCTTGGGCATTGAATAGAGAACCACATTGACAGATATTAAAGCAACTGGACTATGTCATTTCGTAGAGATGGTGGGAAGGGAAAGAGACGGGAACACTCATTAAAGAAGTGTTTGACAGAGTCTTCTTTCTCATAATATAAATGAACTGTAATCTATGTCATTTTCTGACTACATCAAATACTTGTTGTGGAGGAAAGGAACTGTTTACCTTGCAATGATATTAGCAGTGCTCTAAATGCTTTACTTATGCTGGAAACACGTAATTCTTTTTTTACCCATCATCATGGCAAAGTGTAACTTCATAAACGAAAAGAATGAGGGATTTCAAAATGAAGACACATGAAGGACACAGTAAATTGTTTACTAAATAATACCAAAACATATTTCAAGGTAGACGCAACTGAAGGCATCAAAACATATCATCTCTTGATTAACTGTGAATAAATTACAATCTAATCTTTATATGAAGGCTGTGATCTAGTAAGGAATTGACTTCACAGAGGTGTGTCCATTTTTGCGCTATGGAAACAAAGCTGTAATTGTAGGCAGTGCTTAGCATGTAATTAGGATGCAGCCAGAAATACATGAATCCAAATCCTCTTGCAGGACACCATTAAACAGCTGGTTATCACAAAGCGGATTCCTCACAAACAAGATGTAGTGCAACAAGATTATCCAGGGATGAATTCAGGCTCTGAGTAGATAAGGCAAGGGAATGGCAATTAATGGAAAGAGCATTGTGTCACAAAGCATATGGATTTCAAGGGTGGGCCTAGGATAAAGGATCTGTTTTTATTGCTATTGAAGTGTTTAAGTGGGCTAATAAATGAAGTGTGTGTATGTGTGTATGTACACTTACCACTAACAAGAAAAATCATAGTGTCTACAGATTCAATTACTACAACAGAGCAGTTTACACTCTATATAAGTATCTTCAAATGTAGTAAATGCTATACTCCCAAAATTGGCAATTATAGCTATGTAATCAAATGCAACAGGAGTTTTATTAGAGTTGCGTAATCAATCTTCAAAAGCCAGTAGCTTCCAGGATTAGTTTCCAGTGGACTTTGACTCCTTTCTTTTCTACATATATATTGTTACATAGTTTTTAATTGCAATGCCATGTAATATTTTCTTACACAGGATCAGAGCATTGATTTCACAGAAATAAACAGATGCAAAAAGGCACAGATAAAATGGGATGCTATCTCTGCACAGCATTTTCAGTCAAGCATTCAGATCTGCATTACAAGCACTGGCCTGCTCCAAATCAACAGCCACCTTTTGCTTGTTCTGAATTTGCATTTATGATTCACAAAAAGCAGAAAAAGTATCATGGAAGCCCTGGTAAGTTTTAAGAAAGGTTTTAATTTTATCAGCTGTATTTATTTCCTGTTTTTTGTTGTCCATCTTCTACCTGCTGTGAAAGAGAGCATCACCTGTCTATCAGGGTGGAAAAGGAACCTGTTGAGACTGGCTGGAGTGGGGAAGGTTACCTTCCTTACTGGAGTACCAGTCTAACTGCTGTGCCTACAGCTTGGTTAGGCTCTTCAGCTGCAGATGTGAGAAGTTCTTGCCTCCCCACTGTGTGCCATCAGGATTGGGACAGAGACTGACAGTTGTTTTGTGATCTGCCCTCTCTTCCGCCTGCCCTTCTATCCACAACATATTAAGTTTCTACCCAGTTTAAGGGGGACTTTAAACTTCCTCATAGATGTGTTGCCAGCATTTTTTAACTTCAGCAAAGCAACCTATTCTCTAGTCCTGTTCTTAGAAATAACAGAACACTTCCAACAAAATTTTGACATTAAAATGAAATAAAACTAGAAAAGCTGGAAGTCAGGTTATCAGAATGGGAAAAGGCATGCTAATTTAGAAAGTGTACCAGTCCCCAGCATATAGCTTTGGCCACTATTATTTCTCTTAATGTCTTTACAGCATTTTAAAAATATATTTTATAGAAGAAGCTTGTGGCAGGAATGAACTCATTAGCTTAGTTGTAAATTGCTTTAAATGCAAGGAGTAGCACATGAGAGCTGTGCTGTTTAAAAGAGCAGATGATTTGACAGAAAATAATATGAGGCCAAAGCTGCTTAAAGAAAGCTGGAGACAGATGTGTTGGACTTTACTAGGATGTTTTCTGAAGGTTAAAGGATGCACATTCTTTTTTTTTTCCCTGGCACTGCAGTGGCCTCTGCTCAGTTCTCTACACCAATTACTCTTAATGTAGTAAGAAACAGTGTACCGGACAGTGGTGTGCATGGCTGACTTTGGCTCAGGCTGACGTAAATTAATATTGCTTTTCCATCTACAGGGGCATTTATTTGAGGTAAACTTCTCTCATATTTATAGACACCAGTCAAAATTCCATGGATGGGAAAGCAAGACTAAAGGTCAGTACTTGGTAAACTTCAGTCTATTTGTCTCTAAGCCACAGGTAGGTGTGTAGTGTGGAAGTGAACAAGAGTCTACAGCATCCTTTCTGCATCCTTCAGTTGTCTTTGTGTGGATCCCATATGGTCAAGGCAGAACTGTGGTTCTTTTACAGAATCACAGAATCACTAGGTTGGAAAGGACCTTTAAGATCATCAAGTCCAACCATTAATCCAGCGCCACCATGTCCCCTAAACCATGTCCTGAAGCGCCACATCCACACGTTTTTTGAACACTTCCAGGGATGGTGACTCTACCACCTCCCTGGGCAGCCTGTTCCAATGCCTGACCACCCTCTCAGTGAAGAAATTTTTCCTAATATCCAATCTAAACCTCCCCTGGCGCAACTTGAGGCCATTTCCTCTTGTCCTATCACTAGTTACTTGGGAGAAGAGACCAACACCCTCGTCGCCACAACCCCCTTTCATTCAGGTAGTTGTAGAGAGCGATAAGGTCTCCTCTCAGCCTCCTCTTCTCCAGACTAAACAACCCCAGTTCCTTCAGCCGCTCCTCATAAGACTTGTGCTCCAGACCCCTTCGTTGCCCTTCTTTGGACATGCTCAAGCACCTCAACATCCTTCTTGTAGTGAGGGGCCCAAAACTGAACACAGGATTCAAGCTGCGGCCTCACCAGTGCCGAGTACAGGGGCACGATCACTTCCCTACTCCTGCTGGCCACACCATTCCTGATACAGGCCAGGATGCTGTTGGCCTTCTTGGCCACCTGGGCACACTGCCGGCTCATGTTCAGCCGGCTGTCAACCAGCACCCCCAGGTCCCTCTCCGCTGGGCTGCTCTCCAGCCACTCCTCCCCAAGCCTGTAGCATTGCAAGGGGTTGTTGTGGCCAAAGTGCAGGACCCTGCACTTGGCCTTATTAAACCTCATACAGTTGGCCTCTGCCTATCGATCCAGCCTGTCCAGATCCCTCTGCAGAGCCCTCCTACCCTCCAGCAGAGCAACACTCCCACCCAACTTGGTGTCATCTGCAAACTTACTGAGGGAGCACTCGATCCCCTCATCCAGATCATCAATAAAGATATTGAACAAGACTGGCCCCAGAACCGAGCCCTGGGGAACACCGCTTGTGACCGGCCGCCAGCCGGATTTAACGCCGTTCACATGCAGGAGAATGCTGTGGGAGACGCTGTCAAAGGCTTTACTAAAGTCCAGGTAGACAACGTCCACAGCCTTTCCTTCATCCACTAGGTGGGTCACCTGGTCATAGAAGGAGATCAGGTTGGTCAAGCAGGACCTGCCTTTCATGAACCCATGCTGGCTGGGCCTGATCCCTTGGTTGTCCTGCAGGTGCCCTGTGAGCACTCTCAAGACCAACCGCTCCATAATCTTCCCCGGTACAGAGGTCAGGCTGACAGGCCTGTAGTTCCCAGGATTTACTTGTAGGAGAATAGTGGATACCGTCTCAAGGATGTTTGGCTGTCACCTGCCTTTCATAATGGCTTAGAGTGGGCAGGCAGGCTTATTCTGCACTGGAGCTTTTAGAAGGAGCAATCACCTTGCAACATGCTGCTTTGTCTGAAGGCTGTAATTTAGTTTATGTGACAAGGGAGATATTAGTGCCCTAGCTGAATTTCCTGACCCTCTTAAGCCAGCTGAATGATAACTTAAGGAGTGGGAAGGGTTTTCAATCTTTTATTGTAAATATGATCACTTCAGCAAGATGTTAAAGAGGAAACAGCAGGAAGGAAAAATAATGCACAGCCAAGTCAGCTTACCTTTACTGTGGAAAACTAGACCTGGGTACGTATTGTTTGCCTGCCACCTCCTGCATTGCATCTTGTGCCTTCTGTTATGAACTCAGCTGAATGAGGATTACTGAGTGAGGCTCTACATTTTAAATGTCTCTGTGCTTCAGTAGAAGGAAAAAAGAAGCAAAGGGTAGCAGTGCTCAATTCAGTCACGACAAATATATTCTCCTGCCAATTGCTGGCTCAGGTGTTCTGAGAACAAATTGAATGCATAGACTGGGAGCCAGTATTTTCAGCATAGAAACCACAGGTCTTGGAAGGAGAGCTTTCCACTTACAGCTCCTCTCTTCCAAGGATTTATCTTCATCTTTACTGCTTCTTTAATGTATCATGCAGATACTTTTTAGCTGACTTGCCAGGGAAACCAATTCAGAAATCCTATGCAGATTCTTCATTTGTTTCCATTAAATAAAATATATATTCATCATGGTGAATATAAGACCAGCAGGAGCTCTTTAAAGTCTAATTCATCATTTTAAGGTGGTTATCTGTATGGCAAATATTTTGCAAATATTTAGCCTTTCATTTAAATGTAAATTATTTCAGAAGTTATAAGTTCCAGATAAAAATTAAGAAAATTTTTCTAGATAATAATAAACTTACCCTTTCCCAATGCAGAAGAGCATGAAAAAGTTTTTGCCCAATAAGTTTAAACTCCTGAGATGTGTATGCTCAGCAGCAGCAGCAAATACATCCTGTACTTAGAGTATGTTGTAAACATCAGCATGCACTTGTTTGTGGTGGGAAACTTAGACCTCTCCAATTAGAGACTTGTCCAAAGACTTAGACACAGTTTGAGGGGAGAAAATCTTTGCTGTTAACATAGCTGACCAAATGACTCAGTATTCAGGGTCTTTTACTGCTATTTGAATGTAGGGAAGAGGAAGCAAGGAGGAAAGGTGTTTATTTTCTCCTTGTTCCAGGGTCACATTGCTGGCTCTTTGTTTTGAATGTATGAAGGACTGACAAAGTGTGCCACAACCAGCCTGTAATTTTCTCAAAAGATATAAAGGTTCCAGATCCAAAAATTTTTTGATCTGGAAAAATATTGTCAATTATCTGGCATTTAACAATGCTAGATAGACAAGCTAGAACTGTGCATCATTCTTTTGACTGCAGGTGATTTTAAAGCATGGCATTGATTCTCACATCTGGATTTAGCTCTGTCCCATTGAAATCTATTTTTGTTTCAGTTTGTGATATTGATGTCACAAGATTTTTTTATAGGAATGTGTTGCTCATTCTTTAAAAAACCCAGGAGTATCCCAGCTTCTAGCTCTGCTTTTCTGAACAGTATCATATAATTTAGAACCATTTAGCTCCAGCACAATCCAACATGCAAACAAAATACAGTGGGAGGTACTATTTGGATAGTTCAATTTCATCAAAACTAGTAGATCCTTTAAAACAATTTTTTTTTTTTAATATTCAGCTTTTTAAGCCACAGAACTTAAAACAGGCATGAAAACTTTTAAGTTTCTTTCCTTTAAAGATTGTTCTGCTGATTTTGTCTGAAGTCAATGTCCAACATGCCGCTGTAAGTGAAAAGACATTCAGGTCTGTAAACAGGGCTCTCAAGGTGTTTTCCTTCAGAATACTTTTATTATCATTAGAGTTTCTACAAAGTCAGAGAAAGTGTTTGCAAGTGTTAGTATTACCTCCCAAAAATACTGATCAAGGAATTATAAATTAAAAAGAAGTAAGAAAATATTTTGTCTCAAGTCAATCCAACATTAACGTAAATGTCCCTATTTTGGTGCTTTGTCTGAAGGGAATTGGAGTTCAGAGTCCTGACACCTCTCATCCCTTGAACGTGCCAAGCTCCCTGGCTGGCCTGTGCCTCCTAGAGCACAGCTTGCTCTCAGGCTGAAGCAATGCCTCCCTGGCGCAGTGGCTGCTGCGCCCTGCAGGTCAGAAGCTGGAGTCCAAGCAGACATCCCTGCCTTTGGAGACCAGCTTAAGTACCAAAAGTACCTGGGACAGAGGGCTGATCTGACACGAATACACCTCTGTACTGATCTGCTGTAGAACATAAATGACCTGTAGTTTCTTAACCACCCTTGTAGTGTTTTGCTATGCCAAGAGCTAGCTGCTTCAAATTTTCATTTTGATTCTTGGCAGAAGCTAATTTTGTTATTTTTTAAATACGCAGAATTTTAACTTAATGCTCAGCTCTGTCCAGAACAAACATTTGTTTCACGGCATCATTCCTGTTACCACATACAGAAATACAGTAGAAGTTCAAAGGCACATATTCCGCAGCAGTCACATTCTGTTCTTTGCTCTAATCCCAGTGTCCTGAGGGTTGTGAGCATACATTTGAAACCAGAATCTCTGGCTCCCACTCACTGAATAATAGTAAATATTGAGCTAGCATGTTGTGTTGATCAAATGGTGCATGATGTGGCACATTCCAAACTCCGTGCACACTCAAAGCCTAAAAGTGCATTCCTTTACTACAGGCTGCTGAAAACAGAATGCAACTTATAATAAATTGGCCTAATAAAATTAACCTTAGAATGTATTTGTTATTGTCAGGGCATTAGACCATGAAAAATAAAACTCCAGTGGGAACAGAGTTAAGTAGTTTCAAGAAGTTCGCCGAATAAGATAAATTAGGGATAGAAGGGACCTTAAGAAAGATTTCAGTACATTTCCCTTTTCTAGTGATGGCTGTCATCATTATTGGCATTGTCTGTCTAAGCTGTTTTTAAAAAAATCTCCAGTGATGCCAAGTGCACAGTCATATGCAAATACCATAGATATGATACTTAGCTATTAGTTGATTTAATGAAAGCTATAACAGCATCAGAAGAGAAATCTTACTCTGTCTTCAAAGCACATTCTGACCTTGAACTCAGCCAAGAGAGGACCTCTTAATGGACAGAGATCATCTGTTGTGAGATGTTTAGCAGATCACATGCTAATCTCCATGCTGTTTTTTGGAGGACATGGAAAGGACAGTTAACTGCTTTCTGTTGAAATTTTGTGCCTGGTTGCTTCTGTCAAAATTTGCATATACCTCTGGCTTGGTTCAGAGTGGTCTGCTATTATCTGAACACAGAGATTAGTTGCACTCCTAGGATCCGTACTATGCGGGGTTTTTTTCTGATGTAGCTGAGAATCTGGGCTGCTGTGCTTCCTATTTCTTTCATATGAAGAATGAGTAGATTAAATGATCATTTTTCTTTCAGTCATTAAATGCAAGAAAATTACAAATTTTCATCATACAGCAAAATTCCTATTGACCTTCCTGAAGCAAGAACACATATCTAATATGCATAACTAGTGATTCCACGGTTAGATTTTCCTGTAACTTTTAAGGTACTTGTTAGCTATGGCTGTGTCTCAAAAGGTACAAATTATTTTTATCTCTTACCCTGCATAAAAACTTGATGCTTGCACATGTTGCTTTCTTCTTTACTCAGAAGATGTTCTCTCATCAAGATTTTGTAAGGGATATCCTATTTGGAAAAATAGATGTTCTGTTCCCAGGTAGTGTGACAACTCATCCATATTCATTAAGGCTGATGTTTTCCTTCTTATTCTTGTAAATTCACCATTATAGTGATCAGCACCCTGGTCTTGGTTTAGTGATTAATCTTGCTGTGTGTCTTTTCATTCCTCAGGTAGAAATGAATCCTCCCCTGCATCCACCTGTCAGTGGTTGTGTTATAACACGGGAATTATCATTCTGGGTCAGAGCTGAAGTCCATTTAGGTTTGTATCCTGTATCTAGTAATGGGCAGTGCCAGAAACACCATGGAAGTGAACGAGTACTATTTGCCTTCCATTCTTGTGAACTCTCTCCTACCCTGAAGCATCTAGCTGCTTTACCTTCCAGTCTTTCTACTCTTGATTTTAGCTTGTTGTCTTTTTTTTTTTTTTTTTTTTTTTTTTTTAATCCTAGTTTGGTTTTGGCCACAATAATACATTCTGACAATGAGCTGGTTTCTCAGTAGCAAAATCTGAGAGTAGGGGAGTTTTGCTATGATACATGTCAGTCTTTGAAAATAAATATGGTAACTGCAGTTCTGGTAGCAATGGTCTGCTGTTGTTATTGATGGTAAGAAAGTGAGAAGACAGAAGCAGAGGTGCTGAGGTAGTCTAAATAAGAACTATCTAAATAACTTTCTGTCTAGCAGAGCTGTTTTTTTAAAAGTGCAACTTAAAAAGCATAGATATGTAAAGTCTCTGGTCACAGGGACTTTCTAGAGGTATCAGAGCAGTGCAAGGACAAGGCTTTATTCTGCCATAATATGTGGTGCTAATGCAAAGGGTGGAAGAGGGGAAAAGAATGCAAGCAGGAACATCTTTTCTCCCTTTGCTCCTCATATGTTGCTGTTCATTCTTTCTACCTACTGCTCAGCAGATGCCATTTTGATGGTGAGCACTTTGTCTTGCTCAACAACAAATAAAAGCTTTTCTTTCTTTATTCCATGTCAGTTCTCATGAAAGATACCAGGTAGATAGGTTTGGAAGCTGAAGCTCTCTACCTACAACAAAGAAGTCCAACATACACATCAACCAATGTAAGCAACCCCGTCCTGCCTGACATGTTGGGACAAAGGGGAGCTGAGTTTTCATTGCATTAATTTTCTGTTTTCTGTGCCATAACTGTTAATGGGATACCTATTGTGGCTTTGGAAGTTCAGCACCCACCATTTAATAGGAATGAACTGGGGGCTACTGAACAGGTATCAGATAACAACTGGATTAGTTCTTGACCAAAATCAGGGTAGAAGAGCTCATCTGTTTAATTTATTTAAAAGAGCTTCTGTGGAGGTTATCACCAGAACAATTTTTGTTATTCTGTTTCCTAGAGGATAATGTTTATCTGATCCTGCATTCTCATCTGTGAATGTGTTTGTGTGTGTCTGTCAGGCACCAATTTTGCCATACTACTCTGTATCATTAGTAGAAAGCTGTTGTCATCTTTCTCTTCTGGCAGCGGCCCGACCATCACATTCACAGTGACTGAATCACATGCCAGTAGCAGAAATAAGTGCTCTCTGACCACGAACAAACAATCCATGCACAGTCATGTAAAATGCCTGCACCTGGTTACATCAGAGCGTCCCAAAACCACTCAAGTGTGCTCCAGTACTGCATCAACCTAGCAAAGGCAACTTACTCCACCCCCCAAAATGTACTGATGTACTGGCTTCAGTATCAGGGCCAGTTCTGTTCAATATTGTTATCAGTGATATGGACAAGGGGATTGAGCACACTTTCAGTAAGTTTGCAGATGACACCAAGCTGGGCATGAGTATTGATCTGCTGGAGGGTAGGAGGGCTCTGCAGAGGGATCTGGACAGGCTGGATTGATGGGACAAGGACCCATCATGTATGAGGTTTAATAAGGCCAAGTGCCGGGTCCTGCACTTGGGTCACAACAATCCCATGTAACGCTACAGGCTTGGGGAGGAATGACTGGAGAGCTGCCTGACAGAAAAGGACCTGGGGATGCTGGTTGACAGCCAGCTGAACATGAGCCAGGAGGCCAAGAAGGCCAACAGCGTCCTGGGCTGTATCAGAAATGGTGTGGCCAGCAGGAGTAGGGAAGTGATCGTGCCCCTGTACTCGGCACTGGTAAGGCCGCACCTTGAGTACTGTGTTCAGTTTTGGGCCCCTCACTACAAGAAGAATGTTGAGGTGCTGCAGCGTCTCCAAAGAGGAGCAATGAATGTGGTGAAGGGTCTGGAGCACAAGTCTTATGAGGAGCAGCTGAGGGAACTGGAGTTGTTTATCCTGGAGAAGAGGAGGCTGAGGGGAGACCTTATTGCTCTCTACAACTACCTGAATGTAAGTTGTAGTGAGGTGGGTGTCTGTCTATTCTCCCAACTAACTGGTGATAGAACAAGAGGAAACTGCCTTAAGTTGCACCAAGGGAGGTTAGATTGAAAATTAGGAAAAATGTTTTCACTGAAAGGGCTGTCAAGCACTGGAATGGGCTGCCCGGGAGAGTGGTTGAGTCACCATCCCTGGAGGTATTTAAAAGATGTGTAGATGTGGTGCTTAGGGATATGGTTTAGTGGTGGACTTGGCAGTGTTAGGTTTATGGTTGTACTTGATGATCTTAAAGGTCTTTTCCAATCCTAATGATTCTATGATTCTATGATTTTTGCAGTCTGTCTGTCTGCCTCCTCCTTTTCCCCCATCAGTGAAATTCTTCTAAAAGTTACAGTGAGCACTCCTGCCCATTCCATCGCCATTGTGACCTGCTGGAGGTGAAAGAGAAATAGTATCAGCAAACTGAAATCACGAAAGGATTCCTTTTCACAAGAGATGCTGTGAGGAGAAACACAGCCCAATAGCAAGTCGGCAGGGAAGATTGCTCTTAATACCTTTTGGTCAGATACTTTTTCCTCTCAACAGTGTCTCTCCAGTAATGTGGCAGCAGAGCTGTCCCACTGTATCAGTGGTACTGTCCCAGGCCAGTCATGCAGGGCTCAGCAGATGGCCACACCACAATCATGTAGACAGTGTGTCAGCTGCTATTGCTCTACGAGCAGAGATCATGACAATTCAGTGTTGTGTGTCAATAGGAATACAGAGACAAATTAATGTGTCGTCAGCCATGGATGTTACTGCACTTTCAATGGCGTGTCCTCAATTACGCTCAATTCTTCCCTTGGCCTGTGAGCTTTGTGTGATGCTGTTGTTGAAATAAACCACTTTTGCCCATCAGAGTAAACAACAGCTTCACTATCTCCACATGATTCATCTGTCATGTCTTTTTTTCCAAATAAACATAAAAACCTCTTTTGTGTCACAATTCCTATGAAAACTCCAAAAGCCAGTGTTACAGACAAGAAAGGCTGTGTTACACTGTGCAAAATTCAGTAAGTGATTGGCTTTTCTTAGCTGGCTGTTTAAACTATGGTAACTTGCTGAATGTGAAGAGGATAAAGCTATACCTTCAGTTATGTTAGGGCTGTGAAACTAATTCCAAGTGCAGTGTCACCCTCCTCGCAGTGTTAAGCATCCAGGTCTCTCTGTTCTTGACAGAGGGTAGACTCTCAGCCAGTATTTACTCCATACCTTCTCAGTTTTAGCTGTACGTGTTGAGGAAACGCCCAAGCTTACAAACTAGTACCAGTGAGGCTCTGGCAGCAAGCCCACCACCTCTTTGTAATAGCTCGTTTTTGAACCTGTTCTGAAGATTTTCAAGATAGGAATCTGTGGTTTAGGCATTGCTGATCCTGGCTTTGGGCAGGAGGGGAACAGCATGTCTTTCTGAGCTCCCCATCAGCCCTATGGTCTGTCACACCTCCAGACTAGATGCCTGCACCTGGAAGGCACAAGGATGTGAGGAATCCTGCCTAGGTCTTCCTGGTTTTTTTTTCTACAGCAGACAACAATCAAGCAGCATTATTATTTGAAAGCAAAATCCACTTGTTGTATATAGCTTTGTCATCACCTCCTGCTGTCACAAAAACACATTGGAAAGTAGCTTTTCTTTATAGTTTGCCAGTGCAAAGAGTAAATTAGATGGTATCACAATTCTCTTAAGATGGCTGCAAGTGGACAGGGTTCATATGAAGCCAACATTTACAATGTAATGCTAGTTTTGGCTAATCCACGCCTCCTTGCACTGGTATTCAAACCAGGTATGGTAATAGGAGGAGGCATGATTACTGAAGAGAACTGGAAGGGCTTTCCCATGCATGACTGTCAATTCTGGGAGCAGAAAACAGTATGGGGGCTGATTATTCTTCCAAAATTTTGTACTAAGGCTATGCATGGGTCTGGAAACTTAGCAACTTTTTAATACTAGGATGTTTTGTGTCCTGTCCAGTGTGACAGAAGGTAATTAAACAGTCAGTCCACAAAATTCATGCAAAACTGAAATTTATCTTCATGGGGAACTGCAAAGCCAATGGTATACTGTGATTTTAAACATTAACTCCTAATAAGTTACAGTGACAACTCTCAGAATATCTACAAAGCTAATGGAAAAATAAGAGAGAGGCGATGGTGTCAAGGTTTGCTTGTTTGTTGAAGTTGTTCATTGTGGATCATTGCACACAGTGCACAGAAAAATGCACAGTGTATTTGGCATGTTGGGCCACTTCCACACCCACATTCTTGGAGGAGTGTGTGGGGTTTGAAAGGAAGCTGCAGCCAGAGGGAAAGGCTAGGTATTTTTGTGATTTCAATCACAGTGTAGATGTGGTGCTTTTTGTTAGTGTGGACACCCACAGTGAAGGGAATCAGGCCATACAGGTAACTATAATCAGGGCATTTCCTGGCTTCTGAGTGCTTGAGATTTACATCTCAAAATCCTTTTGATGTAGGGTTTTGTTTTGTTTTCTGTATTGTGGCATTCTGTTCAGTGGCTGAACTGGTCCCTTAACGTCACATCACATCGGTACTGCAAAAAGACATGCTGGTACCACCTTTAGAAAGGAAAGAGAACAGAATAGCAACACACTGCACTGTGTCACTACTAATGCTGCTTTTAGATATTCATATCAATACCTTTGAAGTTCCATCTTTATCACTGATTGTAGTACAAAACTGTCTGGAACATGAGAGTTTACTCTAATTCTTTATCTTTGTGCTGACTGGCACAAAAGCAGTGCAATAGCGAGCCCTAAGTTGTGCATTCTGTACCCCAGAACTGTTTATCCACAATATTCATACTTCATGTTGCAACATATAATCTTCCAAATTACAATACTGCCATATTTTCTCATGGATAATAAAAAAATTCCGTAAAATTTAACTCTGCATGTTACCAGTGTATGATAGGAAAGACAGTCAGAGTGGGTGAGAAGTCTTTTTGTCTCAATTAAAAGTTACTGCGCGATGCTGCATACAAGCAGCCTGGAATCAACTAAGCACCTGGCCTCAAACTTTTCTCATCACTGTTTTCCAGAAATGGCTTGACTCAATGACCTAACCCGCTTTTTTTTTTTTTTTTTTTGTAGCTCTGTGTTTAATGTCATGCCAGTACAACACAGAGTGTCTGAAGGCTGGGAGAAGCCAGTCCTTGTTTAGACAGAGCCGTTTCTTTGAAAAGATTCATTATAGGACTGGTCTTTATTTAAGTAGAATTTCATAAAAGCTTGATGCACATAAGAAAAATATACTTTCTTTCATGCTTATAATAAAATACTGTACTGTCACTTAATAGTGTACAACCTCAAAGACTAGTATGCTATCTCCACCTCATTTCCTCAGGGGATCCCTGTACTATAGAGTCTTCACCCAACCTGAAGTAAGTAAGTAAGGGTTGTAATTTCTGAAATGAAAGGAGTGGGATGAAAGATCAGAGATGACCCAGAACTCACTTGTGGACTGTAAGGGGTATATGAAATGCCCATTTCTTGTGGGTCTGCCTGCATAGAAGAGCTTGTTGTCTCCCAGCAGCATGCTCCTGCCTTTCCTGCCCAGGTGATGGAATGCAGAAGGAAAAGCTTGGGTATAAGACACTGAGATGTACTGCTACTGCTTGGGACCTTCAGAGTCTATGAAGATTATCTGCATCTTGCCTAAGGCTCACTCCTATTCTTTTGTCCTTTAAGTGTGGCTGCAAATCCATTTGCCTAGTCCCAGAGTTTGTGACAAAGCTGCAACTCAACCTGCAGCAAACCTGTGTTGTGATGTGTCTGAACGCAATGTAGCCCTTCTTACTCACTGCAATGAAGTTTAGGGTGACTTTTATGAACATGAATATCTTCCATGGTGCACACAATAAATAAAAGGTTAAAAAGAAGAGTGATCTTCATAAAGAAATGAACATTCTTAAGCTCTCTCTGCAGTCAGCAGGTTTTGAAACCAGTATTACTACATGCATAGCAAATCAAAGTGGCTGACTGGGTGTTGCGCAGATGGTAGGGCTCTTCCGTGCCTCAATACACAGCTAAAGCTGGAATGCGAAACAGCCTCATTAGGAAAAACTGGTCACTGACTAGGAAATATTTCCTGCACAGCTAACCAAGGTATTTTCCAAGCACTTGCTTGCACACTTAAGCCAGAATAAGAGAATTAAAAGATTCATCCAACTTTGGTAATGGATCACCAGGCCAGTGCTCTCAGGTCATGGCCCTAAAAGGGACTACCATGCAGCCCAGCCTACATTTCCGTTCAGACAGATGTACACAGTACTGCATTGTTGAACAGGGAAGATGACAATATTACTCAATGTTTTTGTTTGTTTTTAATTTTGTCTTTAATCTGCTTTTGGCAATATGGCAAAATTTCTTCCTGATTCTCCTGTACATACTCTGAAAGTAGATCACAACAGGGATTTTTTGCCTTTTTCTATCATGTTGTTTCACATCCTTTATTGCTCAGAAATTTAATATTACATTTAGGAATACAGGAAATACTTCAGAATAAGCATTTCAGTTTGCTGCAGATCTCTGGGTGTGGTATGATCAGATTTAGCCATTTGAGGCAGGGACTCACCTCTGCAAATAACTAGTTTTAAAATGCTGTTGCCATAAACATCCACAGGCAGTTTGATTAGACGAGTGTCTTAATTTCTTTTCCTAGCATGTGACTAATAAAGAAACACTGTGGGTTTTTTCAAGGATTATGGAGAGACGCAGCTTTGGAACAGAGTGGGCTGTGCTATTAGTTAGGGAATTTGCCCTCCCTGTCACAAGTATTTATTATAGAGCACAGCTTTGAAGCAGACTGGATTGCTGCAGGTGACTTTTACCCTCTCATATAAGAACACGTGCACTATCAATTAAAACACCCCTATACAGAAACTACCCTAGCTCAAAAACCTGGATTCCTCCCAACTTGGGAAATTGACCAGGAGAGGGGGAGAAGAAGGAGCCTTTATACTTGTGCTGCCATGGTGTCACAATAAGAGTTGAAGGAAGAAAGTATTTCACACTCATAAAGTACTTTTAATCAATGCATTTGTGTTTCATGGTAGCCCTAGTGTCATGACATTTCATTTGTGAAGCCTCGAGCTGATAGTCAGCACAATGTCCAAGACAGCTTCCTGCAGCCTGCCACTGGCCCTGGTTTTATGGTTGCTGCAAGTTAGGGGAGAGCTGCGGGCACCTGGTCTCTTCTGCTCTACACATCTTTTCTCCAGAAAGCAAAGGAAGGAGGCACAGCAATAAGGGTATCATGGCTGTTGGACGTCCTTTGGCACTGCTGCAAAGAGCAGTTTGGCATCACCAATCTGCCTCCCTACTCATGCTACTTTCACATACTGAAACACAGGAGGTTCACTCGGAACGTGAGAAAGCACTTTTCTGCTGTGAGGATGACTGAGCTCTCAGTCACTCTATGATTCTAAGTTTATAGCCATGCTCTTGCAGACACTTGAGCAGATGCTTTTCTTCCAAGCAGTTCTGACAGAGACTTCATGGAAAATAATGATTGCACCAATGCCATCCATTTTTCTGCCAACAGAGGACACTGGAAGTGGAGCTGTGGGGAAGCAGCCCACCAACCTCTGCCATCCTGACCTGTGAATTAGCTTGTTTACAATGTTATTGTGCACCTGAACTTGTCTATTCCCACATGACATTCAAAGGCAAATGAGGAAAGCAAGATGGAAGGACAGCAGAGATGCCAAATCTTTCCCCACAAAAATACACCCACAGTGTCAGCTCTGGGGCCATGTGGAATCTGTGTAGCGAGCATCTCAGGAACTCCCTGAACCCCAGAAGTGGGAGGCTGGAAGGGCCTCATGCGTGCTCCAGTGCCCTTCCCTCATCCTGAAGCTTGCACCCCACACCTCCGTGCCTCAGCTGACAGCCGGTGAACACTCACTGAGAGAAGCTAGGCTCATCAAGAAGAGGACAGTGAAGAGCCTCTCCTTTTCCAGCATGACAATCTCTTCCCTGAAAAAGAGGAAGTCCTGGGCTTAGCAGTTCAAGGGTAGAGACCTGCACAGGTGTGATTTTCTCTGACAAATGGAGAAGCAGCAATTTTGGAGGAGCCAGTGTCTCCTTGTGGGGAGCTCCAGCAGCCTTCCCCTGCTCTTCCTGATCCACCCGCATCCCTCATCTCTGTGTCCACATCAGACACGTGTTGTACTCACAGGGTGGAGATGCGGGTGCTGAGGCATGCCTGGAGGGAGAGCACGGCCACTGTCAGGCTGTCAGCAATACTGCAGACCAACCCTGGGCAAAGGGTACTCCATAGTTACTATGGTATCCCACAAAGACATGGACAGGGTAGCAAGCCCCTTCACTGCCACATAGGAAAGGTGGTCCCAGGCCATCCTTGAGGCAGGATGACGCTGCTGGTTCTACAGGGCTGTGGGTCCTGGCTGAGCAAGGGAGGCTTGGTGCAAACATAGGGTGAAAGGCAGCGTGGAACTTACGCTCACTTTCTGCAGCACTGCAGCGTGCACGCCCTTGTCGTCTGGTGCCTTTGGCCTTCTGAGATCTTGCTAGGGTGCTGCTGCCTCCTCTCCCTGGCAGGGCAGCCCCTTGTGCTTGTGGGCGAACCTTCCTTCTCCTCATCCTGGTGAGAAATAAAGCTCTCCTGCAGGATTATGTGACCTCCTTCAGCCGTGGGAGTGTTGCCTGTCTGAGCAGATCTCTTCTGGAGACAGCCAGGAGGAAAACACCTGCCACAGGCACACAGCCACCAGCACACTGCGAGCTCCTTCCACGCCCAGAGAAGAAGGCCAAAAGTAGAAGTGGAGGGCTGTGCATGGGAGTGCATATGGGCATGGGGACCTGAGCCAGGGTCCCCCCTTTCCTGGCAGTCAGGGAGCTCAGGCCTCCTCAGGGGTACCAGGCATGGCTGCACCCCATGTGGGCCCCCATTAGACCCCATCCCCAGAGCCAAGGTGCCCCCTAAATGGAATGGGCCCGTGCTTGGGGGATCACGACCTCCAAATACTGCTAGGCACAACGGCTCCTTCCTGGGCCTAGATGGGGAGCCGGCCCTTGTGCCAAAGGATGCTGTCAAAGATCTCAGGCAAGGAAAGGATATGGGAGCGTCATCTCCTTTTGCTCGGTCAGGAAACAGCCCCATGGTGGAAAGAAACGGGGAAGCCTGAGGAAGGCCTCAGCTTGCGAAAGGCAGAAGTTGGCAGCTTTGAGAAGGCCTCTGAAACGACGTTGCTCTGCACCAGACTAACAGCCACATCCCTCTGGTCTGTTGCTCCATTTTCCTCTTTAATTCTTATCGAGGGAAGGTCTCCACATGTGTCTGGCTGACGGCATTTGTTCCTTTGATCGTCCCATGCACCTGCACTCAATAGATGCAGATAAATAAACTCAGCATTAATGATATTAAGAGTTTTATTTGTTTTACGGGTCACAGTCTGCTGTTTTACTCAACTACGCCCAATCTGTCTTGGTCAAATTCGTGGATACAAATACTATTCTGCTCCAATTTAAAGTGTGCAGGTATGCCAAAACAAAAGGAGGGAACGTGACAGAAGAGAAAAGCGCCAGTGTGAGGATGGCTTTGAAGGTACGTGTGAGAGAACTTGATGGACAGTGACCTCACCTATACAAGGGGTTTTGCTGCTAGAAGAAACCAGAGCAAACCGGCTGAATGCAGCCAAGTTGAAACAAAATCATGCAACCTCAACTAATAAATATGCACTAAGTGTGCTTGCACAGGCGCTTCACGTGTACAGATACTCAGAAGTGAATGGTAACCCATGCAGGTTCCATGGCCAAAGCCAATACGTCATGTAAATTGTAAAAAGGAGCATGTAGATAGTCTTCAGACTGCATGTAAAGAATCAAGAGTTGTAACACGGAGTCCTTCTCGAGAGGCATCTTTATTGCCAGCAATAAAAAAGAGGTTTAGCTAGAGCATACCGTGCTGCCTTTTTTTCCCCAGTACCCACACACAAACTAGAAGAAAAGAAAAATGCAAGCAAATCTCCCTCAGGAGGGATCTGCGTGTACCAAGCATCTCGGGAGCTCCCAGAGCCACAAAGCTGGCAAGTTGGAAGGGGCCAAATTACTGAAGCTCGTCGCACACACCCTGTTGGAGGGATGTGCAGGTGCTGTACCAGCAAATATTTTGGTTAGATTGGATTGGATACTGGAAAAAGATAGAGAATTAACAAATTGTGATGGAAACAGATAGCCTTGGCCAAGAGCAAAACCTAACTGGGATTCTAACAATGCAAATGACTGAGCTGGATGGGAAACAGCCCACCATAATCTGGTCCTGGCAATAAAGGCTGCAGGACAAATTAGTCTTAACTGGGAAGCTGTTCAGGAAACGAGGCAAAGGCCAGATGAACACCCAAGTGGCTTTTGGAATCACTTGTAGTAAGCATTATTGCAATATGAAGGAATTAATGAGGATGCTTTTAAGGACAAATTGGCAGTGAGTGTATTCGTTCCACTGACAGCCCCAGACATTCCTAAGTACTTTGTAAAGCATGCTCCAGGGTGGCAGGGGGAAAATCTGCAGAAGATATTGTCTCTGGTAGTGTATGTGTATGACGGCAGCTCAGAAAAGAAAAGAAGGAAAAGGAAAGAAGAAAGCAAGAGGAAGTGAATATGTTGGCGGTAGCGTTGGGAAGAACTCTCGTAAGGAGAGAAAGAGGAATGAGTATGAGAGGATGGGGCGGGGGGAAAGGGAACAGCAGGAACAATGGGCAGAGGCCAGTTAGACCCAAATTCATTACTGTAAGCAATCAGGCCACTACAAAAGAGAATGTCCAGTTTGGCCACAACCAACCAGAGGATTGGGAATCCCTGTTTGGAAACCAGCAAGCAGAGAAAATGCTGAGGAATTGGCAGAATTCTTTCAATATGACTTTCAGAAATGAGTGGAGGTGGGAGAGCCTGCAACCTTTGTGGCATGCAAACCAATGGGTAGGAGATTGTGCTCTGTGCTGGTTTTGGCTGCGATAGAGTTAATTTTCTTCATAGTAGCTAGTATGAGGCTATGTTATGGATTTGGGATAATACAGGGATGTTTTTGTTACTGCTGAGCACTGCTTACACAGAGTCAAGGCCTTTTCTACTTCTCACTCCACCCCACCCCACCAGCAAGTAGGCTGGGGGTGCACAAGAAGTTGGGAGGGGACACAGTCAGGGCAGCTGACCCCAAGTGACCAAAGGGATATTCCATACCATATATGATGTCATGCTCAGAACATAAAGCTGGGGGAAGAAGAAGGGAAGGAGGGGATGTTCCGAGTGATGGCATTAGTCTTCCCAAGTAACAATTATGTGTGATGGAGATGGCTGAACACCTGCCTGCCGATGGGAAGTGGTGAATGAATTCCTTGCTTTGCTTTGCTTGTGCGTGTGGCTTTTGCTTTACCTATTAAACTGTCTTTATCTCGACCCATGAGTTTTCTCCCTTTTATTCTTCTGATTCTCTCCCCCATCCCACTGGGAGGGGAGTGAGCGAGGAGCTGCGTGTTTAGTTGCTGGCCAGGGTTAAACCATGACATGCTTAAATCTTGATAAAAGTCAATAACCACACTTCAGATTTTCTGACAGACACAGATGTAACCCACTCGATGGTACATCAACACTAGGGTGAACGAAGTCAAGAGAAATCACAAGTACAGGGAATGGAGGGCCCCCTCATGTCATTGGGGATAACAATCTCTTTTAGCTTTATTATCTCTTTATCACAACTCCTGTTTGCCTTCACCTGAAGGGGACAGCAATATACCTAGACAAGAATGCTGCAGGGATTCACTGGTTCTCCCACATTCTTTTCACAAATATTGGAACATCACTTACAGGCAATAATGCTGTTCAAATGATACTGTAGTAATACAAAATGTAGATATTTGTTAATTGCAAGCAAAGACCATAACATTTGTTTATAAGACACTAAGACATTGCTATTCGCTTTAGCAGAAGAGGGTTATGAAGTCTCCCTTGCCAAAAATGTAGCTGTGCCAGCAACAAGTAAATTACATGGGGATGATAATTCAGCCTGGGGAAAGGATATAATCAGAAAGAATACATGTAATACAAGAGATACCTTTGTCTCAACAAAGGGACAGATCAGAGCATTTCGAGGTGTAGGTGGATTTAACAGATATTACGTACCTGTGTTTGGGGAAAATGCAAAACCCCTAAAAAAATTAACCAAAGATGAAGAGGCAGACCAAACTGTCTGTTCTCTGGAAACCCAAAAAGCATTTAAAGATCTAAAACAAGCAGTCATGGAAGCTCCCTCACTAGCCCTGCCAGACTACAACAAACCTTTTCTGTTACATTTACGTGAACAGAAAGGAATAGACAGTGGCGTGTTGGCCCAGAAAACAACCCAACGTCTGTGAGCTGTAGCATATTACTCAGACCCTGTAATTCAAGGCAGGATTTCATGCACTAGGGCTTGTTGCTGCAGCAGCTTTGATGACTGAGAAAGCAAGAAACATTGTCCTGGGACACTCCCTAATGGTAACTGTGCCCCATGCATCAAAAGCTGTGTTAACTCAGAAGGGTCACTCATTTACCCTTCAACACCCTCAGCGTTAGGAATTAATACTACTAACTGAAACAAATATTACCTTAGAACAGTGTGAAGTGTTAAATCCGGCAACCCTACTGCCAGAAATATTACAGCCAGAGCAGGGGTCTTTTCACGACTGCCTAGAAATTGAATTCAAATTTTGGCATTGAAAGAAACAGTGCTGCCAAATGAAAAGGAACAGTCCCTTAGATAGCCAAGACTTGGTGTTTTCTACTACTATGGAAAGGGATGATGAGTTATAGGATACACTGTTGCCATGCAATTTATGGTGCTGGAAGCAACAGCTCTTCTTGGACCCCTTTAGGCACAAGCTCCAGAATTAACAGCATTAGCATGAGCATGGATTTTGTCAGCAAATGAAATCCCTGATACCTACACAGAACTCCAAAGGTGCTCTAGGAGTAGGACTGCTCTGGAAAGAGATCTGGTCAGAGAACTTCACTATCAGACACACGGAGGAGCACCTTATCCAGAAAATCACGTCTCTCAACCATGGGTGGCACCTGGATTGACCCAAGCCATATTGCAGGTCACAAAAGGATGTTAGATGAGTGCAGAATATAAAGTCCAAAATAAAGGCAAAAAGAAAAGGAGGATGTCCTTGAGCCTGGATGCCATTCCAGTAACTATAAATGGACTTCATAGATATGCCTCCAAAATACAGACAAAAGCACCTACTGATTATAATTGATAAATTAACCCATTGGGTAGAGGCATTCCCTGCCCGAAAAGCCACTGCGCAAGCAGTGGTTAAAGCTTTATTGAAAGATATCATACCACTTTTTGGAGTGCCTGAAGAAATAAACTGGGATAAAGGTTCACATTTTACAGCTGAAATATTAGAAAAACTTGCAAAATGCTTTAGGAATTTGACAAAGACTCCATACACCTTACCACCCCCAATCCTCGGTACAGGTAGAGAGAATGAGCCATAATCCAAAGAGTAAACTAGCAAAAATTTGGAGAGAAACTCGATAGAAATGGACAGAAGCTTTGCCATTAGCACTATGGAAATAAAGGGGATGCCCAATCCCAGGTCATAAATTAATTCCTTTTGGGATTCTCTTCAGAAGACCAGACAGAATTCAAGAACCTTTGCTCCAGAACATGCAAGCCTTTTGGCAGTGGACAAAGCACTTCCCCAGTATGTCTTGTATCTACAAGACAGTTTTAAGGAGAAATGGTATGAAGCTGTAATTACACAAACTTTACCTTTAGAAAACTATTTACATCTGTACCAACCTGGCAATTGATCATGAAAAAGGTCTATAAAAATAAAAATGCATTACAACCTAAGTGGGAGGACCCTGCACAAGTATTGTTAAGTGCTTATTCTGCTCTTAAGTTGCAAGTAAAGGCGCTTGGATCCACCACTCTCAGTTCAGCCACACCGAACTCCCAGCCACAATCCTCCTTTTGCTGTTGTTGAACATGATCGGGGGAGTTCCATTGTAACACATAACTCCCAGTTCAAACTGGTGGCTATTATTACCAAAGGCTGCCTTGAATAATTCAGCCAGATTTTGTGTACAGTATGGTCTGGATATCGTGGAAGGTGCAATTACACATTTTGTAGGCATGAGCACACCACTGTCACTAATGTAGACTGATTAAAACTCTATGTTCGGGTTAATGCCTAGGTTATAGTGACGCTGTTTGATTTAGGCCTGATTACTTTGTATAAACTTGCATGCCTTACTAATCACCAACCTCTGGAGGAGGAACTGAAAAGAAGGACTTCAAGGACTGATAAAGGAAAACATGTTGCTACAAGGAAGATAACAAGGATAGAAGAATGTCACTGGTATGAAGTCATCAAAATCCACAGTAACTGGGGTAAAGGTGAAGGTGGTGGGGGGAGATCGCGACCACCGACTCAATTGAGGGAATATGCAAATTCCCCCCTCATACTTTCTAGGTGCATGTGTGCTGATTTAAATACATGTAACCAATAGCAAGTGACATGGTAATCACTAACCAATGAATGTAAACTTGGGTGGGTTTTCCACTGCTTTTACTAATCATGTAGTAAGATAAATACATTGTAGTTCCTTTGTGTGGTATGCTAGCTTTGTGGAATTACCACCTAGCACCCACCATCGTGCAAACATGAAATAAATAAATATCTCATCTCTGTGTGTAAGACTGGCCGGTTGCACACTGGGTACTGGACCATGCTTGTGGGACAACAGTAACAGTTAATGACTCAAGCTTGTCCAGCTTTGAGGTGTACCTAACCTTCAGCTTCCCAATATCGCAAAAGTCTCAACACCGACCACATGAACAAATCAACATGCTATGTGACTCCCAACTTCTCAGTGTTACTCTAGCCAAATCTTGCATGTATTTGCTGAATGCTACTGCATCATTAGTAAACTTGAACAACAATGATTTAATTTGTAACACAACAAAAAAGGTTTCCCATTGTTCCACTGATATCTATTTCCCAAATGTATAGTTTCTATTATCTGGAGTCCAGGTCTGTAATTATGTACCCAAAAATGTAACCAGAGGTCCATGCACACTTGCAAGACTCAGAGTTTCCCTACTAATGATAAATACCTCAATCAAACATAATACAAAAAGAATCAGAAGGAGCCTACCTGAGGCTCTACCATCAGGTTTTGATTGAAATGTAAATCTGTTAAGCAAAGGGGAAGCATTAGCCTTAGGCATACCATTAATGTACATCCCCGCACTAGCGCTACATGCCAACATCCAATTCGCAAAGGTGTCTTGTACCTTAGCAAAAACTCTGAATGACATCTCCACTTTGATTTCATTATTACATTATAACAATGTCAATTCTAAAAATGAGCATGTAAATAGTCTTCAGACTGCATGTAAAGAATCAAGAGTTGTAACACGGGGCCCTTCTCGTCTCCCAGCTGAGAGGCACCTTTACTGCCAGCAATAAAAAGGAGGTTTAGCTAGAGCATACCGTGCTGCCTTTTTTTTTCCGAGTACCCACACACAAACTAGAAGAAAAATGCAAGCAAATCTACCTCAGTAAAGGCCAGGTGGGATCTGCGTGTACCAAGCATCACGGGAGCTCCCAGAGCCACAAAGCTGGCAAGTTGGAAGGGGCCAAAGTGCTGAAGCTTGTCGCACACACCTACAGGCTACTGCTACCAGCTGGCAGTAATTCAGTGAGAGGAGCTAGTGTTGGGAAGAGCCTCTCCTTTTCCACTATGACCATCTCTTTCCTGAAAAGAGGGAGCCCTGGGCTTAAAGTGTTCAAGGGCAGATTCCTGCACAGGTCTCTGTGTCCACATCGGACACGTGTTGTACTCACATGGTGGAGATGCGGGTGCTGAAGCATGTCTGGAGGGAGAGCACGGCCATTGCCAGGCTGTCAGCAATGCTGAAGAACAACCCTGGGCAAAGAAACTGGAGAGAAGCCTGAAGATCCTTCCTGAGGACACCCATCATGGCATGTGCCCAACCCCTGCGGGGAGATGGGCTCTGGTCCTCCACACTCCCTCGCTGTGGAGCAGAGGAAGGGCCGTGGTTATGCCTTGGAGAGGCGGGCAGGTGGGCGCAGCCTGGGAGCAGGGGTCAGAGGGCTGGTCAGGATCCCCTTGAAGGCAGGGCACTGACAGCGTGCCTGGGGAGAGAGAGTGGATGAGGCTTTGGCCTCTTGGCCTCCTCCATATTGGGGTACCCTGTGGTTACTACAGTACCGCACAAAGACATGGACATGGTAGCCAGCTCCACATGGTCAGGAGCCGGGTGGTGGCCCCAGGCCTCCCTCGGGGCAGGATGACACTGCAGGGAGTTCTGCAGGGTGCGGGTCCTGCCTGAGCCAGGCAGGCTTGGTACAACCATGGGGGGGAAGGCAGCACTGAACTCAGGCTCATTTTCTCACGTGGAGCTCAGGCAGACCTCAGGCAGAGCTAAGACTCTTCTGCGCTCATGAGCGCAGGTCTCCATACCTCATGGCTTTGACTTTTGCCTACAGCCCCTGACAACTTCCCTGACGTGAACTCTCAGCTGTGCATTAGGCTTTGGGTAGGAGACTGTCTCCTATGCACCAGCTGACGTCCCCTGGAGGAACAAACCCTTGTACCTGCTCTCTAGGACCTGAGTGGGCCCAGGTGCATGTCCTGCTAGGTTGCTGCTGGCACCTCTCCTTCAGAAGGCTGTTAATTCCCCTTCTGCTCTTGGAGGAATCTTTCTCCTCTTCAACTTGGGAGAAACAACGCTCTCCTCCAAGCTTATGTCCCCCTCTCCCACTGCAGGAATGCTGACTGCCCAGAGGTGGGCACTCAGGCAAGAGCCCCACAACTATTGCCAAGGGAACACCTGCCATGACTAAACAGCCAGCAGGATGCTGTGAGCTTCTTCCAGGTGGGAGACAGTGGCTCCCAGTGCTGTGGGGCTGGGCTGGGCTTGGTGGTCACTCTGATCTGCTCCCGGCACGGCAGCTGCAGCGTGCTGGCCCTTTGCAGCTGGTGCCCTGGTCCTCCTGAGAGGGGGTGCATGTATGGGAGGAAGAAGATGGAGCCCTGTTTTGCACTGCCTCCATGACACACGAGCGAGGCCCTGGCCTGAATACAGCCTTTGGGAAGCCTCCCAGGAGACATGCCCACCGTGGTGAGACAGGGCAGAAGCAGAAGCAGCTGTGGGGCAGCACAAACGTTTCTCACCCTGACCCCTCCTTGGCCCCTAGAGCACCAACCTGCCCCTGGGCAGGCATTTCCAAGCCTGGCCGTCTGTGGCGAGAGGGGAGCAGCTGCCATTCTCCAAAGCCCCTCACCTCTTCCCAGGGCCTCTGCAGCATGATAGCCAGAGTCCTCACCAAAACATACCGCAAGGTTTCTCTTCCCTTGGCAGAGACCCACCAGGACTTGGCAGCTGCAGCAGCACAGGGCTGGGGAGGCCCAGTGAGCGGAGGCCTGAGCTCTCCTGCAGCTCTGACAGAGGCTGCTCAGTACCCTGCACAGGGGTTGCAGCAGGTGCCCAAATCCACCTTGTGCTGGAAAGCAGCAGATACTTCCAAGTCTCCTGCTGGGACCTCAAACAGCAGGATGTTGTGGTTTGGCTCAGGGGGTCAGAGGCACTTTCAGCTGAGCCTATTCCCCACACACGGCACGTTTCCCAAACCCTGGGAGTTTTGTGCTGCCCACAGCGCTTGATGGCTTCTCCATCATGTGCCCCCAGCCACCCATCAGGCTCTATGTGTCCTGCGTGCCAGCTGCTGTCCCCAGGAGAAACGAGCCATTGCCCCTCCTGTTCTCTGGGAGCTGCCTGGGCCCAGCCATTCCTGGGAGGTGTGTGCCTGCCGTGGGCACACAGCTGCCAGGACACAGCGAGCTCCTTCCAGCCCAGAGATGGCGGCTCACGGTGCCCTGGGGTGCCGAAGACCCAGCTGTGCAGCAGGATGTCTGGGGCTGCCCTGAGCCGGTCACAGCCAGTTCCAGGCAGCTTGGCAAGGGATAGAACTGAGCCCGCCCACTCTGTGCAGAACAGAACCAATCAGAGAAGGCTGTTGTGGCTCTGAACCAATCAGAGGGGGTTCCAAAAGGGCAGAGAGAGCAGACAGAGAGGAGCGGGCCTGTCAGGGTGGGAGGAGAGAAGGGAAGAAAATGGTTGCCGTGGAGCAGGTGGTGGGGAGAGGTGTCCGAAGGGAGCAGGGCTGTCTCCCCTAAGGGTTTTTGCATGCGTTTCTTTTCCTTCAATACAAGGAGCAGTAGTTAATAGGTTGCTCATGGGTGAGTCAATTAGAAGGGGAGAAATTCCCCAAATTAATAAATTGGTTTGGGTTTGTGGCAAGACACTGGTGGCCAATATGGCCAAACCCAGCAGACAAGTAACTGCAGGGCCTGTGAAACTCCACCAGGAGCCTCCATGCTGGAGTTTCAGACCCCTCAAGGGCTCCAGACATGGCTGGACCACCGTCCCCAGAGCCAAGGTGCCCCCTAAATGGAATGGGCCCATGCTTTGCGGATCACAACACCCAAACACTGCTAGGCACGACGACTTCTTCCTTGGGCGAGATGGGGGGTGGCCCTCATGCCAAAGGATTTTGTCAAGGACCTTAGGCAAGGACAGGCTACGGCAGCATCGTCTCCTTTTGTTTGGTCACAAAAGAGCCCTGTGGTGGACTGAAAGGAGGAAGCCTGAGGAAGACCTCAGCCTGCGAAAGGCAGAAGTTGGCAGCTTTGAGAGGGCCTCTGAAACGACGTTGCTCTGCACCAGACTAACAGCCACATCTCTCTGGTCTGTTGCTCCATTTTCCTCTTTAATTCTTATTGAGGGAAGGTCTCCACATGTGTCTGGCTGATGGTATTCCTTCCCACGATCTCCCCATGCACCTGCACTCGATAGATGCAGGTGTATCCTGTTTTTCCCCAGTTGCTCTGTATGCCAAGTTTCAAAATCCGAAAGGCTCTGGGGACACCAGTCTGCAAAGAAACCAAAGCATAAAGGAGCATCACTCCTGAGGTACAAAGAGTGAGAGCAGGCTCCACGTGTCTTTCTCTGCCATCCTGGCCCCTGCTCTGGCTCCCGCCCTGGCTGAGGGGGCAGCTTCTCCCTCCTTCCCTTCTCCCACCCACCTGTGCCCCTGCAGAGCAAATCCCACTCTGAGAGCAGGGTGGGCAGCTGCGGACACCCGAGGCTTGCTGGAGCCGGGGAAGCGGGGCCTGGGGAAAGTCCTGCATCCAGGGCAAGGTGCTGGGTGTCCTTCCTGCCGCTGCCTGCCCAGCAAGTGCAGCTGGGGAGCTGCAGGGACCAAGACAGACACAGGGCTGTCCTGGTCTTTGTTCTGCTTTTGCCTCTGCCAGATGCCACTGCCTCCCGATCCCACCAATGTTTCTCTCGACCATGGTCAGGCCCCCGCCCTGGCAGAGACCGTCCAGAGTCCTGCAAGCCACTTGCTGGCAAAGCGGCGTTTCTGCCCACACATGTGTGCTGTACCTGCAGAGGGAAGGTCTGGGTCGGCTCTTTCTGCATGGAGTAGGTGAATGTCCCCAGCAGAGTTTCCTCCTTGCCTTCCTCATCCAGTCCCTTGGAGATAAAGCACAGGGGAGTAGGTCAGCCTCGACCTGCCCATGAGGAAACACTCGTGCCAGATCTGGGCCCGTGATCTACACCCCAATCTTGTGGCTTCGGCATAGTCTGGAGCAGGATGCAGTAGGGCTGAGCCTCCTCCTTGTGTGGTGCTCTGGGGCCCAGAGGTGCTGGGCCAAAACACGCTGAGCAAATTTTAGGAGGAGTGACACCAGCCTGCACACCCCTTGAAATGTCCTCTCTGGAAACAGCAGTGCTTGGGAGCACACAAATCTCAGCAGATGTGCAGAGAAGAGCAAGTCCCTGTTGCAGCTTTTCCCCACAGCCAAGTCCCAGCTCCCAGTGGCTGGCAGACACTTACAGAGACAGCAAAATCTCCAGGGGCACTACTGAGAGTCCCCAGTGGAGAGGCCAGCTTTGAAGTGTGCTGTATGGTGATGGTCATCGGTCGTATTTGGGTAGGCAACCAAATGAGCACCTCGCTCCCAGACCCTTGGAAAGGCCAGCAGTATCCTGGTGAAGCATCCGGCTGAAATCAGAAGGCAAAAGCAATGAAGTCGAGGGTGTGATGGGGCACGCTGCACTCCCATGCAGCCAGGAGCACAGGCAGTGCTGTGCCTGTGGGCTGTGCTTGTGCTCAAAATGAATGGTGTGTGGGGAAGCGGACAGAAGCGCCCGGCTGTCTTCCCGGCCTGAGAAAGAGGAAAACAGCCAGCCAGTGGGAAACATCTGATACCCTGCACTGGAGTCAGACTTTCAAGAAACCCCTCTTTGTGGCCAGCAGCTCTCAGCCTCCCTCCACCCTCCACTGCCCCATCAGGAACGGGACAATCAGAGCTGTGGCAGGGAAATGGGGTCCCGAAGGAGAAGCTCCTTCACCCAGCAGTGACCAGGGGTGGTGATCAGGAAGCTCAGCTCAGCTCAGCCCCCTTCTGAGGGCAAGTGCTGTTTTCTAGGGAGCCAAACCTGTGTGAGACCTCAGGTGTCAGGCACCAGAGCAGTGCCTTCAGCACTACCACTGGCACAAGGGGAGATGCCCCAGGGCTTGCCCCCACCTTGTAAGAGGCAAGAGAAGCAGCCCTGATGGTTTCTGCTACTGTACCTGCACAAAGGTATCAGGAAGGTGTGGAGGGCACAGGAACCAAAACACCTTGCAGAGCCATGCAAAGCTGCTGGATGATTTCTGCAGGCTGATGGCAGCCCCTGAAGGGAGAAGAGAGCTGCTCATTGCAAGAGGCTCCAGGCTCAGAGGACCTGCTGGCTGCAGGCGAGTTCTAAGCACTGCGTGCCCAGGAAAAAGGGGGGATCCCCGTGCCCAGTGACGGCATTTTCCTCCCAGCTGCACAAAGAGGAGGTCTGTGGCTACTGGGAGATGGCAAGCCCCCACGGGAAGGGCTGCAGACCCAAGCTGAGGCACCGCTGTGTGGACAGCAGAGAACAACATGGCTGCTCGCTCTTGTTCCCCAGGGAAGTTCAGTGCAGTGGGAGAGGGCAGAAATGCTGTCAGGGGCATGCCAGGGGCACCAGCATGGGGTCTGCCGGCAGGGCTGGGCTGAGCACAAGGGAGAGGCTCAGCCGTAGCCATGCTCTTGGGCAATATGGTTTTGTCCTGTCTCCCTGTACTTTGGAGAGCAGAGCCTGCAGTGCAGCCTCCTTTTGGGAGCACCGAGCACAAGCCCAGTGCAATGAGAGTCCTGCCTGCCTGCATCCTCTGTACCTGTGCTTTTCAGAGCCCAGTCAGGGGTGGTTGCAGACATGGCCCCTCTCATTTGCTGAACTTCCTGGGAAAGACACAAAGGAAGAGGGGAAGCAACCATGTCAGACCTGGCCCGGAGAAGGGGCTTTACAGCAGAGGAGCTCAACCAGCAGCCCCTGGCACGGGATGGGTGTGTGGGCTGAGCAGGAAAAGCCCACCAGCTGGCCCACGAAGGGCCTTGTGTGGGATCCTGCTCATCCCATCCCTCTTTCCCAAAGTGCAGGATTACCTTCTTCGTAGTGTGGACCTCTGTAACCAGGCGTGCCACCTCATCCTTCAGCTGCTGCAGCATCTCTTGGGATTGCTCCCCACACACAGCGAGCGTGTTCCTGTAGTCACTGGGAAAGCAGATCTTGACAGAGAGCTGCCCAGCCCCTCCTGGAGCCTCCAAACTTGGGAGGAGCAGAGACATAGGTGCTCAAGTCCCCTTTTCTTTCCCCAGTTTGTGAGTGCTTCCCTTCCCCTCCAGGGTTAGCAGAAGGCCCAGGCAGGAGCGAGAGGCACGAGCCCTGGGCTCTCTGCGAGTGAGCGCAAATAGCACAGCTTCATCTGCCACTACCCCACCAAATGTGCTGTAGGTCAGGAGAGAGAGCTCTTACCGCAGGGCCCTCAGGTTGGCTGCAGGCTGTCCCAGCAGCACCTGAAAGGTAAAGGCTCTCTGTTTGAGTCCCAGAGCTGCCGGGGCTTTCCAGAGCTGGTGGCTCTAGGAAGGCACAGCAGAAGCTGCTGCTGAGTCTCTGGGTCACTGCCTGTAACCGGAGGACAGAACAATTGACCCACCCACTGCCAGCAGTGCTCCTCTGTGAGACTTTGCTGTCCCACAACAGCAGTCACTGACCTGTGGCACATCCTTTGTCCACAGCACCCACATCAGCATCAAGGTCCCACAGCAGGCACCAGCTGTAATCCACGTCACAGAGAGCGAGTTACTTGAGTAGCGATTCTAAGTATCCCTGTAGCCACGCGGTCTCCTCCCACACCAGGGTGGCAAGAGGCCAGCTGATGACATGGGGAAAGGGTGCAGAGGGAGGTTGTGGCTCCAAGCAGGGACCCTCTCCCTGGGTCTCGGGTCTCTGCACAGCCCTGGATTCTGGGCATGCTTGGCACCCCACAGCTACGCCCCATTTGCCCTCCCTGCTCTGCCTGTGGGAGAGCATCTTGGGAGCTTCCTGAGCTGCAAATGCAGCAGGTTGAATGGGCCCCACCAGCTCCTGTCCCTCACACTGAAGGTCGCACTCTGCCTCTGCTGACAGCAAGCAAATACTCACTGAGAGCACCTAGGCTCATCAAGATGAGGATCGTGAAGAGCCTCTGCTTTTTCATGGTGACAATCTCTTTCCTGAAAAAGAGGGAATCTTGGGATTAGCAGTGCTGAAGAGCAGAGCCCTGCACATGGAGGATTTTCTCCTACCAGCTGAGGAGCAGCAATTTTGGAGGAGCCAGAGTCTCCTAGTGGAGAGCACTGGCAGCCTCCCCCTGCTCTCCGTGACCCACTGGCACCTCGTCTCCATGTCCAGCCTGGACGCGTGTTGTACTCACAGGATGGAGGTGCCTGTGCCGAGGAGTCTCTGGAGGGAGACAACAGCCACTGCGATCCTGAAGACCAACCCTGGGCAAAGAAATCAGGGAAAAGTTATGAGGACACTGGTTCAGCCCATGTCAGATCCCTGCAGGGATCTGGGTACTGGTCCTGCCTCCCTGGGCCAGGGTCATGGTCATGCCCTGGAGAGGTGGGGCAGCTGGGTGCACCCTTGGAGTGGGGGACAGAGGACCAGGCAGGATCCCCTTGCAGGCAGGGCACTGATGGCGTGGCTAGGGAAGGAGGGTGGATGAGTCCTGGGGTACCCCATAGTTACTACATATCCCACAAAGACATGGACATGGTAGCCAGCTCCTTCTTCATCATGTAGGAGAGGTGGCCCCAGGCCCCTTTGGGGCAGGATGATGCTGCTGGTTCTGCAGGGTTGTGGTTCCCAGCTGAGCAAGGCAGGCTTGGTGCAAACATAGGGTGAAAGGCAGCGTGGAACTTACGCTCACTTTCTGCAGCACTGCAGCGTGCATGCCCTTGCCGTCTGGTGCCCTTGGCCTTCTGAGATCTTGCCAGGGTGCTGCTGCCTCCTCTCCCTGGCAGGGCAGCCCCTTGTGCTTGTGGGCGAACCTTCCTTCTCCTCATCCTGGTGAGAAATAAAGCTCTCCTGCAGGATTATGTGACCTCCTTCAGCCTGTCTGAGCAGATCTCTTCTGGAGATAGCCAGGAGAAAAACACCTGCCACAGGCACACAGCCACCAGCACACTGTGAGCTCCTTCCACGCCCACAGCTTATAGCCCACAGTGCCTGACCTCACAGAGGCCTGGCCCCGCACAGTGTGAGGTCATGGCTGTGACATCATGGACAGAGCTGGGGGGGCGGAGCGCAGAGAGAGACCTCACAGCCCATTTGTCGCTGTGACTAGCCCACTTTGCATTTGTGACTAGGCAGTGTTGAAAACACACCAGCATTGTAACTGGTGCTGAACAGTGCTTGCAGAGCAACAAGGTTTCGTCTGTTTCTCTCTCTGCATCCCCAAGCAAGTAGGCCGAGGCTGGGTGAGAGGCTAGGAGGGGACACAGCAGGGACAACCAACCCGAATTGACCAAAGGGGTACTCTATGCCATGTAACATCATGCTCTGCAAGAAAGCCTGGGCTTTCGGTCTTTCCAAAGCAGCTGCTGCTTGGAGACTGGTTGGACATTGGTCTGCTGGGGTCAACGCACCAAAGCTTGTTTTAGAGAAAGGAGGGTGTTGGCTGTGTGCTATGTTGTGTCCTGGAGGGTCAGGAAGGTTGCTGTGTGGGTGTGCAGGGTGCCCTGAATGCACAGGGCATCTGGCATGGCAGCATGGAGTCACCGGGGGTACTGAGCATTGGCCCCTGCCTTCCCCCTGCCTGGGCAGCAACTACTGGCTGTTGAAGATGCAGAGCCAAACAGGGCAAATCTCCCCGTGACAAAGACAGATGTTTGCGTGTACAGCATTCAGCTGGGAGCTGGCTGTGTGTTGGCGTTTCAGGGTGGGGGCACAGTGGCTCTCCTAAAGAGAAGCAGAAGGCAGAAGCGGAGGTCTGTGCCTGGGAGTGCATACGGGCGTGGGGAGCTGAGCCAGGATCCCCTCTTCCCTGACAGTCAGACTGCTCAGGACTCCTCACGCATCTCAGACATGCCTCACAGGTCCCAGACATGGCTGCAACCTGTGTGGGCCCTCACTAGACCCAGTCCCCAGAGCCAAGGTGCACCCTAAATGGAATGGGCCCATGCTTTGGGCATCACCGTGGACAATATGGCCAAACCCTGGAGCCAACGTGGCCTGGGGCTCATGAAGACCCTCTCCTTTTCCAGCATGACCATCTCTTTCCTGAAAAGAGGGAGCCCTGGGCTTAGAGTGTTCAAGGGCAGATTCCTGCACAGGTGGGATTTTCCCTTACAAGCTGAGGACCAGCAATTTTGGAAAAGCCATGGTCAGGAGCTAGGTGGTGGCCCCAGGTCTCCCTTGGGGCAGGATGACACTGCAGGGAGTTCTGCAGGGTGCGGGTCCTGCCTGAGCCAGGCAGGCTTGGTACAACCATGGGAGGGAAGGCAGCACTGAACTCAGGCTCATTTTCTCACGTGGAGCTCAGGCAGACCTCAGGCAGAGCTAAGACTCTTCTGCGCTCATGAGCGCAGGTCTCCATACCTCATGGCTTTGACTTTTGCCTACAGCCCCTGACAACTTCCCTGACGTGAACTCTCAGCTGTGCATTAGGCTTTGGGTAGGAGACTGTCTCCTATGCACCAGCTGACGTCCCCTGGAGGAACAAACCCTTGTACCTGCTCTCTAGGACCCGAGTGGGCCCAGGTGCATGTCCTGCTAGGTTGCTGCTGGCACCTCTCCTTCAGAAGGCTGTTAATTCCCCTTCTGCTCTTGGAGGAATCTTTCTCCTCTTCAACTTGGGAGAAACAACGCTCTCCTCCAAGCTTATGTCCCCCTCTCCCACTGCAGGAATGCTGACTGCCCAGAGGTGGGCACTCAGGCAAGAGCCCCACAACTATTGCCAAGGGAACACCTGCCATGACTAAACAGCCAGCAGGATGCTGTGAGCTTCTTCCAGGTGGGAGACAGTGGCTCCCAGTGCTGTGGGGCTGGGCTGGGCTTGGTGGTCACTCTGATCTGCTCCCGGCACGGCAGCTGCAGCGTGCTGGCCCTTTGCAGCTGGTGCCCTGGTCCTCCTGAGAGGGGGTGCATGTATGGGAGGAAGAAGATGGAGCCCTGTTTTGCACTGCCTCCATGACACACGAGCGAGGCCCTGGCCTGAATACAGCCTTTGGGAAGCCTCCCAGGAGACATGCCCACCGTGGTGAGACAGGGCAGAAGCAGAAGCAGCTGTGGGGCAGCACAAACGTTTCTCACCCTGACCCCTCCTTGGCCCCTAGAGCACCAACCTGCCCCTGGGCAGGCATTTCCAAGCCTGGCCGTCTGTGGCGAGAGGGGAGCAGCTGCCATTCTCCAAAGCCCCTCACCTCTTCCCAGGGCCTCTGCAGCATGATAGCCAGAGTCCTCACCAAAACATACCGCAAGGTTTCTCTTCCCTTGGCAGAGACCCACCAGGACTTGGCAGCTGCAGCAGCACAGGGCTGGGGAGGCCCAGTGAGCGGAGGCCTGAGCTCTCCTGCAGCTCTGACAGAGGCTGCTCAGTACCCTGCACAGGGGTTGCAGCAGGTGCCCAAATCCACCTTGTGCTGGAAAGCAGCAGATACTTCCAAGTCTCCTGCTGGGACCTCAAACAGCAGGATGTTGTGGTTTGGCTCAGGGGGTCAGAGGCACTTTCAGCTGAGCCTATTCCCCACACACGGCACGTTTCCCAAACCCTGGGAGTTTTGTGCTGCCCACAGCGCTTGATGGCTTCTCCATCATGTGCCCCCAGCCACCCATCAGGCTCTATGTGTCCTGCGTGCCAGCTGCTGTCCCCAGGAGAAACGAGCCATTGCCCCTCCTGTTCTCTGGGAGCTGCCTGGGCCCAGCCATTCCTGGGAGGTGTGTGCCTGCCGTGGGCACACAGCTGCCAGGACACAGCGAGCTCCTTCCAGCCCAGAGATGGCGGCTCACGGTGCCCTGGGGTGCCGAAGACCCAGCTGTGCAGCAGGATGTCTGGGGCTGCCCTGAGCCGGTCACAGCCAGTTCCAGGCAGCTTGGCAAGGGATAGAACTGAGCCCGCCCACTCTGTGCAGAACAGAACCAATCAGAGAAGGCTGTTGTGGCTCTGAACCAATCAGAGGGGGTTCCAAAAGGGCAGAGAGAGCAGACAGAGAGGAGCGGGCCTGTCAGGGTGGGAGGAGAGAAGGGAAGAAAATGGTTGCCGTGGAGCAGGTGGTGGGGAGAGGTGTCCGAAGGGAGCAGGGCTGTCTCCCCTAAGGGTTTTTGCATGCGTTTCTTTTCCTTCAATACAAGGAGCAGTAGTTAATAGGTTGCTCATGGGTGAGTCAATTAGAAGGGGAGAAATTCCCCAAATTAATAAATTGGTTTGGGTTTGTGGCAAGACACTGGTGGCCAATATGGCCAAACCCAGCAGACAAGTAACTGCAGGGCCTGTGAAACTCCACCAGGAGCCTCCATGCTGGAGTTTCAGACCCCTCAAGGGCTCCAGACATGGCTGGACCACCGTCCCCAGAGCCAAGGTGCCCCCTAAATGGAATGGGCCCATGCTTTGCGGATCACAACACCCAAACACTGCTAGGCACGACGACTTCTTCCTTGGGCGAGATGGGGGGTGGCCCTCATGCCAAAGGATTTTGTCAAGGACCTTAGGCAAGGACAGGCTACGGCAGCATCGTCTCCTTTTGTTTGGTCACAAAAGAGCCCTGTGGTGGACTGAAAGGAGGAAGCCTGAGGAAGACCTCAGCCTGCGAAAGGCAGAAGTTGGCAGCTTTGAGAGGGCCTCTGAAACGACGTTGCTCTGCACCAGACTAACAGCCACATCTCTCTGGTCTGTTGCTCCATTTTCCTCTTTAATTCTTATTGAGGGAAGGTCTCCACATGTGTCTGGCTGATGGTATTCCTTCCCACGATCTCCCCATGCACCTGCACTCGATAGATGCAGGTGTATCCTGTTTTTCCCCAGTTGCTCTGTATGCCAAGTTTCAAAATCCGAAAGGCTCTGGGGACACCAGTCTGCAAAGAAACCAAAGCATAAAGGAGCATCACTCCTGAGGTACAAAGAGTGAGAGCAGGCTCCACGTGTCTTTCTCTGCCATCCTGGCCCCTGCTCTGGCTCCCGCCCTGGCTGAGGGGGCAGCTTCTCCCTCCTTCCCTTCTCCCACCCACCTGTGCCCCTGCAGAGCAAATCCCACTCTGAGAGCAGGGTGGGCAGCTGCGGACACCCGAGGCTTGCTGGAGCCGGGGAAGCGGGGCCTGGGGAAAGTCCTGCATCCAGGGCAAGGTGCTGGGTGTCCTTCCTGCCGCTGCCTGCCCAGCGAGTGCAGCTGGGGAGCTGCAGGGACCAAGACAGACACAGGGCTGTCCTGGTCTTTGTTCTGCTTTTGCCTCTGCCAGATGCCACTGCCTCCCGATCCCACCAATGTTTCTCTCGACCATGGTCAGGCCCCCGCCCTGGCAGAGACCGTCCAGAGTCCTGCAAGCCACTTGCTGGCAAAGCGGCGTTTCTGCCCACACATGTGTGCTGTACCTGCAGAGGGAAGGTCTGGGTCGGCTCTTTCTGCATGGAGTAGGTGAATGTCCCAGCAGAGTTTCCTCCTTGCCTTCCTCATCCAGTCCCTTGGAGATAAAGCACAGGGGAGTAGGTCAGCCTCGACCTGCCCATGAGGAAACACTCGTGCCAGATCTGGGCCCGTGATCTACACCCCAATCTTGTGGCTTTCGGCATAGTCTGGAGCAGGATGCAGTAGGGCTGAGCCTCCTCCTTGTGTGGGTGCTCTGGGGCCCAGAGGTGCTGGGCCAAAACACGCTGAGCAAATTTTAGAGGAGTGACACCAGCCTGCACACCCCTTGAAATGTCCTCTCTGGAAACAGCAGTGCTTGGGAGCACACAAATCTCAGCAGATGTGCAGAGAAGAGCAAGTCCCTGTTGCAGCTTTTCCCCACAGCCAAGTCCCAGCTCCCAGTGGCTGGCAGACACTTACAGAGACAGCAAAATCTCCAGGGGCACTACTGAGAGTCCCCAGTGGAGAGGCCAGCTTTGAAGTGTGCTGTATGGTGATGGTCATCGGTCGTATTTGGGTAGGCAACCAAATGAGCACCTCGCTCCCAGACCCTTGGAAAGGCCAGCAGTATCCTGGTGAAGCATCCGGCTGAAATCAGAAGGCAAAAGCAATGAAGTCGAGGGTGTGATGGGGCACGCTGCACTCCCATGCAGCCAGGAGCATAGGCAGTGCTGTGCCTGTGGGCTGTGCTTGTGCTCAAAATGAATGGTGTGTGGGGAAGCGGACAGAAGCGCCCGGCTGTCTTCCCGGCCTGAGAAAGAGGAAAACAGCCAGCCAGTGGGAAACATCTGATACCCTGCACTGGAGTCAGACTTTCAAGAAACCCCTCTTTGTGGCCAGCAGCTCTCAGCCTCCCTCCACCCTCCACTGCCCCATCAGGAACGGGACAATCAGAGCTGTGGCAGGGAAATGGGGTCCCGAAGGAGAAGCTCCTTCACCCAGCAGTGACCAGGGGTGGTGATCAGGAAGCTCAGCTCAGCTCAGCCCCCTTCTGAGGGCAAGTGCTGTTTTCTAGGGAGCCAAACCTGTGTGAGACCTCAGGTGTCAGGCACCAGAGCAGTGCCTTCAGCACTACCACTGGCACAAGGGGAGATGCCCCAGGGCTTGCCCCCACCTTGTAAGAGGCAAGAGAAGCAGCCCTGATGGTTTCTGCTACTGTACCTGCACAAAGGTATCAGGAAGGTGTGGAGGGCACAGGAACCAAAACACCTTGCAGAGCCATGCAAAGCTGCTGGATGATTTCTGCAGGCTGATGGCAGCCCCTGAAGGGAGAAGAGAGCTGCTCATTGCAAGAGGCTCCAGGCTCAGAGGACCTGCTGGCTGCAGGCGAGTTCTAAGCACTGCGTGCCCAGGAAAAAGGGGGGATCCCCGTGCCCAGTGACGGCATTTTCCTCCCAGCTGCACAAAGAGGAGGTCTGTGGCTACTGGGAGATGGCAAGCCCCCACGGGAAGGGCTGCAGACCCAAGCTGAGGCACCGCTGTGTGGACAGCAGAGAACAACATGGCTGCTCGCTCTTGTTCCCCAGGGAAGTTCAGTGCAGTGGGAGAGGGCAGAAATGCTGTCAGGGGCATGCCAGGGGCACCAGCATGGGGTCTGCCGGCAGGGCTGGGCTGAGCACAAGGGAGAGGCTCAGCCGTAGCCATGCTCTTGGGCACTATGTTTTTTTCCCGTCTCCCTGTGCTTTGGAGAGCAGTCTGCTGTGCAGCCTCCTTTTGGGATCGCCAGGCATAAGCCCAGTGCAATGAGAACCCTGCCTGCCTGCATCCTCTGTACCTGTGCTTTTCAGAGTCCAGTCAGTGGTGTTTGGGTACTGGCTGGGCATCAGTCTGCTGATGTCAATGCACCACAGGCTGTTTAGAGATGTGAGGGTGTTTGCTGTGTGCTTTACAGTTTCTTGGAGGATCCGGAAGGTTCCTGTGTGGGGGCACAGGGTGCCCTGAGAGTACAAGGTATCTGGCGTGGCAGCACGGGGGCATGTGTTTCTGGAGGATAACCCTCTGCCTTCCCCCTGCCTGGGTAGGGCCAGCCCTGCCAGATGGGGGGGTTCTATGGCACAAGGAGGGGACGCTGGGACTGGCTGACATGACTTGGGTCTGCATGTGGCTTTGGCCCACTCAGCCCCTCTGGCTCCACATCGTCATGGAAAGCTTCAGCCACTAAAGTGGCCTCAGGCACGTGCCAAGGGGCTGCTGTGTGCCCCAATCCTCAACAAGGTGCATGAGCACCCAGGATACCACAACAGCTCCTTCTGGGATGAGACAGCCTGCAGAGCCTTACCAGGTTGCGATGAGAGTGAGCACCTATAAGGCAATAAAGATGTAGCCCTGCTGTGCACTGTCTCCATGCCATGCAAGCCAAGAGAGGGATGAGCTGCCAATGTGTAGTCCCTGGCCAGAAGACAGGCCTTGGAAAGCCTCTCAGCAGATGTCCCTGCCATGGTTCCTCCGCTGGCCACAGTCACTCGATCTAGTCTGCTTTCCGTCCTTGCCCAGGCACCTGCACCACTCCAGACACCCTCACCCAGACTATGGGTGTTCATGTCCAGGTGTTGGCAGTGGTGGGACTGGGGAGGGAGCCTCCATGAGAAGAGGACATGGCTGCCCCATGGCAGACATGGCCAGTCCCAGCCGTCTCCAACACACCCACTGCAGAGCACAGCTGAGCATATCCACACCAGACACATGTACTCACACAGTGGTGATGCCTGGGCTGAGGTACATCTGGAGGGGGACAAGGTCCATGACCAGACCATAAGCAATGCTGAAGACCAACCATGGGCAAGCCTGAGGACTCGAGTTCTCCAGTTAGCCCCATAGGGCACATGCCAGACACATGCAGGGAGTTGGGCACTGGTCCTGTGCACTCCCTCCCTCCATAGGGTGGGGGCAGGACAGTGGTTATGCCCTGGAGATGGGGGCAGCTGTGCACACCCTGGGAGTGGGGTATGGAGGGCCAGGCAGGATCCACTCACAGGCAGGGCACTGACGGTGTGGCCAGGGAGGGAAGGTGGATGGGACTTTGGCCTCTTGGCTTCTTCCATACTTGGGTACCCCATGGGTAATGCAGGGCATCAAGGCTTTCTCTGTTTCTCTGTGTGTGTCCCTGAGTGAATAGCCAAGAGGCTGGGAGGGAAGACAACTAGGACAGCCAGCCCAAATTGATCAAAAGCCTATTCCATATATTCCTATGCCATATAACATCACACTGTGCAGTAAAGCCTGGGCCTTTGGTCTTTCCAAAGCAGCCATGAGTACGTACCAAGGGGCTGCTCTGCACCCATATCCTTAATGAGACACATGAGCACTCAAGACATACATACACATGTGCCTATATAGAAATGTATGTATATAATGGAGTGTACAAAATATATAAGTATATATTTCATTTATACTTAAAGAGGCTATTTTATATATATATACACCTGTATACATATATGTGTATATATATTTATAAAGGTAAAGAACTTTTATGTGAGTAGAGCTATAAAGCATAGGAATAAAATGGATAAAACATTCTTTAATAATGGCTAATGAAATGAATAATTAAAGTTGAAAAGTGAATGGAAAGTAATTAAGGAAAAGTAAAAGGCATTTTCAGTCCTCTGAACTTTACCAGGCATCATAACAAGTCGTACATGTCTGGGGTGGGGGGACATCAAGAGAGCAGAGGGCCACAAATAGGTGGAGGCACACAAACATGTTAGAACACACTTAAGGACTACAGATCCCTTCCAGGAGGCCACTAAGGGGCCTCTGGTGCAATCCCACTATGTGCAAAGTGAGCTGTACCAAGAGGCCCCCGCATCTGGACCTAGTCAAACAGGCTGGTCATACAGAGTTACTGCAGCAGACTTGGGGCTTTGTATGGTTCTACAAGATGCAATGCTTTCTTGCAATAATGGAAAAGCAGAATAAAATACCAACTTTAGAAGAACATGCATATGGCAACAATAAGGAAAAGCAATAGGACTGTAGCATGCAGTGATCCCATAGAAATGAGGCAGCCACTGAGCTCTGACTAGCACACGACTGCCAAAATACCTCTTCCTAGAGAAGAGCCAGTCTGTGACAGTGATCGCAGTATAGGTGGATTTGCCATCCGTGCATCCACTTCAGCCCAATTCCCAGTGAACTCAGTTCCAAATGAAAACTCCAGGCTTGGGACAGGAAAAATTAGCCTCCATCCCTTGCACAAGGAGCAGATGACCCCATGCTGGAGACATGGCATAACGGCATATAGGATGAAAGACTCAAAAGACTCAAAATCCTTCATAGCCAAGAGCCCTGGTCTCTGGGTCTTGGCTTATGCAAGGCTTTGCCCCATGTCTTACTATGAAATCAGGTATCTGTATTATCTCTTCTTGCCAGTCATGGACTGTGGGATCTTCAGTTAGATGTGAAGATGGCTGGTACTGTAGGCTACTGACTTTTTTCAGATGTAAAATTTCCACTTCTTTCTTCAATGAAGCTTGTCTGGCTTTTGGCCTTTTGATCATCTTCTCTAAGTGGTTCATGTAGCTCTGAAATTAGGACAAATATCTGAAGTCTTAACCATTACATTTGAGGATCAACATAGCCATATGATGACAACTGATTATAACTTGGCATGTCACCCAAATCAGGGGGCAGGAACATCCTCTCCTTGTGGCAGAAATGTGTATGGCTGAACGTCCATTTGAGCTGCAATATTCAAGTGCCTTTTGAGAACAGTCTTCGTGGAAAGAGGTACACAGCCCCATCAAAAGTTGCTTTCAAAAGTACTTTCCAAGGACAATGTTAAGAATCAAAACTCTCCAGAGGGAGAGGTTTGAAAAGACTGAGGCTAGCTGAGATGAATGTGACTGAGTATGGTTAAAGTATGGAAGAAGAAAAGAGTTTAGACTAGATGTAGAACAGCAATATTTGCATTCCTGGCATTCTAACTCTGTTGGTTTTGTCTACTGAAGGTGCAGGTAGGATAAGAACCCTTCCTTTCAAATTATTTGATGGATCAGTGCGGGGGACAAGGTCATGTTTATATCTGTCTGCGATTTCCCCTACTTTTTTTGTGACAGCAAAGATAAATGGAGATGTCTGCCACTAAAATGACTGTGATGATGACTCTTCATATCTAACAACTCTGTAGTTGAAATAAATGGGTACAGTTTTGAGCTAAGGGTTGTTATTTAAACTTAATGCATTTATTTCATGGAATTTGCTCCCGTCTGAGAGCAATATAAGAGGAAGAAGGAAATTGTAGAGAGACTGACTACTACTCCACAACCGTATCTCTTCTTAATTTTACTAACACAACGCAGATGTAAAACATTGTCAGGTTAGATGGATAATGTGTTAAACTCTGCTGATGTAAACTACTTAAAATGCAAGATGCCAAGCAGTGTCTAGTATTTTATGCTATGTTTGGAGACACTGCTTGGCATCTTGCATTTTAAGTAGTTTAGCTAAGAAATTAATTCACTGACAAAGCACACAATGTTCAGGAAGAATATTGACTACTCAAAGAATGGTTACATCAATACTTCATCTTGAGGCCGTATTTTAAAAAGTAGTATAAAGTTAAAAGCAAAACCAAGAAACTGGTTTAGATGCAAGGAACAACCGTAAACTAAATCCTTGTTTAAACCAAGCAAAGAAAATATCATGTGTGGAAAGCAGAATTATCAAATGTTACGAATGATGTCACTGGCTCGTGTGGAAAGCAGAATTATCAACTGTTACGAATGATGTCACTGGCTCACATGAATCTTACATAACAATGAACTAGTTGGAGGGTTGTTTAGAATACATTACATAATGTTTCTCCACTCTGCAGCCTGCTTTCTATAAGCAAATCTGTGTAATTCCTAAACGATGTTTCTCTCAGAAAGGGCTTTAAAAAAAAAAAGAAACCAACCTAGGAAAGTGAACATAATGGCCATAGCAACTCAAGGTTGAACGACTTCTTCAATTCAAATTTGAGAAACCCAATAGGAAAGGAGCTGGTACTCCACCTTCTCTTATATCAGTGAAGGAAGTAATGAACTTCCTAGCAAGCATGCTATGTCACTTTGTCCATGAATTTAGGGACATATAATGACGTTATATGTCAGTCCAATAACAATGTTAGATCTTTCCTCTTGACATAACACCAGCAGGCTGGCAGTAAGAGTTGTTGAGACAATAACCATGCACATTCCAAACCCCTTTGACTTTGAACTAGTATATTAATGATGCTCAGCAAATGAGCTCACAAAGACCTCTTTGTTGGCATTCTCCCATCAAAGTAGTAGTGTTCAGCAAGTATCCTCACAGCTTTGCTAGTTGCGATCAGACCAGTCATCTAGAAATGATGAGTCAATGAATTTACAAGGTCCCATGATTTGACCTTGTTCTAGCTACCTATACTGCTGAGAAATGAACTGCTGTGGATGTCTAGATAAAGAAAAGCAGAACACCAGTTTTGATGAGATCATGCATACATCTCTTCCGTGACACAGATGAGGCAAGTTAGATAAATCCGTTGACTTCAAAATCCTGTAAATCAGCAGTAGTGACTGGTGAGCTCTTAGAACTTTAAAACCAATATCCGGTGATTCTTGGCACTGACTTGGAAATTTTGAATGGCTTCTTCCTCTGCAAGAAGGAGCAAAATCTCTCATTCTGTCCTTTATACAATCTCAACTTTTGAATAGCTGGATTTCACAGTCCTTTACCATCTCTCTTCTTCCCTCAGAAAGATCAGAGATGTCATTGCAGAATTTAATTTCAACAAATAATGGCTGGGAGCTTTCTTTTAGTCAAAACTGATAAGAAATGGCACAGTATCTGCAAGTCCTTCTTTCTTTGAGATTTGTTGTACAGTGTGTGGATGGGATTTTCTTTTTTAAAAATATATGTTAATGTTGCATCCAGTTATTGAATTTCTTGGTACCTTGGCCTCGTATTTCAGTTATTTCCTTCCAGTATTCTTTCCTCTGTGCTCTGTCTCACTGCAGATGATAACGCATTAACATTTTACCTTCTGAGGTCAGAAGCTAGGAGACACACTGAGCACAGAATGAGACTGATGTACCTCTTTTCTGATGAGTATATGCTATTGAGAAGCTGTTTACCTTATCAAATCTCCATCATGAGAATAAGAATGTTGGAACAAGCCTGTGAATTCTCACATTTAACTTCATCCTAAACAAGCAACACAGAACTTTGAATATTAGTAAATCCTGTTGACAGAATAAATTCAGAAACCAGTATAATGCAAATAAAAAGACCTCTCTTGTGTCAATACTATATGTTTATTTAAGTTTTATCTGCAGAAAAGGGAGACTATTTCTCCCTGTGTGTATTCATCCAAGCAGTATGCAGTTTGTTTTAAGAAGATTGGATCTGAGAGTTTTGCAAGTTTTGCATTCTTCTTTGTGTGTAGCACTGATGTCAGCAAAACCTCTCTTTATACTGTTGGTTGACATTCTCCAAAATTACATTATTAGTACTTCATAATGAAACTGGCAGCACTGGTGAGAGGTTTCTGCTTTGTGGTATCATATGTACAACAAGAAGATTAAGCAGGTGGGAAAGTGAGGCTAAGATGGTTTGACTACAGTAGAACACATACTGCTCCGTTGTATATCCACTTTACACTACCCAGGTATTTTGTCATTACTGCCTAGATAAACAGTGCAGAGCTGAATACTTACGCTTAGAAGTTACAACTGGGCTTTCATGTTGCTCATACTTTTACTCCACTATTCATCCAAATGCAATTAGTTCCAGTATTGCTAATATTCATGAAATACTATGGCCTTCTGTGACAATTGCAGTCGGTAAAATTGATGTCTGAATGTAGATGACAAGGAGGGAAACATATAATGCCAGATCCTATGGAAAGAATGATGTTGAAGTAATTAGGACATAAGGGAAGGACGAGAGAATTAGACTTTTCGTTGGGCTGCTACAGGGAAGCAGCAAACAGCCCAACTTGCACTCTGTGCAATTTAGCTGTAACTGGGGCATGTGGAAAAGAGATATTAAAGAAGCCAGGTCATGGGACACAAAAAAGACAAATGTCAAAGAACAGGGGCACCTTTGCAACTCTCCTTGTTCATGACACTTGTATGCCCTGCCTTGCTAGGTTGCACAAAGACCAAGGCTGCCAATTTGAGAAGCAGTATTTGGTTGCTGATGCCTGCCTAGAAAGACGAAGGGTTTGAGACATAGTGACCATGCTGAGCAAATCAGGGCTATGATAGATTTTCCACTGCCTTGCAAGACAGTACTTTCCAAATAAATTTGAGTGATACTGAATGTAGTATTTACCAGCAAACACCTCAGGAGAACAGCATTTAGTTTGTTTTGCATGAGTACTGTAACTAGTCAATGGTTACCTTAATGGGATGTGCCAAAATGCACTACTGGAAAATGTTTCAGACCTTATCCCTAAAATTTGGTTTGTCCTTACAAAATTAATTCTAGCAAAAAAAAAATGTTGTTTCACTTCACAGCATTGTCAAAGTAAATTTTCAAAGACACAAAATGCAGTTAAAAGAACATTTCTACTTAAAGTTGGATGCAGATGGGAATCTGTTTCCCCTCTTAGCTTACAAAGACCTCTCATGTGCCTGAATCTCTTGAACCTCCCTTTCCAGCATTTTTATAGTTATTCTAGTGTTACTCACAGCAACAGTATCATTGACACAATGCGCACATACCCAGCAGGAGGCATAAATAAAAAACACCATGTTTATAATCATTTTGGCCTGGTAAACTAGTAACAGTGATAGATGAGATTTTAGAAAAATTATACCTTGGTGTACCACCAGGCACTTGGATGTATTATAAAAATTCTTGTTTTAACAGGCCCAATATTTAGAACAGTGATGATTTTGACAGGATATGTGTTTTGTAAATCAGCTTTGCAAACAGAGTTTCTGAAGAATAAGCCTGTGAAGTTTTTTTATACTTTCTTATATTTGACACTGGTGACATCTTGTGGTAAGTTAACTCACGGTAAATAGCACCTGTTGCTTTTGCTGTCCTTGCTCTGCAGAGACATGCTTATTGCTGTGTGATGGAGTTCTGCAATTGATAAATGTGTAGTGTGTAACTTCACACTGGCAAGATACTACACGTTTTAACAAAATTAAACTAGACTAAAATTGGTTTAGGTCACTGGCAAGAAAAAGAACCAGCTAACTGTCTCAGTATGATTTTTTGTTACATATATCAAGTTTTAGCTCTTTCTATTGCCTGTGAATCCTCATAGCCAATTTCTGACGTCTGTATTAGCAAGCACCTACAGTCTTCTCCATGGTGTTTGTTTTTCTGTTTTTTGGGTTTTTTTTTATTATTCCAGAGTAAACAGCAGGGAAGTACCTATATTTAGTGGAAAGTGATCAAAACTGGAACCTCAGATTTGTCTCTTCCATAGTTTGGGGTTTATTCAGCCTCCAAGCTGGATTGTCTAAATATAGTATAAAAGCTGTGCAAGAGAAGAGTACTAGTGATGTGAAAACTGCTAAGTTCTTATACTTGTTATTTTCCTGGACAGAAAACCTGTCAGCATTTTGGTATAAACATATTGACATACTAACATGTGTTGGGATCACCCTGCATGGCTCGACCTTAAGGAGAAGGAGCTGTGGCGTTGAGAAGCTGGTAAACAGCTGGACATCTGCACGGCTCGGCCTTGAGGAGAAGGAGCTGTGGTAAACAACTAAGAGGAAGCAAAGGAGCGCAGGAACACCTGCAAGCAGCGAATCCTGACTGTGTGAGAGGTGCGTGGACAGCGCGTGATATTTTGTATATAGCCAATTGCAATAATGTGTGTAACAAGCTGTAACCAATCATGAGTGTGTGCGCAGTGACTAAGCGAAAATTATGATATATATTGGAGTCAGACAAGACAATAAACGGCTTCAGAATATAACTCTCATAGAGTTGTGAAGTCCATCCTTCTCCTGCAACTGGTGGCCCCGACATGATACGATCTGTGGGATCTCATCGTTGAACACCGGTCGAGCTGTGCAGATCAACGCCACAGCTCCTTCTCCTTAAGGTCGAGCCATGCAGGGTGATCCTGACAAACATGGGCCATGTGATTGCTGGTAGACTTGTGTAGATGCCTATGTTTTGGTTAGAAGATAACCAAAATATTATCTTCTTTTGGTTATCAGCTGAACAAATGGCATCACCTCAGGACCACCTTGATTCAGGTCCCATCTAAGTCAACAGGATCTGCATTTGGTTTGGAAGGCAGCTGAGTCTGGCAGCAGTCTGGCAGCTTGTGGCACTTCAATGCTTGTAGACACCTGAAGTTGCTATTGCTGTTCTGCTAGAATTCCTGTTTTTCAGATTGCTAGGAAATGCTAACAAAATAACTTCAAGGGACTGGTCACTTGATGCAGGGGTTGACAAATGAGTTTTGCATCTTTACAGAAGGCCCGGTATGCAGACTGGAACCACTTCTTTGGGAAGTCTGCTGCCTCCCTGGGGCCAAGTTAAAGACGTGATGAGAAGGCTTCCTACCCTCATACAGCCCTCAGATTATTATCCATTTTTGATTTTTCAGGTTAGGCAGCAATGAAGTTGCAACAAGAAGACCAAGGGCAATCAAAAGAGACTTCAGGGCTTTGGGACAACTGGTTAAGGGATCAGACAGCTTTGGCTAGAACTCAGGAAAAAAAGGAGAGTTGATGACCTTTGGAAAAAGGGGCAGGCAACTCAAGAAGATTACAAGGATGTCATGAGGTTATGCAGGCTGAAAATTAGAACAGCCAAAGCCCAGCTAGAATTTAATCTGGCTACTGCAGTAAAAGACAATTAAAAATGTTTCTATAAATATATTCACAACAAAAGGAGGGCTAAGGAGACTCTCCATCCTTTATTGGATGCTGAAGGAAACAGAGTGACAAAGGATGAGGAGAAAACTGAGGTACTTTAATGCCTTCTTTGCCTCAGTCTTTAACAGTAAGACCAATTGTTCTCAGGGTACCCAGCCCCCTGAGCTGGAAGACAGAGACGAGGAGCAGAATGAAGCCCCCATAATCCAAGGGGAAATGGTTTGCGACCTGCTACACCACTTAGACATGCACAAGTCTATGGGGCCATATGGGATCCATCCAAGGGTACTGAGGGAGCTGGCGGGAGTGCTCACCAAACCTCCTTCCGTCACTTATCAGAAGTCCTGGCTAACTGGAGATGCCCCAGTTGCAAATGTGACACCCATCTACAAGAAGGCCCAGAAGGAAGATCCAAGGAACTGCAGGCCTGTCACTCTGACCTCAGTGCCGGGAAAGGTTATGCAGCACATTATCCTGAGTACCATCACACGGAACATACAGGACAACCAAGGGATCAGGCCCAGCCAGCACGTGTTCATGAAAGGCAGGTGCTGCTTGACTAACCTAATCTCCTTCTATGACAAGATGACCCACTTATTGGATTGAGCAAAAGGCTGTGGATGTTGTCTACCTGGACTCTAGTAAAGTCTTTGACACTGTTTCCTAGAGCATTCGCCTGGAGAAACTGGCTGCTCATGGCTTGGATGTGCATACTCTTAGCTGGGTAAAAAAACGGCTGGATGGTTGGGCCCAAAGAGCTGTGGTGGGTGGAGTTAAATCCAGTTGGTAGCCGGTCACAAGTGGTGTTCCCCAGGGCTCAGTACTGGGGCCAGTTCTGTTTAATATCTTTATCAATGATCTGGATGAGGGGATCTAGCGCATCCTCAGTAACTTCACAGGTGACACCAAGTTGGGCAGGAGTGTTGATCTGCTGGAGGGTAGGAAGGCTCTGCAGCAGGATCTGGACAGGCTGGATCGATGGGCTGAGGCCAACTGTATAAGATTCAACGAGGCCAAGTGCCAGGTCCTGCATTTGTGTCACAGCAACCCCATAAAATGCTACAAGCTTGGGGAGGAGTGGCTGGAGAGCTGCCCGGCAGAAAAGGACCTGGGGGTGCTGGTTGACAGCTGGCTGAATATGAGCCGGCAGTGTGCCCAGGTGGCCAAGAAGGCCAGCCGTATCCTGGCTTGTATCAGAAACGGTGTGGCCAGCAGGAGTAGGGAAGTGATTGTGCCCCTGTACTTGGCACTGGTGAGGCTGCATGTTGAATACTGTGTTGAGTTTTGGGCCCCTCACTACAAGAAATACATTGAGGTGCTGGACTGTGTCCGAAGAAGGGTGAAGGGTCTAGAGCACAAGTCTTCTGAGGAGCACCTGAGGGAACTGGGGTTGTTTATCATGGAGAAAAGGAGGCTGAAGGGACACCTTATGGCACTCTACCAACTACCTGAAAGGAGGCTGTAGTGAGGTAGGTGTCAGGTCTGTTCTCCCAAGTAACAAGTGACAGGACAAGAGGAAATGATGGCTTCAAGCTGCACCAGGAGAGGTTTGGATTGGATATTAGGAAAAATGTCTTCACTGAAAGGGCTGTCAAGCACTGGAATAGGCTGCCCAGGAGAGTGGTTGAGTCACCATCCCTGGGGGTATTTAAAAGATGTGTAGATGTGGTGCTTAGGGACGTGGTTTAGCAGTGGACTTGGCAGTGCTAGGTTAACGGTTGGACTGGATGATCTTAAAGGTCTTTTCAAACCTAAATGATTTACATCCTCAGTCTAATTAATTATTAAGTAGACAGCAGTTACTGGCAAAAAGCATATTTTCTTTCCTGTTATGCTGCTAAATTTCCTTTGGCTTGTTACAGCTCTGTGTAAGTGTCAAAAGAAATCTCATACTCTAGACACAAAAAGGAAGGAGGAAAAAAAAATCAAAACAGTTATAATTGTAAATAATATGTACCAGAAAGTTCATGATTCACATCTGGAAAGCTGAACACTTCTTGATTAATTGCTGAAGAGCAATTAATCTTGCTGTTAATAAATTTATGGGATTGATGGAGAAGTATTTATGCAACTGCCAGACCAAGGGGATTGCAAATGTCACAGTCCTAAGCCTCTTCTCTTGTTTGTGATCTGGCTACAATAAAATGACTTGGACATTTTGTCTTCCCCGTAGTTGCAGTGTGAGTCCAATGTTAAACCACTACTACTAGCATTAGTACAATACAAAGAAATCAGCTGATGAAGCCTGTAAAAATCTGACAGCTTTGTTTACCCTTTTAAAACAAAATGCACTATCCTTATAATGAGGATTTATTTAAGGATTATATTCCTATAACAACGAACGAAGTGTCACTATAAGGTGAATAGGCCAAATTGTCAAGTGAAATAACTTTGTGGCTGCCTAGCATGGTCACAGTGACATGGACAGCTCTATCTGGCGCTTGCAGGAAATGTGGTTAAGGTTTTTTGTTGTTCTAGCCAGTTTTCCCTGGCATGTTTTTTTTAGAGAGAGAGGTATGTGGTAGGGCTCGGAATGGAAAGGGGTAGTAAGGTACAGCTCCCAGGGACCAGGAAACCTAACCCTGTGAGTTGCTTAATACAAGGGCAAACAATGTGTTTTTGAGAAGTGTTTTTTAGAGACCCACAGATGCATTATACTTATTAATAAGTGAACTGTAATGCTTGCAACATCAGTGTAGTCTTGGATTTAAGTTAGGCACCGAAATTTTAATAAGGAAGTCTCTGGAGAATCCCCTGCCAGGTCAGAGCCCAAGCACCCAGGGCAGAACCAAGGCAAGTGATCAGTGTTGGTGGGAATAGCAGCTTCTGCTGGTACCAGTAGCGTCGTAACATTAAAGAAAGCATCAGTGCATCTAGGGCTGAAATACTCTAGCCTTATTAGTAAGAGAACATATAATAGACAATATGATGAGCAAGCACATCACTCTATTCTGGGAGCACCAGAAGGATTAAGGTACACATTTGCACAAAAGCTTTTGCATGACCATAAGGAAAAAAATGTTAGAAAAGTCAGGGATTCTGTATTTTAGACTTCGTGCACAGAATAATAAGTGTCTGAACTGCCCATGTTTTGAACAATCTGATCTAGGTCTGATATCAGAAGTAAATTACAAAATAAGCTCTCAGAGTTGCTTATCTAAAATACTAGCCTGGTTGAAAACAATGGCAAAATCATCTGATAAGGATTGCTCACTGGCCTAATCCTGCTCCCTCATATAGCATTTTAAATCAGTTAGAAAGCTATACCCTGGTTACTACTGGTACTTCACCACTCTAGAGACAATTTCAGCAGGAGCACTAGGCTATTTATCACACGTGAGGCCTAAGTTTGAAAAAGAAACGGAAGTTATTTGCCATTTCTGTTATCAAGATACGTAACTGATTAGCCCTATGAATTACACAGAATCAGTGACTGAGGTTGGATAGGACTTCTGTAGGTCATCTGGTTCAACCCCCTGTTCATGCAGGGCTACCTAGAACTGGTTGCACAGGACCATGTCCAGATGGCTTTTGCATTATATCCAGTGTGTAAGACTCTCCAATTTCTCTGGGCAACCTGTGCAAGGGGTCAGTCACCCTCATGGTAAAAAAATGTTTCCTGATCTGCAGAGGGCACCTCCTGTGTTTCAGTCAGTGCACATTGCCTCTGGCCCTGCCACTGGGCACCACTGGAAACAGCCTGGCTCTGTCTTCATTGCACACTCTCTTTGAGTATTTATGTATACGAATGAGGTCCCCCTCTGTGCCTTCTCTTCCCTGGGCTGAACTGCCCCAGCTCTCTCAGCCTTTGCTCATAGGAGAGATGCTCCAGTCCCTTCAACGTCTTACTGGCCCTTCGTTGGGCTCTCTCCAATGTGTCCATGTCTCTTTTGTACTGGGGAGCCCAAACCGGGACATAGCACTCCAGGTGTGGCCTCACCAGTGCTGAGGACAGGGCAAGGATCACCTTGTTCAATCTGCTGGCAGCACTCCTCCTATGACAGTGCAGGATACTATTCACCGCCTTTGCCACAAGGGCACATTGCTGGCTTATGTTCAGCTTGGTGTTGAACGTGAACACGAACACCATCATGTACTAGTACATTGATTTGGACTCAGTTGCAAGCCTCATGAGGCTTCTGTCAGCCCATTTCTCCCACCTGTTGAGGTCCCTCTGAAGGGCAGCATGACCTCTGGTGCATCAGCCACTCCTCCCATTCTCTGTCATCAGCAAGCTTGCTCTGCCCAATCCTCCAGATCATTAATGAAGATGCTAGGAGCAGACCCACTGCTGATCCCTGGAGTACAGCACTAGTTACTGGCCTCCAGCTGGGTTTTGGTCCACTAATAACACCCTCTGACACCAGCCATTCAGCCAGTTTTCAATCCACCCATCCACCCTATACATCAACAGCTTCTCTATGAGGATCTTATGACAGACAGTGTTAAACGCCTTTTCTAAAGTCCAGGTAGACAATATCCGCTGCTCTCTCTTTACCTCCCAGGCCAGTCCTTACATTGTGGAAGTTTATCAAGTTGGTCAAGCATGACTTCCCTTTGGTGAAGCCATGCTGACTACTCCTGATGATTTGCTTGCTCATTCATATGCCTGGAAATGGTTTCCAGGATTAGCTGCTCCATCACCTTCCCAGGGATCAAGGTTAGGCTGAGCAGCCTTTAGTTCCCTGGGTCCTTCTTTTTGCCCTTCTTGAAGACAGGACTAACATTTGCTTTCCTCCAGTCTTTGGGCATTTCTCCCAATCTCTATGATCTATCAAAGATTATTGAGAATGGCCTCACAATGACACAATACCTGCACAGGTATGGGATTTTGTTGGTGTGCGCTGAACAGCAGTGAATTCAAAAATTCACTGTTGAGTTTCGTGGTATGATCTTGTGTAGAAGACATTTCAAAGAACCACAAGTGGCAGAAGCTCGTCAGCACCTCTGGAGATCACCCTGTTCACCCCCTATGGCCAACTACAGCAAGTTACTCACAGCCTTGTACAGAATCACAGAATCATTAATGTTGGAAAAGACCTTCAAGATCATCAAGTTCAGCCATCAACTCAACACCACCATGCCCACTGAACCATATCCTGAAGTGCCACATTCACATGTTTTTTGAATACGTCCAGTGATGGCGACTCCACCACCTCCCTGGGCAGCTTGTTCTAGTGTTTGATCACTCTCTCACACTCACTTGAGGCCATTTCCTCTTAGCCTATCACTAGTTAGTTGGGAGAAGAGACCAACACCCACTGCACCACAACCCCCTTTCGGGTAGTTGTAGAGAGCGACAAGATCTCCCCTCAGCCTTCTCTTCTCCACACTAAACAACCCCAGTTCCATCAGCTGCTCCTCAGAAGACTTGTGCTCCAGACCCCTCACCAGCTTCGTTGCCCTTCTCTGGACACGCTCCAGCACCTCAACATCCTTCTTGTAGTGAGGGGCCCAAAACTGAACACAGGATTTGAGGTGTGGCCTCACCAGTGCTGAGTACATGGGCACAATCACTTCCCTGCTCCTGCTGGCCACACTATTTCTGATACAGGCCAGGACGCTGTTGGCCTTCTTGGCCACCTGGGCTCATGACGGCTCATATTCAGCCGGCTGTCAACCAGCACCCCCAGGTCCTTTTCCGCCGGGCAGCTCTCCAGCCACTCCTCCCCAAACCTGTAGCGTTGCATGGGGTTGTTGTGGCCAAAGTGCAGGACCCGGCACTTGGTCTTATTAAACCTCATACAGTTGGCCTTGGCCCATTGATCCAGCCTGTCCAGATCCCTCTGCAGAGCCCTCCTACCCTCCAGCAGATCAACACTCCCACCCAGCTTGGTGTCGTCTGCAGACTTACTGAGGGAGCACTCGATCCCCTCATCCAGATCATCAGTAAAGATATTGAACAAGACCAGCCCCAGAACCGAGCCCTGGGGAACACCGCTTGTGACCAGCTGCCACCTGGATTTAACTCCGTTCACCACAATCTCTCTGAGCTCGGCCATCCAGCCAGTTCCTCACCCAGTGACGAGTACACCTGTCTAAGCCATCAGCCACTGGTTTCCCTAGCAGAATGCTTTGGGAAATGCTGTCCAAGGCTTTACTAAAGTTCGGGTAGACAACATCCACAGTCTTTCCCTTATCCACTAGGCAGGTCACCTGGTCATAGAAGGAGATCAAGTTGGTCAAGCAGGACCTGCCTTTCATGAACCCATGCTGGCTGGGCCTGATCCCTTGGTTGTCCTGCAGGTGCCCTGTGAGCACTCTCAAGACCAACCACTCCATAATCTTCCCCAGTACCGAGGTCAGACCGACAGGCCTGTAGTCCCTGGGATCCTCCTTCCGGCCCTTCTTGTAGATGGGTGTCACATTGGCAGCCTCCAGTCATCAGGGACCTCCTCTGTTAACCAGGACGGCTGATAAAAGATGGACAGTGGCTTGGCAAGGTCCTCTGCCAGCTCCCTCAGTACTCTTGGGTGGATCCCATCCAGCCCCATAGACTTGTGGGTGTCCAGGTGGCTTAACAGGTCCTTAACTGTTTCCTGCTGGATTATGAGGAGTTTATTGTGCTCTCCATAAGCAGACAGGCAGACAGACTCCACAACCTCTCTGTTTCAGAGTGTTTGTCTACACTCACGGTGAAAAACATTGTACTTCTTTCTAGTCTGAACTTTCCATGCTCCAGCTTGTGTCTCTTGCTTTTCATCTATTAATGTACACTTCTGAAAAGAGTTTGGCTCTGTCTTCTCTGTATCCTCTCATGAAGAACTTGAAGGTCAAAGAAAGCATATCCACTAATGAACATGACTAGCAGACTGGTAACAATGAATGAGAAGGCGGCTGAGGTACTCAAAGACTTCTTTGCCTCAGTCTTCACTGACAATCTCTCTTCCCACACCTCTCGAGAGGATGGAATGCAAGACAGAGGCTGGGGGAGCAAAGTTCCTCCCACTGTAAGAGGAGACCAGGTTCATGACCACCTGAGGAACCTGAACATACGTAAGTCTATGGGACCTGATGAGATGCATCCCAGAGTCCTGAGGGAATTGGCTGATGCAGTTGCCAAGCCACTCCCCATGATATTTGAAAAGTCATGGCAGTCAGGTGAAGACCCTGGTGACTGGAAAAGGAAACATTGCACCCATTTTTAAAAATGGTAGGAAGGAGGACCCTGGGAACTACTGACCTGTCAGCCTCACCTCTGTGCCTGGGAAGATCATGGAACAGATCCTCCTAGAAGCTACACTAAGGCACATGGAGGACAGAGAGGGGATTTGAGACAGCCAGCATGGCTGGCATCCATGCAGCATCCAAGCCAGCATCCCCTTCACCAAGGGCAAGTCCTGCCTGACCAACCTAGTGGCCTTCTTTGATGGAGTAACCACATCAGTGGACAGGGAAGAGCTACTGATGTCATCTATCCGGACTTCTGTGAGGACTTTGACATGGTCTCCCACAACATCCTTCTCTCTAAATTGGAGAGAGATGGATTTGGTGGGTGGCCTGTTGGGATGAGGAGTTGGTTGGATGGTCACATCCAGAGGGTAGTGGTCAATGGCTCAATATGCAGCTGGAGATCAGTGACAAGTGGTGTCCCTCAGGGGTCTGTACTGGGATCAGTATTGTTTAATAGCTTCATCAGTGACGGAGACAGTGGGATCAAGTGCATCCTCAGCAAGTTTGCAGACAACACCAAGCTGAGTGATGCAGTTGACATGCCTGAGGGATGGGATGTCATCTAGAGGGACCTGGATAAGCTTGAGGAACAGGCCCATGTGAACCTCATGAGGTTCAACAAGGCCAAGTGCAGGGTCCTGCACCTGGGTCAGGGCAATGCTTGGTATCAGTACAGGCTGGGGGATGAAGGATTTGAGAGCAGCCTTGCCAAGAAAGACTTGGGGGCACTGGTGGATGAAAAGCTGGACATGAGCTGGCAATGTGTGCTCACAGCCCAGGAGGCCCACCATATCCTGGGCTGCATGCAAAGAATTGTGGCCAGCAGGTTCAGGGAGGTGATTCTGCCCCACTACTCTGCTCTGGTGAGACCCCACCTGGAGTACTGTGTCCAGCTCTGGAGCCCTCGGCACAGGAAGGACATGGACCTGTTGGAGCAGGTCCAGAGGAGGGCTCCAAAAATGATCCAAGGGATGGAACACCTCTCCTATGAGGACAGGTTGAGAGAGTTGGGGTTGTTCAGCCTGGAGAAGAGAAGGCTCTGGGGAGACCTTATTGCAGACTTCCAGTGCTTAAAGGGGCCTTATAAGAAAGATGGGGACAGACTTTTTAGCAGGGCCTGTAGCAATAGGATGAGGGGTAATGGTTTTAAACTAAAAGAGTGTAGATTTATACTAGATATTTTTTAGACTAGAATAAACTTTAGGCTATTATTAGACTAGAAATTTTTCCAGTGAGGGTGGTGAAACGCTGGCACCTTTTGCCCAGAGAGGTTATAAATGCCCCATTCCTTGAAACCTTCAAGGTCAGGTTGGATGGGGCTCTGAGTAACCTGGTCTAGTTGAAGATGTCCTTGCTCACTGCAGGGCGTTTGGACTAGATGAGCTTTAAGGGTCCCTTCCAACCCAAACTATTCTATGGTTCTCTGAAGTTGAAGAAGCAACAGATGTCCCCAAATCTCCCATCCCTTTTCCAGGTTGAGAGAGGGCTGAGGGGCCTCTGATGAACTCGCTCCAGTGTATCCATGTCTTTCCTATATTGTTTGGATACAAAACTGAACCCAGCAATTCAGAGCCACTTCACAAGTGCTGAGTCAATAGCAGGGCGGGATAACTTCCCTGGATCTGCTGTCTGTGCCCTTGCGAGTACTGCCAAGAATCTGGATGGGCTTCTTGGCTGCAATGCTGTTTCCCAGATGATGGGCCCTAAGGCTTGTACTGCTGCATAGGGTAGTCCTGAAAAATAATCACTGACCGCAGCTTGTCTGGATCTGTAAGGAGCACAAATTCTGAACTAGTTAAAGAGATTTTGCCTAAGAACAGACATTGGAATTGATTTTTCTCTTTAGTTTAGCAGCTGGGACTGGGATTGGAAGTCTGTGGAGTCATAACTCAATGTTTTCACTTTTGCTTTCTCCCCACTGACTTTTACATGAAGGAACTGGTAGACACTGTTGCTCTGTTAAAAAGCTCAAGAAGCCAGAGAGCAAAATATTCTTTAACATGCACAAACTGTCCCTGTCTTGCAGCACAGTTACTGAAGAAATAGTCCCAATAGACAGACTGAATTGAATGTTAGTGGTTGTGTCTCCCTGTGATGGCTGAGCCAGAGCCTGGTTACCAGGGGATGTCTGCATGCTGTAAACCCTGAAACCTAGCAAAACAGGTGGTTTTACAGAAATTATTCTTCAGAAACCTTAGTGTAGTCACAAGTGGTACTTACATATCTAAAGGCTCCAGGGACCAGTGGGGAGGTCTCTACCACACTGCCATAGCAGAGTTGTCAGACACGCAGCGTATCATGGGGTGAAGGTCAGACGTTTCTTATCCTGGTATGGGTAGGCAGAAGATCTGCACGGTGATTAGGCTGGAGAATCTGTAGTTGTGTCCAGCATGACTGTGACTTCCCAGAAGTGAGTCTGGAGCATGAACGGACCCTGTCTCAGGTCTGTCCTACAGAGGTCACTGCAAACCCACTTCTGAGACAGCTGCAATGCTGTTTCACTATATCATCACACCAACACTGAAGGCAGGCTGCAGGCTCTTTGTCCATAAACAGTATTTATACATCATGCCTTTTTGCACAGTGACAAATAAAAATGTCATGTGTTCTTCATAGACAGATTCCGTGTAACCATGAGAGCAAGACATTAACAAACATGTTTTGACTTAACTTCTCTGAGCCAGGAGAAAAAAAAAAATTAGGACTCCAGGTCATTCTGCTTTTTAAATATGAACTCTGAACACTAAGTTAGAATAAAACTCGCAAAATCTTGAATTTCTGATTTTATCCTACCTTAAGCTCATCTGCAGTTCCAAAGATGTCTGTGACATTGTTTCTATGATTTTTGGTGAAAGATTTTTATTGTTTGGTAATACTTAAGAGTGGTGAAATAAAGTGTTTCAAATTAAAAAAACACTGAGTACCTTTGAAAAAACTGTTTCAACATTTGGATTGAACCTAAGATTGCATTTTAGCAAAATGTTCTGTCAAATGTTAGCCCTCACTTAACAGCAATGTGATATTTAATAATGGGTTTATTTTTCAGGTGAGTGTTTTAAGTGTTTATCTGCAGTGTTGGAGTGCAAGGGGTGAAGGGAGATATGGCGCTTCTTTTCCCATGATACTGTTTTAGGAATAGTGTTTCTAAACCACAGAAATAAGCTTTAGGAAAAAAGCCCAGTCCATGCTTTTGCCTACATGCTACATTGGTCTTTTTAAAATTTGTACTAAAGGAGCACATACAGGCCCAAAGCCAATTAGGGCCTCATGGTGTTTTATTTAGCACCCTCTTGATTCATGAGCTGATGAAGCCCCAGCAGCTTTGACTCTGGTGGGGCTCTGCAGTCAGTGCTTGGAGAGACTGTGTGAACTCAGTTTTCCCATGCAAAAGTCCTGGGATTAGAGATTCACCACCTCTTGGAGTTAGCCTGGTCAATCTCTCGACATGTGGTAGGATGTATTCTTGCCTTAAAGAGCCTACAGTCTAGACAGACAAACTGAGCCATAGCAATGATTTCCCTGTGGGGAGGTGGGTCACATAAATTTCAGACGCCTGTCAAGAATAGTTAGAAAATGTATAGCTGACCCCTTGCAATTCTGTCTAGATGTGACTTTTTTTGGATTCTGGCCCTCTAAAACGGCCACAGATCTCAGTCTGGGGTGAAGTTCAGGCCTTCTGTAACGTAAAATAAAATGGCATCAAGGACCTGAGTCTTGCAGTTGATCCACTTGCGGGAAGGGATGCCATCTGGAGGAACCTTGGCAGGCTTGGGGAATGGGCCCATGTAAACATCCTGAGGTTCAACAAGGCCAAGTGCAGGGTCCTGCACCAGGGTCAGGGTAATCCCCAATATCAGTACAGAATGGGGGATGAATGAATTGAGAGCAGCCCTGCCGAGAAGGACTTGAGCATAGAGGTGAGTGAAAAATTGGACATGAGCTGTCAATGTGCACTTGCAGCCCAGAGAGCCAACTGTATGCTGGGCTGCATCAAAAGAAGTGTGGCCAGCAGGTCAAGGGAGGTGATTCTACCCTTCTGCTCTGCTCTGGTGAGACCCCACCTGGAGTCCTGTGTCCAGCTCTGGAGCCCTCGGCACAGGAAGGACATGGACCTGTTGGAGCGGGTCCAGAGGAGGGCCACCAAAATGATCAGAGGGGTGGAACACCTCTCCTATGAGAGAGTTGGGGTTGTTCAGCCTGGAGAAGAGAAGGGGGGACTTTATTGTGGCCATTCAATATATGAAGGAGCCTTACAAGAAAAATGGAAAGAGACATTTTACCAAGCCCTGTAGCAACAGGACAAGGAAGCAATGGTTTTAAACTGAAAGAGGGTAGATTTAGACTGCACATAAGGAAGATACTTTTTACAATGAGGGTGGTGAGACACAGCAACTGATTACCCAGAGAAGTTGTGGGTGCCCTGTCATTGGAAGCCTCCAAGGTCAGGTTTCACAACCTGATTGAGTGGAAGATGTCCCTGCCCATGGCAGGGGAGTTGGACTACATGATCTTTAAAGGTCCCTTCCAACCAAAACCATCCTATGATTCTAACTTATAAACCCCCCTGTTGTTGCTTTGCTTTAGAGTACAGGAAAAAAATGACTATGTAGTGAAATGCAGCATCTTGAAAAAAGATACTCAAATACAGACACTTTATAGTAACAAAAGGTGATTCCAGAGTATGTCATGCTTGAATATCAGCCAGAAATAAATCCACTGATTTTAAACCTGTTATATGGGCTATCAGCATCTTTTGTCCATACAGTAAAGGGTGTATAGTAAGAAGCAGATTAATCTCAGCATGAAGCTATGTTATAACAGCTGCTCTATCTTCAGCTGAATAATCACAGAAACCTAAGAAATCACCTAATGATCTTATTATGCCTTATAACAGAAATGATCTTAGGAGTTGTGATTACAATATGACAATTGAAGACAGAGGTGGCTTTTTTTTCATGTGGTTTATATTACTAATTTATTAGTTTAAGCTGTAATATTTAAAAGATTCACCACTGACCTTTAATAATTGGTCAACTTCCAAAATACCTTATCCAAAGCAGAGAGAAAGGAAAGTAAAATTTCATTCTATTAAGCCCTGAGGTGGTGTGGTCTTTGAAGTACAGGTTTTCAGGAGCTCCAGTAAGACCTGAGTAAAAAAATGTGATGCCATGGTCTCAGTAAATAAGACCAAGTGCTTCTTTGGGTACCCTTTGCTTACTTTCTTTCCCTCCCAATAACATCAGGGCCTGTAGGACAGTCCTGACTGGGCAAATATATTCAGTGGAGTGAGCAACCCAAACCAGCACAAATATACTTGGCAAAGGAGAGAGGCTGGCTGAAGAGGCATACAGCAGTTTTCCCTCTCCCAGCCACTATAACATTGAGTCAAGAAGCACCTATGAATGTATTGATGGCACAGCAATGAAAGTTAATGACTTGACAGGTCAGGTTTTGATTGTGCCAACACACAAATGGATATGCTCTGAAAGACCATTAGCTTGAGGAAAGCCCTTCATTTCACCCATGCTTTCTAGCTAGACTGCATTTCATTTTGTGTTTTCCTTCTTTTCTAGTACCTCTACCTTGTGAAGCACAGAAGATCATGGCTGCAATCCAGCTTGTAAAACTTGCTTAATTTAAAATATTTTTAAATTTTTCTATTGAAATCCAAATCAATTCGATTACTTCTTCAGGTCTCGGAAATATTTCCCTGTAATAGTAACATGTAGTGCTGTGAAAATTCCAGAAAAAATACCATATGAGCAATGCAACGCAACAAAAAAATGTATAAGTATTGCCAGTTGTAACTGACATGCAATATTGTTTCCTTTTAATGGGTATAGGCTATAGGCTTGAATTAGACATTGATATGATTACTTTTGATTGGATTCTTGAGTGCATATATGTGTATATCTGTGTACATATATTCTCTCTAGAGATATCGTACCTCTTCTTGAAAAAAATAGCTCATCCAGATCATCAGTAAAGATATTGAACAAGACTGGCCCCAGGACCAAGCTCTGGGGAACACCGCTTGTGACCGGCCGCCACCTGGATTTAACTCCGTTCACCCCAGATCTCATTAAATATCAGAGCACTTCTCTGGAGAGCTTGGAATATTTTTCTCTGAAAGCTAAACTTCACTGGATTTGTTTCTCTAATCCTTATATTGTAGAATTTTTCTGACAATGTCATTTTTCCAGGTCAGCTCCATCTTAAATCTATGAATGCCAGAGGTTTTTGTGGAAATGCAAACCCCTTCAGTTACAGAGCACAGAAAATTAGTAACTTATGCTTTGAATGAAGAGATTTTAAAAGGGAGCTTTTGTCCTTGTAGAATAAGTTAAATATATAAAAATCAGCATATTAGGAGGATAAGAATATGTTTTTAGCAATGTGAAGAAAATGGAGAGAAATGTACCAAAATCACGTATGCTTACAAATTTGTACTGTCAGGCTCACAGAAGTTACAGAAGTGCATAGGCATATCATCAAGTAGCGTTTTGTGTAGTATAAGAAATAATAAGAAAAATGCAGCAGGAAGCATTCAGAAACTGAAGTGACTGAGATAAATTTTCAAGTTCATTGCATGAGCATTTAGTTTCACACTGTTGCCTAGAAGTCTTGGGAAGTACTTTCCACCATGGCCTCTCAGGGTTATAGCCTGAACATAAGTGTAGAAATCTGAAAATAGAAAATAAAACAGTGGGATCTAATCTGCAACATTTGCTGTAATGCAAATGTGCTGAACCACAGTCAAGCTATAAGCCTTTGGGACTGGAAAAAATACAGAATTTCGAGATAATGGATAACGTTTGTTGTACTTTGGAAATTATGAAAGAAGACACTTGTTTAATTTCAATGTTTCTACAGAAATTATGTTTCTGCAATACTGCAGCACAGAATACTAGTGCTGAATTAAAAATACACCAAATTTACTGATGTCACACTAAATAAGCCATAGCTTACTAATAAATTTAAGTGCATTTGTGGATTTTTGGCCACTTATGAAACACATCATAGAACCATAGAGTAGTTTGGGTTGGAAGCGACCTTTAAAGGTCATCTAGTCTAACCCCTCTGCAGTGAGAAGGGACATCTTCAACTGGAGCAGGTTGCTCAGAGCCCCGTCCAACCTGACCTTGAAGGTTTCCAGGGATGGGGCATCTACCACCTCTCTGGGCAACCTGTGATAGTGTTTCACCACCCTCATCGTGAAAAATGTCTTCCTTCTACCTAGTCTGAACCTACCCTCCTTTAGTTTAAAAACATTATTCCTCATCCTATTGCAACAGGCCTTGCTAAAAAGTCTGTCCCTGTCTTTCTTATAAGGCCCCTGTAAGTACTGGAAGGCTGCAGTAAGGTCTTCCTGCAGCCTTCTCTTCTCAGGCTGAACAACCCCAAATCTCTTAGCCAACCCCAACACCTCTCACAGGAGAGGTGTTCCATACCTTGGATCATTTTGGTGGCCCTCCTCTGGACCCGCTCCAACAGGTCCATGTCCTTCCTGTGCCGAGGGCTCCAGAGCTGAACGCAGGACTCCAGGTGGGGTCTCACCAGAGCGGAGTAGAGGGGCAGAATCCCCTCCCTTGACCTGCTGGCCACGCTGCTTTGGATGCAGCCCAGGATATGGTATCCCTAGCAAGAGTGGAGCATGTGACCTGGTATTACTCTTTTCTGTTTAGGGTCCTTTTAACAAGAACAAAGTACCGGGGAAGATCATGGACTGGTTCGTCTTGAGGGTGCTCACAGGGCATATGAAGAACAACCAAGGGATCAGGCCCAGGCAGCATGGGTTCATGAAAGGCAGGTCCTGCTTGACCAACCTGATCTCCTTCTATGACCAGGTGACCCACCGAGTGGATGAGGGAAAGGCTGTGGACGTTGTCTACCTGGACTTTAGTAAAGCCTTTGACAGCATCTCCCACAGCATTCTCCTGGAGAAACTGGCGGCTTGTGGCTTAGACAGGTTTACTCTTCGCTGGGTGAGGAACTGGCTGGATGGCCAAGCCCAGAGGGTTGTGGCGAATGGTGTTAAATCTGGCTGGTGGCCGGTCACAAGCAGTGTTCCCCAGGGCTCGGTCCTGGGGCTGGTCTTGTTCAATATCTTTACTGATGATCTGGATGAGGGGATCGAGTGCTCCCTCAGTAAGTCTGCAGACGACACCAAGTTGGGTGGAAGTGTTGATCTCCTGGAGGGTAGGAGGGCTCTGCAGAGGGACCTGGACAGGCTAGATCAATGGGCCAAGGCCAACTGTATGAGGTTTAATAAGGCCAAGTGCCGGGTCCTGCACTTTGGCCACAACAACGCCATGCAACGCTACAGGCTTGGGGAGGAGTGGCTGGAGAGCTGCCCGGCGGAAAAGGACCTGGGGATGATGGTTGATAGCCGGCTGAATATGAGCCGGCAGTGTGCCCAGGTGGCCAAGAAGGCCGACAGCATCCTGGCCTGCATCAGAAATAGTGTGGCCAGCAGGAGCAGGGAAGTGATTGTGCCCATGTACTCAGCACTGGTGAGGCCGCAGCTTGAATCCTGTGTTCAGTTTTGGGCCCCTCACTACAAGAAGGATGTTGAGGTGCTGGAGCGTGTCCAGAGAAGGGCAATGAATCTGGTGAGGGGTCTGGAGCACAAGTCTTATGGAGAGCGGCTGAGGGAACTGGGATTGTTTAGTGTGGAGAAGAGGTGGCTGAGGGGACACCTTATCGCTCTCTACAAAGTACCTGAAAGGGGGTTGTGGTGAGGTGGGTGTTGGTCTATTCTCCCAAGTAACCAGTGATAGGATGAGAGGAAATGGCCTCAAGTTGCGCCAGGGGAGGTTTAGGTTGGATATTAGGAAAAATTTCTTCACCAAGAGGGTGGTCATGCATTGGAACAGGCTGCCCAGTAAGGTGGTGGAGTCACCATCTCTGGAAGTGTTCAAAAAACGTGTGGATGTGGCGCTTCAGGACATGGTTTAGGGGACACGGTGGTGCTGGATTAATGGTTGGACTTGATGATCTTGAAGGTCCTTTCCAACCTTAGTGATTCTGTGATTCTGTGATTCTGTAACAGGGAATTAGCAACAGCTACATGTTTGTGCCATGCACACTATTGCAGCTTAGAATAAATGGAATTAAGTAAAGACTGTAGTACTAGATCACCATAGCTGGTTTTATATCCATTTTAGAATTGGACAAAAAGAGAGAAATTGTTAGTGTTGCTTTATATAAAATCAAGGCAAGAGTGAGTTTCTAATACACTGTATCCCCATACCTGAAGATTCTTATACTCGCAGAACTAATTAAATGTGAAGATATGTGTGTACACTTTTATGAACAGGGCTGGGAATATGAGTGTGTACTGTTGTGAGACAGTAAAGTCAGTATTTTGACACTTGTCTAACATGTAGACATCTTTCTTATTACTAACATATGTCTAAACAAACTTCTGAGAATACTGTGTGATCAGCCCTATATCTGGACCTTGACGTAACTTCAGTAAAGACTATAGGAGTCTTTATCTGACCCCAAGTAGGAAAATACTCTTTTAGGAAGTATATTCAATTGTGCAGAAGCAGAAGACACGGGAGAAACAAATTCTGACAGTGAAATACATGATCCTAGGAAAAAGCTAGAAATCTAATCTATCAGAATGAATTGCATGTAAAATTGAACAAAAAAAAAGGGTAGCAGCAAATTGTTCACATGTTATTTTTAAATTCCACATCTTCCCATGGTGGACACATGCTAAATAATGAAAATGAGGGAATCGGGGTGATTTTCTTACAGACATGGTTGAAAGTACAAAGTTAAGACAGCTTTTACTTGTTTTAACATTGATTGGACAAACCTGAGAAAGAATAATTTATTTATAATGAGGATAACCTCTCTCTGCCCCTAAGCCACCATAAATTTCAATTTTACAACTTTTAAATTTTTCAACTACCAGAGTGGATAATACAGCATCACTAATGGTAGTGACCTACATGGTGCACACATCTTCCTCTTCTATTGTATTTAAATGCAGGAAAGGTGACCAGTCAGCTCAAAATCAGTTTACTGAAGTGACAGCCCACTCTTGTTCTCCTGTCTATGGCTTAGGACAAAACCCATGCTACATGGGCACAGTCAGACTGGACACGTCTTAGTGTGAAAGGAGCAAAGGAACTTTCTCCTGCTGTCAGCAGGAAAACTTCTGAAGATTTGGGGCTACCTCCAGCAGTCAACATGTCTTTTCCCAAAGATGACATGGAATTTAGAAAAGGGTTTCGGGGAGGCATATCCATGAAGCTATTGCTGTCACATGTATAGTATTGCCATGGGAAGCCCATTACCTGGAAGGAGGCAACTGATCACTCCATGTGTGGCCATGCATGTGGGTGTTGCAGGTTTGGGGTGATTTGTTCAATGTTGGATTGATTAAGGACCTACTTTTTAATGTGTTTTCCACCAGTATTTTCTGAACTACATTAGCTCCCTGGGTGGAAATCCTAAGGTACTATAGTGATGAAAGCAAACTACATACATGTAGGTATCTATTACACAGTATGAAGTATAATTCAACATTAAAAATCAATGTTCAAGTGAGTAGGTACAGAAACAAGAGTAGGATAAAACTGCAGTGGTATGTGCATACCACAGAAGTGATTAATAAAATGCTTACTCTCCCAAACAAGAAAAGTGAGTTTCAACATTGCACTTATCAGCTGTTCAATCTTAAATTGCTGGGGCCTACAAAAGAAATCATTATTAATATCAGAAGATCTTACTGTAGGACAAACAAACAGTAGTTCCACTTTATCACAGCATTTTCTTCTAAGGTTTCTAGGTGGACTGTGGGAAATTTCCTTCTTTGCTTCTTACTTCACCCTCAATTAGTGTCTTACCTATAACGCTATTTCTAGCAGTGTCGGTCATCAGTAGATACTTGGGAATGGAATGGATGTCATGCCAGCTCTTGATACTTGAAATCTCTTATACTGTCTGAATGGAAATTAGGCATGTTTTGTTTACCATAATTTGGCTGACATCAAACTCAGTTTGACTTCAAATTCCGTTCAGGCATAAAGACTGAGGTTCACAGGCAAATGTGGTCCCTCTGTTCTTTTCACCTATTTGTTGGTGTGTGTGATGTTCACACCTCGTGACCTGAACCCCAGTGTATGAAATACCTAGTGAAAAGTATCAGTTAATTATCGATATCTGACTATGTTAGCTAAACTGCACTGCTGCTCTTAAGCCTTCTCCCTGATTAAATTTTTGTGAGAGTTTGAAATTTTATTCCACTCATCAGTCTCAGTTCAAGCTTCTCCAGATGAATTGTTGGTACATAGAACTGCTCTGCAATTAATTTCCATCTAATAATTTTAGTTTCTGACCTTAAACAGTTACATGATGTCACAGCATGCTGTTATACATAGTGACTGCATTCTTCTGAAAGAGTTCCGCACGTATGTTTGTACCATATATAACTGGTCTACGTTTTAGTTACATGACTCCTGTTTACCAGAACCAGTTTCATTTACATAAGAATACTGGAGAATCAAACTCTGTTTCTTTGAGGAGGTAAGTAGAATGCATACATTTTTAAATATTTATCCCACGGACTGCTTTCTCTTTACCTGCCAGCTTACATTTAAAAACATGAACGGAACGGTCTTTATACATCTCTTCACATCACAGTGCATGGTAAGTTGCTGGAGCGGCAATGCGAGGAACGGATTTGTTGCAAGGATCTCCTGATGCCGTTAGGAGCTTTGGAAATCTTAGCAATATGCTCTTCATAGTGTTAAGTGTATTGTGAAGGGGAGGAGAAATATGTTGCCTCGTCACCTGTGTAGCAAGTAAAACCCACTACAAATGCATTGTTTATGAAATATGGATATATAAATGGGAAATAGAATTACATAGAAAACAAAGCTCTGTGGCCCTGCTGTGTCATGATGGTGTCAGACAGCCCTCTTTGGTCTCACATGAGGAGCAAGTAAATGCAACCTGTGACTTGTGATGGGAGAGATGAAGAAAGAGGGCCTGGCCCCAGAACTCATACCCACAATACCCGATTTGTTTCTCCAGACCTCTGATCTCCAGATCCCACCTGCTCTGCTGCACCTTCATACTAAACAGAAAGAGATAACCAGGCCTGAGATGCTGGACCATGGATGATGGGAAACAGAGCACCCTTGCAGAGCTCCTTCTCACCAGGGAGTCAGTCTAAGCTGAGATGGGGGAGATGCAAGACTTGCTTTTGCAGCTAAACCAGGAAAACCCAATGCTATCCTATTAGAATATATTAGTTTCAGTACAAGATGCCTGTTATAGATTATATTATTCAAGATGCAATTCAGTGACTACTTTTTTTGTCATTTCATCTTAACTACCAAAAATATTGTTCTCAGTTACACAGTAACTATGGAAATAGATCAGATATGAAATGGAAGATCTGCAGAAAAACTAAAGAATTAGACCTAAATGGTTAGTTAGTAAGATTTTTTTTTATCAGTTGCCACAAAAACATCTTGAAAAATCTTCTGCATGTCTGTGTCTTGAGAAGTGAACGTTCAAACTTAGCTTCATTCTAATGAGTATGTCTAAGGCATGAGGAGGCAAACCCTTCGAGTTCTGTTAGTTTTCTCTAACCAAGTATCATTGTATTCTAGCTATTCTCTTGGATTCACCTTATTTTCAAACGTGATCTTGTCCTCCAGTTAAACTGACTGCCACTGTTTCCGAGGTATTTGGGTCCAAAACATTTTTTCAGTCTTGCTACAGAAATGCAACAAAACTAATTTGTCTTATAACCTGTCTACCTAGTTTTGTCTCCTAAGAACTCAGTACTGCTGCTGCTGGTATACAAGAGGGAGAGATGAGGAAAACTAAAACCAGCTGTATCCTCAGGTTGTCACACTCCTTGTTCTCTATTCCCTCTGCTACAATGGTGTTCCTCTGGCACCTGAAGGAAATAAACTGACTTTCTATAAATTGTGCTTCACTGCCCAGAGAGTCATTTCCTTACTCAAAAAGCCCTCCAGAAATACTAGTAAACAAAATAAATAATCTCCTCTTCATGCAGTTTCTCTCTCCCCATTGAATGAGCTCTTTTCAAGACGTCTTTAGCCACTCACCATCTCCTTTCAGGGTTCACCCAGAAAGAAGGTCTCTCTAAGACAAAGGAGGCAAGAATTTATATAAGCAGGTGTCTTTTCCAGAAGGCTTGGTAGTAACACTCTTTTGAACAACAAACCCAATGGCACAATGCAACCAGAATCAGGGTGGAGAGAGACTGGAGTGGAATAACACAGTCTCCAACAGTTCCAACAGCCTACCAGGGGCGAGGGGACAGACAAAAGAAGAAAGAGAGCACATCTTTTTGTCAAAGAAAATTTCTTGTCATGTCATCTTAACTACCAAAAATATTGTTCTCAGTTACACAGTGACTATGGAAACAGAACAGGTATGAAGTGGAAGATCTGAGGAAACATTTTTCTCAAAAAAAAGTTTGGAAAAATGCTTCTGTGTTTCACAGTTTGTAGACTGAAAGCTTAATTTAAAGGCTTACTGTATCCTCATATAGTATGTAACTATATATTTCCTCTAGAGGTAACAAAGATTTTACCGAACTGAGAAAATATAACTGGGACTGAAGTGAGAAAAAACTTGTAAAACAATTTTTACCTGCAGGTCTTGTCTGCGTGACAGAGTAAGTTCACAGATGTTGCTGTGGATTCTGACACAGTGAACTTTAATGTATTCTTTTCTGAAACCACTACCTCCATTAGATAAATACATACTTCTAGCTAGAGTGGAGAAACTTTGCAATAGAGAAAAACAAGTTTGATGTAATGAAGAGTAGCAGTTTTCAGAAGGACTAATGCATAGCTTTTTCATCATCAAGATGGATGCTTTATCTGTTGAATAAATACGGGCTCATACTGATGGGTATGAACATGCAATGGTGTATGACAGCTATGAACACGCAATGGTGTTACCCACTAAGAAAACTTTGGATGTACTCACTTCTAATATACTTATTAGTTTCATCTTATTTATTTTTATAAACTTCACTTGGGAGTGCTGTATCCTCAGGTTTAAGGAAAATTAAGGATGATCTTTAGGCGTGAGTTGCACTGTCTAATGTTAGCTTCGGTAATTCAGATATTCATTATCCTGTTTGCTCCCTGCTCAAGATACTTCTCAGCGGGTTTCAACCATGACAGCAAAAACTCTTATCCTGTGTGTAAAGGCTGCCTTTACCTTGTGTTTTAGACCATGCATTTCTCAAGGTGGTACATTGCTAGGATCCATTGCTTTTTTCAGCTGAAGAACTGAGACAATTTGCTTCCCATAGATAAGAATGACTCAGTAAAGAAAACAGATTTTTTTTAACGGCTGTCAGATTTGGTTTCTGACAACATCATCAGTGCTCATTTAAACATATTTATTTAAAGCAAATTCATTGTTTATTTAGTTGCTTTGGTAGATTTGAATTTCAATGTCTGTTTTGACAATTTCCTTTTTTTAATGAGTCTTTTGTTGGTTAAACCTGTATTAGTCATTTGCAATGTGAGTCTATCACTATCATTACAATAGCTACCATGTCAGTCCAGGGATAATCCTTGAAATTTTTAGTGATGTGTTCCAATTAAAATATAATTGCACAGAAAATTCTGGCATATGGTACCAATAAAGAGACAGTAAACAAAATGGATATTTTAATTTATTAGAATTGCAAGTAAATTCTGTGCTTTGACATGGTAAAGACTCCTTCTTCGACAGTAGTTTCAATACACTTTTTAAAGTTAGGCACAGCTTACAAATACTTTTGTTTTAATTATGCTATATATAGTAATTTTATTTAGAAGTGACTCACTGACTAAGCAACCATACACTTAGAAACAAAAAGACTGGAAAGCAATGTAACCTTTCAAGAACGCCTGAAGCTTCAACATCTCCACTATGTTTTCTGGGTGCGTAAAGAACATACAATGTTGTCTTCTTATCAACTTCACGGCAACATTAATTTGATATAATATGAGTGAATGGCGAAGGAGCTTTAGCTCAGAAGAGCTTATTCAGCTAAGGAGATCAAGGCTGGCCTTGAGGAGCCCAGTGATCTGGGCACAGCATGATGCGTCCCGCCTCCTCAATCCTCCACCTAAGGGCTCTTGCAGCACAAGAGGGATACAAGCTCCCCTCCTCTTTGGAAGCAGCAATCAGGACAGCCACGGTGCCACTCTCATTCTTGGAGAACTGGGATTAACATCTTTTCTAAGTGCTGGACTGTTCTTGCTTTGCATGGAGGTCCTGAGCTTGCTGCACTCTTCCAGTGCCCACACATGCTGGTGGGCTCCCCTGCTCGGACACTTCTCTGCTGACAGGATGCCCTGCCAAGAAGTCTGCATGTTCATGCCCGATAGAGTAATAGGGCAATTCGTTGCTCTCTCAGCCTGGCGTTTCAAATGCTTGTTTTCACCTCATTTACCACTCCCAACTCCACAGTTACAGCAGAAGAGGCTAAAACTGACCCAAACTGAAACAACCAAGGTGTTTCAACTGCTGGGCCATGCCCTCCATCTATAGGAGACTCCTCCTGAGCAACAGGTACTTTTTATGGAACAGTACCTCCGGTCTGCAACTGTTTCTGCAAAAGGCTGATCATCAGCCCATGGCCTAATTATCCCTGGGCCTTTCTGGGTGAGGGGATGGAGGCAGCCTACCTGCCTGAGTATTTTCCTTCCAGCTTTTCTTTATCCCATTTCTAGTCCTCTGGCATCTGCAAGCAGGATCCTCACCTTGTAATAGAGAAGAGCTCCTGCCCACACACCACATTTCTAAGATGTGCACAGGAAAGCACCATCAGGCATCAGGCCCTTTCATTGTCCTTCCCACCCCTAAGGTACTCTCTTCCTTGTTTACCTGGAAACCTTTTTTACCGAAACATTGGAACAGGCTGCCCAGTGAGGTGGTGGAGTCACCATCACTGGAAGTGTTCAAAAAATGTGTGAATGTGGCACTGCAGGATGTGGTTTAGTGGGCATGGTGGTGTTGGGTTTATGGTTGGACTTGATGTTCTTAAAGGTCTTTTCCAACCTTAATGATTCTACGATTCTACCTGGTCCTCTGCCCTACCATACAACTTCCTGTACACCCCACATACAGGTTCCATGCAGGCCCCTTACAGCCCTGTACAGTCCCCCATGCAGTCCCTACGAAGCCGGCATGCAGCCCTCCGGCTGCCCTCCAGCTAGCCTGCAGCTCCTAGAGAGCTCCGTAACAGCCCCCCGCCAGCCCCTGCGCAGCCCCGCAGCTCCCCGCCGCCCCTACACGGTCCCCCATGCAACCGCCTCCTGCCCCTGGGCCACCCCTAGACCACCCCCATTCCCTACAGTGCCCCCCCACCCCTCCCCGCAGCCAGGCGGCCCGACGGGGCACGCTGGCGGCGGGACCTCCCCGCTCCCCCCCGCCTGGTGGAGTAAGGGCCGCTCCTCGGGGAGAGGCGGCCGCGCTCCGGTGGGGAGCCCCGCGCAGCTGCGGAGGCCAGCATGCCGCCCCGGCCGGCCGCGGCAAGGGTTAACGGCGGGGCCAGCGGGCACATGACAGCCGCGGGGCACAGGCCGGCCCGGCGCGGCTCTGCGCGGAGCTGCACGCTGCCGCCGGGGGACGCGGGAGGTGAGTGCTGCGACGCTCCGCGCCCCGTCCCGGCTGCCCGTGGGGGTGGGCGTGGGATGGCTCGGCCCCGCCGCTGCTCCGCTCCGGTGAGCTGCCCCGTGCCCCCCGCCGCCGGCCCGGGCGGGGAGAGGGTGAGTCGGCAGCTGCCGGCCTCCGTGTCAGAACGGGGCGGGGGGGGGGGGGGGGAAGGAGGAGAAGAAAAAGCAAAACAAACCCTCTTGCGGTGAAGTTGCTTGGCAGTTACTCACCTCGCCGACAAGGCTGCCGCGGAGATGAGGACGCAACGCCGTCTGGAAGGACGGGACAGACACCCGCCCGGCAGATTTGTCATCCCGCCGATGAACATGCGGAGATAGGTACCCGCAGGAGTAGGCTGCGGAGCGGGGAGCCTGCCCGCCGGCCGCCTCTCCGGCGGCGGGAGCGAGGCGGGCAGCGCGGAGAGCGGGGCGGGCAGCGCGAGCAGCGCGGTGGGCAGCGCGGGCGGGGAGCACGGCGTCGGCCGCGGGTGCCGGGCAGAGCAGTGCGCGCCCCGCGGAGCTGCCCCGCGGAGCTGCCCCGCGGAGCTGCCCCGCGGAGCTGCCCCGCGGAGCTGCCCCGCGGAGCTGCCCCGCGGAGCTGCCCCGCGGAGCTGCCCCGCGGAGGCCCCGATGCCGAGTAGTGGCTTGCCGTCATGAGGCAGCGTCCCCGCGGGCAAAAACCTAGACATGTCGTGCCCCCAGAGGTGACAGCTCTGCCTCATCTGTGTTTTGCGTGTTGCAAATAACTCCTCATCTGTTATTTGCGTGTTGCAAATAACTCCAGCCTCTTAAACTTAATAGGCTTGAAATTCATGGCTTTCAGCTGTGTCCCCCTCTCCCGAGAGGCTGGTTGGCTTTTGGCCCCGGTTGACGCTGCTCATGCTTTAGCTGCGAGGTCTGTGGGACGAGCCATGGGTGTGACAAGCATGGCGGTAGGTATCTCCCAGGCCATCTGCCCGGAAGCACGTGGTGGCTGCCTGCGCTGCCCCACAAGTGATGGTCACAACAAGGGTGCCCGGCCAGGGTAGGTGCCCATGGCCCTCAGCTTCTGCATTGCTACTGGCTCGCATGGGGACACTGTTGGTGGTTTCCCATGTCCTGCTTGTGCTGAAGATCTCACCGTTGCTGACGCTGCAACGTTAGCAGTTGTGGCTGCGCTCCTGGAAAGTCCAAAGTCGTCTTAGGCAACGCTAGAAGGGCAGCAGTGTGAGTAAAAGGTGCACGAGTCAGGGTCTGCAGGAGCCTTTGGTTACTGGGTAAGCATGCCTCTGGCTGTGGTACTTGGTGCTGCCAGATTTGTATCGTGTTTTTGAAGCAGCTTGTCTGAAGTTTGTAGCTAGCCCTAATGAAAATGGTATTGCTCCTGGAAGCTCATGCTGTTCTGTTATAGCAACCACTTGCAGTAGCAGAGCTCTGACACTTAATGGTCCTAATAGAGAAAAAGCTTAAGAGATCTTAATTACCACAGTAAAAACCTGAGAAGGTTTTTCGGGCAGAATGGTAAAAATGCTTGGTCCTAACTACACTAGGATATACATCATCCTGTCCGCTGATAATGACTGCCCTTTTGATGGCAGTTGTAGCGCTATCGGTGACTGTGTTCTGCTCTGTGTTTGTACAGTCCCTCGCACAAAGGCATTCCTTTCTGTGACTAATCTTCCTAGGAATTATAGTGATGCAAGTAATAAGTAATTAGTGTATTTCATTACGCTAGCTCTGAGAAACTCAGTCGTCTTTAGGGTCTGTTGTCTCACAGTGCTGGAGAGGACCTCCTTCAGCTTTCATTTGCCTTGCTTGTTGATGTTGCATCAAGAAGGCATTCTGCCGATCTTTGAGAACTAGAAACTCTCAGGCTGTGCGACCCTTTTGTGGTTTTCCTTGGCTGACCACCTGGGCCTAAGGAAAACATGGTACTATCAGAGTATCAGAGTACAGCCGTTTGGAATGAAGCCCCCTGTGGTAGTCCAAGAGCACAATTGTCAAGAATTGGGTACAAATGACCAAAACAGTGGATGCTAGTGTGAGGTATTTATTATCCTCAGTAGTGCATGACTTCTGAGATGCTGACTGGCATGGAGGGTGGGGAAGGGATTCTCTATAAATTGAGTGGAAAGCTTCTTTTGTAGTTTAAGTTTGAAGCCACATTGTCTTCCTTTGTTGCAGCTGTGATTCTTACTGTATGTATTGTTCCAAGCCTAATTTCAAGCTCTCAGCTATTTTTTTTTCCTAGTTAAATCTCTGTGTGGCTTTCCTTCCCAAGAAGAATTCATCATCATGCTTTTGCCTGTGAGCTATAGCCAGATAACTGTACAAAAGCTGTCATACCAGCACTTCCTATGTGTGTGTGTGTGTTTTTTAGGAAATGAGTTGTTAAGTTGGTGGCTTACACCAATGTCAGGGTGTGTCCTTGTCACAAACATTTGGGAGACATGAAAACCTCAGGAGCTTCCAAGGCCCCATTTCTGTAAACACTGAGTGGTCAGTGAGGCTGAGGTGAGGCATCCCTGTAGCTTTTGGTGGCTGTCCTTTCCCCATCTCCATCCCAGTCCTTCAGTCCACCCAGACTGACTCATCAGGGGTGTGATGTCAGGGGAGGCAGTGACTTCTGAGTATTTCACCGCGGTGCCCCTGACAGGTAATGCTCCAAACGCCACGGCCACGCAAGGAGGAAAGGGCAGGCAGGGGAGAGCAGAGCTTAAAGTGGAGGTAGCCCCTTTGGGTGGCCTTGTGGTGGCTCAGCCCCATAGGAAGTAAGTCTTTTCCTGGATTTGTGCCAAGGAGATCGTGGAGGGGCATGTGGAGAGAGCCTGTCTCTGGTCGTGGTGAGGGAAGGCGCTCACGCCGTCTTGGAGCACACCGTCTGAAGGGAGGGGGTTACAGCTCACGTTTACTTTCTGGGGTGTATGGTAGCTGTTGTAGAGGCGAGCTGTCTCCAGTGGAAGAGTAGGAACGAGCGACTCTTCAGTGCATTAAGTCTTCTCCTTTGGTTTGGGATAGTGCTTGTTGCCTTGTGCACGAGGTGCCAGTGTCTGGTAACTACTTCTGTGAAAGTGTATCCCGAGAGGGATTTATTGCAATTCCTTAAACCGATCTCTGCAGTGAAGTAATTCAGCTTTTATTGAAGTTGAAATGTGTCTTACCTCTTATTTGAGCGGGTGAAGCAGTAAGCCAACTCTGATCATTTTTCAAAACTGCACTGTAAAAGTAGACTATATGGCATACCGTGCTGCAGGCACAGATTTGTGAATTCTTCTTTTGTTTTGCTTTCTGAAGGATTAGCGTTTGGATTTTCTGGGGCTTCAGCTTGAATTTAAACTTTACTACATGGCTTTCTGAAAGTGAATTTATGAATCATTGTTATGGATCTTGAGTAATTATGTTGTCATGCTGTTATTGATAGATGCAGAGTCATAGAGCTTTGAGTAATGTCAGCTTAAAAAAAAAAAGAGGCTTTAGAAGCAGTGGACATAATTGTATTTCCTTTAACATCCGTGGGAGCATGAAAAGGTCACTACAATATCTCACTAATGGACAGAAATATTTCATTAAGAAGTGGCAAGTACTTGTGTTCCTTTAGTAGAACAAAAGAATTTGTCAGCACAGCCATTCAGTCTCGGGATAGTATTCTTTTCTGCGTTTTTGTTTGTTTTGTTTTAACTTAGTACATTAAGCTTCAACCCTATTCAGGATTTCTAAGCTTATTTTTAAATAAGCTGTTGTATTTGGTTCTCTATTCCTACAATTTCTAAGATCACTTCAGTTATAAATTTATCACATCTTTTTAGTATTACAGGTAGCTGTAATCAGGAGCTATTTATGGATCTAATGCAAAATTCAGTTATACTTTTAGAATATAATTCATGTCCAGTTGGCATTTAGTTAGTTATCTATGCTTGAATGCACCTCTAGGTAATCTGTTGTTTCAGTTTGGATCACTTTGGCCACTCTGACTTTAATATGAGAAGGTCCTGACATCATGATGGAAGTTGATGCTAATTAATTAATCTAATTAATGAAAAGCCACTCATGAACAAGTAAATAATATTGAAAATACCAGAAAAGAATAATTTTTTTAAAATTGGAAAAGTTACGCTCTCCAAGGTGCTTTAATATTTTAAAGAAAGAAAACACTGATTTGCATGTTAGTGTAATATTACACATTTTCATTATAGAATCGGGAAGGAGACTAGAGGAAGAAAATGTAGAGAAATTTTTTGTTACTGCTTTCATAAAAAAAAGGTGGTTTTGTTTGTACTTTCAGATCATTTGGTTCAAAATACAATTTACTAGGATGAGGAAAGAAATTATAGGCCCAGAGGCTTTTCTTCAAGTGTAAAAAAAACCAGCAGTAGCCGATGATAAAACTGGTACAACGATAGCATAGAACACTGTTACTCATTATAGGATATAATATTACTGGAGAAGAATAGCAAAGGACACCACTAACAACACAAGTTGTATATTGACCTGGATTTTATGGGGCTGGTAGGTCTGTGTAAGCTGTGTAGAAATACTCTTCTGTTGGTTAAACTGAAGGTGCTTTTGTTGAACAAAGCCAATGCCTTTGCCATGTATAATCTTTTCTTGATTATCTTAGTAATTTTCTAATGTAGTTAGAATTGCAGACAAGAATTACAGGCAAGAATGATTATTTTATTTGTTGCCAATTTATAGTGACATGCTGTATAGCCTTACCAGCAAAACAACTGCCTTTGTTTCTATGTCCTTTTCTAAGGATCTAGTCACCTGTGTTAGGGCAAGGTACATTCTGCTTTTAAAACAAACTCTGAGAATTTAAGAACATTCAGCTCTCCCTGTCTTTGGTTGAATTGCGGAGAGTGATTTATGCTTCAGCCAGGCATGAAAATAAATAATATTGCTTTTAATTGGTGCGCTTTACAATTTTTATTCCCATAATATAAACATGTAACAATGAAAAATAGTATGTAGACTAAATCTTTTATGACCATTTAAGTGTGGCTAGGGCATATCTCTCTTATTAATGTCAGTAGGGATTTTGCTATTGAAGATAACATGCTTAGGCTTTTCATTACTAGTGAGTTTTAACTGGAGAGTGTGTGAATATCCATGCGTATATGCCTATACCCACACTTACGCGGCTTTTACTCTAATCTGAAAGCGTGCTGTGAATGCAGTTTTGTGAAATAAACAGGGATGTTTTGTTGTGGGTTTTTTTGAGAGTTCACAGGTGGAGATAATTGAGACATTGCAGAATCATAGCAAGGGAATGGTTAAGTATGAAGGTTTTACAAGAAATTCAATCATGATACACTGGTTATAATCTTACTGGCTTCAGTGCTGAAAATCTCATGTGCAAGATAATAATACTTAATTAAAACCTTAATGTATACATGAATGAAAACCATAATTGAAGCAGTACTTCAGTTTTATTTCTGCCAACTTAATTTGTTTGTCTGAACAAGTTAATTAGGCACTGACTCCATGATTGAACGAACTACTTAAACATGTGCTTAATGTTAAACATATGAACCGAGTGATGAAAGTTGGGCATGTGCTGTTTGGCTGAGTCAGGGCTGAAGTTACCCCATCTGTGCGATATCTTAGCCCAGTGATTTACACTGAGAAGTGCAGCTTTTACCTACAAATCTTTTTTTATGTCAGGAAACATTTAGATCTAGTTGATGCTGCTTTGGGGGAGGTTGTGACTGAGACGATCTCTCAAACTCCTTACCAGTCTTGTCTTCTAAGATTTAAATAACGGGAAAACATAAGTGACGAAAAGTCAGAGTTCAAAAATTATTGGTATGATTTGAACGATGTCCTGGAAAATTTGCTACTGTATGTTTAAATTTAAATTATGGTATATCTATAGGCTTACAATAAGCATCCACTTTTGAAGTGATTGCAGTTATGTTTATGAATACTTCTGTGCTGTGCTTTCTGGCAATACTTTTCTATTGTGAAGTGTCACAGCGTTTGAAGGACCACAGAGGCATTAATATGGTTTTGCTGTTCCCTCTTCATTTTGCTGTGTGTACATCCTTTAGAATGCGAACTGGTATCTCTTTTCTCTTTTCTCTTTTCTCTATACCTGCATACTGCTGGCCTACTGTTACTGCGTGTGCTTTTCAGCACCCTTTTGATTAATAGACTGAGGAGCTGGCAGAAAAAGGGGCGATATCCGTGTTCATCCTAATGACAACTCCCTATCAAAGAGTCTTTTCACTCCTGGCTGCCTTCTTGCACTTGGTCAGTATTCACATAATTTCATGGCTGGTTTAGCTAATGTGAAGGCAGCTGACCTTACTACAAACTTCAGCTTTTTAAGAGGCAGGTTTTCTCCATGTGAGAGATCTGAAGTCATTGCTCGGCTTTGTTCTTCCTCCCTGACAGACCATATAGTGCTTGTAGTTTGTTTCTTGTAACCAGTAATGTCACAAAGTTAACAGTCACATGCAGTCCTCTTTCATGTATTATTTACTACAATATCAATTATTTTTATTTATGTATTTTTTTAAACAGGCGTAATACACAATGGATTACTTACTGACTTTGGATTGATATCAGTCATAGCGGTGGGTCTGTAAAAACACGCTTTGATTACATTAACTTCTTAAAAATGAATGGGAGGTCATGCAGTATGAGCCATCGGACAACAGGTATTCCTCATGGACCTATGATGATCAGTGGACAGCAGATCCCACCTATCAGAGTTGATGCAGGAACGCCCTGCCCATCTTCAAATAGCAGCACCCCAAGCCCAGCTATTGGAAACTTGTCTGCCAGCCTACACTTAAAGATTCCCCTTGGAGGAAGGGTAGCTCTTCAGAGCAACATCATTGACAGTACTGTTCACCTTCCCGCTCTAAGTCACAGGAAACAAGTGGTTACAAATGTGAAGCCTCTATTGCAAGCCCCACAGCCCCCAGGACTGCCAGCCCCACAGTCTGTAAAGCCAAAACAGCAAGAATTTGGAAATTCTTTCTCCCCAGGCACAGGTGAAGGTAAGACTCCTTTTTCTATTGCTGTTAGTATTAGCATTTCTTCTCCAGTATCACCTACCCAGATGGTGTTGGGTTTAGTAGATGGAATCCAGTCTCTTCTTTACTGCTGTCTTACTACAAAGGAAGAGATACTGAAACAAATGTTTGCTGTTTTCCACAAAAGTAATTAATTGTTTGATTATTCACAGGGGCTTCGTATTACACAGCAGTTGCTCAGAATCCCGGAGTTGTCCCAAGATTCTTTATAAACAGTGTAGTTTGACTTTCCTTTGGTAACCTCTTGACCTAACCCAGCCTCTTGACTCAATAAATCCAGACAGTCATTTTATGTTCTGTGGCACCAGAATTTTATGAGTGCTATCAGAAACACTCCTTCTTGGATGCATGAACACAGCTTTCCACTGGTGACTAACAAGCTGCTTACTGATGAAAGCAGCAATGTAGTCATGATTTTTAGAGTGCTCAGGCTGAACAAGCTGTAAAGCACTTTGGAGCATGTCTCAACCATAGGTTTGCAAGTCATTTTTTGGAACCACAGTTCATGCTGTAGAAAATAATTATGCATAGCCATCACAGAATTTGGAGGCACTCTGTAAGTGCTCGTGCATCAGAGATTTACCTATCTGTGAGAAAGTACTTGACTGTCTGCTCTTGGGTCTGTGAAGTCAAAACAGAACTTTTACATTTTTAGTACTTCTTGACCTAAAGGAGTCATGATGGAGATGGGGATACTCTTTTGGAGGAGGTTTTGTATCATACTTTCAAAACTGAATATATGTAGACATGAGAATTTAATGTATAGAAAAGAATTAAATGGTTTAAAATACCCAGAAGAGCTTGGGTTGACATCTGAGTGAAACTGCGGAAAAGGAGGCAGAGATTTCCCATTTTGTTCCAAGTGTGTTGCTTCTCTCCGTTTTCTGTTTTTCTTCACTACTTCCCTTTGAAAACCTGGGAAGTCCATCCTTCTTCAGCAAGGCTTGCAGGCTTGAAACCAGGATAATTTCGGAACAAGTTGAAAGTTAACTGCGTGCTTGAGTGCTCTGCTGAGTCAGACCAGTGGTAATGCATATACATATTCATTAGGCGACCTCTGAGATCACCCGTCTGCTGCTCCCTTTGGTGGTGGTGGTGGTGGGTGTAAGTCGCAGCAGAAAGCTTTAAGCTTCTGCTACAGTGAATAGAGGTGGACTCCTCACATGAGCTTTGGAGGAACTTTGCTATCTCTCTTTCACTACAGGTAGAGCCTGATTCCTGCTGCCTTCAAAATTATGTGCCTAAAAACAGGGAATCCAAGAGCCCTATGTAACAGCTAATCCACCGTCAGCACAGGGTGAAGAGAGCATCATCTAGTGTAATGTCCTTGGTTTGGGCATTTTGATCTGCTGTGCCTGACCGCTCTGTTCCTAGCTGCTGTCATTTCCACCTTTTCTTCTTGGCCTGATTACCTGTCACAAATGTAGTCTGCTGTTTTGTGGCATAGTGAGTATTCAGCTGAAGGGCTGGCATTATGTATGAACAGTTCTGGTTAGACAAGATACTATGGACTTTCGCTACAGTGGACTTCAGATTCTGTGGTTTTATGGATTGGGATTAGTAATTCCTCATGCTTTAAAGTTCTTGTTACTAGCAGGACCACTTACAGAGTTGAAGATGAAGCATGCTGGCAACACACCCACTGTGGAAGAGCTAAGGCTCATTCACTTGGTTGTGTCCAGATAATTTTCTAAGATTTTGAACCTTGCTATGCTGTATAAAGCATATTATGTATGTAAGTAAATAAAGCTGTAAACCTTATAAAACTATTCATGTAGTTTATGCTTGTGCAGCTCTTTAATATTTTGTCCTTCTCTAGTGGTGGGTACCTGAAGGGAAATGAAACCTTCACCCCAAGAAGACAACAGTTTTCCTTTTACTGTTGTCTCTGTATCAGTTATGGAGGTTTGTACTATTGGAAGCTGGTTTTTGTTGGTTTTTTTTGTTTTTTTACTTTAAAACACATTGGATAGTAAAAGCAGCAAGATACACAACAAAATGACTTGTTGGTGGTTTTGCAATAGTTTCCCTGCATTCTTTCAATAATGAATAAAACAGTTTAAACAAAAACCTCAGAAGCGTCAGCCTGGGATGGAGGAAAGAACAGAATATTTTGGGGCCATCCAGTTGTGTGCCTTGGTTTATACAGAGGCTTTTTTTCTTTTGACAGGAGGTGGTGCTGAGTGCACAAAGAGAACAGTAATAAGCTGCAGTCACCGCAACACGCAGGGAGTTTTTACTTTGCATGAAGACTCTCTTTATCTTGTATAGTGTTACAAAGCTTTGAAAGGAGATGATTTTTAGGAAGGGTGCCACCTAAGTCACGTTAAGAGAAACTGTTAACGCTTGCGTGCATGATGAGAACCTGAAGCACATTGTGCTGTGTTACCATATGCAGGGAAAAAAGCAAGTCTGAACATGCACTGGTGTACATCTCTGACTTCAGTTGCTTTATCTCCTGTGTTGTACTGATGGTATACGAGCTTTCTAGTACTATGTTGTGCATATGAAAAAGAAGATAGTATAGTGGTGGATTTTTTTCAGTACAGAAAAATGTGCTGGTGTAGTGATTTTATTTTTTCGCTGGGAGTGTACACTTTTGTGTACTCATGTTAGATATTCTCACAGAGAAATTAGGTGCAAAATGCAGGTGTAACAGTACATGTATTTACCATTGGACATCTCCGGTCTCTCATTTTGTTTGATATCTGTATTTGACCACTTTTCGTGAATAACCAGTTTCACACCTTTTGGATTTACTCAGGCCTAGAAGGAGATTTTTACTGACAGTATCTGCTGAGGTGATAGTGAGCTAGAGAGACATCAGGCAGGAATGAGCAGAAAGGGGAAAAGGGAGAGAACAGTAAAGGAAGACACAAGACAATAACCTGGTCAGCACTGGCCTTCAACTTCTCTCATCAATGCACATCTTTTGACAGAAGTCATGTAATGAATAATAATATAATTTCAAAAATCCAGCTTTCTACTGAGTGTTCTAGTAAGAAGGTATTTTTTTAATTGTGTAAATTTCAAGTAGTTCAAATGAGAACTGTGATCTAAATGTAGTGATGTCCAAAAGTTATGTATTCATGGAATTGTTACCAGCATATCTGCACTTTATACACATTTGAATAGTATTTTGTTTTCTAGAAAACCTAGTAGCTGTTCTTATTGCTTGTCTTACTTATTCATCTGTGTAGACAATGGACTTGTGAGTGTGAGCTGGACTATGTGCAGGCATATCCTGAATGTTCTCTCATGCAGGAATAAAAATCCCAAATCTTTCTGAAAAGAACACATTTTCTGAAGGGACCGATATGTTCAACACCTACACTGGTTTCTCTTACTCAGTGAATGAAAACATGTTTTTGAAGTCCATCAAGAGGCATTAAAGATAAACATACCCCTGCTGGTGCAGGCAGTTGTGGAAAGTGGCTGTGGGAGTAGTTGTGGAGAACACCTTGTACTTTTCCCTCAGCATTATTTGTAAGCACCACTGGAGGAATAGTCCTGCTGGAGGAGTTGGATCCTTGATCTGAATTTCTGTGATTGTACTTAACATGCTTATCGTAGTTCATTCAAAATTTAGGAGTGGATTTGGCAGTCCTGTAAGACAATATACTGTAGTCTTAAAGCTTCTTGGATTTGGATGATGGAAAAATTTTCAATGATGTGGCTGAAGTTCTGTACTGAGGTGCTGTTGGTGGAGGTGATGCAGCTGCTGCAGCTCCAGCCACCACGCTCATAACATGATGGAGAGGTTCAACATGGACATGGGGAGGGGAGAGGAAGCCCATCAGCCTGGCTTTTGGTCTTCCTTATTGTGATTGTAGTTTGAGCTCGTATGTCTGGCAAGACTTTCTAGAAGTTGTGAGCTGCTCTCAGCCAGGAGATCCGTAGCCATCTCCTTCTGTCCCCTGTTCTCCCTGGCAGCAGGTAAAACAGCACAGGTGGGGAGTTCAAGCCTTGGACACCAATCTGGCCTTTGGTTCCGCCCTGACTGCTCTACTAAAAGCAGTGTAGGCAACATGTAGGTATGTGACTAAAGCTGTGTTACAGTTGTGAAGAGTTGACATGAAAATACTTGAGATGGAACTTGAAGAAGCAAATCTGGACATCTGTTAGTAAGAAATGCAGAAATGTGTGCAGATAGGCATGGACCCCTTTTGTTCTCCTTTTCCAGGGCCATTGAAAAGACTGCTGTTGTCTTCCATTTCTGTGGTCCCTGCAGTGTTAAGTGTTCCTTGACATGAAAAATCAGCTTGTATTTTATTCCCTATTTTCTTGCAAATCTGACTGTAAATTTTTCCTAGCAAAATAAGTAAGTTAGTTCATGTTCATGTGTACGATGAGCACGTTTCCTGTTGGAGATCATTAAGGCTTTTAATTATCCTGGAAGTAGTTGACAGGCGTTAAATCTTGGGATTGGGATTTTTTTTTTTTTTTTTTCCCCCCCTCCCCAGAGGCTCTGGAAGAAGAAGCAGCTCCAACGCTGCTAAGCTGTGTGAGAATTGCGAACTTGGTCAGGGAGGATCGTTTGTCTCCAGTTGCCAAGAGAACCTTGTTTCACTTTTGAACAATAACTGCATGGGTCTGTGAGGAGTGTTATATGCAGAAGTGTTAATCAGTAAGCAGCTTGAGCCACACTTGAAATCTCTTTAACATACTTATTTTGCTCTCCAGTACTGTTGTTTTTACGTGTCAGTTGGCGCAGTCTGAAAAAAAATGTTCATCAGTATTCTGTGCAGTTCCTTAGGCAGAAAGCTTGACTCAAGACTTATTTTCTTTTTCAGTTGTTTTCTATAATCAATTGTCAGTAGTTTTAAAGCCTGGTTATTGATGATGTTTAGGTACAGCAAAGTGATTAAGTGATAATGATCTTAGTTTTATCCAGCATGACACATTTTCCAGCTTTGCATATGCTTCGGTGGCCTTGTTATGCTTCAAAAACAACAAAGGATCCATCAAGGCAAGGAAATCATTGCTTGCAGCTCTGGCAGTTGTTGGGGAAATCTATTCTGAAGACAGTAGGGATGGGTCTTAGTAGATTCTGCTCTTTTTTGTTTGACTAGACCAGATTTGTCTGGTCTAGGACTTTCCAAAAGGGCACAGCTGAGAACATGAGATTCCCCAAGTTTAATTCTGCAAGTAGTTTTAGGAGCTGGATGTCTAGCAATTCTGGTCAGGTTTGGGAAGGTTCACTGCTGTTCTTGGTATGCTTCTCATAGAATCTACAAGAGGTTTACTTCATTTTTATGTAAAAGGTGGTGCACAGATTCCTATTGCAAGATGTTCCCTTGGAGTGCTTATTTCAGGTTAATTTTTTTTTCCCTATCTGTCATGTTTCAGGCATGGTTCAATCCTGAACATAAACGATATTCAGTCAACTCTTGAACACAGATGATGGAAGGTGGTGATTTACATTGACTCTGTACTTTCAGAGTCTTTATCTTAAGCATTCAGAATTTTGTTTAAGAATAAAACGTTTAGGAAAATAAAAATAGCTGGTGATACCAAAATGCATGTTGGACTGTGTGTTACAAAGGCCCCAGGCAACTTACAAAAAAAAAAGTCTTAGGCTTAATGCCAAAAAGGATCTACTTTACACAGGAACTGTAAAATCCCTCAAGAGTATTAGGCATATTGCCAACACTTACCCATTCTGTGTTAAGATCATCATTTAACTTCTCTTATACCCAGCCTTATACCTTTACCCTCTGCTTTGTGGGCCTGGACAGTGAGCTTTAAAATGAATTGCAGCTATCCAAAATACAGTCTAGCGAAGGGATAGGTTTAAGTAAAACTCATATTTTGTAGTTTTCTTAAACCAAATCTTATTCTTTCAGAGTGGGGCAGACCAGTTGAAGGTGATGGGGTGTATTTATCGACAGCTTTATGACACCTCTTTTCACCATGATGACAGCGTGCTGTTGTCAGTAGCATCCAAAGAGTATCTCCAGCTGGAAGGATGCAAAAACACCATGGGCAAGCTGAATGGGGGAGGCTACACCAAGCTCACGACCCCATGGGCAACCTCCGGTGGAGATCTTAGCATGCCTTTGAATGTCCGCCCCAGCAAAATACCCAAAGGATAAAATCAAGGCAGATGTACCTTCTAGAAAGAGTGACTCTTCCAGGAATTTCCATTTCCTTTTTTTCTCCATTGTCACTGATTAAAGGATGCTTATGCATCTGCACTTATGTCATCCTAAAAATGGCTAATGATTTTGTATCTTCCTTCAAGTTTGCAGAGGGGAAAATTTGATGCCTCAGGTCAAGACATCATAAATAAGGAAACCAAAACAGGCCAAACTATTGTATTTTCACTTTACTTTGTTAGAGAATCTTCAGCTTAGTGCACGATTTTTCAGGTTTGTTTTACCACCAGGAGGTGGCACTAACAAAGTCTGTTATCCTACAGAGTGATGCATGTTTCAGCCACCTTTGTATAGGGGAAATTTGGAATAAAAATCCAGTTGAAATATGAAAGTTCTGCAAGTCTTGTACCAGGAAATTCTTGAAAACTGCATTGAGGCCACCTCCCCCTCTGAGTGAAGTAAGATTTGAGATTTTTGGTGTGAATAAGGGTAAGTCACTTAAATTTGCTGTGCCTCTATTCTTTTCATTGCCAGATTTGGGATAAGTTATTTTTACATTTATACAGTGCTTAGAGATCTCTACTTGAAGTGCAATTTATTGATGTCAAACACAAAATTAATTTCAGGGCTGCATGTGCACCTACAGAGAGAGAACAGGTTGTTTGTGCGTTGCTGTGGAGGAGCAGGGGGCCAAAAATCAGCTTGGTGCACAGCTAAGCATAGAGGTGCACAAATACTGAATTTGCAGATTGATTTGGGCTTTTTTTGCATACTACCGTTGTGTTCTTCTTGAACAATATTGCTTTTCCTCGCAGTGCTATAACATGATCTTCACCATGGTAATGTTCATTTGGTCCCTGCTGCTGCAGACCTGTTTGACGATAGTGAAAGGGAAGTTTACCAACTACTTGCTTTGCTTTAGGTGCCCTCTCTTACCCCTCACCCACAGAAAGCAATGACAAGAGAAGCTGTTCTTCTGACATCTATTCTGTACATAAAGTGCAAAAATGGTCTTTCAGTTACTTTCAGGGCTCTCACACAGTGAGAACCTCTATACTTGGAATAGTCCTGCGAGGAGCAGGGAGTTGGACTCTATGATCTTTATGGGTCCCTTCCAACTTGAGATATGCTGTGATTCTATGTTTCTATAATTCCTCTGTGAATAAAAGCGGGAATTGTCTGCACCATTGAGATTTTTGTCTTTTCTATTTTACTTATGGCTAGTCTTTCTGAAGCTGAATTTGACAATTAGTTCTGTCTCCTAGTTCAAGGATGCTAGGGGAATTAGTTCAGTTGTATCTGACCTGCTTCTAACTGGGTTATAAATAGCCCGCACACTGTCCTTTGTCTGTGTTTCTGTACCACTTGTCCCTTCCAGGGTAAATTTCATCTCAGGCCAGTGAGGTGTTCAGGCATTGCATGTTACCTTATACTTGAATTAGTGGAGTGTGTCCTGCCCTGCTGGTTCTAAGAGTGTAGATCATCTTCTCAGCAGACTTGAGATGCCAGCTCAATATGTGTTGGGTGCAGCAGACGGGGCATTGGGCAGGGAATGCAGAGATGTAAGATGTGAAAACATGTCTCAGTTGATGTTCTTGTCAAAACTTGGTATTTGCATCAACGTGGCAGAATCTTACTTTGGTCTCTGCTGTGTTACTTGCTGATGTATCCTCTTGAACTATTGTGTCACATTTTAGCTCTATGTCCCCCTGTTCTCACTCTTCCCATTTGTCTCTCTTTTCAGTTTAGATTCATGATGAAGAGTTTATTTATTTTACATTTGCCCGTTGACAGACACAACCACAACTGCAGCCTCTGGGCACTACTGCAATGCAAGTCACAATGACAATGATGAAAATATAATACATATTAATGGGTGTGATATAAGTGTCTATAGTGAAAAGTAAATGGAGAGATTATTCTCTGTCAAACGAACAAAAAAATTTTAGATATGGTATTAACTGTGAGGTACCAGAACAAATATACTGCCATGAAATGCTTGCTTTAGTCTTTTAAATGGTATTAATATGAACTGCAACAGCCAAGTGTGTTTTTTATCTTTTAGCTTCCATGATTAACTTGTTGGGTAAATGGAATCATGGCAAAATAGTCATTATTGACTGCTGTGACTTTACCAAGGAAACTTGTTTGATGATAAAGTGGTACTACTTCTGTATTTCAGTAGAGAAATGTTTTCAGTTCTGGTGGGTCCATGTGGGATTTTAATCTTTTCATTTATCTTTGATAGTTGATCTTTCAAAACCAATAAACACCTTCTGTTCATTGTTTTAAGTTAAAAATCTAGATTATTCATAGAAGGGGAACATTTTTGAGACTGGGTGAACAGCTAGAGAAGTTTGTTGTCTGCATTTAACCATGATATTTATGGGACTAAGTCAAAAATTGCCATTTTTTACCAATGTTTGTGAAATTCTGCAGGTGGCAAACATGTCCTTCAGCTGTTTTGTGGCCAGTGGTTCTACTGAAATTTAGGAGGCAGAACTAGTAGTGCCTGCGTGTCACAGGGCTACATTTGCTGTGGAAGCTGATCAACTGTTGAATTGTTTTTAGAAGTTGGAAGTCAGCTCTGTAGACTTCCAACTATTGCCCCCGTCCTGCCCAGAATGGGAAGGGGATATAAGGAACACATCTCACATCATGAAAAGCAGGAGGGCCTGGGGCAGGAGCAGGGAATGAGATATTTCCTTCGCTGAGCCCTTTCCCTCAGTCTCTTGATACAAAATACAGTTGATTCGTAAGACTGTGTGAAAAAAAGAAAGAAAAAAATGTATCCAGGCAATATTCTCCAGTTGCAGCTCTAAATGGATGAAATGGAACTTTTCCCTGTGATAAAAATCTCAGTTCATTGGGGTTTTATGTGGTCTGTTCTACAGATACCATGCAGTTGTTTAAGTGGTTTTCCCTGGGCTGTATAGAAAAATATATCCCTATTTAGTCTAACCATTGGACACGTTAATAGTCTGAAACAGAACACGGTTCACTTTTGCTACTGCTGTCTTTTCACCAGAAAAACATATTTTAAAAGCCTTTATGACAAGATGATCAGAAAGAGGACTTCCTTTCTGGAGCAGTTACCCTGCTCTATGGTGGAAGTTGTTCCATTTAACTTCTATCATGAAGTTTATTGTCTGCTCAGGCAGAACCAGTATTTGGACAGTTAGGACAGTAGCAAATGCTTTGCTAATTGAGTATCTTAGACTTTTTTTTTTTTCTGTTGTGGATGCATATAATCCACATTTCAATGAATGCATTAATGATTGAGAGCACTGCAGTACATTTCTTCTGACAGGACATTTTAAATTGCATAAATTGGCAATCATTGCAGTCAGTTATCCCGCTTGCTGTATAACAAGGCTGTACATTTGTACACATGACATTTCTGGAGACTGACCTTCAGGAGAAATGAAGTTAATTAACTAAACAGTTACTAGGATGCTTCTGAAATAATGAAAAATGCTTGCATCTTTGGGTGGTCGCTCTTGCAACTGGGTTCACTGATCTAGTCCTGTGTTTTTGAACATACTGTCTTTCTGCACCTCTACCTAGAAATATCCCTAAACTGTTGCAGTGAAATTATTTGAAGTTGGGAGCTAGATTTCAGATGAAAACTATTCTTATGCAAACCTACAGCTGTTTACTTGGAAACTACATTCACATCAGATGTGTGCCAGCATGTGATTGATTAAAATTTCATATATAGGTGTAACTTCAGTTTGGCATATGTGTATTTTTAGATGCAGGTTTTGTTTCACAATACAAACACACAGTTTGTATACTTGAGCATTTGTTTGTTCTTTTTTTGGAAGCACATGTCTAGAGTTCTGTAAAATTTCACTGTGAAATTGGACGTCTTGTTTAGGCCTGTATATGGGCAACTGAAAGTAGAGGAGGGCTGGTGCATGTGAGAAACGTACCATCAGTCAGTCACTGTAGCTCTGGCTCTCTTGACAGTAGCAAACATTTGTCATGAAAAAGCATATAAGCATGTGTTTAATAATACTGGTTTAAGTGACACACTGCATCTGTCTGGTATAGACCTGCCAACTTTTATCTTCCTGCATAAGAGGTTTCAAACAATAATACGAAGAGAGTCTGTCTACAGTGGATTATTATGCTTTAATGAGCAGAGACCACCATCTCTTCAGGTTTGCCAATTTAACCATGAGTTAAAAAAAAAGACGTTTTGTCTGAGGACAGCACTGAGCTGAGAGGTCGGCAGAGGAGAGGTGCCTTCCCCAGCTTTAGTTATTACAGCAAAGTAAAAGTTCTGGAAATAATTTTGGCATGACAGGTTGCCCTGCAGGTGTTCACATGGCAGGCGGATAGTGTCTAAGGGGATATCTCTCCAGGGCATGAGTCTTCTGTTGGTGCTTGGAGTGGGTGAACCTCAGGCAGTGAGAAGAACTGGTGAGAAGAACTACTGGCTGACCCATGGTAGCTGTGTGCGATGGTGAGGAAACCTCTGTTTTCATCACTACAGTTTCCCCTTGCAAATGCATCCAAAAGCTTCGTGAATTTAGTTCCCTGAAATGACACCAAATCTTGCTCCAGCTAAATTCCTACTGAAATCAGTGGTGTACTCAGAACTTCATATTTGGGCTGTAATAAGGGATTACTTTGCACATTGATGTAACTCTTGTCTGCATAGTCTGAATTATTTTGCAGAGCCTCCCGCTTCTTTGAGGGCAGATCAATAGGGTTCATTCTGGAGGCATTCCTTTGTGTTCAGGAAAGGCTGCTTTGACTGACTTTGCCTTAGTACTATTTATTTTTTAATGAAATGAAGCCTTAAGAAAAGATATTTACTGCAGATGAATATGAAGAAGAAAAGATATTTAAACGATGGTGAGTGGATGCAGTACTTTATAAGTACAGTTTCATTTTCAACTTCCTTGCAGTGTCTGTCTCTTTTTTTTTTTAAAAAAAAGAAAAAGAGAGATGGCATTGGAGGTACTTGAGCATTGCTATCTGGTCTGTCTCTCACCTGCAGGGAAATAAGCTCCATCAGACTAAAATCTGTCTCCCACTAAAGAAGCTATATTTTGGTCTTCAGCAGGTCTTTCCCTGCAGTTTCGTGGAACTAGTATTGTTTCATTTGCGTGAGAATCCAGACTCTTCTGCTTTTATGAAAAACCTTTGAGTGATTTCTACCTTGTATTTGGTAAAAATGCTTTACAGAATCAACATTTGAAGAATTAATTACTAAAATATTCAACAGTAGATTGAAAATAGTATATTAAAAAAACCCCAGTAGATTAAAATTTGCAATATGGCTAAAAAAACCCACTGACCATTATTAAGAGCTTCCAAATTGGAAATGGCAAATGGCAACTGGAAATGGCAAGTTTTAAAGTAACTTTCCCCCCAAAATGTTCTTTGCTTTTCATATTGGTCAAAGATAATACTAAAAATGTAAGTGTTTAAAATTGTCAGCTGTGATTTCTGAGTCTGTGGTCCATAAGTGGTATAGCTCTGCTGAACAGTCCCAAGAAGGTTTCAGGAACGCCACCTCCGTGCAATGTCTGGTTTAGTTCCCCAGCTGTTAGTGGAGATAACAGCAGTTAACATCTGTGGTAGGGCATTCTGTTTGGCCTATCATAGATAGATAGATATCAATAGATACGCCAAGACTTAAGGTAAGTTTTCTAAATAAGCCATTATGAAAAATAAGATAACAGCTAGGACTGACTTCATAAAAAGAGAAATGTGAAAGTCGTAAGAGGAGAAATCAAAATGTTTATTCATAAACCCCACAGGGTCTTATATGGAGTTCTTGCTGGCAATCAGTGCAGGGGTCTGGGTGCTGTGGGAAGCCCTGCCTGGTCCTCTCCAGTCCTTTGCAAAGTCTTTGTGCCTCTCTCCCCTGAGATGTGACTGTCTGTCCACTCACTGCCATCTCCTCAGCTCCAGCCTGGCACCGTGCTGTACCCTGCTGTCTCCAGCCCTCTCTCCCTCCACTAGCCCAGCAGCTCCCAAAAGGAGGCAGGGTCTCTCATCCCCGAAGGGATGACCATGACCCCAGGGCCCTGCCCCTTCTAACAGCAAGCACAGGCAACCAGGAGCACACAGCTCAGGTCAGGCTGCCACAGCTCCATTGCATTTCCAGGAGCTGTGGGATTCAAGAAGATGTGCAAACTGCTCTAGGAGCTTCTAGAAGAAATGTTATGTCATTTCCAAAAAGGGGTTCCATTCAAACGGAGAGTGAATTTATTAGGCAGGATTATGTTTTATGAACATATAACGTATTCAGGTTTTGTTGGTTATGAACACCAAGAGTGATGATCTCATATGAGCAGCAATGAAATTGTAGAGGTTCCTCTGTTTAGGTGGTAGTTGGTATTGACTGGACTGAAGATGGAGATAGAGAGATGAAAAGGTTCTCTCTCTGCTTTTTTTTTGCCCCCTCAGTATCCTCAAATCTTCGGGTTTTGATGAAAAATGTTTCTCTTTATTTCACCTGGAAGTCTCTTTTCTTTATTTCGCCTCTTTTCTTTACTGTTATTTGAGTGAGAAGTCTAAGGCTAAACTGAGTGCTTTTAACTAGTGTTATATCCTGCCTTTTACATTAAAAAAATTAGCTTTACTTTACAGTTTAGGAATACAGTTTGTCTCAGTCTGCCTGTTTCTGAGACTTGGATGAGATTTGACCACTGAAAAGAAGAATTTTATCATGAAGGGTTTGGAAGCATCCTAAATAAGTGTTTTGAGCACAGAAGTTTGCTTTTTAAAAAAATAATCTATCTACAGTTTAATTTTTTTTTCTTAGAAAGGCAAAAAGAAATTAGATACTCATAATAAAAAGGCAATTTCAATATTTGCCTGAATTTATAATTAATGCTTTATTCACATACCAGTGTAGTATGACAGGCAGTCGTCATCATTGCTGACATTATCGACAGGAAGTTTGCTTTGGCAGCTACATATAGTTCTTAATTGCATAACATACACTTTAACATCCTTGTTCTTCCTACTGAAATGTTTTCAATTGCTTTACTTCAGAGGGTAAGTCAGGAGTTCAGCAGTAGCATATTTGATCTAGATTGAACTTGCATTTACTATATACTACTGTTTGAACATCTGTTAATAAATCTGCAGCTGGCTTTCAAGTTCCAGCTAACCGAACTATAATTGGTCTGTCAGCAGCATTCCCAAATAAATGTGCTTCTAAAAAACTACTGACCCAGCATTGGTGTCAATTAATTAGTGAAATGTATCTTCCAACAAAATCCACACTGCTTCCTGTGAATGTTTTGATGATTTTGGCAGTAAGAGAGGACTGCTTGGATATTTACTTGTTTAAACATGTAGCGAGAACGTGAGTTGGCTTTCAAATAAAAGGAAATGTTTAAAAAAATCTTTTGTAATGTAAGAGAAATGCTGTTCATTTTGGAACCCGGAGGCCTGCTGAAAGACCACTTTTGGTATCCTGTGTACCCTTCCTGACCAGCTCCTGAGCCGTGGGATGGTTAATGCTGCTGCCTGACTGTTCTTTGCCCACAGAGGTGCAAGGCTGGTGGGTTTTGCCCACTTAATCTGTGTTCAGATTCTTGCTAGCTTTCCTGCACCACCTAAAGTGATTTTCTATTTTGACTTCTTGGTGCATTGGCATCTTTCCCGCCTTGCATATACTTTCTCAACTACTTTCTTCATTGGTGTGAAATGCGGTTACACATCTTATTTCCATGTGCATTTATTTTTGAGTGCATCCTGTGTGTTCATAAGAGAACAGGGAAATGTCTGCCCTGAGCCATCAGTATTTATCTCTGCAATTACTGGGATTAACATGATGGGAATATTGTTTCTGGCATCTTGATTGGTTGCAGTGGAAGTGATTGTTATTTAACTGCACTTGCTCCTGTGTGAAGGTGGGAGAGGGAGCAGAGGAGCCATAATGGAAGATTTTTGGGTTATTGAATGCATTTTAGAAATGCATGGAGAGGGAAAAGGAATACGGAAATTAATGTTACATAGATTTGTATATTCATATCCATTCATTCATTTGTAATCACACAAAGTCTGGACAATATTCAAAACGCAGTGAAACCATCAATTTTTGGTCAATCTGTTTATTACTGTTAACTGGGATGGGGATGGGAAGCATTTGTTTTGTAAGATGGCTTTATATAGTTAATAGTTGAATTGCTAAACTCTGCCTAGAACCTTGTGTTAACACCATTAATTTTTTACATTTTTTCCTATGGCTGTTTTGAATTTCTTTCTCACAGAAGACAAATCATTTTCTTGCTAAATATGGAAGCTGCTGAAGACATTGAAACTTTTATTGACCCCATGACAAGTCCTGTGCAGAAATTAAGTAGGGTTGATATCTCACTGGGACATTTAATTTACTGGGCATTTGAAAGGTGGAACAGCTTTGAGTGTGCCCTAGGAAATAGTTGGAAAACAAATGAGACAGACCATGTGTGCAGTTAGCTACTGGAAAACTCACCCATGCCTGTTCCACATAGCCCCTGGACTGGTGGTTATCGAAGGCCACTGGTCCCCACCGGCTGGGACTGTGGGTAAGTCCTGGTGTCCCCAGTCACAATTCTGTCTCCTTTCCCTCTACGTCTACTCTGTCAGCAAGCCTTTCCAGAAACCAGCATGCTTGTGCAGGGTGTGCCTTGGAGCTTCGTCCTGTATCTCAGATAACCCTGTCTTCTCCTCCTCTTCTGTATCTCCTTGGCACTCACCTTGCGGCAGCTCAGCCTCTACCAGTCACGTCGAACAGCACTGACGGAAATGGAAAACTTGCTCATGTAAAGAGCAAGTACAGTACATTGTAATTTTGTGAGGTGAAGAAACTGTAACTTGGGGCTTGCAAGAATTCTCTATCTTTCACTTGTGGGGAAAAAAAACAAATCCCCAACTCCAGCGATGAGTCTAATATGAAAAAGAAGCCTAAATGGACCTAGATTTTAAATTTTACCCTTGACAAATGTAATTATTATCTGATATGGAAAACATTGTAGCGACAGATTCTGAACCTCTTATGCCTACTAAATACTAGGCTGTGTAAAGTTAAGGGCTAATGGGAGTAAAGGATCATAATCTGGACCACAGAAGATTAAAATGTCAGTATATGTAGGGCAACTGGGATTGAAATTTGAAAGTGTAATTCAAATACAGGTATTCTGCTATGAGCACCATTCTTGATTCAAGTTTAGCAAGTGCTTGTGCACTTGCATTGATTTTAAGTATGCATTCAGATTGGCTTCATTTCTTGTGTGGGTTCATAAATATTTTCATAGATTTGGGTCTTAACATTCTGTGGATTGAAGGACATATTTAGACTTGTATATTTTCTTATCGTTGTACACTGATGTCTATAAAGAGAAAAATAAAGATTTTTTTTTTTCTTTGGAGGTCAAGTGGCTGAAGTGTTCTCAGCCTTCAAACCTAAAACACAATGCACAAGTCTTCCTCCCAGAAGGAGGAAAATGACCTTCCTTTGTGTGTATTCTGTAGAAAACAGTCATGATCACTGGTAACTATGGTACTAGGAAAGTGCACTGAGGAGAAAACGTGGACCTTCTTGGGCTGGTGACTCTGCATAAGGCCTTCTGAGTGGGAAGATCAGCCCCAGTGCTGTCTGAGAGAGTTTTGAAAATATGAGCTGGGAAGCTCTTTATACATGTCTGTGTCCCTCGCTGGTCACAAAAGCAGGAGTTTGTACATTCTTATTACCAGAAAATATTGCATGAACATTCCCTGACTCCAATATGAGTTTCTTCTTCATTCTGGAGATTTTTTTAATTAACTTCTTCTGTTAAGAGACATGGTAGCATCTGTGCAGCTGGGAAGACACTTCTTTTAGATGGTAACAACTTCGCCCTCTCAAAGGGTGAAGTTGAAACTCAAAATTAAAGGTTGCTGGAGCAGTTTATTTTTCAGCCTTTGTGGACATGTCATAGAAGTTTTATTATAAAAATCTAGACTTTTATAGAATCTAATGGAAAACTATGTCTATAGTGGCTATTTCTGCAGAAGTGTTGAAAGTGTAGGAAAAACTTTGTTAGATTCTAGAGGTTTAGACTGATTTATTGAATTCCAATTAAATTCCATAACATGGTATTATTCGTAGGAGAGATTTGATTGAAATTAATATGGTAAAAATAGTGTTGAAAGAAAGATAATTGAGTTTGGATTACAAACTGTCAAAGATAAGTCACTTATTAAGTAGTAACAGTAGCTTTGAAAGATAAGAGAAAAAGAGCATATATGAATTTTTTCTCTCTAAGTGTCTTCTCCCTCAACTTCTCAAAGGCCCTGGATTATTTTAGAACAGGAAAAACAAACTGCTAAAGACATAATAAGGTGTAGAAGACTGGCAAAGCATCTGATTTTCCAACAGCAAACATTTTTTAAAATACTGTTGAACTATTTAAAGAGAAAACTGAGCACCAGTATTTTTGGTCGTTCATACCTAATACTTGGTTGCAAAGGATGCAATCTGAAGTTCAGATAGCGTCATTAAAATAGGAGAATTGCTGCTCCTAATGAGGTATGATGAGATTTAGGGTTTGATTCTTAGAAACTATTTTCTTCCATTTTTCTGTTTAATATTCTGTTTACAGTATTTCTGCCTATTATCCATTTATGTAGTAATACATGCACAAATCCTAAATTTATATGCTCATGTATCAATACAAATTCAAAAGACATGATGTAGACCTACTTTATTCCTATGTACAAGTGAATCAACTAGTGTAACTGTCTAAAGTGTGACCAGAAAAATAGCACCCACTGATAACTGCTGTGTGTTTGTGATAATACTCTCATCACTGAAGTGAAAAAACATACCAGCTGCTTTTTTGTATTGCAGTAGGACATTATGACAGATTCATAGAATCATAGCATCGTTTGGGTTGGAAGGGACCTTTAAAAATCACCTAGCCCCACCCCCCCTGCCGTGAGCAGGGACACCTTCAACTAGAGGAGGTTGCTCAGAGCCCCATCCAACCTGACCTTGAAGAATGTTTCCAGGGATGGGGCATCTACCACCTCTCTGGGCAACCTGTGCCAGTGTTTCACCACCCTCATTGCGAAAAACGTCTTCATTATATCTAGTCTAAATCTACACTTTTTTGGTTAAAACTGTAACCACTTGTTCTATCGCAACAAGCCCTGTTAAGAAGTCTGTCCTCATCATTCCTATAGGCCCCCTTTAAGTACTGGAAGGCTGCCATAAGGTCTCCCTGGAGCCTTCTCTTCTCCAGGCTGAACAACCCCAACTCTCTCAGCCTGTCCTCACAGGAGAGGTGTTCCAGCCCTTGGATCATTTTGGTGGCCTCCTCTGGACCCGCTCCAACAGGTCCATGTCTTTCCTGTGCTGAGGGCTCCAGAGCTGGACACAAGACTCCAGGTGGGGTCTCACCAGAGCAGACTAGAGGGGCAGAATCCCCTCCCTCGACCTGCTGGCCACGCTGCTTGGATGCAGCCCAGGATACAGTTGGCAATACTATCTTCCCTTTTATACTGAAAGATTAAAAAAACCCCCAAAACCGACACATGAAATGACATCTCTCTATTGTATTTATGTCTGTTAACTTCTGTAGGAAACTATGATTTCTTTCCCTGATCTCCAGTTTTGCTGCTTTCTCACTAGCAATTCCTCTTCTAAGTGCTCCTAGTCATTGCTAATACTGTATCTGCCAAAATCTGCTGCTGTTACTGTACAAAAAATGTACAACTGCACATTACAGAAGTGTGTTAATATCTGCACAGTGCCTGTGGCCATACCTCTCAGTTACCTGTCACATGCCTTCAGTATGTCTCTGTTTGTCTGAAATGTACCTGGTCTATGAATATTAATAAACATTTTCAGGTGCTGCTGAGTCCTATTAAAAATTTCACAGCATCTTTCTTTGCGTTAGGTCTGTAGTTTTATGTGGAGGGTGAATTCTCGGCAAGGATGAGTAGGAGCACCTCTAAAGTAGTGGCCGTGGCAGCCGCGGTGACTCGGTACACGGGTTAGTACTTGTCGTTTCCCCAGAGTGGTAGCACATGTCAGAAGCACCTTTGGGGAAGTGGTCCTTTAACAGATGCAATGAAATCAAGTGAGGTGGAGGGCAGTGGTAAGTGTAACTCCTGCTTTTCATCCCTCAGTGATTGTGTTCTTGCTTCCAGTCTATCTTCTCCCATCCTCATTGTGCTCTGGTTCTTTCCCCAGCATTGCTACCTTTTATTTCTGGACTTTTCAAAGCACTGCTCAAATCCCCCCTTGGTCTCCAGTTTCTTTATAGAGTGATGAAAAGCTACTCTGACAGCAGTCACAATAAGCAACAGTGTTCCAGTGTTAAAAATACATACTTTACATGCAGCTGCAGAAAGGCATCCGTACAGAGCAGCTATAGCTGCAGTGTGAAACAGCTGCCGTGTGAATAATTGAAGTCGTCTTCTCGCACAAGAAGGTAATGTCTTTTTTTAAATGCAGATTTCTTGTATTACTTTGCCTTTTACTTGTGATAAGACTGATACTGACTGCAATTTGCTTGGCTGTCAGAGCTGAAAGTGTGTGAAGGGATACCTGTGGGAGGAAGAGGGAGAACAAAGTGTACGTGCCCCATGTTTACTTAACCACAATACAATTCTTCCAGCTGGACAAAGGGAATATGCTGCTAATTGCCCTGCTACAAGCCAAGGGGAACACCAAGGACCCAATCTGTGTAAATGACACTCGGGTTACTTGAGAAGTTTTGCAAAGCTGTGCTTCTGAGGGAGAGACCTGGGAAGCACTGTGCCTCAAAGTTCACAGGTTTCACCAGGAAGATGCAGTTTAGGTTTACTTTGGTTTGTATACTTTATTTTCTTTACTTTTACTTTACTATTGTCTGCCTTTGTCTAGACCACATACTGTAGGATCAGTCTTATTGGACTTTTTATTGTCCTGTTGTTGGACACTGAGAAAAGCATAGCTGTCTCAGTCTGGTAGTGCTTGCTTCATCTTATCTTTGCTCCTCTGAAATACAAATTGTGATTGTCTTATGGCCTCATACATGAAAGGAGAAGACAGACCACTGAAAACAAAATTTCCAGACCCAGCTTACTGCACTCTGATCCTTCGTAGCCTTCAGAAAAAAGTTGACTATTTCTGTATGGAAGCCAAGAGTAAAGGAAAGACAATGAAACAGGCTAGATGCTCTGCATTACAAGAAAAAACGCTCGCTCAAAACCAAAAAACCTGCACTTGGTTTATTCCTTTTAAGCAGCATAAAGCACAACATACCCTACAGAAAAAAATCAGAGTATTACTACACACTAGACAATTCTTACTCTTACAGTGTATTGGGTGTTAAAGCATCTAGAAAATATTGTGTTTTCACAAAAGCCTGTCAGGAAAATGAAGTCTCAGAACACTGACTACATGATGATGTGCTTGAATTTGCTATAGCTGCTTGCACATTTCATTGGCGGGCTTTTTTTAAACCTTCGGTGATGGTCTCACTTTGACTGATCCTGAGGTTTGAGTGTAGTGGAAGAGAATTAAAAAACTTACTGGCATTTTTTGAAAATCTCGTTTTACATTTATGGAGGTAGAGGTGGACACTGAGCGCAGTGCAGGTGTGAGACAAGTGCTGTTTGGAGTGGCTGTAGGTAGGGAGCTGGACTGACCAAGTTCCCTGCTGTTGCAGACAACACGTGTCTCCAGTGGTCATGTTTAGTTGGGTTCTTGCACTGCAGAGTGCAGCTGAGATGCCCCGATCTTGGTTTTCTTATGTTGACAGCTGAAAAGATGAGCAACTCTAGGAAAAAAATAATTGTATGCATTAAAGCACTGTGCAAACATAAACTAATTATATAATTAGTTTGTATATACAAACAAAATCATCTGTTTAGCTATTGTTGGCATCGTGCAAAACTCTGTAAAGGTACTGCTCAGCCTTTTTGGTTTTTAAATATGTAAATGATCAGTTGATTGTGGCCTACCGTGGAAAGAAGGTTTTATGAATACCAGCTTTTGAGATTTTAGGTAAAGAAATTAGGAACTAACTCATCAAAACAGGGTTTACAGCTGTAGAAGTTTTTTAGCAGGTTTCAGATTTTTCCAGTGTTTTCAGATGGTTTGACATACATGCTTTCTCAGTCTAGACAATATTCTGAAGAACAGTGCTGACAGTTGCCTGCAAGAACTAGAACAAAGAAAAAAGCTCTTTTTCATTTAACTTGACTTAAGGAGCCTATTTTGTCTGCCAGTGGCTTGTCCACAGTGGGCACCTGCAGATGTGCAGTGTGCTCCAGGGCTACATGTCCCCGGTGAGTCTAGACCTGTTCACACAAGTGGCTCACCATGCCAAGACCCCTCGGAGGTTCTCCTTCTGTTTTGCCTCCTGGTGGCAGGTAGGGGAAGAGCACAAGTAGGCTGGCAAATACCACGTGGCAATTCAAAACGTATGGGACAGCATGCCTGATGTTGATGGTGAGGTCTTCTCAGTACCCTCACCAGTCCCTCTTAGCTTGACTGTGAAAAGCAAATATACATGAGTACATTTCTGTGGTTGAAAAATGTTGATAAATGTCAATTCATTAATGCCACTTGAGGCATGCAATGCCTTCTATCACTCCTGTATGTAATGAGTAACTTGGCAGAATCATCAAGAAAAAGGTATGTGTGAAAGTGTGTATGTAATTTTAGGAAAAAGATATGTTTCTTACCTAATGTTTTACTGGAGTGGACAGTATGTTGAGTGTGATCTTTAACTTTTTTTTCTCTCATGTTTATAAAAATTGACTTTTATCGAGAAGTGTTGTTTTATAAATAGATTTGGGAGGGTTTGAGAATACAAGAAAAATATATTCCCATTCCTGACTAATAAAAATGCTCTCTTAAGTGCTACAACAACATCAAATATTAGGACATGGATTCCACACCAAAAAAAAAAAAAAAAAAAAAAAAAAAAATCACTGTTCATCTTTCATTCTGCAGTTCTTTTTATTTCCAGTTTTGGGGATTCTGGTTCAAGAAACATTCTGAATTCCTCAGTCTCTGGGGAGACTTAAGAAACTCTGTAGTATGTATGTTAAACCAGAAGGAATCAATCTGTGTTCGTTGGATTAAAAAAAAAAAAAGTTCTACAAAACAAGAACAAATAGTCATGACCAGATTCTTTCCACATGGTTGCTCTTGTCTTGAATTCCTTCACTGTATACTAACCTATAAGTTCATTAATGGTCAAACCGAATGATTTGAATAGTTCTTTACCCACAGATTACTAACATGAGTATTTTAAATTAGATGCTGGAATCTTTTGCAAGGGGTTTGTTAAAACCAGACTTGAACATAATGATAATAATCTATTTTCTTCCTTTGTGACTACCTAGCATGTTATAGGTAGACTAAGATTTCTTTCATTTGAAAAATTTATGGAGAAAGAAAGAATTTCATAAGAGCTGCAAACAAGCAAACAAGAAACCAGGGGCTAAGTTACAATCCTAACAGTTGTTAAGTTTCTTTTCTGATCCTGAGGACAGTCAGGAAGAACTACCAAAATGAAGGATGCCTAGTTGGTCTATGCACCTAGTGCTTTCATGCATTTATATGGAAGTAAAGCCAGACCTAAAGACAGGATCTATGAGAAATTGCTGGAAGTTTTACATGAAATTCACTTGCTGGCTTTTATTTCCCTGTTAACATCCATATTCCTATGTGATCGTTATTATTCAGGGCTGCTCGCCTCACATCCTAGCTTTTGCCCCTCTTTGTAAATTCTATGAGATAGGCTGTCACCTTACAGCCTGCGCCTGTATCTGTGGTGCAGAGCTGGAGTCCTCCTGGAGCAAATGGAGGGGGGTCCTCCTCTTAGTGCTGGAGGAGGAGCAATTTAGTCATAGCTTTTCAGCCCACCACTGCATTTGGCCCACCGCCCTGATTCTGCGGAGAGGAGCTACTGTCCCTCTGCCAGTCTGTGTCAGAGCATCTTGGGTAAGTAACTCCTCCTACGCATGCAAGGTACATCAGCCTGAGAAGAGTAGGGGAAGGAATTGTGGTGATTTAGTCGATATAATTCCTGGGAAGGGGGTGCATGAGGAAACAGTGTCACCTGTGTGGTGCCTGGAGTACTTAGCTCAGTTTGCAATTTTGGCTGAGCTTCCAGGATTCCTCTTTGCTTGGGTTTGTCAGGCAGAAACATCCTTTTGAAAAAATGCCTGCTGAATAAAAAAGCAACAACTGTTGTGTAACGATGATTTAAAAGCAGAAATTAGCTTTCAAAGAATTATTCAGAGTGAAGAGAGTTAAAGTATTCATATTCAAAACCAATAAGATATCCCTGCTTATGAAACTAGCGACTTTCCTGAAAATGCAAACCTTGTGAAACCCTATAGCTACATTATTTGAACAGAAAACTGGATGTTTAATAGCTATCCAATGTCTAATTTTCCTTTTTCTCACATATTTTAAAATAAAATCACAACGGGAAAGCATTTCTCTTTTCAAAATGGACTCTGATAATGTTTTTAGAAGTAAATTCAAGATCAACCAAGATCAGGTTGGATGAGGCTCTGAGCAATCTGATCTAGTTGAACATGTCCCTGCTCGTTGCAGGGGCACTGGACTACATGACCTTAAATGTCCCTTCCAATGGAAACTATTCTATGAATCTATGAAATTCAAAGTCTGGAGAGATGCCTGAAGTCCAGACATTCACTGGAAATGCTTCCCCTCTCTACCCTGCTGGTCTGGTTCCCCAAACCTTTCCCTCTCCCAGAGCAGTCTTCTGACATTTCTTTGAGTTTCTTCCATATCTAGTATCATGGGTCTGTCTGTCTGGAGTCAACTTTCTCCACAGCAGCCCATATGGTGCTGTGTTTTGCATTTGTGACTTAGACAGTGTTGATAACACACTGATGATAACACACCACCTTTTTGTCTTTTGGTGAGCAGTGCTTGCACAGTATCAAGGCTTTACCTCCACCACCCCACAAAACCAGGCCAGTAGGTTGGGGGTGAGCAAGGGGTTGGGAGGGGACACAGCCCAGACAACTGACCCAACTGGTGGAATATCCAAAGGGATATTCCATATTGTATGATGTCATGCTCAGCAGTAAAAACTGAGGGAAAGGAGGAGGATGCAGGGACATTTCTGGTTATGGCGTTTGTCTTTTTGAGCAACTGCTACATGTACTGAGCATGTCCTATTGCCCAGAAGCAGCTAGACACCTGTCTACTGATGGGAAGTAGTGAATACATTCCTTATTTTGCTTTGCCTCTGCATGCAGCTTTTGCTTTTCTTACTAAACTCTCCTTATCTTGACCCAGGAGCTTTTCCATCTTATTTTCTTCCCCTATGCTATTGAGGAGAGGAGAGTAAGAGAGTGGCTGGGTGAGCATTGTCAGCCAGCCAAGGTCAACCTACCACGTCTAGGCATTGAAAACCCTTCCAAGCCTGGACTGCAAATCCACACACTTTCTTCTTTGCACTTTTTTCGTGCAAACTTGATTCCTGAAAGTTACATGAAGAAGAAGAGCTAGTCATATAGAAGGAAAAATACTATAACCATTATTCTGCTTATTGTCTTTTCTTCAATTATAAGCACTTTAACTCTTCTCTGTTTGCCTGGTTTAGTTTTCTGGAGTCTTCTGGAAGTGGAATGGGCTTTGTTTTGCATCTTTAGCATGCAGTGCACATCTGAAGTACTTCAAAAGCAGACTTTTCTTTTTAACATTAAGTTTTACGAACTGTATGATAGAGTGTGGATTTCAGTAATAATGAAATACAACCACAGCTGACTGTAAAAGATGCTGGTTTAGCTCCTATTCACATTAATTTAAGGGAACTGCAGTCCCTGGATTAGTCCCTGGATTAGTCCCTGCTAATCCCTGCAATTTAATGAAAATCACAACAGAATACTAAAGAAACACACAATAGATTGTATGGAGAAGACTATGTGAAGACCTGAAAATGACAGAAGTTTGAAAAATTACCTAAGCAGCTTATAAGGCCAGGTTCTATTTGTAAAAATGACTATGTACTTGGGAATTCAACTTCACTGAAAGCCAATAGGATGAAGTCCTCCAAAATCATGTAATCAGTTTTGAACATTAATTACTCTTACCTATATAGCACATTCTTTCTGTCAAACTAATGTAAAGATGAGTATCCCTTGATTTTCTTAAGGGTGTAGAGAAGAGATACACAGTTGGGATGACCAGCTTCTTAAAAAGGTTTCAGTCTCCATCAGGACGTTTGTGTGGGCTTCTACTCTTTAACAAAGGTGCTTCAGTTCAGCAGAGCACGCATACATTTGCCTTTTTTATGCCTTTGTCCATGAACACTTCTTTCCGCCCTTCAGACGGCCCTTGCAGACACGCACACACACCATTGCGTTGGTATGCCAGTGTGGTTTCCTGTGTCTTCGCATCAGACCTTACTCAGTAGCCAACTTTGGATGCCAAACCCTGCCAACACATCAGCCTCCTCTTCACAAAGTAATAGCTGTGGTTAAGATGTCATTCTCTGTAAATCAATTTTGGCAAGGATGACGGCTAAGGGCAGGAGCTGGAGTTGTCTTTACGGGGCCTACGCCATTCAAGCGGCCTTAATCCTCCCTCTTATTACCCTGGCTTTGTGAAAGATAGATGGAATCACTTTAAAAAGATGGAATGAGCATTTTTTTGTCTTTTTGTTCTGGTCACAACAATAAAAGACCTGGGAAATTCTGATCTATTAGCATGCCTTGGGCTAATGAAAGAATAAAACTGAAAGCAAAATGTCTAAAGCTTTGATAGGAGTGGAAGCATGTAGTCACAATACAGATGTTAAATACTTGTGGCTGTTTGTATAATTTTCTCAGGGTTTGCCTCTCATTGACTTAAGAGATAAAGAGTGGAAAGACAAGTAGAAGGTTTTGTTTGGCCCATGGTGTAATAACATTTCAGCTTTTAAGGAATCTAAACAGGCCATAGCATGAAGGATGCTGATATGTCCTCCTATAAAAGTCAGTTTAAATAATAAGAACCACTGTCATTTTATTACTGCAATGCAACTTACTGACCATATATTTCATGGAACAAGATTGCATATGAACATAGTCGTAGAAGTTTCCAGAGAAGTTGTGGTAATCATGCAGGTGGACTTTTAAGGAGTAATTTATCAGTCTGGAAAATGTTCTTCGAAACTGCTCTGAGGTAATCTTATAGCCTGAACTGAGAAAATGCATGTTGTCCATAAGTAAGTAAACCTTTATAGTAGAACAAATGATCTCTTAGCCACAGAAGTTTCTTTTTATGAATTGCACTTTGCTGTTGGCCTCAATATCTTTGCAACTATTAGTTTCTTTGATCTTTATGCTTCCTCAAGGACGTGACTTTCTGACTTTCTGAACTTCAGGACTTTTGACAAAACAAGTCACAACTACTGAATCCAAGGTATGTTTGAGCTCATTGTTGTGAAGGTGGAACAACCAGAGATCAGTGTGGGAACTTTTTCATGATGAAAATAACATGTGTCAAAAACATTTTCTTTTTCTTGACAAAGTACTTTCATTTCACGCAAAAAAAATCTTTCCATTGTGTGTGGAGTGAGATTTGCATAAGTCTTTGAGATTCTGCTACTGTCGCAATTCAGACTGATAGTGTCTGATAGACATGCTTGAAATGTATATATCAGTTAACAAGATAATCACTTGAAAAGACAATTATTTTTTTACTGAAGATTTTTTGCAGGTGGTAAAATATACTGATATTTAATGAAGCATGAAACTTTTAAATGAACCATGAAAGCAATAGTTAAACTAATTAACTGAGTATAAAGCCTCTTAGAATACATACATTATACGGGCTGTATGCTTGTTATTTCTGCCTGGTTAAACTGACAACTAGGATAAAGTTCTCATCTTTTAGGAGAAACAACATTAAACAGTATCTTGATTTTAATGCAAGGAAAAAGACAAAATTGTACTGCTCAGAAACTGAGGGACAATGCCATTTTAAAGATTACCCACGGGTATCCTTGAACAATGGACTTTATCTGGGAAACAAAACCTACTGAATGTGACTGCAAGTTAGTTACATTCCTGCTTGCATACTGCAAGAGCCAGTTTCTGCAGTTTTTTCCATGTTAACATTTGCCACCTCTTCTTTATCAGCATCACTATTCAGCAGGTAGGCATTCATTCTTCTTTTTTTTGGTCTCTTAGTGGAGGAAAGATGCTTTTCTGAGAAGCCGTAGTCAAATAATTTGCGTTATCTGTAAAGATTTAGGAAGAGAGCCTCACATGAAATCACAGTTTGACATTGAATACAGCCTTTATTGCATGCTTCTTTGCTGAACAGGTGTCTCCTGCTGGATCATGACATGCAATGCCGCCTGGCACTGATGTGTACGGCGCAAAGACTGAGACCTGGCCCGTGCTGGAGGTAGAAAGCAACCTCCTTGCTCTTCTATCCTCTGCTCAGAACCCCTGCACAGCTGGCGGCAGGTTTTCCTGGGAGGAGGTTGTCAGAGATCATTGGAGTTAAGGCACCCTAAACCTGCTGAGTCTTTCCCCTTAGTCTTGGTGCTCTGCTGGACAGAGCTACCATCCCCGTGTCTAGGTGGGTAAAGGACACAAAAGATCCTCCCTTTGCCTGAGGTCTGGAAGGAAGGAAGGTGTCGTCTTCTTTCTTCCCAACATTACTCACTGCCCATACAACCAGGCTGACAGGAGGAGAAAGTATAAGGTGTGCACAAGGCAGGCTGCCTCCGTGTTAGGTAGTAGTTTAATGAACACAGCAAGAAATCAGAAATTACAGTGTGAACAGGGGGTAAGTTGCTTTCTGCCTTGCTTCAGAACATGGAACGATAAAGTCTTTCCAGTGCTGGGTCTGCATGTGCCCGCGGTTACAGATAGCAAAGCTCCTACATGGTGTTTTCTAAAACACCAAGGATATTCAGATAACAGAAATTATCTGATCTGAGCATCTTTTAATTAAAACTGTGGAAAAAAAAAAGCTTCAGGAATTACTGGAAAAAATTCTAACCGTGTATTTCTAATGCAAAGGAAAGCAGTGGACGTTGAACAGCGCTAGAAGTTGCGGGAGATGAAGTGTTACGGAGTTCGGAGAATTGTTTTTCTAAAGTGTTTTCTTATTGCTCCGCCATAGTTGGCTGTTCTGCATTGCGATCAGGTGGTATCATCAAAGGACTATTCCAACAACACTGCTGGAATCGATACGCTTATTTTGCAGTTGAGTGCCACGCTGTTTAATGGGCAAAGCGTTTCCCTATAGATTTCATTTCAGTCCTACCTTTCATAGCGTATGAGGAAGTTTTAACAGTATTATTTTTTGGTTTGCCCCTCAAGTAATGCCACTTGCAAGTCAGTTGAAATAACAGTCTGTGCACTCACACGTACAGACGTATGCTCTGTGTTCATTTAGGTCAAAGAGTAATTTCCCAGTGGCACTGAAACTGGAAGGTATTATCTCTAATTTTGATACAGTTCTCTTTTGTTCTTTCAAATATCTGTATATTTCCATTTTGATCATGATAATTTTGTCTGTGTCTATATAGTAATGGTATTTTAAGGAGCTGGCCAATACTAAATTTAAAACATGACACTTGTTTTGTTTCACTTGATAATATTTGCCATTAAATGAATACACCAGTAGAGTAATATACTACATTACTAGTGGAGTTTCTCTTGATTCATACCAATTATTTGAGAAGAATATGAGGCTTGCACAATGTATTAGTTTTTCAGTAGTACAAACTAAATGGTCCAGCTAAGTTTTATAGACAGAAGCTTACCAGGAGCTGGCTGGTATGAGTAACTAATACTATAGAGAAGTGGTAGCATAAACCAAAGATGTAAAGCTGTATGTTTCTGCAATAGAAGGGCACATACTGTATTATCCTAACAAGGACAAAAGCAGAAGTCAGCTAATGTCACTGATAACAAATAAGGAGTTACCCATTGCAGCTAAAACATTTATATTTTAGTTCAGTTAAACATTTACTGCTCTGTGCAGTAGTTAACTGATAACTTCGTACTTTTTATGCAAAATAAGAAAACAAAGTAGCTTTCAAAATTGATTTTTAACAAGTGGGAGACCTTCCTGATATAAATAAAACTGATTCAAACTTAATATGGGATATTATAAATGTCTGCAGATCTAATTGAAAATCTTTGTTTTACGTTGTGCATTTTCTCCTGGAAGAAAACCAGGCTGTTTCATAATATATTCTTAGTTTAGTCATTACAAGACCACTGTTTTCATTTGTTTAAATTTAGTGGTTAAAGTGTTCCATAGAAGTAGGTGATCTCATTGCTGTCTGCTTTAAACCAGCTAAGTTAATCACCTGTGAGGTATTGTTTGCACCGGTCAGTTCTGGATAATTTTTTACCCTGGTTCCACTTGAAGGGAGACATTGTTTTTCATTGTGCTTTGTCAGTCTCTTTTGTCTCACAGTAGAGTTGCTGAAAGTACATGCTCAATTACTTCATACAATGAATGGCAAATAGCATTGGAAATTAGTGCAAGCTAATTTACCAAGTGCACTCTGATAGTAAAGAAACTGCCTTTCCAAGATTCAAAGCATGGAGAGATTTTACAGTGCATACATAATATTTTCTCATAATACAATGTGGTCATATAATTCTGTTTAGTGTATTTCCTCCAGATTATTTTTCTTGATTGTAAAGATTAAGTCTCTGCAAACAGTTAAGAACATGGCAATTGCCAATACTAGTCAGATTAATGGTCTGTCTAACTCGCTGTTCAGAGTGGACACTGCTAGAGGCTTTGGAAGAAATCTCTTACTAACAAGGCCCTGCTAATTGTAAGTGTTAAGAAAATTGAGCTAAGATCATAACCATCAGGTTAAAACCAGTGAGGTTTTAGGATCTCAATTTTAGAATTTTCTCTCTAACTACAAAGCCCTGATTTTTTTTAAATATATTTTTTAAGAATATAAAGGTACAAGAATCACTGTTTCACTTACTTGTAGTGTCTGTGTGGCGTAGTGCCATTGAGAAGCTACTATATTTCATAAGACTTGCAATAAAAATCATAATTTTGCAACTTTTTGAGCCATAGTTTACTAGTTTGCTTGTACCCTGAAAAGTTCCAGATTGCATGCCATTCAAAAATTTCTCATACCTGATCTAATTTTGACTGAGTTTTTGTGTAGTTCACCTACAAGCCTCAAGGTCTTCCATAAAGACTTGTGATACCAATGTGAAGAAGCCCGGATTCCCAAATAGGCAAAGATTTTGGCTGATCCTATGCTAATAGAGACAAGTGGCAGTCTTCCCCCTATTCTACCTTTTGTTTCCCCCTTTGAAGCTCCAGTTTAACCCACTTAAAGACGGTTTCAGGGGTCTGATATCCACTTGCCCTGTGGCTGGTGTCTCTGCCTGTGTAGTTAGTGCCTCTTAGCTAGCTGTAGAAACAATAGAAAAGCGCCCAGTATGTTTAAGGACAAAGGTACAACAGATACCTCTCTAGTAGTCATTAATAATGCGACTAAAATTGGTGGAGGGGAAGCCTGAGAGGTTTGGCAGCCCAAAGGAGAGAGGCATTGGGGTATTTCCCATCTGGAAATAAGTCTTCCAAGCAAACCTTTGAGTTTGTTCCATCAGCAGCTACTGCGAAGCCCCTCCAACTCAACTAGGGTGCTACCAACCCCACAGATACGGTGACACACAGCAAAGCTATACGTAGTAGCTGGGAACTGCAACATCCAGAAGAGTCACCGTGTTGTGGAAAAAGACCAAATTTGGTTTGAAAAGGCCTTAGCCACTTATATCTAATCTATGTGAAGAATACATTGACAGAGTCGTACTTATTGCTTTGGTCTCTGTCCTCTTTGTTATTTATTGTCTTACAACATGCTTTTTTGGGTGTGCTCTTTTCTCCTCATTTTGATGAATACAGAATCCACACAAACAAGACTGAAAGCCAATTACAAGGGAAACATTAAAACCGACCGTTTCCAAAGCTCTTAATTACTGTACGTCAACAGACAGAAAATCCCCTAGAGAAATTAACTTTTGCTCCTTTGTTGCAATTTCATTTCTAGCTGTTATTGTAACAGTAACAACAGGACAGATTTTCAGATAATTTTAAAGGCTTTCTTTCACACTGATTAATTCAGTTATTGCAGAATTTATTGATCTAAGAGATGATTGAGTTTCATCTGGTTTTCTGTATTTGGTATGTTGTGTGTTTCAGAACACCAAACAATTAAAACTGGTTGTGCTGTTACACGTTTTTGTTGTGTTATCATTTATACAGGAGAATCATAGTTTACAATTTCAAATGTTTGGGGAGGCAGTTTTCTTTTATAACCTGAGTTACTTGGGATAATTAACAAGTTACTACTCTTGACTTGGAAAAGTAGACAAAGAAATTGGTTGGCTTTCAATCAATATCTGATGAAAGAAAATGTGTTTATAAATGGAAATAATTTCATATTGGACTCTGCCTCCAAAAAGTATGAGAGTGATATAAATTAAGAGAGTATAATCTGAAATTCAGTGTACCTAAATTAAAGTAGTCATAGTTTCCTGTATTCTTTGAATGTTCTTCAGAAGATTGCAGTGAAATATTTTTGCATGTCAAGGATGAGTGAAGCTTAGCTATTAACCAACTACAGAGAATAAAGAGGGAAAATAGGCAAGCTAACGAATGAGGAAGTGAATAGATTAAAATATTTCCATAAAATATTTTTAATGTTTCTACTTGTTAACTATTACTGTTAGTTATTGATAAAGAGGAGTTTCGATTTATGTATAATATGTTTATTTGGAATAAATTATATGCTAATCATATATTACCTCCTGTGAGCTAGTTCAGGACTGATTCCACCTCCTCAACTATTGTTGCCTTTATTGGGCTATCTCCTTATTTATATCTTAATAGGTAAGAAAAGAAGTTGCTTCTCTTGCTCATTTAAAACATTAAGTCCATGTATTTTTCTTAGAATCTACATCCTCATTCAAAACCCACTGATGTCCTCCAAAGAGGTTCTCATTCATTTCAGCTGATGTGGATTCAAGACATTAAGGAATTCCTGGTTGTCCTTTCACTGTCCTGAAATTTTAAGGCCTTGGGTCAGTGATACAAGCAAACCTGGACTGAGGGTTCCTCTTAACACTGTGGGTATATGGTGCCAAACGCTGATGTGGGACATAGTCATTCTGCCAGTTCACATTTATTCGGTGCTTTTGAACATTTTCTGACAGCTTGTATTTTAGCAGCATGCTCAGATGTCCATGTTCCACCCATTTAACTTTATGCTAGATCAGATGTAGTCTGGACTCCTGCAGCTGGCTTAAAGTTAGCGTAAGCTTCTTATCTTGTGCTCTTGACTTAGCTCAACAGACATGTGGTTGTATGCTCACGCCTGATTCAGATCAAATTAATACTGCTCAGTGACCTGCAGGGCACAGAAGAGGTATTGATGATGGTCTTTTGGCACGTTTACACCTGTATGAAAGAGTGGATAAAATGTTATGACTTTGCTTTTCATAGCAGTAGTCTTTAACTTAGCAGTCTCTTTCAACAGTGGGAGCTGATGACATATTCTTTCTTGATAATCTCCCCCTGCACCTTCCCAGGCCTTTCAAGTGGAAGAATTGCCATTTTTCCACATAACAGCAAATGTTAATGAATGATAGAAAGAAAAAAAAAATTTCCTTCCACTTTTGCATCAGAGAAATGCCCAGGCAAATGTTTATCGGGACCAGAGTCTTGCATGACTGTTGTCTGTCATCCCAGTAATACAATCTCTCCAAAGTACTCCTTTGCTAATTTTTTCCTTTCAGTGACCAGTGAGCAGACCATCTTTGTCCTTCATTCTTATCCTTACACAATACATTCTCTTACTTGTTCTCAGCATCACTGAGGTGCTGTTTATGCACAGATAATAAGAGCAGACCCTGTAATTGAAAAGGAAACCAGGATGTATTGAGGATGCAACATTCTGTATTTAACAGTACTGGTTTGACACTACTCCCTTTTCTGGTTTTACATTTCGGGATTTTCTTTTTCTGACATGTAAATTCCAAGAAGCTCAGGTTTAATCATGTATAAATAGCATTTTCACTGTATGGTTGGAGATTGTTATTTGAACTGACATATTACCTGTCCCTAAATTAAAATCTTACAAATGCACAGCCCTTGATTTCCTGGATATGATAAAGTAGATGTTATTGTTACCATTGGAATTTGTTGAAAGTGGTTCATGAGGGAAGGGCATTATGGTGTCATCCGGGGAAGGATCAGTATATGTTTGGTACATTTTTGTGGTAGAGCTGCTCTTCTCCATGCTAAATACTTGGTTTACATCTTATTAAGTAGTCAATATATATAGGCTCTACAAGCATTACAGCTGTGTGTCAGTGTCAAAATCAGTTGGATTTCTTATGTTATTATAGCATGGTTCCCTGTCTCTTATATAGTTTGGTGCAGAAAGCCTTCCGTTCTACATACTAAAAGGCACTTTTCTAAAAAACAGCTGACTGAACATATGTAATATACACACACATATAGGCATGTTTTGTAGTGTAATATATTTTATATGATGTGAATGTGTCATGTAAATTTTTAACTTCACCTCAGCCAGCCTTTTGCTAAAAGGAGTAGCGTTCATATTGTTACCAGGGCAACTTAGCTTTTTTGCCTAATTTTTTCATGCTGATTCCATTTTATCACTCTGTAACATTATAAAAGCAACTGCTGAGTAGCACACTGGTTCAGCTTTAGTGAGTTCAAAATACAGACTACTTCACAGGAAAGAAAATAAAATGCCTTCTCTTATTGTTTTGATTTAATTGGACATCATTGGTGAGAGCAGACAGTAATCCTACAAAGCTTAAAAGTTTTTTTTTCTGGTACCCACAGTGCAGTTGAGTGCAGTACAAGGAATTCTCCTTACATGCTTGTCCTCAGAAATTTCCAGTCCTTCTAGCTAAATTTCAGGATGGGTTATTAAATGTTTTCTTCTTACCTTACACTTGAGTTTTCAGAGTCGGTTGCTATATTCTTTATTTATGTTTCGACGTAGTAGCAATGAGTAAGTTGTTTTTCTTAAAGGGCTGCCGTATTTCATCCCAAGGAGTGCATTTTGGTGGTGGATCATGCAATCAGTTTATAACATCTGTACATGAATTTACAAAGCAGTTAGGATCCCAGTGGACTTAGAATCTATGTGCTACTCATATATTTGTGCGATATTACTAATTAGGCAAAGAGAAGAAGAATAATTTGCAAAGGCGGCACAGACCTGTGACACAGGAATAAGCATATCTATTTGCTATTGTCTCTTTCTAAAAAAAAAAAAAAAAAAAAGAGAAGCTATAATTTGAAATTCCTAGGGTGAATTGCAAACTTTTAAGATAATCGTATTTGATCTGGAGCAGATTGAAGGATTTGGGTGTTCTTCCTATGACTGTGAGGGCCATAATTGCCTTAATGTACTTCTTTGTGAAGTTCACAACCCGCTTGAACATTCTTGAGAAAAACTAGTATGTGAGTATGTGAGTACAACCAAGTCAAAAGTAGATGTAATTTAGAAAACGGTTTAAATTCAAGTACTTTTCACTATTTGTCCTGATACTGCTAACCTGCTTTGGGGAGTAGCCTGAACACGGGGAAGCAGCTAGAAATGTGAATCATCTAATTATTAGTTTCCAACTGTGATGAGAATTTGCTAGATATCCAACAACTTCCAAACCTACATTTTAACTTTTTCACCTTGACGTATGTTAATGCAGGGGATCTTGTAAACCACCATCTGTGGCCTAAATCGGAACACAAAGTGCACAGCATTTTGCAGACTTGTCCCACTTGCCAGCTACCCCTGTAATCACCTCATGCTACTGTGTAATAGCCATCAGTCTGGGTCATGGCGGCAGTGATTAAGAGCAGATTGTGGCCTTTTAGAGGAAGTCCAGAATGCTTCTCTGCTTGATCCAGCTCAAAGTCCTCTCCCCAGACCTCTGAGGGGTGCTGGGTTCCAGCTGTAACCCTCTCCTGCAGGGACGCTGTGCAGCCGGTGCACGTTGCCACACCAGACCTCTTGCAGGGGTCACCATCTGCGTTGCGTGCGTGCCGTCCCTTTGCTTTCTTCAGTGGTGGGAATGACGGAAGGGCTTTCAATGGCTGCGACCTGTGGGGTTTGGTAGGATTCCAGGTATGGTGGTGGTCCTGCAGCCTCCTTGGGTCCTCTCTTCCCTCCTTCCTCAGAGAACAGCATACTTACGACTTGGCTGTCCCTCAGCTGAGGGCTGCTCTTTGACCCGGACTCTTCCAGTGATGTTTTTTCTGATGTTTATCCATGATGCCTGGTCTTTGTTTATGTACTTCAGCACATGTTTTAAACCTGCATAATTTATGAATTCCCCTTTAGAATATTGCTTTTTGTGTTTGGAGAATTCTTGTATTGGTCCCCATCCTCAGCTGGAGATACTCAGTTCCAGTCACTTTTCCGACTTTGCAAAGTGATGTGAGTTCTGTGGCCTCATCACAGGTTCATGGGAGATTAATACTAACCCGCCTTGTTTATTTTTAGGAGGTCTTGGTTATGGACTCCAGTGCAAGTCCATTGGAAAAGGCAGCTGCCACAATGTAATAGTCACCAGCAGTCCCATGACAGTTCAGCAGCTGGGACCTGTTTCACCTCCTGCTAATCAGGTTTCAACAGCATGCAACCAGATCAGCCCTAACTTACAGAGGTCTACGGATGCTACCAGCCTGAGTGCTTCTCCAACAGATACAAGGTCTTGAGTTTTTTTTTTATATTCAGTACTTTAAAAAGAGGGTATGTTAATTCTCCTATAATTTAAATGCAGCCTTTCTGATGATTAAAATGGCCTAAATGATGCTCTGTTATGCCACAGGAAATTTAAGTCAATGCAATTTAATTCACATCAGCTATGATCATGCTGTTTGGATCATTCAAATCATGGCTGAAACTTGACAACACATTTTCTATGTTTGATAGGGCTTTTTTGTTAGATAAAGATTTTTATGGTGTCTTAGCTATATTTTTGTTCTAAAACCAGGAAATGTTGTGGAGGATGAAAGCAGAAATTGTCCACATGTTACATCTTCAGTGACCTGTTTTAAGTTTACCATGTTGCTTATGAGTGTTGTTGGTGCTTGTAACACTAATGTCAGACAAAATAAACTTAAATGCCCTGCTAACGTTCCTCTCTCCTCATCAAATATCTTTGCTTTCAAATTGTTTAATTGTTTACATAATTAAGTTAATCAGATCAATTGTTCCCAGTCTGCACTGAGACAGCAGTTAACTTCATCTGTGTTAGACTCGTGTCCCTGAAAACTTGTCCATTTTCCTAGCTTTGGTGGGTAGTTTAATAAAAATTATGGCCTCTCCCTGTAAATATTGCCCTTTTATATCACCAAACCACAGATAAATATTTGTTAATTAATTTTTAAAATCCTTAAATAACTTTAGAGATTATGGCTATGAGTACTGTTGACAAACAAGAATGAAGGGAAAATAATTATTTGACAACCTCCATACAAACACGTTAATCACATCCCTGGATATTAGTTAAACATACAGTGAGAAAACATTCTGATGTGTTATTTCAGAAGCTTTGTTCCCACTTTTGTAGATGTGACTCATACAACAGTTGCCTACTGAGTTGAAATGTAACTCTTCTTATTTATGAAGGGCCACAAAGTCTTTATTCTCAAAACAGTGTACCTTTTACTATACCACTTCAATTACAACCCAAGGAACATTTATGAAATAATTAAAATTGGTATTATATAACTGGAAGAAAACCTTGCTTTACTATAAAATAGTTTGTGACATTTCTGTCACTTCAGTTGTGAAGACTGGGTCCCCTGGGACACTTTACAAAATTACGCTTTCTATGTAAACGTGTCAGGGAAAACCATTCAGTGCTAAGATGATGACAAATGACAAAAGAGGTATGCCTTTGAGACAGAACAAAACTGATGATATAAAAATATCATTAAGTAATTATTACTTACTCAGTAAGTTTTAGGTCTGCCTGTATGGTTCCAAACACTGTTATTTTTATCTGAATGTGTGGTTGGGTGTACTATGTCAGTACCAAGTTACACATTTTTGTTTTCATTTTAAAGAAACATTTACTAAGGGTGAACTGAAGTTGAAACTCTGGCAGAATCAAGGCTGTAGTGTCCCTGTCTTTTAATGATTTATCAATGAAGATGTTTTAAAATCAGTTTGTCACACAAAGAATGGCCATTTCAGCAACTTTGCCCTCAAATTGGCTATTTTATAGGGCAAAACAAGTTTAAAGTCAGATTTTATTTCACAGGTTGTTGAAAGACTTTTCTTTTTTTTTCTTTTAATTCCTTCAGCAATAAACTGCATTTGCCTAAACTGGTTGCCTAAGCTGACTCCAGAATCCTTCATGGGCTGAGTGCTATTTCTGGCCTGTATCTCTTAGGCGTCATGAATTGTGGTCTGGAAGCTCAATCCAAACCAGATTATTTGCTGAGTTGATCCAAACTGAAACAACCTGTCTTGACTTTTACTGGTGGAATAAAGAAAAAAGTTGGCAAAATGGGAGTTTTACTACAGATAACATCAGATTTTGGTATCTAGACCATGAGGGATAAAACCTTGCCCATCTTTTTTGAGAGTTTCCCAAAAACATTTTCAGAGTATTCAGTTATGCTGCTTGAAACCAGATGTAATACTGCCATTTACTTTGATGCAAGTTGAAAAGGACCTAGGAAAGAGCAAAAGGTTCTTGCCTACTAAAACAGAAGACCATGCAAAAAGATAAGAAAACATAGTTTTTACTCTTCCATGTGTATGTTTAAGATTCTGCGTTACACTTGACACTGTGGCCTCTGTACACAGAGAGAGACTAGAAAGAAATTGCAGGAATCTCTTGTAAATCATAGAATCATAGAATCTTTTGGTTGACAGGGACCTTTAAAGGCCATCTAGTCCAACCCCCCTGCAAAGAGCAGGGACATCTTCAACTACATCAGGTTGCTCAGAGCCCCATCCAACCTGACCTTGAAGAATGTTTCCAGGGATGGGGCATCTACCACCTCTCTGGGCGACCTGTGCCAGTGTTTCACCACTCTCATTGGGAAAAATGTCTTCATTATATCTAGTCTAAATCTACACTTTTTTGGTTAAAACTGTAACCACTTGTTCTATCGCAACAGGCCCTGTTAAGAAGTCTGTCCCCATCTTTCTTATCAGCCCCTTTTAAGGACTGAAAGGCTGCAATAAGGTCTCCCCAGAGCCTTCTCTTCTCCAGGCTGAACAACCACAACTCTCTCTGTACTCAGAAGGGGAGTTCCATCCCCCTGATCATTTTTACGTCCCTCCTCTGGACCCATTCCAACAGGTCCATGTCTTTCCTGTGCTGAGGGCTCCAGAGCTGGATGCAGGACTCCAGGTGGGGTCTCACCTGTTCATAATGTTCATAAAAGATCTGGTCCAGCTCAAGCTGGTTTAGATTACAATAAGCAGACATGCCAATTAATACCATCTGAGAATCTGGCACAGTGGTATAGCTGGCCCTTCATTTTCATATTAGGTATATTTATTTTCCCCCAGAAAATTACTTAGTCATAGTGTGGGCTGCATTTTAAAGAAATTTTCTGTGTTTTGGGAGCTGTTTGTTACTTTTGAATGTAGAGTGTTAAGTAAGAACTAAACTTCGTCAGATTATCTGGCTGTTACTTATTGTACACTTGAAGTTCTGCGACAACTTTTTATTTTTGTCCTGTTAGGAGACTTTTACAGTTTTTCTTCAGCTTCGCTGATGCGTATATCCCTTTGTGTTAGGCATTAGTAGCATTTTGAATGACACTGGTCCTGCTATGCATCTGATTAGAATTCTTGACATTACAAAAATAAACTTGTTATATTGACGCATGGTGGTTTTTTCCCTACTTATAAAAGAGAAAATAAAAACTGAAATAATCAAGCTGGCAAAAAAGCACCCTATTTATATTTTCTGTATATAAACATACATAGCCTAGCATGGAAAAATCAAACCTTACTTACTTTTCTTGCTCTGTTGAAGACTGTGGATCTGTATTTGTGTTCACAGCATGCTAACATGATTTAACTGCCCTATAATGAACTGTGCTTTAACAGTTCATAACAGTGATAACAGAGCCCACAGCCTGAATCACTTTTTTCCCCACAAATAACTATCCCTTTACATCTAAGTTTTATATAAGATTGACCTGATATAGCAATCCCATTTTTCTAATTTTTCTCAATGCAAATTGTAGTCAGCATGTTAATTGTGCTTTTCTTCAGCTCTCTGTTTTGAAAGTGCGATTTAAACCCTGATGGAGTAACGTAACCTCCATAACGGTACCCTATATTGACATTCAATCTGAACAGGATGTTTCTTATTCTGATACAGCAAATCAACCATCCATTGCAAAGCAAGTATGTTGAGCAAAGGCACATTTATCCATTTATCCCATAGATCACCACAGCAAGGCTGGGTGATATTTAAAGCTACATTTTGCTGTTTGTGAGCTATTTCGGTGCACAGACGTAGCACCTGCAAACTGCTTCCTCTCTCATTCAGCCTGTGCCAAGCTTCCCCTCTAGACAAAAACGGACTGAGGGGACAGGCACGGTGCCCTGAGCACCAGTTCCCCTCCTCCAGCTCTTTGGCAATGACTGGGCCGTGTTCTTGCAGAACGATCCAACCAAAGTCACTGCAGACCGACTTTTCTTTCTTCATGTTTGACTTTCACATGATGGAAAATGCTGTAATATTAAGTAGTAGGAAGAAGCCTGTCAGTCATGGAGTGCTGTTATGGTGGGCAGAATAAGATAACAAAGTGTGTTATTTTTCACCTTTAACCTTTGTGGCTAGAACTGAATGTAGTATGTTGAAAGAGTATATGAAAACACTATGTAAAGTTATTCAGGCAACAGAAATGTATATATTGTTTCAACCTTGCTGATCTAATTGAAAGATAATCCACAGGTCTCAGAGGTGAAAAGTTGATTTACCAAGCAAAACCATGGAAGTTTGGTAAATATTGCCATATTCGCTAGGACCATCTCCAGAGCCATTGTTTAGGATCTGTTCTTGCTCTCTTTGATTGACTGATGTTGTTTTAAATGGGATTCAGATCCCCAGTTTTAGCCTACCAGTAATTCTTAAGTTTAGTAGTTTCATGTATCTCCTCTGGAGCTGCCATCACGGCAGTAGGGCTGTGGTGCAGACATATAATGCAACTATGAGCCTTAAGAGATCTCTCCCATGGATCCTTGTTTCCTGAAGCAATGTCTATAAGAACATCTTGTAGAACTCAGAAGCAACTGCAATATTGCTTACCCTGAGTGGACATCAAAACTTGCTTCCCTATTAAAAAAAAAAAAGGGGGGCAAGTAAGATAGAAGTGCCTCCTCAAAGGTGCTTGCTGTAACAGTGTCTGTATTAAGGAAGAGATTATATTTGTTTTTATTAATTTTCTTTACGGTGTATACTTTCTCTTTTATAAATTTGAAGTTTATAGCAATAGAAAACCATGCAGTAAAATAATTATAAATAACTGACTATAGGAACTTACCTTTGTAAATAAGAATACATTATTCATTGCCTACATGGCTGTTCCTTTGGATTATTGCATGGAAATATTTCATATACTGTTTACTTAGAGCTTTAAGAAATATATTTCAACATCTAGTATTTAAAGTACCTATTAGCACTTACTAGCTGCCTTTTTTAAGTTAATTTGACCTCCTGAAGTCTTTGTATGATAGGAGGGGCTACTGTGTATCTCATTTTTCATGTGAGAAGCTGAGAAGCAGTGATTGACTTGTTGAACTTCAAAAATGCATTTTTAGATTTAGAAGAAACCAGATTTCTTATGTACTTGGTCTACCATTGAAATTCTATGCTTTTTCAGAAGTGTACTGTGAAAATAATAAACCCAGGAATTAACACCCAAAACATAAGATGCAGAGGCTTCTGTGAGGTCTCCAGATCTAGATACATACCTACTTCTTCCTGCTTTTAGAGCCCCTTAAAAAAAGAAATTAATATACTGGTAGCACCACAGACTGGTAGGAAATCCAAGTCTGCCAAGATGTGAACTGGAAACTTAAAGACATAAATCCACTTGGCCTCTACCTAGCATTTGCAGCAATGAATTGGGGACCCTGATGTCCTTGTATTTCCTTTTTATACCTTTCTGTGGAAAACAATGTTGTTAAGAGCTTATGAGTTCTTTTATTCAGCTACCTGTAGGACATTTACAGCATAAACAAGTTTCATAATATTTCTGTGAAAAAACAATGATAATAGTAAGATTATGCTTTCGTGAAAAAAATTCATTGCTGACTTGGAGGCAGATACATCATCAAATCAAAACTAAATAAACCCATTCAACCAGTTCTTCTACATTATTCATTTATTTTGTTTGTTTTGTGAAGTTAGATATTATCTGTATTTATAAATGGCTATTTCTGTAGAGAATACTATTTGTATGCATTACAATTGGAAAAGTTATTCAGGTTAAATATTTATTCTTTATTAATAAGTTTTCTTCCTGTTCTTTGCCGACAAAAATAATAGTCAGCTCAAATCAATGTGAGTTTCGTACAAGGCAGGAGCATAATGCTTTGGCTTTAGAAGCCCAAACCTATTTACACCACAGCTCATGAAAAAATGTGCATTGGTTTCTGCAGTGATGTATTTACAGCATTTTACACCTTTACAGCAACTTTTCTTCAAAATTTTGCAGTGTTGAAGTTGGTTTCTTCAGTGACCTTGTCACATATGTATTGCCTGTGTATGCCTGCTGGTACATTAACTGAGAGTTGAGTACCGAAAATTAGGGAGAATTTCTCTCACATGCAGCCTTTCTGTAATTTTATGCGTGTGTGAAGATGGAACCATTGCTGCATTGTCTTACAGCTTACTTACTTTATTGTGCCTCTATTCCAGGTCGCTCTTGTCATGTGAGTCTCTGGCCTCTACGACGTTAAGCTTGTCAGAAAGTCAGTCCACCTTGAGTGTTAAGGAAGGGTGGTCGCATGGGTACAGGACACTTCCTTCTCTTCCTCCTGACCAAGGTTTACAAAACGGCAGTGAGCTGGGGGACTTACTAAATTTTTCACCTGGAACATCCCTATCCAGTAGCTGTGTCTCTAACTCGTTACCGTCCTGCTTACATGGCATGGAAAATAAGCATTCCCCTTACTCTAGTCCTCACCATTCCTCAGCCCGGTCTCAATCAGCCCGCTCCAAAAAGAGAGCACTCTCTCTGTCTCCTCTGTCTGACGGCATTGGGATTGACTTCAATACAATCATCCGTACATCCCCAACCTCTCTGGTGGCCTATATTAACAGCTCCAGAACATCACCAGCAAATGTCTCCCCGCAGCCTGAGGTCTATGGACACTTTCTGGGAGTAAGAGGAAGCTGTATACCACAAAACTGCTCTATTCCAACTGCCCAGAAAGGTCTTCTCATGGCTAATGGCAGTGTCACCTTTCCAGGGTATGTTGAGAATGGGGCTGGTGAGTACCAGCGGATGCAGCAGCTGGAGCAAGCCAGCTTGCAGATGGCTACCACAAGTAACATGGTGATCCAGCAGGGCGTGCCGCTCATGGACAGCCAGGCAGTGAGCATCCTCAAAAATGAACGTCTGGATGACTTCTCGGGCCGTATGGTCAATATGCCTCCTCCACCCCTGCTGCCTCTGCCTTCTCCACAAGGGCCACCCCCACCATACCATGCTCACCAGCACCGGCATCCACACAGCCTCCCCAGCCGCATTCACGCGCTGCCTGTGCCTCCATCTGCCCCAGGCTCCCTTCTTGACGAAGATGGTGAGCTAGATGATTTCAACGGCAAACATGGCTGTCGCTGGGTTGACTGCGGTGCGCTGTATGACCAGCAAGAGGAACTTGTGCGGCACATAGAGAAGATCCATATAGACCAGAGGAAGGGAGAGGACTTCACTTGCTTCTGGGCAGGGTGCCCACGAAGGTACAAGCCATTTAATGCCCGTTATAAACTGCTGATTCACATGAGAGTCCACTCAGGAGAAAAGCCGAACAAATGCACAGTAAGTCTGAATTCTGTCTCTCTTACCAGTGGAAGCCTCTCTATTACTCATGAAAATATAGGGAAGTTGTAATTCTGCCTTTGTTTTTCCTAGTTAGTGGTGTGCTTTTTTAATTAGTCTGTGTGAATGAATGACTGCTCCATCTTTCCACCTAGAGAGAAAGGAGAGGTTTTCTTTACTTTGATGTGTACCAACAGATAGGATGAAACAAAATTTTACTTTCTAAATTTGTAAACTTTTATTGTAGACTGCAAAAGTGACATGGTAGACCTTAATAAAGCTAAACTTAACTACCATCAGTACCTGTATGAAGGACACCTGTGGGAAAAGTGCTGCAGAATAAACTGCATGATTTATCCTGAAATATTCTTGCATCGTGTTACTCCTTTTTGACTTGAGGAATTTTCAGGATCTTGCATAATGTTACCATGAGGAACTGAGAAGAGCTGGGTATTTTTTAAGGCAGTTGCTTGTTTCATTACTAACAGAAAACAGACCCACAGCCTTGTTTCCATGAGTACAGTAGGAATAAAACACGTAACAGTTTCTCTGTTCACAGATTCTAGCAGTGAGCATTCAAACCCGAAAGCCATGTTTTTCTTGCTGTTTTTCTTAGGGTCATTGCAAGTCAGTCTCACACATATGTAATCATGTGGGGTAAAAATCTAGCCAGTAAACCCGAGAATCAGTTTATGTTTAGACTCCAGGGAACCATGTATAATCTCTGTAATTCAGATTCTTGATTGGCCTTACATATAGTCTGTATTTTGGATGATGATTAGCTTACCCTTACTGAGTGCTTATTTAGTGTCAGCAGAAAGCAGCCTCACCAGTGCTGTTTCCAGTCCTCAGCATAACCTAACAAAACGCTGAACATATAATTTCTAGGAATAACTACTGATTATTATTCACTTGCAAAAAACCATATTTATTTATATGTTGTGAAATATAAATTGGTGAAATATAAATACTGCTATTTCAGTATGTGCCTAGTTGAATAATTTTCTTACCATGATGTAGATGTTTGCTTGTACAGTAAATAGAGGAAATTTTTTTTTAACCTCCATAATAATTCTCTTTTCTGCTCTCCAGATATATTGGATCAGAGTTTACCATTAATTTCAGTTCCTTCTCAGTGATTTCTTGTCAGCTGTGTGGTGAGAGAGAGAGAAGGAGAAACAAGAATTATTAGGAGTCAATAAAGCAATTTTTCAAGGGAATAGCACATGGAAAAAAGAGATGGAGACAGACATCGGCAGATGAGTGAGGACAGACAACAGTATGAAGAAAGAGGGCAGGGATCGTGAAAGAGCACTGAAAAAAGAGTAATGCAAGTACCCAGAGTCTTTCTAGTAGGAGAATTGTGACGAGGGATCCAGTAAGACTGGGGAAAACATTGTGTTAGTAGCACTCTCTACTCCCTGCCCTGCCTGTTCAGAAAGGATGCTTATAGTGACCTTGTGATTATGAGGCCTCCTTGAGGAGTCCTTAGCTTTGAAGGAATCATCATTCACTGGTGATAAATACGTTAATGTTTAAGTGGATAAGGTAGTTCATATGTTAATGTTTTTGAGATTACTAAACCCAAACTAAAGTGTGTTCCAAGGCATGCTGTATCACAAAAAAATAGGACGTGTCTGTATTAGCTTCTCAAAAGAGAGATTGCTTTCATGCATGCTAAAAAGTGTGATTCATTTTACTGAACTTTAGCAAGTATTGCTGGATAGTGCCAAGAAGTTTGCATATCAGCAGCAGCAGCCGCATGCTTATCCTGCTTTCATGTTTAGAAGTGTAATGAGATGTAGAAATATTCAGGGTGACATGATAACCCTCAAAATGTGGGTGTAAATCTGGAACACCAAGGCTGGCTTTCTTGGGACAAGCATGCTGAAATGGCATTCTTTAGCAGTGTTTGAGTGAAACAGCTTGCTGTTTTCTTCCTTTACTATTTCATAAATAGTGTGAATTTGGAAAAATGTATTTGGCTTTCTAGTGCCAAGGGGCCATGGTCTGGAAGTCTCTCAATATATTTAGGAAACTGTACTTCAGCCTGGCTTTGTACCTTTCTCACCAAGCAGTGAAATTTACAATGTTATCAATACAATTTAAGGTTTTAAACCGAGATTTTAAGTGAGGTATTAGGGAGAACAATTTGGGCAAGATGATCATGAAGTATGATGTCTGTAATTAACAAAAAATTATGCAAAAGAAATCTGAAACATTTCACCAAACGTGTATGGATTTACACATTTAAGTGATAAACCAAAACATCTGTGAACCTATCAGATTTACTACAGAGAATATAGCAGAAGTAGTAGGTCTTTGGGAGCAACTATCTTAATGTAACATATCAAGGCATTCTTATAATCAAAGGCAGACAGTTACAGTAGTCACCTTCGTGACACCACACAATAGTCACTCTGTCAGCATTGTATGTGTTGACGGTTCCTAACATTTTGCAAGAGACAATATTCTCCTTAAGCATATATTGCAATGGGTCCTAGTCAGTATATTTATCGTGCAGTACGTGTTTCTGTGCAGCTGAGTCTTGACAGTATTTAATAATAATTATACGCTGTGTTGTATATTCCAATGGATTGTTGTGACCATTCAGCAAGTTTTGCAAGGTTTTAGCAACACAAGGTCAGGTTTACTTCTAAGTTGTATTATTGTAACAATAACAGAGATAATACGGAATCAGATGCACAACTGATTATAAGCTGAACTTCATAAAATCATTTTATTCTTCTCTGTTATTGCTCTGTGATGATGAAATCATATATTTGAGAAGAGACTTGAAGAACAGCTAGGACTGCAGTACTTGATGTTCTCACAGTTAAAATCAGAGCCAAGTACAATAATCCTTCGACCTTAGCATTTGTTTTGCCACATCTGAACTAGTTTCTATTTATCTATGTAACAAAAATTTGAAGTGATAAACTATAGCTACAAGCAATACTGTAGTCATTAGTTCCTTCTTGTTCTGGATGAGCAGTTTTCTTCGATTCTGGAAGATAAAAGTGTTGTAGGGTGAGTATCAATCAGATAGGAGCACATAAAAACATGTGACAATCATGATAATCGGATCCCAACTTAAAATAAAGCATTCTTAAGGTCAGAAACTCAGAACATACTTGTCCCCCTGTACAAAGGTAACTAGGGTGGAGTGGAACATAATTGCACACTGGTCCTGATAGATTTGTTTCATATTGTTGTTCTTCTGTGAATCAGGCTCCTTTTTTCCAGCTTTAACTGAATTTTCTGCTGAAGCTGCATGTTCAGATTAGGTCTTGGCAGTTTGATCCAATACACTTTCTCTGTGTACTGAAAACTCATGGTGTATTTTTAATTCCTGAGCATTTTTGGAAGATTGGTTCTTGTTCTAAAATATGCACTTTAGTTTTAAAAAGCATGAATGTCGTGGAGTAATGCATTTTATTTTGCATGGGAAGCCAAAGTAGGTGACTGTGCTTGGACCTGCCTTCTTACATGGGAATTTGTGAAGCTGAAGAGTACCTGCAGGCAAGAGGCCTCACCTGAAGTTGACTTGTTTGGAATAGGAATTCATTAAATAGCTGTTAAAATGTATTGGACTCCTTTACTGTTCATTAAAACATATTCCAGGTTCTATTCCAACTTACTGCATCTGGAATACATTCTTCTTTTCAGTGACCAGGTTTAAAGACTAAAAAAAATTATTAATGACATGGTAATACATATTTGTATTGAGTTGAATGAAAAATTGATGTTGAAATGCAAGCAGTTAATATGCCAGTGTTTGAGATAAAATCTGTAACGTTTGCCAGCAGTTACCACACAGTAATTTCCTTTGGAATTAGAAGAAAAGAGAATTCCTGGTAGCTGTGGAAACTCCACAGTAGCAATTGGCAAATGCTGACCTTTTTCTCTTTGGCTGTACCTGCGAGCTTATTTTCTACTCAGTGTTCCTTCTTTTATAGTGAGTATTTTTGTACGTTTCAAGTTCAGCTGCAATAAGAGGTACTTAATTAGGCTTATTGTCATGCTATGCAAACAGTAAGCTTAATATATTTATTCTGGTGTAAATAGCAACAGCATGTTGTTAGAGATAAATTTCAGACTCTTTACAGTTTCATTCAGGTACAGTAGGAATGCTTCCCCTTTTGAAACTGAATTCAATCTTTTTGCCTTCTGTGAGTTCTGAAGTATGCTTCAGCACAATGCCATTAGTATTTTGAAGTATGGAATACTAATACATATACTGCACTTTTTATCACAGCTGCTTGATGTGATTTAAACCAATAAAATTGCTAGTATTCCTGTCAGGTTTGAAGCAACATTCATTTAACAACTGCTAAGTATCTGAAATTATTCCCCAACATACCACTTTACTAAGCACATAAAACAGAATGTATGGTTAAAAAAAAAGAACGTAAAGCTTGTATATGCTTTTTTGAGACACAAGTAAACATCTTTGAGTGAGCATGAGTATTTAGATAGACGTGTCTGTGTGCTATTTGAAGAACATGTGCTTGGAAGATGGTGTTCAAAATGCAATTTTGATTAAAACCAGAAATGCATTCTGTAAAAATGATTGGGAATTTGGTTCCATCTTCAGGCTTTAGCAGTGTGCCTTCATATAGTATGTTATAGATGACATGTACTATATATTTTATGTACAGCACCTGCCACTGTTTCTTGATGATAAGAAAAGACCGCATCAAATCCTGTATTGCACTGAAGTCTTGAAAGAATAGAAACTATGCAAAAATTTTGATTTTTTTTTGCTTGCATTCTGCAGAAGAATTTTTCACTATGCTAAAGTGGCAGTTGAGCACCTAGTCTTAAACAATGTTAAAAGAACAGTAGTTTAATTGTAGACTTAAGTTGCTGAAAGTTAGAGAACACCAAGTTTATAGTTGCCTGTTGCCCATTTTTTCACTAATTCAGTAAACTAACCGAAACACAAATACCACAGAAAAGGCAGAGATGTATGAGTAATTAGACTATATTGTGGTGTATATACACAGAGAAGCTGAGTTTTAATCTGCACCCATAAAGCGAAGACTTCCTAACTCTCACAAGTTTGTGCACTCTTAGTAACCTATTGGGTTTGCTTACGATATTTTAGCTGTTTAAAGGGAAAACAAATTATGAATTGTGGGTGTGCCTCCACAAACATCTCAAACTCATGTGATCACATCAGATGGCATCTAGCCCGAGCTAATAAAACTTACCTCTCAACAATGGTGCTAATGCTCTTTTAATATTATTCTTTCAGTATGAAATACATAATGCATCCATAGTTCAAAATGTAACAATGAGTGCTTTTCCTGTGGCTGCTTAAAGTGCACAACTTCCACGTGAGTTCAGTGGGCACCTGAAGGCTTATCCAAAGTACTGACCTTTAATATCAAAGCATCTCTCGATGCAGTCAAAAATGCAAAGCGAACTCCTTCCTACATGCACTTGTAGAACTGATGACAGTGGAGAATGATAGCCAGAGAACCATCTTTTATGTTACAGAATAAAATTTATGACACCCTTAATTTTATTCTTGTTCTTCTAATGAATAATTTGATTTTCCTGTTAAGGATTTGAACCAGCTTTTCTTACTTTTTGACTTAGATATTTGGAAAATTTAAGACAGGTTTTTAAATGAACTTTTTCAAACAGGCAACTTTTTAGTTTCACTGTAGTGCAGAACATGACTGTGAAGTATCCAGAAATAACAATGAACATTCCTAATTACACAAACACTAATGTTTCTGTGGAGAGGTTTCTGATTTATTACCTCTTTGTGCTTGTGAAGAGGCACAAAGATTATATTTTATTTATTTTCGTTTTTCTGTAGCATGATTTTAATGGAACATTTAGTGTTTTTTATTGCTGTACCAAACTATACATAAATGGTAAACTAAAAAAACTAAGCACTCTTAAAAATTTCATCTACTTGAAATGTGGAATCCCACGTCAAACTTTGTATCTGCCAAAATTTCAGTTGCAGAAGATTTAGAGGTGGGAGATGGGCTTGTTGTTTGTTTTGTTTTGTTTTTTAAATACTGGGGTTTTAAACCAGTGAATTATTTGAATTCAAAGCTGGGGGGCTAATGCTGAGGTTGTGGTTTTGGAGCGTGTCTGTGTGAAGTATCTGGAAATTGGATTACTCTCCAAGCCATAAAACCTTTTTAGATAACTTCTGCTCTTTTCTGACAATTTTACCTTGCATTTTCAACATCCCTGTTTGGTTGATGGCTCAACCTGTATCAAGAACAATTATGAAAATTTGAATGAAACTTTCCATTTACTGATAGAAACAGCCTAACAATATCTGATGGGAAAACAGAAAATGCAAGCTTATGATACAGCCACAACAGAAATAGACAGAAACCATTCCCAGAAAACATGATTCTGTTTTAAAGAAGTGAAGAAGAAGTAGAGGGAACTAGTTAATAGCTTATACTGTGCATTGCAATGTTACTTCTTCAAAAGGGCCTACAGTTTTAAGAAAGGGTAAACACACTGTTGGCTTCTATTCAGGTGATAGACACTGATTTCCTAAGCATTAGAGAGTTAATTAATACTTCTGTCACTCTGTGGAGAACTTCCCAGACATCAAAGTCTGATGGTTTATCTATGAACATAGGCTTTAAAAACCAATGTTGAGAATTAAGCATCATAGAACAGTCATTGGATTATTTGTACAGAGTAATTAAGAAATGGAGAAATGCCACATACCTGTTTGTGCACGTGTGATTGCACGAGTTAAATATGTTGCAAACCAAATGCAAATATATGCTGAAGCTTTGGACATGCTAAGGTATTCTTTGACGTTTTCAGCACTCAGATTTAGTTTAAGATATTTTTACTGACTTAATGTTTAGAGGAATCAAGAGAAGGGACTGTCCCTGTGAATTTGTAAAGGGTAAGTTGCACAGCAATAGGTTTTTATAAACTTCAGTGAGATTCTTCCAGGCAGAATCCTGGAGTCAGTGACACACAACTCCCTGAACATAAGAAAGACATGGGCTTGTTGGAGCAGGTCCAGAGGAGGGCCACAAAAATGATCAGGGGGATGGAACACCCTTTCTATGAGGACAGGCTGAGAGAGTTGGGGTTGTTCAGCTCTGGGAGAGACCTTACTGCAGCCTTTCAGTACTTAAAGAGGGCTTACAAGAAAGCCCGGGACAGACTTTTTAGCAGGGCCTGTAGCGGTAGGACAAGGGGTAATGGTTTTAAACTAAAAGAGGGCAGATTTTGGCTAGATACAAGGAAGAAATTTTTCCCAGTGAGGGTGATGAGACACTAGAACAGGTTGTTCAAATGGGTGGTAGATGCCCCATCCCTGGAAACCTTCAAGGTCAGGTTGGATGGGGCTGTGAGCAACCTGCTGTAGTTGAAATGTCCCTGCTCACTGCGGGGGGGTTGGACTAGATGACCATTAAAGGTCTCTTCCAACCCAAACTATTCTGTGATTCTACAAACCACATCTCTAAGCACCACATCTAAGCGTCTTCTAAATACTTCCAGGGTTGGTGACTCGACCACTTCTGTGGGTTCCAGTGCTTGACAACCCTTTCAGTGAACTAATTTTTCCTAATATCCAATCAGAACCTGCCTTGGTACAACTTGAGGCCATTTCCTCTTGTCCCATCACTTGTTACTTGGGAGAAGAGACTAACAACCTCACTACAACCTCCTTTCAGGTAGTTGTAGGGAGCGATAAGGTCTCCACTCAGCCTCAGGCACAGTAGCCCAAAAAGAAGAATGAGCTTGATTCACTCTGATCCCTGAAGCAATTCTGTTTTACTGCCATTGTACTCCATGTACATGTACTCCATGTAAATGCTGCTGATGCAGCATTTAGCAGATGCTAAAAGCTTGTGCACATTTACAGATAGGTACTTGCAGGGTATGTTTCCAAAGGAGTTGGACAGTATCAGGTTAAGCACTGTTCAGAACATGATTATAGGTGACTCTCCCGAAGAATGGCTGAAATAAGCTTCTTGCATAAGGATATTGCCAATACAGCCAGTGCAGTGGGGTTTTCTATTGCAAAATCACAATTGCTGTTGATCTTGTGTTAACAGGGCTTGAATAACTGCTGAACAAATAACTTACTGAACCAGGCTGCATGGAAACAGGAAGGTCCTCTAAGAGGTAGTCACTGTGAAGGTGCAGCCTGTGTGTATGCTGAACTACCTGAGAAAAGGCAATTCACAAAGAGGAGCTAGTGAGGGTGCCTTGACTTTTGGCTAGAACTGCTGTGGGACTCTGTTCAATGCATCTGAGTTTGCTAAACATTGGTATAGCCACATGGCGATTATTTCCTGATATCATCTTTATCTACTCAGAGTGCTTGTTTTTCCTGTCTATTAAAGACTTGTTTGTTTTAGGTTTGATACTTTCTTACTATCATTTTTAAGGATATCTAGCAACTTTATTCCATGAGTACTCAGCTCTTGAGAATTAACACACATCATTGCAAGGTTCAAGATCACAAGTGAATCATTTTAGAGGCATGTCACTGTGGTAAGAAATTCTTTTTTAAGAGCTATTTCTGCATGAAACGTTGAAATGTAATGTTCCTCATCTGTCCATGAAGCAGTGTGCTTGATACAAAGAGTTGTTATAAATAATTTCCCTCCCTCTCTTTTCTCCCTCTCTAAATGCTTTCTATTGGTCATCAGCTGGCGCAAGCTCAAGGAAAAGATGACAACGTGCCTTTATGGGTACTCTTGGTACATTTCTATAAATATTCTATAAAATTTCAAACAAAATTAAATTGTTTTGGCTCTTTAATATATTCTTTACTGTTTAACATTTGCAGAATTGCCTCCAAGGTTAATCAGAAATACACATTAAGTGATGACACTGTTGTTCCTCGAGGTCTGTTGTACTGCTGATGGATGTATTTTCCTAGCAACATTCAGATTTCTGTTATAAGAAATTACAGCTATGCAAACAAGCTTATCTGGGCTGACAATAAAAAATCATTGATTCTAATTAGGAGTCATCACATAATAGAAAAAGACAAGGCTTCTTTTGTTCCATGAAAAGCCCTCTTTGCCTGCTTGCAAAAATGCATGGATTTCTTTCCAGTGGCTTTACATAATTGATATGACATAGTATCAATCGTGTGATCTTACAGTTTCCAAGTGATTCAGACACACTTGTCGAACCTTGTTTAAGGTATTTGATGGTAATCTGTTACAGAAGTTGGTAGACAGCATGAACATGAGCTCTGCTTTGCTTGTTTAAAGGAATGTGCTAGATATAAACTGAATTAAGGAATATTTATGTTGAGACTGCTGAGATTACTGAGAGTCCGTTTTAAAAATGAGCCACTGTTGAGAAACAAGGCTGCTCAACTCTGACTAACTCACAAGGACTCTTGCCTTTTGAGTGCCGAGACAAATGTCACCTGAATCCACTGTGTAAATTAACAATGTGGGCTGCTAAGTTATGACACTGATTTTATGTCTGCACCAGTGAAGCAGGTCCGTTATTGCATAACTTGTCAAGGAAAGAGATATACAGATTGAGCAAGTACTGTAGAAATCATTATAATTGATAGCTCTGCAGGCAGAGTGATTGGAAATACACAACATATCACCAGTTAAAACTCAGACTGTTAAACTCAGTTAAATGAGTCTCTGTGAAGCCTGGGTTGGGACCATGGCATTTCAGTGAATGAATGGAGAGTTTGATTCCAAATTAAAAGCAAGCCATCTGCAAGATTGTTGATCTGCTTTAGTTGTGCTGAGGTTCTCAAAAGTCTGTCATGTGTGAGATCTGACATTTCCTCTGAAGGCGGAGGTCTGCTACTTCTACTTCTGCTTCTGGTTGTCAAGAGTTGCTGAAGGGCCACTGAAAGCAACACTAATCCCCAATACGGAGTCTGAATCCTCACACATCTTGAAAAATGGTGATGGCCTCTTTGGAAACTCATCTTCTCCCACCATCCTTCAGCCACTCACAGTGAAAAGCTTTGGAGTTAATTTTTTCACTTCTTTTACACTTACTAGTGCAAGATGCATAGTGGTCATAATGTTGCAGATAGTCTTTGCAAGGCTTAGAAGACAGCGAAAATGAACTCATCGTAGCAGGTTCTGTTTATTAACTGTAGTTCTTATACTTCTTTCATCATACTAGTATCTGGGTACTTTATTTTCTTTCATTATGTAAGAAGAGGTGGGTCACTGAGTCCATCACCATGAGCTTTTGCAGATGAACTAAGGCTAAAATGTTAGTATCTGTCTAGTTTATGCTGTATTTTGCTGGTGTGACAGACCCTCCGTTACCATCAAGCAAAAATGATATCTGGTCAGCAGGGAAACAGTGTACCTGTCTGCTCTCTGAATCTGAGGGAGACGGAGAAGACTGAAGTGAACGGAATAAGGATAATTCTTGATTGCTTATAGGAAGGAGGACCGTGTTCATCTAGCCCCTGGAGATTTCTGTGATTGTGAAGTACTGATGCAATTTTAGCTCAAAGATGTTAGGAGTTTTCTGAAGAGCAATAAAAGATGGGCATGAACTGCTTTGATAAGGTTGGATAACTATGAGAAGCTGTTGCAGTAAAAAGGCAGTCTTTGTAAAGGAAGGAGAGTGAGACAAAACTGTGCTCTATTTATATTCCCAGAAAATGAGAGAAGCTAATAGGTTATCTGTCTCTCAGGCCTTATTTTGAGATACCATTTTTTCCCTTCAATAGTATGTAGTATAACTGAGAAGCATGAGGTCTTTAATGGCTCAGAGCACGCAAAGCAGGGTTGCAGCAGGGTGAGGCAGCTGCATGTTCCCTTTTAGATGTAATGCGGGAATCATGGCTCAAGTGTGGATACAGAGAGCATGACTGGGGATGTATGGATGTAGCACATTTCTGTAACAGACTGTGCTGGTGGCATAGACTGGAAATAGATGCTGTGTTGTGTCGTCTTGGACAACCTACTGCCTGAATGGGGTGTTTCTTGCTGCTACTGTTTGTTTCTCTGGGGGATGGGGAGAAAGGACGTGGGTGTGTAGTTTGATTTTGACATACTGCCACAAGGAAGAGAAGTAGGCTAGTGGGCTTTACATTGTATATGATGAGGACAATACACCAGTTTTGGCTATTCTTGTTTTATGCATACCTGCAATTTGCATTTTTCCCCAATTTTCAACCATTACAGAAAAAGTTAAGTCAATTTTATCTTAGTTGTAAAGGTTTCTCTCCACAGTCCTTGTGAAAGTCTGTGCAGTGGAAGCAGTCCACAACACTGAGCATGGATGTGTGGTATTTGGATCTATTCTGGCATGTATCCAGCAAGCTTAGAGTTTAGGCAGAGTCAGCTCACTCCAGTCTGTATAAGACCATGTAGGTACAATCTTAGTGATCCCAAGAGCCTCCTTCAGTGGACTTGTGGCATACAAACAACAAGGTCATCTTTATTAAGTTCTGAAGAGAATCACAAACTCAGTTACTCTGTTTTGTCTGTAGAGTGACACTGGCAAAGATACCAAAAATGTTCTGGCTGTGTTTTAGAATCTGAATTATTACTATGGGTTTGGTATATATACCTTGTGGTGCTATGTATTCCATGAGTTTTTATTTTTATTGAAAGGCATTTAAAAAAAAACCCAAAAACTACTTTTCTTTTTTAATCCCATTGTATGGTAAGAGTAAGCTGAATTAAATAGCTTGAACTCTTCCCATTTTTGAACGGTATTTGGGGTTCTCTGTATTAACTCATTCAATATTTTGGTTTGCTTGATCAATAGACTTTCCAGAAACTGCATGTTTTTCCTTCTGAAGTTAAAAGTTTAGACAAATGCAATTTCTCCTAATGAACCATGGACCTAATTTATAAACAGGTAGGCTCTTCTTTTTCAGTTGGTTAAAATCTTTACAAAGAAAAATGTTTTGACTTGAGACCCAGAAAAAAAACTTGTCCATTCTATACATTCACAATAATTTAGTTTTTTCAAGGTCATGATCTGATAAAACATTGTGTCATTGTCTCAGTATGGAGAAGAGGAGGCTGAGGGGAGACCTTATCACTCTCTACGACTACCTGAAAGGGGGTTGTGGCGATGAGGGTGTCGGTAACCCAAGTAACCAGTGATAGGACGAGAGGAAATGGCCTCAAGTTGCAACAGGGAAGGTTTAGATTGGATATTAGGAAAAATGTCTTCACTGAGAGGCTGGTCAGGCATTGGAACAGGCTGCCCAGGGAGGTGGTGGAGTCGCCATCTCTGGAAGTGTTCAAAAAACGTGTGGATGTGGCGCTTCGAGACATGGTTTAGTGGGCTTGGTGGTGTTGGGTTGATGGTTGGACTTGATGATCTTAAAGGTCTTTTCCAACCTTAATGATTGTGTGATTCTGTGATTCTGTCATTGCCAAAACACCCTCCTCCCCAAACAGTCACCACTTCAGAAATAAATGCAGATGAAGAAAAAAATTTAAATGTGTTGGTCAAAGTTGCACAGGAATTTGTGAAGTATTCGACCTGTGTAGCAAAGACACATGTTTTGGGAAAGCTAAAACAGTAAATGAAACACACCTGTTCCTGGTAAGGAGCAGGCACAGTGTTGAATTTTATTTATTTTTTTATTTACTTTCAGTATTTTCATCTATATTAGCCAGCAGGATAACATAAAATGCTCTGGTCTGAGGTTGTGGCCATATCAGAGTTGCTAGCAATGTTTGGTCATCTAAGCTTCTTTGAGTTGTTGATACGAAGAGCTGATGAACAACTGCTCAAGTTAGGAAAAAATACTGTAGTTTTTTTCACTTGCTGATATAATTATATACCAGATTTTGTGGTGTCAGAAGATGAGCTCATCTGTGGATGTGAGCGTTCAATTCCAATTTATTATATTACCAGAACTTGGCATGTTACTGGCCACCTATAAATCCATGGAAGATCATAGTTTTGGAACGCTTAGTCCGATACAGCTTTTGAGGTCAGGCATGCATTTTATTTTGCGTTTGGAATAGACTGGTTATATACATATGTTAGATCCATGCCAACTAATAGGTAAAACTCAACTAATAGGTACAACTCAACTAATAGGTAGTAACTTGCAAAGTGTTAGTGTCTTGATGGTTTGCAGTTGTACCTGTTGACTGCATATGAGAAGAAACTGTCAGAATCATAAAAAACATCCTCGGCAGTTTTCAATAAGCGTGATTTTTAAAATGTTTGGGAATTTTTGTAGGTTAGCACCATTTTTTGACAGCAAAATTCTGGAGTATATTGTAATTACTAGAAAAAACTGTTAAAAATTGGAAGTATTTTTTCCTAGTTGATCATGACCCTCCAAAATGTTCTTGAATCTATTAAATTTATACATTGGTTCCCATAGCGCAAAAACTGAACCTCGCTATAAATCAGCTGTTGTTGATCATGGGTAAGAGCTCTGCAGATGACGTGAGAAATGAGATGGAAGGGTAGCAAAGCAGCAAAGAGCCTCGATCGCTGTCCTTAGAACAAAGATACCCAGCGTGTTTCTGTTGTATTTTCTGCAGGGCGTTGAGCACTTCACAGGGAAATACCTGACCATCCTTGAATGCGGCCTCCTGGGGAAAATGTCATTAGCACTTGGAACAACTTATTGGTGGTATTCAGGAGGTCAGGTGGATTTTATCATGCTGTTTCATTATTCAAGAAGAGTTAATGAGATGCATCCTGACAAGCACGCAGGTGTGTAGTACTTGTCCCATCCACCTACCTCACAGAGGATCCGCCCCAGGAAATGTGAAGTTTGGCCTTATTGGCTTTCACACAAGTGCATGTGTCAGAATCTGGAGCCATTTATGAATCACATTCTTCTTTAAAGAAGCTGTTTAAAACCCGTTTTGCTTGGTTTTGCTTCCCAAGATGTATGTAAACAGACATTTTGATTTTTGAGAACCGCAATTTCAGAAAGTTCAATTTTGTTTGTTATAAATATCTCTTCATAAAATACCTCTTGTGTAAAACACTCTGGCTCCATTTGCTGCCTGTTAGAACAGCAAACAAAATATCTCAATCTTGGCTACTCAACAAGTATATGGTCTTCATGCTTTGTGGTGATAAAAGTATGTTAGCCTTAGTGTGGATGCCCTCTGGTTTAATTGGTGATGTTTCATAATACCCACATGTTGGGGAGGACCGCAAGTTTTTCTCTCATCTGTTTGAGGAATTATACCATCTGGAATATGGATGGCAGAACATTAATTAGATTGCTAGAGGTGTATTGAAAAGTAACACAGGTTTAGGCCACTACAGATAGCTAAGTTGCAAGACACTAATTCTTTCACAGAAATAACAGATTTAGTTTGAGAAACTTGGTTGATTAAGAAACATTTGAATAGAAATCAAGTCCGAAGTATCACCATACCCTCTAAGAATAACTAAAGCTGACTGTGCTAGCACTGTAAATAAGACTCTCATCTTGCTAAACTTGCATTGGAATTCCAATTGGCGATTCGATTTGTACATTTTAAGTAGGACTAAAATAACAGAATAGCATATGCTGGCCTGTCATTTGACTTTTCCTAATGATGGCTGTTACTACTTAACAACATAGTTAGTTTTTTATACTAATCTTGGAGTATCTGCTTAACAACTCTTTGTTTTATTAAGATATTAAACACATATTTTCCTTTTTTTTAAAAATATAAAACCTGCCATCAGTGATATAAAAGCATTCTTAAACATGGAAGCTTTTTCAGTGTTGCTGTACAAACCCATCAAATGGTAACCTTGTTTTCAAATGTATTTTTCAGTTAGTTGTAAGTAGAAGAAAATAACTCTTGTGTTTCAAGGGCTGGTAACTCCTGAAATAAAGAACAAAACTGACTTCTCACTGTGGGCAGGAGACCATCAGTGGCAGTGGCAGCAGCATGGATAAGCGGCTTTTCCTCACCTGCCAGCGTACAACGGTAGCCACAAAACTCAGCTGACTCTGGAGTAGTGTTGGTTGCTGACTTTCTCAAAAAAGCATGCCTGCATTGTGTTTTGTGGGTTGAAAGAAGTGCTGTAAAGGCCTTAGTTTGCAGTCAATTAATCTCCTAGAGTAATTTGTTTTCCTGATTCTGTTGCCAGATGTACTATCCAGGTACAAGCCCCTTTTTGTGGTGCATAAAGAGACTTAGCTGATAAAGCAGTTTATTATGTTTCTCTGCTGTAAAGTACATTGATCTTGCTCACGGAAAATGTTAGTACTTTCTCCTTTGTTTGAACCGTACCTCTATTTTTCCAGTAATTGTTGTCTGTGACTTAGATCTCATTAGGATTATGCCAAGGTCACTGAATGGCATGTCAGCTTAATTACAGTGGCTTTCAAGCTGAACAGTTCTGACTCACAAATAGGAATTCTCAGTTAGGTAAATGAACAATCTGAAGTCTCTGAGCTGCATACTGTGCGATGCTTAGCTTTTGCAGTAAGATGCTGAGTGAAGACCGTGTTCCTTGGCTCCAGTGAACTGCAGCTGACGTTCAGGAGCCCTTGACTCGCAACAGGACTGAGCCACCTGAAGGGTGGGCCATAAGTTGCAGTTTTTAGCTGTCAAATTTTAAGCAGTGTAGAAATGAAGAGGCCTCTGTTATTCCAGTTGAAAAGTTGTATAAAGGTGAGAAGTGTGAGATGTCTGATACCCTAAAGGAAAGGCATCTGTTAGCAACAGAGTGACTTGTCCATTGCAAGCAGTGAAGTATTAATAGTTCTAAGCACTCCACAGGAGAGAAAAGAGGGGGGAAAAAAAAAAGATAATGTCCAGCCATCAGGTTAAAAGTCCAGTTCTTAAGGAAAGGCATAAGCAGCTTGCCCTCTTTTGCCCCAGAAATTTCCATGTGTTGAAAACAACCTAATTATAATTATGTCAGGGCATGTGTCATTGCATGTGGTGTTGATCCAAAATCTTAGATCTTTCTACAGCTGGATGATGTGACCCATACAAGAATTCTGTTTGCAGTGAGAGGCAGCTCCCATTTTTAGTAGTCTCTGTTTCTTTTTAAACCCTGTGTTTTCCCGAACTGACATCCACATATCTTATAGATCAGACTGCCATGTGCTTCTTTAATATAATTGGCTTTATTTTTCACTTCAAAAGTCTTTTGCAGTGGTGCTTATCTACACAAACATCAAGTGGATCTAATAAAAAATGTCAGAATACAGAGGAAAGCAGAATACAGCAAGAAACAGAATCTTTTTTCTTGCATTCCTGAGTAGATGCATCAACAACATTTATCATTTATACTAACAGTCTTAGTGTTTATTCAGATTTGAGCAGAATTAACTCAGGTGTTTTTGAGTACAGAGGAGACAAAAAAAAGTACATTTTTCCAGTAAAAAAAAAAACAAGTTTAACTTTCATATTGTCCCTAAAGTTAAAATAACTGAAGTGTCTGGGAAATCTCTGTTGGCAATAGACATAGTCAGTTCTAGTGGTCGGACCTAGGCAATGGTCAAGGGTACAGCTGGGTATCATGATCAGGTTAAATTATGGTCCAGATCAAAGAAGCCAAGAAATGCACTGTTTCAAAAGCCTTGTCAAGAGCATCCAGCATTCAGTGGCTGAAACCAGCAATCTGAGGAGCTTGTGCTGCAGATTTGGATGTGGGCTAGAATGAAAACCTAACCAGACTACGGGCAAATGGTTAAAAAAGCAGTAACTAGAACAGAGCAATAAGGACTGGTGATTCCTATCCAATACAGGATGAAGACTGGTGCAGGGCAAGCAGCGATTAGGACTGAGCAGGGAATGAGAATCTCCGCTGTATCCTAGGGTCGGTATCCTATGAGCTCTGTCCTGGTTGTTCCAGGCTACTCAGCCAACTTCGCAGGCTTGCTCTTCATCTCCTGGAATACTGATTTATGGAAGCCCAGCTGTGGCCAGCTGTATCTTTTTACTTTATTTAGGTTCGACTGTTCCTAATTAAAAAAGAGACATTGCCATGTGCCATTGTGTAATTAATTGCCTGGCTGGGACAGATAAAGAGAAAAAGAACTTTTTGAGAGGCTCTTAAGTTCTGTCTCAAAGCGTAGCTTTCACCTTGGCCTCAGTTTCTCAGGATGTCTGAGAACTGTGCTTTGCTGCAGTGGTTTGCAATCTCTTAAGTGCCTAGTCCAGGGAGAGAGAAGGAACTCTACATGACATGTGCCTTACCCGTTTCTCAGGACTGTTTGCACAGGTTTGTGTATTCTCAGTGTGATGTATACAGTAACATGTTTTAGGTACAAGGCTGAATATAATAAAAATACTGGAGGTATTTTTTAAAAAATACATTTTAATGGAGGGAGAAGGAGAAGATGGGTAGGTTCAGGTTTTTTTGATATTTCCTCTATTTAATTAATTCTCAGTAATGAAACTCATAGGCTGACTATGGAATGGAAAAGGAAGATCACCAAATTCTGTCCTTTAATTTAAAATGTATGTGGCTGTTAACTCAGATTTTTAAAATACAAATTTTTTTCCAGCTAGTTTCAGATGTGAGTTCTGAGCTTCTGTTATGAAACTAGCCACAAAATGAACCACTAACATGCAAGTCATTACAGCCTCTTTTATCAAGTTACTATGGCTTGATTTAATTTGCTATGGAATTATATTGATAGATGAAAAGTCTCACAATTACTTCAATACAAATTAAGTAGCTAAACTCCTAGTTAGCACATCATATATGAATTGTTATCACAGAGTATATTTTGCTATGGTTGACTTGGCAATCAACAACAGCAGTGCTTACATGTAGACTGATGATGGTCGACCCTAATCAACATGTACAGTTCATTGTGACCTGATGCTTCCTGGGACACTGATCAAAGTCCTGTGAATCTTTCTAATGCAAGGAGTTATTCATTATACTCCTCAGCACATTCTTTGAGAGGATTGTCAGAAGATTCGGGATTTCTATAATAAATCTGAAGCATGTAGAATAACCCCCAGTCAGAGGTGGTAACCCGATATTTCTGCATGATGGTTTTCAGGAGACTAGGGGCTAGTGTTCCACAGATACATGGAACATCTTCATTACTGTATATAGCAGTCTGGATTTAAAAAAGTTATTTTCAAAACTTGGTATCTCAGGAGTATCTTTCGGAGGAGTCCACTATGCAAAGGTGTTTAAAAGGCAAGGAGAAGTAGCTGACTTCACTTGCAGGATATTCATTGGTGTTTTCAGTGTTTCTGACTCAGGGTTATGAAATATTAAAACAGGAATGAACATTGCTTAAGACAAAAATCTGAGTTCTCTGAAATATTGTCATTACACCATCCAGTTGAACATGTTTTGTGGCCAGCAGGTCGAGGGAGGGGATTCTGCCCCTCTACTCCGCTCTGGTGAGACCCCACCTGGAGTCCTGCCTCCAGCTCTGGAGCCCTCAGCACAGGAAAGACATGGACCTGTTGGAGTGGGTCCAGGGGAGGGCCACAGAAATGATCAGGGGATGGAACTCCCTTTCTATGAGGACAGGCTGAGAGAGTTGAGTTTGTTCAGCCTGGAGAAGAGAAGGCTCCAGGGAGACCCTATTGCAGCCTTCCAGTACTTAAAGGGGGCTGATAAGAAAGATGAGGACAGACTTTTTAGCAGAGCCTGTTGCGATAGGACAAGGGGTAATGGTTTTAAACTAAAGAAAGGCAGATTTCGACTAGATACAAGGAAGAAATTTTTCACAATGAGGGTGGTGAAACACTGGCACAGGTTGCCCAGAGAGGTGGTAGATGCCCCATCCCTGGAAACCTTCAAGGTCAGGTTGGACGGGGCTCTGAGCAACCTGATCTAGTTGAAGATGTCCCTGCTCGTTGCAGGGCGTTGGATGAGATGACCTTTAAAGGTCCCTTCCAACTCAAACTGTTCTGTGATTCTATGTTTAGCTCTATAATTTTCCATCTGCATAAACAGAATAATTTAAGACTCATTATGCATGTGATGCAAAGAACAGGTTATATAATTTTCAGAATCTCTTCCAAATTTTTCAAGTACCAGAATGGTCTGCACACTGAATGAGAGCACCAGGTTATGCCACTTTAAGGGAAGATTTGCTGTACACCTCACATCACTGCAAAAGTTGGGTAAAATTAGGTGAGTTTCTAGCATACATCTTCTTCTCTGTCACTGTTAGAATTTTATATTCAGAGTGAAAAGAATATGGTCTCTCCTAGGAGATGGGGGAAGGAAGGTCTGTGTGTACTGAATATGGGGTTTTGTACATATGGGCAAAAGCAATGACATTACAGGTGCACTGACATACATGGTAGTTCAACCCTGCAGTCACAGCTGCTCCTTGTCAACAGACCATGCTTCTGAAGGCAGCAGTCTGCCCTGTGGAAAGGCTCAGAAAAGGGATCTGTGGTCCTCAGCAAGCTCAGGGAACTCTTGGAAGCGCAACTTCCTTGAATGGGCTGTAAACAGCATGGGGTTTGCACCCAGGAGTCATAGTCTGTTTCGTTGACACTGCTTAATTCTCTGTGAGGGACTTTTTCCCCCAGGCTGTAACAAGAGTCTACTGTCTGCAGTTACTTCCCTGTACCTCACAACCAAAACACCACAACAAAAAAATAGGTATGCTTTCTTTAAGGCTAAAAACTTGCTCACATGCTTAAAAGAAATTGAAGACTATGTTAATAGTGCCATCTGGTGACATTTTGTGTAACCCTGTGCTATTTCTGAGGCACTGCTATATTTTAACATGATTTTTTTACCTATGTATGTGAGAGTGTTATGTTAATAAACATAATTGCCATGTTAATAAAATAACTAAACGACTAGATCCTCAAACATCTTTTGCTCTTTAGTCTCATGAAGTGCTTTTGAGGCTTTTTTCTCAACTTCGAGGCAGTTCTTTAGACATGATGACAGAACGAAAGGTCTGCAACGTTGCCTTGGCTGGGGGTTCCCCACTGTAGGAGGGGTCTTGGACAGTATTGAATTGGCAGATGTTATTAAGAGGAAAAAAAAGCAAGCTGCTTCTAACTATTGGCTATAGGATTCTTCACTTCTGCCGATACCTGGTTAAGTGATGTGAGGAGGAAGCCACGGTAGAATTTACCCTAATGGGTTACATCAGTAGTGATGCATATGTAATCACACGCTCTCAAGACAACCGTACACAGCGCTGGAAAAATTGCAGTGCAAATTAAGCTGCAACATCAAATTAGAAACACAGAAACTGAGAACCTGGGTGCTTTTAGCACATTTTGGTAACGTTGCTGGATTATGTACCTACCTGCTTCTAAAGGCCTCCCTTTAAGCGGCAGCACCATTAAAATTAATGTCTGCAATTGTACATCAAAGTAGAGAGAAATCAGAAATGCCTGAACTCAGCAAAACAGAAGATGACTGTTGAATTGCATTCCTTAATGGCTAACATTTCTTTTTTTTTTTCCTTTTTTTAAAGGGGAGCAGACGGAGTTACATTTCTGGGATGCTTAATGTGTAGTATACTCCAATGGTCTAAAAAAATACTTTAGTATCTTGAAGGCATAAAAGCATAACAATCTGAAAGTGTGGAGGGGGTGGAAATTAAGCCTGATGTTTATATGTCCCCAATATTTAAAATTATTACTCTCCTCAAGTACATAAGGAAGAGTATAAATCTCTACCATGTCATGAACTGACCCATTCATGTTAATATTCGGTGAAACTTGGAAATGGTCCACAAACAAGGATTTTTGGTGAGATTAAGAGTTCATCTGATGTGTTGGATAAGTTCTGAGTCCATGATACAGTTGTGTTCACAGCGGTGAAGCAATACAGCAGACTCTGAAATGAATGGGTAAATATTTCAGGACCACTGGACAAAAGGGACGTATGTGTCTCTGAGGTGAGAGTGACTTTATTTTAAGAGAGAGTGTTAGTGGGACAGGGGTAGAGTAAAAACAGTCTGTTACATAATCTGGCCCAACCATCTACTGGGAACTTTTATATAGTTAAACTTTGAACCAATAACTTCTGGATAATTGAAATATCCCTTACAGAAAGACATTAAATCTTGAAAACCTCAGGGAGGAGGAATAACTAGTTATGTTGGTAACTTGTTTGCATGGTTAATTAAACTTACGGTTAAAAATGTGCCCTTTTTCTAATTTATACATGTATAGTGTCAGCTTTTTGACATTAGATTAAAGCTTTTCTACTAAATCAATCAAATGAAGTACTAAATTAACTGTACTTTTTAAAGCAAGTAAATATTTCCAAGAATTTAAGACCCAACTGTAAGCATTGTCTTGTGTTACTAGTCCTATATGATGTAGCTGAAGAAAAATATTTTTCAGTCTTACTCAAATAGACATATAAAACAATTTTTCGTGATGAAATTAAAATTTAAGCAGTTAAAAATCTTCAGCCAGATAAAATATATGGGCTACAGTCTGTTATTAAAAAGTGTTTCAATTGTTCAGGAGGGATAACAGTTTTCTGCAATCTGTCACTGCAGATATTCATGTCTGTTTCTCTTTAATTATAGTAGTATTCTTCTAAAAATACTGTAACACCTCTCTAAACATCTTGTTTTTAAGCATGATTTAACAATGTTTTCTCATTACCTAAAAGATGAAGTTGCAATCTGATAATTTTAAAATGCTTTGACCTCTGAAACAATGTTTAAAATAGATTTCAAATGCTCCAGAAAAAGCCAAATGATCCTGAGGTATACTTGTAAATTGTGTCAAAGATACCACAGGCTGTGTTACTAAGGGCTATTGGGGGCTTTTTTCCTTCAGTCATATAATTGACTGTTGAGCTTTTTGACAGCATGGAACCAAACTCTAAATGCTCCCAATCAACCCATTGACTTCTGTTATGGTTACACAGGTTTGAGTGGTGTATGCATATCAGACCTTTTTTGTAGGTGTGATCACTAGGTATATCTCTAACTGAAACCATAGTACATCATCGTGTATTATTCTTCTGTGCAATTTAACTGCTGCTGTTGTTGCGAAGTCCAGGCATACTGAGGAATTATAATTCACTGAAGGACGTGTTGCTTATTTGTTCTGCTTGTTGGCAGTACATGGAAAATCTTGCATTGGTTTTGTATTTGCTGGAAAAAGAGTCTTCTCATAAGAGGGTTATATGGGGTATGTAGCTTAGTGACACTTGTCACTAATTTAGGAATGAATGATTACAAAATCCTTACTTGAGAGGCTAAATGTGTTAATTCTCATGGTCACAACTCTAATATGATGTTCATTGTTCTTGTAGAAGATTGGTGCTGTACCATGAGAGGAGATGGGTTTTATCTGAAGGAAGGAAGGAAGGAAAAGAGTCCTATTCTGCTTTCCCTTAGCATCCTGTAAGTGGTGTTAGTTCAGCTTCTGTAGAGGTTTTGCCTGGGCAGGCTGCCTATAGGATCACTGGATCAGCACAGCCCCTAATTGTCCATACATAGCTCTATGGTTTCTTGAGCACGTTCCCTGTGTCGGTCCTCTTCTGTTTCTAAGGATGTGTGTTGTATGCATTGAGCACCTTCCCTGAAATGTGTTGTAGTGGTCTAGTTGTGTTCTCCTCCACTGCCATTTCACTTGCCAACTAGTTTATCTGCAGCTGCCGTGATATTTGCATCCATCAGTACCACAAATGTATTTGGCCCAGTAATGTGACTGATACTTACGCATTTCAAACTCCTCTTGTACAACTGATATCATGAAGCAGGGTGTAGGTGCGTAGTTCTGTTCCTTTTTATGTCCCTTTGATTGTGAGAGCAGAGCTCAAAGACACCTTCTCTATGTACCATCTGCAAGGCCAGTGACATTTTTCTGTGCCTACTGGCAACGATGGCAAAAGTAACACCAGCAAACCCTGCTGTGGGAAAGTGAGTTCTGACACTTTAACATCTTTGCTGTAAGTCAATATTAGGTAGCAAATAAATAACAAAAAATATACTATGAGGAATTCTACATTTTTTAAAGTAGTATTTATGCTTTTACTTCTAAAGAGAACGAATTTGGAAGTCAAAGGAGGGAAATTATTTATATGATTATTTAGATTAATTTCCCTTTTGATTTCTAACATAAATACTGATACTAGATGTATTTTGGAAACTATTTTCTACTTAAATCGTAAGATAATGGACTACATAATGTGTACTTAGAAAGTGAACATGAATTTCCAATACCCAGGAAATTACTGGTTGTGTGTGTTCAGGGTGCCAGTCTACATGCAGGTGGTGGTCCATCACGCTTTAAAAACTAGGAATTGCTCAACTGGTATTCAAGCAGTGCTGTGAACTTTTTAAACATTAGTCTGTGCTTATGTCTATTCACACATGCATGAAAGAAGTTGGTTGGGTCAGGGAATTAACATTCAAATATTTGAAAGTTTATCTCCATGAGAATTAGGAAAATATCCATATAAAATATATGAACCTCAGCCATATTTTGGATACTTTAAAATGTTTACACTGAACACCAAAGTGTTTCGTAATTGCACATCTTCAATTTGTTTCCTCATATGTGTTGGAAAGTACCGACAGCACAAGGAAATGAGAGTTTTAACATTACTGCATATTAAATTATTCAGTAAGAATAAATAGGAAGACCACTGCCTGACAACATATCAACAATCTGAGGAGCAAAATTACAAATGAATGGACAGTCAGTTTTGCAGAGCAGCTCAAGCTCCCCAACCAGTTATTTAGCCATTGACTCCACAGAGCTGAGATTTCCGCTTGGACCACTGCTCGGTATTTATACCCCGTGCAGCGAGGAGCAGGAAACTGTCACACAGCCAGCCGGTTTTGCCACATCAGTTCAGAAATACGATCATGCTAATACACCCTGGCTCTCAACTTGGAGGGGCTGTGCTGCTTTGCACCTGGGGCGCTGGCCCCGCGTTACTGTTGAACTTGCTTTGCTCTCCTTCGGCTCCGCGCTGGTCTCTGCACCAGACGTGCTGTCCACTTTGGACTGCTGCAGAGAGGCGTGCTGCTCCTGGCCACGGACGTCTTGCGGCTGCAGGTTACTTCTGGTCCTCAGAAGATGGGCGCAGGTGCCCAGAGAAAGCCAAAGACTCGGTCTGGTTGTGTGTAGCACCGCGTAACACCCACAGCTCCCTGAACTCCCAGGCACACTCCCAACATACAGAGACTGGGAAATAGACTCCCAAAGAGCTGTCCTGTTCAAGCATACTCCAAACTCGCATTCTCTTCCCAGCCAGCAAAGACCCTACTTACTATATCCCATCAATGCTCAACCTTTTTTTTTTACTTTCTCTGTTCACCTGAGTTAAGTTGTGCAGTACTGATAAGTAGCTGTTTCTACTCGGTGGACAAAGTGATGTGATTTTTTGACTTCTGAAAAAGTACACGTTCATCTTGTTTTGCAGTTATAATCAGCAGTCAATGACTGTTTGGAAAAGGATAAGGAAGCATCTGGGTTTCCTTCCCCCACATCTCTTTATGTGTTCCGCTGCATCAGATGTGGGTGGGTGTGTTTGTGTGCCTGTGTGTACGTGCATGCTACTGGCCCCCCAGTTCTTAATTTTCAAACTGGCTCCTTCTGTCTCCCAAGATGCTGAAGACACATTACGGTTACTCAGGCGTGCTTCTTCTGCAGGATGTTTAACCAGGTCTGTGTATTGGAAATGCTACCATTGTTCATTTTTCCACATAACTTAAAAAATTTTTGCCTCTGATAGATTTGTCCATCAAATTTGCTTTTACTACTGCTGTTGTTACAGGTAAACTGGGAGACGTTTTAGTTTTTTCCCATTTAGAGAACTTTCCAGACTCTCCTCAACTGAAATTACTATTTTGTTTGTGTAAAAGTATGTTGCTCCTAATAGCGTTGCCTCATTGAATGGGAAAATAATGTTAATAGAACTAATCAATATATGTCCAAGACCTGTTGACATTGCACACAGGTGAACAAATATTAAAAAAAAAAAAAAATTATTTATACTGACATTCCAAAAAAGGCTAACAAGTTTCCAAGACAGTTTGTCCCTGACCCCTGTGGGGTGTGTGCTTTTGTATGGGAAGACCATGAATACCCTGCTCTTTTTTTGTGTGCCTCATTTAAAGGGCCAGCACAGCTGTAATCCCAGAACAACACAGGCCTAGTGAATGCAGAAAGAACATTTAAAAGGATGGAGCAACAGTTGTATTCTCTTTCTGCCTAAGAACTTGGTGAGAGAACACGATGCTCTGAGAGACAGTTCTCCCTTCAAAGTTTTCCAGGCCACATCTGTCTGTTCTTCCTAACGAGAGCCAATTCCTGTTCCCATGCTGCTTCCCAGCTCCTGCTGGCTGATACAGGTGAGCTAATCCAGATACTGTGGGAGAGCAGGATTCAGCTGGAAATTAGGTGTGTTTTATCTAGGTTTGAGGACATTTTTACTTCATTTGTGCAGTTTCTGAACTATAAATGGATATAACCTGTCATTATTCTCTCAGAATGTCACTCTGCTAGAATAAGGACGCAATAATGGCTCATGCTCAAAAATAACTTTTCCTTAGAAAAGTCTTAGTTTACCAGTATTACACACAGGAGTGGTTCCCTGCAAACCATACAAATCACATCTTACCTATACACAATCATAGATATAACTGTTTCTGGGTTGGTTAGTTTCCAGACTTCCCTGACAACACCTTCGGCACTAATTAGAAACATACTTTTACTTCTGTTGTGGGACTCACTGCTTGGCCAAGTTGATGATGTTGCGTAAGTCATTGATATTCTGTTTATGCAGAATATCATATATATTCAATTATAACCTAAAATGTTATTTTCCACAGGGAACATTTGCATTCAAGAAACACACAGAAAACTTTCAGCTTCAGTTGTTTGTTTATGTTCACAACTGCAGATGTGCACTTAGGCTATTGGTAGCACAGAAATGCAGCTGTTGGTGTGAGTTAGTAGAGCAAACAGCCCATTCCTTACTCAGTTCCCCCAGGATCTCTGCTAGGACTTTGTCTACTTCATCTTTCCAAAGTTACCTTTTGTTAAAGGTTGTGCTGAATAAAAATAGGAGCTTTTTTCTTGACCTTTCTCATTTTGCAAAGTAGGAATTAAATTGACTCTTAATGATATGTGAGGTAATTCTTTGCTAAGTATGCATCTCAATCTTTTGCTAATGAGCAAATATTTGACATTTAAGACTTACTTCCTCTGTGCAGTCTGTTAGAAACCAATTCTTGAAGATAATTGAATGCTTTCTGTAAACGCTTACATGTTAGTGTATGTTTGAGAAAGTAGAACAAAAGTATGTTCGTTGCTTGAGAATGTTGGAGAGACATTCTATGAGAAGACAGACATTAAAACTTATTCCATATTTAACCATGGAACAGGAATTTAAAATAAGAAAGGACAAGGCAGCTTGTGTAATTAATCTCTTTAATATTCGATACTGCAAGCAGAGTAGATACTTGCTGGATGGTTACAGCTGACCCCTTTCCCCCACAAAAAAAAAAGGAAAAAAGAATGAAGTGGGTAATACACAAGGGATAAAACAATGTGAATATGGAGAGGGGACAGAATGGAGTTAGACTTTGAAAGAAACACTGCCACCAGCCAATTGCATTTCTCAGAAGATCTTCTTTACTTAGAAATATCAAGATGTTCTTTCTCGGCGCTGGAAATTGTTCATGTCAGGTTGGATGCGACTTTTGAGCAACCTAAACTAGTGGAAGACATCCCTGCCCATGGCAGGGAGGGGTGGACTAGATGATCTTTAAAAATCCATTCTAACCCAAACCATTCTATGATTCTGTGAAAGGACACGATCATTTCCACTGATGTGTCCTATTAGCTGAAGAACTGCAAAGGTTTTATAAAAAAAAAATGATTGTTCTTTTTAGCAGTCTGGTGAGTTGTGTCCTTGTTACTCTTTTTCAACTTCCTATGCAATTAAACATGCCAACATAGGCATATGCACCGTAGATATTCTCTTCTATTCAGATATTCTATTCCTCTGCTGTATTTCCCTTACACATCTTAGCGGGTGTCTTCTTTTTTATCAGTACCAGGGAGACAAAGGATAACCATTGCATATGGGGAGAGGCAGTAAAGGACTGAAGGAATTTCCATGGCACTCTTGGCTTTTTCTGGGCCTCCTGCAGTGAGTCAGAAAGATAGAAATAATTACATGCTTGCTCATGTGCAAATAGATAAGTATTTTTCCATGGTTCAGATTCAGGGATGCAGCCCCATTCAGGAAGGATGCTGAGGCATGTGAGTAAAGCACATGCTTAAGTGTTTGTTGCGTCAGCGTCAGTAAGATCTGAAGGAAAAGTACTTGTTTTCAAGGTATTTGTTTCCACAGCTATTTGCTATGGAATTAAAGAAATTGTTCAGGTTCAAGAAGAGCAAGCCGTTCTAGCCTATTGTCACCATGTCTGTTTAGCAGTTTGGGTCGTTTTCTCTTTACCTTTCCCTTCTACTTTGGAGGTGAGATGATATGAGATTAGCCCTATTCTGCTGAAAACGACAAGTACGGCCGTCTCCCTTGCAGCTCTGTGTGTCCATAACGCACGGTACGATTGTGTTCATCTTCAAAAAAATAGATTTAGTGCAAATAAGTTTTGTTGTAGACATCAGTATCCCTGGTAAATATTCAGCCATTCAACCACATCTTCCCTCTCCTTTCTGGTACCTTATTGCTGCTGCTGCTTGGTACTGGCCATAAATACTCAGATTGATTTGAAAACTACTGTAGGAACTGCTGACTCACATCTCCCTATCTTCAGCTAAGCCTGTGTGTGCAGAAGTACAAACACATTGTGGTGTCAGTCTTTGTTACAATAATTTCTTCTGTCATCCAGTGCCTGTTGTGCTAGCAGCTATGGAAATAAAGAATAATTCTGGCAGAGTTGTTATTATTTTGCTGTTTTAAACTTGTTTTTACCCAGTGCTCACTTCAGAAGAATTTTCTTCTAGTCTTCAGGATCTAAGAGCTCTTTAGGAGGGATGCTGTTCCTGGACTCCCAGTCTCCATTTGGGAGAGTAGGCCTGGGCGACTTTATGAAAAACATGCTGAAAAACATTACAGTCTCAAAGAGGCTTCCAGACTGCCCTCCTACAAAGTCAAATATCATGGTGTTACAGCTGCCAGTCCAAAGTGGGAGGAAGGAAGATACTTCAGTGAGGAATGGAAACTTTCAGCAAAAGCATAGATGAAAATCCTGTTGTCGTTACCAAAAGTTATCATAATCCTGGCGTGCCTTTGTCTGAAAAGATGAGAAATATACACAGTGCGGTCAGAAAGAGAAATCGCCTATGTTACAAACAGTGAATTCAGTCATACCTCTTAAGCAATGACCACAAGTTAGGCTGGGCTGGATAAGGCTACAGGTACTCCTCGTTTTCCAGACAGGCAGTTGTGAGCTCTTCAGCACCTGCGTGGGTGATGCAGTAGATACTGATAGGCATGTTTTTGGTGAGACACATTCTTTAAGAAGTTCCTGAGTGGAAGAAAATACCAACCCATTTTCTCTTGCTAAGTAAATAATAACAGCTAAAGTGGAGGTTTCAAAATGTAGTTAAAACCAAACAAGTATGTTAAAAGTCCTTATCAAACTTGATATACAGCTGTATGGGGTACAACAAATTAATGCACCAAATAAATAGGACTTGGATAGTGGAAAATAACAGGCTTTGAAGATTAACTATTTTTATTATAAACTTAAGAGGTATTCAGAAAGGGCATTCTCAAAAAATATAAAATATTAATGATTCTGAAAACTCTTTCAGTGGCATGAATGCAATAAACTCTTGGGTAGCAACATATCTGGCTGAAAACCTTTTTAGAGTAAATTAATCACCATACAATAGCATGCGGATTTATGAGTTTGACATGTTAATGTCGCTCTCATACCAAGAAACCGTAGTTTGACATTGAGTTTGATGGAGTATCCTATCTGCATCAGCCTGTCCTACCCCAACTCTCCAGCACTTTGATTTCCTGGGAGTTCTGTCTAGGAAGGATCTGGGACTGGGACACATTCTAGTTCCGAACCTAGGAACCTAGATCAGAGACCAGGATGCTACAGCATGCTGGTATGCACTTGGGCACAGCCTGTTCTTGTGTTTTGCTCTTCTGTCAGTGGTTTAGAAAGGACAAGTAATGCCTAACGTCTTGGACTGCCTTGGCTTTTCAGTACCTAACTAGAGCCTCTTTTAAGAAGCCTTTTTTATCATAGGACTGTTCATTTGCCTCCTGGAAATGGTAATAAATTGAGATTACTCAAGCTGGACACCAGAAGTCAACAGTGACTTTGGACAATATTGCATGATTCCCCGCACAGAAATGCCTTTATTCTAGCAGTACTAAGAGCGATTGCTGTTAATGTGGCATCAAGCATATTAGGTAACCTGTCTAAACTTCTGGTTTGTATGCCTCTATCTTACAGTGAAGGGTATCTCAACTGATACTCAGTTTCGCTAGTTCCCGCCTCATTCTTTGCTAGCTGAGGCTAGGTATGACCTCCAGTTGTAGCACATTACCCCTGCTCCCCAGCAGCAAAAAAACCCTAGCTGCGGGTCAGACCAGTCTGTCTTGCACAGCTGTAGATAATACATACCAGCAACGTTCAGCCCTTTAATGTGTTTTTTAATTGAGTACTTTATAACTCTTTAGAATACCTAGAAGAAATTTACTCCGTTTGCTTGCATGAAAATAAAAGCAGGAGAAACTGAAAAGGAGGAATGAATGTGATTTAATCAATAACAGGACAAGGTTTTCTGAAGGTAACTGATCTTCCCTGACTTAAAACCTCTAGGAAACCCGTGTAGTCTTTCGGTTGATCAGATGGAACAGTTTTACAATCAGGGCTGATAGAAATGAATATGCCAGAGAAGAGGTGACCCTCTTGGCCTTTCTTCCTAAATGAAGCTAGTTCAAGCATGAGGAGATAGTAAAATAAGCATGATAAAAATCATCAGTGATCAGAATATACCCAATCTTGTGCAAAATACAGTCTTGTAAAGTGTCAGTTTCTGATTTTCCATAATGGGATTTCTGCTTTCTGTAAGGATTTTTTTAGCATAGAATAAATTATTATTTGGTTCCTTGAGTGAGGAAAAAGATCCTAGTACTTCATAACATAACACCAAATAGTTGTCAGGAAATATTTCTTGAGTTATTTCTGCCATTAAAATAAAAGTTTGTTTTTGAAGCCAAATGCCATATCTGGTCTTCAAGGTGAAGACTAAAGATCTAAAAAAATAGTGGTTCAGCATAACAGTAAAAGTAACAGTCCACAGGGTAGCAAAATACAGATTTCTGTGTACAAAAGGGGGCTTGCTTTCTGATCAGAATATGCCATTCATTTTGTAAAAAATTCAAAGGATGCCTTTTTTTTTAAAACTTTTTTTTTAACGCTGTTCAGTACAATGCTATTACATTGATGGATTTACCCAAACAATTCATTTTACTAGGATCTCATGACTTTTACATTCCATCATTATTTCCTTTGTAAATAGTTGCTTCATGTAAGACATGAGTAAATGGCTGGGCATTACACTTTTCATCAGACGTTATCTCTTCCGTAACCATTTTTTCCAGTTTTCTTAACTGTTTATTCAGTTGTAAACCTCCACTGACTCATGTAATTGGACGTTTCCATGAGTATCAACAAAAGTAATCTTTCTTGCTTGGTAACGAGCTGTGTAACTCTCCTTTGAACTTCAAGAGAAACAATCACTGAAGGAATAATATTTATGGAATGTCAAAACTGGAAGATGACTGCATGTTAATCACCTCAAAAGAAAATACTCTGTCATAATTACATTATGAGAGATCCTTTTAGCTACATGCTTTATGAAGTCTCACTTTCAGATTTGGAAAGCCTAGAGCACTTCTCAACGCTTCTCCTGAGTCCCACAGTCCTATAGCTACCGTGATGCTCCAGCTGCCCTTGCTTTCAGCCGGGGATCTGAGCACCAGGAGTGACAGGCTTCCACTTGCCCAGGCTCCATAAAGCATGGTTAGTGTCACTGGGAAGCAGCCTGGATTTAGCAGGAAACCAGTTAGCTGTCAGGCTCCGTTGGGTGGTAACCAGTCTGAGTGGGTGCTGTGCTTGCCCAGACTCCTGCTACGTTAACATGGCATCTTTCCGTTTGAAGTGAAGCAGAACTTGTTCCATTCTCAAGTGCACGCAGAAATGTACCAGCCTGTCACCAGTAACTGAAACAATAAAGTTGGTAAGATCAACTACCGATACGGGTAGGGATGTAAAAGCCTGAAGGCTTGCTTTCTCTTCAGTTTTCTCAGGAGTGAGGGATATCTGCACTAGATTTAGTTTCTCAGCAGGGCCGCTCAGCTGTTATAAAAGGAAAGCTTGTCTATATACCTTTGTTCTTGCCTAAAAAGTACATTTGAAGCAATGAATAATAGAGAAAACAGGGTTACTTTTTTAAAATTTTAACCAAAGTCTAGATTATCAAAATTATATTGCATTTTAAAGAGTGAAAGGAGGGTTCAGAAGGTACTAAAGATCAGTGGACTGTAGCATTTGTTTCTCAGTGTGATTTGAAATTAATACATGGGTTCATCTATCACATTAGACTTTTCCTATTAGTTTTTTTAAGTTTTAAACACTGTTTTAAAATATATGTTTATAGTGTATCAGGCAAACGTCAAATAAACTTAAAATAATATCTCCCAAAACATGTTCTGAATAGCAGCATCATGTGCAAATAGAAACAATACTGATATTCTTCCTAATCTACAGAAGTAAATGCACTTTGGCCTTTCTCCAAAGCCAAGTAAAAAGCTATGGTGAGTGATTTTTGAACGCCCATTTGCATCACTGTTAGTAGATGAATCTTTCCTAGAAACCACCCCAGTAGGTTAGTGTGCTTTAGAACCTGTTTATCGTTTTTACGTGCCTGTGTAACTTGAACTCTGTAGTTGTTAGCAACCAGAGCTCTTGTGTGACACAGGTGCTGAAGAAAGCCGCCGTGAGGACGTGGACTGTGTCATACAGCTCTTTGCAATTGTTCTTGCCCTGTTGTAATTTCTGCGCTCTGGCGGTGGGGTTCGTCTCTCCTCAGCAAGCTGTCTAGGCTCCCCAAAGGTGGTAGAAGGAGACACTCAGGCAGACACAGACGTTTCCAAAAGGGCGATTCATCTCATCCTAAAACAGGCACTGGTTGGGACATCTTGAGCTTTCTGCAATGTCTCTGCTAACTTTTTCCAGCAAATAGGTGGGTAGAGGAGATGCTGGCTGCCATAAACCGGTAGCTTTTTGAGGTCACCTCAAAAAAGGTCACCTTTTTGCTATAGTTTTGTGTGAGCATGATGCAAAAATAACTATCCTCAGGACACTGCTCCTACATTACCCACAGGACTATTCAGGCTCTTGTGACTACTTAATCTTGCTACTGGTACCTCATTGTTTTAGCAGAGAAACTGAACAACCAAGGGGAAAAGTCCTTAACATGGGCTTTTTTTATCCTGGACCCTTTTTCTAGCAAAGTTCCCATCCAAGCTGGGATAAAAATACCCAGGCACAGATTTTCTCTGCATCGTTTCTTGTTCCTTGTTTACTGATGGTGTGATGCAGCCATTATTAATTTGCTGCTGCTGCCACCGTGTAAAACGTGCTTCATACTAATTAGAACAACAGATTTAAAGTGCTGGAAGGCTCAGGCCAGCATTTACGCTTTTCTGAGGGCTGCCGTCACTTGCAGCAAGGGCTGATCTGGCGAACGCAGCGGCATAATGTGAGTCTTTACAGCCCACCACAAAGCTCAGTCCTTTAATTCCAAATCACTCTGTAGAGGGGGTCAGAAAGGGAACATGCAACCCATACTGACCGGCTGATTTTGTTCTTCTTAGTGATAACTGAACGGGGGCTTGCCTCATTAGGAGGCACGAGCTCCTACAGAAATGCGTAAACATCCAGCTCCTCTAAGTAAGGGCCTGACACTCCTGTGTCCTTTCTAGTGCAGAAAAGGGATCAATAACGGCAATGAGTCACAAAACACTTATTTTGGCTTTGTTTTACAAGAATTTTTCTGACTTAAATTGTATTTCCTGTCTCAGAAATATGGAAAAAGAAAAATGTATCTATAAATACTCATTAAGCTAAAATATGAAATAGGAAGTGAGATTGGATGAAATACTCATTTGAAAAGGGAGATTAACCTGCAGTAATGAAGCTAAAAGTTAAAATGTTGAGATACAAATTTTAAAATAAAGAAAATTAAGTTTTTTACAGCCGAGACAGATCTTTCATAACTAAATAAATGCTGAAACCAAATGGGTCTTTTAGAACATAAATAATTTAGAAAGAAAATCTTTTTTTAATAGTTTCCAAGTGTCAAATCAGTATAAGTAATTTTCTCCTCTTGAAAAATTTCTGAGAAGTGCATTGTAAATTGACATTTTTCATGTTATCTTGTTTAATGTATGTGCCTTTTGCAAGTGTCTGTGTGTGTTTGGGAGGGATTATGGGTTCACAAAGGTTTAGTTCAGTTTTCTTCAGGAGCATTTCTGGTAAGTTAACTGCAACAGAGTTTTTAATCACTGCACTCAGTTCAGAAGTAAAAGGTTTTCTCTACATGAAAACATCAAAACCTGTGTTAAAAACTGTGTGTAAGCTATTTTGTGCAACTGCTGCTTCCCTTCTAAGTTGAGGGATATGATTATTATTTTGAACAGCTTCTGTAGTCTCCCATCTTCATGTACTTTTGGGTGTCCATCAGCATTTTTGATAGCTCAGGTGAAAGGACAGATTGGCATGGAAGGACAAACTTGGAAGAGAATTTCTTGTAGAAGTAGGAATTTTTACTTTAGGTAGAAATAGCTGAGAGTTCTGTAGTTGCTTGTAAGTGGGGAATCAGTGCAGTTATGCACTGCACTGTATCACTGTATCACTTTGTGTAAACATAATTTAGTCTTTTACTGCTTGTCCATGTAAACTAGCCAACACATGAAAATTTTGGGGGTTTCTTTATATGCCTCTCATCCTTTCTTTCTTTGTGTGGAAAATGTTTGCAGTTTTATTTTAACATGACTTCTTCAATTCTAATGCAGTGATAATTAATACCTCCTTCACAGGACTGGGTTTATCTTGTGCCTGGCACCCTGTTGTTAAGTAACTGGACAGTTAACTCCAAAGCCTGACTCCTGAGATGTCAACTTTAAGCACTGGAATGCAGGAAAAGGCAGGAAGGAAGCTGCTTCTCTTTATCCTCCTCTTTCTCAGAAAGGCTGTGTCACCCTTCAGTGCAGCTATGAAGCGTGCACTCAGTGGCACCGAGCGTTTTTAGAGGGCAAGTCTTTATCTGTTGCAAGGGAAGGTCAGACACAAGTGGCCCAGACCCAGAAAGAGAAACACTGTGCCCCTGTTGGGTATCAAGTTTACCTTGCTAAACTACTGCCTGGCTTTGGGCAGGTCCACACACATACAAATTCGTGACCTTGAAGGCCCATGGGCACCTGCAGTTCTGGTTTAGGTTGTGTGCAGATATTTGGTGTTGACAGGTGAGGGACTCAGCCCTGTTTTCATTCTTGACTCCCAGTCAAGCCCAGAAAATAGATGTTCTTCTGTCTATTCCTTGAGGACTCAACCAAACTGGAATATTTGGAGAATACCAATCGTCTCTGTGTATGAGTCTGACAGAAAATGTGATGGTAGCTGCTCTTTTGGCTTCCTTCTTTTCCCTGTGCATTGCATGCAGCACAAGAAGTCCAAAACCTAGCGTTGAAATTGTTTCCCTACTTGGATTTACTCAGTGTCCAATAATATTTTATTTGTAAGGCTGGGATTGATGAGATTTTGACTTTTGACCTGTGGTCTCAATGGTATCTCTGACTAACAGTTCAGATTCAGCTAATGACTGTTTCTGCTAAGGAAAAAAATGCTACAGAAGATCTGATTATTTCTAATGGATTAAATGCACTAGTGTATTGTATTTACAATCTTTATGGTAAATGGTCATATTATTGCAAGTAAAATATATGAAAAATAGTAATCATTCTAAGATAGTATGATTCTTTATTGTGTAGCCTAATGTATTTCTCTCGGGCAGAGAAACTGAAACACTCAAAGAAACACTGTCTGAATGGCACAGTATTTCCTGAAGAGACAGAAAAAGCTCTGGTCTGTATGCCTGTCAGCACTCAAGACTAGATAACTTGACCTCGTGTAAGATCATACCTTACCCTTGTATGACCTCATGTAAGGTCATATGTGAGCAAGCTCATGTATGCTATTTCTTCAACAATAGAAGTGTTGCCTGTTGAGAACTGTAGCTGCACATGATATATCAGAAAATTTCCGGAGCTACATTGTCCACCACAGAGACCTCAATCAATCCTTCCAGTGTTTAAGTGTTTCTGTGTGGTGATGGTATTACGTGATCATCTGCTATCTGGTGATGGGATTGTAATGGCTTTGAACAATGGTGTAGTCATCAAAAACCTCAAGAAACATGACAAATAATGAGTGGCAGTATTCCTCAGTCTTTCACTTAGGAGAGAGTGATTTAGCACAGCCTTGTGTGGGAGTTTTAAAGTATGTGCAGAACCACATAACTCGCAGGGAGGATGGTCCATGCTTAAATTGAGGGCTGAAGTATAATGCTGCAAGCCCACATTGTAATCTTCTGCCTGTATTTTGCTCTCTTTTTGCAGAATACATAAGTACTGATTTCTTTAGGAAAGCTTAATTTGGTCATCCAGCTCCCTTGTCTTTAATTCCTTGAGACAGAAAAAAAAAAAAAAGCAGCACAAGAGATCTTTATTTCATGTATTTTGTATCAAAAGGTAAAATGACAAGCTAATTAGAAAATTGTTTCCCTGACTCTCAGGGTGAATACCTACCCACAGATCTGCAAACAGAGTACCTGCTGTGAAGATTTAACCTATGAACAGCAGCACAGACATGTGCTCCTGTCTTAGTCATGTTCTGGCTTTATTGACTAGGCCAGTGTGAGAGGAGAGAGGCTGAGCTGGACAACAGGTAACAGCAGGCCAGGTGATAGCAACAGAGAAGGAGGAAGGGAGTCCTTCCTAGCAAGACACAAAGAATAAGATGCTAGAGAGATCAGCTCCTGCAGCCTCCTTCTGTGCACAGGGATGCCACAGGGTGGGCTGAGGCCAGTGCCTATTAACACAGTAGTGAGCACAGATGCTGGTACACCCCGGCTAAGCACAACTCTGCAGCTTGATTGCTGGCCACCTGCACCCATTAGGTTAAACAGGGAATTATCTTTGTTCCTTCTGAAGAATTGAGTACGGTCACAGAAATTTTCTCCCAACAGCTCCTTGGGTTTTCCTGTAAGGAAGGAGGGGGTGGCTGAAAGCAAGACCTAGATAGCACATAACTCTTGAGCTGAGGCCTGTATTCAGCTGTTTATGGGGTGGGGTTTTATTTTTGTGTTTGTTAGTTTTACAAACACATATTGTTTGACTTAATTAATGTTGTGTCCTATGTATGCTGAAATGTAAGCCTTAGCAGAAGTACAAATCAGTAATTTAGTAAATTTACATGCATGCATGGAGCTGAACATTAGCTATTTAATAACAGAAATGTTCATTAAAATAAAGATAAATTGGTGAAGACATGTTAAAATGTCTGACTTGCAGGATACTGTTGAAATTTAAATCTAAAACAAAACTTGGCTTCTCCTGCACATGTATATCTTGTGAGGACAGTGCATTAACTTTATCTCTTGCACCCTGTCTAGGATTCTGAAGAATCATAGAATCATGGAACGGTTTAGGTTAGAAGGGACTTTAAAGATCACAGAATCACAGAATCATAGAATCTTTGGGTTAGACGGGACATCTAAAGGTCATCTAGTCCAACCCCCCTGCAGTGAGCAGGGACATCTTCAGCTAGATCAGGTTGCTCAAAGCTCCATCCAACCTGACCTTGAGCACTTCAAGGTATGGGGCATTTACAACTTCACTGGGCAACTGTTCCATTGCCTCACCACCCTCATAGTGAAGAATTTCTTCTTTATATCTAATATAAATTTACCATCTTTCAGTTTAAAGCCATTACCCATTGCCCTATCACTATGTGCCTTTGTAAAAAGTCCCTCTCCAGCTTTCTTGTAGGCCCCCTTCAGGTACTGGAAAGCTGCAGGAAGATCTCCCTGGAGCCTTCTCTGCTGCAGGCTGAACAATCCAAACTCTCTCAGCCTGTTCTCATATTAGAGGTGTTACATCCCTCTGATAATTTCTGTGGCCCTCCTCTGGACCCTCTCCAACAGGCCTATGTCCTTTTTATGTTGGGGGCCCCAGAGCTGGCCGCAGGACTCCAGGTGGGGTCTCACCAGAGCGGAATAGAGGGACACAGTCACCTCCCTCGACCTGCTGGCCACGCTGCTTTGGATGCAGCCCAGGATACAGTTGCCCTTCTGGGCTACGAACACACATTGCTGGGTCATGTTGAGCTTCTCATCAACCAACACCCCCAAGACCTTCTTGTCATGGCTGCTTTCAATCCATTTTCTTGTCCAGACTGTATTTGTGCTTGGGATTGCCCTGACTCAGGTGCAGGACCTTGCACTTTGCCTTATTGAACTTCATAAGGTTCACAAGGGCTCACCTCTCTAGCCTGTCAAGGTTCCTCTGGATGGCACCGTTGCCCTCCAGCATGCTGACCGCACCACACAGCTTGCTGAGTGTGCACTCAATCTCATTGCCCATGTTGCTGACAAAGATGTTAAACAGTGCTGGTCCCAATACTGACCCCTGAGGAGTACCACTCATCAGTGGTCTCCACTTGGACATCGAGCCGTTGACCATCACTCTTTGAGTGTGACCATCCAGCCAATTTCTCATCCACCCAACAATCCATCCATCAAAAGCATGTCTCTGCATTTTGGAGATGAGGATGTCATATGGGAGAGCATCAAATGCTTTGCACAAGTCCCAGGTAGATGATGTCAGTCGCTCTAATACCTAAATAACCCTAAAATAACTCTTAACTTTGTGTTAGAACTGTAGGTTCTAGCGGTTGAGTATTTCCTTATGTCTATCAGGTGCCTAACAAGTCTTTGTGTGTCATGAGCCTGGTAAGTACATCTCTGGCCCATAAAGTAAACAGAGTAATGAAATCTGCAGGTTCAGACTTACTTGCCAGAATTGAAAAGAGCTCTGGTGTAACATGACATGCAGCAGTGCATTCCTTTTTTATGCGGAATTTGTTTCCTCATTGGGATAACACTTTCTTAAGATTTTTCTGAGAGGTTTTTGGCAGTGTTCTTTTCACGTAGGATGAAGCAGCATCATGCAAGCTTAGTGCATACTTAGTTTTTCAGCCTGTGCTTGCGATTTGTATAGGACTCATTATTTAATCTCTTCTGCAGCCCATTAAGTCATCACTATGCTGCCAAGCTAGGGGAGCCTGGCATTTGCTTTTCCATGGCGAAGTTTGCACTGGTGGAAAAAATGTTGCAGGTCTGGGCACAGCGGCGCAGCGCAACCTCTTGGGAGCACTCCTGGAAACTAGATCTGAGCGGAGAGATCTGGCTCAGGCTGTGGTTCTTACGTCCACATCTTTGCCAAATATAGCCAGTGGTTAAGCCAGTGTTTTGGTCCACACCTATGTTGGGGTAAGGGCCTGTACTTAAGCCAGGGATGGGGGCTGGTTGGCTGCTGTTTGATTTCTCCTGTTGACTTTCCAGGCCAGAACTGGCTTCTTAGTCATGCTCTGTGCCAGACATAACCTACGGCAGCACAGTAGCTATGATTAGCTTGCTCACAATTTGTGGCTGAGGTGACAGAGCTTACACAGTTTAGCCAGCATTATGTATGACCCGGAAATGTCATACATAATTAGAAGCCGAAAGTATATATCCTTTACACAAATAATTCAGTACAAAACCCGTTATGGTCTGTATCAGACCCCAGTGGATTATATGATTTTGCTGAACAGCTGCATCTAGAGCTTAGATGGAACATTTAAAATTCAGTAAATTGAAATGTTTTTAAACTTTTAAACATTTCTTCTGGTATTCCTATTTACGTGTATAATAACAGTAAATAGTTTCAGACTGAAAATGGGAAAATGCTGTATGAGGATATGGAAACAGTTGTATATAAAACTGCTAAAAAGAGTTTTCCACGTAAGCATTTAGTTGTACCTGCTTATTCTTCTGAAAAGTTTCTGTTTCAGCTAGTTGTCATTGTCTGATGTCTTTTTTCTATAATGTTCCTGACCAGCCTGGTTGAAGCATGAGGCACAGCAGCAGCAATGTTCAAAACCCTGCAGCCCAGGCTGGGGCCCAGCCACGCAAGGCTGAAAAACAAAAGAGAACACGTCCTTGCTGAAATAGCCTTTTCTACTCTGCCATCACTGGTCGTTTTAACCCAAAATGTAACTGACTGTAGTGAGTCCATATTTTAGTCTGCTACCTGAAGAGGTCATTCATCTGTCCACCCACATCGTAGAAATTTTGCCCAACCTAGACTCGAAGGCTATATTCAGGTTCCTGTCAGGAAGCGTGGTTCAGAGAAGAGGCTGAGAGAGGCAGCAGCTCCGCTGCGTCCCTGCTGCGGCTGGGGCAAGCTGTGCCGATTCCTCAAGTGCCCCCGGGGCTTTTCATCGTTTCAGAGGACTCAGGTATGCTTCTGTCCTTCACAGTCTCATTTGAGATTTCATTAAAAAAAAAAAAAAAAAAGACAAAAACACCCAAACAACAGAAATAGAAGTCAGGTATTTTGAATGTCTGATTCACTTCAGGGAAACCAGTGCTCTTCTGCGTTGCTGGCAGGGTTGCTGGAGAGGGATGGCAAGCCTGTAATCACAGGCTAAGGCAGCGCCCCAGGGACCGCAGAGCCCGGGGCCCCTCCTGCAGCGCCGCCACCACATCCCCACGCCGGGCTGGTAGCCCTGGGGATGGCTGGCCTGGCCTTCGGGCACGACCAGGCTTCCCAGAAGCTGCAGAGGGTCAGTCGCTGTGGCACATGGCACCTGCTTGAAAGCCCCCACCTTGTCGTCTACCTCTGTTGCATTTGTCTATTATGTTAAAACCTGGGGATGCTTAGGGAAAAATGTTGCAGGATTGAGTATGAGGTAACAGGTGCACTACTCTTTGCTGGGTTCACCTAATGTAAGAAACACATACATATATCAAAGTTTCTTAAAATTATCAGGACAAATCCATAGGTGAGAATGAACTACAGTGCAGATTTCAGGGAAGTAAGTAGAAAGTGGCAAACGTTTTTTTTAAGCAGTATGAAGAACTCATGGACTTTAGATAATGCAGTCAGGAAAACACTGAAGATTGCAGAAGCACAGTTAAGCAGCCTGCAGATGTGTAGTACTGTTTCTGAGATTTCAGTCCTTTCCTTGAACTGCTCTTTCCATGCTGAGAGTTTATAGACAATTGTTATGGTAAACAGTCTGTGCATTATGCTGTATCTGATACCTTTGCTAGGTGTTATTGCTCATTCAAGATTTTTAGTTATACTTTTTCCCCTTTAGGTATTCATGTTAATTGTGTTCGGTCTCCCTTCTCCCTAGTGAGGAATTACAGAATCACAGCTCAATGACTGCTTTGGTCATTCTTAAACTTTTTTTTTTTTTTAAATGAACTTCCATCTAGCCTGGTCAGTTTTCTAAACTAACTTTATTAGCATTTGCTATAAGCTCTTTCACTTGTATGCCTTCAGGCCTGGACCAGTCTGATAAGATCGTCTTGAAGATTTGCAGTTCTCTGCAATTGCTATTCCTTTATCTGAGGTCTACCAAGATTCTGATTTCTACCAGCATTTTTCTTTAACCTTTGAGAAATTGGGCTCGCTTCTTACATTGTCATTGGTCCAGAAATCTACAGCCTAACTTCTTGGTTGTCGAATCACCCTTGTAAAATATTTTAAGTGCTACTGTTTAATATATGGGGCCCTTGATCTTTACACACGTAAAGTTTATTTGAACCTCACAGGCAGATATGGATTTCCAGCTCTTATACAGGAGATGAGCTGCTTCCTGAGCTGTGTGTGCCCATGGTTGGCAGAAGATCCTGTTTGGGTCTGTTGAGTATCTGGACCCTTACTTCACTGAATCATGATGTACTGATTTCAGCTGTAAGCTGTTTGCCATAAATGATGGGTGCTGCTCAGCAGTAGTCAACTGCCAGGTTCAATATCTCTTTACTTCTCATGATGTGATTCACAATACATTGTAACTTGTGAAAAGTGCCTGGATCAAGCCTCTAATACCACAGTTTTAGCCACACTCACGAAGTAGTCAGGAATGAGAGATTACTCCATACCAGACCTGCAGTGTACAAAACGGGGATTTTGTCAGTGCTGTGCAGTGCTGGACTTCAGCTGCAGTCAGTCTTTGTATGAGGCAGGGCTTGCTGGTGGCACCTGTGCTTGACCAGTGAGCACCAAAACTAAGAAGATGAAAAACAAGTTTGTTTTTATATTTTCAGCCTATGTGCTTTTGAAGCTTTAGCTAAAATTAAAAAAAACCACACCACCAAAACCAACCAACCAACCAAAAAACCCTATACGTAAGTGAATGCAGGTTTAAAACTATACGTCATCGCATTCACTTATGCTGAAACTTGAATAGGGACATCCATTCCAGTCTCACATACCATTGTAAAGTCCTGTCAGGGACAATAGACATGGATATATTTACCATGGAAATTTTAACTGTCCAATCAAATGACATTTTGATGTCCACAGAAAGTTTTCTTTGACTAAGTGTCCTCACTGCATAGTGTTTGGTATTTCCAGTGGGTGTTAAGCATCTGAGTTTCTTTGTTTTAAAATCTTTCTTAAAAACAAAAAGAAATTTGCTGAAAATGTATGTGCTCCAAAAATAGGCTAGTAATTTGACACTGGATAGATATATCTGACTGGATAGGTATGCTTTGACACCAAGTGAAAATAGGTTTAGAGAACTTGACTCATATACTTGGTCACTCTGTATTTACTCAGGCATTAGATGTTGAGGTAGGAAAAAATCCTGGTGGCATGAATATTGTGGTAGCAGACTAGACAGACAAGGGGGCAGCAGAAGTTATCACTGCAGACATGTAAATACAGTTGAGCTGAGACTTCAGGAAAATACAGTGAGTAGCTCTGTGGATGATGCCGAGTCAGGCTGCATGATTCAAGTGACTCCTCCCTCCACAAATTCCTTTATCCGTGAGTCAGTGTGTGAAAATAAGGACCGCAGTCAGACAACTGAAGAAATAATTTGGATTCTTTCAACTGAGCAAAGACATGTCCATGACATCATCCTTGCTGTCAGATATCTGCACTATTATTAAAGGCACAGCTTCATTCTAAAGAGCAATTGTTTGTTGTGCTTGCGTTGTTTTTTTCCTAAGCCCAGTACCACTTATGAGAGGACATTTACAAGTTCATAGATGCTGTGACTGTTCTTTATGAAAGCTATGGATTCTTGTTTGTGATGCATATTATATGCATTGGAGAAATGTAATCATAGAACTGTTGAAGGGTGAATGCCAAACAGGCTGAGTAATCCTGCCAGAGGTACCCTGTCAGCAAGCCCCAATGATTTGTGTCAGAGAGAGGGATATATCTTGAGTGGGGTTTCACAATGATCTGCATGTCTAGTCAGTCGTTTGCTTAGCAGTCTGCCATGTTTATTCAGTTTGCAGATGGAGCTGGAAGACTGTGTGTATCTTGAAGGATTAGGATCAGAATACAAAGCTATCTTGATTTTTTTTTAATTGGTATTCAGTAAGAATAAATATAAGGGATTGTAATTAGGCAAGAATAATGAGCCTTCTAGGAGCCTGATAACATTTGGCCATGTAACAGATTTTCAGGGGAAAAAAAAAGAATACAATAGTGGTCCCCAAGCTTAATATCATTAAATAATGGTGTTCTGCTGCAAATGAGACTTTTAGGACAGAGGGACTTAGAGGTAGAAGTACTGTCTGTAAGATGTGGGATACCATTCTTAGCTTATTCTTGGCCCAGTGTTAATTTGTCCAGTTTAACTCCACAATTCAAGTAGACATGGATCAGTTGAAAAGCCTTGCCCCTGGATTCCAGGAAGACCAGTGTGAATGACCAGAGTTTTAGGAAACATGACCTTGGATGACCTGCAAGGGCTGCGTTAGCTTTAGCTAAGGAAGGGAGGACTGAAGAAGAGTGGAAAGTAGGTATAAAATCTTTGAGTGCATAAAATGTTACTGAAAAGGATCAATCTGTTCATCTAGTTCTGCCCCTCATGGATATAGAGAGTGGTCAAGCATTGGAACAGGCTGCCCAGAGAGTGGTGGAGTCACCGTCACTGGAGGTGTTCAAAAAACTTGTAGACATGGTAATTCAGGATATGGTTTAGTGGGCATGGTGGTGTTGGGTTGGTGGTTGGACTTTATGATCTTAAATGTCTTTTCCTATCTTAATGATTCTGTGATTCTGTGATTCTTTCTGGGAAGGGACATTATCAGGAAAACCTAGTACCAATAAGAAGAGTATTGCAGTGAACTTCTGGACTAGATTGCCAGCAGAAGCTATGCGATAGTAGATCTGGAGGCCTTTGAGAAAAATTGCTAAATGCCAACCAGCAATACTTTAAGTGGAAGCTGCAAGTTCATGTTTTCTGGTTGGGACATGAACAAAATGCTCTCTGTAGGCACCTTCCATACTTCTGCCACTCTGAAAAGGGTACACTCCTTGAAGTAGCTTTTCCAGGTTACTCATTATAATGATACAGAGCTTGTGAAATGCTGTACAGATTTCTAAAAACATGCCTTACAGTGGAGAGAATGAGGCAGAGCATGTGACTTCTTCACAATGAGAACGGAGACTGAAAGAACACAGCTGGAAAGAATATTAAAATGTTACAAGATCACATCCTGCAGTTATCCGTACAAATAAATACTTGGCATTACTCAGCTAGCAAAATTTAGCTGACGAAGTAAAAACCTCATTTAGGTAAGCTGAACCTATGGAAGCCAATCTTAAATGAGTCATTAATGTGACTGTGAGGATAAAGATGTGATGAAATATTTTACCAATGGGCATTGTAGCTTCCAAGAAATACCAAGATTTGAAACCACAGTTGAGTAGCTCCATAAAAGAAATGCCTGTTTCAGTGCATAATTGTCTGGGCTTGATACACAGGGTGAAGATCTATAAACTGCAGGTAACCAAAATGGTTTTAAGACGTCGGTAGCCTAAATATAGGGGAATGGATATATCTGATACATATACAAAGTGAAGTTTCATGAATCTGAGAGTAGATTGAACTTCTGGTCCTCACTCTCTTTTTTTTTTTTAAATTCTTTTCTTCTTCTCTTCAGTTGAAGAAAAGCTTCTCTATTGCAGTTTCCGTCCATCCAGAGAAGGACCAGGGAGGGCAGGATCTGTCCTGAAGCACATCTGAAATTCCTGTAGCTTGTGTGAAAATTGACGACTGGATACATTAGGAACCCAAATTATTACTTCTGTCAAGGGAAAGGCAGTTACAAGGCATTCATTCAGACTCTGTCCATTCAGTGCACTTTATTCCAACCTTGCTGTGCCACAGGTTGCTATTTGTCCCACCAGCGGCCAGGGGCAGGTCATAGGAGGGAGCTGGAGTTGTAGGAAGAGCTGAAGAGGTGAGGCAGGGTAGACAGGAGGGGAAGGCGTGGTGATCACAGGCACAGGAATTAATACCCGAAGTGCTGAGGGGTGATGAGGAAAAAAAAAAAAAGTGGGTGGAACATCTTGGCGAATGAGGACGCTTATTTACAAAACACTCTACTGATCTGCCTGGGCAATAAATTTTTGTGCTATGCTGTTCACTCCACATCCCATACTCCTCTGCTCAAACTGCACACTTGTTTTAACACTATAGCTATTCTAATGACTCCTGCTTAAATTATAATTCTAGGTTGAGATATGACAGCAGATATTTAGCACTAAGCTAAACTATAGAAATGTGTTCCATCATTCACTTTTTATTACAAATTATGCTCCCAGTTAAAATGCTTTTTACTTTTAAGCACAGCAGTACATATTTATAAATCTTGCAGTTAGAAAACAATTCTCTTGCCAAAGAGACTAGACCTCACACACAATTCCAATGTTAGGAATATTACCTTCAGTTTTTCTCTTTTCTATGCTGAATAAAATACTGATTTCTGCATTTATAGCATGAACAAAATGAAGCTGAAGAATGCAGTTGGTATTTTTTAATTTTATAGACGTTAAAAATAAAACACAAGGGCACCCTCAGCATAAGAGTTAGAAGGAAAAGCCATGCATTTCAGATGATGGCACCAAAGCAGTTTAGTGTTTGGTCTAAAGCATTCTTAGCTATGCTTTGGGTAGCAACTGGAGAGATTCTTGGGATGCCAATGGTATTGAGAATCCAAAGCTGATGCCTACAGTACTTCAAAATTATGCAGATCAGCAAAGTCTCTGCAGAAGAGAAATTCCTCAACTGCTTGAAGCTTTTGTATGATTTATGTTTTTACTAATTCCTGAATCAGTTTTGTACCGTGAGTATAAGGAGAGGCCTACAGAGACAACAGATTGTCTTTATTCTGTAAAGGACACTGAAAAAGAAGAATGCAATAAACCTATTAGTGTTAAAGAACATGTCAGCTTGCAAAGGTTTAAACACTTCACCTCAAGAACAAATGGCAAATTGAGATGCTCCTGGAAGTGGGCTGTAATTCACATGCTAGCCTTTTCTTCCTTTTTTATCCATTCAGATACTGTAGTAAACATTCTTATTTTGTTGTTTCTGCAGTTGTATTGAAATTCAGAGTATTCTTGCCACATGCTCTTAGAGGCAGAACAAATCACGGGAAAGAGTGCATTTTGGAATGTCATGTTCTTCTGTGTCTGTATTAGCAAGTAAATACAATACTTCTGCAACTAAACAAAGGAATTAAAGTGTGCTATTCTGTAAAGGAGTAATTAACTCACAGAGAACAATTCAGGATAACTTTAAAAAAAACCAACAAACAAAATAGTTGTATTGCAGTTGAAATAAAGATTCAGGTTTTTACATGAGCCCAGTGTCACTGATTTAGAACAGCAGGGTACTGGAACAAAACTCCTGAAATGCTTGAAAGCTGATTCTTCGTGGATTCCAAATGGAAGGCTGTTCTCACACATGGTATTTTGAGAATGACTAAATGCGAAGTCTGTTCTTGTAATCGTTCCAGGGCTGATTCTGCTAAATCACAGTGTCCAAATGTAGGATGTTTGTACCAAAGTTAGACCTGCATCACTGACTTTTTCCATCCATGAAGACAGTACTCCATTCATGTGGACTGTTTGCACCCTAAGCTGGGTTTACATTGACCCTCTTTTTCCACGAGTGTTTCATAAATATGCCAAAATTAAAAACACAGTGTTACTCTCTCACTCTGTCTCAGTTATACTCTGAATTCTGTTAAAATGAAGAAGCATCCATGATGTATGAGCTCCTTATGCTATCATACTGATGACACAGGACATTGCAAGCCTGTGAAACTTTTTTTACTGATCATGACTGCAGAAGCTAGATGTATTTAGCCTCTCAAGGAGTCTATATATCCTGACCAAAGAGTAACAAAACTCTTCGCTCTTCCTCAAAGAACTCAGTACTGACATACAATACCGACATATAACAATAACACTTATTTTTATATCAAGTTTATCCAAAACATCCCAAAAAAACAATTTTGGAGAATTTACAGTGAAAACATTACCATGAATTGATAAGATCTGCATGATAAATTGCTTTTGCTAGCAGTTGTATACTTTGGACAGCACAGTGTTAATAAACCTGTTGCTTTTATGTGCAATATGTTAGAAGAAAGAAAAACTGCAACTTAGCAGGTTGGTTTTGAATTACAAGAATCACAGTAAGGAACATGAGTGAGTGTTTCATGGCAGGAGTACCATTAAGAGCACCAGTTTTGTCTGTTCAAGAGCATGGGAGCTTTTTTTAAACAGTAATTGCAAGGGTGATACAGTATCTGCATAACAATGCTCATGAGCAGAGGATGCAAAAAAATTCATCCTGTAACTCCTCAGGTATTTATTTAGAGAAGGTGTTCAAAGTTGTATTTCCACTCCAAGGAACAAATCAGAGGCATGTTCTTTAGTTGTATCGCAAAGAAGAAAAAAGAATTTTAAGGACTAAGATCTCATTTGTTCCACTCCAAAATGACTTGAATCTAGAACTTAGAAGTGTTAAAATTGGAGCCCTGGAAAGGGCAAGGTGTACTTTCTGACTGAGAGGATTCTTGTTTGTGAATTTTAAAGTTGTGCTTATTCTCTACTCACACATATGCCCCGCTAATGGCATACAGAGTATCTAAGTAGTATGCTTTCGTAGTATAATGACATAGATGGGACTTAGCATTGATTCTTTGGAAGACCATAAATCAATTTACTAGAAACTTGAGGATAATTTATCCTTAATTGTAGTAGGGTTTGGTTGGTTGGGTTTTTAAGCTTCATAAATACGCCCAGGAATCTGACCAAGAAATTTGGAATTGGATGTTTTTCTTGTCTTAATTATCTTATCTCCTTGAATTCCTGTTTCCCTGCTGTTTTAAAGATTCACAGAGGTGCTATCAAACAGTACTGTTGAACACAAAGTCAAACCTGAAAACTGCAGGCAGCATGTCTGGTTGGGTGTACTTGTGATGATACTTTATAAAAGGCATCGGATATGAACACCTCCCAGGGTTTGGAGAAATCTGATACCAGAGGGCTCCAGGGTCTCCAGGTAAATCTTCTCTAGGTCTTCCACCTCAGTGTTGACCATTGGGAATAAACCATGTCTCAGACAGGGTTGTCTTTGCCTCAGTTTTGTCATCTAAACCCAACTCCTGCAGTGGACATATATCACCACTTTGGGGACGCAAAGTTGCATAACAGCTTTTCTACAAATCCAGTTTAGAAAACAATTTAAACAACTCTAGATCAGAAAATTCAAATACTCAACCTGATAGAAGCATCTGCTGAAACAACTAAAAGAGAGAATATTTTCACAGATAATTTTCCCCTGGTTTTCTCTGCTGTGCATAAATCATGATGTTAACATCTTTGCAACAGTGGTATTTTTCATTCCATATGCCATACCCTTTCCTTTATTCCTTGCTTTCTTTAGTGCAAGTACTTGCAGACACAATTACCTACCCTGTTTGTACAGCATGCATTATAAAGCCAACCCATCTTTTACTGGGTCAGTAAGCAGTATATACAGAAACACCATGAACTTGCTTCAGCTGAACAGTGCAGAACTTGTCTGTTGGCTGAGATAGGAGGCTGGCGAGAGTCCATGGAGTAATCACATAGTACTCACTGAAATTCACTGTCACCACTGTGGTATTTAATTAGCTGATTTGCTGGAAACCAGTTACAGGGAAGTAAGAATAAAATTCTGAAAGAAGAAAGCAAGAAATAGGAGAACAACAGAGCCAAACGGTCTGTACTGATTCGGACAGAAGATAGGGTCAACAGTACTTTTTCCATAAGCCCATTTTCAACAGACTTGATTACAGAACATGGATTGAGAAATATTCCTTCTTGAACTGACACGCAGACACACCAGTCTTTTATAGAACCCTTCTACTTTCTGATATCAGGTATTAATCATGTTATGATCACGGGTCTGTTCTATCCTGTTAAAACAATCAACACTCATTTTTCAGTGATGGCTGAGGTGAGAGTTAAACTGCTGTTGAATAAGATGTCCCTTTTAATTTCCCTAGGCTTACATGCATAATATATCCTAGAAGTCAAAAACATACTGTGCTGGAAGCTTCTTGTTGTAAACTTCAGACATTTAGCTTACAAGACTGCATGAGGGAGAAGGTTATGTTCTCTTATATAACTGAAACCTTGAACAAAACTTTGCATAGTGATGTTCTTGAGGAATAGGCTAGCCTGACTTCAATTTAGCTCCATGCATTCAAAGATTGCAGAGATTTCTCTCACATACTCATGTATCTATGAAGCTCCTAGAAGGTCCTAGCAAATGAAGGAGGGTCTCTTATCATTCACCGTTATTCCCCAGAGAATTCTGTGACATCTTATGTGTTTCCTAAATATTTCTTTTTCATTTGAATAGAAGAGTGTGCTTCTCAGCACATTTGTATGTTTTACAAATTTCTGAGATATTTCGTTGAGTGAGCTCATGTTCAGTAAAGTTTGCTCTTATTTGTATCTGATCCAAGTTATTTTGCTGGTTGTGACCTTAATTCTGAATTGTCTAGGTTTTTAGTCTATGTTTTGTCATTAACACTGTTTATCATTTTGAGCCTTCAGTTATTGACGTGTATCATTTACATTTAACTAATGATAATTATCTAGAAATTTGCATCTTCAACTCTGTGATTTAGTATGAGTAATTATTGTTCACCTACTGTGCCCAAATATCAAATTCTTCATCAGGAGAGTCATTTTGATAATTTCAAAAATAGCAACCTTTAGTTTGAATTTACCAAGATTTCTGTGTCCTTAGGTTTTAATGGGTTTGAATGAAACAAACAAGTAGGCCATAATTTCTGAGAAGGGATGGGAAATTTCTCTGAACAGTGAAACAGTGAAATAACTGAATATAGTACTCACAGCAAAGAGCAAGGGTATTAGCACCTCCGTTCTGTTTGTGTTAGACTCTCCAGACACTGAGCTGTTTACAAAAGCATCCTTTGCTGCCAGTGCATAGGCAGCAGCATCACAATGTGGAGCCAACAGGTACAGGGTTAGCCATGGGTATCCTGGTGTTGTGCGCCATTTTTCCCTGCCAAAGGTGTGGTGGTGGTGGGAAGCTGTTTCAGCTCCTGATTCCCATAGCTGCAAAAAAGGAGACTTAAGACCTACAGAAAGTTGTGGGCTTGTTTTTTCCTAGGGCTGTATGCTCAATGTATGAAGTTTTCAACAATACCAAGCTTGTACTCACTCATGCCTAAAATACAAAACATCCAGGGCATGAAGCTTTTTATTCCTAAAAAATATTGTTAATGTGGCTATGAGCCCGCTGTCTAGCCTGGGAGGAGGTTTCCTGCCTCATGGTGAACTTCTTCTGCCACAGTTAAGAAAATGGTGATGTTACCAGCCTCCTTCCATTCTGGTCTTCCTCTTTATCAGCTGATGAGTTGTTGTCCCCCTTCATTCTTGGTCATCTGCTCTTTGTCCTTTGAAGGCTCAGAGGGTTCACGTCAATTCTTTCTGTCATGAAAAAGAAGATGTTGCAGTAATTGAAAAAACAAAAATTAAATATAAAATCAAAAGTTTGTAAACTCTTTGTAAGAAGTAAGTTAAAACAATTTAAATAGGTTTTAGTAGCAGAAATACACTTTTGGATCTTTGCTTTCATCATATTCAAGGTTAATAATAACATTTGTTGTGTTTTAGCAAAATATGAAATGCATGTTCATACTTTTCTTCCAATCAGCCAAGGGAATTTTTAAAATTGAGACTAAAATTATAGGGTTTGATCCAGTCTGAACCAGTGGCTGACGTGGCCCTGCAACTAAGCATATCATGTTTGACAGTGTCTTTGTTTTGGCTTTAATTGCAGGAGAAATCTCTTTAGTGTTTGCTTTACCTTTCCCAAAAATACATCAACACTCTTCACAATTAGGCATTGTAGTAGAAATCCATCTCTGCTAGGAAAAAAAAACCTGAACCAAGTTTAACAAACCAAGTGAAATTCTTCCATAGGCTGTGCCAGCATGGAAAAAAATTAAGACAGAAGATGTTGCCTCCAAAGTAGTTTAGAAAGGTGAATAAATTCTGTGTTGATATGAGCTGTATTGACAAATACTACTGTCCACGTTTCACTGGACTTCCAAGAGGAAACTAGAAAGGAGACTTTTTCTGTGTTGTATGTTGCACTTAGTACTACTGCATTAAGTCTGAAAGGATAACAGGATGTTGGAACATCTATCCTACTCTCTGACTGGCTATACCTATCATTTTAAGTACTGACTATAAATTATTGTTCCCATTTTTTATTTCTAAATAACTTTCTGCACACAGGATATTTTGCAGCAACTAACAGGAATACTGTTTGATGTTTCTCCCAGCAATGCCATATAAATTTAATTAGAGATTTCTCAGTTCGCTTTTAAAGAAAAGTGTGCTTTTTTAGAGAGACTGTCCAGCAAAATCAGGCTGAAAATTGAGGCAGATTTTACAAAACTCAGCCATCTGTTAATGAGAAAACTGAGATTAGAGAGACAAGACTACACGTCTTCTGTCATCAGCACAAGTTTGTTGAGATATAGCCCAGTTTTGTCCACAAAGTGCTGTGTTTTTTTCTGTAGATTCATCCTTAAGATAGTGATTTTATTAGCTGAAATATACCTGATCAACAGCACATAAACCTTTCCTGTTAGTGGGAGCCCTGATTCAAGTAAATACTCCATTGTCTTCTCATTAGAGAGAGAAAACAGTGATTTGCAATCCAGCCCTATGGTCTAAATAGCCATAATTAGGAAATTCTGAGTCTTTATTCTCTCATTTCTTACACAATGTAAATGGAGGAAAACAAACTATTTGTAAGTTATTATAACCCTGTTTTTGAAAAGTTAATGTTTCTTGGTTTAGTCTTCATTTTCCAGCTGTCTTTTGACATTGAAAAGATTGGAAAAATACATACAGTATTTTGCAAGTAAAGAGACTGCAATTAATTTACCCTAGGGAAGGTGAAATTGTTTCAGTAAATTACATTCTTTTGTTATTATGTTCTCAGTTTTTTTTACATCAGATATATTAAAATCCTGTAAACTGAGATTCCAAGAACTCGTTCACCTGCTGTCTGCACTCTAGCTTTCCATATAAGAAAAAAATTCTGACTTTTTCTTTTAAGCCGTATAACAATCTTGTTCTAAATTCTCTGTGAACTTTCTGACCTCCCCACTGCTGAAAAAAAAATGTTTTTGAAAACGATGTGAATACTGCTGGTTTTGTGAGAGTAGCATGAGCCAAATTTGTCTGCTAGTCATAAAAGAAATACAATTTTTCACTAAATGCCATCAGCTGCATCAACAGTAGCTACTAAATAGGAGTTTTCACTAGAATACCATTCCTTTGAAATTCACTGTGTCAAAGGCAGCCCTTGTTAATGGTAAAACACAACCTAGCAACTTCTGTTGACTGTAACGGCAACATTTTTTGTTATTTATGTAATGAGGAGGACCGAATTCCTAAATAATGAAGATGATTAAAAAAAAAATAGTATTATTTTAGACTAAATAAGCACTAGTAATCAATTTTTCCAAATCTGTTCTTGACTTGTAGTCAAACTCATAAACTTTTATGCTTTCAAACAAACTGTAGAGAGGATTAGGACATACATTTTCAAAAGAAATACAATTCTAACAAGAGACAATCAGAATTACAACAATGAGGCTTTCAGTTTCATTTAAATTATGTAATCCTTACAGCAACTTTACTAATAAGTATTTCAAGACTGAATGTGGAAAACATCAAGGGTTTTCTTTCTAGTTTTAGAATAGAAATAAGAACTACTTCTGAAATTACAAAGTTCCTGAGAAGTCAGCAATACTTGCATCTTTTCTCTCTTCTCTACTGTTTTGTTATGAGAACACTTGTAGTTGACCATCATCTTCATTTCTAAAGAGTAAGTTGTTTGAAAAAAGTTTTATTACTGGCTTCTATGTACCTAAATATAGCAACCTGCCAAAGCTTTAAAAGATACTAGTCAGGGAGCTTAAGACCTATATTTGCTTGTTGGACCTCAGAATTTTGCATATTTGACTCCAGCATTGCCATCTGGTGTTTGTAAGTTCAACAGGCATGAATGATTTCTTACAAGGAGCCTTCTTTGGGATCTTGTTTACTTATTTATTTCTGTTCTGACCTTTAGCGTGAGAGCAATGGTTGTATTTAACCTCTTCTTGGAAGCCAAAATTGTAAATATTCTCAGGTTAACAGCATTCTCCTTGCATTTAAAGTAGAAGAAAACCAAAATTAAGTTGACTTGCTGGCTGCTAAAGAAAGCAAGAGAGGGAAGGGCTAATCATCAAACACAAAACATACAGTGAAAGGATAGAATTTCAGCAGGTAGTGACAGTCTAATAACTCTTAATCATGTGAATCACTATAATTTTTTTAATTAAAGTGGAAATTCATACAATTAAAGTGCAAAATAATAATGAGATGTGGATACTGTAAAACACAATTGGAAAACCAAGAAAAATAATATTAGTAAATTAATTTCTGTTTCTACAGGTTAAAAGTGTATTAGTCTACCACATGCACTGTTACCTTTGGGAAGTGAGAAGTACTGGAACAGCGGAGATCAGTAGACAATGTAGTTATTGGGCTGAATAGGGAGACTGAGGTTGAATCCTAATACCTACAGAAGTCACAGGCAGTGCTTCTTCATTGTGGCCTGGATAACAAACCTGACACTTCTTCCACTGCTGTGTGGAGAAATTACTTTGAGAAACTAGTATGTCCTGTAAGCAGAAATATTCAAAGAACTCCTAAATTGGAGTACATCACTATTCTAGATCTTAGGAAAAATTTCTTTACTGAGAGAGTGGTCAAGCATTGGAACAGGCTGTCCAGGGAGGTGGTGGAGTTGTCATCACTGGAAGTGTTCAAAAGACGTGGCACTTCAGGATATGGTTTAGTGGGCATGGTGGTGTTGGGTTGGTGGTTGGACTTGACGATCTTAAAAGGTCTTTTCCAATCTTCATGATTCTGCGATTCTGTGATTCTGTTTGTGCTCAACTTTCAATGCAAGAAGACCTGCTTTTCAAAACTCAGGGATGCTTGTGTAAGTATCTCTGAAAAACTGTCTGGGAGGTTTTTCAAGTTGTGTAGTCAAAAATGGTAAATAAGGTCTGATAACTATGCTATGCCATAGCTTATTTTGCTACTTGCAAAATTGGTGACAAAACTCTTGTTGTTTTACAGCTGGCAGGCACCAACTAAGCTGATTTCATACATTGTTTGTATAACTCAATATGGAATTGTTTGCTGTGATAGCAAAGCATAGCACACAACCACGCCAATAATGAGTCAAAAGTTTAACTTAACTTAGCTTTGACACAAAACATTAAGTCAACACACAAACCTAGAACCATTACTGTCTGTCCCTAGCTAGGAGGATTAGAGGAGAGGATCCTTGCAAAGGTTTCACTGCATTGGTGATGCCAAGTTCCAGCTTTGAGTGAGATGAAGTTTCTCTGCTGACTTTTTTTTTTTTAAATTCTAATTTATATTTGGAAGAGTGAAAGTTTAATAACTTGCATCGGAATCTGATGATGAATTTTACAGTTTCCCTGGAAGTGACATTTGCAGATTTCTTATCTTCTCTCCTTTTTGCTCCTTTTCTTTTTTATCATGTGTGGAAAGATACCTGTCAATTTCAGATGCCTGTGGAGGAAGAAGTTGTACATTCACACTCACCAGGAAGCTGATGAATAGCTCTTCTGACCATGTCATTTGCTTGAGACAGCTCCACTGAGGTTGTTATCAGCTGACAAATTATTGAAAAACATGTGACTACAAAATATCAAGGGGGGAATTTGTATTCCTTGGGAATACAATACAAATACTAACAAGTTGAAAAATAAATACCACTGAAAAAAATCCAGGCTGCTCAGACATAATCAGACATACTGTTTTGCAGAGAGTGGAATGGCAGAAAACAAAGCTTTCCCCAGTAGTTGCTTTTTGCTGGCACTTACTCTCCCTACGTTTTGCTGACTTTGAAAGTCATCTAATAGCATAGGTTTTCCCTAATCATGTGCATACGTGTTAAGCCGTCTTGCTTAAATATTGATGATATAAACTGACCTGCCTGACTTTGCCTGTGGATGAGAGAACACTGTAACATCACCACGTCCATCAGCAGTGTTCATGGTGCAATTAGCAAACCATTAGGCAGCACCAAGCAATTGAAGTCATCTTCGGCTGGCACCAGTACACATCAAGCAGGTCTACCTCACCGAATTCATTCCTATGTGTCAATCAAGTGGGAACATTTGAATACTGAAATCACTAGGTTAAATTAACTGGCAAAATATACTTTTGATTCAAAGCTTTAGTTTGCTGGTTTGTGCTTGTATGTTTGAATGCACAAACAGCATCTCTTTAACGACGAATTTTTCACCAAGATCTTTAACTGGTTTTCAGTGCTGGTCAGTACTAGATGATCTGATGATTCTAAAAAATGCAGATTGGGATATAGTTTTTCTTATATAGCTAGAACTAAGTATAGAATAACTTGTAAGAGAATCTGGGTTTTTTGTATTCATAGAAGAGCACATTCCTATAACACATTATAGTCTCAGATGTATTTTGTAATATGGAATATTAGGTAATAGTTCTTACATATCTTTCAGGTTTGATTCTCGGTGTTCCTGCACTTGTATAGCTATTTATATTTAATTAAAATGAATGCAAAATGCCACTTCTTTTACAGGTAGCTTTTTTCTTATTCATATTAATTTCTCCCAGGTGAAATTCGCTGCATAAAAGAGAGCAGCTGTAACTCACAACTCTTAAGTCATGTCTGTATACTGATCTTAAGCATTTTCATTAAGCCCTTTTCTCTAAATCTTGTTTATATGATTCTGACTGGGTACACAAGCTGTGTTTTATTACCTATAGTTATTTATGTTCTTGTGCAGACAGCACGAATATTTAGGGATATCCAGATAAAAGTTTGTTTTCCCTAGGTACTCATGCATGTCACTTTGAAATCAGCTTTTTGTAAATCTTTGTGCTAAAGTATGTTGACTGCCGGAATGTTCAGACTGAATAGAGATGTCATTTAAACATGACTAGAAATAAAACTTTAAAACCTAACTCCCAGTCTTCATGTGTAGCTGTACTGCGCTGTCTTTCAAAATTCTGGTTTGTCCGCTTGTGCCCCTTCTGACATTTATAAAGCATGCATTTCCTATAGTAGCCAGATCCATATACCAAGTAGGGGGATGGATTGGAATTAACCCAGATTTCTGGTTAAAATTGTGACAGTAATCTGAACAGCTCTTGATTCCTTCCTGTTGGATCCTGGAGTACTTATGTGTTCTGAGCACATTAGAGGAGTTATGAGAAGATGACTGAGGATTATTGTCATGTAGGTCGTTTATTGTGCATCTTCTGCAACATGCATCTTTTCCTCTTCTTTCTCTCTGACACCTGTTGTCAGTCCCTGACAATAAGACCAAAAAGAACTAAACTATTGATGACATAAGGTAAATTACACATAGTATGGTAAGAATTTGCATTTAGTGGGTATATTTCTTTATTTTACAGTGAATAAAAACTATACTAGTTTTTTTCTTTTTCTGTTCTTTTCTATGGGGAACCTTAAAAAACAAATCCTCTTTGCAGCTTAAGGAGATGGTTTGCTGACTTGGAACCTTTGCAAAACAGTTCATATGCACTTAGCCATTTTTTTTGCATTGAAATTTGTCTGGTTTTGGCTGCTAGTGGACAATCATAAAAAATTCAGAATTAAGCTTCACTGATGTAAGCTAGGAATATTGAGTTTGGATATTTACTGGGCCCATCCAAACACATTCATTCTGTAAAATTTTTATGTACATCACATGAGAGCAACAGTTTATCTGGCTGCCTGTGGATAACTAACCGTTAAGTAAAAAAAAAGGAAAAAAAATCTTTCCTCTTTCTCTGCGTATACCAACTTTTAATGTCAATGCTGTTCCATGAAATAAAAGCATCAAGAAATAATGCAATTTATTTTAAATTTGTGTCTCCCTCTAGAAGTGATTAGTAGTTAGGGAATATGAAGACTGTCATACCCATTTCTTTCTCTATTCTTACTTCCCCTCTCCCCTATTCTGATTGGGTCAGCCATGCCTGATTTTAACAACAAAAGATGAAAGCCAAAGAATGTGCATGTTTTTAAAAGCTTTTGTTTGTGATGCTTGGCAAGTTGCAATATTTGGCAGCTCCCCAATTATTCATACCACAATAACCATTGCCATTATTTATTTTTCTGCCAATGAATGTAATAGCCTTTTTGTAAGACCCTATCCCAAATATAAATTAAAAACAATCTCAAAATAATTATGTGGCTTTTTAAGCATATTTTTTTAGTTGTGGTTACTCTCTATGTCCAGAGGGAAGGGATAGAGAAGGCTAGGAACAACTTAAGATTCATATCCAATCTTGGCTTCAAATACAGGGCTTTGTTAATGTTGAATTTGCTTTCTTGCTGAAAGGAGGGAAAAAACCATTCTTGTCACCAGAGATTAAATACTGAATGACATCATTAGGACTCAACAAAATCCTGGGATCCTGTGCAGCACTACTTTCCATTTCTTTCTTCTTTCATCTCTTTTCCTGATCCTTCTTTAGTTTTTCTTTCTTAAATGGGAACAGTGGTGTTCAAAGTCATTACCTTGCTGATGAACTGTAAGTCACTCAGTCTTGTTTAAATAAGTGTAATTCACATAGACAAAAAAACCAACAACAGTCACTGTCTCTTAAGACTTGATCCTGTTTGCCGACATATATTGCATCTGCCTGTTTTCATTAAAGAGGTATCTTTCCAAAGGCTTAGAAAAATACTGCTTTACAAAAAGTACAGAGAAAAGATGATGGCATTTGAAGGCTTCTAGGAGGAAAACCAAAAACCTCTTGGTGTCACTGTATTTACAGAACTTTTCTTGTACTGCAGGGTAGCATAAAAGAGTGAAGAACCTGACACTGCAAAGAATTATTCATGGGATGAGCTTATGGCAGTACAAGTCATCTTAATTGAGCCAAGTAGGAGCTCTCAGAGTATTGGAGATAAAGACTTTTCCAGAATTGGTGCCTTGAATGGTTAGGGATGTGCTGAGAGAAAGTGTTTCTCTGAAACTTTTCCCGTATTTTTGCAAGTTTATTTTCCCATCAAATATCCTATGCCAGCTGAGGACATGGTGCTATTTCCAAGTTACCCCATTAAACTGAATATAATCACAACAGTGAAGAAAAGATTAAAATCAGGTTATGAATTACTTGTCACCAAAATAATTTAGTGATACGGATGATTAGAAGGGTTTCATTCCATTATAAGACTCTCATATCCTGTACTTTCAGTGAAGCAAATTCTAGGTGTATGCAGATGTTTCTGGGACAAATTTTACCCCACTGTAATAAGTGTGCACTGATACTAAGTACTTTGCGGTTAGTATTCTGTCAGATGAAGAACCTGCCACTGGCCTGATTCAGATGTCACTCAGGTGATCAAGAATACACCAAGGATTACACAGTAATGATCTACTGGACTGGGCTCAAAGTGCTCCACTGCCAGCTGCTGTGTCTGAGCAGCTTTCCAAAAATGTAGTCTGGGTCAGTTGGTAACTTCTTTCATAGAATTTTGTTTTGGACTAAGTGCCTTTCATCATCTCTTTCTAATTAAAAAGAAAACAGCCCAAAACTTTATCATCATTGCAGGTCACATACCACTTTCGAGTGTTCTTTCACTTCAGCTATTTGAGGTTTTTTTTACTTATTCTACGAAATGATTAGTAGTGTTGTTTGGTGACCCCATGTCATTTAGCTCGTACTGTTTCCACCTCTCATGGGGTCAGAAGGCCAGACTGTGGCATACGGTCAGGACGCTTGGTGGGCTCTGATCAGTCATTTACTTTCTTGTAATGCAAACGCCTGTTTAGTTTGACACTTGTGCTGCTGTCAGAGGCAATGAGGGTCAGCAGTTGTGGTGACAAATTAGTTTTGACAAGCTTAATGACCCCAACGAAGAAGTCTGCAGCCTTGATAGCAACTGCAGAATAATTGGTTAGCTCAGCCAAACAGGGAACATGTTAAAACCCAAAATCCTCTTTCGCAGGCCAATTATGCCATTCAGAAAAAGAGGTGGAAGGTTGCCATCAGCTTCTATAGTGATACAAAAGCATCAACGGGCTATAGTTTAATCAATTCAGTTTTGTTTGGTGGGACATCAGGACACTGAAGGAAACAATTGAGCCTTTCAAGCAGTGTTGGTACTATAAATTGAAGCAGAAATCAAAGAGAAATCTTCGCAAGAGCCTTTTAGACCATTATTGACAATAGTGGCTTGTCAGGTATGTATGTATAGATCTGTATGTTGCATTAGGTAAATGCACAAGACTTACTCAGGTTTTCTCCAGGTTTTCACACTGCAGGACAAAGCAACCAAAGTCAAGTAATAAACTAATGTAAGCAACAGATTAACAGCTGGCATGCGCTTAATGGCGGGTGTTTAATGTTTGATCTATACGTAACTTTTTGTAAAGAGCGTATAATCACTATGGGGTTGTAGCCTTAACATCAGGATCCTATAATGTATGTTGGTTTTGAAATTACACCATATGCTGTTAGTAAGTATCAAAAGGTCACTGCTAGCAGGGCTAGAAAAGGTGATTAGATGTGGGGCCGCCTTATGAGCAAACACGAAAGGAGGGGAAAAAAGTCTGTAGCACTGTCTTCTTACCAGCAATATCATCATTACCATCATCCTTCTTCATTGCTCAGCTCTGATTTCCCCTCTGACTAACTATGAAAATAAATAAATGAAACCCTCACTTTTTCTGCAAGTGGTCAGTTTTCTAGAGGAAATAGAAGTTGCCAGAGCAGTACACCCAGAACTTCCACTGAGCCCTCCCTGAGTCATGTCTGAGGTTTGAAACTCGGGTGATCTTCAAAGATAAACCACTCTAGTTTGAATGCTTTATTGGTCCATAGGATGCAAAGGGAAGAACAGAATACAGATGTCAGAGATGTTTTTCATGGTGCTCTTGTTGTGACTGGAGTCAGTAAGTGCTTAGTCTGGCAGGATCCATCCTGATATCACCCAGTCACTTCAGTTTCCCAGTTCTTCCAGGTCTCTGAAACTATGCCAGTTTTCCCCTCACTCATCATTCCCTCCTTCCCACACACTAACGGAAAAGTTGTTATCTGAAGATAATCAGGACTGTACAAAGCTATCAATAACAAATGCCTATCACGTTTACTAATCTGCCTGAAAATATAACACAGATACCAGATTTGCTCACTCTGCATTTGGACATCTGTCTGAGCCAGATGTTGACCTTTTCAATAGCAGTGTAAACATAAAGTTATTTTTAAACAGAAACTCCAGGTAGGTAAAGTGCAATAGAGCATCATTCTGCTGTGTTTTCAACTGATTTTGTGGTGCACATCAACATGCACTTTTAACATTACACTTGATTAGGAGGTGGGCATAAATCCAGGCTCACAGTTAAGTCTCCTGTTTCCATTAGGACATGTAAGCTTCATCTGCTGTTCATTTTCAATTAGTCTTTGTTTTGTGAACTTATCTGTATTTTTATCATCTGGCTTTGTCTTAATGGTACCATTAAAATAGAAAATAAGGATTTTATTTTTAGTTAAAAAACAAGGACGATGGTTTTGGCCAACAGTGCAAAAATGGCTTTAATATCTGTTGTAGCTTCTCTAAGATATCCTTTCACAGTGGGAAAAGATTCATTTCAAGGACTACTGAATGCTGTAATGATTCAGAGTGAATGAGGTAAATGTTAAGTTGCCAAGGGGAAGTGGACACTGAGAAGAATGCAATGTCCACCAAGGAGAGGAGAAAAAAACCCCTAGCTTCATGCAGTGGTGGTGTCTTCTAAGGATAGGTATTTACTGAGTCATCTTTTTTTTATTTTTCGCTGGCGAAATTCAAAGCTTCTTAACCTTGCCCTCAGAAAGTTGCACAGTTCATCCCCTACTTGTACCTCTGAACCTGCAGGTATTTTAAGTTTTGTTCTTTTTGGCTATACCGATGAGCAATAAAAATTAAGTACAGTCATTAGTCTATTATTATCTAAAATGTCCACTAAGTATTCCACAATCAGTTGTGGGGCCAGACATAATGCATAGATAAAAGTCTTGTAACTCATTGAACAACCATTTTACTTGAGGAGTGGGTGTACTTACCTATCTTTAGTAATATGCCACGCTTACCAATCTTCTTTTTCTTCCTGTCCCTGTTTTATGCATCTCATTCTTCTGCCTGGCCTTGCATGCTCTGGACTGGCTTCTCTCATCCTAGCCTTGGATTTATTCCCAAAGTATCCTGCTTCCGTAGTCTGTAAACCGTTCAAAGCTTCCCTTGAAAATGACATCTGTTGCATGATAGGAACAAAATTATTAGATTCATCGTGGCTTGTGATTATTCCATTAACACCCTACATTTATTACTGAATTCCTCTATTTAGTCTTTCTTGCCCTTGCTCTATAATGATCACTTAAGGTTTATCTTAGCTTAAGCCCCAGTTGCACGGTGCAAACCACTTGTGTGTGAGATGTGTAAGACACTCATCTACTTACACATTCAGGCAAAAGAAATGCATTGCTAGATGCATTGGAGGATCTGTGCTATAGAGCAGTCAGTCTGGTTTATTCCCAAATTACTTAGTAATTCTCTTTCTGCATGACTGCCATGCCACTATTCTCAGGAGCCCCAGGAAAAGAAAAGGGTTCAGGACACCTCTAAGCTATGCTTGACATGAAATAAGTATGTGCTTGCTTTATTAAGCTATATAGATATCTTTGGTATTTTAAAGGTTGGTTGTAGGATGTAAATGTTGTGTGAATGATTCAACTTTGTTAGAAAGATGGAGAATAAAAAGTAATCAACACTACAGGATTTTTACTAGCATATTCCTCAACTTTTCCTGTGTTAAATTTTTCAGAGATGATCTCACCCAAGGGAACACACCCCAAAGCGACTTTTTTTGGCTCACCCCGAGGGAACCCTTTTCCATTAATCCCTCAGGGTCCCTTCACCACAGGCCTTTTGTCACAAGGATATGTGACTTCAATGAGTGCAGCTTTTCAAGGGGATCTACATACGTTTTGCATTACCTTACTTCTGATTTTGGGAACTTGCACCTTTTCCCGCAGTCTGTGTGGCAGGAGGAATAACAACCCTGCACTGAGTCAGAAAAGACCGGCTGTAGCCATTGCCCTGAGGCAGAAGCTGTTGACTGCTGTGCTCTTTAGAAAAAAATTACTGTGCCCAACCACAGTTTTACAACCAGCAAGTATGTGCCAGCAGCTCTGCTGGGTGTGGTGCAGCTCCGTGCCTTGCCTGGTCCTCCAGATCGTGTCCTGTGTGCTCAGCCTTTTCGCCGAGCCCTTAGTCCTTTCCCTGATACCCATACCCAGTTGTTGATGGAGCTGTGGTCCTGCCTGCTTCCAAACCCAAGTCCAGCCCTAATATTTCTACTCCCAGATTCCACATTGCATTGTGATCTCTCAGGCTTTAGCCTTAACTCGCTGGTGACACCCTGTCTGCCGTGACTTCTGCTTGTCCTGGCTGCAGCCATGGCCTAACCCAGGCCCGCAGACCTCCTCTGACTGGGGCTCGCCTGAGATACAGGCCCCTCTGCCCTTGCGGTGCAGTTTCTGCTGGCAGCAAGTGTTTTCTTCTCTCCGCTGTGAGGCGTGTCTGTGAGAGGCTAGGCGTTCTTGCCTGCGTAAATGGAGGTGCAGGTGGCAGGGTATGAGCTCAGCTTGTTGGAAGCGAGAGATGAGGTCTGGTGACACTAAACGGGATGTCGGAAATCTGTAAACCCTAACCGTTACCTGAAGATCGCGCAGCTTCCTTACTATGTCTTTCCTGATGTACGAGGGAGGAGGAAGGGGAGGAACAGCTGCCTTGTTTTCTCTCCTTCTGTATCTATTTGTACACATTGGTTCTTTGCACTTGGGTCCATTGCACCAAAAGGAGGAAAATAACTTCTAGAGTTTTCTCTTGCTGCTGTTTTTACTAGCACAGGATCACAGCAAAAATCTTTCACAATTTGACATGGCACATACAGCCAAGGTATCCTAAAAAGAAGAAGGTGCCTATTTCTGCTTTTAGGATTCTCTTTTGACTTCTGTGTTGGTTTTTTTTCACCAAATTTTTTCGTTTTCATTTTAAATTCAGAGCATAATCACTAGAGTTCAGTTAATTCTGCTGCAAAGAAATAGTGAACGGTAACCAACACTTTACCCTTTCCAACCTCTGGCCTCTTCCATTGGTTTTCTCATCCCTAGCTAATGCATACCCATCAGTCAGATCTGTTGGTCATTTTGAAAATTATTTTCCTTCTGAGGCCATGCTGCACTGAAGAGCTGCATTGCCAGCACTTAAACTCTTGTCACCATCTTCTCGCAGTCGCGGCCTGCTTGCTTCACATCCGTATGGCCTTCTGTCTTGCCCTTTTGAATCTGGAGAGCTTGCTCACCAGGTGGGTTTCTGTAAGCTTTCCCAGCTCTCTTTTTAACTCACAGGCTTGTAACATGTGGGAGTATTGTCTGAGTTGTCATGAATTTTGAGATTTAGTTCCAGATAGTCAAAAGCATGTTTTCAGCTGAACAAATCAAATGAAGCAAAAAAGCTTCTTTCTGCCTTTATTCTCATTACACTTCCCAGCAGGGCAGGAGATTAAAGAATGCATACTCCAGATTCAAAAAGAATTTTTAATTTATGTTCTTTCTCCATAAGATACAGGGCTTAATCCTTTCTTTAGAGCTTTTTTTTTTTTTTTTAACTAACCAAACAGGACCTAATTGGAAAAAGCTGAGGGTGCTAAGCAGCCAAGAATAGAGAACATTTACTGAGCTGGGAAGTGCATTTTGAATGTTGCTGGAAATTTGCATACGGTTTACTTGCGGGGTAAGAAAGGAACAAGCTCTGGCTGTTTGCTATTGTGATGGACTCCCACTGATTACAATGCAAGCACTTTGCCCTTGTTTTCCACAACTGTTCTTTTCTGCAATCCATCTCTCTTAAACTGTGAGGTGAATATTCTCCTGTGCTTTGCCATGAAAGGAGAGCTGTGTAAATAGCTCTGCTCAGAAGGAGGGAAAGCTAGGATTTTAAATACTGAGTGGTATTATTGATTTTTCCTTTAACAAGGGACAAATGGGGAAGAAGCAATAAGGCAACATTGCTAAACAGCTCAAAATATATTTCACTCTCAACTTTTGGTTGTAGTTTAATTTACTTAATACAGGTTTGAGTGCAGAGGCAAGGTTCTGGTATGATTTGTAGACTAAATCAGCAGAATCCTACTATTAATGCCCTCAGAGGTGCTGCAGAACTGTTCAGCCAGCAATATTATGAGTTGAGGCACTATAACCACGGTTTGTGGCCTAAGGATTAAGAAACTAATTCTACATTCTTTGCATATCCCAAATTACCACTGACTTCAGTGGAAGTGGTGCATATTCAAGGAATGCAGAACTGGGCCTGGTTATTATGACAAAACTGTTATAGCATGAGCTGGCAGTAACACAGACGTGTTAAGTTTGTTTAAGAGTTCACATTTGCTCCGTTTTAATTTGCTTACATTATTGGTGAATAGTAACTTTTGGAGACTTTTCTGTTCCATATTTTTTCAGTAGCCATACAGATACTAATCTGAACGTTTTTTAATAAAGCATCAATTAATCTGATCTAAAACTAGTGTGCACAGATTGTGTTTCAAAAAAATTCTACCAGAAGGCAATGCAAGGAATAAAACTTTGGAATAACGCTTTTAAAAGGAGATTTATCTCAAACCCCATAATGTTTTGGTCACCACTGCACGTTTATTATAAAATATTATTGCTGGCAGAGTAAGGCTGCTCAGCTTAATTATATATATTCACTCGCACTGTATGAGCATATCAATTCCACTGTGTGTTTGGCCTCAGGTTTGTGTAGAATATTTTACATCTTTTATCACATAGGCATTGGCAGGATTCACTGAAATAATAACATTCAAAATGTAGTTTAAAGGAAAAACGCTAAGTACATTGAAAAAAGAAACTATACATTTCATTTAATTAGGCATCTGAAGTTCTTATGCTGAAGTTGGTTACATGCCATTCTTAATTTAAAAAGAGTAGTTTTGACAATACAGGTGTAATTTTTTCTGTTTTATGAGTCAGCAATCAATCTTTTTGGGGAAAAAGAAAAATGTGTGCATGAACAGATAATTTTAAAGGGAAGCTCTTTCCTCCAGCACCCTCCCTTTAACTGTGCAAAAGTACTATCTTCAGTGAAATGAAATGTTACAACTGCATAGTAATAGACTTTTCCTTAAAACAGAGTTGTGGTTCTGACATTGCAGCTAAATTCCTTTTTCCATTTCATAGTGAAACACCTGAGTTACTCAATGACAGGAATTAAATCCTCTAACAAAAGCAGAGGACTTGCATCCAATGAAAAGGATGTATGTTTTCAAGTTTCCCTCATCCTTCTGAAGAAACTAGCTGAAGAAGGTTGGGAAACCTGTTCTTTGGACTTAATGCTATGATAATATATTTCCTTTGAATACAGAAGAAAATATATTCTTCTTGTCAAAAAACAGAATCGAAAATGAAAAAAATGCTATTTTTAGCCTTAATATTTTCATAAACTTTTGGCATGATTCTAATTTTCTTATTTTTTCTTCACCAGTTACGTGAGACTGTTTGGTTCACAGATGTGCTTTTGCAAATTGTTAATAATATAGAGAAAAAATAAAAAGAAATATTATCCAAGAGATTTTTCTGTCTTTGAATATTTCTTGGTTCTCCCAGAGTGTTACAGAAACAGTCCTTTCTACATTATGAACTGAGTGGACCATGGATTGAGTGACTTGAACTTCTCATTAATTCAACAAGAGACAATCAAGAAATGTTACTTCCCTGATGGAAAAATGTCAAATAAATTCTATCTATCTCATGAAATTTGAAAAAAAAAACCCTGTCCCCTTATGAGGTAGTTGTTGCATAATGGAGAATCTAAGACTTAGGTTCTTGAAAGCAAACACTATGCTTCTGTATATCCCTATGACACAGCTTATTCAGAAGAAGGTACGCCTCACACAATTACAAGTTGGAACAGAAACATAGTTTAATTCTCTGTTATTTTAACAACAAATATTCTGTTTATATGTGTGAATTAAAATGGTGTTTATGCAAGAAGTTACATATGATTGAGCCAATTTTTCAGAAAAATAAAGAAGTATGACAGGCATGTAAATATTGTATTAAAATTAAGAGAGTTGCCGTTTCCAGTATATTGTTTGGTGCATTTTTCCAATGAACCTTGAACTTCTAAATGTGAGTCAAGGTTTGGCAAAGCATATTTCTTTTTTCCTAATGATAACTCTCTCTGTATGCATTGTGCTTTTCTGTCTCAGATACTTGAAGTTGAACAGCACTTTACAAAACAAGCAACCAATTAAATTATGCCTTATGCTTTTGCTTTAATAAAACCTCTTTTACCAGGCCCTTTAATTAACATCAATGTCAGTTTGTCAAAATTGGAGCCATTCAAACTTCTTCTCCAGGATAACTTCAGTACCTAATTTCTTTGGACACAAAGTTAGTGTTTATGGACATGTTCTGCTGTATTCTAGTTTATTTTCTCTATGCAAATGCTGTGCTCATGAAAGATCAGATGTATCTCTCTCTGCCTGTTTTGCTCTTGGCAGTGATCTATATGTTTTTTTTCAACTGAAGAAAAAAATCTGTAAGAAAAATTAATTTTGGCTCTCTATATAATAAATGGAGTTTACTAAGAGAGCCTATGCCAGATAGCAGCTGGCCATGTGCACATATGCTGGGGTTAGAAAGAAACTCATACCCAGGTCTGTGAAAAGCTGTGCTAAAAGTTTATCTGTGAGCTGTGAGCTATGTGCTATAGATCTGAAAGTTTATCAACACTCTAATCTAGAGGATAGTCTTAGTGCTTTCCTGTCTCTAATATCATTGTATCTGTGAAAAATAGAAATCAAGTTATATGTTTTCAAACAATCGTGAGAAGAAACACTTCAATTTTGTATTTGTAAAACATCTTACATGTTTGTTTGAATTTTTCAGTCCCAGTTTGCATGTTTATAGATTAGATAGGCTAGGATACCGTAGCGTAGCATAGAATAGCATAGCATAGCATAGAACAGAACGGAATATTTCTATTTCTATGTATAGATATTTCTATTCTATTTTTATTTTGAGACAATAGAATGAAACATGAATAATCTGAATTTGGACACAGAGTTTGGTAGGGAAGACCCTCTAGACTCATGTTTCTTTCCCATTTGGGCTACGGTTTCAGAGGTTCCCTGATCTTTTACTCTTTTTCTTTCCCTAGCGTAATAGAGATCAAAATGTAGTCCTTTGTGAAATTCACAAAGAGCAAAATGCTCTAAAACAAGAGAATCTTCCTAGTGAGAATGTGATTTACACTCCCTTATCTCCACGTTTGAAAGCCTGTGGTCTCAATTTATAGCGTATCTCTGGCATGAGATCCTATAGAGGACTGAACTTCAGAAATGTTTGAATTTGTATTGGAGGGGAAGATACTGTTCCTGCATGTATATTTAAAAACACCTGCAAGGAAATAACTGGCTCTTTACTTGAAAAAAGTTTTTTTAGTTCTTGCAAGTTTGCTAGAAGGAAGAAGTATTCAAATTTAGATGATTTCTCTGGGGTTTGCAATAACGGTAGCTGCTTTAACAGTGAATTTTAGAACGGTGTCACCTTTTAGTAGAGAAAGCTGCTTGAATACAGATAGTGACCTCAGTTACAAGAGGATCAAAGACAATCTTTTAGAAAAGCCAAGGAGGAGGAGAAAGGAAGGAGAAAAACCAGAGAAAATCAGGAGTATTGTCTTCCAAAAGGAAGCAATGAAATAATTCCCAAATTGTTCTTTCTTCCTATAATGGTTTCTGTACCATATGGTTTTTGAATCAGTAGCAGCCGATATGTTCAGTAATAGTTTCTTTTGAAGGGACTTGTCATAATATTTACCTTCTCTACAGCAACAGAAATAGCTTCCAAGGCTGAAATGGCCGTGCTTACTAGAACTAATGAAAACAAGAGACATTTCCATGGTGAATTAATCTCTTGACACCATTATTTTGGGGGATAAATAACACTTAATGTACTGTGCTTCATTTCAGCTGAGGTATTTGTGTCTTTAGGCATGATGTTACCTAGAAAGTAAGAGTATATGGTGTGGTGCAGATCTCTAGACTGTGAGAAGTATGAAGATTTTCAGAGTATTGAAATGAAAAGGAGAAATGAGCATGCTACATTTATCAAGAACACATAAATAAAAAGAGCCATCTGTAAAGACAGCTCTCATGATAAAAGAGTATTGTGGGTGGGAACAGTTCCTTACATGTTTTCCACCTTTGCTGTGATTTGGTGGCATCCTTAATCCACTGTTCCTGTTTGTCCTGTCAGAACCAACACCAGAGTGCTCTCTGTGAATACTGATCTCCTTGGAAAGGAGATTAAAATTAAATTTTATCAATAAACTCATGTAATCTGTCTACACATGGAAATATTCAGCCAAGTGTGTACAGTGTGACTGGTAAAGTGACATTTTCTTCAAAAAGAATGCAAGACTAGCCTCTCGTGTGTGCGTGTCTGAAAAAGTAGCCAATTTCCCATATGTTAACCAATGTATAACTTTTTGCTCTGCATTAATATCTCCTTTTCTTCCATTGATTTCTTTGCATTTTTCAGTTACAGCAGCAGTACTTAGTTCTTCTTAACTTAAAATACACCCAAAGAGATGGATATATTGGAAATCTGAAATCAGATTAGGATATAGCTTATTAATCTTGTTCTATTACACACACAAAAGAGCATATGCGCTCCTTAATCTAAAGCTCGTAAAATATGAGCCTTATAGCCATAAGCACTGACTAGTCCTGTAAGTCTTACATCTGACACATAATATGAACTTTCTTTTACATCTATTGGATATAATAAGCCTTTTAGCTCAAAGTAAGAAGTACAAAGAAGATAAGTAACAATTTACTTTAGGCTTTATCATGGTCTGTAATTATCTTTTGTTTGCATTTATATTTCTGCAATGCTGGATCATAAAATTTTAATGGAATCTGCCAGAAGTACGTAAAGTGAGGATATTGCAGTGGAGGGAACCTTATTTTTTGAAGAGGGGAAAAAGGAGAGTAACTACCTATTGACTTCTAGTAAGCTTTGGATCAAATTGTCATTGAATGGTTGGGCAAACAAGCATCTACTATAATTATATGCAACACATATATACAAAGTCTGTCATTATTTACTGGAGCAAAGAATGCCAAGACATTGTATCATTTCATAAGTTTAACTATAAAAGCAGTAAATAAATGGCAGCCTTTGCACAACTTTGAGGAAAATATAGCCTTATATAAGCACTATGCACCCACCAAAGCATGTCACAAAATATATTCTGTTCAGACAGAAATGGTTCCACTATAATGAAGTGCTGCACTGAATGCTACATTTTTCCCCATTTAAACACTTTAAGGGTTAAAAGCACAGCACGCACTTTACATGAAATGAACCTGGGCTTTTAAATATCAGCTGTGTCATGCAGCCTCCTTGTTGGTGAGCACCTGATGTCAGCAGTTTGAATGATGTCTGACACTAATTATGTGTCATTCACAAGACTGCCAGGCAGGAGAGTCTGGGGGAATAAAAAGCTATTTAAAAGGTTTTCATATGAGGTCTTACTCTCAATTTTTTGAAAGCCCTTACATGTCTTGCAAAGCAGCACCCTGCTAATGCTGTTGAAGAAGGGAAACGCTTTTTAAAAGACTATTAATTAATGCTTAAAATGCATCATTCTTGTTTGAAAGCCATATAAAGAAGCTTTTACATCTGTTCATGTGATAAATGCAAAGCTGGGGAAGGATACTTTGTCCTTGTCACACCACCTGCCTTGGTGCTGACACAGAAGAACCTACCTGGTCAGTATATCACAGCATTCAAAATTAATTGACAGTTAGACGTAAAACATTGTTAAATAATTAATTTGCCCTTTGTCTGCTAATAAATCTTTTTAAATGCTACATGACTACTGAACAATTCAAAGATTTGTTTTGGGGCCTTATGTATATGCTGCTCTGGATTTAGTTTTTCCTCTGTAACATTCCCTGCATTTGCATATATGCATTCACATATGATAGCATTCCCTAAAATTCAGAAATGGCTTTTATTTGAGTTCAGGTAATTTTCTCCAAAGTCTACAATTTAGAACTTCTCACATTTGAACCATGTGACATTTTTGAACCTTATGTGGAGGGAGATTTCTACAATTACTTGAAAGGAGGTTGTAGCAAGGTGGATGTCAGCCTCTTCTCCCAGGTAGTAAGCGATAGAAGAAGAGGAAATGGCCTCAAGTTCTGCCAGGGGAGGTTCAGATTGGATATTAGGAAAAATGTCTTCACTGAAAGGGCTGTCAAGCACTGGAACAGGCTGCCCAGGGAAGTGCTTGAGTCACCATCCCTGGAGGTATTTAAAAGATCTGTAGGTACGGTCTTTAGGGGCATGGTTTAGTGGTGGATTTGGCAGTACTCAGTTTACAGTTGGGCTCGATGGTCATAAAGGTCTTTTCCAACCTAAATAACTCTATGATTCTGTGATTCTATGATTTTAATTTTTTTGTATTAAATTCCACTAGTAGGGCACATATTAGATAAGGAGTGCTTCACTTGTTCTCAGAATAGTGGTGCTGAGTAGATAAATGTTGTACATTTAACAGGGACTAGTAGAGCTGGAAATACTTAGGATATCAAGCTGTTACAGATGATCTGATTGACTTTGCTGAAATATTGCATTATAAAAAGGTGCACTGCAAAACAGCCAAATGCAAAGCAATACAAGCAGGAATGAAGAAGTACAGTGAATACTTACAGGATGAGAAATTCTGCCTAGCAAAAAGTGAGTCTGAGTGGTAATTTAATATTACCAACTATAATGAAAACCCTCTGTAAAATGCTATGACTCGTACAAGGCTAACTCGATCCTTGAATGAGTGAAACAGACGGTTTGATTCAGAAAAGTGCTGTTACCTGAATCCCTAGCACTGGTAAGGCTACTACTGAAATATTGATCCTATATTTCATATCCCAGGTGAATGTAGGCGAGGTCAGAAGGGGCCACAGAAATTATAAATGGAAAACCAAACCGTATTGTGTGAAGAGTTTTTAGAGTACACATCTATGTGGTCATGTGCAGTCAGTCATGGATTAATGTGAGTTAGCTATGGGTTAGGTGGCAAAGGAGGAGCTAGGTCTGATCTGAACTGTACGTCTGTGAAACTGGTGGTTTTCCTACCTGTGTAGATGTAGTGGGAAAGGCCCAGCCCTACGCTGTTACGATGCCACATGTCCTTGGGCCAGAAGTAGCATCCATTGTGCTTAATGAAGAAGAGGCATGGTCAGTAGAGATGTTGATTACTTTGACACTTTTTCATTGAAAGCATGTTTGCTAGGGTGATGCTTCTTATCTTGTTAACCTTGCAGAGTCAGGGAGGAATTTCTCCCCTCTGATATGTATCTTAGTTTCTGTGTGCACTTTTTTCTTCTCTTTTTGCATCATCAAAGGTTGACCGTGGCTGAATAGGTTACTAAACCAAACGAACTGGTATTCTGCCACTCTGTAGGAACATATTTGAAGCATCTGGTTAGTACGCACTGGGCATGTAGGTAGGGTTGGGTTGATTTCCTCCAAGTCAGTTTGGTATAGATTTGGACAGTTACTCACCTTTCCATCAAGCATACGTCACAACTAACTTTCTGAGATCATTTGGATGTATCTCATACAATCATTTCCCTATATCACAGCCTTTTGGGGGCCTCTCAGTCTCTTCTGCTTCCTGCCTGAGGCATATATTCTGTTTTATTGAAGAACAACATGTATTCTGTCACTGAAGTATCTAAGTTTGTTATTCAGACTTTGTGTGGACACTGGCTAGCTCTTGATACATAGAAATCCAGCTGTTGCAATTTAGTGGTTATAGGAAAGTTGATGTTTAGCAAGTAAAATTTTAAAAGAAAAACCACTCCTCTCCCTGTAACCTTAGAGACACCAGACTGGGAATGTGTAATGAAATGTATTCATTATAATACTCCATAAATATTTCCCCCTACATGGAAACAGACTAGGGGAATGCTTATCCTTCACACTTAAAAAAATAAAAGATGATCCTCACCCAAATGCAGTGATGCTGAAAAATATTTAAGGATCACTGTGCGTAACCAATTCAAATAAAAAAAAAAAGATAGGACAAGCCTAAAAGTGTGAGTACCAGAATAGGACAGTAACATTACATTGTATATTGGATGAAACATTATTGTAAAATCAAATACTGCTCAGGTGTCAGTATTTCTACGAGTATTTAATTTTATTTGGTTTGGTCTTAGAATCAATTTCAAAGTAGGTCTGAGAAAGCATTGTTTATAGTGAGAAAGCAAATAATTTTTTATATAAATTATTTGGGAGAAAGCTAAGTGAGTTCTTAATGCGAAATACGTAGAATCAGAAGTTATCTTTTAGATTACTTATCATGTTAATATAGCAGAAAAAAACAAAAGAAAATACACTGTTTGGACGTTGAAGCAAAACAAATTCAGACAGAAAAAAGTGAAGATTTTTAATACCAGGTAACATTATAGGATAGTTGGATTAACAGCTGTCTGTCATTGGCTTTTAAAATCAAGACTAGATACTTTTCTGTGAATGGATCAGATCTCAGACAGATGTTGTTTGCCAGAGCAACATCTTCAGTCTTCGTTACACTGGTGATCAACTGAGATAATCAGAGCAGTTCCTTTTACAGTGAAAACTTACTAATTTCCTAAACACTTGGCTACTGAATATCTGCTACTAACACTAAAGTATTCACACAGGTATTACAATGCTGTTCCTACAGGGTAAGGGTCTAAATGTATTTCAAAATGAAGGTTGCTGTCTAATTCCAGACAGGGCTTGGATGTGCATGGTGCATCCAGCAGGGATTTACATGCTGCACAGATTATTTCCTATAAATCTATGTAATTATATTGTAATTTTACAGACGGTTGTGCAGTAAACTGAACACTCTCACTGTGTATACAGACATGAACAGCACACTCATGAGAACACAAATTTTTTAAAGTCATAGCACTGGTTTTGCTTTTATTGGCATACTTTACCTTTCACTGTAAATATATTGTTTCTTGCTTTTGACAATTATCTGTATAAAAAGATAAAATAAACATGGATATGGACACTCCAATTAATATTTTTTAAAAAGAACTCCCAAGTTTATGAAGTACAGAGAGGAGATTTTCTTTATGAGCTACTTAATGGTTTCATTTTCACGCAACAGTAAAAGTAAAAGCTCAGTAACTACAATTTCTGTATTGCAGTTTAGGAAAACATTACACAATTAATTCCACATAATACTTCCAAAAAGTCTGGTTTAATCACGAGTATGTTTAGGAGTGTTAAACAGCTTCAGAATACCAAATGCATGCCAGGTACTTAAGTGACTAATTGTAATAAGGGTGTTACATTCTTCTCTTCTACCACAGTTAGTAACTTAGAAACTACAAAGAGTTCCATTTCAGAATACAACTACCATCTAGCTGACTTTTTTCCCCATAGGTAATCGTGTCTTCTCTGCAATACTTTAACTGAAATCTGGATATCAAGAAGGAATGTATGTTCTGTGCTGTTGGAGAGAGTATCTTTTAATGCCTTTTATCTTAAGGATCAGAGATTCCCAAGGCTTCAAAAAGTCTCGTTTTTAGAGTTTAAATCCATTAACTGTTGTGTAAAGATGGTCTTTCTGATAATACAGGCTTGTAGTTTCTGTGTTTTGCTGGCATGACCTTTTCTGCAATATGCAACTAAATGGTTGCATATTGCAACTTGGGAATATGACACACAGGAATTTAGATCTGTGGAGGGGAGAGAGAACTTCAGACTATCTTCTCCGCTTCCAAGTTATGATCAGCAATACAGAAGTCTTCAGAAAACACGATTTTTAAACTTGTAATATAACATTCCCCAGCTCTGCTCAATTAAACGTTTTTGCCCTGTTAAATTCAATGTGAATTTTACAATCTTATAAACAATTATTTACACATGTTTAATTTTGCTTGCATACTTGAAGATTCAAAGTTTAATAACTTGTGAAATAAACAAAACAGAGGGCCTGGTTTTAGACCTTTTTCACTGGGCTGTGTTTTACCCTATGAAATTGAAGGTTGCTTGAGGTATTACAATTTATTTCATACTTATGTACCGCTTAGTTACTGTCACTAGAATGAATGATTGTTCTTTTATGAATTTAATAAAAAATAACAACTTGTCTAACAAGATGGGCTATTTTATATATAGTGTGTAATTTCTCGTATAGGTCTGTTTTCCTGGGCAACGTTCAGTATATATTTCCTTCTGTTGCTAAAACTAAACAAAAGCTGTTAGGGAATGCTGCACAGAAATTCAGCCTCCCCAGTTTGGTTGTGGAGGCTGAAACTTTTCTCCCTCCAGTTTATTCTTTGAAATTGTAACTCTCTCTTGCATTAATCCCAAAACTTGAAGTGCTTACAATTAAGTGATGAAAATTTTGTGTCCTGTTTTTTCTCTTTTTTGAGAGTCTTACAGATTTCTAAGAAAGGCATGCTAATTATGATCAGAATTATGTCAGTGTTTTCCTATCTGTGCTTTTGTAAACGTACATACACTGAATAATACATTGTAAAATTTATTTGTGTTATTCTAACATTAGTGAAAAATGGCCCATTTTTTTTCAAGTGAGTAAAATGAATAGGACGAGAAATGGTGGAAAATTTTGTGCTAGCATTAGAAATGTTAGACATCTCTCTTAATGTGTTATTATTGCAAGTATATGAGAACTGCAGTCTACCATGTTATACAGCAGATGCTTTAGATGTTGCACAGTGGAATATGCAGCAGCTGAAACTAATGAAATTAACTATCTTGACTGATAGAATTAAAAAAGCCTATACTTCTAACTAACATTCATAAATATTCACATCTAATTGAAATCACATCTACATAAAAATGCTGGTATCAAATAGAACTGATGGGTTTTACTTTCCCTTAGCATAAAGTGTACTATGGGAACATGGTAGATCAAGAACTGGGTTTCTGCTCACATAAGCATAGGTTTCTCTGCAGATGCAGTACTTGATTAGATGTAGAAATACTATGTCACATCATTATTGGTTACCTGTAGGGATTAAACCGTATTTTGATTGGCAACCATTATTTTTAGTACCTTATACATTTGCTCATGGCAGAAAGGTAAAGAAATACTTCAACAATCATTTTACTTTTTACATCACCATCAGCAAGGCAGAGCGGACTGGCAATTCCCTGCACAATTTTGTTGTTGCTGTGGTAGGTTGAGTTGGTGCTGAGAGATACCTGTGTTCAGCTCAGTTGCTAATACCTAAACAAGCCCAGAGCTGAGGTGAGGGTGGCTAGCACAGGGCTGGGGAGCCTCGCAGCGACCATTTTGCTTTCCGTGTGCTGTTGGTAGAATCCGTAGGGATTAAACCGTATTTTGATTGGCAACCATTATTTTTAGTACCTTATACATTTGCTCATGGCAGAAAGGTAAAGAAATACTTCAACAATCATTTTACTTTTTACATCACCATCAGCAAGGCAGAGCGGACTGGCAATTCCCTGCACAATTTTGTTGTTGCTGTGGTAGGTTGAGTTGGTGCTGAGAGATACCTGTGTTCAGCTCAGTTGCTAATACCTAAACAAGCCCAGAGCTGAGGTGAGGGTGGCTAGCACAGGGCTGGGGAGCCTCGCAGCGACCATTTTGCTTTCCGTGTGCTGTTGGTAGAATCAGCCGGGGCTGTGTTTCCCAGGCAGTTTGAGTGGTGCTGCGCTCCGAGCTGACCGGTCTCTTCGGGTCTTAGTGTCCCATCTGTAAAATGGGAGTAGGACATTGTTTCCTAATTCAGCCATGTGCAGGGAGGACAAATACATTCTTACGGTCTAAATGGTTCAAACCCTGCAGCAACACCCGGGCTGAGAAGCCAGGCTTTCTTTAGCTCCAGAGAGGCATCCAGCCATAGCCGGCTGGAGGTCTCTTCTAACCTTTTCACCCTTCTGCTCATTGTTTGCTGTTGCAGTTTGCTATGTGTGCTTTCCTTTCAAGTAACTTCTTTCTCTTTTCTAGTTTGAGGGTTGCAAGAAAGCCTTTTCCAGACTAGAAAATCTCAAGATTCACTTAAGGAGCCATACGGGTGAAAAGCCGTACCTTTGTCAGCACCCTGGCTGCCAGAAAGCTTTCAGCAACTCCAGCGACCGCGCCAAGCACCAGAGGACACACTTGGACACTGTAAGGAAGCAGACGTCCCATTGTAGTCCCCTCTACATTAGATTGTGTGCTCCTTTCCTTCAGCTTGGTGGCAGCAGGTAGCCCATAAGCTTAGAGATAGGATGGAGAAGTGTCTGATGAGGCTGTCTAAGCTGTTTCAGAAGTAATGTAAGCATGGAGGAAGATGGGCCAATTGGTTGATACAAAGACCACAGCTCCATGGGCTTTCCTGCAGGTAGAAATAGTAACTTTCTCCCACTGATCATTAGGGAACCTGAGACACAGAAGCCATCTGCCATAATAACTGCTCTTCTCTGACAAAAACGTATTTAAACTTAAGGCTGGTGCATGTACCAGAGTGTCAAGAGAGGAAGAATTATTTTGGAAATCTAAAAATTTTCATGCTAACAGATTGTTGCTTGAGAATCTGAGTCAGCTAAGATTTGTTGAAAAGCTTTTGTTTCATAACAAAAGATCATGTTTCAGCAGAGACAAGCAGTTTCTAAAGGGCAGAAGTCCAGAAAGAGAAGGAGAACAATGCCATTTGATTTAAATGGCTGTCACAAAACTTAAATTATCCTTTTCGAATAGTCAACAGTATGGCTGGCAAGTTAATCATTTGTACAAGGTGTTTTCGGAAATGCTTTGTGAAATGCAAATGGCTAAATTGCAAAACAACTAATTTCAGCAAACAGACCTAATGTTCATTTAATACTCTGTACTGTGGACCTACAAGTCTTGAGGGAAGACAGACAGGTTAGAACAGGCAGAAGGAAATACTTATAGAGATTTATATTTATTTGGTGAGTTAAATTTATTGGGCTTTATTTTAAGAAGACTATAAAGGTAACGTTATAAAGCTATCTTTCCAAAATGACGTGTTGTTAGAAAATGTGAGCTGAAGGAGTTTGTCTTGTACTTCACATTAAAATGTGTATTTTTGTGTGTAATATTTTTGAAACTTCAGTATTCAATGCTTGCTCTGGTTTTTGCTTGGTCTCTTTGTAATCTAGTTGACTAACACTTTTTCTTGTTCTCTTTTTCTGAAGCAGATTCTTCTGTAATCCTAAACAGTCTATCTGGGCCTTTACTGCAGTTTCTTTACCCGATTCACTAAAGAATGTAATTTCTGATTAAGTCAAAGATTGCTCTGAGGGTGGAAGAATTGTGAGTATAACTAGCAATATTCATTGTACTGATTACCAAAAAAAAAAGGTAACAATGAAAGGTGCCGTAATGAAAACTTTCCTTTGGTTCATCTTCCTTATAAACCTCACTTTCCTCCTTTCCCTTTCTAAAAGTTACTGAGCATTCTACTGGTAGTAATGTACAACATTTGTGTTCTGTAGTAACATGGTTTGCAGCATCCCAAGGCTCAAAAGGGATTCTCTTGAGTTAAAATAATCTGTGATTAACAGCTGCTTTGTCCTTTTTCTTTTTGACTTAGAAACCTTATGCGTGTCAGATTCCAGGATGTACTAAACGATACACAGATCCAAGTTCCCTGAGAAAGCATGTGAAAGCCCATTCTTCCAAAGACCAACAAGTCAGGAAAAAGGTAAATTTTCTACCGTGTTGACTGGTGTAAAGCTTACGTGGAGACATCAGTGTTCTAATATTAGATGTTTCAATGCATCTGTGCTGATGATTAGGAAAAAAGTTAATGGGAAATAATAGATATTGTTCTTACATAGATGGTAATTTCATCTTTAACTTAATGAGGCAGCCTGCTTTAATGCTTTTTATTTTCTGACGTGATGATTAATCACCAAGCATACATAATGAGGCAAATAAAAAATAATTTTCGAAAACAGAAATTTTTGTTTTTAAAATTCTGCCACTTGGTAAATATATAGTAATACAAAATCCAGTTTATATGGCCAGTCTCAGATGGAAGGATGCCCCTTAAAAAGGGCAGATGGACAGTAGGTGAGATTAAGCTCTAAATTATATTTTCATATAGACAACTCCAAATACCAAGATATTTCACAACTCCGGTTCCCTGTGGATGTCAAGTCCATAAGTCAACAGTTGTTTATATGTATAAGCACATCTTTGAAGAGCTGAGTTGCGACCTAAGGGAATGATTATTTTTATTGAGCATTTTTCATCACATCTTCTATTAATCACTGGCACTATTTCATTAGGTTGTAGCAATCATTGGGGATAAAAATCTAAGCTTTCATTTTAAAAGGAAACTGGTCCCAGTAAAAGGGGAACATGCATGAACTGATGTAGGGATAGATAAACCTTTGAGTTGTCAGCTCCGTGTGAAACAAGTTATAGTTAAGAAGTTTTAAAACAAAATGCACAGCCATTCATAGCAAGTAGCAAACAAGTTTCTTTGTGCAGCATTGGAAGCACTAAGTGGCACTCTTTGAAGCTGCGGTGTACAAACTCAAGGATTAAGTTTTGATTCAATGGTTTGTTGAAGCAGGACGTGGCAGCAGGGACCCTCATGTCAGCCTCTGAGGAACTGCCCTGGAGTATTCTTGAGGAATTTCCTTTAAATGTATGAGTGCCCACTCCTGTATGAGAGACAAAGTAACTGAGCATTCATTTGCACCTTAAAAGTAGTGCTTTGGCTCCCTTGCTCCTGCGCACGCTGCTCACAGGCAGGACGGCCGAAGGGTGTCTGAGCCCTGTCCTGCCTGTCCCAGGAGGGCAGCTCAGCCACACACACACTGTCTTTTACAAGCCTGTAAAGTAAAGGCTGATCAAGATGTTGCATTCTAAGAAATTTGTGTGTGATGCCTCAGCTAAAACTGATATAATGGACCTGAATATAGGTATTAAACTGCTCTGTAACATTTTGTCAGATGGCAGTACTATGTGGGATTTTCCTTCCTGCATTTCATTCAGTATTTAATTTTGCTCAATTTCCATTCCTTCTTTGTGCCAAACAGTTTAAACCTGGCCCTTTTTACTCCTCGCTTGACTCTCTGTGGGCACATTCTAGACTTAAAATCGCTTATTTTTTTATCTCTATCTGATAAGGATTTATTTATGCTCATTGGTCAGCTGAGATACATTGGTATATGGAAAGGGAAATAAGCCAAACCTCCACAAAAAAAAGAAAAGAAAAATTGTGGCATCTATCAAGCCAGATACTTAAAGCATGGATAAAGCTTGCAATGTATAATGTTTACAAGGTACAGCATAGTTACAGGACCTTTGAGAATTTATAATTGCTAGCTAACATCATGCTTTGGTATTTGAAATATTTCCTGGTAGTAATAATAATAAAAACTAAGAAACAATAAACCTTTTAATGCAGAATTAAGGTTATTTATGGCTTTAATTAAAAGTGAAAATTGGCTTAGTGTCAAAAAAGTCTTTACAAAAATGTGAATTCATCAAAAATAACCATAAAAATTCCAAGGTGGTAAAGGCACAGTGGAGTAATACTTCCAGCCCTAGGGATCTATTCTGTTGAAAAGAATGAAACCCTTTGCTGTCACACCCCGTTAGTCATGGATTCATTTAATATATCATGCCTGACTGCTTTTAATCCTCCTTTTAACCTCCCCCTACACACCAAGTGACATTATTGTGGTGTCTTAAGTTGCTGGCTCTCCAAGACTGTACCTGCAAATGTGTCTTTGATGTTGCATAGACTTAAAATAACAGGATGAAGTATATTCATAATAGAGGAATCAGCTACTTGCTGTGCTAAACTTCAGCCCAGATTTTCTAGATCTGTCTTGAAAGCATTGACCATTTCCTTGGCCCTCTAAGATGGGGCCAGATTATGCAATGTGATATAGATAAATTTCCATCGCTGGATTATTTTAAGCAACTTTTGTTGGTACATGCTTAAGGCTTACCATGTAAGGCAGAAATGCCTTTTCTGCAAATCTTGCAAGGCAGTCACTTTTTTTTTTTTTGTTTGCCCTTCTCCTCCCAACCCCCAGCCTCTGGCCATTCACCAAATACATTTAACTGGGAATCTCTCCAGGTAATGGGATGAAATCATATAGACCAAGAAGATCCCACCACAAATACATTTAATGTAAGCAGTTTAGTGCATAGTACAGTAACCTTTCATTTCAAAGGAAAGCAGAAAAGTAAAAAGAGCCACACTTGCTTTAATCATTTTTGTGCGATTTGTAAAGTTCTTCATAAACATGAAGGCAAACATGTACACAAATACCATGCAAACACCTGGGAACAGATGCTGAAAATGTCTAGTAAAACATTTTAGGTATAATCTCTATGCATCATAGTATTCAGTCTGTACTTTTAAAATATTTTGGTGGGATAAAAATCTGTGCTTCCTATCTTATTTTAAAAACTTGCTGACTGTGCCTAGATTTCATCTTCCCTTGGGGAAGACGGATGGAGCTCCTTCTAAGCAAGGAAATCAGTGATAGAAAACTAGACAGCACCCAAAATGAGAGCATAAAGTGGTACTAAGAGGAATGCTAATGCACAACATGCCCCTGCACTACAGTTACTTTTACAACCTGTCCTCTTCTTAGTCATCTCCTCCTTTCAACTTCGAAAGGACAACAAACTTAAAAGATTTTTTGGTAAGTTGAACAGTTACCATGTGGTGCTCATTACCACAACTTACAATGAAAGCTAAGAGCCATGTAGGATTCAAAGGAAAGTGGATATTTCTGTGGGTAATGAGACAGGGTTAAAAAATAAATGTGAGATTTACAAGGGATATCAGTGCTTCAAGATCATGCTTCAGGATAGAAGTGGGCATCAAGCTAAATAGATTAGGGGAAAGCAGAGTTATTCTGTACCACTTATTTGCTGTTTCTCACCCTTTCTCCTGAAATGCCAGCTGCTAGTAGACATAGTGTACATAACTTAAAGCAGTCTGGATGGATCTTGGGCCTGATCTGGAGGAAGCATCTGCTTCTAAATGGATACTTTAAAATAACCTTCAGGCTTCCTAGCCTTAATTTATGTATTCTCCTGCTTTTTTCATTCTCTCATTCCATTTTTATAATCCTTTTCTCATTCAGCTTCCTTTCTTATTCTGTATTCCACCTTTGTAGCTTTTGGGTCTTTAGGATATACAATCCAAACTGAATATCTGTTGGTGGCTGAGGTTCATACGCCATGGTAAGACCAGTCCCAGTACTTTCTTCCACCCCAGGTCTTTCTGTGTTCTCTCATCTTGCACCCTGTTTCTTTCCTCCATCTTTTCCATATGCAGAGTTCAACTAAATTGTCACTTTACAAAGCATATTGGTACCTACAGGCAAATGCCATTCAAACATGCTATGTGATTGCTAATCTTTATCTAGCTTGACTTCATATTACTTTAGGATCTCATGAACCATTTGCCTTTTCTTTTTGCCTCAAATCAAAAATTACCTAACAACTTTTCGGCTTTTTCAATTTTCCATGCATTTTCAAGGCAGACCAGGACCTGAAAGAGAAATTAGTGTGTTTTTTTCCTTTTGGGAATCTCTAAAATGGAGAGAAATCCACTTTTTAGCTGAGTCACTTCCTGAACTATACCTTTTATATGAAGAGGGGCTATAGTAGCCTAAACTGATTGTTTCCCAGAATGAATGGTAAACATACAGGATTTTTGAATGGAAAGGACAAGGAGGAAAAATTCATGGAATGAAATTATTATTCTATTTCTTCTTTCAAATACCCAGTACAAAAAAATTTGGTTACTTGGCTTGCTTTGTGGAAGTTCAGAGAATCAGAAGAAAAGGTTAGGTAAACAGAAGAACGAGTGAGGCAGGTATTTGCTTCAGCTAATCTTCATATTATTTATTCTTCTTACAAAACACTAACACTGTTTTCTGACTTCATAAAACCTGAAAACTGTTTATACATTGATACTTTTCATTCTGACTATAGGCTGGCTCTGAAAATTGCCAGCCTATGATATTAGGTTTAGCTGCTAATGGTAGAAATATTATCTACATGAAGTCAGGGTGAATCATTATGCCTGTTAGATCCTATAGTTCTTATTTGTAGAATCGTAGCTTTAACAAGTAAGGCTACAGTTGGGAGCTTTGCTTTGGTATCCTCAACAGAGCTGAGTAATTTTGTTCCTTGAGTCATCCCGTGGAGTCTCTGTGGAGTCAAAAAATAGGGCACTACTTGACACAAGTAAGCTTATTTTCAGTTGGTTATAATTTGTGTTTTCAGTAAACAGCAAATTTCTTTCATCTGTGAACTGATGATATTTGAAAATATGAATCCATACCTCTTTTAGTTTGTAAGTAAGTCTTTTTATTGAAGTTAGTGAAAATGAAATTATGCAACATACCATTAACAAAGTCCAGAGCCTGCACTATTACATATCTAGTGATTTGAAACCAACATAGAGGGTGAATACTACCACTATGCTCTTCATGAAGATCTGTTTGTTGTGTGAGCTAGCAGTCAGCTTTGTAGAAGTACAGGAACACTATTTTTTTCATACAAGTATACCATGAAAAACAATTTTGGTATTTCTGCAAGAGTCTTGCTGAAGAAATCTTTATTTCTAAATTTAAAGAAAATATTTAATTCACTTTGAAGTATTACAGTACAAGTCCAACTGTGAGTGGAATGGACCCTCCACTGGCTTTGTGTAGATCTTTTCAGGAACATCTGCAATGTCTAATGCCTTTTCTAAGGGCTTTCTCTTTCACAATAGTGCATTTCCAAACAGCTAAGAGATAATAAAAAAAAAGACAAAAGATTGCTTTGATTTCTTGCAGCTGTTTGACAAGGACCAGATCAGTTCAGTAACATCTACCTTATCATCTGAACAGTGCAGTGGCTATGCTTTTAGTTAGAGTTTTAATTTCATCCATCCATCCATGATTATGCCAGTAAACAACAGTTGTCATGTATAATAGATCTTTAAGCCAATGTGTCCTGCCAAAAAAAAAAAAAAAGTAAAAGATTGTTTTCATTTAATTAAAGGAAAGTGTAATAGATAAGGATACAACTGCTTATCTCCAACTTTGTGGAAAAAAAAGGAAAAGATAATTTGAGCATTTCAGATAAACAAGACGAGCTAAAGGGAATGTAAAAGTCTTAGTCTGGACCTTGAACTGAAAGACAATTTGTACCAAATAATATCATCTTTCAGCTGATCAGTCTGATTCTCTGGCAGTTTTAACAATGCCCAGACCGTGTCTTTGATCTTATTGTGTAAATTAGTTATGGATCAGATACATTATACAGACAAGCTTTGAGAAATTGAATGCTTACCTGATAATTGCCTCTGAAAGCTGTCTGTCTCCTGGAAACCTGCATCAACTTAGCTGTTCAAATGGGTCTTGAAGAAACCAGGCATAGATTTAGATGACCATAAGCCGATAGCAGATGCATAACACAGTAAGTGATACTCCTAGGTCTCTACTGGATGTTTCGATACTATGCAGAGGAGCACAGATCAGCTAAAGCACACAGTGTTTAGTCTTAACTATATTTTGCTCCTTATTTATTTATTTGGTTTGCAGATAGTCTAACACAGCAATTGGGCTTCTGTCTGTTTTCCTGGCTTTTTCCAGGACAGAATTTTTGTACTGGCTCTGCCAGAAAGCAAATATCACGGAGGCATAACTTTGTGAATGGCGGTCCAAAGGACATTTCTGAAAGTTGTCTGTTGTGGAGACTATTTTGAATTGTAGTGTATATGGTAGATCTACCAAATCAGTAAGCAATGAAGGGGCTGATGAGACCTCAGGAGATAAGGGATATGTGCACAGACTTCCAGATTGGTTCATTTCTGCCTAATAATCTTCCTTTTTGACCAGATTGGCCAGTTGTAAATTGATGGCTGAACAGTGGCTTTTGGGGAGTTGTCAAAACGTTCTCTCAGTGAAGATGGACTCTTCCAAGATTTATTCCTGTGATATCTGGTTGGAAGGAGATCTTTTCAGGTGTTATAGTGGTGAAGAGGAATAAAGGACAGGCAACCAGGGTCTCTCTAATCCTGCTGCTATTTGTGCATGATTTCTTCCATGTTGCATTTATTGCTCTTTCAAAAGCCAATCAGCTAGCAATGGCTGGAAATTTTCAGAATACTTTTCCTGATTACTATAAAGAAAAAAGGTGCTACACTGCAGTGCTGAGATGAAGCAGGTTGTATTACACCTCAGCCATACCCACTCCTACTTTTAACTGTAATAGAGGCTAGTAGAGCAAAAGAGTCCACACTAGGTGTGGAGCATGTTGGAAATAATGAAATAAGGATATGGATCATCTGGCCAAAGCAATTCCTGGAATTGCCTTACAAGTGGCCTGTGCTGACCTTGAGCAGGGTTCCCATATGAACTGAGGGGGCTTTACAGAGGTCACCTTGCACAATTAGTAATGATCCTGCAGATGTTGCTCTTTTGCCACTGTGCAGCTCCTGTATTTGCAAAAAGAGGATATAAAATCTTCACCTTGAGAGGCAGATCTGAATAACTGAATTCCTCTGAAGCCTGGTCATTTTTTATCCCTTTTCTAACAGTTCACTGTTCTCTTTTAGAGCCCTTTTATGTATAATGTATATAAACCTCGCCATCTTACAATGAAAATGTTAAAGATAAATGGGGGAAAAAAAAGTGCATAAAGACATGATATCCCCCTACTGAACAGTATTTCTCTGGCAATAAAGCATTCAAGTCTTCTCGTTACAGGTTAACATGGAGTTTTCTATAAAGTTCTTCTTACAGTACTGCACACTTCTTGATTGTTCATTGTTTACATTGCTTTACAGTAGAAGCAGGCTGGTTTTATTGTGGCTGTATGTTGACTTTACCTCACAATCGATGAAGGTACCAGATTGGTTTAAGATTTTGGGATAAACAAATTTTACACCAGCATTTAGATTTAGTGGAGAACATGAATAGAAAACAATGTCTTGTGATTTTCTTTAACTGGTATCTTTGGTTTATTTAATTTTGCAACACTTATTTCCATTTTTTCCTTTCATTTTCTTTCATTTCTCAATATTTGTACTAATCTTTCTTGTGAATCAAGAGGTACAATGCTTAATGTGTTTCTTACAGGAAAGAAATTTGCTTCTTTTTTATTTTTTCTAACACAAAATGTTTAATTGGTGGGAAAAGAGGGAGCCAAGAAGGGTTAGAGCATTACATCATTGGTATTTCAGCAGATTATTCAGGCACTAAGCTAGTTACCAGTGACATTGTCCATTATGTGACTATATTAACGTGGAGATACTGCTCTGTTTGTGAACATCTGCCTCATGGGGTACAGCCACATCCTGCAGTATTGAACCCAGTTTGCTTCTGCATCTTCCAGGTTTCACTTGTCCTTCTTCAAACTTAGTTCAGATTTCACTGTTGAAACTGCAAAAGGAAGAGAATGGATTGAAAGGGAAGCAAATCTATTTTCTTGCTTTGAGAGCAGCTGAACATAAGGATATTTTCCCTCATTTGTTCTCTATGGGGTCCATTTAAAAGATGTCACTAATGCAAAAAGAAGTGCATTCAGGGGCCAAGGGTCAGTGAGCAGTGCCCATGGCAACTAAGAAACTATTCTGCAGAAAAAACGCAGTAAAGAGTAAGTGTCTTAATCCCCAACTTTAATCCCTTTACTTCCTGTTTTCAAAATGAAATATAAATCAGGCACCATGGCATGCAGAAATTTTTCCTGAAAGGGATGTTGGCAAAAAAGGATTAGGAATGGGCAGCAGTGTTTAAGGAATTTAATCATACAATTTGTTGGAAAACTTTTGAGACTACAAATGACCAGTTCTTTTGAGCGTGGTCAGTGAGAAACAGGAAAACAGGGCCTGAAAGCAACAGAGGACTGGCTGTGGCGGACCACCCCCCCAGCTGCTGCAGTGGCAGCGATGTGCACTGTGGTGGGATGCACAGGGCATGCCTCGCAAGGAAGCTCCATCGTGGCGGATATGCTTCATCAGCAGTGCATTTAGACCTCTGCTCTCCAGGGGGGAGAGAACATTGAAACCCCCCATGCTTTTCATGGTACTCTGGCAGCTATGGCAGTTGTTGTAACAAGGAGTGTCTTGGTTCAGTGTGTTGTTAACACGTGCTGTTTCGCGTTGTGATTCCTCCTTGCACTTGGTTTCTGCCCTGAGCTTGTACTCCTCTGAGCTTTGGCAGCATGATGTGTTGAAAAGTGCACCAGAAAAAAAAAAAGATATATCACCCTTAATACATTTACATACATGCAGAAAAAATCCAGATTGTCTCAAAACTCTGTAAACAGCTGTCAGTACACTCTCATAGCATTTTGTAGCCTTCAGATACATTTTTGATAGCAAACAATTTCCTTTCCTACATTTGTGTGTCTTCACTTCCCTGCATGACATCTGCAGGATCACATGCATGAAGGTGGGCTTCAGAGAGCAGGATTCCTTCTTTCTTTAGGAACCTAGTTGACAGAGTCCCTTTGGAAGCAGTCCTGAAGGACCAAGGAGTCCAGGAAGAATGGAAAGACTTTAAGAATGTAATCTTAAAGGTGCAGGAGCAGGCCATCCCTATGTGCCAAAAGACAAGCCAGTGGGGAAGAAGACCAGCCTGGCTGAACAGAGAGCTTTGGCTGGAACTCAGGAAAAAAAAGGAGAGTTGATGACCTTTGGAAAAAGGGACAGGCAACTCAAGAAGATTACAAAGATGTCATGAGGTTATGCAGGGAGAAAATTAGAAGAGCCAAAGCCCAGATAGAAGTTAATCTGGCTACTGCAGTAAAAGACAATTAAAAGTGTTTCTATAAATACATTCACAACAAAAGGAGGGCTAAGGAGACTCTCCATCCTTTATTGGATGCTGGAGGAAACAGAGTGACAAAGGATGAGGAGAAAGCTGAGGTACTTTAATGCCTTCTTTGCCTCAGTCTTTAACAGTAAGACCAGTTGTTCTCAGGGTACCCAGCCCCCTGAGCTGGAAGACAGAGACAAGGAGCAGAGTGAAGCCCCCATAATCCAAGGGGAAATGGTTTGCAACCTGCTACACCACTTAGACATGCACAAGTCTATGGGGCCATATGGGATCCATCCAATGGTACTGAGGGAGCTGGCGGGAGTGCTCACCAAACCTCCTTCCGTCACTTATCAGAAGTCCTGGCTAACCGGGGATGCCCGAGTTGACTGGACATTACCAAATGTGACACCTATGTACAGAAGGCCCAGAAGGGAGATCCAAGGAACTGCAGGCCTGTCAGTCTGACCTCAGTGCTGGGAAAGGTTATGCAGCACATCATCCTGAGGCACATACAGCACAACCAAGGGATCAGGCCCAGTCAGCGTGGGTTTATGAAAGGCAGATCCTGCTTGACTAATCTAATCTCCTTCTATGACAAGATGACCCACTTATTGGATTGAGCAAAAGGCTGTGGATGTTGTCTACCTGGACTCTAGTAAAGTCTTTGACACTGTTTCCTAGAGCATTCACCTGGAGAAACTGGCTGCTCATGGCTTGGATGGGCATACTCTTAGCTGGGTAAAAAACGGCTGGATGGCTGGGCCCAAAGAGCTGTGGTGGGTGGAGTTAAATCCAGTTGGTAGCTGGTCACAAGGGGTATTCCCAAGGACACACCTCAAATACCATGTTTTTGGCCTCTCACTACAAGGAAGGCATTGAGGTGCTGTAGGGTGTCTGAAGAAGGGTGACAAAGCTGGTGAAGAGTCTAGGGCACAAGTCCTGTGAGTAGCAGCTGACAGAGCTGGGGTTGTTTAGCCTGGAGAACAGGAGGCTCAGGGAAGATCTTATCACCTTCTGCAACTACCTGAAAGGAGGTTGTAGCAAGGTTTGTGTTGGTCTCGTCTCTTAAGCAATAAGCAATAGGATGCAAGGAAATGGCCTCAAGTTGCACCAGGGGATGTTTAGATTGGATATTAGGAAAAATTTCTTCACCAAAAGGGCTGTCAAGCACTGGAACAGGCTGCCCAGGGAAGGGTTGAGTGACCATCCCTGGAGGTATTTAAAAGATGTGTAGATGTGGTGCTTAGGGACATGGTTTAGTGGTGGACATGGCAGTGCTAGGTTAACGGTTGGACTCAATGATCTTCAGGGTCTTTCCCACCTAAATGATTCTCTGATTCAATAGTTCTATGACTCTCGTTACCCAGTTGCATTTCAGTCTGGGCTTTAAATGTGCTATCCTGTCCATGATGCTACTTAAGCATCACCAGTATCTGAGCAAGCAAGATTGTCCTTTTAAAGGACAGCTAATAGGTGTCAGTCAACCACCCTGAGAGCAGCCCAAACACCCTTCAAGTCTTAAGACTGTCCTCACTTTCATGGCAATTTTTGATAACCTGTGACAGGGAGGAAAATATGTTTGTGGTAAAGGAAGCACCAGGTAGATGAGTATTTGTTTATTTTCCACATTTTTCCACTCATGAAGTGAAAATTTGCCTAACAGATGTATTTTCAGAAAGGGAAAGCAAATTATTCTGCAGTACAGTGGTTTCTTTGTCAGGCTGCATTTACTTGGAAAAGTTGATGTTTAGCAAGATCATATACTAGCTATATCTCCAAATCAGTCTGGCACGAGAGAGTGATTTTTTTTTCTCTGCATTTTGAATGGCACAGCTCAGCTCTTAGATAGCTGTTCACACAAAAAACAGCTACAAGCCTCTTAGAATCACAAGAAAAAGAGATGAAATAGGAAGGGTCATAGGTAAAATGTAGGTAGCGTTTTTTATAAGATAGTTGCATGTTTTCAGATTTGATACAATCTGATATGGGGCAGGGAGAAAGGTAATGTGTGTGTGTGCGTGCACGCATGCTTCTGTGTGGGTGCTTTCCAGTTCTATGACTAGCATGAGAAAGAAACAAAAGCAAAATTTATGAAAATGTGGACTTCTTCAATACAGTGGATGTCACAACAAGGAGCATCCTTAGGAACCTTCTATGTTAAAACACATGACTTCCAAGTCTATAGAGCAAAATAATAATCAGTTTTCAACAGAACTATGACTAAACAAGCTTTTTTGTTTATTTGAGAGAATGGCCACTTACAATACAGCTCACTCAAACTGTACTTCCCTTCATTAAAGTAAGATTCTCAGTCTGATTTTTTTATTTCAATGTTTCTTTTTTCAGGAATGTTTCAGATCTCTCCCAGCTGCAATTTTTCTTGTTAAAATGGTGTTCTATATCTTTTTAATGAGATAACCCAAAATATTAGAGTAATACCAATCAAAAGAAAACTCTCTGTTCTGTGTATAATATAGGTAGAATTCATTTCAATGTCATCAATCTTAATGTAACAGTGTTCTTCTCTTGTAGTATTGCTTCAAAATCAAAATTTCTTTTTGACTTGAAAGTTGCCAAAGTTAGCTGATTGTGTATGTTCCAGGTCCTTTTGATTTTTAATGCAAGAGGCTGAAAAACATTTTTGGTATGTTTTACTGATTTACGCTGGGTCACAAAGGTGGAAGCCATTTTTGTATTTGAACTCAAATGTTCATAGTAAAACCTTGAGAGGAGCAAAAGTAACTATTTCTTATATAGAACCTAACATACCTAACTGTGCAGATAGGCTAGTTTAACTTAATTTTTGTTGTGTTTTCCTGCCCGAACATTTAATTGCAACAGAATTGAAGAGCAGATGAAAATAGCACGCACACATATCTGAAAGCTGTGGCGAACAACTAGCAGAATAATGAATGCTATGCCTCTCTAGAAATCCTGCCCAGATGACTCTTTGGAAACAACGGTTATTGAGGAATCCTTTCTGTCTTCATTGCTTCTTTGCCTCAAGATGTCTGTAGCCTCCAGAGGCAAGAATTAGGACACTTAGGAAGCATAAAGTTTTATTGTCTGTTGTTGAAAAGGTTTACTACTGTGCAGGAAAGCACTGGACCTTGAACTTGATCTGAGTGAATAAAGGGATGATCTAGCAAGCAAACCTATAATATGAGTAAACATTGTCACATAGCATGGCTTCCTATTGAACTTGTAATTTTCCAGTGGTCACATCTGCGTACTGTCAATGTCATGATGCTAACAGGATATAATTTTACTCTAAGTGTACAAGCAAATACTAAATTCTGGCTACTCCTTCAGAAAAACTAGTACAATATGTAGCTTTATGAAGGTAGGTCATGCTTCCCTCTCCCAATGCCAACTTGACTTGCAGACAATAAAAATAAGTGGAAGACTACTGGATTATTCTCTACTTGACAAATAGCTCTTAGTAAACTTAATACACAGACTTTGTGAATAACAGAAATTCCTCCAGAGTTTTATAATGAAAACAAAAACCCATTTATAAAGCTATTACAGTTAGTGTAAAGCAATTCCTCTCAATGAAACACAGCAGTATTCAGGTGTTTTTTGCTGGCTTTAGACATGGCAGTCACGGATCTAATCTGCATAAAAATACTGCAGACTATAACCAATGTCTCCCTTACATATGGAAACACTCTACTAGGTGCACAGCATACATAGAGTTCATTAAGCCTGCTTTCATGAAAGCAATATTTAAAATGCTGTGATTTAATGTTGTAACTGGCAAGTTTGAATAACTGGAGGAGTCCAGACTTTGCTGAAGAATTACTAAAATTAATCTGAGTACACATATAGGCAGGTTTTGAAGTTACTGACACCCTATTTTGTGTGGTTTGGAAACAAACTAATACTGTTTGAGAAATCCTAAACTACTTCTCTTCTGACTATGTGTAATCATAAACACAAATTTCTTATGTTTTCCTTGATGGTGTCTGTTTTCTATTTAACAGGAATAATGCTGAAACTAGCCAGGTCATACAAAAACATGCAGCTCTCAGATAAAACTCACATTGTTTAAAGAAATACAAAACAAATTATCTTTTCTTTTAAGGAGACATTTTCTCTGGAATTATGTTACACATCAAATTAACAGCACATCTCTGCTCTTGGACTCAAATATAATGCAATTGAAAATTGAAGAATGTAGAATCTCACTCCCTTCTAATTAATTCTGCTTGTATCATTTAATCTTGGGTAATTATTTAATCATATCTAAAATGTACAGGAGTAGAATTTCCATCCATTGTTCTGAAAGCTGATAAACATTAGTTGATTGTCACAGGAGTAAAACGATTGTAAATCATGACTGACAGTGATTTGTTTTGTATATTAGAAAAAACTGTCACATTGTGATAATGGGAATGTCTCAGATTTCCAAATACAAAACTTCACAAGTCTACCATACAACTGAGCTATTAAAATTGAATAACTATTATTTAGAACAAATATTTCATACAGGGAAGTTATAAGTGAGCTGAGCAGTTGATTGTTGACTTGCATCTTGGTCAGCCATAAATTTAGGCGACATTACAGCACACAGAAAATGTCTGTGCTCAGCATGGCAAAATTGTCAGTTACTGACTTCATCATTCAGCAAGGTAACTCTCTAACCTTACAGTTCTCAAAAATAATTTGGGAAGTTTTCAGTCCCAGTGTGATTATACTGGTGCTCAGCTGAGTGATCATGAGGGAAGCAAGGTGATCATGAGGGAAGCAAGGTATTGCAGCCAGGATGCTGGGAGATTTGTGCTCGGATATGACTTATACATAAGTCAAAAAGAGTGTCAACTGTCTTTTACAGCTGGTTGATAAGCCTTACAGTCTAGGCTGGAAAAGAAATGTGTTCTCTTTAGAGCAAAGCAAAAAACAGACTTCAGCAGTTAGATCTGGTCAGTTATTATTTCTCCTTTATAGCTTTTTTTTTTAACAGAAGATGAAATTTTATGGATGCAATCAATGGCTGGTTTATTTGGATGTTTTTAAGATATCTGTCTTTTCATTGTCTGTTCTGTGTTTCTTCACATACTATAGAAAAATCATAACTCAGATTTTCCTGCTCTTGACAAAATGCAAAACACTGGCTTCAGTAAAAAAATTTTATTAAAAGGTTTCTATAAAATATGCAAAAGTATTTGATAGAGATAGAGCAGTTTTTTACCCTGAATGTCTTCACAGGAAAAAACAATGCCTTGACCAGCCATATTTGAACCAGGGTCTGTTTTTTGCAGTCTGTTTTGTTCCAAAAAGGCCACAGCTTATGCCATCTGTATTAATGGTACAGAGGAAAGATCTGGAAAAACATTGCACAGAGGATGAGCTTTAGATGGCAAAGGAAGGAGGACCCAGCAACCAAAGCATGGTTACTGTCTCTCTCAAGAGTAAACAGTAATTGTGGGGAATGGAGTTTTCCAGCAGCTGTGTCTAGTTTGGGAGGCAGCTGTGATTTAATGGCTGGTTCTGCTAAAGGAAGCTTGCCCATTTCTGGTCCTCCTCTGCTAAGCAGTAGAGAAGGGATGCTCTACCCCTTGCTCCCTACCTACCCTTTCCAATGGTGCAACAGTAATTGCTCTCAAAGAGCAACTCGCATACATACCCTGCAGTAAGGGAGCGTGAAGTTATTCCCAGCATCTATGATAAGGTGAGGGTTTATAGAAGGCCCATGGTAGTATTTTTAGTGGCAATTTGAGTTAGCAGTGTGTGTCTGTAGTTGCACAAATCAGTGTAATACCCACATCTTGCTCAGGATACTTCATTATATGTATGTTAAATACATGTACTGTCATTCTATTATAATATACAATACATCTATGTTCCTGTGTATGTAAGTTTATAAAATCTATATTTCTAGCCCTTGTGGCTGTAAATATGAATCAGTAATAATCAGTGCATGGATTAAGTAAGAACTATCTTCAGAAATCAGATCACAACTGTCTCCCAGTGTTTGTGTTACTGTTTTTAGTTTTCTGTTGTTGATCCCGGGTTTTATTTGTTTTTATAAGCATTGACTAGTGGGCAAGCCAGAAAATTTATGTCAGCACAGGTTGTCATTATAGATTTGTTCTCACTATCAAGGGATTTGCAAATGCAAAGGATTTCCACTCCTGAAGAGTGGCAAATAGAAAAATGTGTAAAATAGGCTGTTGTTGTTATTTAATACTTGCAACTAATGTGTAAATACTTCGCTCTCATTTCATTCTTCTGCTCACAGTTTCATCCATATGAGTGCTCTCTGATCATAGAAAATTGATCAGTTTGTTACTCACAAAAAATTGTGCAAAGAAACAGCTTTACACAGCTGACCTCTGTAAATCTGTACTCTGTGTGATAGAATCCTGATTTGTTTATAGAAGTCATATTTTTTCATATTTATTTTCATATTAGATTCCATAGAAATTTAAAGTCAGATAATACTCATTTGTAATGCAACTGATAAGAATTTGAATCTGGATGTATCTGGCATTTAATTTCACATGCACTTCATTTCATGAAAAAGCCATGTTAACTAGTGATAGCAGTAAAAAGAGTAATTGGTGGATAATAGCAAACCACCGTATGTGCTACACTGGAAGAAGCATTTGGACTTACAACAGAGTGTAAACACAGATAATAAATTAAAAGCATTTGTCAGGGTATTTCTTCCTTTCTCCCTTTCTCCCTTTTCTCCCTCTTTCACTGTCCCCTCCTTCCCTCTCTCTCTGTAGAATTCTAGAATAACAAGTTCTAGAGTAACAAATATACCTCACAAAGGTAGTGTACCTTTGGGCTTAATAACAACGCACTGAATTTTTAAAAGAAGGAATAATCTACAGCATGCACAGTCTGCGTAGGTATCGTAGGCTGCGCAATACCTGTTATTACAGTCACCCTACCTCAGGTGCTTATGATGTGCAAGACCAACTCCTCTCTTTTGCAATGGTTTTATACTAATGCATATCATCAAAAGTCATTTGAATTATTATCAGCATCCTTTCGCACAGTAATGCGTCTTTCTACAGTTGCATTCGGAATTATTCCTTCTTACTCTTTTTTTCTTCATTTCTGAGTATAGGATGGACAGAAATGTCTCCTGTGGTTGCTCTTCCTCCCCGTAGGAGTTTGTTAGAGGTGCTGGGTTATGTTCTAGTTACCGTTACCTGCTCACCTTCCAAGGCACCAAACAGAGATGAGATTTGCTTCTTGGGACTCTGATGCATGAGCGCAGCAAATCCCACTGCACTAGGTCAGGTTTCTGTCCATCATGCTGCATGAACTGTCTCTTCATCAGCATGGGTGACAGGAGGGGATATTATCTGCATCTCAGCCACGGCAGAGGCCCACATGCCTATAAGCACAGACCCTCCATTTTCATGCATTTAAATGAACACACCAGCCTGTGAGCCGAGATGGCCATAAGGAACAGGCAAATTTTTGTTCTGTGTGACAGTAACATCAGGCAAGGTTTGGGACGGGCATCAGTCCCAGCAGCCTGCAGCAGCACCAGAAACGTCAGGGTGCAGTTTTGCATTACAGCTAGGACAATCTGGTGGCAGGATGCTGCAGCAGGCTTCCTCCCTTTTCCTTATTTTGGTTTGGGGAATTTTTTTTTTTTTAATTTTATTTTTTGTGGTATTGTGTTGTAGCCTCAGGGTGAGACTGTTCATCCAGTTTCATCCAAAGCAAAACTCTTCTTATGAATTTGTGTATTAATTGTTTGCAGAGTGAATTTTCTGCTGGATCAGCCAGATAAACAGCCTTGCTGTTGATGGATCAGGTACCAGTGAAGAGGCCATGCATGCAGCTGGGATTAGTGGCAGTGGCAGAGCACTCACTTTCAGATCAGTTCAGCCATAATGTGAAACAAATGCAGTCCTAGTCACTTTAACTGTGTGGTCTTGAGACAACTTTGGTCCACTCCTGCCTCCTTGCTCCCAGTCCCTCATGTCCACGGCCACAAGCACCTCTGCTTTTCTGGTCCTTCAGTGAGACAGTTCAGGGCACTAAACCAGATGGAAAATATTTGTATTTTTTTATAGTATCCCTCTGCTGATATAAGAGATATCAGACATTCAATAAATCTCCAGGACACTCTTCTCTGTTTTGCAGTGTGTGACAAGAGAACGCACGTACGTCCATCTGTCCAAGGTGCTATCTGTACAAGAAGCTCTTGTCCTGAGAACAGTCTTCTTAAGCATCTGGAACAGTTTCCTGCCTCTGATTTGAAAAATGCCTGATATAATGGAAAGATATTAACCAGGACTTAAAGGAGAAGACTTCTGCTTGTTCTCCATTTCTTTCTCTAACCCCTCAGCATTTCTTCATTGTAATTTTTCAGTGTCTTAAGGACTTTTGTGATTTATTTCCTCTCTTTTTGTCCATGTTATAATAATTTCTCCTTTTTTATCTCTTGTGTTTCAGTTGCGATCGAGCTCAGAGCTTGGCCAGGACATCCTGAATGACTGCCTTGCGATTCAGCCCCTCCAGCCAGCCCCGTCACCGCATGATGCTGCAGATAATACCATGGGACATTCCCCAGGGCCCGCTCATGATATTTACCCAGGTATAGAAAAAGGCAGATAAACGGCCTGCTATATTATTGCTCACTTAAGATTAGGGATGATTTTGCAGAGAACGAGGTACTCTAAAATCCATATCTATCTCATGAGGACAGAATCACAAAGTAATATAACAAGATAGATTTTGAACACATTTTTACACCTTTTTTGAAGGGAGGCAGGACAAATTGTATTTTATCCACGAAAAGACCTGCTGCTCTGTAAGCATCTGACTTCTGTTAGCAATTCACTTCTACCATTCCTTGTAGACATCTTGAATTCATTAAGCTTAATTTAAAATCAAAGGAGTATTTTTCCTCTTCCTTATTCATGGATCATATATCAGTTTTCCAACAGATCTACATTAATGAACTTAAATGCTCCATTATGATCTCTCATATTATGACTCTAAACACGCCAATAAACACGTTTATGCTATAAATGTGATAATCCTATTTTACTGTTTCAGTTAAGTATCTGAGATTTTCATACTAAAATACCTAACTCTGTCATACCTGGCTAAATGTACAATTGTTGACATTTCAGCTACATTTGAAACATTTGATAAGTTATGAGTGATAATGCATCTCAAATCTCAAGACAATGATGGGAAGGATGTTAACATTTTTTAATGCAGTACTTCAGTATTTGTATAGACATCTGTTTTTAACTTGCAAGCAGAATTACAGCTTTGAGCAGTTCAACTTTTAATTGAGAAGCACATGTAGGAAGTGAAAGAATTGGCTGAATGTTATGTGCAGTGCTGAAAATTGCATTATATGAAGTGGCCACTTCAGTAAGTGGTTTTATTTTACTGAGAGGCTTGTAAACCGATCAATTCTGTGATATGTTTTTGTCAAGGCTGTTGGAAGCTACACACTAGTTAATGATGTTGTAGGTTTATATGACAAAAATAAGGGAATTTAAAGCTGTGATTGACTGTATGCAAATTCATAAAATAGTTGGTATTACTTGTATGCTATGTTAACTTCTATATGCCTTAGTCTGATTATAGGCTGAATGTGGCATCTGTTATTTGAAAGCTAAAGGACATTTCAGATTTTAAAGATCTGATTTTAGCCAAGGAACCTCTAGTGACGTGGTGTTGGTTACAGTTGCTTATTTTATATTGTACTTTAAGAGAGAGTTGGATAGTGAGAAATGTTGAGATTTAAGAAATTATGTAGTGGCACTACCCACTGTAATGTGCAAAACTGAGAGAGAATAAAAGACTCATCTTTTCCCTTAATTCCCTAAATAGGATGAAAGCTAGGTGGGGACAGTGTGTCAGATGAGCTGAGACCAGGTTTTCAGAAATTGAGGACATTCTCAATTTCTCCAATTCTCCATTCTCCAATGGAGATTTCCACTGGAATCTGTTGAGCACTCAGCTCTTTTACCAGTCCAGCTTCCAGACTTTGATTAAGTGTCAAACTCCGGCTGCTGGGTCAATCCAAACCTAGGCTGACAGCAGCTGGAACAAACTGCTGCCTCATGACGTGTCAGGATCCTAAGCCAAGTAAAGCCGTTGCCTCCAGCCAGCCCTTAGCTGGCAAGTGTCCGCAGTCATGATATACCACAGACAGCTTCTGAGACTGTGGCATTACTTTTTGTAATCCTGTTCATGCCTTGTCTTGCAATACAGCGCTAAAAACTATGAACATTCCTTGATATAATAATTTATTTTGTTTTTTTCTTACTTGGCACTGCTTCCTATTGTGCAGCAATTTTTAAAGTATTAATCAACATACTAATATCAGCATTAATCTGTCTGTAAGTTATAAACTGCTTTTCCTCACATGTGTTCACATCTATCCATAACTTGGAAAATTTCTTGTAGTTTTATGTCAGGCATAGATGAATCTATGTCACTTCATTTTGACAACCACCCAATCCAGTTGAAATGAATTGTTTCATTAACTACTCATCAGGGCTGCTGCATAATGTACAATGTGAATAAGTGAAATCACTCCAATAGGAAGGGAATTACTTTATTGAAATAGCAACATGAAAATTATTCATGCCCCAAGGAGTGAAAAGCAAAACACATGAAAGCTGAAGTGTCCTGCCTTAGAAGAGGTACCCTTCAAACTTCTCTGAAAACATTTTTTCTAAATATAACAAAAAACTTTGAGACATTTCTGAAAAATAAAATATATAACTGTTATCGGGAACTGTGAGAGAGAGCATATTAGCTGAAATGTGTCTGTGCTACTTTTCAAGTAGAAACAGGAACAGATTTCCATTTTTCCAATGCCATTAAATCGAACTTTTCTCACTTGAAGGTGACTTTTCTTATCATTTATGCACATGTAAAGCAAAGGTAGATTTTCTCCTTTCTTAAGAGATCTACAGAACAAATGTTTGAAAGCAAACTATTAGAAATATGTAAGGGATGACAAAAGTAGACATTTGCATGCTAGTCCATTTTCACTTACCAAAGTACTGCAATGCCTGTAATGGTCACCATTTCTCTGTACTGTTAAAGTAGAGAATCTGCAAACACAGATATGTTTAAATGAAATACAAGAATAATCTTTTTGATTACATAACTATTACTTAAAGTTAAGACTGCATAAATGCTTTTTCTTATCTTGTGGCCTTTGTAACTTTATAGAAGAAATCTGAACTGAGTATAATCTTATTAATACAGTGAGGTAACATGACAGATCCTTTGCTTAAAATTAAAACAAAGTATGTTTACAGTTTTAAAGTTAAGCAAGCATACATCCTCTTCCAGGGCTAAGCACAGTGATATTTTGTAAAACAGAAATTCAAAGTTTATTTCTACTGAAGTGCGAAATTTATGGTAGCATCTAAGTTTTAATTTTTTTAAATATATAGGCTTTGGGGATTATTCAATTCATAGAATGAAGATGTGAGCAATTAATTCATAATAAGAACATATGAATGATGTTCTTTCTACTGCAAAATCTTATCAACTTACTTTGTATAGCACAATCTAGAGTCCCTAAGGCTGAAAGAATCATACATAATGCAATACAAATAAATTCTATTTTTACTGTGCTGTTTGGTTAAAACTTGACCATTTCATATTTAAGAATAATCCAGAATGCATCATTCATTTATAAATAGTTTTTGAATATCACATTCTGCTCTGCTCCAGAGCAAACAAACAATATTACTAAAGCTTGTCAAGTGCATGATTTTCTTTGGAAGTTGGCAATTAAAAATTGCATGAGGAAAGTTACAGAAGGTTTTGCAATTCTAAACTGTATTTTAAATAACGTCTTATGCTCCGACACTGTGAAACTTTCATCTAACAACATTTATGCCTGTGACTTAAGATGTGCTTTTCCTAAGTAACACATTTTCTTGTGTGGGTTGTTTTGTTTTTTCTAATGAAATAGTATCACAGAATCATAGAGTTATAGAATCATTTAGGTTGGAAAAAACCCTTAAGATCATCAGGTCCAACTGTTAACGTAGCACTGCCAAGTCCACTACTAAACCGTGTCCCCAAGCACCATATCTACATGTCTTTTAAATACTTCCAGGGATAGTGACTCAACCACTTCACTGGGCAACCTGTTCCAGTGCTTGACAACCTTTTTCGTGAAGAAATTTTTCCTAATATCCATTCTAAACCTCCCCTGGTGCAACTTGAAGCCGTTTCCTCTTGTCCTATTGCTTCTTACTTGGGAGAAGAGACCAACACCCACCTCACCACAACCCCCTGTCAGGTAGTCGCAGAGAGCGATAAGGTCTCCCCTCAGCCTCCTCTTCTCCAGGCTAAACAACCCCAGTTCCCTCAGCCGCTCCTCATAAGACTTGTGCTGTAAACCCTTCGCCAGCTTCTGAGTACTAGTAGTAGAAGTATTGAGCTAGGTGCTCTACACACATGTAAGAAAGAATTCATTGCCAAAGGAGTTTATATCTAAGATAATGTTAGGGCAGTAGGTAGATAAAACAGTTAGGTAGAGGATAGAGGATTCATACAGGAAAAATTAAAGAATTTTATTAAAGCAATTGTCTTAGTGAGTGAGCTCCCTAACCATTAGACACTGTGGGTATTATGGGAGATGTCTGAGGAAAAAGCAGTCTGATTCTTAAAGCTGACAGCCTTGGGAAGTAGTTACTTCCTGGGAAAATCATGGCACAGATCCTCCTAGAATGTATGCGAAGGCGCATGGAGGATGGGTAGGGGATTCGAGACAGCCAGCATGGCTTTACCAAGGGCAAGTCCCGCCTGAACAACCTAGTGGCCTTCTATGGTGGAGTAACCACATCAGTGGACAATGGAAGAGCTACCAATGTCACCTATCTGGACTTCTGTGAGGACTTTGACACAGTCCCCTACAACATCCTTCTCTCAACACTGGAGAGACATGGAATTGATGGTTGGACTGTTGGGTAGATGAGGAACTGGTCGGATGGTCACATCCAGAGGGCAGTGGTCAATGGCTCAATATGCAGATCGAGATCAGTGATGAGTGGTGTCCCTCAGGGGTCTGTATCAGGATCAGTACATTTAATATCTTCAGCAATGACAGAGACAGTGGGATCAAGTGCACCCTCAGCAAGTTTGCAGACGACACCAAGCTGAGTGGTGCAGTTAACACACCTGAGGGATGGGATGCCATCCAGAGGGACCTGGACAAGCTCGAGGCATGGGCCCAGGTGAGCCTCCTGAGCTTCGACAAGGCCAAGTGCAGAGTCCTGCAGCTGGATTCGGGGCAACCCCTGGTATCGATACAGGCTGGAGGATGAAAGGATTGAGAGCAGTTCTGCCAAGAAGGACTTGGGGGCACTGGTGGATGAAAAGCTGGACAGGAGCCAGAAATGTGCACTCTCGGTCCAGAAGGCCAACCCTGTCCTGGGCTGCATCCAAAGCAGCATGGCCAGCAGGTCGAGGGAGGGGATTCTGCCCCTCTACTCTGCTCTGGTGAGACCCCACCTGGAGTCCTCAGCACAGGAAAGACCTGTTGGAGTGGGTCCAGAGGGGGGCCATGAAAATGGTCAGATGGTTGGAATACCTCCCCTGTGAGGACTGTCTGAGAGAGTTGGAGTTGTTCAGCCTGGAGAAGAGAAGGCTCTGGGGGACACCTTATTGCAGCCTTCCAGTTCTTAAAGGGGGCTTTAAGAAAGATGGGGACAAACTTTTTAGCAGGGCCTGTGGTGACAGGGCGCAAGGGATAATGGTTTTAAACTAAAAGAGGGCAGATTCAGACTAGACATAAGGAAGAGATTTTTCACAATCAGGGTGGTGAAACACTGGCACAGGTTGCCCAGAGAGGTGGTAGATGCCCCATCCCTGGAAACATTCTTCAAGGTCAGGTTGGACGGGGCTCTGAGCAACCTGCTCTGGTTGAAGATGTCCCTGGTCATTGCAGGAGGGTTGGACCTTTAAAGGTCCCTTCCAATCCAAACCATTCTATGATTCTTTGATTACTGGAAGAAAAAAAGAACAAGAAAGAACTGAGACATGAATAGCCATTGCAGTGAAAAATGGAGTTGTATTTGATGCATAGGGAATGCATGCAACAGAGGAGGTGATGTAAGGTAACCAACAATTAAGAGGATCTCTGTTGTCACCTTTTTGGCTGAATTTAGGTATGGCATACATATCCAGAACTCCTGCAAAATGTGATGTATTAGCAGATAGGACCATACACATATTACAGAGGGCTGAAAAGTGTTAATAGTATTTTCGTACCTATTTTAAGGAGTATAGTTTATTTCCCTTCAGACTTGTCTTTTTATTCACCAGTTTTACTTCTGAGTTTATGATTTCCACGTTTGAGACAGCTTAATGGCTCTCAAAAAAATGGTGTAATGTTTGGATTCACATTGTGAAGAAGAGAACATTTACTGATTAATTGGTATAAACATTGTAAGCAAGAGGACAACTGCACTATTTATAGTTCCTTTCTCCATGATGAGACAGAACTTCAGAAAGTGCAATCCACTGAAAGAGAAGACTGTGTCTTGAAAGGCAAGGATGCCATGGCAGGAACAAGTTTAAATCCCAAACCAGATCACACTTTGTTGTTTCAGGGATTTAATTTTTTAATCTTGGAAACTACAGGAGTTTCCAGGATGTCCACCTTTCTCAACAAATAATCAGTCCAGATTCCCATCATTGCAAGTATCCAGCAACAAGACTAGAAAATGTTTATCATGTCCAGCTCAGAGAAGAGATCAGAGAATGTTCAAAAATTAGAACCACGCACCTTTTCTTATTGATATTAAGAAGCTGCTTTGGGAATATCTTGGGTAGTAACTGGGAGGCTTTTAGCAAGCACCATTTTACCATTTTTATCAGAGACCTACAATTACCTGTAAACTAACGCTGATATTTTTATTCCGACTCAGCTGCTAATTCTTCAATGACTTTCTTAATTTTCCTCTCCTATTTTCTGAGCTGTGGAGTAGGGGAAAATTGTCTTAGTACATGGTGTGGTGTCTTAGGACGATTTTTACATGTGGAAGATCTTTACCACAAAACCACTTTATATTCTAAGCATTTAGATTTCTAAGTACTTGACATAATTGATCTCACAAGTCTTTTCAATAAATTTGAGATTCATAGAACAGGTCTCCAAATAATAGTACTAACTGGATTACTGTCCAAAGTGCTTTCCTAGACTTGTTTTCTTCTATCCAAATATCTTGAGTGGGTGGACTTTGTAAGCTCTCCAGCTTTCTAGGTTACTCCAGTACTTGGATGCCTCCAGTATCTCTGATCTGCCTGCAGAACATCTGTAGAAAGATACAGAGACCATCAATGCAGATGGTCCACGCAACAGACCCACTTGGGAGGCAGGCTTATTACCTTCATAATGTGATTTTGACTTCTGCTCTACTTTTTAATCATAGAATCATAGAATATTTTGGGTTGGAAGGGACCTTTTAAGGTCATCTAGTCCAACCGCTCTGCAATGAGCGGGGACATCTTCAACTAGAGCAGGTTGCTCAGAGCCCCGTCCAACCTGACCATCATTAATGTGCGACAGCTTCTTAGGTTCCATGCACACTGGAGTCTTCAGATTTACAGATGGGCTGGGCAGGATCAAGGCAACACAGGCAGCATGTTTTACATTTGCTGGGCTTACCACTTATGCCTCAAAACCGCACATGCCCACATATTCCTGGCCATGAAATCCTGCAGGGAAGTATGGGCTCACGAGGGGTGAGAGGGAAGAATATATGCAGGTGATGCCACCGACTGCAAAAAGCATTTCAGACTTTTCCTTCTGTGCACTAGTAAATTGCTTGTTCACAAGGACAACAAAAATATTCCTTGTAGAAATGGGAGGTTAAATATAGTAATTAAAAAAATCACTCTTGCAAACGTATATGTGTAATTTTAATTGACTGAGCTACAAAATTAAACCTCCACGCTGTCTTATTCTATATGGAAAGAGTTCTCAGGCCCATTCCAAATTCATGCTGGCAGTGGTAAGAGGAGAGGTGTTTTGGGGGCAGAAATAGATTGACAGAGTGCTGATTTGACAGTAATAAATCCAAGATAGTAAATTATACCATTGTTGGTAATTTGCAAAGGAGAAGGTGATTCTTCTGCATTTAAAAAATATACTATGAAATTACAGGGTTCTAGCTCTATTACAAAAAAATATTTATTTTTTTTTTAGTCTTGCATTCTATAATTTTTTAAATGATACTTTTCTGTCTTTTTTTTTAGAGGAACTTCATTGAGAATGAGCTTTTTCTCTTCCAGCCACCTAACTTGTTCCTATGCATTTTAAGAATGCATGTGAACTTAGCATGTCATAGAGAAGAAGCCTTTGCAGAGATATTCTCATAGAAAATTCTTATGTGTTGCTAAATTGATTTGTGATGAGATTCCAGAAAAGAAAATGCCAGAGCCAGAAATGGCTCCTCCCTCTCTGTGGCTGAAAGTTTGTGGGTGTAACCTAATCCAAGGTTCACATTTAGGACTAACAGTTTATATCCATCTTGTAAATTGTGTGTAGCTTGGGTTTTTTAAGGGACACAGAGGAATAGCATCCACAATTCTTTGTTTTGGGGTTTTTTTGGTTGGGTTTTTTTTATTGTTGTTTTCAGAATATCTGAATCTTTTAAAACTCTAAGTGTGTTAGTTTATCTGGAACTGATAGAGAGAAAAGCCTTGTTGTAGGAAGCCTTTTTGTTAATTCTGCATCCTTCTGTGTGGACCTACCTGGTGGTGGTATATTGGAGTCAGTGAGCATAGTCGTTGCCATGTACATTCGTTCAGTTTCATACCATTCAAATCAGGTGTTTAATGGCATCAGGCACTGAAAAGACATTCCTTTGTATAGATATTTCCTGCCAGCACTTTGAGCAATTAACTCACATTTAACAGCTAAACGACTACAAAAGCTTGCCACACACACAGTTCCCAAGAAAAAGCAGTCAATTTATCTAGCCATTTCTTAAATAGTGTCCAAAGTTTTCTGCCAGTCTCTTAAGGCTAGCTCTACTAGGAAAATGACCTGTCACTGACAGTGTTTGTTGACTGCCGTAAGTCTCTAGAATGCCGATGGCTGACAGTGTTTCCCTTCAACATTTACAGGATTCAGGTAGTAGCTTGGACCAATGTCATGTCTACACTAGGATCTTTTCAAAGTAGCGTTTCTGCTGGGAAGGACTGGCCAGCATTGCGATTTCACTTCACTGGGTCCCCGTGGAAGTGCTTTTGTCAACAGAGCACCTCTATGCAGCAAGAAGCTGCACTGACAAAAGATGTCTTGTGCTGCCCATGGGCATTATATAGTCTCCCACAGCATCATTTGTGGTGCTGCTCCTCAAGGCACTGTGGGAGCCCAGGTACGCTCTTCTGTCATGATGTGACATGACAGAAACATGCTGTTTAACATACCCTGTGTACAGACAGGAATATGTTTTTGCAGCTAATATGTATGCTTTTTCTTCCTTAAATATCCTACCTGCCCCTCTAGTCCCTGACATAGTTAGCTCTTACTTTACGCTGTGTACTGTCTCTTCATCTATCTGTCATCTTGTGCTGTCATCTGTGCCAGCTGAAAGATGTCCGGGACTGCTCTTTAGTGAGGCTACAGCATTATTAAACTCCTGAGCCTTTCCTTAACTCTGCTTTAGCCTGGTGAATATCTAGTGTGTTACAAGGGCTCGCTTGTGAGGATGAGTAGAGGTTTTCCAGAAATAGCTGAGGACTTGGGAGTTGAGGTGGACTTTTCACCCTTTTGATCTTGGGTAGCAGCATTCAAAACTGTGACCTGTGAAATCATTTTCTTGAATCTATGGTGGGCCTACTCCTAAAGTAGTGTCTGTTCTGCTAGGACTGCAGCATCCATGCAGGTATGTTAGCCTAGAAATATCTTTTATCAGTGACAATGACATCTGGGGAACTGGTTTAAATTCTAGGATTTTATCAATACATTTGAGTCATTAGCTCCAACATATTCACTAATATAACGTAAGTTTTATAGGCAGGGTTCTGTAAACTAGGGCTAAACAATACTTTTTTATAAAGACACTGGAAGATATGACAACCAAACAGTGAGAGATCATTTTCATGTTGTAGACAGCCTATCTAATTCATTCTCAGGGTTCATAAAATTTTTGAGGGCATGTATTTGGATGCCATTCAACATTGACATAAGCTACCTGACACCAATGTCAGTAAAAATGATTGAGTAACTGGATTTTCTGAGAATTTGGTAATCAGTGTCTTACCTTCTGACTGCCTGATTTAAAGAACTTCTGAAAATGAGGTTACAGGATCTGGGTCCACTAGTTAGGACATTTGGAGGGAGTATTCTATTGCTTTTTGTTCAATCATCCAGAACTTTTCCTTATTTGGAATGTATACAAGAGCAGCCTCATAGAAAATTATGGAACTGTTAATGCTAGTTTAAATTTTTTGTATATGTTACTGGGGAGTCTGGGGGCAATAATAGCAATATTTGAGTTTGGGTTGGCCTTTTCAAGAAATCTGGGATTTTTACAGCTGTGGTAGAAAGTATTCAACTGTTTACAAAACTGTGCTTTCTGTTCACTAGCTCTAAAAATATATGTCTTAGCAAGTATTTGCCACCTCTTCTACAACAGGAAGCTATAGAAGATTTGCAGCCTTATTCACATGAAATTCCCAAGACCAGGAGCACAGCTAAGTCATGCCTGGTTTTATGAAAGTGTCACTTGGGAGCAGCAAAGATTATTCAGTTATTTTTTATGTGGTTTTATTTCTTCCCTTTGGACAGTAAACAACACTTGAGTTAGTTGCTAAGAATTGGCACTACAGTTTTAAGGGTGGTGTTACCCATTAGTATTTGGTCAGTTACCAATGCTATTGCCTGCCTGACGAGGGTTATTTCTCTCCTTTTGCTTTCAGCATCCGTGTTCCCCAGCACACAGACAATTCGAAGTGGAACAGCAGCTGGGGCAGTGTCCTTGTCCCACCCCAGCAGCCACCCCTCCCCAGGACGTAATGTACAGGGTAGTCCTCTCCATCCTCCCCCCCAGTTACCTCTTCTCTCAGCTGCGGACTCAGAGAGGTAAGACCAGCCTCTGCTTCTCACATGCTGAGCCTGGGGCAGGACTGCCTTCAGAGCTGCCAGGATGGGTGGAAACTGAATTTTTGGTGTGCAGAAAGTAACTGGTGGCAGCCCCCGGGTAACAATTGGTCTGGATATGGGTTTACCAGGGGAAGGAGAGGTGAAAGGAACTCTTTTATCCCAGCCTGGGCCCAGAGGCTTTCCATCCATCTGCATGTCAGAGACTTCCTCCAATGCCCTCTTGATTTCCACTAGTGGCCTGAGCAAGGAGAGTCGTACTGGCTGGGACACTAAACGTCAGAGGAGCCCAGCTATACCTTACAGAATGGGGGCCCTGAGATTCATGTTTCTGTTTACTTGTGATGGGACCGTCATATTCTGTGTGCTCTCCAACACCAAATGTTTCTGCAGGAACTTGGCTTTTTTTTTCCTTGATGTTTTATTAGGACCAATAGATAATGAAAGAATTTTTAATTCACTGGTTTGAGAGCTTGATTTACAGTCAGAATTTATTTTATGCTGGCTAGGTACAAATGCCTTGACATTTGCTGTTTCCATGATTTTAGATATCTCAGTGATGTGAAAGCAGATTGCTTGGAAGTGTTTTAATCCTCATGTTTAGATATTCCCTAATTTCTTTTTCACAGTCTTTCCAATTATTCATATAGAGTATGGTACTGTAGATTTCCACTTAGTTCATTGAACCAGAAGTCTACCAGATTACAAGACAGAAGAGGCCTAAGCAAATAGCTTTTCAGTGGAAAAGTCAGGAAGATATACCATCACACAAAATACTGAATTCTTACTATATGTATATGGTATTTAAACATTATTTTATTCATTTCCCTATTTTTCAGTGCTCTAAATGAGAAATTGCTGTATTTATTAATGTATTTAAAGTGTTTCATTTCCTTGAGTGACAGAAATGCCAGTAATTTGGAGACCACAGTGTCCAATTATAAATCTGAAAAGAACATTCACTAGATTTCAATTACTGATAAATGAGCATGATTTCTCTGGAGGAAAGCAGTATTCTGCCTTGTATCAGAAAGGTGGAAGAACATGATGGCTCAGGGAACTGACAACAGGTGAAAGTACCTTTTGATTTCAGACTGCACATGTGAATTCAGCCAGTTCTGGAGCCACTGAGAGTTGCTGACCTTTTTGTACACCAGTCTGAGATGAAACTTGCTATTTCATGATCGTTGGAGCTCATGTAGTCGTTCAATCCTTCCTCTCCACTCCTGGCCACACGGTCCTGACCTTTTTCCCTTGCCCTGGATCTGGCCCTGTGTGCAAACTCTGGGGCTGCCTGTGCTCTCTTGCCTGACCCAGAGGCTTTTCCTTCCCAGTACAGTTTTCTCTCCAGTGTGTGAGCTGTCCAACATCCATATCCAACACTTGCTAGAGCACGAGGTGAAGGCAAGGACAGATCAATAGTTATTACGGGTATAAATTTCATGATGAACGACACCGATCTTCTCATTAGCCCATTTCTGAGAAAGCTGTGGGTCTAGGACCATAGCAGATGCATTTAGAGTATGACTTAACTCATTAAGTCCTTGAATGCGTTACAGACCTCAGATACTACAGTACTCTACAGAATAACAGTAATAAAAACCTAGTGTGATTGATACACTCCTTTCTCATATGTCAACTGTATACAATCTCTAAAAAGGCTTTAAGTGCTAATTGCCATACCTGGAGCTACTTTGGATTAAAACAAAAGCTGTCAGTATATTCATTTAGGTAGTGTGACAAATAGCAATTTGAATTCAGAAAAGAAAAGAAGAATTACAGCAGTGTTGGTTTGATTACAGAACATATAATACAAATTAAGGGAAATGTTTAAAAGTCAAAGTAATGCAGAATCTGCATCATGAATCTAATACAGTCCACCCGCCTAGGGGCCCTGTGAGTAGGCTGTGATTTACACCACTTCATGGGTGTGAACTGAACAAACCATCACTTCAGTACACAAAGTGCCAGAGACAGTGTCTTCGGAAGGTGTCAATCACCCTGCTTATCACCATCTCCTCATGGAGAGGACTGCAGGATTTAGAGGTGCGTGCAGGGGATTTGTTCCGCGTATGCTGCACGGTTCCTGACACACCGTGCATGCCTGGGGTCATTTCAGAGCTAGGGCTGGCTGGCGAGCGCTTGCCCCTGCGATAGCCTGCGCCGGGGGGACGGACGGCAGTCCAAGCTGGCCTGGCTGCTTCGGCAAGTCGGGGGGCCAGCCATGTGCCCCTTCCGCTTTGGACAGCAGGCTCAGGTTTTTGAGTGACAGAAGCAGAAGGAAATAAGCACTTTCCCTACATCTAGAGGTACCATGGGGTAGAGAAATAATTGGAGGACTTCTTTTGTGTCTTTCTCCACCTAGGTGGTAAAAGGGAGAGCATGGACTTGATTAAGCCTTGTTAATGTGAGAAACTGAACCAAACATGGGACACACCTTACGCTGCTTTCATTCTGTGTACAGGACTCAATGTACAGAGAGTGCAAGTCAGATAGACAGTTTAGATTCAAGAAGCAAACTTTCATTCATCAAAGGAGAGAGCGTGCATAATAAAAATGCAAATTTACATTTTGTTTGTTCCAGCTCTTTGATACTTAACTTTCAGTGCTCATCTAATATTAAATATTGCAACTGTTCAATGAAGGTACCAAATGATAATGGTACCCAAACCCACATGTATAAAAGGGAATATGTACTTGGCTTCCTTCTCACTCATTTTTTGTAATAAAAGGAGACATGGGCATTCAAGGAAGATGAAAAAATAAATTCATTAAAAACCAGATAAAAAATATTGGTTTTATATGGCATAGTTAACATGTGCAGCTCAGTGCCCAAAATTGATGGTGCCAAATGCTTGAAATTATTTGATTTTTTAAATTATTTTATTATTTATTGAATTACCCAACATATACGTTTTGCTTTTTAAAGCTTGCTTTTCTGAAAGAAGTAGCATGTTAACCAATGTGAGACCAGAACAGAATTTTTCATTCAGACTTGGTATTACAGATGATTTTTCACCTTCTTGTGGAGCAGACCTAGTGGGATGTCCCTGAAGCATGACACATGCTGGCTTGACAGGAATTTCTAGACACTGTGTAAAGCTGGAAAGAAAGACTTAGGGCTGAACTGTTCAGTTTAACATTACTGTAATACTATAATAAGTTCTGCAACAGTGCTTCTTTTTGATTATTTGAGTATGTGGTTACATTCCTTTTATGCTTTTGCTGTAAAATAGTAAGAAGCTCCAAGCCAGACATCCAGAAGCAAAAGCCTCTTAGTAGTTCTAACCAAGGAGTCAAGACATCCAATCTTCACATATTACAAAGCCCTTTGTATGTGGGGCTGCCTCGAAGAAAGTCTTTAGCTAAAGACTTTAACTGTGGTTTTGAAATCAGTACAGTAAATTCTTTCCAGGCATGGGACACTTCAGAGGACTGTCTGCTTAGACATTATCAGGTTTTTTGTTAATGAGCAAATGACACATATAAATGACAGATGCTGAAGGGTGGAGATAGTAGCAAGTCTAACCGTGAACCTGAGCCATAGAATAATAGGATCACAGAATCATTTCAGTTGGAAAGGACCTTTAAGATCACTGAGTCCAACCATTAATCCAACACTGCCAAGTCCACCACTAAACCATGTCCCTGAGCACCACATGTACATGTCTTTTAAATGCCTTCAGGGATGATGACTCAGCTACTTCCCTGGGCAGCCCATTCCAGTGCTTGACAGCCCTTTTGGTGAATACATTTTTCCTAATATCCAATCTGAACCCCGCCTGGCACAACTTGAGGCCATTTCCTCTTGTCCTCTTGCTTGTCACTTGGGAGAAGAGACCAACACCATCCTCACTACAACCTCCATTCAGAGACAGCCTAGCAAAGCTCAGCATTTTTCTCCAGTCTGTTTCCACACTTCTTTTTTCCAAAGGCACTCTTTTCCTCTTCTTTGTATTTGCAAGAACTCATTTCTCCAATACAATACAGCCACAGAAAATGTTGACAGAGATTTTAAAGTTATATATCTCTGTCTTCAGGGTATCTGTATATTGAGGTGGCTGGTTACAGCTTCCTTCCTTAAATTCCACTGTAAATTCCACTTAAATTTTCCTTTCTCCTTCTCACCAAAGAGCATGTTGTGCTGGTCAGAGGGTCTGTTCTTTCTTCCTGTTGTCCCTTCTTTGGGCATGATGGACTGCTGGTTTGATCTGAAATAGCAGTTCCTGTGTTCCTAAAGCTTGAGCACAAAAAGGATTTTTAAGCACTTGTTAATGACTGAAAAGAAGGATATAAAATTAAAGTCTACTGGCATGTGCAATCTACTCCCTCAAGACTCCATAGGGATAGAAACCTGCTGTGGGATCATTGCTGTGCAGGGTGTGAGGCAGAGCTTGACAAGTGCAAATTCAGTGGCTGAACAAAACTAGGAACAAAAATTTTTTTATGGGAGAAGATACTCTTCCTTTAAAAATAAAAATCATTTGCAACAGAAAAATCATTGGAGAGAAACATGTTGTATCAGAGGTAGGTAAAAAACTTAGGGTTTTACTATTTTGGTCAAATGGTTGTGTTCATGGCTTTTGGGGAAAACATTTGATTTTTCAAAACTGTGCTTGGCAAAAGCTATGCTTTCCTTACAAGTGTTTTTAAACTGTATTTATTTGATTGGCATTGACAGCTAGCTGCACTAACTTACAGTGCAATATGTTGGCTTCCAGAATACTGTATTACAACAGAATGTTCCCCCCACTGACAGTGGACTGAGGAGCTGCAAAGTCATTAGCACACAGCATAAAGTGTGGACCCAAACCAAAATGTGAGGTAACAGCAGAATGACAGGGGTGTTTAAAGCAGAGAATGGAGACATCACCCCAGATTTTCTGGATTTGCCAAGAAAGACAAAGGCAATCAAGAGGGAGCAAGCATAGATTGTTCCTCACTTAACATTGTCAGAAAGAACAGCACCGTACGGGACACTGTTGGAGTCAACAGCCTGCTACAGGGAGCTTATGATTCGTCCTCTGTCCAGCCAAAACTTCAACTGTAATAAGATGAAAGCCTGATCTCCTGGCTGTGTCAGCTGCATAACATTTGGATATGTTCCCAAACTGTTGCAGCCCAATAAGAAGGATTAGAACTCAGCCAGTTAACAGAGCAGCAACCCAGTAAATTGTGTTTACTAATTGTTCAAAGAAAACTATGACCTCTGAAGAAAAAAGGAAGACCAAAGTTTTCAGCTTTAATGTTCCATTTCCATTTTGGAAGCATATTGAAAGCAACTATAAGGACTGATGCTGTCTAAATGGTGGCACATGCTTTACTTTTCAGTGCAATGTTGAGAAAAAGCGGAGAATGAAGCCATAGCTACATCCACCATAGGTACATAGTTCCTATCTAAAATAATTACTGCTAGTAGCATTTTGTGCCATAGTGTAGCATGGATTAATGGTAGGTAAACTATGTGTTCTCCTCTTTCCTCATTCATACGCGGGTGCAGCTTCCTTTCTTTTCAATATATTTTTAACAAATATATAGTTGCAATGAAAATATTTTCTTTCCTATTCCCAATCAAACAAAAGAATCCCTTCACTTGCTATTACTACTACTGTAGTAAAATATGCTGTTATCATTACTTTTGTCATGCTTCTAGTCCCCTGCAGAATTTATTTGAAATTTATTAGAATAATTGGAATTAACCTTTTTTCCAAGCAAACTACTGGTTGGGAAAAGTGAAACACAGAATTTGATACAATATGAAAGAATGATCTTTTGCTTTATTAGCAAAAATTTACTTCTCTTCTAGAACTCTGAAACAGTGCAAACAGGAAGAACAGAAACATACTAACCCCCTAGAGATACGGAATTGACAGAACTGCTGTCCTGCAGCCCAAGTGGTTATTTGGTATTTGGGTTTTTAACAGAAAAATTGGTTGTGTCAGACATTTTTGGTGTAATCTGGCTTATTTACAAAAAAGGCCGTAAAAAGTTGAGCAAGATGGGAGACTTGATGAGCAAGACTGGCAGACTGGTAACAACGGATGAGAAGTCTGAGATACTCAGCGATGACTTTGTCTCAGTCTTCACTGGCAACCTCTCTTCCACACCTCTTAAGGGGATGGCCTGCAAGACAATGACTGGAGGAGCAAAGTCCCTCCCACCATAAGAGAAGATCACATTCAAGACCACCTGAGAAACCTGAACATACGTAAGTCTAAGGGACCTGACGAGATGTATCCCAGAGTCCTGAGGGAATTGGCTGATACAGTTGCCAAGCCACTCTCCATCACATTTAAAAAGTCCTGGCAGTCAGATGAAGTCCCCGGTGACTGCAAAAAGGGAAACATTGCAACCATTTTTAAAAAGGGTAACAAGGAGGACCCTGGGAACTACTGACCTGTCAGTCTCACCTCTGTGCCTGGGAAGATCAGGAACAGATCCTCCTAGAAGCTATGCTAAGGCACACTGAGGACAGGAAGGGGATTTGAGACAGCCAGCATGGCTTCAACGAGGGCAAATCCTGCCTGACCAACCTAGTGGCCTTCTATGATGGAGTGACCACATCAGTGGACAAGGGAAGACCTACTTATGTCATCTGTCTGGACTTCTGTAAGGCCTTTGACGCAGTCCCGAACAACATCCTTCTGTCTAGATTGGAGAGACATGGAATTGATGGTTGGACTGTTGGGTGGATGAGGAACTGGTTGGATGGTCACATCCAGAGGGTAGTGGTCAATGGCTCAATATGCAGATGGAGATCAGTGACGAGTGGTGTCCCTCAGGGGTCTGTACTGGGACCAGTACTCTTTAATATCTTCATCAATGACAGAGACAATGGGATTGAGTGCACCCTCAGCAAGTTTGCAGGCGACACCAAGCTGAGGCTCTGGGGACACCTTATTGCAGCCTTTCAGTGCTTAAAGGGGCCTTATAAGAAAGACAGGAACAAACTTTTTAGCAGGGTCTGTTGCAAGAGGACAAGGGATAATGGCTTCAAACTACAAGAGGGTAGATTCAGACTATATATAAGGAAGATATTTTTTATGATGAGGGTGGTGAAACACTGGCACTTGTTGCCCAGAGAGGTGGTAGATGCCCCATCCCTGGAAACATTCTTCCAGGTCAGGCTGGACGAGGCTCTGAGCAACCTGCTCTAGTTGAAGATGTCCCTGCTCATTGCCGGGCGGTTGCACTAGATGACCTTTAAAGGTACCTTCCAACCCAAACAATTCTATGATTCTATGACTCTATGAAAGTCTTAAATAATGCTTCCTGTAATACATTAGTGGCTCTCAAAGATTTGTCAAAGTTCATTCTCTTTGACAATAAAGAGGGTCAGAGTAAGCTTTTATCTTCACCTTTTTTTTTTTAAAGTAAGTCTGCCCTTACCCTTTTCTCTGCCGATTCAAGGTAATCTTTATACCCACATTTGAAATGTGCTTTCTGCCAACCTATGAATATGGCCACACAGGAAGGAGAATTGGAAAGAGAAAGGAAAGGCAGAAGTATGAGGGGGAACTCATGGTACCATTAGTGCTAAAACCAGTAGTTTAGAAATTTTATCTCAGATGCCAAATCTGGCAGCCAATTTATAGGGGTTTTTTTAATGACTTTACACACTTTTTGTCTGCATTTTGAAATTTGAACTCTTGGGGTTACTTCTTCTTTCAATCATAGGTATGCAGATGTTCATGTGTGTGCATATATAGTGATTAGATTAGCCACTTCTTCACAAAAAAAGATACGTAACTCCGCCTTTCCTTTGCTGTAGTGGTTCTTACTTCTAAATCAGTCTTACAGTTAATTATTCCCCAGTTCTGTCCCCAAAATGCCAGTCTCCCCACCTTCCCATCCTTTCTGTGCTTCTCACTTCTGCAGAGTGAGGTTTCAAGCATTGAGGGAGGACAGAAAAGCAGAAAGATTTGGGATGCTGCCTTGTGTTCTTTCTGTTGCACTTTTCCTAATCTCCTGAAAAAAAGGCAAGGAGAACTCAGCCTCCTGTGGCAGCTTGGAATTGCTATTCTCTTTCAGAAGGTGGGTAAGTGAAGCAGGCAGTGAGACAAAGGGGTTGCCTTTTAAGATGGGACTGAAATCCACAAGAGACCTGGACTTTTTCTTGTCATCAGCATGCTGGCTCCTGTCTTGCACCAAATTTTGGGCTCTTCCTTCTCCCCTTAGAAAGGGGAACTGGCTACTTAGCTACAGAGAGCTCTGTGAAGTGGATGCAGGTGACAACTCTTGGAGACATCAAGCAGTGAAGGTGGGAGAAGGCCACTGAGAGATGCCTGTGTAAGCACGATGCCCAATATCATTGGGCCAGTCATGTACTTTCATGAGCTTCCTGAGGCTGGGAGTGTGAAATCAAAGGAAAGACTGCCAGCCTAAAAGAACAGCAGACAGGGTAATTCTGAGGTGATGAATCTTTCAAATTCCCATGGAAAAAGGGGAGCACCATCAAAAAGCCATAGGTCAGGCAGAGCTTTGAGTGGTAATTCTCTTCTTGCTTTCCTTGTTTCCAATCAGCTTGAAGAGTGACTACTTGATATCACAGTTGTAATACATGTATCCTCTCTCTTGGATTGCAATGGCAGTTCTTCTTGTTGGGAAGTTTAACAAAAAAAGGTTTCTGTACCACTAAGTTATCAGTATTTTCTCCACCTACAAAAATAACCCCTTCAGCCCTTTGATGCCTAGACAATTCAGCACAGCCAGTTCTTTAATTAAGAGTCTCAAAGCACTTGAGTTTCTAGGTGAAGAAACCCCTTGTATATATCCTTGTTACAGAGACGTACAACATTGTTTCCCCACCACACCGAAGACTCATTTACAAGTGGCCAACCATGGTAAAATAAACTATATGAATAGTTATAATTACTGTATAGATACACTATTTATATTATATAAATAAAGTGTTACTATTAGCTTTCCTCTTTGCTTCCTTTTCCACACATTGCTTAGACTGTGCATGTAGTTTACATTTGGGCCAGCTCCAGTCAACAAATGCTGGAGTAAAATCTTTTTTCTGTGTAGCTGTGACCAGTAATGGTCATTAATTAAACCCCTATATATATGCCATTTTACCTAATCTCATCATAACAGGTAAACTTTGGTAACTTTGTCATCTATCTTGCTTACTACCAAATCTAGTCATTCCCCAGCACGACATTTTTTCATAGCTACTGTTGGAAAGGGAGAGGCTACTCAATGGCTCCAGAAACATTTCTGCTCTGATTTTGCATCCAGCAAGCACAGGGAAGGGCACCTTTCTGCAAATCTGGCTGGTTCCTGATTGCATCAACTCCAGGGCTTGGCCACAATTCTTGATGGCAGTTTCCAAGTGGTTACGAGCTGGTTCTGATTGTTTCTGGAACGAAATTAAATTTGCAGTTCCCCCAGTAACACACTGTGATTTGTTCAGGGACAAATCTGGACTGAGACAAGTCCAAGTTTCTCTTTTGTTAGGCAAAAGGGAAGTAAAAGTAGATAACTATAGTCACCCGTATGAGTAAGCCAGGAATTCATGAAGTGATTCATAAATCATAATAAAGACCACTAAAGTCTACTAAAAAGGAGTCCTGTCTGTCTGTACAAAGTACTGCATTATTGTTGGGAGGGTTTTTTGGATGTTAAATCAAATGTGAAATCTGTAAAACTGTGCTTTTTACTTTGAGTTTTGAAAAGGATTTTTTCCCTGTTGTTGACTGGTGGTTAAAACCATTTCTCAGAGATTAATTTTCACAAATGAATTTTGAAAACACAGAGGGTGATATCCCATGATTTTTTAAATAATAGTAGTAATAAAAGGCTGTCTATGCATTGCTCTTAATCTCTGTCAGCAAGTAATGGTCTTTCTGTGTGAGCGCTATACAAAAAAATAACTCTAGTCCTTACACAGGAGACAAATAACCAGGTAGTTGTAGCACTTTTTAAAAACCTCTGATATTTTTATGACAATATAGTTATTGATTTCTCTTTTTAAAAAAAATATTCTCTAGTATTATTGTGAAACACATGCATGCTTTATTCTCTTCCTCCCCAGTATGTATTTAAGTCCACAATGCATCAGTTATCTTGAACAATGAAATGTTTGACACATTAAAGTCTCAGTGACTCAGTAGTGGCATTTTTATTTCCTCCATCTATATAGCATATCTGAAGTAATGCATGTGTTTATAAAGTTAATATGAAATCAGCACAAAGGCCATCCAAACCCTATCTAATATGCCTAAAATGCAATTCTTAAAGAAAACTGAGTAGGCAGTAAATCATCCAAAGTTCATCTTGACACTTGCTATACTCCAGATGTGTAAACTACGGACCTATAAGAAATGTGGTAAATAGGTTTCAAATTAAGTAAAAATTACACAGGCAGATACTGATTCTGAGCTGCAGCATAAAAGATCTCGGGTGTCTTTGATTTAAATGCAGTTATAAGCTATATAGTGTCCCTGTCCAGAGGTGTTCAGTAGCGCTCCTACCACAGTCGCACCTTCTGTTGTATTCAGGGTGAGTTTACAGCTTCCTTACATTTCTGCAGGAAAAACATTCTTTATTGCTAGGTTAAAAAAAAAAGTCACCTAGTGTACTGAAGTCCAGCCTCAGGAGAACAGGGACCAGATCCACACTTGAGAATCCCGGCAGATCGCGCTAACTGCAGGCACCACTCCCTCCTAGCAGCAGCTACCGAGCACACCCACCACGGAGAAGGGGAGGTGGGTGCTCTGGCTCGGCACGGACTTGCGTCTTGCTTTAGGACTGGAGAGAGAGGCTGATCTGGGACGGGAATACCACACAACTTTTCACTCACCCTCGTGCAGAAGTATCCTGGCTCTTTCTTGTTGGCCTTCCCAGCTCTCCACTCGTGGGTGAGAAAGTGGCCCTGAGCCATTCTGGAACTCAGGCTGGCTTTTAGTTTACTAATGAGACCCCACTGCTCTAGTGGGTAGTTTGGTCATTGAGGGCATGGACCAGAGCTCTTATAACCTCAACTTTCCATCTGCAAAAATTACTGTAGCACCTATTTGTAATGTACTTTGAGGTATGCAATTTTAAGGAAATGTAGAAAAAAAGTTAAACTGACAAAGTCTGTAAAACCCTTGTGTAAAATCCTCAAAGTAGTGTGTGTCCTTGTAGTGCCAGTAGTGACAGAGCTGTGCAAAACATACTACTGAAGTGATGAACCTCTGTGGCAGCTGCACCACCAGGTTTGGTCTGAATGGTTCTTTTCCTCTGCCAGGATTGCTAAGTTTATGCTTTGAGTACAGAATAACTTTTGATGGCATCAGACTCAACTGGAAGCGATTTAACACTTGCCTTTATGAACATTATATTGACATCAGTTTCTTCATTTTCAAATGCTCTATGTAACACGCAAAGATTTCTAGAACTTGAAACCTGAACCTGAACCTCGTATCTTAACTCCTCAGTGCCCCATTACCAGAACTGACTGCTCACTTCTGCTGAGGAAGGGCAGTGACTTATTGGCAGATACAGTTGATACAAAGCCTTACAAGGAGACAGCTGGCAGTGCCTCAGAAATCAGGTCCCCCATGAGACATCTCCTCCCGTTAAGACTTAAAACTCCCCCACAGAAGTTGAAAGGTGTTTTCCATCATAAGGGTGCAATTCGAACTTCTAATTTCCCAGCTGTCAATCTAATGATATGTCACCATTCAAAAATATATTTTCTCTGTGTCTGGGCAGCACACTATTGTTTTGGAATTCTGTATCTATGCAGACTGCTAAACATAATAGTGACCTAAGTAAAGCAGAAACAATCTTTAGCTCTTATCTTTTGGGGATTTTACAGTTTTGTGTTTCTGAACTCCTAGGTTTGTTGCTCCAGCTGCTTCTCCTCACCACATCAGCCCCCAGAGAATTTCAGTTCCTCATCACATGATGCAGAGACGGACTCCACAACCTACCCACCTTCAACAACCCACAGGAATGCCTCTAAAGACATACCAGCCAGCAGCAAACCCTGCTTTTCAACCAAGTAGCCTCCACATCCAAGGTAAGAAGGAAGAATCTTCATCACTGATGTTAGCTGTTTGTCACTGCTCCTTGGCTTCAAATTAAGTGCTTTGAGGGCTGGTATTTTTAGGGCAACTTTCCTTTTGAAAGACCCTGGAAAGTAGCCTTCAGGACCCTGCCCTCAGAATTCCTTAAAATTCTTAGCTTAGCTAATTGTTATTAATCTTACTATGGAGTTACAGATTTCTCTTCAGACCAATTTTCAGAGCTGTTGTTGAAATAGAACTGCAAATAATTCTGTGATGGCCTCTGCTTTCAATTTTCTGATGTAATGCTTCTAATCCCTCCCAACTTTACATGTAAAGTGTTACTGGGTTTTCAGGAGGTGGAATATGTTTCTCCCTTGCACTTGAAGAGTGATGGCGACCTCTTCTTTTCTTAGCATACATGTCTCTTACAGTTGTTTTACCACTTGCGCTATGTAAACAGCTTCTACAAAACTTCTCTCTCCCTCTTTGTTCAATCAAGTATAAACTTCTGTAGCAAAGAAGAAAATTAACAGCAGCTGAAAACAATGTTAGGTTGTTTTGTTGGGTTTTTTTCTAGCTGGTATGGAGTCTGAATGATAATTACCTTAACATTTTAGAAATGTGTTGACAGCTGTATGCTGTTTCAACTGTTTAAATAGATGGTTTGCCATATTTACATACACAAGGTACATAGCACACTGGAACTTGGGATTCTGCTTTTTGATCAGGCTTCTTGATAATTATCACAGTAGATATCATAGAAAACATCCTGAGAAAACCAAGGCTTCTTTTATTTTCTTCCACTATTAGAAGCAGACTCTCTAGGCAAAGGGATGAGACAGGACACTGAGGCATCTCCCAGAGGTTATGAGTGTGAAGGGGAGAAAGGAAGGTGCCACTCCTGTTTTGTTCTTCTTATCATACTAGACCACATGTGAGCAGGATTTGAGCCAGGTGCTTTTCTGCCAGGAACTGGTAATCCTGTACAGCACTGATGAGTACTAGAAGAACATGAAATTTACTAATGGCTATGAATTGGCTCTCTCTATTCTCTGTTTAAAGTTTCACTAATAGTTTAGGGCCAACAGAGTACAGGATGAAATTTAGTAATATACTGTTCATTGTCATGTGACATATGCAAAGACATGCCAGAGCAGGTCCAATAAATTCCCAGCATATGGGGCATGAAGGGATCAGGTTAGCCTTCCTATTGCCACAGTACAATACATTTCAATCAGTTTCCTTTTATGCTGAGTATTTGGCAAGAACTCATCTTCCACAAAGGCATCCAGACATTAAAGTCTGTCTTCCTGCCTGGAAGAAAAATTGTCTTTGAGTGCATAGATGGCTTTACCACCCTCTTCCTCTCATGGTCATGGGAGCTTCAGTAATTGTAGAAGCCAGAATCACAACCTGCTGCTTCGAAGTTGAGCAGTTTCCAAAGAAACCTGCCTCCCAGAGACTCACAGATCATCTTGGATTAGTTGCAGCTCCACACAAGAATTGCACTGTCTGGTGCAGCTAGCTCCATATCTGCTTGGGCATCTTCTCCTTAGGGCAGGCCAGAGTGATGCTACTGTGTTCCCATCTCCCTCCCTTACAGTCCAAAGAGGATTTTGAAAGGACAAAAGGCATAGGTCATTAAAAACATTATAGGAAGACAGCCCAGTAGAGACCTTCATCTGGGCAAGTGTCACACATGGACTGAAGCCCCATTCATAGAATCATAGAGTCATAGAATCATAGAATAGTTTGGGTTGGAAGAGACCTTTAAAGGTCCTCTAGTGCAACACCCCTGCAGTAAGCAGGGACATCATCAACTAGAGCAGGTTGCTTACAGCCCCATCCAACCTGACCTTGAAGAATGTTTCCAGGGATGGGGCATCTACCACCTCTCTGGGCAACAAGTGCCAGTGTTTCACCACCCTCATCATAAAAAATATCTTCCTTATATATAGTCTGAATCTACCCTCTTGTAGTTTGAAGCCATTATCCCTTGTCCTCTTGCAACAGACCCTGCTAAAAAGTTTGTTCCTGTCTTTCTTATAAGGCCCCTTTAAGCACTGGAAAGCTGCAATAAGGTGTCCCCCAGAGCCTTCTCTTCTCCAGCCTGAACAACCTCAACTCTCTCAGACAGTCCTCACAGGTTCCATCCCTTTGACCATTTTGTTGGTCCTCCTCTGTGACCGCTCCAGCAGGTCCATGTCTTTGCTGTGCTGAGGGCTCCAGAGCTGGAGGCAGGACTCCAGGTGGGGTCTCACCAGAGCAGTGTAGAGGGGCAGAATCCCCTCCCTTGACCTGCTGGCCACGCTGCTTTGGATGCAGCCCAGGATATGGTTGGCTGCCTGGGCCGAGAGTGCACATTTCTGGCTCATGTCCAGCTTTTCATCCACCAAGTCCTTCTTGGCAGGACTGCTCTCAATCCCTTTATCCCCCAGCCTGTACTGATATGGGGAGTTGCCCCAACCCAGGTGCAGGACCCTGCACTTGGCCGTGTTGAACCTCAGGAGGTTCTCACAGGCCCACTTCTCGAGCTTGCCCAGGTGACATTGTCCACATCCAAATTTAAGATAGAGCTTAATACTATCTTTTGTGTGGATCGAAAAATGGATAACCTCAACGGCTTGGACCTTAAATCCGTACCTTTCTCTAGTCCCACGTTAGCATTAGGGCGTTTACATCCCTGTCTTAGGAAAACCTATGTTGAAAATATACATTGCTGACAGGAATTATATACACATAGATAGCAACTCAAAGTTGCAATTGTAAGGATCTCTGCACTTAAAACTGATAGAAGACAAATGTGGGCTGAACTCTAATTTTATTTTTTTTTAGTATTGAAAAATGTAATACATTGCAATATAATAGCCACATTTAGGTATTAAATGTTCTTTCATGGGTTAAGTAACCTCTTGTTGCTCTAAGATGTATTTTGTTAGAATGTACTCCCTCCAACTTAAGCACAGCTGTCTCACTCCCATGTGCTACACTGAAAGCTTTGTTTGTGCTGTGTGCCTGAAAGGCTTGCCTAAACTCTCCATCTCAAAAACAAATGTTTCAAGAGTTCATGGTCACCCTTTCCCACCAGCAATACAAAGATCACCATCTTCCTTGGTCACATCATTATAATGTAGAAAAACACCATGGAGTTATCTCACCAGCCTGGACTATTTGGTATATAAGAAGAGTCTGTGGGAAGCTCTGTTGGTTTCTAGTCTCTTGCAGTTCATAACCTGCCTTTTTACGCTTTATAGCCACTTCAGCTCAGTCTGCTACCAAAAAATGGTTACATTTTTGTCTCAATATGTAGTCTTAAACTTGTCAACTCCATTTAAATAGGCTGTGCTGAGGAAGAAAGAGGTTCATTGCCTGAGAGCTTTTTGAAGAAAACAAGTTCTAAACAGACTCCCTTACTGAAAGTCTGAGCATCTTAAAAGCTCATGGAGATCTCAGAGCACTATCCTTTAGAAAGAAATGATGTAGAAGATCCAAGACTGACAAGCCTTTTATATCTAATAGCTACTTGTGTTGTGAAACTGCTTTTTCTGGGAAGAACATTGTCTACAGTTCAGATTTCATTATTCGTTCTGAGTGATTTTCAGCATTAGATACACAGTAATGACAGAGAGGGCTTTTTATTGCCTTGGTTAATATTTTATAGTGACTAAATGTTCTCTTTCCTTCTCTTGGAAATTCACGATTTCCTTTGCTCCATGGGATGTTTGGAAGCGATGACGTTAGATGACTCACTGAGCTGCGAAAGTGAAGCTCTTCTTTTCCTTTCATCAGTTTGTAGTATCTTTATTGGATTACCATGGACAGTAAATCTGAAATTATCCTGAACCAGAGACTGGCATGACAACTTCCCAGCTTGTCACCATTGTACTATGTGTTTGTAGACAGAGTAGAAGAAAGTACAGGTCATGGAAGTCTGCAACAGTTGACCCAGATTTTCAGACAAGAACTACAGGGATCTCAGCAGAGGTACCTGAAGACACAGGCATCTGCAGCACACAGGCATCTGCAAGAATAAGGTATTGCTCTGAGACAAGTCAGAAGAGATGCATGAGGTAGGAAAGAAAAGAGCAGCAATAGAAACCCCTCCTTCACAGTGAGCAAGTTTCTTGTGCTTACAGTATAGAGTGAGGTAAAGTTCCTCTGGGTATGGACATAGCTGACGATTTTGGATGCTTCTGATACTGTGAACAGTTTTGCACTAGAAATCTGACCATCCTTTGAAATTGTGCCTGTAACTCATGTCATATGTGTTTGTGAGCTGTGAGCTAGTGACGTATGACCAATGCTGGCTGAGTAATGGAAGAAATAAAAAAGTCATGCAAAATGTTCAGTTAAAAGAAAAAGTTGCCATTTCTTTAAAAAAATTGTTAGCTGATATGAGTTAGCTACACTGGTGTATCTGTACAGGCAGCTCTACTAGTCACGGTTATCTTTTAATTACAAATAATCAGAATTAAATAAATACAAACTTTTCTAGTTTTGCACATTTGCAAGTCAGTCTGGCAGTACAATATGTGACTCTTTCTTTTCCTTTTGTTCTTCACACTCAGGTGGTACCAAATGATTACTTGAGGTTTGTTATCTTGTGGACATTGTAGAAATATACTGCAGAGGAACACTATTTTGAAGTAGTTCAAGCTAAAGATAGCTCGAATTTTTACATGCCATAGCAGCAGAGACATCATGTTGTATATTTCTTAAAAGCAGTTATAATGATTTTCTTGAGAAAATATTCTCTCTGTGTGGTGCCAGGCAGAGAGCTGACTGAGGAGGAAATAAATGTCCATCAGAAACTTCCTACCTTATGGAAATGATAACTGTGGTAGTCATTCATTACATATCTGTAATGAAATCTTTGTCTACATCTGTTCAGTGGGATCAGGACTCTGTCACAAACTCATGTGGACTATGATTTCAGCTGTGAATTTGAGACGGGCAGTGTATCTGGGATTTCCAGATGCTCAGCATCTCTCAGGATGAGACTGTATATGTGATAAAGGACAAGAGCTTCTTGCTTTTTTAAGAGATTTTTGCAGTATACAGCTATTTTATCATATTTAAAAGTATTTCACTTTCCTCAGGAAATAATGCTATCATGCCAGAAAAATAACTGTATCTTGACACCATGGATCTTGGCTATAGTGTACTGATTCAAAGAAACAGAATTGACATAACCTTGTGCGTGTGTGTGTTTTAAACAGCTTAATAAGAAAGCAACTGATAGAATCGACAGTTGCAGTCCTGAGAAGAAACTCAGTTTCTGGAACTTCATTAGCCAACCGGTTCGCCTTTTTTATTTTTCCATTGCTGCATGAAAACACAGAAAACTAATGCTACAGGTAGTTCTCTAACAGATAATCTTAAATGAGGGACCAGCTACGGTCAGGGTCTAGGGCCTGAATTACATATGGTTTCATGTTGTCCTACACTGAGCAGTAATGTAGGTTGTCTTGGGCATGGCACCATATGAATAAAGGGAAGAGGTCCTGGTACCAAGTTAGGAGATTTTACTGTATCATGGGCTGTGGTTCAAAGACCTCTATACTGTGACCTGATGCACTGCAGACGTGGATGAAGACATTTAGAATGGTGCTAAATAACTGAGGGGAAGAGAACAATGTATGCTCTGTTCTGCTCTTTCCTGTTTATGGTTCTCCATTTTAAGGGATGGATATTTATGACACTGAATCATGAAAAGAACATGTATCTAGGAAAGTTGAATTACCTTTTTGTGCTCTTTCCATCTTAAAAAATTATTTGGCGGTTTATCAGTTAGTGAAAGTGCTTTGTGCACTTTCCTGGTTCTTTTTGCAATATAGCTGTTAATGTACCAATGGGTCAAAGCTTCTAAGACTTTACTAGACAATATTCTTTTGCTTAAGTAGGGAATGAGCAAACACAGAGGCTATGACTCACAATAGCTCAACCCCAAGGTAAGCAATTCTTCTGCCAGGCTTCAGCTAGCAATAGTCAAAGTTACTGCCAGATTGTTCTGCATCGGGAACAGGATGCTATGAGAAAGGCACAAAAAGAGAATGAGCACAGAGTAATGTGAAAGGACATTTCAGCATGTGTCTTGAAGGCTCTTGCCAGCTGGCTCAGACCACTATAGCTTGAAATGGTTCTTTGTGGTAACTAGTCAGACTCAACAGTAAACTTTCACAGTGTGTCCTATTGCTCGTTGAGAGAAAAATTGATTTTAAATGCATTTTTAAAGGACAAAAAAACTGTCAATACATATGTAGCTTCTAAGTCAAGTTTTGGATGGCTATTTTTTTTTCTCTCATTTTATCTTATTTTACTACAGTTGATTCTTAAATGTCAGGATTGAACATCTAAGATTGACAGGTTATAAATTCCAAACATGCTTTGTAGTCTGGCTCAGTTGTGTTGCAGTTAAACTTAAAAAAAAAAAAATTGAAAGCATCGTCTTAGAGCTAGTGCTCTAAGTGCCTGCAGCCCTTATAAAAGACAAAGGAATCTATGAGTGTTCAGCCTCTCTAGAGTGAGCACACAGTCTGCAAATTATGCCTGCTGTGGAAGAGGAAGTGTGCTTCTACTTTTTATTTTTCCTTCCCTTCCCTTTTCTTTTTCCTTTGCTTTTCCCTTTTCTTTCCCTTCTTCTTTTAAATGAAGTCAAAATATTCTTTTTTTGTGCAGGTTTTCAGACACAACACTGACAATTGTTTCAATGTTCTTTCACATAATTATTTGTCTGATCTAAACTCTTGTTATGTATGTGTAAATTAGGCATTTATCTCATAGTGTGTACACAGAAATGTCTTGCAAGACTACTAAATAAAATGTGAAGACTATGTTTTACTGACCATTGTTACCTAGACCTCCCCATAAGGTCTCTTCTGAGTTCCTGGGTGCAGGTTCAGACTGTCTTCTCCTGTCCATAGTCCTGTCCTATTCTGATGTTTTTAAATATTGAGTTTTCTGTTTCAATTCAAGCACATCTTATGCTTGCCAACATTTGTACTTTTCCTCACAGAGACCTCAGAAATTAGACTCAAAGGAAAAATAATTAGAATCATAAAACCTCTAAATTGTGCATCCTTCCTCCCACTTGGCAGAAAATCAGTTATATCACATAAAGTGATACAGCATGTTTTCCACTGCATCCTTCTCCTTTCTCCATCCCTATTATTTATGAAATGCATGATCTGTACATAAACACTCAGTGCAGCTTTAGCAAACAACAGTCCCATGTGCACACTTCCATAGGAAAGTTAATGGAAATACACCTAGCTCCTAGCTACGATCCAGAAAAAGTTGTCCAAGTGCCTTATGTTCATAATATGTTTCTAAGTATAGACTATCCCTGTAAAGGGATTTGAGGTTGGAAGGTTCGTTTGGGCTGGGGTGTGGAACTGCACCAATATAAAATTTTTATTTTTAAAATACTTTTTATTCATAAATCAAAACTAGATGCCCCTTGTGAGGCATTTCTAATTACTAGTAATGAATGAATAGGCTAGTAGTTATGTTCAGGTGTCACGTAATACCCAAGACATTTAGACGTGTCCTTCTCAAATATCAATAGGCTTTGATTCCATCTTTCATGCTTCTCATAAAAGGATCTTCTCTGTTTATAATCTCCTATCCTCTGGGATATCTCCTTGATCCTTGAACTGTTAAATGGTACCCAAAGGCCTTTTGTCATATGCTGCTCACCCAAACATCCCATTACTTTTAGGGAGGGAGATGAGCTTTTAATCCTGTCGATTAATTTGCTTACTACTCATGGTTTGTTACTGCTCATGCACATCAGTAGATCCCAGGCATGAAAGCTGAATGTCTGGTATAAATATGCTTCCCTAACTAGACAGTATGGATGTTCTGAGACTAATTCCTGAACACGTGGAAGGATTAATTTGTACTGGTTGTCCCCGTAACTATCCAGATTAGGAGTCCTTATTCCCTCCTAGTACTAAACGCTCTTTGAAGTCAAATCTGTGAACATTTATAATCACTGAAAGTAACAAGGTTTCCTCCTTTTTTATAATATCCAAAAGACAATAAACAGATGCCTAAAGAGAGGAGAGTCTTTTAAGTTCTTGAATTGTAAGCCAGTGTCTGCAGTACAGAGTTTATATACAGAAGATGCATTTTAAAATGTTTTTCAATTCCTCTTTTCCCCTTTTTTCCCTTTTTTCTGATGTTGATGTTTTAATGGTTATGGGAAAGTTTTGTTGTTTCTTTTTATTGATCCTTCTACGCTAAAAGGAAATTCAGCTGGAAGGACTTTGTCATATGGATCTTGGTTTACTAGACTGGCTAGAGGAGACAGCCCTGCACATCAGCCTTTTCTGTTGACAGTAATGTCTCTGGAATAAACTTGAGACACAGGAAATTCCTTAAGATGCTTTCTAAGGTAGGGGTCATTTTTCTGACAGTGACTTTTTAGTATGAGTTACCACAATATAATCTTCATCAAGAGAATATCACAGGAGCCCTTAGGCAATAAGCTGTTTGCTAATACAGTCTTCAGAGACTGTGTCACTCCTGGGCCTATTTTTGGACAGTCAAGGCCTACAATTTCTGTGTAACACCTTGGAGGCAATCCACTGTCTTTTTCCTTTTTCTTTTATGCAGAGTAAGAGAGTGGTGAGAGCAAGGAGCCACAGCATCTGGCAGAGAGGAGCTTGATTCACAGTTTTTCTTAAAAGGAAAATACATACAGATTGTAATACTGAATTTATAATGGTTTCACTTCTGACATATACTCTAATAACATATTATAGAAAAAGAAATAAATGCATACCACACTTTTTTACCTATAAAAGCCATCCTTCAGACTCTGAGCAAAATCTCCAAAACTTAGACTTAGCAGCAATTTTTTAAAGAGGAGGAAGGACCTCGTTTCCATGAGAAAAATCTTCAGGCCAATCTACTGCAGAACATCTGTCCGCGCCTCTTAGATTGCATACGTGTCCCCGTTTTACCAAGAAGCATGGTTTTGGTTATATGAGTATATATTTTGGCATGGACTTCAATATGAACTTACTCAGTGCTTATATGCCTATCTCAAATATCACTCAAGGAACAAAAAACAACTTAAAGAACAAAATCCCTGGTAGGGATTTTTATGTCATGCAACACAATGGTCTTGGCTGTCTTCCATGTGGACTCATTGCTACCAATGAGTGGGTTAGACTCTCACCCTGTACATACAAACAGCAGGCCCCATGGATCATCAGCTAGCAGCCTTTCTGAGTCTCATATGCATGTCCCCACTGTCAGCCAGCTGTCCTGGCATCAGTGACAGGCCCTCAGACTTTATTCAGACCTTACTCAAGTAATCTTCTTTTATTTTGAATTAAGCATTTTCTTAGATTTTTCAGGCAGCAGCCCGGTGTGAAATCTGGAGAGTACCAGTTCAGACAGCAGACTGCAGCGTAAAGGGAGAGATTTCCTGAAAAATGTCAGCTTCTATCCACTCAGTGCCTCTCACAAGTCATGCTGGAATCAGGATGTCCATGAAGCAGATTGTGTTCGGAATTAGTAGCAACTGGAGGAAGTCTTAGGGAGTTTCACATCAAAGCTGGTTTATTGGTGCAAAATAATTGAGATCCTGGTGCTACTGCAGTCAAGGTTTTTATCATTCTCACGGCCACGGTTCCATGTGCTATCCCTTGTATCTCTGTCCAGGTCTTTTACTGACCTCTTTCTTCTCCTTGTTGTAGGTTTTTATGGGCAGCTCCAGACTTTCTGCCCTCCACATTATGCTGACACTCAGAAGAATGTACAACATGGTGTTTCTTGCAATATGGTTCCTCCTTTTGAAGACTGCATAGTTCCCACGTCAGCGGGCCAGGCAGGGCTTGGCATTTTCCATCGAACGTTTTCAGCTCCTTCTGGTATTACAGGTGAATGACAGCTGGGGACTTTGTGGGTGCTTGCTTACAGTTTGGGGTCTTTGATGGATACGCTTGAGCTGTGTATGTGACTGGGACCTGTCATGACAGACTCGACTCTTCACAAAGAGGAGATATTTTTCAGACCTTTGTGGAGTGGTTGGCATTGGGACCGTGGGTCACCATGGGTCACAGTAACATCTGGCCCGTGTGCAACTACGCACTGTTGAGAGCTTCTCGAGGTTCAAACCTCTGGGGGTCAGACAGTCACGATCTCATGTATCTGCTTTGAAATACAGCCTACTGAGCCCTGTGTGATATTTGCGCAGACACTCCATTCTGCTGTACATATTGTAGCAGCGACCTGAGATGATTCAAACCACTGATTTTGCTTTGATTTTTCTCAATCTTTAATTTAATTTATTCACATTTCCACGACAAGAACTGCCTGGGTGCACACTTCTCTCTGCGCACTTGGCTTAGTCTCTGCCCAGCTGGAAGGTACGTAAGGGGCTTGCATGCTGCTCTGGAAGGGTGAAAGTTACCCCTGTGCAGAGGATCAGCACAAGACAGTGGGCCTAATCTTAGGGCCTAAGCAAAATTGATGCCCAAGTCTTCTATTATTCTTCCACACAGAATGATTTCACTTAACGTTTGTTGTGCTTTGAAATCTCTTTTACATGTTGGTCCTTCAACAGTGCATTAAAAAGCACCTGTAGCTTCAAAGGGGCATCTCACAGTATGTAACGATGTAATCCAAAAGGTGGGATTTTGTCTGCAAACAGTTGGTCTTGCGTTTACTACTGTTGCTTCTAGAAGTTAGTAATTTCTGTGCCCGGGTCTGCTTCACAGCAAGAGTTCTATACAGCAAGAGTTCTACAATATTTTATTGCCTCTTATCATGTGTTGGATATGATGAAATTCAATAAGCAAGCATGAATTTTATTTTTAAAAGTATCATAATTTTAGCACCCATTAAATGGGCAAGTGTTAGTTGCGATGAGATCTGCTGTACTCCAGACTTGATTCTGACAGAACTGAAGTTCCTCCCTTCATAAGCAGTAAGTTATGTAATTATTAATTTCATACATATGTTGGCTTGTTTGTTTTGCTTGTATATTTGGTTTAAAGCCATTTCCAGTTCTCTGTATAAGTATTGGGGCATTCTCCATGACATAGTTACCCTAGTTAATTAATTATTTTTGTATTTTTTCCAGTTTATGACTTTCCAGCGGGGTCCACAGGTATCTTTGGTGATTCAGCTCGCAGCATGCCAGAGGACAGCAGTTTCCTACAAGTAAATGCAGTGGATCGTTGTTCTAGCCAGCTTTCTTCTGTCTACACTGAAGGCTAAAGTAATATGAATCTAGTTACAAGAACTTGATTCCATTTCATCTTGCCCTTCTGATACTTCTCTACAAAATTTTTCTCTCCCTGAAACTGACATGTATGTATGGGGATATGAGTTGATATACATACATAACGGAGAGGAAAAAAGCAATCACCAAGCATTCATCATATAATCAAGCAGTCAGCTGAGAAGGGGAATGTTTGGAGAAAGCAAGCTTTGCCAAAACCTTAGGAATTGTTTCTTTTCTTTTCATCTGTGGCACAGCAACTGTACTTTTTTTGTTCTTTCTTTTTTTTAATTTCTCAAAGGGAATTCACAGACTGAATAAGAAAACTGCTTCTTAGCTGTAATCCTTTCAAGCTGAATGGGTGGACTTACTGAAGAACACAGCTTTAGAAAATTCCTTTTTTTTAAAAAAAGAAAAAGAAGTAAAAGCAGAGCATACTACAAACATTTCAAAAGCACACAGCTTTTTGCACAACCTGTTTGCATGTGATGCTTCAAAAGCTAAACACACACCAGCATCAAAAAGGGAGAGAAATTAGACATACATCCTGGCACTACCCATTGGAGGCATTGGTGTGGCTTCTTTTTGGAGCCAAATGTTATTGGTACTGGATTTCTTACAGGTCTCAGTTTAGGTTTCTTTTCCTTTCCTCTATATTTTAAGCCATACAATATGGCCATTGCTATTTTTCCAATACTCCTTCTGACCCCGTGCTTTATGCAATGAATATGAAGGGTTAAATGCACTACATGAGAAGGTACATGGACTTTGTATTTAGCACAGCTGCTAGATAAGAATAAGTATGTTCTAACATTCTGTTGATTTTTAATTATATTGTGGAGCTTTATTGCTGCGTGTGCTGTAGTACTCTGTAGGAAGGTTTAAAATACCCTCTAGTAAAGATTCTTCCTTAAATTCCCCGGATCTTTTAAAAGCAATCTGTACTGATTCAATTAAATTTTTGTTGCCCTAACATTTTCATTTCCATAACACATTTTCAGGAAGAAGAGCTACTCTTAAGTTTGCTTTGTTCCCTCTGGTTATTTAGAGTTGTAAACCAGAACTGGTTTGGTTGTTTTGATTTTTCTACTCAATGTCAGGCTCTGCTCCTCGAATTTAGTCCAGGATGCAAGCAAATGAGGTTGCCCTTCATGAAAGCTACAAGCGTATGAGTTAAAAACAGTATTTTGCAGTGGAGATATGTCATCACTGTGATCCTGTATACCTTGGGAGCAAGTCTTACATTATATAAGGCTGAGTTTTTAGGTTATTAATCCCAGTTCATCCATTTTGTGGACTTCTTACTGTGTAGTGTGCATCTTAACATTCTCATGACCTGTCTTAATAAGAAGGACAAAAATCCAAAGTTCATTCTTACAGGCTAGACCATAACTATGCTTCTGAAATCACTTGCCTAGAAAGGTGAATTTTAAAAAATGTTTATACAAACATTTTTTTATCCTGAGAAGCTTTTGACAGTTGTTGAATGCCATTTGGGTCAAATTAATGATTTAATTTGCCATTATGTTGCATGGATGAATTTATTTTCAGATATTGATAAACACTGGCAATCTTTCGAGGTTTACATTCATGAAATATGTTCTTGTATACAGGCATATGTGCTTATATATTTAGTGGAGAGATTTTCATCCAATAAATGCAAAGAATATATGGATATGCAAAGAATATATGGATGCACATAAATTATGTACAATAAGAAGTCATACGGCTTAAATACAGATAATTCTGTACTAGATTCTTCCCCCTTTTATTCTGCTTCTCACATCACAAGTGAATGTGTCCCTCTGCTTCAGTTTGCAATAGTAGACCTAGTGGCTACTGTATGTGGTTTGCATCGGCTTAAATGACATCAGTCTTCCTTACACAGCTACACAGACAGGCAAAAAGACACTCCTTTCGCTTTCATGTATGATCTGGCCCAGTGCATTGACGGTGAGTTTCGCTTTTTAATAGAGCTTTAATTCTGTGCTACCTTAAAACCCATTCTGCGGTCACTGCACATGCATAACTTGGTTCAGCAGGAGTAAGAATTAGGCACGCTGAACATTTCAATTTCAAACGTGTAGGACTGTTTTGACTCACCGAAGTCAGTAAAAGCAAGATTAGGCCCAGTGTGTACATATTCATGTGTGTGCACGCGCATACTTTCGTATATGTAAGTCCTTCAAGGTTCTTTTAACCACATGGTTGTCCAGAATTTGTCAGTTGCTGTGTACAAAACTGAAATATTGCTGCTGACTTCAGATCTGAACCACCTTGACTTTTAAATCTTTTGAAGTGTTTTTTCTGAATGTACGAACTGTCCAGGAGAGAGGGGCCTTATACATATGAAAGGTCCCAACCAAAGGGAAAGTGGGAATACGGAATTCAAAAAGGGTATCCGTAATTTGGGGGTTCATCAGTTACATTTAAAAAAGGAAACTTTTGCAAGTTATTCATTCATTCTTTCACAGACATATATATATAAAGTATATATATTTACAGCTTTCTATGAGCCTTAATCTTCTAAGGAAGGAGCTACAGTACAGTCAAATTAAGCACATGAGAGTGGGCTACCAGTCTGTAAAAAGGTATGCCTTTGTTTACTTCTGTATCAGAGACAAAGAGAATTCTTCATGATTATTTCATTATTCTCTTTGGTGTCAGACTGACTTTGGGGGATCAGCTTATATCACTGAGGGCAATTGTATAAAAAAGAACCATTTTCCCATGTTTTTTGGATATTTAAATAGGGAATCATGTTTGTCACATATTACAATGAAAAATGGTGCTTGTGAAAATACATAGCGTAATGCCAGTTACTGCCTTATATCCAAATTCTTGTGCCTCAGTGATTTTTACATTGTTATTCTACTTGCTGGATTGTTAACTTTCTAAAGGGATTCATATCTAAGAGATGAAGTATTTTAGACAATGGACATTAAACAATATTCTAATGAAATTATTTACAATCATTCTTTTATACAATTCTCCTGTTTTCAGACTCAAATGATCTATTTATATCTGCATTAGAAATGGGTCTACACTGGAGTTTAAAATATACTTTCAAAGTGCACGTGTACATGTGTGAGTGTATGAGAGTGCATGTGAATATTTGGATCTCCCTTTCAATGTATAGATATACATGTATATATACACACATACATATAGGCATTATGGTTTACTAATACCAGATGCTGAAGTATCACAGTGCAAAGGCCACCTGTCACATTGTACTTTGTTTCCAACTTTCTTTGAAGAGGTGTGAATGAGTATAAAAATTACATGTTAAGTGTTTATTCCCTGTTTTCCCTGTGTAATTTTATAGCAGATTTTTTTAAACAGCACTTTTTTGTTGCTTGTGTGAAATTTTGGTGTTGTTTTTAAAAAAAAAAAAATTTCCTAGGAACAGATAAAGTAAAAGAAAAAGACCACAATTTAAAATTAGCTGAGTGGGGTTTTATTTAAGAAAAAAAAAATCCTTTATTCTGTTCAGAAAGCAGCAACTTGTGTAATATTTTTTACACAAAGCACTTTGGTGAGGAGAGAAAGTGGGAGTATGTTTTTCCTAAACCTTACAGAGTATTCTACATATTTATATATGCTTACATATACATGTATGAACTCCATTTGACATACTGTATATCTGGCTGATATTTGCTTTAGACGTATCTGTTGCATACTATGAAAAATAAATTTTCAGAATAATTAGTTACACTTTTTTCTCTACTAGTATGTATAATTTTGTGATTTGCTACAGTTATTTTTCATATAATCGTAAGTTATTTTTGTTCTGTTTCATAAAATTCTTTTTTATGTCAAAGGTAAAATTGAAAGGTGTATGTGCATGGTACAAATTAAAACTGGAGAATTATAACTCAATGATATGACCAGTAGAACACCTTATTGTGAGATGCCTTTAAAGAAGACTGCTCCAGCCATTGTCTGTCACCATAAAACTACTAGTATTTTTATGGATTAGTATAATTAGAAACAGAAATAGAAAAAAAATCTCAGAGATTTCTTCTAAAAAACACTTGGGTCGGAGTTTTAAGTCTGGATTTAATTATTGTTATAGTGAGGCTAGAGATTTGTAGAGATAAATGAATGCCTCAGTGTGTGTTTACACCCTGGGTGGAGACACAAATAAAAGAAGAACATTTAATTACATTTTTGTGCTGTGATAGTTTTTATTGGTTTCTTTGTTCATGTGGTTCTACAGTACAACATGTAAAGGGATTTTGCTTTTCTGTCCGGTTATTGCTTCTTACACACTCAAGCAATTATGAAGTTATTTCAGAGTATTTAATGTAAGGAAAAGAGCATCTATTTTTACTGTGCATTAGGCAAAATACTAACAAAAGATAGAGACAGAAGCTGATGCATGCTACTGTCCACATTGCCCATAACACATCCTAAGAATCCAGCAGGCTTAGGAAATACGAAGTTACCTTTTACCACACCCATAAATTAGACTAGAAATCTAAGGACAAAATACAAACCAATAAATTAATTAAGTGCAAAAAAAAAATCCTGTTATAAGTTTGCAAAGAGACCTTTGAAAATAATGGTCCAAGCTGATTTTACTATGAAATTATTAGCAAAGTTGGCTCTGAGTCAACTGTGAGCAGAACAAAAACTAGTAAGCCCAGTTCCACTGACTGGTATATATGTGAGCTTAGTAGAGCTCTACTAAAAACTAACTTTGCTCAGTGTGTTCTTATTTACACTGCATCTTAATTTTATGTAGGAAACTTGCCCTATGGTTTAGCAGATATTGTTAGTGAATCCTACAAGTTACCATGAAGAACTGAGAGTTGCTGAATTAAAGTGTTTCAGAATTCCATTTTCCTTTTTAATGGAGAGAAAGCCCTTAAAATGAGGATTATACAAGTTTTCTATGCAATGGGGAGTAACATGGCTTGAAATACTCTAAAGCCATGTGCTTTTCTATGGGTGCCTGAGATAGATCAGTTTTTCATGATGTCCTGCAAACCCTCCTATAGCAAAATAGTGTAGTAAATAAATTATGTGACAGCTATATTCCTCCAGAGAACACAATTTCCAAATGGAAGTTGACTGAACTTTTTATTTTATGAAGTGTTGGTGTTTGATTTTTACCTATTTCAGAGCAAAACCCCATTTTGAAACATCAGACTTTCTCACAAGATGGAAATTGGTGAAAGGAGGAGAGGGATGGTTATTATTTCATCACTTGTATGTCGTTATAGTTCTCATGCACCTGTGCCAAAGCCACAGTGTATCCCTGAATGTATACCAACTCTGCCCTAATGGCAAATAGTTCAGTAAAGCTATTTCCTATACAGCTATCCATCTCCTTCAATAAAAGGGAATGAATTTTGAATATTAATTGATTCATATTTTCTGCACCTAATTACAAGAGACCTTGTATTTGAAGTTAGACTGACTATCTCTGTATGAAAACGCAACTGTCCATTTTCCTAGGCCATGATCCTCAGGAAAATGTTTTTTCACATTCAGACTTGCTGTTTCCTACCTTGGGTCACTTTATCACCTCAAATAACATAAAATGCATTTTGAATTATCTGATGTTTAAACTCTGTCTGTACACCATTGTAAATAAGCGTTCTCAAGAAGCAGCTTTAAAAAGCTTCTCCCATAAGGGACAGTCTTAAAGTGGACAACTTCTGCATGACTGTATATGCTCACTCACTGCAATATATAGCTACAGGAAACAGAATGGTAAAAATAATATTACATAACAAAAAATGTTAGTTTTTTAAGGTTGCTTCCTTTAAGGTTGCTGTCCTCTCCAGAGGACAAAATGTTAGTGTTTGTCCTCTGCCTTCCTTGAAACTATAATGTTCTCATTTAAAAGCTAAGTATGAAAAATCATTCTACCACATCTTCCCATGCCATTTATAGATTTACAACCAAAGTAAATTTACCTAGCAGTCGGTATCATTAATGATTCACAAATGAGATGGGCTAGTTCAGTGAACTGTAAGAAAGAATGCCTTTCTATGTGTCTAGTTAAAAGTTCCAACATACCTTTGTTGAAAATGCAAACCTCATGCATGGTTGCAACTAGGTACACAGGATAAAACATTACAAGTACATCCAGGTAGACAGAAGAAAATACAACCATTTCCTCAATATCATGCATTTTTCCCTTTTGACAAAAACTGTACTTGAACCTGCCAATCAGTGGGCCCACTGCAGGCTTGGCTACACATGTAAATCATTTGACTTCAGCTATTCCAGGAATGGACACAGTGAGGTTGATTAAGCTCATGAAAACCAGGGTGACTTGGCCTCCTCATTCCCTAAGAATTCTCTGAAAATTCCAGCATAAATCCGTTGGAAAAACACAGAACAAAGTTGTTGCCAGAACTGTGGCTGACATATTTACAATCACAGTAAGAAGACTGACAGCATTTTGATTTCACTTGTTAACGCACCACTTTGCATACCACACAGTTGTGATTATGCTGTACCAATCTTTGGTTGGACGAAGAGGAAGGATACTTTGCTTTAATGGCATTTAAATTAGTAGTGCCTGAGTGATGGTCCCAGGCAAAAGTTAAAGTTGTAATACTGGACCAGCTTATCCATCAAGGAAATCAGAATAGTGTTAGATGTCACCGTTATTGCACTAAAACTTTATTCATGACACGTTTGACTTGTACCCAGTGAGGAGTCAAAACATTTCTGCAAAACGGATATTTTTTTACCCTGGAAGCTTTAAATCTGTGGCAGCTGCATTCTGTCATACACATTTTTTTTTCATCCTTCTTTAGAAGCCAAAGAATGCTGTGTAAAAGTTGTCTAGTCTCAATGCCATTTTCTCTTTTGTGACTTTGTTAAGACAGTCCACAAGAGTATTAAATATGGTACCAACTTTGTGATCTAGATACTCATTGAATAGAAACTGTATTAAAATTATTAAACTAATTTTAGTTTAAATGCTGAAATAGAATCTGCATTGAGTAGAATTCAGCATTAAATGCTGAAATAAAATCTACTAAATTTTAGTTTAAATGCTGAAATAGCATCTGCACAATACCGGTAATTTCTACCATAATTACTCAAACCAAAACTGAACCAACATTTACTAATCGAATTTAGGTGAGATTACATAACTAGTGGAAATGATACTGAATGGTTGAACTAGAAAGAAAAATGTGGCACTCAAATCCACTGTGGTGCTCTTACTTGTTGCTACACTTTTTCAAGAGTCCTGTTTCACTGTAGAGACTGGCAGGTACAGAATTTTTGCTGGCAATTGGGCTTTTTGGCTTGGTGGACATTCTTCATGGAAACCACATGCTACATACATTGCTGACCAAACCTACTTTGAATAAAGGTGGGGGCTGTTGTTTGTTCTTAGCTAAAAGAGACTTATGTAACAGTGGCTTCATTGCATTTACTTTATACTTTCTTCTTTGATCCTTAACCCTAACATAATGGTCAATGAGGCTATGCTCAACGGCTCGAAGGACAAAAAGTATTAAGCTTGCCAGTCCTGTTGTTCCTCTCTCTACTTTCACGTCACTGTGTGACCTCCAACAGGACATTTAACATACAGGAACAAGCTGAAGCCAAACTCAGCTTGGGGAATTATGACTAGAAGTGATCTTTATGCTGCATTGGATGAAGGAATTGCTGGTGTTGGGACTACTGGTCATGCAAACTGGAGCACTGATGGCAAAAGGTTTGCTGAAGCAACTGGAGACCAGTGTGGCCCAGGGCTGACCTCAGCCTGCACATCTCCCAAACATGCTCTCTGCACAGATCAATGGCTTTGGTGACTATGCCACCTGAGAATCCCACCACAGAAAGGATCCTCAGGAAGCTGGCCAGCTGTGTTTTACACTGGACTTGGGAGGATCATGGCTATTGAGCAAAGCCAAAGCTGCTGGATGTAATTCTGGCCACCTGTACTAGGGAAAATCTGAAGAAGCCTAGTATCTGGGTTTTGCCCAGTGAATGCAACAGATTGCATCAAATGAATTCCCACTGGAGAATGTAATACTTATTACTGCTGTTTCTTTGCATTTAATGGCTCAAGGATACTATTTTATGCTAAAATCAATACCAAGAAAGGAGAGGAAAAAAGCTTTTCATATAGTATCTTTTCTCTTCTGCTGTTCACAAAATCTTCCTGACAAAGCACACTAAATATTTTTCTCATTTTGGGGCTGCAAAAATGTGAATGACGGTAAATTTACTCATCTCTGCTTGCACAAAAAAATAAGTAGGATAACTGATGTTGCCCTAAGTTGTGAGTCCTGCTTGAGAATCATACTCAAGTCCAAATTTGAATTGAAGTTTGGGTTGAAGCTAAAGTCAAAAAGACATCTCTGACATGTTCAGGTGCTTTTTGCCAATTTGCTCAAAATATACGACAACTAAATCACCTGAAAGCAGACGTGGAATTTCTATCCAATTATTTCTTAATATTATAATTTATAATATATTAGTTTAAGCTAATTGTGGAATCAAGCTCAGAGTGCTCTTGGAAAACCCCAAACACGGTAAGTAGTGTTACACTGCTCTTCCTAAGATCCACTGGGAAACAGTGGTCCTGTGAATGGAAAATTACATCTTCTTGCTTGCTTAGTATGTGAAGTGTGGCCTGTTGTGTCATGGTGTGTCATTGCTCTGGTGAGGATGAAGTGTGTGGTAAATACATATCTCTTTAAAGAATCAAAGGGCAAAGGAGATGACATATACATAACCTGGTTCTCCACTTGAAAACAGTAACAAACATTTAGGCTGCAATGGAAGGATCTAAATACCTTGGTTTCAATTGCAAACAGAAGTACATTATAGCAAGATAGCAGTAGCAGGGAACTGATCACAGGCAGCTGAAACTAATTTTAAGTGTTGTTTCAAGAGGCTTATGAGCATTAATTTTTCAGGAAAAAAATGGTGCAGGAAAGAATAAAAACAGTCATAGTACCATATACCTATAAACTTTATATGTACAGAGACACCAGAAGGACATGCAGGAATTAATACAAGCTTTTTCCTTTCAAAGCTCTTAAACTTCTTTCCTAAAACAAAAGGAGAATACATCATTAACCTTAATTTGGAGCTGCCAGTAACATTTATAAGACTATCAATTATATAGTTTCAGTCCATGTCAAGCCATTGCAAACATCATCAAAACCAGAAATTACTATTTATTAATAGAAGGATGTAGGTTGCTTATAATCTGGAAGACCTTCCAGTGGTGGTTTGTTGCCGTGTAAATTCGTCTCACTCACCTTGATTTTATGCTCACAGCACTTGGGAGCCTTGTTCCAATTCTGTGTAAATCCTTGAACAGATTCTCAATGGCACTGTACCATATGTACCTGTTAATAGCAAGTTGCCATGGTCACAGAGTACTACCATTTTGGCACAGCACTGTTGTACATCCACTCTTCCCTGACATAATTGACTGCACAAACTATACTGCAAAGGAGAATTTTGCATTCGTTGGTTCCTATTCTTTTATTCCTCTCTATTCTTCATCTCACTTTTTTTTTGAGAGAACTGATACCAGGTATGCAGTCTTTTTTAGTATTGCCATGGCAGCTACTGAATACCCAGAGATTCCAGTCAAGCTGACTCTACACAGGAAGTAGGGAAAATCTCACCCCAAATTCAGGAAAATGTCTGTCAACCTCTCTCCCATTTTTTTTGCTGGAGTGGGGGATAAGAGAAAAGTCTATTAAAGAGTGACATAGAAATGTTAACTTTAATTCAGGCCCCATTTGCACTGCAGTGAATGAGGAGTGATTCTGCTAAAATCTAGAGAGAGACAACATGTCATGAGCATGAATACCGAATCAGGTCTAGTAAGTGCCACAGTAAAAGCTCATCTAAATTTCATATACTTGGGTTTGGGTGAAAAATAGAGAAAAGGTGAGTAATCTACTTTTTTGTTTCTCAAGGCCGCTCCCTGCCAGACTACATGCGGGTCTGTAAAATGTTGGAGTTAATCCTATAGCCTTACCTCATCCTGCAGGCATTTAACAAAGGCAGTATTCTTGAATGCTAAGTTTCAACTAATTATCAGAAGTGAGTGAGAGAAAAAGGGGACAAAGAGCACCTGACATGATGCCATGTTAATAATTTACCCAAATATCTAGGGTAACATAAGCTTTCTCTGCAACAGCATTTCATGAGCTCCTAAAATAGGCTCTTATGTCTCAGCAAAGGAGATGAAGCACTTAATGAAAAAAGACAGCTAATAAGTTTGTTAGAAGTGTGTCACCTGTTTGTACATCATTTAACCTGCGTAAGTGTGTAAAGTTCTGTCCCTGCAGCGTTGCATTTTACATGCAAGAATCAGGAGGTTCTTCACTTCACTGAGTCTCCTTACAGCCTCCAGTAATTAATCCTGGAAATTGTACCTGGGAATTCCAAACATGCATCTTTGCACAGTGACAAAATGTAATGGGCTGCAAGACCACTCCAGAAACAACAGAGTGAAAAAGGATGCCAGACCACACTTCTCCAAAAGGTCACATTCTTAATAAATTCTTTGCATAGCATAAATGTGATGGTCTCCAAAAATATATGCATGCCATAGCTTGAAAAAAAATTGAAAATCAGAATCAAGTTATGCTCCCATTTGCATTTACTAAGCCAGGATACATTGGAAAGACACATTGCCCAGATTATATTCACAGAATCACAGGATCATTAAGGTTGGAAAAGACCTTTAAGGTCATCGAGTCCAACCATCAACCTAACACAACCATGCCCACTAAATCATGTCCCAAAGTGCCATGTCTACATGTTTTTTGAATATTTCCAGTGATGGTGACTCCATCACTTCCCTGGGCAGCCTGTTCCAATGTTTGATCACTCTCAGTAAAGAAATTTTTCCTAATATCCAGTCTAAACGTCCCCTGGCACAACTTGAGGCCATTTGCTCTATTTCTGTTGCTAGTAACTTGGGAGAAGAGACCAACACCCACCTCACCACAACACCCTTTCGGGTAGCTGTAGAGAGCGATAAAGTCTCCCCTCAGCCTTCTCTCCAGACTAAACAACCCCAGTTCCCTCAGCCGCTCCTCATAAGACTTGTGCTCCAGACCCCTCACCAGCTTCGTTGCCCTTCTCCGGACATGCTCCAGCACCTCAATGTCCTTCTTGTAGTGAGGGGCCCAAAACGGAACACAGGATTCAAGGTGTAGCCTCACCAGTGCCGAGTACAGGGGCACGATCACTGCCCTACTCCTGCTGGCCACACTATTCCTGATACAGGCCAGGACGCTGTTGGCCTTCTTGGCCACCTGGGCACACTGCCAGCTCATGTTCAGCCGGCTGTCAACCAGCACCGCCAGGTCCTTCTCTGCCGGGCAGCTTAAGATACTCTGTCTTTATACAAGGTCATCACCATCAATCAGCTCTAAAAATAACAAAGCCATCTTTTGTGAGCTACTCATGTTACTACAAGGTTAGAAGCTGAGGAGGACTTAGGGATGGTGGTGAGTGTATCAACTACTCTTCAGTGAAGGCAAATCATTTCTGTTATGGAATAACACGTTGAAACAGTAAGACCTGCTGCCTGAAGTGCAGGAGTTGAGTGAAACAACCTTGAGGCTTTATCCCCTCCATCTGGCAGCAGCAAGAGGAGATCGCTGAAGAAAGTAACGGCAGGGACTGCCTAGGTTTTGCATTTGCTGAGGAGGGATCCAGGCCCCATACTGCCTGTTGCCTTGGGGTCATGGGTTTCTAGAATATTCTTGGGAATGTCAGGAAAAGTCTCTTCATGCCTTTTTGAACTCCAGGGACTCTTGCTCTTTGTTCTGTAAAACAACTTAAAAAGCATCCACAACAAAGAGACCAAAATCCTCCTCTGAGGTGATATTGGCCACTGAGTTACTTCTTGCTGAAAAAAACCCACATGAAATTAGCAACAGGCATGTTTCCAGCAGCAGATCAACTGCAAGTATTTGTTTGTTCTACCATTCAAGGGATTTTATTACTTTACATAAAAATAAGAAAAAAGATGTACACACCAACAGAACAGGGGATAAGGCCCCTATTTGTTTCAGAGCAACAGCCCTGGTAACACACGCGGTGGTTGCACAAGGCATGTAAAAATATACAAAGTCTTAAAAAAATCCAATCTTATGCCAACCCAAATAACCTTGCTGGGTTGTAGGATTCCAAGAAACCATGCCATCACTCCTGAAACTGTTGATGTGGTATGTGATCTTTCTAAATTTGCTTGTCTCAGTCCTGAGTATTGCTCGACAATGCTAATTTGTTTGCTGACTTCGTCTCTTTATGTTTGATGGTCCTGGTTTTGAGCTAAGTTACCCTAATTCTGAAGTGGTGTCACTCTAGCTGTTTCCATGGAATTAATTCTATGCTTATGCTGGCAAGACATAGACTGCTTGTGTTCAGCAGAAACATGCTGTGTGCTTTATTGATGTTTGAAAGGTTGCACTGATAAAAAGATTTGGAAAATTCATGTGGTACGTATGTATACTGACAGACTGAAAGATCATTTTCCATTTTCCCCAGAAATGAAAATAGATTGGAGCAGTACAAGGAAAAGTACAGTCAAACTTTAGGAGATATCTTAAAATGAGCTCACAGGATGATATTTTTCTTTCCTGTTAAGCTGGTACTGATCATGTATGTACTTGCTTAATGAGGACAGTTACCATCCCACAGCAGTTTCTCTGAACTCCCTGGAACTTGGTTGACATAAATCTGTATTAGCAGAGTCAGAATCAGGCATTCAGTCTCCGAAGGTGACTGTGCTGGCAAGTGCATGCAGATCCACTCCCTTAGAGTACTGACTCCAGAGACTCAAAAGAACACTTTTTCTACTGTAAAAATTTTTAGATGAATTTTGGTCTTTAAGATGGCTGGTAGCAGTTATAGTTTGCTTCTCCATGATGTTATGAATAACAAGATAGAGAGGGCATACAGAAACTTCAAACTATCTCAAGCAGATGCATAGAAATTCATCACCAGTGTTCTTTACTTTCCAAAAGCAAACCTGCCACAGGAATGCGTGGCAGCGTAAGGTGACCTAAAAGTGAATGAAGTGAGAAATTTATTGTTTAGTAGTCTTAAAAACTGAGATGAAGGGAAGATAAAATGTGCTCATTTCCACAGTGAAACTACAGCGAAGTCTGGATTGACATGATGATGTATTCCTAAATTCAGCTGAGAAAGAGAGCACATAGCAAAACTGTTAGTAATATCTTCTCAGAGACAAAGATCTCTCTTACTGGTCCTTTTTTTATTTTAAATTAGAACCTCAGATAGAGATCCCTTACCTTATATTTCTTCTCATATCTTACACCAATGGAAAACAGCCTCTGAACTAAGAACCAGAAGAAAGCTTCATGACTCATATACTTCATGGCTAATCATTAATCCCATTTTTGTGATTACTGTATGATAATAATGCTATGTCTAAGTAATTCTCTTGGAAATGCTGAGAGAAACTATTTGCACTGGACGTCTTTCATCTTTGTCTACTATCCATTAACTGGATAGTAGACATTTGAAAATGCAGATGTCAAATCTGATGAGTTCTCATTACGCCAAAATCTCTGTAAGAGAGGTTTAGAAAGAGCCATAGATGCCAATTTGAGTCATTCATCTTGGTGCAGAATTGAACACAATTATTTTTTCTAAGAGCTGTTTAGATTTAATTCCAGGCATATTGTTGTACAGTTTGTACTGTAAAGCAGTGCAAACTGGCTGTATGTATTTGCAGGATGGTTGCAACTGGAAGAGAATGCAAAGATAAAAATCTCCAATATGACAAATGATGGGAAATTATAACCTTTTTCCTGAAATTTCTGGCTGTTTTGAGTCATGGTCAGCTGTAGTAAAACTGGGTCCAGATTTCATGGTTCTTTCATTATGCATTCTGACCCCAAAAAATTCCAAGAAATGCTGGATTTTTATTTTATCTTATTATCTCAAAACAATAAAGCCTATTATTTTTCTTCTCTCTTGTAGTTTTCGAACAGTTGTAACTATTCATAAGCACATTTTTGCAAATGTTGACCAAACACACTTAATATATTTTTCTCAACTAGGAAAGATATAATTCAGATTGTAATGAAAGATCTTTATTTTTCACCGTCAAAAGCCTCACAGAAACTTCTGAGGTACTTTACTACCATTGGTCTGTAAGGGTAACTCATGCTGACTAAGCCCCAAGACTAAATCCTACCCTAAACTTGATCTAGTTTAATTGCAATGGCCTTTCCCTAATGTTGCTTTCTGTTCTGTTTCCTACACTATTTACAAATTTTTAATGTTTAGTCATTTAAACCACTTGAATGTAATTACATCAGTTCACTATACTTCTTAACCAATTTTTCTTGGTGCAAAGCCCAATTCTTAATTCCTTCCCATATTTACAGTTTCCAACAGAAGAACAAGTCTATTGAAATCACAGAGATTTTGTGTGATAATGGATCTTTGGATCAAACTTCTATGCTCTGCTTTTTCACTCTTCTCTTAAACCTTTTCACACCTGCTCTTTGTGATCTGTCCTTATTATACTAGACTGCTGAATTTCCATGTGAGAAGAGGACAACATTTTTATTCAGGAAAGAAAAGAAAGAGATTTTAAAAGCAACAAACTCCACCAGTTTTGAGGAAGCATTACAAAGAAAGAAGAAACCAAAATAAAAATAATTGATGCCTGAGATTTAAAATCCCTAATAATTTAGTACTGGAATACATCTAAATATTAAATAAAAATTCTCTCCAGTCTTTGATTTGCAGAATGTTTTACCTCATGCCAGAAGATTACAGTACATCAATGGTTACTCAAGAACCTATTTACTAGTCCACGTACTGGCATTTTTTGGTGATGGTTGATTTTACACAAAGAAGAAAGAAAAACGGGAGAAAGCAGTAAACTTCATCTTCTCATGTAAGCCTTATTTATTGATAGTTTTTTCAAAGTTTTTTTCTGGTGTGATTTTATGCCTTGCAGAGTGGCAATGCCCTGTGGTTTGATGTGCGGTTAAGATGTCAAAACACACTGGTGCAGAACACAGGTAAGCGTGTGAAGAGCTTCATAACGCATGCAAGCTGCCTTAAAGCTGTGTAGGCTGGAGGTGCTTCCACCATTTTCTTGTAAGTGGAAAATACCTAGTTTTTCCTTTAGAAATAAAACAAGCCATCAGCTCACTTGGTATAACTCACCATCATAACTACAATAGGCCCAAACAGCCTTCCAAACATGCTGCTTCCTGCTAATGTGTTCTTCCAGATGCTGTAGAGCACCTCAGAAAGTGGCCCAGGACAACTCCTTCAGAGCAGAGCCCAGGGTGGACCTACTTGCTAGAACTGAAACTTTGTGCTTGGCCCACTTGTCAGCCCCAGGATATCAAGTGACCAGTGGCAGGCAGATACCACACCTCAAGGCCTTCCCTGGACAATCCCTGACATTAACGACCCATGGCAAGTAGGTTTTGTCAGGACCCCCAAGTCAGACCAATATTCAAGCTGCATTAGTATTCAGAATTATTAATTACAATTCTGTATCCTAAAAATATGGTGTTATTAAAATATGGATAAAAGCTTTAATGGATTTGAGAAGTGCCCTGGGCTTCCGGACACTCTGAAAAGGAGGCAGTGTAGATCCAGTGCAACCAGAAACAGATGTCAAAGAAGGGACTTTTCTGGTTGTGTAAACTGGAAGCAGACAGCTGTGACAGAAAACACAAGTACAACTTCTTCTGGATGGAGAAGCAAACAATGTGGCTAGCACACTCTGATGAAGATGCCAAGACCTGTTTTTTCTCCAAATTGTAACTCATCATGCTGTGATGCTCCTTCCCCTTCCATTAAATAAAATTGGATTACAGTTTTCAGGCAAGCAAGCAGCTTCCTCCCACTGAACAACTTTACAAGCTTGACTCCTGGCTGTGAGCTTGAAGTGTTCATCTTTAATCTCATTCTCCTGAAGTTCAAGTTTATCACATTTTTCCTCCATTGTATCGAAGGGGGAAATTTCTTTTAATTTTTGCTTCATTTTAGTTTTCTCTTCAATTTGTTTGCTGAATGGAACATCTCCTAGAGGCATGTTGTGTATCAAAGACCAATGAATTGTATTCCTAGGGTGTTGAAGAGATTACTGAAATTTTTGGCTGTGAAGTTGTAAAATCTTGCTTAGCAAGTTTTTAATGGGCAAGCTTGCTCTATCTACCACAACAGGGAAGTCTGGAAAGACCTTAAACAAGAAAGAAACACATTTTTCAGTAATAGTAAATGTCCAATGTAAAAAAACCCAAAACAACAAAACAAAAAAGCAAACCACACCACCCTAACAGCCTGTGGTACTTCTGTAAAAGAATTTAAACATCAAGATTAGGAAAGCGTTGAGAGCTTTTCACAATAAGAATAACAGGAAAATCACTCATTTCTTCTGATTATAACACCAGGAAAACTATTTAAATCAGAATCAAGGAAGTAGCTGAGGGGCAGAGCAGGCTAGCTGTTTGACCCAGAACATCTTCATCCTAGCCATATTAATAACAGAGAGCACTGAATAGCAAAAATCTCTCACCATAGACATTTGGCTTTGAAGAAAGCACCTGAGAGCCTTTATCAAATTTCTGAACATATATCCCTGGAACAACTTGAAATGTTATTACATGCTAGCAAAACCAATTAACAATGTCAAGGCTTTACCTACAGGTACAGCAAGTACTTTTAAAGTAAACACAATGAGCTTCAGTTTGGGTTTGGTATCAAACTTCCAGTCTCTCACTTGTCACTTTTGCCATTGGATTTATTATGAAAAACTTAGACAGAGTTAACAGAAGCAGTGCTTGGCATAATAACAGCAAATTAGGAAAGACATTTTAAGTTTCCTAATTAACAACATTTTAAAATACAGACTCCATCAGATAGTAAGCAAATAACAAAGGAACCTGCAGTGCTGCAAACAGCAGAACTAATAATTGTTTATGAAAACAAAAGCAAATCTAATGGAAACTCCAGGAGATTCTAACTGAAGCACTACTTAAAAGCAAAGAAATACAATTGCCATACCTTAACAGTAAACTATCAGTCAAAGAGGACATTTGGGAGGGAACCACAGCACAAGTTGGAAAGGTACCAGCTGCACTGACTATCTTAAATTACAACTTAATGAATAAACTACTGATCTTCAATTCTAAATGCATTTCTGCCTTGGAAGTCAACTCAAGAAGCATATAGGTGCCTAAATGCTTTCGAAAGCAAATGCTTTGGAAAATTACTTTTAAACACATTATGAAAACCCAAGATTTGTCAGAGTTCACCACCTTATATTCAAAGTTATCTGGTAAGGAAGGTAAGGATATATGATGCATGTGAAAATGTGCTGTTTCATGTTTGCCAGGAATTAGCACTTAGATGAAGGAATTCCAGTACTGTATAGCACTTGATGAGGGAAATTATTTGTCACTTCAAATGAAAGATAGATGGCAAAATCCAGATTTACAGCACTCAGAATCTTCTCACCCTTCCTCTTTCTTTAAAACTTAAGAAGAAACTTTCAAACCAAAGTTATGGATTCTTAATGCATAAAATGAACAGTTTTCACAAGTACCTCAGAGAACCTTATATATTTTTGTACAAATAGCATAGGAAAACAAAAAACCCCAAACCTAGAGGGCTTTTCTGTAAGAGTCAGGAAAGCTTGTGAATGGGCAGTGGTACTATGACTACTCACTGTGTTGTGCTATCATACTTTCTAGTGCTATTGCTTGCTTCTGACAAGTAATTTTATCTGTTTTGTCCTCCTGTAAACTTCAGAAGGTTTGGCTTTGGTGTATTTACCTGTTCTTCATATAATGCATCCATTTACAGGGATAATAGTCTACTGAGTTAATTGCTTTTAAAAAATAAACTTGCTCTTTTGCTTAATCTGGCTTCCACATTCGTCCAAAAAAAACCCTGCAAATCTTTTTCTACTCTACTTGTTTGTATAGAATTGCAACAATTAATTTAGAGACTGCTTTTAGTCTGATTCCTTGCACGTATGGTTATGTTTTTTCCCTCAGTTAAAAAAAAATCATGTGTATGAAAGTTGGAAGTTGAACAATTTTAGGCCAGCAGTTTTCTGAAGGCAAGCAAGGAAAACAGCAGTCTTAAAATTCATATACTAATTGCTTTCTAAATGGACCTTCAGCTAAGAAAGCTGTTACATCTTTATTAAACAGAAGAAATAAATAAAAGCATCTAAGCAAGTCCTGGTCTCATAGCATTGTTCTTTCTGCAGAACAGTTTGAATTGTAGTATTGCTCTCCTGCAAGGCATGGCAAGGTATTTGCTTAATCAGGGAGAGACATTTTATCTTAGTGGGTATTATTCTGTGTTACTATCATAGTTTTCTTTCCACTTTTTTTTCCTGGGGAATGCACAGAGAATTACATACTAGTATACACATTTGTGAAAGGACGTGACTGTTATTCAACTCTTGTAACAGTCTTGCAAATAGATTGAAGAAATAAATGAATACTGAATCACTTACATTCGTTCCAAAGATGGCAAGGGATGGTAAAGCCCCAGACCGAAGCATCCTCATGCCTCAAATTGTCAACTTCAGTGTTCATTGCACTCCATATTTAACGGATAATTCACAATTTAGGACACATACTTTGCAACATATCCCATTCTTACAATGAAATAGGTAAGTAAACTGATAATACTGATAGTGAATCAGTGTGCTACTTTCAACTTTTTTACATTTTCATAAATGAAAGACAAGTAACAACAAACTGCCTGCCAGACAGGAAACAAAACAAAACAAAACAAAAAACCAAACAATAAAACAACAAAAAAAAACCCCTACCACTGCCCTCCCAACCCAAAACCCAGATTACCTTATGTTTGTAAATTAGGAATGATTCGTAAATGTCTATACACATATTAATGATATGTTGCCTTGAGTCCCTCCTAGATCAGAAATCAAATTTGTTGTTCCAAATTAGCTGTCTCAGAGATGGTTCCAAAGAGTAATATGAAGTTCTCCCTTTGCTAAAAGAAAATTCTTTCAACTAGTTGCCGTTCTTCACTGAATTTGAATATAAAAAGAGGTGAGAAGGAAATATTTTGTTCAAAATTACTGTCAAGAATATTGTGCATCTAGACTCAGAGAAAGAGGGTTTTTTGGTCATTCATTATATTTCTGATATATATATTTCTGAGCAATTTTTTTCCACAACATGTATGTGGAAAAATCCCATTTAAGCTTTGTTAGGTCCAACAGAAGAAGCCAGACAGGATAACCTGTCAAATTTGACAGACATATCTGTTAAATGACGCAATACAGTTTTGGTTTTGCTGGAGACTGACACTGTGGTAAACTTAGTGAGCTGATTCTGCAGCCTGGCATGCATGTGTATTTGTTCCTTGTCTGTAGAAGTTCTTCAGGTATAAAATGAGGCAGGCTAAGATTTGAGCTGAGCACAGATACCCCAACAGCTTGTGGCCTTCTCCCTATCCCCAACTTTTGCAACTCAAAGATGCAAAAAATTAGATTTATGAACAGTGACTTTCCATAGTTGAGTTGAGCAAGGCCTGCTTACAAAGATTAGACTAGTAGAGTCTTCAGATATCTATTTGCTGCTGTTATTCCTCAAGAGGCAAAATTGCTTCACAAGTGTATAAGTAGTATGGACACAGCTGAGCCTTAGTGTTGCCAAGTAACTATTCTGAGATCTGTGAGATAAAACTGCTGGCAAAAGATTTTTTTCCTGGGTGTGGTTTTGGAGTATTCCAGTGGTCTTCTCTCAGGGTTACTGCAGAAAACACTTACCCTTACAAAGATGCCATTGTCTGTCAACAAAAGATGATCACGAACTTTAGGCCCTGAAAAGCATTAAATGTACATTAATTAGCCTTTTTCTGTTTGGGAGCAAGAGACTATATTGCTACCTTTTCTAGATAGGTAGGTAGGTAGGTAGGTAGGTAGGTAGGTAGGTAGGTAGGTAGGTAGGTAGATAGATAGATAGATAGATAGATAGATAGATAGATAGATAGATAGATAGATAGATAGATGCATGAAGCGTGAGAGGAGAATTCCGAGCAGGTAAAGATCAGAGCAGATAGGAAAAACTGATGGAAAACTCTGAGGGTGTGCTTATACATATTCAGTATATTTCATGACAGCTACTCAGTTACAGAGACTGTATTTGCTGAACGCTTTCTTGCTTATATCTGATGACATACTTACTTCATGCTAAGAAAAATGAAATTAGAATCAGGCAAGCTCTAAATTTTTTTTTAAATTATCTTTCAGTATCTTTCCAACAAAGTGGATTACCTTTTGGAAAAGGTATTGAAATTAGTCTCAAAAGAGAGGTGTAACAGTATCAGTGCTGGTATTTCACTCACTGCTGTATTTTGCCTTGGTCCTCTTACTCTTAGTCTAGCCCATTAAATACATGCTTTTTTCTTGAAAACTACTTAATACACTGTTCAGAAACAAGGAGTTAATAATATTCATTAAACAGACCTGCAAATCCTTTATTAAGTTAGGAATGGTTAATCAGCTGGCCTAAATCAATACTGCTCCATTGATCTCAGCCAAAGTATGTAGGTTTTCTGTCTGGTTACCTTGAGCCTGTTGTGATCATCTTGGTAAATCAGGTATAAGAGTATGTCATCTTTCTGAGACTCACCATAAAGCAACTCATGCAATATATGGAACATGTGGAAACTGTGTTCAAAAGGAAGATTTTAGTTGGGTTTCTCTGTGTTTTGAGTATTCCTTTACATATGTCTCTCTTATGTTACTATTTAAATTATTTTTTTGTCCTATCAGGCTTCTCATCATAAAAGCATTTGAATATTTTAGTGATCTATGTAGACAAAAATATACATAAATAGCTAGATAAGGACAGAAGCCTGAAGTAATGGCATGCATTTGTATGGTAATTGTCATGAATGTGTTAAAAATGAGAGCACAAAAGTGCAAAAAAGGTGAGTGTAAAAATTCCCTCTCAGGCCATGGTGTAGCTGTGTTAGATGTCTCTTTCTTGAGGCATCTTTCTGGGAATAACAGCAATACTAAGTTTTACTTTTCTAACTTAGCTATCTGTAAATGTTTCTCAGTCAAGTCTCCCCTGAACATTTTAGAACGCTGTTCATCAATTTCAAACAAATATGACATACCTACCAATGACAAAAGCTCTTGCAGATGCACTTAAATAGGACAAAGAAGAGAAAACACATCAGTGCTACAAGTGACCCACTGATGGGATACAGCATGAACCCAGTTTGCCTTTAGAAACCAAGAATCTGCAAAGGAGAGAAAAACTTGTCCTTATAGGACAAGTTTTAATATGAGTTCATCTCTTTTAAGATACATGATAATGCAAGCACAAAACAGAAACCACAGGAAATAATGATTTACTGTTCGTAGAACTAGATGCTTTAAAAGTGAGGAAACTTTGAAAGTGGCTGATGTCTCAGGAGGAAGGTAGAATATACATTGAATTTAGAGGTCCTGTGAAAAGAGACTAATCCATGTGACAGAAGTGTGGTGTTTAGTCTAATGGAAGTGAGGTGATCAGTAAATACACTTATAATGGGAAGCAGTGACAAAGTTTAGAGTAGCCAGTAGGTTACCGCAGAATTTTAGCCACCACAGAGTAATGTTGGGACATTTATTACCCTTTAAACAATGGTCTGTCAGGGTCATTGAATATGCAACAGGGTTTACCTACCTAACATGCTAATAGGCATCCTTTAATTACACTACCCAACTATCTCAGCCTTTTAGAAATAATTTTCTGTACAATAGACTCTTGGGGTAGGGGGTTGCCATTATTCACTGGCAGAAACAGGAAAAGAAAAGCACCTTAGACTCAGTGGCTGAAGCTGCTGGTTTTGCTCTTGCCACCCAGCACTTTCCTCTCACTGACTCTGTTGTCTGGCTCGGATTAGGAATTAGATCCTGAAGTGCCTGGCAAAGCGAGGAGGAATGTTTTCATTTTATGTCCAAATATCTTTGAAGTTGACGGAGAGCATTCTTGACCTGATATTTCAGCATCGACAAGTTTTGTCCAGGACAATATGAACTTCTCACAGTGTTTTAGTGACCCAGACCTATAGATAACGGGAGTTATACTCACATTATACTGCATCTTTTATCCCCAGCAGTATGCATTTTACCCAATGATGAAAAAATAGTTACTAGAAGTGCTTCATTAGGAAAATTCATATTTCCTGTCTTCATTGTTACTGCCTTTGTGACAGGCTATAATGTAGGCAGGTCTGAAAAGTATGATCTCTCTGCTGCCTAAACAGTCCAGAATTCAGAGCAAAAGCAGATTTTGTACCTAATGCAAGTTTTGCAACTTTATCCCATATTTGCTTTTACAAATATTTGCAAGAAACAAATAGCTGCTATTGCTCCTGCACTTGCTAATAGTTTTGTTTAAATATCACACAAGGAAAATTTAAATTCACTACCAGAAAAATAATAGTGCACAAAAAAGTGACTCTCAGACTAAGTTGTCCACCAAAACAACCACTGTGGTCTTAAATATTAGAAATAAATCTTCAGAGTGCATTGCATAGTTATCACAGACTGAGCAATAGGGCTGTCAGAGGGTACAACGAACGTTTCCAAATGCCAAGTCCTGAAGAAAGCTGTGAAATGGCATCATTCAGTTCATCTCAGTAGACAAAGAAAATCCAGACCTTTGATGACCCCTGGTGAATAAACTAAGCACTGCATTGAAATGATAACTGAATATGTACTTGGAAGAATAGTCCAGTCAATTCTCACTATATTCAAAAAACAAAGAAAAGTTATTCCCATAAAAAGCAGAAAGAAAAAGACAAAGCTCTTTTATGGTGTGCCAAAGAAAACAGCTCTTCTGCAGCTGCACTAGCACCAGAGCTGAGAGATGTACGAGATACTAGACTTAAACAGATCTAAAGCTAATGAACTACATTCCTGCATCCTGAATAAAAAAAAAAAAGGGTCAACTTATCAGATGAAAATTATTTCACTACACAAATACCGTATTTCTTTCATGACCCACAGAACTGGAAGCTCTAAATGGTACAGCAGTCAGAGGGGACTTTGTGAATCCAGGCACTTCCAGCACTGTCAGACACTGCTTAGGGCACTGAGAAGGCTCCCGCTGTCCCTGTCCATCCCGGCACTCTCTGCGTAAGCTCTGTGCTGAGCCTGTGTTAAACTCTCCCTTTTGGAGTAGTGTGCTAGTGATGGGAAGTCCTTCACCAAACAGACACGGTAAATAAGGCATTGCTCTGCAGAATAGTTAAATGAAACGTAGAGTTATGCAACTATTTATCTCTGACTTTTTCCTTAAATGTACCAATTCCTACAACGATTAAAATAACACAGGATATAAGCTTCTCTTAAAAAGGATAGCATCATGTATGTTGTTGCCTCACAAACTACTCTGCATAGGTTGTAGTAAACAAAGGCATACCCATTTGGAATTTTTTACACCATGAATTAAAAGGTAAATTAATTTTTTAAAGAAAGAAGCTGAAATGTGAGAATTAATCAGTTTGATGTACCATACAGACCAGACATAGACATTTCTCAACTGTTCATGGTCTTTTGGCAATGAAATCTAGCACAAGTGTAGAAGACACAAGTTAACTGCTAACTTAAAGCTGAAACGAAGGACTATATTTGCATCAGAATAAAAAGCACTAAAAACACCAGAGTTTAGATATAAGACTTCTTCTATTTACTAGTTGTATAATTTATCATTAACATCCAAAGGAGTAAAGCGACTGAAGAATTTTTTAATGTGCCAATAACATCTTTGAAGGCAATTCTGAGTTTTACACATGGTTTTAAATTCCCCTCTTTCTCTTCTCCATCATCTTAGACTCCAGTCTAGCAAAGCCAGACAAGTTTCTGGCCAGGTCTTTCAGAAATCTTAAAGAAATCTAGGGAACAAGCCATGGATTAATCAATTTGTTTAGTAAGACAAGAACTGGTAAAGGTGAAGGATCACTTGCAACCCCCAGCAGATGTTGCAAAAACCATAGAACATGCTGTTACCCCCTGCCTAGCAGCTCCTTTCAGGAGAAGGTATGCAGGCGGAGCTGGGAAAGAGAGTATGGCAGGGCAAAAGCATATTTCCTTCTAGCTCTACTGCACTGAGGAAAGCAGTGTTGGGGCATGAGTTCCCCACATTTCCTGAGGAAGCTACACTTCTTCTAGGTGCACCTTTCTTCTAGGTGAGCACCAATTCGAGGGCAGCTCTAGGGAGCACAAGAATCTCCTATTTCTAACAAAACTTCATTAAAGTACAACATTTTTGTCTCTATCCTAGACACAAAGGGTTTCAGATTCAGAAAACCTTGACTCCAAAAATTAACACTGAAGTCGGTCTCAAGCATAAAAGAAACCTTTCTCCATCAGGCTGATCTCTCCAACTTTGATTAACCATCGGGTGTCCTTCAGCTGTGAGGTACAATTCCTAGACAGCCTGTGATGCTACATATACATCATTTACCACTATTTTCTTGGACTGTCACTTGACATTTTAGGTTATAGTTACATGTGATCCAACCCTATGTGTAAAAGTGTCACAAGAAAACCCTGCCAATGTTCTGAAAAACAGATCGATAACATAATATGGATGATGAAGAAACCTTTTCTGATTATATTTAAGGATCTTTTTTCAACTTAAATTGGGTACATTATGTGACTTAAAGCACTGACCTACTAGCAGTGGTACAGATATAACTAAAGGGTGAAAATAAGGACCTTGGGAAAGTACTTCTTCAGTCAAAACACTAGAACTGCATTATCATCTGGCCACTATTTAGGATACGGATGCACCACTGAGAATATGTTGTCCGCATAACAAATATATATGGATAGGTATTGGGTCACCTGACGATGACAGCAAAATCAGTGACGATACAGATCTCAGCAGTTTTCTATACCAATAGGAAAAAGGTAAAGGACTTCCAGATACATATGTATGAAAAGGCAGAGGGATCCCAACCAGATCTCATTGCTGGCCTCACCAAAATATATCAACACCTTTAAATTAGGTAAGCATTGCAGCCCAATGCCATGAAATAAGGCCCTAAAGACTGGGTAATCTTCAACAATAAAAACTTACATTTTTTTTTTATTTGTATCTGCCCACACATGAATTTTCTTTCATGCACCAAACACACTGTTATTTTATATCTATACACACTGTATGCTACTTATAAGCACCAAACACTCTTTCCAGCTACTCTGAGAAACAATTTGATGCTTCTAGCAACAGGAATTAATATTATCTGATTACTTGATATGGCAGCCATTACCCTGAATAGCTGCTATGCCTCTCTTGCAGCTAGAAAGAATTTTTCTGTTGTAATTTGACAGTAGGTTTATTGAATTAAGCACATCTAAGACACAACCTGTTTGTATTACTTCCATATGACTTAATGTAGATCAGTTTTAGTTTTTGTCTTTATAGCCCACTGTGAAAAGAACAATAGTGTTCTCTCAATTTCTTTTATAGTGTTCTCTACTTGGTGAAGAAAGTAAAATGCAGTATTTCAATCATATAGACAATTCCTCTCTCTGAAACTTCTGGAGCATCAAAAGTGGAAAAAACATTCTTCTTTGCAAATGGAAATCTACATATCTTACATATGACCATCCTTCAGGGCATCACAATTTGTGCTGATATTTGTAAGGATGTGTAGGTGTAAGAAGTTTTTTTGCCTGATCTCACAAACTGAAAAGGGACACTGTCAGACTAAAACTCGTATTTTTAAAAATCCTCTGTAAAAACTTCCATAATAAAAATACCTTTATTTGTGCCACATTTGCTGGCTCTCTCTTTTTCTTTTTCATTCAATTTTAACAATAAAAGCAGACCAGGCAGCCTCATTTTTGTGTGTATTCATGTTAACATGCTGTCTCACATGTGGTAATACAATATTGTGGCATTTGAGCTGAAATCCCCTGCAGAAATATGTTTATTTTCAACACACTCTACTGTGACAAACTGTTTTTCAATCATTTTAAAACTTTAAATACAAATTGTAATTAATCCCCAAATGTTAATGCATTTTTGTTGCAAGTATCATTGAATATCCTTTAAGCTAGCAAAGTGAAAAGGAGTCTTCTTCACTATTGCGATATATTTTATCCTACTTTATTACCTTGTTTCCCTCATTATTGATTTCAGTTTCCCCTGTTGATTGCATGGAACTTGCACTTGTACAGTATCTGCTTGTAGTATCCAAAAGTACTTCACTGTTTTTCCCTCTTGTTTTCCTCTTTTTAAAGCTAGCTCTCTCTCACGCCCTTCTTAGTGTGTCTGGAATTTTTTTACATACTACCTAAGTGACAAGAAGTTTTTGACAAGACAGACAACCAATGCAACTTAACGAATTTTGAGATACCATGATAAGGTGATGATAAAATTTTTATTTGATTGTCAGCTGCAACATTCTGCTTGCAGCTCCGAGACAAAATGAAAAGCCACCTGCAAGTCACTCCAAAGTGACTGGTACATTTGCATGTGCCAAGCAATATAGTTTCTTATTATGAGGCCATTGCTCATGCAGAAGGCACCTTAATACTCCCCCGCAACATTTTTGGAACACAGATAATAAATGGCCTTGTAGTCTCAAGAACATTGTTATTATATACCTTCAGGAAGAGATCAAGGAATATGTGTTTGCATATGATGTTTGCCAAATTTTAAGTAAGGTCTTCTATACATTATCTAAATTCTTTTCAGAAATAAACTTCAAAATTTGAAGAGGTTTTTTTTCTGATGCAAAAATGTTCAGGAGATGCAGAACACTGTTCCAGATAGATGTTTATTATTTAGAAAAAAGTCTGGGTTCAGTCATAAGCTGCATAAATCTTTCAGGTTGTTTAACAACACTTTAAAAAGGTTTGCTTTTTCCCTGTCAGTTTCTATCATTCAGGTTTGTTTTCATGAAGTTTAAACCTCAAAATATGTGGTAGACTGTAAGCCTAGTTCGAGAATTCACTACATGCCACAGACTGCAGAATGACTCAGGTATAGGTATAATCTGCCACTGTCACTGATGTACATTGTATTTAAGAGTATTAATTTGCATAAATTGCAATGGTAAAAGGATCATGCTGTGATAATACAATGAGAGGACCTTAAGATTGAAGGTAGGTGGGGCTACCTTCACCATCACATCTGATGGGTGGGGCTAAACCTATTACTTGAACTAGTGGGAAACTCTGTCCCCTGTTAAAAATATTTATTAACAAAAAATTAACATATCTTAGCCTTTAGGGAGAAAAAAAAAAGCCAAACACACACACAAAAAACCCAAAACAAACAGAAAACAACCCACCCACCCCCAAACTGCAGATTTTAGTTTTTGTTGAAAAATTTAAATTTCTCTAGCAATAAAAGATCTTTCCTTTTTCCCCCCTCTCCTCCCTTTCCCCTTCCCTCCTTTTCTCCTTCCTTCCCTCCCTTTCCCTTTCCCTTTCCCTTTCCCTTTCCCTTTCCCTTTCCCTTTCCCTTTCCCTTTCCCTTTCCCTTTCCCTTTCCCTTTCCCTTTCCCTTTCCCTTTCCCTTTCCCTTTCCCTTCCCCTTCCCCTTCCCCTTCCCCTTCCCCTTCCCCTTCCCCTTTCCTTTTCCCTTCCCCTTCCCCTTCCCCTTCCCCTCCCCCTCCCCCTCCCCCTCCCCCTCCCCCTTCCCCTCCCCCTCCCCCTCCCCCTCCCCCTCCCCCTCCCCCTCCCCCTCCCCCTTCCCCTCCCCCTCCCCCTCCCCCTCCCCCTCCCCCTCCCCCTCCCCCTCCCCCTCCCCCTTCCCCTCCCCCTCCCCCTTCCCCTCCCCTCCCCTCCCCTTCTTTTTATGAAATCTCTTTTTTCCCGTCAGTTTTTTTTCATAAAGCTTTTATGATTTTTTTAAATCATTCTGATTATTAACTGTCATCAAGCTACTGTTGTGCTGTGTGTTACCTGGAGTTCTATCATCCTTAAGGATGATCACTTTAATTTTAAGTGAGCAAAGACAAATTGCCTGCCTCAATGTAAAGTCCCGCAGGAGATGTAACACAGGCTGCCTTTACCACAGTTTAGGTAGTAGGTTAAAAATGCCTTGTCTCAAGTAGGATTTACATTTAGATTGTCAACTTGTGGTGCTTCTTTTTAACACAAAACACACCCTTTTTCTCAGTGAAGACAGTCTCACTCACTAAAGATTGTACTACTGAACTTGTATATATGTTACATATATTTATATCTAAAATGTATTAGTTTATAATTTACTGTTATGAGAGGTGACAGGCTGTATTTTGAAAGGTGAAATATTTCTGTCTCCATTCTTAACGTCTTTCCTACACACAGGCCTTCCTGTGTGCATCAGCCCTGATTTGGAGGGGGTGATCCTTACTGCAGGACACTGTAACTGTTGTCTGTGTGGACTGCTAGCTCTTAGATATAGCACCTAGAGCAAACCTGGGTTTTGTTTATTGAGAAGATTGGTACTTCTGGATTTAAAACAAACGCTACTCAAACTTGCAGGTGTTAGATTTAGGAGTAGTAGCTAGTATAACACATGCATTGCAACTGACTGAGGTTGCATCCCTGCCTGTTTTTTCTAAACCAGTGTAGAGCTCAGTGACTTTCTGTCATCCCGTAACGAAAGACCCAGTGGCATCTAGGCCATAATCAACTATTCTCCTGTTTCAGGTCAACAGAAGAAAGAAGGAGAGGTCTAAGGAAGACACACAGTGGGTCCAGTGTCTAACTTAGTGATGTCTGAGTTTTCCGAAGGCCAAATGTGAGGTGGAAGAAGCCTCTCAAAGTCAGGACTAATGTTATAGAGAGCAGTGAAATACCAGTACGGTTGCTTTCTCTGACCCTGCAGAGAATATGGCTGGATCCCAAAACCCTCCACCATTTTGCCTATGAAAAGAATGAAAAATAAATTCTATGTTCTTGTGTCTCTTTCCTCTGGTGTCCCTTCAAGGAAAAGATAGTATTTGCCCACTTTAATCTGTACCTTTTAATCTAGACTTTGCTACCATTGCCTTATCACTCACATTTTCCAAAACAACTGTTTCCTTTTAACGATTTTATTTAAATGGCTGGAGAAATGGGCCAATAAGAACCTCGTTCAGTTTAGCAAAGGGAAATGCCAAACCCCTCACGCAGGGAGGAAAAACCCCATGCACCAATACGTGGGCCAACGGGACAGGTTGGCAGAGAAGGCCCTGGGGCTTCTGGGGGATGCCGGGTTAAACATGAGCCAGCAGTGTGCCCCTGTGGCAAAGGCAGCCAACAGTGTCCTGGGCTGCATTAGGAAGAGTGCTGCTAGCAGGTTGAGGGAGGTGATCCTTACCTGCTCCTCAGCACTGGTGAGGCCACACGTGGAATGTTGTGTCAGCTCTGGGCTTCTCAGTACAAGACAGGCAATCCATCAAAGGGCCAGTAAGATGTTTAAGGGACTGGAGTATCTCTCCTATGAAGAAAGGCTGAGAGAGCTGGGACTGTTCAGCCTGAACAAGGGAAGGCTCAGGGGCAACAGCCTCTCATCATGGGACCTGGCAAGCCTGAATTTAAACTGGGCGGGTTAGGGCCACCAAAAGATGGCCATCATAGAATCATAGAATCTTTTGGTTGAAAGGGACCTTTAAAGGTCACCTAGACCAACCTCCCTGCAGTGAGCGGGGACATCATCAACTAAAGCAGGTTGCTCAGGGCCCCATCCAACCTCACCTTGAACATTTCCAGGGATGGGGCATCTACCACCTCTCTGGGCAACCTGTGCCATTGTCTTACCATCCTCAGTGTGAAAAATCTCTTCCTTATATCTAGACAAAATCTACCCTCTTTTAGTTTAAAACCATTACCCCTGCTCCTATCACTAGAGGCCCTGCTAAAAAGTCTGTTCCCATCCTTCTTACAAGCGCCCTTTAAGCACAGGACTCCAGGTGGGGTCTCGCCAGAGTGGAGTAGAAGGTCAGAATCACCTCCCTCAACCTGCTGGCCACACTTCTTTGGATGCAGCCCAGGATACGGTTGGCCTTCTGGGCTGAGAGTGTACACTTCTGGCTCATGTCCAGCTTTTTATCCACCAGTACCCCCAAGTCCTTCTTGGCAGGGCTGCTCTCGATCCCTTCATCTCCCAGCTTGTAGTGATACCTGGGGAAGAACATCCTGTGAAGGGGGGCTTTCCCCCTTTGGGGTTTTTGCTGTCTTCACTAGGTGGTGGTTGGGGTGCAGCCCCAGAGACTCCTGGGGCATTTGAGATGGCCCAAACCTCACTGCTCGTCATTAGCCGCAGGCTCTGCCCCAGCACCTTTGGCCCAGGCCTCCTGCAAGTGCACATGTACAGCACGTAACCTCCAGCAGAACTGTGAACCTCCACTTGGAGTGCTGCCTTTGTGCAGAGACTTGGCAGGCGTGGCTGCTGTGGGTTCTGCACGGGGCTGTCCCAGGGCTGCGGGCTTGAGGAAGGCACAGGGACCCTTGGCATCGCTGAAGGCTCCCAGGCAGCTCCTCTGCCTTCCCTGACCCTCTCCTGCAGGTACCCTGGGCTAGCTCAAGTCATGCTGGCTGTCTGGTGGGAGTGCAGGGGCGGAGGGCCCTGGAGGGGGAGCAGCATGCTTGGGAGGAGCTGAAGGGGGCAGGCACATGTAGAAGGCAGCCTGTGGGGCTGGCTGTGCACTTTCCAGCCTGCAAGGAGACCCTCAGGAGGCCCATACCTCCCCTCTCTCACCACTTGCTGGGGCTTTCCTTGCTGTTCCGCTCCTGGTGCCAGAAAAGCTCAGGCACTTTGCACATCTCTTGGCAGAACATGGCGTCAGGCAATGAGGAGGCTCTGCAGGACAGCGGCTCCGCCACGACGGCCAGGACGAGCCAGCTGCAGCGGGCAGGGCGGCAGGAAGCAGCCTCAGATGGCCTGTGCCCCATCTGCCTGGACAACATGGACAACGCAGCCTACGTCAACATCTGCTTCCACACCTTCTGCTTTGACTGCATCCAGTGGTGGGCTGCCTCGACAGCCGTGTGCCCGCTCTGCAGGCAGCCTTTCAACCGCATCCTGCGTGTGGTGAGGGTGGACGACAACCTCCACAAGTTCGTGGTCGGCTTGTCCGCCCACCAGCAGAGGACCGCGGCCAGGGAGCGGGTGTGCAGCAGATCCCCGCAGCGGCGCTACCACCTGCGCCCAAGGCCCAGTGGCAACGAGCCCACCGCTGGGAGATGGGGGCCTGCGGGGAGGGACCGAGCGGCACGGAGAGACACAGCTCCAAGGACCTCCAACACCTCCACCCGACAGGCTGCAGGGGAGCGCCCGGCCAGCCCTGCCGATGGACCTGTTCTCCACTATGATGTGCTGGCACTGCAAGCTCAGATGATTGGCTTCGTGGACATTGAATGAAGATCCAGAAGCTCTTCAGAGTGTGTTTCTTTCAAAATCAAAGGAGCCACTGTAGGCAATGCCTTCTAGCAGGGTCTAAACAGGAAAGCAAAAAGGGAGATGGAGCATGCCATGAACTTCTATAATGTAAATGCTGCAACAGAGTCCCTTCCACTCACACTCTCTCACTTCCAAGCACCGGAGCAAGGCTGTCCTAACCCCTTGGCCGTCAGCTGGGCCACCTGTCCTGAAGCAAAGCCAGGTGTCCTGGACAGATGCCATGATGACAACTCTGCTGGTGCCTCCACACCCAAATGGCTCCTGTCATCCTCCAATCACAACTGTCTGAGCCTTTCTCCGACACGCCTCTAAAACAGCAGCCTGACTCCTCCAGCTGCAAACACCTGTAGACAGGGCTAGGAGGCAGGAAGGGGTTGTTCTCTTGTGGGGACAGGCTGCCTGCTTCACAAAAGTCATTGCAGGGGAATGAGGCCCATCTGTTGATCTGCATGCCTTGGTTTGGTCTCTGTTGGGACAGCAAAGATCTAAACCCCAAGAATCCTGAGATTTCAGGAGCAATCCAGAAGCTGACTGCCATTGAAGTAAAGCACACTTCTGCCATGGGCTGAAACACACTGCTTCCTCTCCTGCATCTTTCTGGACCCATCCCAGTCTCCTGCTTTTAAGCCTTTCCCCAGACACACTGGCACCAGCCTTGAACATGTCCACAGGTCCCTCAACAGCATCCTCTCATAACATCTGGGCAGCCTCATACACTCTTGCCCCACACCCTGCAAGGACACACCCAGCTCTGCTGGCAGAGACCCTGTGCAGCCTGCAAGGCCCCTGTGCAGCATTTCTGCAGGTGATACATTTCAGCTTTTTAGAAAAGGACCCCGGGATCCTGAGAGACAGCAAAATGCAAAACGCACCAGCAGTGTGCCCTGGAGGCCAAAAGGCCAACAGTGTCCTGGGCTGCATTAGGAGGAGTGATGCCAGCAGGTTGAGGGACATGATCCTTGCCCTCTCCTCAGTGCTGGTGAGGCCACACATGAGAGTACTAGGGCCCAGTTCTGGCCTCCCCAGTACCAGACAGACATGGAACTACTGGATGGAGTCCAGAGAAGGGCCACACACATGATGAAGGGACTGGAGTATCTCTCCTATGAGGAAAGGTTGAGAGAGCTGGGACTGTTCAGCCTGGGGAAGAGAAGGCTCAGGGGGATTTCATCACTGTTGATCAACACCAGATGCAGTCAGTAAAGAAGAGGGAGCTGGACTCCTCTTAATGGTGCCCAGTGACAGAACAGGAGGCACACAGTGAAATGCACAAAACTCCATTTAAGCATAAGATGAAACTTTTTTACTGTGAGGGTGGTCTTAGACTGGGAAATTGTTGAATGAATTGTCTATCCATTTAATCATCATCTCTAGCCTTCAGTATCATAAAGAAAATGGCAAGCAGAAGGTAATGTCCTGCCCTCTACCATCTCACTAGGTACACAGTCGTGAAGAGTTTCCCTGTCAAAATAAGGCAGGAATCAAGTATTGGGCCCCTTACACTTCTAACAACAGCTTTGATGAAGTTATCACCGATTACAGATTACCTATTATAAAATATGAGTGAAAAATGCACTAACCCATAGAACGAAGCCAAATTACGGTTCTTGGATATCATGTTGGCTCTAAGCCAATGTTGCTGAACTAATGCATCTAATCCTGTGGGGGACTCAGCACCATTTCTTGTCTTTGCTACTCAGCTGAATCTAGAAATTCACCCCCACAAAACTACCTTCCAAACTCCACTTAATGCTCCTATGTTTTGGCAGAAAAACTGTGTATACAACTTAACACAGGAAAGTAGCTGAATTATCATTTTGTGCTTTAGGCAAGTTGAAAAATATTTTTGCCTTAAATTCAGGAACTTTTATGCAATAACATAATTAGGTACTATTTTGAAGTTTAAAATAGCCAGCGATTTTCTCTGTATGAAGAGTCAAAACTAATTTCCTTCAAGTGAATTTTATGAAGTTTCAGAAGACAAAAAAACCTTCAAAAATGCCCAGAACTTGTTTGAAGAGATATGTTTTTTTTTAAAATGGCAAATCCCCTCCCGATATAGTTAAAAGATCAGGAGAAAGCATGAAAGATTAAGCAGCAGATGAGATAATAGACAAGATAATTACAGAGCATTAAAGCCTCAGATTTATTTTTAAGACGTTCAAGCTCTATTTAGAAAAGGCCTTTGCTAACTTTTGTGAATGTAAAAAGAATTATACTCACATATTGAACAATAATGTGACTAATGGTGTTAAAGCTTCATCATTCTCTGTTCTAAACTAGTCCATACAATAACTGGCCAGAGTGTTTCTGTAGCACGAACAGGAGATAACAAGACTAGTGGGGCTGCAGTGCAGCAAAACCTCAATATGCCACAAAAAGAGATTTGTTGTGGACTGTGCTCTCTGTGTGGGAAGTGGCAAGGGAGACCTGAATTTTCTCAATGAGCTAACATGCACAAGGAAGTTTATCATACTTCCCTTCGCAGGCTGCTCACAAACTACCATTTTGCTGCTGTGGCACAAGACAGGTAATGCTAATTCAGAGCAAGAGCTGAGGATATGAAAGACAGGTAGGCAGTTCTCTGAAATGGAGTGGCACCAGTCTGATGGGGATAAGGAGAAAAGCAAGCATAAACCTGTGTTAATGGGTTTGGAGGCAAGCAAAGTGTGTGGCTTAGCAAGGTGACAGAGAATTGGTTTCTGTATTGGTTCAGTTTTGAGTCTGCAGAGCTCTCCTGTGACTCCCCTGGTTTTGTTTCACCTTTCTGAGAAAACGAATAAAGAAAAAAACGCCTATTGTCAAAGCCATCTGCCCACCTTCTGGTGCTATTACACTACTGCAGTTATCACCTCTTTCAAGAAACTTCTAGGCTCTTCTGTTTAGGAATCCTGCTTTATTCTTCTTACTTTTACAGAAAAGGATAAAAAAATTATCACCTTCCTTCTTTATTTTTCCTCCCCTTAGATAAAAAAAATTAAAGGTATATTTCAATTAGTACTTAAAAAATTAAAATAGATATACAGACATGTATTTTAGATACATACTTATATACACATCTATCAGTAGATATAATTACATGTATGTGTGTGTATGTATTCATTACACAAAGCTAGAATGCTTGTGCTTGACTAACCACAAGAGATTGCAAAGTGTGGACAGCAGCACAACACATGAGATGTTCTGATTCCCTTGTGTTATTTGATGCCTGAAATAACACCAAAATAGATATATTCACATTTAATTGCATTTTTAAAAACATGCATGACAAAGGACAATTCTACAGAGTTTTTTGAAGATATCCTTTGTTTTATCATTACATTTGCAATGGAGATTAGCCTCAGATGTTTACTGAAAGTTCTTTCCAACCATAAGGAAATATGTGAAAATGTTTATGTGTAGGTATAAAGAACAGACAACAAAGGCTACTACTATGGGCAGATTAGAGGAAGGAGCTGAATTCCTGAAGGTGAAGTAAAACATGGGGCATAAGACTGGAAGGAGCTGTAAAAATGAAAACCAATATTTTATGGTTAGTGAAAGGGAGAGAAATTTCCAGAAGATAGCAGGACATAGGTAGGTGATTAAAACCACAAGTTAGTAAAAGTGTGTTTGTATTTAGCATGACAAAGATATAATAGTGGAAACAACATTTGCTTTCCTCAGAGAGAAAAGAGTGTTGACACAATTACAGTTGAAAAAGAGGATGGCTTTGAGCCCCAAGACTTTTCTTATCTGTGTGGATAGATAAGACAGGCCTTACCTCAAATATTGTTCAGAAAGTATATACAAGAGTTAGTTGTAACAAGAATTTGGAGATCTAGACAAAAGACTCTGTTGAAGATGCTGCCACATTATAGACCTGAATAGCAGTTGGTATGATCATTTGTTCTACAGTAATTAAAATGGTTATAAAGAAGGGCTTCTCTTCTGAAAGGCTGCAAAAACAGTAAAAAGAAATCAATTAGATTTACCATGGCAACAACCAACAATCTTATGTGCAAAAAATGGAAAAAGTAAAACAGGGAAACAAAACAGAAAATCAAATGAGAATTTAAGCAATGATAGAGTACACACTTTAGAGTGTGTACACACGTCAGAGTGTGATTCTCTGTCAGCTATTTCAAATACGATTTCAGATTAAACAATTTTCATGTTGTTGGTAGTTAAAGATTCTCAAGAAACTGAGGCATGTCAAAGTAGGAGTATAAAATAAAACCATAAAGTCTTAGGTCTTTATGGGGGGTGAAAGGAGGAGACAACAGAAAAAAAAAGGGTTTTTAGCTACGCAGAAATAATTTTGACACCCTAATTTTCTTGACATGTCATACAATAACCTATAGACGGTAAACTTACTTAAGAGTTTTAGTCTTCATTTTTTCTCTGCGCCAAATTCCCACCAACTTCATGAATTGTTCAACAGCTAATGATGTAATGATGTACTTTCCTGAGCCTTTCTGAAGTTGTTGCATCAAACTTCTGTGGACAAGAGACTGCTGTCCTCATTTTCAGTACAGTCCCTAGCAATGGGTCCGCACCTTCTGCTGGAGCAGTATCATCTGGGGCTCCGTGGGCCTACCGTAACTTAAGCTATCTTACAATGTGACTTAATAATAACAGAACATAAGCCACCAGCAAAATCCAAGTTCTTAACTCTCTTACTGGGACAAAAGAGGAAATATTAACATTGCACAAGGAAGGAACAGGATAAAGTACTGGAAGAGATATGAGAGGCAGAGACTGAATGAGAATGAAATATGAGTAAATATGAAAATGACTAAATATGAGTAAATATGAAATATGCATTCATTACATCTGATTTTTCTAAAATTAGTGTGTCTTAAAAAGCATTTGTTAGTATTCATATCCTTTATTGATATAACAGGAAATTTTTAGAGATCTGCAGGAGAGTTTTCTGTTTTGAACAAAAAACTGGTAACACCGTATGGTAAGCCTTGGTGAAAAATATTAATAAAACATACAAAAATCCTATTTTGTTGAGTAGTGGTGTTAGCAGACTTTACACAGATGACTCCTCTGGGGAGGAGTAATTTTTTTGTTTTTACTTCTAGCTCCAGGGGTTTATATTATTTTGCATAATCTGCCTGTCTATCACCAAGCTCTGTCTTCCTTTCTAGGACCCGCATTTAATCTCTTGTTTCTTCACTCGGATCCCTGCTGAAATTATTCTGAACATCAGCCTTGGTTCTGTGAGACTGCTTTAAAAAATGGAAAAAAGCCAATGCTGCCTTATCCATCTGAAAATGAAGGCTTTAACTCAGTTATCAGTTGAATGCATTTATTGCACAGTGATACAACTTTGTTACAGAGGAGTTTCAATGTGGTTAATCACCTGAGAAACAGTGGACAAGTTTTTTTTGCCTTTGGGAGCTGCCATACATGTCTCCCAAAGCTTTACACCTACAGCATGTGCAATCTGTGTCCTAGAAAAGAGGTGGAACAACAGCTGCGTAACAAATTGGAACAGAGAAGTACTAAGTGCTAATTGTATGACTGTAACACTTCTGACCTTGGACCATAAAGAGTTCCTCTTGTGCTGAGTACTTGGTAGGTTGTATTCCAGCAAGGTGGTGAACCAATGCACATAAAGCTACTCAGCAAACAAACCTTCAGCCTTGGTGAATGGGAGTCCTGCATCTCTGAGGCACAGAAACAGGAGGTCTCTTCCAAACTTTGCTTTCAACAGCACATAGTTGGACCATTTGCACACTAATCTGACAACGGCTGCGATACCTCTCTGGTAAAAGTGCTGGCACGTTTGCCTTCTTGGTGTTAAAATTAGCGCTTCTTCAACTGCCACGGAAACACTCCATGTAGCCAAAGCAGGCAGTGGCAGTGGCCTGGCTCATGCAGGAGTCGTGCACAGCTAGTCACCCTGCAGTGCTAGCCTGGCCGGGCTGGGTTCCTATGACCCTGCTGCCAGGGGAGTGAGGCAGCCAGAAACAGCCCCCCAGATCCTGCCTGCTCACCCAGCATCTGCCTCGCTCTTCCACTGTTGCCCTCTTCCTCCCCTCTCCTTCTCCCACAAAGGGAGCAGGCAGGGTCTTGTCAGCCCAGCCTTGGGGTGACAAGATTCAGTCGTGCTGGTGGTGGTGCCGGTCTTGTGCCAGGTGTCAGGTGGCATTCCCTCTGTCACTGGCTCGGGTCACCAGCAGCATCTTCAGTGAAAATGAAGGAAGATGCCCTTTCTCTCTCCGGTGGTTTCGACTCAGCACAGAGTCCCCACTGGATTACTGATTCTCTGCTGTAATCTGCTCCCTCAGACAGTTTTATTTCTGTTTAGTGAGTTATTACCTCTTTCCCTGCACTCACAGTTGCTCTAAATCTGCAAAGGCTAGATCAGTTCCCTAAATGTACCCTCCCATTATTTTATTTCTCTTTATCCCTTCTTTTTCCGCAGGCTCTCCTCACCTCTGACTGGCAGCACGATTTTCTTTCTCCCACTGAAAATGCTGCAACTTCCAGTAATCGCAAACTTCAGATATCCTATCCCCAGCTAGAGATGTGCTGCTCTGTCATTTCTCAGACATTGGCTGCAGGTGCGCCTGTAGTAAGATCTCCTACTGCTAGCGAAGCTCTCAGGCACCTGCCTATAGGATCAGTTATAGGATCAGGTAGAGGATAGGATAACTGTCCATCTATAGGACAGTTTCCCATTTTGATCTTTATTTACAGATTCAGTCTGAGAACTTCGTTTCTGCATGGAACTGGGCATTATCCAAGTGGAAAACACACTCACAGCTCCAGATTATTTTTTATGGATTGTCAGGCGCTATTGTTTTTCCAGCTAATACTTACACCACCATACCTGGCACTAGGATACTCTCTTGTGTCTGCCTTTGCAGTTCTTCATTGCAACAAGCAAGGTTCTAACTCTTGCAAGTTGTGATCAATATGTCACTACTAATTGCCTCCTTTAGCTGAACACCTAAATATCTACTGGACATTTTACAAGACTGACCAGTGTAGACTTCATCACTAATGCTGGATAAACTAATTTTCACCTTTGTAAGTGTGAATCGGGCTCGGAAAAAAAGGCTGAATTAATGAAATGAGGTGCACAGGGAACAAAATTCAGCAAGGCAAGCTTGTTTTGACTTAGAGGTTAACTTTTTCAAAGTGAGTTATTTAAGCCAAACTGTTCAAAATTCTGTGAAATCTGGGGTCATAAGTGTGTCATACAAAATTTTTAAATTAACTTTTTTTTTTTAAAGGATTAGGTATATGTGTGTAATTTGATATCAATACCAGCATCCCTCTTCCCTACCCTTCCCCAGAAAAAGCAGAATAAAAGCTGCATAAGTGCATTTTCTATCCACTCAGTCAGTAGAAATCAGGTCAACCCTACTTAGGGCTACATTAGCATTCAGATCAAGCTCAGTTAACTCTCATTCCCAACCCAAACATCTTATTACAGCAGTCAGTCTAGGCTATTCACAGCACAACAGATTTTCTCATCCTTTCCACAATTGGCCACTTGAAATGTGTGCTTTCAGTTCCTCTGGCTTGCACTACCAGCAGCCAGAAGCAGGCCCTCATGAGGCCATGGACCAAGTTTTGCTCAGAAGTTGTGAGTCATGCACATCCAAATCCTGATTCCGCCCAAGCAGAGTGTTAGTTGCCTCAATGGGTTTGAGCACACATGAGATATCATCTCAAAAAAATTCCTGATAGACCAACGGCAGTAACGTTTCACTGGAAACATGTCACAAATTTTGCAGTTTCTGGAAAAATCCTTTGAAAGACACAACATGCTCTATGTTACAAAAATAAATACTTGAGCATCTGCAACATAGGAAAACATGACTTGACCAAAAGTGAACAGATAGACTTTCAGGACAGAGCTATTTCAGGACAGAGCATGGTTAAATCAAATCAATAGCTCATTTTAAATGTACTAAGGTACTGCTTTTGGTAGACCTCCTACTATCAGAAAGTCATGTTTTAAAGAAATCGTGAATCTACAGAATGACTGAGATATCCTAAAGCAGAAAATATACCCTAATGTAGATGTCTATATTCAAAGCTTGGGAATACCTTCTCAGTGATTCTGGGAACAGCGTTTTTGCTGGGAAATGAGACTAGATGCCACTTCAGAGTAATTCCTCCACCCTTTAGAGAGCAGACAGACAGAAATGTCAGTAGGTGGAGCTGCCTTTGCCGCAGCCGACAGAGAAGTTTCCCTGCAGAAGGAAGTCGCGTTTGCAGGCGCTCAGTCAGCTCTTCCCAGTCCCGGGCAGATGGTCCTTGAACAAAACATGAACATGCAAGAATGCGGATTTTACATCATGTTACCAAAGTGCACAAGGCAGGAGAAGGCAGAATGCAGAACCGACAGTGTTTGTCAGCACAAGCTGTTTGTTTCTTCTTCTTCTTTTTTCCAGTCGTGAGGAATGGTATCATTCTAAAGTGATACACTTGGCTCCAGAACACCTTGTACACAACAGTAAAGCACCCTATTATTCATGCTTGGACTGAAAGTGGTGCTAATGTAAATATGTCTGTTTTCATCATCTACATGAAGTACATCTTTGCACATGACAATCAGGCTGACAGTTTTTTCTTTCATTATTGTTCTCGTGAAATAAATATGCAGATCATCTATTTATTACTAAAGGGTACTTCAGCTTCATCTCTCAACTTGAAGTTGTACAGCATATGTAAGAGGGCTGTGATCAATCTATTGTCTTTATTTTAAAAGGGAGATTAATGAATGTGATTAATTGAAAGAAGGCATGTATTATGAAAAATTCTGAGAATCACTCAGATAAGGTGAAGAATAATCATGGCAAGAATTTATGACACATGTCTGAACAGCAGTTTATTTCATATGAAGAATTTCATGTCTGCTTTATTGCTGAGGCCTTGAATAAGTATCCCAGGGAAGCTTATCTGTCTGCCATCTTGAAGTTTAACTCTGGCTGAGTGACTACAGTTCAGTATTTTTCACATAGCAAGCCACACCCCAAAACTTTAATATCAAAATGAGTAATTTTGTCTATGAGTAAAGAGCTGATCCTGCCCTGGGAGTCACGGATACAACAGTAAAATCAGCTCCTCTGAGTGTTTACAAGGCACATAGAACACACATCATCTTCTGATTTTATAGAACTCCATATGGCCTTCTCCAGCATCCTAATTTCTAATCTTTTCTCCAATATGACTAAAATACTCATAGAGGCAGATTATCATGTATATGTCCATCTGATATGCTGTACAAAATTAGCCAGTCAAAATCTTTGAAGATTTTTTATTGTTCCACAGAAAGTGCAAAATGCAAAGAAGTATTTAACTTGTGGCTACAGTGAGAAAATATGAGAAATCACTGCTTGATTTCACTATGCTGGTTACATGTGCAGTTCCTTTGGGCTCAAGTCTTCTCATACTTTTTTCATTCTATAATTTCTAAAATAACCAAGAAAGACACCTTTAATGAGGACCTGGCATACACAGCCACGTGATAACATGTGGTGCTTGAAAGCAGCTCCGAGCAGTAAGGCACCGCAATGTTCAACAGACTGTGGAGGTACAGGGTTGATATACCTATCCTCAGAGTGCCATTCAGCCGTTCATCTGCGCGGGCTTGGGAAACATGGTAAGCCACCTTCCATTTGTTTCACTGCAATGAACATCAATGTGCAGCACTCCACAGAGGACAGGAAATAGGAGATGCCTCTGCCAGTCACTGCAGGGCAAAACTGAAAAGCACAACAGACAGTGGGAGCCCATAGGTCCAACGACGCAGTGCGTGACGGCAAGACCCTTCCATCCTCAAACTCTGGCCTTGTTAAGATCAGAAGGTGGGGACAACAACAAAAACTATGCAGCTTTGTTATTTTTTTCTATAGTCAGCTTCAGTGAAAGGAAAATCGATGCTCCCAAGCTACAGTTCCATGTACATTGTCACAGCTACTGAACACTGTTTTTTGATTGTCTTTGCTGTCTCTTTTAATCATCTCAGATTTTGGCGTCTATTATGAATGCCTCAGAGCCAGGGCACCTGTTTCTTTTAGCGAAGAACCTCTAGCCAGCACTGATTTCACTAAACAAGAAGATCAATGCTTATACAGCTGATCATTCCTTACAGCCCAGGAGATAAAACTTTAGTTTTGTTTTTGTGGATACACCAAGAGTTGCACACTTTTGAGAAGTAACTTCTGTTCCACATTTAACCTTGATCCAATTAGTAGTTACTAGAAAAGTATCAAGAGGCCAAGGTTACTGGTCAAGGCTGCTCTTCGTGGCTACTGGATTACCACCTTCAGTTTGTTTAGTTGGTTATTTCATTTACATGGATAGCCTTAAGTAATACGTCTTTTCAGTTCTAGATGTTGCTTTGCTATTGGTTAAGTGTACCCCTGTGAACGGAGTATCCTGCAGTAATGTCCTTGCGGCTATTAATCCAAACACTGACAGCAATTTAGGAGAAAAATGTAGAGGATATTTTTCTGCATCTCTCTCTGTTTCTTCTTCTGCCAGGAAGAAGCTGGACCTGGCACCACCGCTCACCAGCTGACATCAGGATCTTTGGAGGACATGGCCCATTCACCTGTTATACTGTGGTAATACAAAGGCACAAGCTTCTGTCAAATAGCACCTCTATTATTCAACATCAATCTCAAGAGAATAAAGTTTGCAGGACGGGACCAGCACTGAGGGAGATTTCAGATAAAGAAATTTTAACTTAACAATTCCACAAACATTTGTTGCAAGGACCAACATTATATAAAATAACACTTTCATTCCCATTCAGTTTTATTTTTTTTATTTTAACAATTGGAAAAGCAGATGGGGAAATGTGTGGTGCTCTCTATTCATTATTGTTCAATAGCCAAGTCTCCTTTGTAGAACTGCTGCCTTGCCAAAACTCATTTTTAAATGTGTCAATGGAATGATTCAGTTTCATCATTATAAATATCTGAAACAAGGGTGATATTCCTTAATATTATGACTGATTTACATTCCTTTTGTGAGAAGTTTAGTTATGATAGGAATGTAAGATCAAAATCAGTATACCATCATACTAGAAAACTTCAGAGAAATGTTATGTTGAGATCATGTACTTTTGAGCAGTAGGGATAGGCAGAAGGCCATAGCCCCATGAGGTTTCCATTTTAGTTGGCTAGGTTAACTGCATTAATATAGAATCCTAATTTCTTTTGTTATTGTTCTTTATTGTTACCTGTTTATATCCCACTTTATTACAAAAGCTCTACTACTACTACTTAAAATAAAGGGAACAGAGTTTCCAGTTCTACTGAATGCTTTTATTTTGAACCTATCTATTGGGGTTTCTTACCTTTTCTTTAACATTGTCATGAGTAGAGATCATGACATAAAATGAAAAAAAAAAAGAAAAAAGAGATATGGCAGATAGAAATATAATGTTTACTCTTAATAAAAAATCTTTCAGCTTGAAGTCCTAGACAGCATTGTGTATTCCAACCTTAGCCATACTTTCCTTTTTTTTTTTTTAATCCCCAGTTCATTCATCAACTTGTGTCAGGAATTTACTTCGTTCTGCTGTTCTAGTAAAAAAAAAATTACCTTCATTTTCTAAATCTTAATGTTCCATGCAAAAGATAGATACAATGTGCATTTCCTCCATTCAGTATGAGCATGATCTGTGAAAGGTTTGAATTATTTCGGTTGGTATGTGTAATACAGTAATTTTCATGAAGGCCTAAGCAGATTTCATCTAACCCTTTTGTGTAGTTAAGGAATAATTTGCACTGACAAAGCTACTAGTTAATTTCTCAAAACAGCTTTAGTTTGTAGTTTGGTATATATACATCCTCAAAAATGCTAAGGAAATTCCTTAAAGTCCTGTTACCTATGAATATGTTCTAAGATGGCTTCTTTGTTTGCTGCACAGTAGCTTTAGCAATTTAACCATTAGAAAAGTGTAAAATGTTTCAATATCCTCATCACTGCTCTTCAAAGAGGTGAAAATAAGGCATGATAAGCAGAAATAACAGAACAGATTTTACCTAAACAGCCAGATTTAACGATTCCTTGTTCTATAGACTATACTTTAGAAATTATCTCTGTCACAGTATATTAAATGCACAACAGACTATCACTTTACCTTTAGGTCTTTTGTCACAAAGCTCAGAAGTATTATCATGTCTTACAAGTGAACCTAATACACATGAATTTGGTTGGGTTTTAAATATCAGTTGTCTAGATATCTGCTGAGGATTTTTGCCCTTTATAATACTCACTATCTTACTTCAGACATGCCTGTGTCTATTGTAACGGGTAACTCTTTCCCCTGTTTAGTCGTGTTTGGGGATGGTTGCATGAAGTAGGAATAACAGCTCTAACAGTGTGCACACTTCTGATGAATATGATACTACATATTTAGAGTAGAACTAAAGATTACTATAAATACTTTGAGGATAATTCTAGAATCAACTGACAGAATCAATGTCCAGCAATGAAAGGAGTTGTACTAGCCACACTTAATGACTGAGACTAAAATACAATCTAATTTAGCTTTTTTATACAGGAGGGGTGGATCTTGCTCTGTTACAAATAAACCAGCAGTCCTAAGAGAAGGTAGGTGAAGGTGCTATCAGGCCAAACAAGAAGGTTAGTAAAGGTTAAAGGAGATGTTCCTTCACTTAAGCTGGTGAAGTTCCCAGTGACTGGAAAACAAGAAACATAAACCCCATTTTTTAAAAAGGGAAAAAAGAAAGACCTGGGGAACTACAAGGCCAGTCAGTCACCTCTGTGCCTGGCAAGAACATGGAAAAGATCCTTCTGGAAGCTATGCTAAGGCACATGGAGAAGAGTGACAGCCAACACTGCTTCACTATGGGCAAATTGTACCTAACAAATTTAGTGCCCTTCTACAACAAGGTTACAACATTGGTGGATAAGGGAAGAATGACAGATGTAATCTACCTAGACTTGTGCAAGGCATTTGATACTGTCCCACACAGCATCCTTGTCTGTAAAATGGAGATACATAGATTTGGCGGGTGGACCACTTGGTGGATAAGGAATTGGTTGGATGTTTGCACTCACAGAGTTGCAGTCAATGTCCCAGTGGAGACCAGTGATGAGTTGGGTCCCTCAGAGGTCCATAATGGGTCCAGTATTATTTAACATCTTTGGCAGGGACACAGGCAATGGGATTGGGTGCACACTCAGCAAGTTTGCAGATGACACCAAGCTGAGTGGTGCAGTTGATACTACAGAGGGAAGGGATGCCACCCAGAGGGACCTGGCTTGACAGGCTACAGAGGGGGCCCCGTGCAAACCTTCAGTTCAACAAGGAAGTTCAACACGACCAAATGTAAGGTCCTGCACCTGGGTCAGGGCAAACCCAAACATGGATACAGGCCGAGTGATGAGTGGATTGAGAGGAACCCTGCCAAGAAGGACTTGGGGGCACTGGTGGATGAAAAACTGGACATGAGCTGGCAGTGTGTGCTCACAGCCCAGAATGCCAACCACATCCTGGGCTGCATCCAAAGCAGCGTGGCCAGTAGGTCGAGGGAGGTGATTCTGCCCCTCTACTCTGTTCTGGTGAGACCTCACCTGGAGTCCTGCATCCAGCTCTGGAGCTCTCAGCACAAGAAAGACATGGACCTGTTGGAGTGGGTCTAGAAGAGAGCCCCAAAAATGGTCAGAGACTTGGAACACCTCTCCTATGAAGAAAGGCTGAGAGAGTCAGAATTCTTCAGCCTGGAGAAGAGAAGGCTCTGGGGAGACCTTATTGCAGCCTTCTGGTACTTAAAGGTGGCTTATAAGAAAGATGAGGAGGGACTCTTTATTAGGGAGTGTAGTGATAGGACGAGGGGTAACAGTTTCAAACTGAAAGATGGTAGATTTAGATTAGATGTTAGGAAGAAATTCTGTATTCTGAAGGTGGTGAGACACTGGAACAGGTTGCCCAGGGAAGCTGTGGATGCCTGGAATCCCTGGAAGTGTTCAAGGACAGTTTAGATGAGACTTTTTGAGCAATCTGGTCCAGCGGAAGGTATCCCTGTCCATGGGCTGGAATTAGATGATCTTTAAGGACCCTTTCAACCCAAACTATTCTATAATTCTATACATGTGGAAGGAATATCAAGGAATTTTTGGAACAGTCCTAACTAAATAGTTGTGTGATTCTCATTTTAAAAAAAAGGACTCAATCATAAACCTGAAAAGATTTGTAGGCTTAGTCTGCAGCTGTGATTTTATTTTATTTTATTTTATTTTATTTTATTTTATTTTATTTTATTTTATTTTATTTTATTTTATTTTATTTTATTTTATTTTATTTTATTTTATTTTATTTCTGAATTTAAACAGAACAATCATTCTACTGGGTTTCATTGAACTATTCTTGTTCTTTAAAATATGCATGTCTGAGTTTTTGCAGGATTAATGGCAGTTTTGTCATGAAGTTCTTCTGCCATGTGAGGTCACCAGGTATGATGCCAGCGAGCTCACAGGTGTCCATAGAAGACTGCAGAGGACAGGGTCCCTGGTGACAGCTAGTGCTTAATTCAACTAATTTGTCACTCTCACTTTTACTATCAAACCGTGACTTTTATTCTCAAATACTGAACTAACTATTCATTTTAATACTGTGAAGGAAATGAAATCATGTCTCTGCTAATTATTTCATTATTAATTTCACATCTGTGGCCAAACAGTTTCCTAGCACAATAAATTCAGTATTAACTGAACTAACACGGAACTAATTGGAAAAGATCAGACTCAGGCTGCTGGGACTAGCCCAGAGCACTGGGGCTTGAGGCCTCCTGTTTCACAGCCCCCATGGGAAACAGCAAGAGCAGCCCGAAGGAGGGGTTTTGGCTGCCCCTTGAAAACGTCTCATCTCCTTCTGTGCACCCAGGGCCAGTGCAGACAGATCACGAAGGCTGTGAACTACAGCTTCATCTGCCCCTTCCTCCCTGTTCTCCCAGGTCTCCGCCAGAGCCCCTTGCTAAAAAGAATGGAAAGACCCATGAAAAACCTCGTAATTTACTTAACTCTCACACACTGAGTTTTGCTGTTTGTATTAAGGTCTCTTGTACCTCTCTCTACCCTTCAGCTCTTCAGTCATTTCACATCACTATCTATCTATCTCCCCTATTGCCACAGAAGGAGAAAAATAAACATGCTTAATTTAAAATCTGAGGGAAACAAATATCTAATTAAATTTGTGTATTGGAAGGGTAATAAAATAACAGTATTCACACTGTTAATCGGTTTTGCTTTGTCTACATCTCTTCTCACCTTTTGGTCATGATTTGGCTTTTTTAGATCTTTGTGCCAAAGGGACTCTTTCAAGTGCTATGGAAGAACTGTGCTTGAGTATTACTGCAGTAACAGTAAAATCATAGTAGTAGGTTTTGTTCTAGTGATTCCAAATATTCTTGTTCATTTCTTGGGAGATAATGGCATTTAAACTAGTTAGGAGTGAACAGCGGGCTCCAAAGCAGCCTGTCAGGCCCCAAGTCAAGCTCAGCTGATCGGCCATTCCCTTCACATAATGCAGCTGGTAACAGATGACATAAATCAAGTGCTAAGGTAACCACTTAAACGTTAGTGAGCCCTAGCAGGGCTTCCTCCAGTGTAAATTTATCTTGCCTTTTAGTATGTAGAAAACATGCTTTGTAATTTTTTTGTCTTTTGAACTATTTAACTATTTCAGTGCAGTACTTAGGCCTACATAAATGCTCTCATTTGTCTCATCCCTCAATAAATTTACATAATCCTCTTTGAAGAGAAATGTTTAAATGCTGCTTAGTTCCACCTTGGCTTGAATTTAAATTTCTTTTGTTACTATTATAACACACAAGGTTTGCACCTGGACAGGCTCCAGCTTTTTCCAGGGCATCCTAGCTCTCTACGTCCATTTGTTCATTTATTTATTTTAACGCTAATGACAAACTTTTGTATGTGCATTTTGGAATGTAACAGGTAATGCTCAGCAGTCTCCTTCCCCCCCGCCCCCAAAAAATGTCCACTGACTGTCTGCTGTTTCCATTACTCTCTGCAGGGCTGAAGTCAACTGGATGGACACTTTCCCTACACATTTCTCTAAAACTGGTGCTCGTTTTCTGATTAAGTTGTGTAAGTTACTACAGAGCAGCTGAAAATTCAGACTGCAAAAAAGCATGCAGGTTACGTATACCAATGAAACTAAAAACTATCCCAAGCCCAGTTGCTGCATTACATCAGCAGCCTTTGAGCTTTGATGTCTTGGTATTGCTCTGCTAGCTTAGAACCAAAGCATTGCATGCCCGGAGCCATAGAACTTTCATATGGACATTTACGTGTGCTAAATTAGTGCAGAGTTGAATTTGCAGTGAACAGGCATTCTTAGAAGTTAAGTTGATCCTCAGATGCTTGCTACAGGTTTTTCTTTTTAATGAAATACGGACTGTAATGACCAGCACTGGCTGTCATTCTGTGCATGGGGAAGGACAGGGGGTATGAACGGAGCACTGTGAAATATTAAGCACTGTGAAATATTGCTAGGAGATAGGAAGTGTGAGGAGCAAAAGAGATATTGCAAAATATACACTGGGAGCCTAAAGTGAGAAAAGGAGGCGAGTAAATGAGATACAGAAGCACAAAGAAGAAAAGACTGCAAAGTTGTTAGAGGAAAGACCAAGTAAAATACTGCAAGAGACTAATCATGTTTAGGAGGATGGAAAGGCGGCTGCTTTGTCTTGAAAAGGCTGGGGATTAAAAGAGCTGTCCTTCAACAGCTATAGGAAATATCTTACATGTATTTAAGGCTACATTTTGGCCTTTAAAAGTTACTTCATTTTAGGGGAGCACATGGCTCAGGAAGAATGTTTGCAAAGGTAAGCTGAAGCTGCGCAAGCATAGTCTCTTTTAAAATCTTAAAGATTTCAAACCCAGTATTTTTGGGGGGTCCTGAGTAGCTATTTTCTCTTGGCTAGGTTGGAAATATTATTTTTTGAAATCAGCACCCATGAATGCCATTATAGGGACGAGCAACATGTAAAAGGTCTGAAAAAAGCATTTTCTTATCATCTCTTCCTTTCATTTCATTTTTTCTCTGCAGTTTGTGACATGCAGAGAACTGTTACTCCTACGAAAGTGGAAATATTGCCACTATATCAATGTTCTCCTATAGCAGACACTTTCTGGCTGGTTAACCTGTTATGAAAAGCATGATGATACACTGTCATGCTACTAAATATTTCTTCCTACATTAGTTTTTGAAAGGTAAAAATAGATAAAATTGTTCTAGCAGCATTAGGACTACTGAAGTTTAGTTTCCTACACAGTTTTGCTGGAAGTCTCTTAAACACTCTGCCACTAGTTATTTTCACCTCACAAGGCTGGCATACTTTTTTTTCTTTTACTCTATCTCCTATAAATGCTGCTATTAGGGGCAAACAGGGCGCTAGCAGGCTGTACAAACACTAACCCACCAGGCAGCTGGTGCCTCATGGCTGCTGGCCTTGCCAAATTGGGTAAGGACTGAGTTTCACTCGGTTTCTCCCAGCAAAGGACACAGTAGAATCTGTACATCCATTTTCGGAGGCTAAAAGAGCCACTAGCAACCTACTTGTTTTGGTTTGTTCCCTACTCTGTCATTTGATGGTGCTCATCCTGGATACTGTGGCAGTATTTTTTTGTCCAGCTGTAAAACTGGTGTTGATTACATCTCATATATGTTCCTGTTTGCTCTTTGCATGAAACTGACACCTTGGCAAAACTGCAACTGTGATAATTCAAAATGCTTCCTTGTACCCTCCCTGCATTTTCGGCACTAGCTGGTGTTCAGCACTATCATTTCCCTAATGCCTGTATAGTATTGATACTTGCTACTTACATACTTACAGGTATTTTAAGATACTAGAAGGTGAGATGCACTATTTCCTTCTTAACCTGCACAGAGAAGTTACAACATGAGTTTTCAGGGGCGAAAAAAAAGGCTTTTCAATGTTTTAGAAAGAGCAGAGGCAGAACTGGCCAAAACCACCTGTGTCCTTAAGGCCAGTTTTCCGTTATTAAAGCTTCACATTCTATGGAAGCTTCTGTGGTGCAGAAGGCTTGACAGTATTGCGCTTAGTTTGCTTTGGACTGATCTAAGAACTCCAATTTTGTCATACTTGGAAATCCACTCTCAGATCTCAGAATGATTTTGAGACAATATTAAAGTGCCCTGGGGATGCTTCCTGAAAGCTCTGAGCTGGCTTCTCTCTTCTCCCTTTACTATTCCAACAACTACCGATTAGAAAACAACTTGTGTGCCAGGTTGCAGTCACTGTCTTTATTTCTTACTGCAGTCACTGAGATTTACTCATACAAACGCACCTTACAGAAGAAGAAGATTCAGGCTACTTGCAGCATTAAGCATTCAAAATACCAGTGCATCTTTTTTATTCTCGGGCGTTGCCAGGCAGACTTGCTGGGAGAATGGAGGGGGCTAAGGGAAAGGTGCCTTCCCTAATACAGCAGCCTGCAATGGTAGCAGCATGGTGCCACCCACAATGCAGCTGCTCAGCCCCGCAGTGTCACACAGGTACTTTCCTCTTCTACTTTTAGTTACTTCTGATAGCTCTTAAATGCTACTCAGCCTCTGCCTTCCTACCGCTGTAGTCAGTCATGCTTTAGTTGCCACTGTCAAAATGTTTTCTAAGAATGCATAAACACACGCCAGTGGGGACAGAAAGCCAAGGAGCACTGGAGAAAGTCAATGCCTGGCATGCTACCTTCTGCAACGGCTAAACGCACCCAGAGCTGGCCCCAAGCCATTTGCTTCCTCTTGAAGCATAAAAACAAGCAAAGACTGCAAAAGCTCAGGCTCTCCCTTTAATCCTTTTCTCTTTCGGGGCAACAGTAGCTGGGGTCTTCTCTCGGTAAAAGGACGGGAACTGCTACAGTGCTTACATGCACCTGTGAAGGCTAGTTTTTCCTCCTCTCTTGTTTAGTTCTTCCCCCGTCAATTATACTGCTTATGAGATCTCCAGGGTACACGCTGCATCTGTGTCTTGTCTGTACACACAGAGTTCTTGTCTAATAAAAAAGGTGCCATATTATGTAGTCACTTTTCAGATAGGGTTGTACTTTAATTACTAGTATAAACTGGAATTTTATTTGGTGTACGAAGAAAAGATGATACTTTGAAATTAACTATGGTGCTAAGTAAACTAATAACGTCATAGATTTCCTAAGAATGAAGCCTAGACTTAATCAAAAGGGCCAACACCAGAGAAATTACTTTTTACATTTCGATTAAATCTATTTGAAAACCAGCAAGGAAAATGCAATATACATTGAGAGAAGAATCCAATAGAATAACATTGATTTTGCATCATATATTAAGATAAAAAAATAGACAATGTGGAAAAATGTATTTTGAGCTAAAATTGGCTGAAGAAGAATAATCCTGAGATCTCAAAGGAATTCATCCCCCACACCCTAAAAAAAAAAGAGAAGGGGAAAAATGCAAAATAATTATAAAGAAAGCATTATTGTGTGAGAACTTTTAAAAAGAAAACATTCTAGTATTGAAAATATGATACCTTACATTTATAAGAAAGTACATAATAGAATTAATCTATATTTTTACAGTAGTTACATTCTAGAATCCCATTATTAAGTATTTCCCTCAACTACTGAGAAAGTACATAAAAATATAAACTAAATTGTTCTGAAACCGTCCTCCTGGCTCTTTGGGTTTGCAGACAAACAGAGAAGTACATATGATACAATCATAGAACCATAGAATATTTTGTGCTGGAAGGAACATTTAAAGCTCAACTAGTACAACGCCCCTGCAATGAGCAGGGACATCTTCAGCTAGATCAGGTTGTTCAGAGCTCCGTACAACCTGACCTTAAAGAATGCTTCCAGGGACAGGACATCTAAAACCTCTCTAGGCAACCTGTTCCAGTGTTTCACCAGGCTCAGTGTGAAAAATTTCTTCCTTATATCTAGTCGAAAACTACCCTCCTTTAATTTAAAACCATTACTCCTTGTCCTGTTGCAACAGGCCCTGCTAAAAAGTTTGTCCTCATCTTTCTTATAAGCCCCTTTTAAGAACTGGAAAGCTGCAATAGGGTCTCCCCAGTGCCTTCTCTTCTCCAGCCTGAACAACCCCAACTCTCTCAGCCTGTTCTCACAGGACAGGTGTTCCATCCCTCTGATCATTTTTGGGTCCCTCCTCTGGACCCGCTCCAACAGGTCCCTGTCTTTCCTGTGCTGAGGGCTCCAGAACTGGAGGCAGGACTCCAGGTGGGGTCTCACCAGAGAAGAGTAGAGGGGCAGAATCCTCTCCCTTGACCTGCTGGCCACGCTGCTTTGGATGCAGCCCAGGATATGGTTGGCCTTCTGGGCTGAGAGCGCACGTTGCCAGCTCATGTCCAGCTTTTCATCCACCAATACCCTCAAGTTCTTCTCAGCAGGGCTGCTCTCAATCCCTTCATCCCACAGCCTGTACTGATACCAAGGATTGTCCCTACCCAGGTGCAGGACCCTCCACTTGGCTTTGGTGAACCTCAGGAGGTTCATACAGGCCCACTTCTTGAGCTTGTCCAGGTCCCACTGGATGGCATCCTGTCCCTCAGGCTTGTCAACTGCACCCACTCAGCTTGGTGTCACCTGCAAACTTGCACTTGATCCCACTGTCTCTGTCATTGATGAAGATATTAAACAGTACTGGTCCTAATATGGAGACCCGAGGGACACCAATCTCCATCTGCATATTGAGACATTGGCCACTGCCCTCTGGATGTCACCATCCAGCCAATTCCTCATCCACCCAACAATCCAACTATCAAATCCATATGTCTCCAAGTTAGAGAGAAGGATGTTGTCAAAGTCCTCACAGAAGTCCAGATAGATGAGATTGGTAGCTCTCCCCTTGTCCACTGATGTGGTTACTTCATCATAGAAGGCCACTAGGTTGTTCAGGCAGGACTTGCCCTTGATGAAGCCATGCTGGCTGTCTCGAATGATGTCCCTGTCCTCTATGTGCCTTAGCGTAGCTTCTAGGAGGATCTGTTCCCTGATCTTCCCAGGCACAGAGGTGAGGCTGAGAGGTCAGTAGTTCCCAGGGCTCTCCTTGCTACCTTTTTTTAAAATGGGTGCAATGTTTCCCTTTTTGCAGTCACTGAGGACTTCACCTGAGTGCCAGGACTTTTTAAATGTGAGGGGGAGTGGCTTGGCAACTACAACAGCCAGTTCCCTCAGGTGGTCTTGAACCTGATCTTCTCTTACAGTGGGAAGGACTTTGCTCCTCCAGTCCCCATCTTGCAGACGATCCCCTTGAGAGGTGTGGGAAAAGAGACTGCCAGTGAGGACTGAGGCAAAGAAGTCCTTGAGTATCTCAGCCTTCTCCTCACCCATTGTTAGCAGTCTGCCGGACTTTTTCATCGGGGACAGGGCAGGTACGCTTTTTTTGACCTTCCTTTTCTGGCTGACATACCTTTAGAAGCCCTTCTTACTATTCTTTGCATCCCTTGACAAGTTCAGCTCCAGCCACACCTTGGCCTTCCTGACCCTATCCCTATGCAATTGTATGTGTATCATTATATATTCATATGCGAGTATTCTAAAAGTCAAAGAGAGCCTAATTGTCTATGAATATACAAGACAACAGAATTATCTCTAATGCTTATTCTTCTGATGTTCCCTACAAAAAACAGGTTGAAAGGATATTACAGTTGTGAAGTTATGCTTAGAATTCCAGAAATGCCAGCATGAAACTTTAATTTTAAACTTAGAGATGCCTCAGTAACTCATCTATTATGCCAAAATTTTTACATAAAAAAGGTAGAGTTAGGGATAGATGGACACCCCCATCCCCCATGATTTATAATCACCATAATGTCTTTGCTGTTCACATCAACAGCAACATGCAATGTCACCGTCCTGCAACTAAGGGTAACACACAGCGTAACACTACCATGTACCAAAACAGGCAAAGGGTACAAGCTACAATAAATAAAAAACTTGCTGCATGTAACAAATTTTCATATTTTATTTTCTTCTTTTACTGTACTTGAATCGCACCTGCCACAAAATTGTCTGCTAAGATCCTCACCATTAAAAACCATTGAACCTGCTGCTGCTGAGACCATTTATTTCTTCTTGCCTGCTTTTAGGCTTTGTTTTAGGACATGTTCTCTCCTTTCTCCTATAGGCCTCTTCACTCTGATTTGCAGAAACTAGTATCTTCACACTGCTTTTTCTCCCCTTCCCAGGTTTTGCTCTCAAATACCCAGTAAGTAACAGTGAGCAGGTGGAATCAGTCAAGCACCTCATGGTTCTACTGGTCTATGTTGCAGTTTTATCAGGATAAAAGGCTTAGGTGCACAACACTGTGCACTGTGCATAGGCTGAGAGCTGCACGGGTTTCAGCCTTCAGGAGGGACGGTAAATCCCTCCTGTGGCAACTAAATCTTTCAGTGAGCTGCATTGACACCCACCAATATGCAAGCCAGGGCCCTAGCTTCTGCTTTTGGTGGACACTGCATACTCACTTTTGCAACATTTATGTTCCTGTCTGTATCTAACTGAAAATATCCTTCCTTCCACCATGACTCCCTTTCCATTGCCTGGACAAGAGCTATGCACAATTTCAGCCAAATTCCTTCCCTTCTGTCCACAGTGAGACTTTGAATGTATACACTTGTAAAAGTTGAGAGCTTTTGGACTGCATGCTAAAATTGCTTCTTCTCTCTCTGCAGCCACTGAACACAATTTGCAGTTGTGTTCATATGCTGTGAATGGGCATAGAGATAACAACAGTGCCTGATCCTTTATATCATGAAGCTCAGAGAGGAACTTTGCCATGAAATTTCTGCTTTTAAGTAGTGCCTTATAAATTTGGGTAATAATTATCTAGTTACAGGTGAAGTTAGTCTTACCAAGGTGCAGAATATGATGATCCAACTTACACAATCTAGATTTTACTGTTCCCACTACATCTTGCCACAAATAAACAATAAACCATGCTACAGTTACTAATTTGTGATACATCCACTTAAGCATAGTCATTTTAAAATGCATTCATCTAAAACCTTACATGAAATTCTGTATATGGCATGTCCAAATTCATAAATTTTACCCTTGTTTTCCTTAAAAGTGATGGAAAGCAAGACTGCATTCTTACCACATATACTGCATTTAGTATCTTGTGAAATGTGGTCCAAGGACTGAAGTGCGATAGGATTTCTGAGATTCACAAAGATTAAGAAAATACCTCAGTCATCATGAGAGTGCCAGCTACTTAATGCTTAAAGCACCAATATGCCAAAAATAAATATAAGGCTTGAAACAAGAATTGGCGATCAGAGAGAATGTTGGGATAGCTCACACAACTGGAATGCTGCCATGGGCAGGTGCAGGGTCTGTAGGAAGGACAGGCTGGGAAGGTGAGGAGGGGACATCATCTTTTATGTGAGAGAGCAGTAGGGATGCATGGATCTCTGCCTTGGGACGGATGATGAGGTGGTTGGGAGCTAATGGGTAAGGATTAGTGGGCAGACCCTAATGTTAGGAAAAGTGTTTATGAAGGGTTAGGGAAGCTGACTGATGAGGAATGTGGGGAGAAAAAGGAAGCTTTCTACAGGCACATTGTCAGGAAAAGAAAGACTAGGGAAAATGTGGGCCAACTGCTGAACGGGTCAGGGATCTAGAAGTAAGGGACATGGGAAGGCCAAGGCAGTGAATGCCTTCTTCACCTCAGTCCTTAGAGGTAAAGCAATCTCAGGTCACTAAAACCAGTGGGAAAGACCAGGGCAATGAATATTTATCCTTGGTGGAGGAGGATCAGGTTAAAGAACATTTAAGCAGACTGGATATTCATACATCCACAGAACCTGACAGGTTGCACTAATGAGTGCTGAGGGAGCTGGCTCATGTCGTTGTAGGGCCACTCTCAAGTATCTTAGAAAGTCTCTGCAACTGGATGAGGTTCCTGAAGACTGAGAAAAAACAAATGTCATCCCTATCTTCAAGAAGGGCCTGAAGGAGGATCCAGAAAACTACAGACTGATCATCCTCACCTCAATCCCAGAGAAGGCGACAGGGAGCAAATAATCCAGGACAGGACACCATTTCCACACACTTTGAGGAAAAGAAGATGACTAGGAGTAGTCAGCATGGATTTATGAAGGGTAAATCATGAGTGACCAACTTGATAATCTTCTACAATGAAATGACTGGCTTAGAAGATGAGTGGTAAGTAGTGGTTTGCTGTGTAACTCAACTTCAGCAAGGATTTTGACATTTTCATCTGTAACATCCTCAGACAAACTGATGAAGCATGGACTACAAAAATGGAGGTGGACTGAAAACTGACTGAACTGCCAGGACCAAAGGGTTGTGGTCACTGGCACAAAGTCCAGCTGGTGTGAGGTGGTCACTACTGGTACACTACAGGGTTTCAGACTGAGTCCAGTACTGTTTAACAACTTCATTAATGGCCTAGGGATCGTAGGATGAGTGCAACCTTAGCAAATCTGCAGATAATATGAAACTGAGGTGAGTGCTGCTATAGGGACCTAGACAGGCTGGGAAAATGGGCCAACAGGAACATCAGGACATTCAAGAAAGGAAAACGGCAAGTCCTGCACTTGAGGAGAAATAACCTCCCACAACAGCACAGGCTGAGGTCTGACCAGCTGGAAAGCAGCTTTGACAAAAAAAGGCCTGGAGGTCCTGGAGGATGAGCAGACCATGAACCAGCAAGTTGCCCTGACAGCAAAGGCCAACAGCATCCTGCGCTGCTATAGAGACAGTGTTGCCAGCAAGTGGGGGGATGTCATCCCCTCCTCTCTGCTCAGCCCTGGTGAGACACATCTGGAGTACTGTGTGCAGTCCTGGGCTCTCCAGTGCAAGAGAGACATGGACATACTGGAGTGAGTCCAGCAAAGGGCCACAAAAATTATTAAGAGACTAAAGCATCTCTCATACAAGGAAAAGTTGAAAGAGCTGGGAGTCTTTAGCCTGAGGAGGAGAAGGCTCAGGGAGATCTTATCACTGTATAATTCATATTATATATATAAAAAATATATATTATCATATATAAAAATATGTATTTTTAATATATATATATCATGTATATAATAAAATACCTGATGGCAGAATAAAGAAGATGGATCCAGACCTCTCTCAGTGGTCCCCGGCGATAGGAGAAGCAGCAATGGGCACAAATCAAAATACACAAAATACCATTTAAACATAAGAAGAAACTTTTTTTACTGTTGAACACTGGAACAGGTTGCTCAGAGAAGCTATGCAGTCTCCATCCCTGGAAACATTCATCTTGACTGGACATGGCCCTGAGCAACCTGCTATAGCTGACCTGTTCTGGGCAGGGGTGGGACTGGGTGCTCTCCAGAGGTGCCAGTACAGCCTCAATGCTTCTGCAGTTCTGTGGTTGGAACCTCAGTGATGGTAGCACAGTGCAGCCACAGACCAAGAATTGTCCACACTGTGCTGCTGCCAATATGGTCTCAGCAGGAGAAACAGGATCTGAAATTTGTATTTCGGAAATATGAGGAGCACATGGAATAGTACCTGTAGTCTTTCATTTTACACATAGGGTGCTTTGAGCAAACTCAGATAGCACTTGGAGGAAAGGGTTTAGCCTGTAGAGGGATGATAGAATAATTTTTTTCTGCCTCTGTCTTCTAACGGCAGTCTGAGCCACTTTTCTTGACCGTTCACTTTTTGCCTTGAGTTCTGGCCTTTGCCCTTCCCAGATGCTGTGGCAGGGGACACAGTACCCAGGCCTCCCCTGTGCTGGCTTGCCTTCTGCACTGCCACCCCACGCTCCTGCCTGGCATTCCTGTGGCCGGCAGCCCGGTGAGAGGGCTCTGCACACCCAGGATGCCCCTGCTTACCCTGGTTCACAGGTACCCACATGGCTGGTCCTGCACTACTGGGGTCCCTTGCTGAGGAACCTCATGCAATGCTCTCAGCAGCTTCACCCCTAGGGTGATGAGCCAAGGTTATGGAGCAGGCTGCTGGCAGCAACCACACTTGCCCTGATTATCAAGCTGTTGGAAATATTACTTCTGCTCTTCCTGCCTCCTCCTCCTTTAAACAAGCACCAGGTTTGTCACAGTCCTGCAGCCCAAGTCCCCCAGTCAGCCTCTTGGGACAGCCCTTTTGGGCAGTCACAGCCCACCTTGCTTGACCACTGTTGCTGGGACAGACATTTCACGGCCCTGCAGCCACCATCAGTGGCCAAAGCCAGTATCTTGACCCGCTCCCCACCACCACACACCAACCCATGCCTGGCTTGCTGGGGTGCAGCTCAGAGCCAGCAAGAGGCAGCAAGGGCTCCCACAAAGACTGATGTGCCCAAAGCTGCCCCCACGTCAGGCAGCGTGTGGTAATGCAAGTATTTGCAAGGCAGCCTATAAGCCTGTGGTTTGGACACACAGCAGTCATGTTAGCTCTGCGTACTCTGTAGGATCAGCCTCCAGGATAGGTATCACAGGGCAGTGAAAACACGCTGAGGAACCCCACAGAGCCTCAGTCAGGTCAATAGGACTCTGCCTGCATAGAAGGGGCCAGGCACTTTTGAGCCTTTTTACATGCTTGCAATTTTGGATGCTACCAAAAAGAAAAAATAAATCCCAAAATAGCAATGGATTTTAAGCTTTAGTACGTAACAGGTTTTTACTTCGACAGATTTGATCGTACAAATTATGAAAGAAATGAAAATACACATAAGAGGTTTGAATAAATGTTATCTCTAGCCTCACTGCAATGGAGGAAAAAAGTGTCATGCAAAACTGCACATATTTACACCAAAAGCAGGCCACAATGCACTTGATTGTATACCACAACTCCCACTGCAAATTTGTTTTTTCATAACATTGTATATGTTTGGCTAACTGACTCAGTATACAAAGCTTTATACCACAAACAAAGACTGTTTTTTACAAATGCCAAACCTATCAAAAGACCCTAGACTGGTTTACTTTAGCCCAGCCTTGTGATGAAGTATCCCCATTTGACTTCAACAAAGAAGCCAGATCTATGTAAACAAGTGTATGATTTGGTTTATAACTGCATGCTGAATCTAAATTCAGATCTACTAGGCATATGTTCTTGAGGGTGGACAGTTGTATTAGAGAAGTTCTCTGTTATATTTTTAATTCATCTGCAAAATTACCCACTCATGGAGTAGGCAGTACAGTTCTCACAGAGAGTACTGTGTGTTGAATTCTCAGAAAACATTCATTTACTATTTCAGCTGTCTGAACTTTTTTTCTAGAAAGGATGATGCTCATTTGGTCTTCCGAAGCCCAGCCACAGCCTGGTGAAGGCAAAGACTTGCACTAACGCCACAGGACAACAGAATGCAGAAAGTGACAATTAATTACTTTATCCTTTGTCACTGTCTGGAGTGGATTGGTTTAATCAGAACAGGTCAACAGGATAATTCCATCCAACCCACTTGGTCTCTTCTGCCATGGTCTTTGAGCATAAGGGAGAAATTTTAAAGCCTCATGTGTTGCCAGAGAGCTGAACACCTTCTCTGGTTTCTGTACAAAATCCAGTGCTTAGACTCAGGAACCTCTGGCATTGCCACACCTACAAAGGTCATCAATTTGGCACCATTTCCTGACATTAGGAAGTTGGAACAATTTGGTTTTTGTAAAAATTGTTTAAATAGCTACCCTAACTTTGGTTAAACAACTACAAACTCTGAATTCAGTAATCAAAGGAATTTCTTCCAGGATTAGGGCTGGAGGTTTTAGTAATTTTCTTAAAGAAAAGCGGATTCTCAATGGCTGGTATAATCTCAGATTCTGCATGGCAACCAAATAAATCTGTGTTTGTTTATTTAACATACAACATGGTTTATCATATACCTACTCAGTGTTTTTTACATTTGTTACATCAGATAGTGAAGAATGATTAATTTCTTTTATACTGGATTATTTTTACTCATTATATAGGTAGAGCTGCTCTAGGAATATATCTCAATAGCGTTTTAAAAATCATTGCTGATACTTCTGTGTATGATACCGGTTTATTTTAGTGTAAACAAACTGTAAGAGACTTTAAATACTGATTAACATGTCAAGTTTCTAAATTAACTATGGATGTGCCTACTACAGCATTTTAGTTCATATCAACAGTGGATTGTTGTCACCTCCACTTACCATGCTTTGATTCTATTCATGATGCAGTCTTGGTGCCTGCAAACTTCATGTGCCTTTCCAAGACACCTTACCAACACAACCAAACTGGGAGATGCATTCCGCGAGTGCACATAATATGTTCCAGTTCCTAATGCAGATGCATAAGCCTCAACTCAGTGAGTGGGCTGCACCTCCTTAAGTCCACCAGTGTATAGCAAGCACAGAGGTAGCAGCAGAAAGCTCTCAGTATGCACAGCATATGCCACATCCTGAAGAGCTTTTCATGCACAGAAAAGGCCAGGTGTCACCAGTTTTACACCTGTTCTTTACAGTCAGTTCTTACCATCTTGTTCCTTCCTCATCCCTGCAAATGATGGTATTGTCCAAGGCTTTTGTCTTGAATTGTCAACAGAGTGCCACATGGAAAACTACAGGGAATCCAGGAAAGTGCACTTGTAAAACATGTAGACAGAGAGCTCGCAGAACCAGGAGGATACCAAACTGATGGTCTGACAGTGATCATCTCATCAACCACTGATGAGAGTAACAGCAGCTAGATGAAGTAATTTCTATGTGGAAAAGATATAAACTGAAATTCATCAGAACCCAGGACTTCCAGAGCAGCATGGCAGTACTGTCCACATAACAGAGGGCATACGCAACCATGAAGTGGGCACACTACTGAGCCTCCTGCCCAGAAAAGCAGTGTGGCCGTCTGTTCCCACCCCATGGTCAAGCATGCAGGCTGCACTGGTAGCTGACTCACTAAAAGGAGAAAAGGGAGTCTTGGTTCCTCAACTATCTGGGTACAGATTGATAGAGGAATCCTGGCGTTCCTGAATGAACAGCAAAGACATGTAGCCAGCAGGTTGAGGGAGAGGATTCTGCCCCTCTACTCTGCTCTGGTGAGACCCCACCTAGAGTACTGCATGCAGCTCCGGAGCCCTCAGCACAGCAAAGACATGGACCTGTTGGAGCGGGTCCAGAGGAGGGATGCAAAAATGGTCAGAGGGATGGAACACCTGTCCTGTGAGGACAGGCTGAGAGAGTTGGGGTTGTTCAGCCTGGACGTGAGAAGGCTCTGGGGAAACCTTACTGCAGCCTTCCAGTACTTACAGAGGCCTTATAAGAAAGACGGGGACAGACTTCTTAGCAGGGCCTGTTGCAACAGGACAAGGGGTAATGGTTTTAAAACTAAAGGAGGATAGATTTTGACTAGATATAAGGAAGAGACTTTTCACACTGAGGGTGGTGAGACACTGGCACAGGTTTCCCAGAGAGGTGGTAGATGCCTCATCCCTGGAAAACTTCAGGATCAGGTTGGACAGGGCCCTGAGCAACCTGCTCTAGTTGAAGATGTCCCTGCTCACTTCAGGGTGGGTGGACTAGTTGACCTTTAAAAGTCCCTTCCAACCCAAACTATTCCATGATTCTGTGATTCTGTGAGACTCCAGGATGCTAACTGAAGAAGATAAGACAACATAAAAAAGCATATACTGTTCATGCAAACAGCAAGAGACTGACCCTACGGTCCAAGACAACCTCACCCAACCCTATGAAAAACCAACTAATTATTAGGCATTTGGAGAACGTGTATATGACACATAGCTGGACTACAGGTATGCAGATCACCAAGCAAGAGGGGACATCCACATCATGAGAGAGAGAGGTAGAAAATACTCAAGAGAGCAGTGAATGATGTGTCATGGCTGTAAGATAGCATAAGATTAAGTGTAAGATTCTTATGTGTACTCGTATCTACCAATTAGGTACATAATAAATAACTAATTTACTTAAGCAGAATTGCATGGTGGTCTGTGTATTTACCACAGTATCCAAAAGAACCATGACAAGCAGCCAGACAGTGTAGCCTCTAGATCTGCACTAAGTTGCTTATCCCTTAACATCAACATTTATATGTATTTCCTTTGCTTTCTCCCCTTCATCTTGAGCACTCACAAGAACAGAAAGGATAGAAACCAATGGGACTAGCCTTCAGAGAAAGCAAAAAGGCTTGTTTCTTCATGTAACAGACTGTTGGCTCTTCTTGACAAAAGGCATTGCAAATGCAAAGCTTAGATGAGCTTAAGGGGAGACTGGACAAATTCTTGGAAAAGATTCCCTGAAGGTTACAAAAAAGACACATGATGCAGGGTTCAGAAAATCCTGGTCATAGAATGCATGACCTGCAAATGGTCATAGGCTGGCAAAGTTAACAAGTGAAATGCACATATATGCGTATTCTTGCACTCCTCTAGGCATTAACTTATACTAACTGGGCCAATAAGAATACTGGATTAGATGTACCCATGGTCTGAATCCGTTCTTACACGTGATTGCTCTTAGACACTTTACTTCAGTATTTTGTATTTCATAAGATCTATATTGTGCCCTCAAATCATGCAACTTTATGTGTCTGTCTGTGTGGAAAGAACAAATCAACCCTAATTCAAGCCTTGGCAGAAATTTAAAACATACACATATAAATATGACTATCCTTCTTACCTTGAGACAGTATATTTGCAGAACATTTTAGTCTATACCACCATTTCAGTCTATAAATACATGATCACTAGCTGTGTCACAAAGAGGTTAGTAGCTACCTTTGTAACAGGGAAATTATGTAATCACTTCAATGTTTTGAATGCTTCCATCAAACTGTCCTTCAACTTTACAACAATTACCACAGCCCACCCTCTTCATCTTGCCAGAGAAATCTACATGCAAATGACAACCGACACAATAGAAAAACCGTAGAGTATCAAGAAGTAAAAAACTGATGATCAACCCTTTCTTTAGCAACATGGATGAGATGAACATTGCTAATACTTTACCATGGAATTGAGTCACATCACTCTGGCAACAATTTTCTGGTAAAGCTACTCAGTGTTCAACACCCCTTTTTGTCTTTTATATTGTTCACATGAAATTTAAAATTCGATGAAAACACAAACCCTCAAACTTTTCAATGTACTATCAGCTAAATTAAACTACCTGTATTTGCTGGATAGATAGAATGAAAGATGCTTATCAAAGTATCTTTTACCTTCAAATGAATCGACTGTTTAAATGCATTGCTATGTATTGTTATTAAATTAGATTGCTTATGATTGTGTATTTTCTTAGTGTTTCTGATTGATTGACAAGGCTACTGTTGCAAGCAAGTGAGTGTGAGCTCTTAGAACACCCAGACATCCACTGATCTTGAAGATCCCAGCAGAGCAGTTACTGGTTTAGCATCTCAGGAAGACAAGGTTCCATGGTAGGAAGACATAATTTCAGCTGTAGAATGCACAGTTTTATTAATTCAAGTCTGTTCTGTTACAGACTTAAAGCTCCATCAGTTAAGGTTTTATTTTTATATGCTTATAGTTTTAAGTATTTTTTTTAAACAGTTCTTATGGCTACTATGGTTACAGGGGGTCCTGAAAATCACAGTAAATCTACTGGTATTTTAAAAATGCTTCTGTGGTATAGAACAATTTTGATCTGTTCCTTGTAAGGACAGGTGTAGTAGAGTGGTTTTAGGGTATATGAGGCAAACATCAGGTGCTTACAGTGACAGATATGAGAAAGATGTAAAGATTTTTAAACCATGTGGTGGTAACAGAATACATGAGCATACAGACCAGTACATAGGAAACAGTCATGAGGGAATTATGTGGTTTACGTGGATTACAGGCGAGCATCACTGGCCACACAGACAGCAGCAGCTATATATACAGCTGCGGAACTACTTTGCAGGTTAATAAAGATGTGCAGATAGGGATGCACTGGGACTACAAAGATACACTGTAGTGGCATTGTACATTAGCCAGAACAACCACCTACACCAGTTCCCCAAGCAGACACCTAGAACAAACAAAGACACAAGCTGTCAGGAGGAAAGCAGCCGGTATTCACGGGTGTGTGTTAGCACCGCACCCACGGTCCCCATGGCCCCACCGCCTGCCCAAGGGCCGAGGCCCATCGGCGCTGCAAGGCCAAGTGGACTCAGGCCGGCCACCGGGCGCCCCAGGGCCTTGGCTCTGCCACATCGCAGGCTTGTGCTCCTTCCCGCCGCAGGAGTCCAGGGTGGGCAGGGCCACCGCGGAACCACAGGTCTGCGGGCCCGGCCGCCGCCGTCCCTCCCGCCCTAAAATGGCGGCAGTCGTGCAGCTCCCCCACCGCCAGCAGCTCCTCGCTGCCATTTTCCGAGGGAAGGAGGCGTTAGGCGCCTGTGACAGGCGGCGGTGGGAGGGGGAGAGCAGCTGGGCCGAACTTCCTGCCCGTCCCGCCTGGCGGCGGCTCCCCCGCCCGCCGGCGAGCACTGCTCGACCCCCGCGGCGGCGAGCGCGCCGCAGCCGCGTCCCCTCTCCCCGCCCGCCGGAAGTGGCGTCAGGCGGCCGCGGACCCGGCCCGGGCAGCACCCGCGCCGCCACGCCCCTCGCCGCGGGTCCCGGCCTCCAGCCGCCTCCGCCGCCGGCAGCCTCGCCACACCTGCTTGCGCCCGCCCACACCGGCGGCCCTGGCGCGGCATAAAAGCCGAGGCGGTGCCCGGTCTGGTTGAGGTGGTTGCTTCTGCTTGTCTTGGCGTCGTCTCTTAGGACAAGCTCCGCCTCTTCCGGGCCTCTACGGCTGGGCCGCCGCCTCCTCCTCCCTCGCTTGCTCTCCCTTTTGTGAGTTATAGCAACCGTTGCCTTGTGAATCAAGCGCCATAGTCACCGTAGTCCTGGCGACTGTTACCCATCAACAACAACCGCTCCTCTCCTGCTCCTCCTCCTCCTCCTGCTGCTGCTCCTCACCCCCTTCCTCATCGTCACCCACAACAACAACAACAACAACAACAGCCACCTCCAGCAGCAACGACAGCGGGAACACCGCCACAGCCCGCCTCAGCCCAGGTGAATATGCTTGTCGGGCGCACGCCGGCCCTCCCTCCGCTCTCCCTCCCCCAGCCGCTGCCTCCCCCCGCCTCGCAGCATCCGGGCCGGGGCTGCTCCCTCGGGCTGCGCGGTTGGTTGCGGTGCAGCGAGGGGGACGTGGGTCGTCGTCCCGGCTCCCCCGCTTTTTTCTACCGCCTCCCCCTCCCCGTCCCTCTTCCTTGTCCTTCTCCCGGCTTGCCCCCGCTCCTGCCCCGCTGCCCCTGGGTGTACTTTGCGGTTGGGTGGGGAGCGCGTTCTTGAGAGGGGCCGTTGGGATGGGGGTGTCTGTTGGGCGGGGAGGGGAGCTGGCCGCGTGCGAAGTGAGGAGGAGGAGAGGCTTGGCGATGATGGGGACGGAGGCACGCTTCTGGGATCGGCAGGACAATTGCTTGGATGCGGTGGGTATGCACCTTACTCGGTCTCTCGGTTTGCACGGATGGGGCGAACGTAGAAATCGGGGAACGGGGCTCCGGCCACAGTGTAAGGTTACTTACTTTAAACCCGAAGAAGACCGTGGGAGTGGGAAGAAAGATGCAGCCAGAGACGGATCCTGTAGAACACCAAGAGCAGGAGGTGTTTTTCCCCTTTCACTTATGTAGGGGCCTTCTTCTGATTTGACGCGACTGCTAAATGTTGCAGATTTTTGAGAACTTGCTCTGTCTTTTAATGATGCTCTTGTGCTGTAGATCATATCAGTCACTTTTCTGTGCTTTATGTAGCCATGTAATTTTTTTCTTTTATTCATAATTAGTGTTTCTGCTTCTTTTAGTGTAAGCTGTATTTAATTTGTATTGTTTTTCTTGTTTGTTTGATTATTTGATACCACCACCCATATGCACACAGAGTAGCAGGGTTTTTTTGCTTCTTGCACTCCTGCAGGGGATTGTTATTTAAATTATACTTTCATACTGCCAGTGTAGTATTGAACACTGCATGTGTAGATCTAGCTTATGCTCATGTGGAGACAATCCATTTCAATTTCCTTAAACTCTCCACAATGAAGGAAATTCAATATACTGACTGCAAGTTTGTGTGCTGAGCAGCAAAGAAAGCAGAAAACAAGAAATAGTAGTAAAGTCTTTGTGAATTTTGTTATTACTGTATTTCAAAAGTACGTTCAGAAAAGAGGGAAGAGGCAGCTTTTTCCCTCTCAAGGAGCTGTAGTAGAAATCGTGTTATTTACAAGGATGTTTTTATTTATTTATTTTTAATCCAAAATGCTTGTTTTCTTCATCCTTCTTCTGACTGCCTGTTAAGATTTAAAGATTTGTGTTGTCGGTGGCGTTAAATCATACTTTGTATACTTTTTAAAATTCTTCTGGATAAATTGATTTTTTGGCATCTATTGCGCTAATGAAAGTATCTCTTACCATTTCTGTATCCAGTTGCACTTTTCCCTTTGGCTTGTCAAATCATGTGTCGTTGTGGCAAGCTTTTTTCTTTTTCAAGTGATGACTTATTTCCTTATTGCTTTATTTAGTAAAATAGTTAGAGAAGATTATATTCTTGTTTTTAATTTAAATCCTACATTTTAATTGTATATACACTTTCTCTATTCTTTCATATCTGTAGAACCCTGTGTAAAATGCAGGGTTTCTTACTACAATTTCAACAGCAGTGTGTTTGTCTCACATTGGAACTACCAGCAAATGTGACGGGCAATTTTTCCAAGCAGCTATCCCCTACAAAATGTGCTAAGCAGTTAGTGCATTGTTGATATTAATATTTCTTGAGCTAAGGCATATTTGATCTTTTTTTTTTTTTTTTTAGTGTATATTTCATGGGACAACAAGAACTTGGAAAATACATTATTTTGAGTAATAACCAAAGGTCTCTATGTTGCCATCTTTTTATGGTTTTACTCAAGATGAAACCACTGAGTGCTAATTTTCTAGGTCCTGCTGTCAAATAAGTTCTAAAGACATGAAAAGAATTTCCAATGTGAGTTACAGTACTGTATCAGTTGTATGGCACGTTTAAATCTTAATGCATTTGTTATTAGTTTTATCGGGTGGTTTATATGATTCATTGGTTGTGAAGTCATTCCTGGCATCTACTATTATTGGAAAGAGAAGATGTCAGTTCTGCACCATGCCTTTCTTGAGTAGCCCTCTTGCAGCGGGACAGAGTACTACTCGGGATGGCATTCATCCTGCGTGTTGAAATCGGTCTTTGCAGACCATGTACCCAGACCCCTGGTAGCAAAGGAAAGTGTGTGCATAGGCTGTGAGACAGACTTTCTGTTTTAACTCTGCGAGGGTACAGAAGTTTCTTAAAAATTGGATTAAAAGTACATGATTTTGTCTAAAAATGAAGACTTTTTTTAGTACTATTTAGCCACATTTTGTTTAAGCAGTGACTGCAATTTGGACAATAATAATGCAGCTGTAATCACCTCTTTCAGTATTGTGGGCTTGACTGAGAAAAGTATTGACTCTTTATTCTCTCTGAAATGTGGTAATGATCACAGATGAGACCTGCCTTATGCAATCTGATTCCCTAATGCCCGCAGCTATCAAAATAGTTGGTGTTTGTGATGCTAACCACTGTTTGAAAATGAGGTGGCTTGTTATTTTTTGTATTCATTGGTTTTCAGGACTTGGACTGTGTAACTATCTGAGTTTCAGCATATCCTAATGAGTCTTATCTGGATCATATGCTCTGTTGTGTTGTTAGTGAGCTAACCTACATTGTGCTGCTGTGGAGAAACCCTTTCAGTAATGTAGTGTAGGTAAATGAAGTGGGAATCAAAGGTACAATGCTGTTGAGTTTAAAGTCAGGGTGCTTTCTTTGATAATTAGGCTCGGTTTTGTTAGCACTCTCCCATTTCTCATTACTGCCTGATATGGTAGTTTGTTAACTGCAAAACTGTCTATGGAAAGAAATGTTGCTGTTTCTTTTAATTTACTAAACTTTACATTGAGAGGGAAGGTTAACTGTTTTCTTCTCTTACTTGAAATGTAAGTATCTAAAATGCAATATCACTGCGGTTCCTTTTGGTGTTCTAGCTAGTGTTTCTGTTTTTCATGCTTTACTTTGTCCTCTAATTGAAAGGCTTCCTTCCCTCTTAAAATATTCCATATTAGTTGTATTTTTACCTGCAGTCTCCAAAAGCTTACTAGCTGCAGGCATTGTCATGTGGAATACTTAAAAAATGAATAGGCTTTTAAAAAATATAAGGTATATGACTCTCAATGTCCTTTTTATAAAGATTATTTTCCCTTGAAATGACATGTGAATGCATCACAAATACAGATAGAATAAAAAATAAGTTTTCAGTGGTACTATAGTGTCCTTGTAGTTGGAGTTCCATTTCAAAATCAAACTCTTTGTCAAAAAAATGTATTAAAAACATATTGCTTTTTATATTCTAAAGTATGGATGGAACTACTTACTTTTTTACTAAGAATGAGGGCTGCAAATTTAATAAGGCTTTTGAAATGGATTGGCTAATGTTTAAGATGATGTTTTTCTGTTAGCCACAGGTTTATTATTTACATATTTCTGATAAAGTTGGTTGTCGATCATAACAATACTTCTCTTTTCTCACAGATGCTATGTATACCCATATTTTGGAAACTTAAGTAGCAGTACATATACTGATTTGGCTAAATCTAGTTTATTAGGGACAGATGGCTGATTTAAACAGGTGTCACTAATTTCTTGTTCATTGTGTTGAGACTTCCAGAGGTTTACAAAAGAGCTGACTAAAGCAGGTGGTGTTCTCCGCTTTTGTGATCAGCAGAATGTACTTTTGTAGGAAATCGTTCTCCCAGAGACTAGGTATGTTTTACTAGTTAACATGTCATATCAGAGTTTGAAGTGTTAAATATAGTACCATTATGTTATTTTAAAAATTTTTTTCTCATTGAACTTTTAAAGGAGATGTGACTATTAGCATGTGAAATTTAGTGGTTTATGACTGTGTGGACAGCTGCAGTCCTAATAATTTTCATTCTTGCAAGACCAAGATATATTGCTTGATGTAACATTTGGTTTCACTAAATTACTTACCTTTACTTTTTTCCTTGAATAATATTTTACTTATGAATATTTTTAATAAAAATTATCTATTAGTAAGAACACAGAATTATTTTCAAACTTCTGTCTTTTTTTTCTGGTGCCCTTCTATATTAGCACACCTATAGTTTTCTTTGGTTTTTTATAAATTTTATTCTGCAATAGTTATAATTTCCTCAGTTATAAAAGATTTTTAATAAGAAAGAATAAAATTTAAATTTGATTTCTAGCAATTCTTAGGCATTTTTGGTTTCTAAGCATTCCTTTTTTCTTTTTTTTTAAATTGTCTTTTTTATAACAATGACTGGTGCTTGTTCTTAGTTATTTTCTTTCTTGTAAAAGCACCAGAGGGTGCTATGCTATTTGAAATACAAAAAGAAAATTCTAAAAAATTTTTCATTGAAATACCCTGAAAATGTATATGGGACTTGAATAATTCTTACTGAAATTTTTTTACTTTTTTCTGTACATTGAGATGTAGCAAACATACTATTTTGGCAATATTATGCTAAAAATCATAGAAGAAACTGGCCGTTCCGTATCTGAGTATGTCTGTATATACACACTTAAAATACAATCCCTGTTCATTGAAAGAGAAGAAGTATTTATATGTAAATTATGTCTGTGTAGCATACAGCTAAAACAGTTTAAACTTATTGCTCATCTGAAAAGCTAGATAAACTTACCTGAAAGACGTATGCATTTTGGAGTGATGTTTATTGTATGTTATAGTTTTAATTTATAAGTCCATATTCACATCTTATGTAACTTGTTCATTTATAGCTGGATTATTTTTTTAAAAAAATGCGGTGCTGTTTATAGATTTTTTTTTTTTTTTTTCTTCTTACTTGATGAAACTGCCTGGATGAAACTGAGGTTGAAGCTTACCTGATTACTTCTGAATTGCAAAAGAGACAGGAGCTGTAGTTGGTTAGGACAGATATCTGTCTCTGTAAATCATTAGTTCTGGGAAAGAAAAAAATCCAACCCCTCAAAAAAATAAGCCAAACCCCCAAAACAAACAAAAAAACCCCAAAACCCAAACAAAACCAAACTCCAGTATAAAAGTAGTATCCTTAGCATATTTAAGAATACCACTATGTTTTATTTCAAAAATCTCTCTACAGGTATATGAACCTGACAGATTAGAATTTCATTGCTGTAACTTCTGTAGTTTAATAATACATATTGTTTTTCCATACACTGTAAGATTAATAAGGCAGTGCTTTTTTGTGTGTGTGGATGGATAATGGCATCTAGTTCAGTATAATTTCCCTTTGGAAGCATATGAAAGGGTGTGGGCTGGAGGTGTCATAGTGTGCAAAACCAAGCAATTTAAGGTGTACTATCTTTGTTGTTTATCCTGTTCCAGCATGGTAAGTTGTTTGACTTCGGTCCCCTAACTTCAGATTAGTGGCCCAAAATCAAGAGGTGGTGGATGGACTCAAATGTGAGTTGTATTTAATCAAGGAATCTCCTGTCTTACAACATAAATTTTAATGAAGCTAAGAAGTTTAAATTCTTGCAATTCAGACTTCCTCTGTAAATTCCTAACTTATAAGGCAATGCTATGTGAACACCAAAGATTGTGTATTAATCACTAAATTGAGTGTACTTGTAATATTTGTGACTTCTATTCATTCATTAATGAGAGGAAAAAATATAGCACTATTTTTAAAGGTGATTTCATCCACCCATGGACCCAGTACATTGTGTATGTCTCAGCTTCTTAGACCTTCTCTGAGTAAACAGTTTCTTTAATTCTTTCATTTTCTTCTTATTGAAGTCTTATTTCAAATAACCTTATAAGGTCTTTAAGGCAAGAACCATGTCTTTAGAATTTTGTTCAGGCTTTGGATGCCGCCACTACAACTAAAGACTCAAAGCCACGTTTACTGTTTATCTGCCACGCAAATGACCTCTCTCTTCTGTTTTATTACCTCATAATTAATGTAACTGTGTTTTCTCTTACATACCACCTCATGGATGTTTTCTAAACACTTAAACTCAGTGTAGTTAAATCATGCAACATTGCAAAGTAGAAATAGAAACAAGGAAATTGTTAAAAGTTGCAGTATGTCACTTTGCAGGTGCTATTGAGTCAGTTCATTCTACTTCAGTTAAGGTATTCTGTTTTCTTGTTTGGCTACTCTTTTTTCTGTGTTGTTAACTATACTTCCCTTACAAAGAATTGGAAAAGCATGATAGGATTCTAGGTCAGAATTACTTACAACACAGTTGTTTAAGGTTGAAGATAATTATTTATCAGTGCTTCCGTGATAGCAATAAAATAAATTTTTAGCGAGCTAAATTTCTAGTTCATGTCTACTCAATTTTCAGGTGATGCATTGGGTGTTGTTTCTGGAGTACCTTTGGTCTGATTTTTCTTCCACCACCCCAAAAGTGTACCTAAAGTCAGGGGGAGAAGGGGGAGTAGTCTTGCTTACATAGCTCCCTTAATCCGACAACGATTATAGGCTATCTGAAGGGTTTACTTGCTTTTGGATTAGATGAGCAGGATTGTGAATTTGAGTTAACGCCCTTCGGTGTGACCTGTTGCACACTATACAGAAAGCATTTACAAAAATTGCTACTGGTTTGTGTAGCCTCATCTAAACAAAATGAGATACTATTACTTGAGCTTTTTCTTCCTTATCTCTCAGTAGTGTAGTGTTCTGCTCTGCGAACAGCTGGGAGTGCAATTTGACAGTGCAAGTCAGTTGAACTACAAAAAGTAACTAGTATTTACTAAGGAGGACTAAGTCTACTCATTATAGGTAGGTGAAAGCAAAAATGATGAAATAATTGTAGTTCTCTTGCCATTGGAGGGAGTGGTGAATATCTGTCATGTTAAATGTCGCATAAATGTGAAGATTCACCTTCTATTTAACTGCTGGAAAAAGTTCAGAATTCTCCATCTAGAGCCCTAACTGACTGTTTTCAAAAAAAGTTGTATTCTTAACCTCTTTATTGTTCTGTAGCTTGACATAAACAGGAGAGACAACAGTTACAGGTTGAAGGAAGAATGTTTCTTACTCTACATTTTTGTTGATCAGATGTACACTGTAGATCTTCCATTAGGAAGATCATGTGGCTGTACACAAAGAATTGTTAATTTGTATTTCTAGTTAAGTTTTTACATACTATGTTTATTATTAGGATTCAGTGTTAATTACTTTGGGCCCCTTGGAGAATTTGGAAAGATACAGTAATGAAAAAAACTTTCCTTAAAACTACTTTCCTTAATGAAAAGCCCATGCTTCCTTTTCAAAGTGTTTTTTATGAAGCGAGTTGTTCTGTAATCACCTTTTTTAAACTAAATTTACTCAAAATTTCTGATTAAAAAATCTAAAATAATTTAATGATCAGATCATACACATTTTACAGTTGTTATAGAAAGCTAATATTTTAACTAAATATCTATAGCTCTGTGGACTGTTACACAAAACTATTTAGATTACTTCTGCAGAAAGGTCTGTCTGTATTCAAAGTTACATTAGCTTTGGCTAGTGAGGAGCAGTTGAACTAGCTGCATAGTAGCTGACTTTTCAAATCAATAGTTACATGAAATTAACATGCTAGTTTGAGCATGTGGTAGCTAATGTCATGTGGGTTTCTGTTCAGGATCTTGTTTACTCCTATTTTATTTGGTCCACTCTGTTAAACCACTTCAACTGAGTTGCAATTTGCAAGAGAGTTGATAAATAACTCTTCCATATTCATTTTATTGTTTTCTATCGGATTCAATGTTTTTCCATTGACTAAATCTATTATGTTTTTAACTCCTTAGAGTTGATTCTGTGTAATAGTAATAGCAATTCCATGTAACTTCAGGGAAGATTATTCTGTGTACTTTCTGAAAGGTGTGAAAGCTTTTCTGTAAGCTATACCATCCTTACAGGTTTTTAGGGAGTAAAACATCCTTAGCTTTAGAATGGAGATATGTAGCACAAAGTATGGTTCCATTCCCTTTGTGGAAATCCTTTTATGCTCAGGTTCTGGGTTTTGAAATGAGGCAAGTGTGAATTAGTGAAGATGAAAGCACAACTCCTCATGGTATTGCCTCTTTCCAGCTTTCCAGGTGCTTTCTGACTGAAGGTTGTCCTGAGTTGATCTGTTTTTATCCAACTCTTTTAAACTCCTTTGTACTGTAAGGAGCATAGTCCTGGCTGGGTATTTCAAGCAACAATACTGGGCAGGTAAATTTGTAGAGGTTTTGGTGCTTGAGTCTGTAGTTATGTGGGGATGAGGGAAACTTAGGGCTTTTCAAACCTCAAGCTGGTTCACAGAATTCGGGTTTTGTGGCTGAAGGACATTTTGCTAGCAAACATATCAAACTAAGGAAAGGTTCGTTTGCAATAGGCTGAGAATTACAGTTGGTCCTACAAAGCAAGAGCATAACTTACCATACAGGTAGTGATTCTGGTTTATGGAACAGAGCTGCTTCTAGTATTTTAAAGGCTGTGTTTTTATGCTGGTTCAGTTGTAGCTGTTTGGTGTGTTGGTTTTTTTTTAATGCTGCTGTTTTAAGTCATCCAGATGGTCCATAGTCAAACAGTATAACCTAACAAACTTGTGTGGTCTGGTATTCAAATTTCAGTTACCATCTTATATCAATAGTTGTTGGGGAGGCAGGTCTTACTAAGATATAAATTTCAGGTACTAAAATTACCTGCCATGATCCTGATATGAGCCACTGAGTCAAGTTTCCTGTCTTTAACAGGCTTTAAGGTGTTCAGTATCTTCACTGGTTGTACTTAGTTTAGTATATATTTCTCCTGATTGAATTCTGAAGAAACTGATATTCCTTGACTTAAGGGAAGAGCTAGACAGAGGATCATGACTTCAGTGCTGTGACCGACTTTTGTCACCTAATGAAGATAATTCTTCACGTGGCCTTGGGTCACAAGTTGTGTATCACAAACATGTTTCAGGCAACTGAGATGAAGGGGAGTTTTAGGATTACTTTGCATGTGGAAGACTGCTTTTTAAGGGTTCTACTGCTTGATTTCAAGATGACATATTAGATTTTTTGGTTGGGACCTGGAACAACTCAGTCCTGTGAATCGCAGCAGCTCTTAATGGCTTGTGTCCACAGCACAGTCGTAAGCCTGGGATACTCAAAAGTTGCTGTGTCAGCATAGTTGTGTTGTTGGCTACATGTTGTATCAAGGACAGTAACATTTCAGACAGCTGAATTTCTTGAAAGCTCAATATAAAGCTTGATGATGACCATCTGTAGCCCACTGAAATAAGGTTAAGCTGGAGCTAGCAGTTCATTTTTTTCCTTACTGAAAATAACTAAGGCTTTTAATAAAGTACAAGATTTTCTTCCCATGTTTTTTAATTGGGAAAAGATACAATGTCCAAGGCAGAAAACCAGATGTATCTGGCAGATAGGAAGTTGGGAGTTGTGTTTTGGTCATTTATGGTAAAGGAAAGGGTGTGGGTATGGAAGTTTCAATCAGAAATGCCAAAGTACTTGCTCTTTCTATACAACAAACTTTGGAACAACATAGCAGGGTTTGGCCATTAAAAATGGCTTGAAAATGTAATTGGGTGTTAATGATGGGGATTGAGATGTTGATTGATAGTATGTTAAGTTCTCTAATAAAATTAGCTGTGTCATCTCCATAAACCAGGTTGCCTGGTCGCAAGTGTAACTTTGTTTTATAGTTATGCTTCTGAACTCGTAAGGACCTCCTCTCATTGGTCAATTTTTATATTTTGGTTTTGAAAATATGTTTATTCTGCATGAAGTATTTCTGTCTTTCCTGTGCTGATTCAAAAGCTTTTTACATGCTCTAGTTACAGCATTTCACTTTCTGGTATGGAAATGGTTAAGTTTACCACAAAACCAAAGGAACAGAAGATGCTTAGACCACTCAGTGGTCTGTGGTGTCCTGTTTGGTGGTTGTTGTTTTTTTCTTTCTGTTAAAGAGCAAAAGAAATGTTGCAGATAATTTTGTAGGTATAAGAATAGTCTAGCAGGGCATCGCTTTTTAATCTAGGTGGTTCAGCCTTGTCAAATGGAGTTACTTGCATTATGGCAATGGGTGAAACTGGTGGTTTTCACATCACTGACTGTTATCATGCCATTTCTGTATTAAGTATATTTTCTCAAATAGCCTGTTAAATATCCTTCACAGAGTGTTAGAAAGTGCATCTTTTCTTACCACAAACATACGGATTATCTGTTATGAACATGGTATTTTTTGCTACTTAGGGATATCTAGTACAAAAGTGATCACTGAAAAAAAGACACTCTTTTAACCTACTTCAACAGTAATATATTGGCCAAAAGAGATAGACAGCTGCACAGGACTGGTATTACTAGGTTTTCCCAAGCCCTCAGCCAATAGTCTATAGACTATGGGTTGGGTACAGAGTGACTGGAAAGTGAGGAGGTCCTGGGGTCCCCCATTGGCAGTGAGCTGAACATGAGCTAGCAGTGTGCCTTGGCAGTAGGGAATATCAATAGTATCACTTGAGCATGAGATGTATGAACAGTATGAACACAGGTATAGGCAAGAAATTGAGGGAGATGATTATACCACCTCTCTCCACACTTACTTGTCAATATGTACATCCATGTCTAGTTTTGTCCTCACCCACCCACCATTATGGGAAAGATGTTGATAAACTGGAGTAAGTTCAGTAGAAGGCCACTAAAACAGTCAGGAGCTGGAGCACACATGTCTGTGAGGAGACACTGAGGGACCCAAGCTTGTTCAGTCTGGAGAGGAGATGGAGCCAGGCTTTTCACATCAATTCATGGTGGAAGGATGAGAGACAATGTTCATAAGTTGAAACAAGAGAGGTTTAGACTGGAGATAAGGAAAATTATTTTCCCCATGAGGACAGCCCAACAATGCAGCTGGGGCCAAGTGAGGTTTTGCCATCTCTGTCCTTAGAGATTTTCAAGCCCTGACTGGATAAAGCCCTGCAGAGCTGGTCTGATGCCAAGTCTGAGCCTGCTTTGGGAAGGAAGTTGGACTTGAGAGCTCTTGAAATCCCTGGCAACCTGAACTATACTATGGCTTTACTTGTGACTTTTGCTGTACAGCAGAAGTTCCTAGACTGATCTAGTTTGTCGCCTTTTTCTTGTTGGCCAGTTCTGTTTCTTAGGACTGCAATCGAATCTTCACCTCTGGAGGTAAAAGAGGAGGGATAGCGTCTAGAGGTAAAATAAAAAAATAGTTGTCTATATATATATAACGAAGACATAGTTTGTGTGCCCAAGAGACAATCTCCCTAACAACACAGAACTCTCGTGTTCCTTTTTCATGCAGCGCATTACTAAAGTTACTTTATTTTTTTATATTATTATATTACAATATTTTATTCCTTGGATTTCACAAACTTAGGACTGGACATAGACTGGATTCTGTGCATTTATTTATAAAATATTTTACAATGAAACCCTGAGAATTTTCACTGGGGCCCTGCAGAGACAAAAGTAATAGCACTATAGAAAACTGCAGGTAAAAGTAAACCAAATTTGTTGGGTCTCTTCAGGAGAATGTGGCTGTGAACCTAGGAATTTAAAAAACAAGAAGGACCGACCTTGGTTGAATACCTGACAAATCCAAACTCTAGTTGTTGATTTCTTTGGACTTTTATTTGTCTGTATGTATTGGGGTGTTAATTTGCAATTCTTAGTTCTTTTGTTGCAGTGAAAGAGGGAAATATAGAAAAAGAGGGGAAACCAGCAAAGTTAATTTTTTTAATTGGAAATTATTTAAAAACGTAAAAAAAAAAAAATTTATAATTTCCTTGCTTTGCTGAGACCTGTTCAGAGGTGTTGATGAAACATTCTATATTTTGCCAACTGCCTGATGATTTGTAAGTGGTATTGAACAAATACAATTGCCAGGATTCTGAACAGGATTTTTTTTTGTGATAATGATCTCGAAAATATTTTCCTATAACTCACCAGTATTCCTGTTAATTTCAATAAGAACTTGTTTGTGTCCAAAAAAGGATTTGGGAAGTGGTGGTGGTTGTTTCTTAGTGTGAAGAGGTGTTTGCTTAGAAAAAAATGTTTTCTTTATCATATAGCTGCAAATCAGGAAAGGAAGGCAAGAGACTGGCATGCCTGAGTCAAGACCTGCTGGTTAAACTAAAAGGATAGAAGGAGATGCACAGGTGGTGGAAGCAGGGACAGGTATCCTGGGAAGAGTACAGGGATGCTGTCTGGTTGTGTAGGGATGGGGTTGGGAAGGCCAAGGCGCGGCTTGAGCTGATTTTGTCAAGTGATGTGAAGAATAATAAGAAGAGCTTCTACAGCTATGTCAGCGAGAAAAGGAAGGTCAAGGAGAGCGTACCGCCGCCAATAAACAAGGCTGGCAGACTCCTAACAAGGGATAAAGCGAAGGCTGAGAAAATCAACGACTTCTTTGCCTCAGTGTTCACTGGCAATGACTCTTCCCACACCTCTCAAGTGGATGGCCAGTCTTCAGGGTGAGGACTGGAGGATCAAAGTCCCTCCCATGGTAAAAGAAGATCAGGTTTGAGACCACCTAAGGAACCTGAACATGCACAGCTCCATGGGACCTGATGAGATGCATCCCAGACTCCTGAGGGAATTGGCTGATGAGAGCCAAGGAACTCTCCATAATATTTGAAAAGTCCTGGCACTCAGGTGAAGTCCCCAGTGACTGCAAAAAGGGAAACATTGCACCCATTTTTAAAAAAAGTAGGAAGGAGAGCCCTGGGAACTACTGACCTGTCAGCCTCACCTGTGTGCCTGGGAAGATCATGGAATAGATCCTCCTAGAAGCTACGCTAAGGCACATGGAGGACAGGGGGGTGATTTGAGACAGCCAGCATGGCTTCACCAAGTCCTGCCTAACCAGCCTTCATGTCCTTCTATGGTGGAATAACCACATCAGTGGACAAGGGAAGAGCTATGGATGTAGTCTATCTGGCCTTCTGTAAGGCTTTTGACATGGTCACCCACAACATCCTTCTCTCTAACTTGGTGTACTCTTGAGGATGTTGGAATGTTGGATTAGGAACTGGCTGGATGGTCACATCCAGAGGGCAGTGGCCAATGCCTCAATATGCAGATGGGATCAGTGATGAGTGGTGTTCCTCAGGTCTCTGTATTAGGACCAGTACTCTTTAATGTCTTCATCAATGACAGAGACAGTGGGATCGAGTGCACCCTCAGCAAATTTGCAGATGACACCAAGCTGAGTGGTATGGTTGACACACCTGAGGGACAGGATGCCTTCCAAAGGGACCTGGACAAGCTTGAGGAATGGGCCCGTGTGAACCTCACGAAGTTCAACAAGGCCAAGTGCAGGGTCCTGCACCTGGGTAGGGACAATCCTTGGTATCAGTACAGGCTGTGGGATGAAGGGATTGAGCAGCCCTGCTGAGAAGAACTTGAGGGTATTGGTGGATGAAAAGCTGGACATGAGCTGGCAATGTGTGCTTTCAGCCAAGAAGGCCAACCATATCCTGGGCTGCATCCAAAGCAGCGTGGCCAGCAGGTCAAGCGAGGTGACTCTGCCCCTCTACTCTGCTCTGGTAAGACCTCACCTGGAGTCCTGCCTCCAGTTATGGAGCCCTCAGCACAGAAAAGACATGGGCCTGTTGGAGTGGCTCCGGAGGAGGGACCCAAAAATGATCGGAGGGGTGGAACACCTCTCCTTGTGAGGACAGACTGAGAGAGTTGTGGTTGTTCAGCCTGGAGAAGAGAAGGCTCCAGGGAGACTTTATTGCAGCCTTCCAGTGCTTAGAAGCAGCTGATAAGAAAGATGGGGTGGACTTTTTAGTAGGGCCTGTTGCATTAGGATGAGGGGTGATGGTTTTAAACTAAAGGAGGGTAGGTTTCAACTAGCTGTAAGGAAGAAATGTTTTACGCTGAGGGTCGTAAAACACTGGGACAGGTTGCCTAGAGAGGTGGTAGACGCCCCATCCCTGTAAACGTTCTTCAAGGTCCAGTTGGATGGGGCTCTGATCAACCTGCTCTAGTTGAAGATGTCCCTGCTCACTGCAGGGAGTTTGGACTAGATGACCTTTAAAGGGCACTTCCAACCCAAACTATTCTATGATTCTATGCAATATAAGATGAAAAGCAATGATGGAGAAGACGTCTCAGGAAATGTGTAATGGCAGTAACTAGTATTGGTGAAATCAGAAAAATAGTTTCGGAATTAATGGTTCTATTGATTGAAGTGGTGCTCTTTGGGGTTTTTGTTGTGTTTGTTTTGGCTGGGGTTTGATCATTGTGAGGCATTCAGATGCTGAAGTTCATAGCAAAATTAATGTATCTTATTCTTGCTCAACACTGCATAAGGGTTAAGCGAAAACATATATACATATTAGTAACTGTGATAAATATAGTCTTGATAATCAGAGCAGTATTAGAAGGTAATCCCTTTATTTAAATGCAGATGTTTCATTGTTAGCTGAATTGAATCCAATGATTAAGGCATAAACAAGCAAATGCATTATTCAGAACTTACATTTTAATTTTATTCATAAGTTGTTGAACCTACTGTCGTGGTTTAGCCCCAGCTGACAACTAAGCACCACGCAGCCTACCTTCCTCAAAGTTGAGAGTTCAGTGGAAGAGGGAGGTAAGATTTCTATCAAGCATTTGCAGTGGATTTTTTCCTGGGAAAATTCCTTTTTCCAGTTGAACTGAAAAACTGAATGCACAAGTGAAACTTAAAATGTCCTGAAAGATCTAATACTGTAACATAGTACTTTTTTCAGGTGCTCTATTCTACTCTGCTTGTCTTTAAGAACATCCCTGTAAAGTAAGTTTACATGTCTGACTTCTTACAAGCCAGTGATTAAAATGAATAACAAGAAAATTTATTGATACAAATCTTGCTGAGCAAAGCAAAGAGTTTCAATAAGAAAAACAAACTGAATAATCTTTAGCATTATCTCGAAAATTATATGAGCAATATTCAGTGTTGTATGTGTCATAGTTTAGATTTTTATGTTGCCATATTATAAATAAAATAGCTACTGCTATCTATTTGATAATTTTATTTTACTGTTACTTGACAATTATGAAAAACAGTGAAATGGTGTAAGTTGCATATCCTATGTCTTTATTTTGAAACTTAGAAATCAAATCCAGTATTCTGATAGAGATCTTTAATAAATATTGTCACTGAAAGTTGTTTATATTTGAGTTGTTTTCTGATTCTCCATCTGTGCAGTAGGATGGAGCCTAATAAAACCAATCTTACTAAACAATTACAAATATCAGTTATTATTACCTTTCATTAAACAATCTTTTGAAAGGAATAGTATTTATGTTACCTACCATCAAGCTTTTTGTCCAGTAATATGAAAATATCTATTAGGAATATTCTGTAACCTTAGAAGCCAGAAAACAAACATGCTTTGGATCCAATTGTATAATTCTCAATATTCCATTTGTATTCTAAGTACAATTACTGTAAACATTGAGATTTGTTAACTCTTTACTATTGTACAGTACTAGCTTGATTAATGATGTTTTCTTTTTTTATAATTAATGGATTCCCCCTAATAACTTTTTTCCATTTTTACATTAAAAGTATTTCATCATTTCATGACACACCAAAATCAAGCTTTATTTTTGAAATGTTTATGGTAATGACAGTGTCTTGTGAATAAATATGTGCTTGTGCAAGCTAACATATTGGGAAAAATCACATGAGAAGGCAAACAGGGTTAAAATTAATATCCTAAATGTAGTTGTCCAGTGTGATTTTATTTCAAGCATGTCTGATAATATTCTTACAGTGAGAGTATTTCTTTGTCGTTGCTTTCAACATAATACATTTGTTATTTCCTGTAGAATTGCTGTCACTGGATTTGCTCTTAACTTGAATATATCTTTCTTTAAAAAAAAAGAACATGATAAACACTGTGAAATAATTAGTTGCCTCATACAACTATGCTCAGATGGCAAAGGACATGATTACTTTTATCATCAGTTACCATCTGTCTTTGTTTTTTTTCATATTCTTTCACCAAAGCTGAATGAGATTGTTTTTACTTCCTTTTGAGCTAACTTTAATACAGTATTAGGAAAATGATAATTTAATTTCACAGTAATTAATAAATTACTGTACTTTACATAGATACAAAACAAAGCGGTAGATTTTTAAAGAGATGCTTAAAATTCGGATGATGGGGCAGGGTAAAAGATATCTCTAGGACATAAAGCAGTACTTTAAAATGAGGTAGCTTTTTCTAAATGTGTACCCAATTTTGTAATTTCGCTGTGAATACTTATTTGAAAGTTTTCTTTGTATATATGCTTAAGGATTGATTGTTCATTTTCCTTATTTTTCTTTCTTTTTTCCTAGACAGGAAGTTAAAGTATATACCACTCTTTAAATCTTCCTTTATGTCAACATTTTTTTTTTCCTTTGCAGTCTATGATCTAGTCCTTTTTTGCTGCCTTATTATATTAATGGCAAATATCTGTTTATGTATATTTTGTAATTACAATAATATTTGCAGTATTTTTTCCACTTGTTTTTCGTTATTAAGCTCTGCAGTTCAGTATCCACTGTTTTTTCCCATTCCTTGTTGGATGCTTGGCTTGCATGTGGTTTAATATTTAACAGTTTACCTGAGATAGCAGGGTGTGACAAGGCTGCTAAGCATCACACATTGATGACTTATATCTGGCTGGATTGTAGGGATATCCTACAGCTACTGATCTCTGCTTCCAGGGACTGCATGATTCTTTCTTTGCCACTTTGCTTTCTTGTTTACTAACTTCTGGTGTTCTCTTAGAGTGCTTTATCCTGCTTCATGTCAATGTACACAAAATTGACACTTAAAAATATATTCAGAGGAACATTCAGTTAGCCAGTTTTATATAATTCGAAAGAACATGCATTGAGCAGTTCAGAATCTCTTTCTCTTACCAGCAACCTAAGAATAGGTAAACCTCCAGACTTTGGGGAAAAAATCATACTGAGGAGTGGGAAGCTCCAAGGATATCTTAAAATAAGATCTTGAATTGATTGGTGTTTTGGTGGTTTCGTTTTTTTTTTGTTGGGTTTTTTTAATCATTTTGAACTTACAGAATTGTGCACACTTGACATCTACTAAGACTTTGTGCAGAGCCTATTGATACCTGCCTCTGTGGAATGGCAAAGCCAAGCTCCCACACCTGATAGGCCTGACCAAGGAGTCGCTGCTGCTGCTTGCTTGGGTTTGTCAGAATCTGTCCTTGAAAACATATGTACAATCCTCCAAGGCAACTAGAGGCGAACTTTTGAAAAACTTGTGTGACTAATCCGAAGGTATCATTATTTATCATACTCTTTGCAGCCATAATATTCTATGCTTCCTTCCACACATAGTTGTTTCTTGGTCAAAGTTTAGAACAGTTCATCCCCAGAAGTTTTTAAATGTTTAAGTAAGTGTGACCATATTCATCAGCTTTAAGGTACTAGCTTGGTGTTCCTTAGTTCAGGAAAAACTGAGCTTTAGGATTTGGAATGTTCAGATTGGGCAATTCTATTTCAGTTTGGAACTCTTTTATAATGAGATGAGAAGTTATGGGTGTTTAGAGATTGAGTTTCTTCAAGAGTTGTTCTGGATTCGCATAATGCTTCATATTCATATAGTATAGATATTCATAACCCTTTCTAGACTTTATATGTGATAAATTTTAATGTATGTTTTTGTTTTTGAGTGCATTATCCATAGACAGGTATAGTTTTTTTAAATAATTTACAGCTGTTACTTTAATTCATGTCAGAGTATATTATTTTTATAACATTAGTATGTTGATAATTTAGACTGACTTTCATTGTTGTAATGAGAAATTCAAGTTTTCAGTGGAACTATAACAAATTAAAATCAGCTTGCTTTGTTATTGATCGTTTATAGAATATATAGGTCTTATTTAAGGCCATCCTTTTATGTTTGGAGATGTGAAAAGAATACTGTCGCCTGTCATATATTTAAAAACCTTTGTAATTTAAACTTTGCCAATATTTTTAGTAGCAGATACAAATACGTGATTTTTACAGCCACATGTATGTACAAAGTGAAAAGCGCATAGTTTTTTTATTTCACTCTGATCACTGTTCCTGTAGCACTTGGTCCTATGTCCTCCTAAGCCTGTTATTTCTGAATATTAAATTTTTAGCTCTTGTGGTCCTAAAAGTTTAATACCCATTGCAAATGGTGAGTGATGTGATTGAACACACTATAGTTTTGATGAGTGAAAATACTGATAATGCATTACATTTCAGTAAGAATTATAAACAATTTACTGAAATTTATCTAGTTTTAAGTGAAATACAGTTTTATTATTGTAAATTTTGTATGTTTCTGACCTCTCTGTATGGTCATTGTATTATCCATATTAGGGAGAGTCAAACTTGTGCCTGCAAAGTGTCTGCTGCTTTTTCTTGTGTATAGTGCACCAATTTTACAATCATTCTAGGATATATGATATGCACAGTGTCTTTAAAAGTGTTTGTGCTTCTTTTTAGCTCTAAAGTAGGAAAAGTGAGATTTTTTTTTTTTTAGAAAGCTGAGAAGCATTAATTTATATGCATTAATTTCAAATATCTTTCCTGCTTTTCACTACTAGCTTGCAGTTACATATCAGCTAATAGCTGTTCCTCTACATATACTTTACGTCTCTGCTCCTTATTACTCTTATGTGCATGGCCTTTTACAATTATTCATCCTGCCTTTGTTCTTTTCTTTGTCTTCCGCTTCTCTTTCATGCTTCTGTATTAGCTGCGGGAGTGTTGGGGATATAGCAACAACAATTTCTCAATCATTGACTTTAGGGCTAAACACCTTAATAAATTTGTAGGAAAGGCGTTTGGGAGAAAATCACAGCTTTGGCTAGTGGTGTTTACTGATCTGAGGGTATGGTGTCAGTAGTCTGTATGGGGAAGATCATTATGTGAGCAATTTGTGCATTGTTAAACAGTATCTCCAGAGAAATATAGCAGTTTAGTTGAGTCACAGATAAAAGCCTGATATTGCCAGTTTCTGGTAATGAAGTTTTATGGCTGTGCTACATTCAAATTACTATTGGAATTTCTGCTTTTACTAAAATTTAGTATTTAAGTAGCTGTGTTTTAAGTATCCTAAAATATGTATATATTTAAATACATACAGGCAAATAACTTTTTTCTCTGTACATTATTCTCAGCATTGCTGAGAACTTTTTTCTTCTGCAACTACTTATGGATGAGAGGAGCTATGTATGCATTTTTTTTTTTAATACAATGAAGTGAAAACAATAGTATAATGGAAAATGTTAAAAAATGTGAAGTATGGGTAACAACATATATGCCACTTTAGATGTCTGGATATATGTCTTACGCACGAAGCAGCTGTTTTGTATGTATAGATAGGTGTATGTTTATGTATGTATATTTGCACATACATTATATGTGTATGCAGAGTGACAGTGTGTATATATGTATCTCCTGTTTACTTATATAGAGAGTATGTAGGAACCGAATGTAGTCCATCTAAATAAAGTGATTTGACATCTAGAAGAAACTAGTGGAGAAGACTTTCTTCAAGATCCCTACCCCCATGCACTATTTCTGAAGGCTGAAATAACCTGTGTACCTTAAATGATTCCTGGGGTTTTTTGGGTTTTTTTTGTTTGTAGCAGTAGCCACAGCTTATCAATTTCATATCATTCATCAAACTGGAAGCATAGAGAAGCAGTTGTGTGTGCATTTTCTCTGGTATAATTGTGGTGGTAGTGAATTATATCCTAAGAGTAGGGTTCTAGAGTTATGGGAGGCAACATTAACTTCTTAAATCAACTTGGTAATGTGGAACTGTCTCCTAGACTTACTTTGCTGCTTGCCAAGGGAACATTCAGCTTGCACAGCATCCTTGAACGACCACTCCTACAGGTGACATATCTTCTATAATAAAGGGTGGATGAATGCTAGGCTAAGCTGTAAGCTCATTATGGTCAGATTCTGGTAAAATTTCTTTTATTGAGCTGTCAATGAAGACAACCAAGGTGTCTTACCAAATTTAATAAATCAAGGCCCTATTCTGTTTTGTGTAAACAAGACCTTGATGTCTACAAGCTTCATTTGCTTTGGTGACATTGAAGGGAATATCATACTTACGAAAGGTTATTTAAGGAAAAGTGGTAGATGGACATAGCTTTCACTCTGCTCTCTTTATCAAAGTCCATCCTGTCTCTAATAAATCCTTGAGCAACACAGAAGCACTTAACAAGCTCTGACAAAATGTTGACTGTAAAGCTTAGTTCAGGTAATCAATGTCTAGTTTTTAATTACAAACCAGTAGGTAGTTTTACAACATGATGCACTTAAATTGTTCTAGCTATACCTCTGTTCACGATTTCCAAGCTGTCTGTCATCTTTGAGGTCATGACAACTAGGGTAACTTAACATTACAGTGATCTTTTCTTTGTCAAATTATAAAAAGTAAACTAGCAATGGTGGTCATACTCAGTAAGTCCTTAGATTTATGGTTTTGGCTGTAAAAGTTGATGGGACATGTTTGATTGTGGTATTTGATTGTGGACTCTAGAGTAGTGACTGTTGGCTCTACTAGACTAAATCTCCCAAGTATAGGAGATAAGCCAACTTCTTTGTGGTTTGAGTCTTCTAACATAGGTGAGAAGCTTGGCTTTGCTTTAGAAAAAGATTCTGCAAGCTTACAAATTCTGGAGAAGTGGCAAGGTTCTAGTTAGAAGAGTTTGTATTCATGAATGCATCATTGTGTACTCTTAAGGAAACAATTTTTTTTCTGGTACGGCTGTCCATCTCACTGAAAAGAGGGATGGAAGTTTAAAAAAAAAAACAAACAGATACCAACAAAAAAACTTAGTTTGGGAAGGTAAGGAAAAATGTATATTATCACTGAAGAAAAGGCAGTTACAACTCATTTTACACTCCCAGCATCCTGTTGAGTCAGTCAGCAGACACTCACAAACTGTGTTAATGTGTTGTAGTATGGATCCATTTAAAGGACCAATCTGGAGGAAACACAGCTTTCTTAATTCTGGTGTAACAACTTGTTCTTTGGTGCAGGCTGGAACAGCCTCAGATCATTAGAAAGAGCAGAGGAAAAACCATAATATTCAGCTCTTCTCCATGTCATTTCTTAGACATTCTCCAACAGATTTGCAAAAATAACTGCAAAAAGAAATGAATCTGCAGAGATGTACGTAGATGTCTAATTTGGCTTGCATCGTCTGCAAAGGTGACAAAGACAGACACGGGCAGAACTCAGTTTGATAGCAAGGTCTTAAATCCAACTTACAGGCCTGTTGGACATCTTTTGACATAGAGGATAAATACTATGTATTATTCTGCCATTTTAGTTATTTTTAGGGCCTTTTTTTTTTTGAAGTCCCACTTTATGATCCAGAGTTATTCTGAAGCTTAATAAACTTTGACAGAACAATACATTATATCTATACAGAGCGTGTTATGGAACTCCATTATATTAGCTGTTCAAAGTTAAACTTTGAAGGGTTTTGAATTTTACAGATTTTAACTTTCCTAACATAAATGATGAATTAGAGGAAATATTTCTGTTTACTTTGCTGTAGCATGCAGTAGAGATCAGATATATTGCATTTCTGTAATTTTTCTGTTTTGGTGTTTGCTCAAATCTGCCATTGTAACTTTTTTAACGGTATGCCTGGAGTTGGAGGTTGACTCAGGAAAGTGTTAATCTATTTAAATAAACTGGTTAGAGCCATAGGAGGAGGCCTGCAGTGTTTTCAATGCTTCTCAGCCTGAAAGTGCTGCATAACCCTTTTAGGTTGCATAGCAACAGGCTCCTAGCAACAATAATAGATTGAATTTCCAATAGTGACCAGGCCGGATGTAATAATAAAGCAAGAGTACAAACAGTTGTCATGGTTTTCTTTTCATAGTAAACTAGTCTGAATTTAGGGAGATTCTGTTTCTGAAAGTGGCGAACCTCTTTGCAAAATGATGGTACTCTTGAAATGTTGTGGTGCCGAAACCCTGACAGAACTACTCAGAATGAGTGACTTTAAAGTTTAGTATTTTGAAACATAGGAGAAAACAAAGAAACATGGAATGAGTTATCAAGGACAGAGGGTATTTAATACCTACTTTAAATGGCTTGTAAATCTCAACTTCTTTTATAAATCAATCTGTACTGGAACTTCATAGAAGTCCCTAGCTATACAGGTAGATGCATATTATAGAAGGAATAGGATCTGTCACATTTGAATTAATGAAGTTGAAAAGAGACTTCCCCTAAGGAGGTTATTCTGTAACTGCCTATTCTGTAACAATCCTATTTGGATTCGCAGCGTCTACCTTTGGAGCATGTGGTATTAGCTACGGCTGGAGAGTGGTTGCTAGTCACAGTCAGGCTCTCTGAAGTTAGTATTTGCTTTGTTATCTTCTCTTGATTCAGCTATCAGACACTGTGCAGCAGTTCTAACTTTTTTGGAGACACATGCTGATATAGAAATCCGTGTATGAAGATCCTGTTTTGTAAGATGCACAATGAAATAGGTTATTTTAAATCATTGGAGTTCTAATGTGTTATTTAGAAAAGTTTGGAAATGTCCTGTGAAGATACTGTAAAAAGGGGTAGTGAATAAAACTGAGTAACTGCCAGGCAAGTTTATTTTATGTCATACAAATCTGTTAGTATTTCATGTTTTCAAGACCTGTTACGTGTGAAAGGTAGAAATACATGGGCAAGCAGGTGATTTGGGATGAGACACAGAAATTGTATTCCAAAATAGTAACAGATGTAATTCTGGATGATTACATTTGACTTTAACTGTTTTGACCTGACTAACCTTGTTGAAAATTAAAACACTGGTTGTTGAGTAAAGATGTAGATCTACAGTAGATAAACACCTATCTTCAGTTCCTGTGTCTGGTTTTGCAAATGATGGTTGAAGTGTCACTATGGTAAAAGCCAGTTGCTCTAATAGAAAGCCCAGGTTAGTTATTTGTAACCTGTTATAATCCATTAAGATGGCACCATTTTTTTCTGATTAGGTGAAAGCTATTCTAAGAGTATAAAACTTAGGTCTTTAGTTACTGATAAAAGGGGCAACTCTAGGGGCTACACAGTGTAGGAGAAAATTATAAGATGTAAACCACTAAATATTACAGACTTGACTTGGGATGTTTCACTGGATTCCACTGTTTCAATAGATTCAGATGTTGATCAATAGTGTTTTATTGCAGGAATTTTAAAAGCTGAATTCTGAAAAAAGCTTTTCTTTTAAATAGACCTCTTAGATCTGACTGTGCAGATAGTATCCTCCAGCTTAACTGTTCACCTCAGAATGTTTTTCTGCCACATCGTTTAACACTGGAATCCTCATTGCAAAGGGTATTAGTATAGTGACAGAAGTATTTTGGATGTATTAATGAAACAAGATGGTTTTATATGATTGTATTTGAAAATTGTATTAAAATGTGGCATATATAAATTCAAATCTAGAAAAAAAATCTTAAAAAGGTATTTTAGATCATCTGAGCAGTCTTTAGGCAAACTGCTCAGCTGATGCTAAGTTTCAGGTTTGTGAGTTTAAACATGCGTTAAGTGCTAGTCTGAACAGCATTCTGAATTTGTACGATGATTGTAACTTAGAGTATCAACTCTCAACCTCCAGAATTTTAAGATTTTAAAAAACTGATTTAGCAGTGTGATTAGGCTGAGTATGATACCTACTCAAAAACTTTTGAGTAGCATTTGTGGTTTGCTAACTCATTTTGTGTATTATGGAGGTATTTATGTGGCAAAGTAACTACTTCTGCCACAGCTGGACAGCCTGGAGAGTTTGAGAGATTTAGGAAAACTAGAGGTTTATAATTTAGAAAGAGGTTAAAACCTGATAATGAAATTTTAGCTAGTGTATAAAAAGCAGAAATTTTTAAAAAAAGAACCTACTTTTTAAGGTGTTCAGATCCATAGATGAATGACCCTTTTAAAGGTGTTTTTACTAAGAGTTGTTTTATATACTACAGTTCTGACATTTTCAGAGGAGCCTGAAGTATTTTAACTTTACATTATAAAACCTCAGTATCCAGTATTTGTTATGGCAAATACATATTCACAAATCATGTAGATTACTTTCAGAATTTTCGTAAGGATGTAATTTACTTTCCCGAACTGCAGTTATTACCTTTGTTCAACTCCCTGAGCCCCTTCTTCCAAATAGCTGGATCTCTATATATTGTATTAGTGCTTATCTTTATTTCTAGACCAGATGATGTTCCTTAGAATAGTTACTTCCTAATAGTTTTCTTATTGGACAAACCTGAATAACTGGACTTGCAGGTTAATGCTTCCATGCATCCAGACCTAACCTATTGGGCTGCTTCATGATTTAAAAAAAAAACACAAAACAAACCACCTTCCTATGCAAAACAAAAAAGCAGAGGTTAGATAATGCACTGTGCCAGATGATAGTAATGAGCGTTTCGTTGCTTCCTATATTTTCAGGAAATGTTTTGAGTTCAAATGAAAATTGCATCTGAAAGGTTATTTTGCATGTCTTAGAACTTTACCATTTTTATAAAAGTGAAATAACCCCCCCCCCTCCCAGTATTTAAGATAATAACTAAGAACTGGGAGGTCAGAAAAACAATCATATGTGGTGTATTGTAGCATGTAACAATGGAAAATCTTGGTGACTGATGAACAAAAAGGAAGGTAAGCAAAGAAAATAGAATAGACTTATTCCTGATTTTATTTAGTTATTTATCAATTCTTCAATATAACATTATGTAAGTTTAGGATATTTATGTAAGTGTTTGGAAATGTAGAAAAATAGGCTGGGAGGAAGTAGACCACTAAAGTTCGAAGGACAATAGAAAACCATAATTTTGGTAAAAAAATCTGTTTAGTCTGTTTGCCTGTGTGTCTACCCCTCTAGCTGAATTTCAATGCAGTTTAATGTGTTGTGGCATCTCATTATGTGCTTGCTCCTAATTTCTTTTTTAATTACTGCTGTTGATTTGGAAATTTATTTCCAGAATTTTCCATATCTTGTAAAACATGTTTTATTCTCATATTGATTTAGTGTAAGAACAGTTGTACTGCAGTTGAAGTGATTATTTATCTTCTTTTATTTAATGACTGTATGTTGAAAAGCATAGCTTGAAATAATTGGCCAGACACCAATTCTGAAACAAACTTTTCATTTGCTTTCTGTTTAATTTTTGTAGTGATGTCTTCCTTTCTTCAATACACTAACCATGACTAGAATAGCAAATACAAATGATAATGTTAGTTTATGTAGTGTTAGTGAAATGCTGTGTAAAATTATGTAAAATTACAAGATGTTTAAAAATACAGTTCGATAAAGAGAGAATTTTAAATGAACACTTTCAAGCAAAACCCTATATGGGCATTAGATGTATGTGTATGAATGACTAGAAGATGTAAGTGGTTTTTCTGGGACCCAGCTGCTATTTATGTGCTACTAAAGCATGTATGATATTCTTCTTGAATGAATTTACCAACATACAATATACACTGTGGGATCATATACTGTATTTATGGCACAATTATCTGCCAGGAAGAATGAAGAACATAAATGAGCTGTTTTTCTGCTTAATTAAATACTTAAGACCCAACTTAATGGGCCTACATTACATAAACATAGCATTTAATCACATATTAAGTACAGAATGCTGTTTGTGCATTGAAGCTATATTTGTGTATGTCAGTATCTCTTCTCGATGCGCCTGTGAAGATTCTTCAGTGACTTGTATGGGAAAGGTAGGTGTAGGAAGCTACAATGCAGTACTCTTGCGAATCAGCCCTGCCTTTGTCTAGAGAAGACAAAGGTGTACAAAAACAATATTTGACCTACCAATTTTCAAGTTGGTAGATTTACATCTATTAGTTCAAAAACAATAGATAATGTTTAAGGAAATGGGCAAAACAAAATGAGTTCTCTTGTGAGCCTGGGACAAGTACAGAAAGTATGCAGAATTCAGGACACCATTGGACATTTGTGCAACTAGAGAACTATTAAAAATACTGTTTGTGAAACTTAGTTTTACTTTTTAAATTTCAAACAGGGAAACAACTTTCCATTATATGGGTGTATCTGTCTTGACTTAACGAAATGTGAGCGTTATGTGAGCACTTAAGTTTTCTCTACTATGGGTGAAGCCAGGTCATTGGTAGGCTGAAGTCCAGGACAGCACTTTCTGATTAGAAAAGTAACTTGTGTTTAATTGCAAGAACGCTTAAGTGTGTGTGTGTGCCTGCTTTCCAATTGTCTAGGAAACAATCTTCTTAAAGTTTCTAGCTTCTCAGTTGCTAAGAAGTGAGCAGATATTTCAAAGACTAATGAAGCCAAAACATTCTGTTGGATTACGATATCAATAAAAAAGTATAGAGGAACTTCAAGTATAATGTGGGATAATTTTTAACATTGTATATTTATAGTACTGACCTTTGAAAGGAATCTGACAGCTTTGTATGTCACTTGTATTATCTAAAAGAGAAATAGTAGTAACAGTGGCCTCACAAAGGATTTGGCTGTGTGCACAAGTGGAAATCAGCAGAGATGGATAAGCGTTCAAAGGTGTAAGTGAAGATTTGACATGGACCCAAAAGTTGTAGGCTTTCCTTTGATTTTTCCTTTAGGTTGAGGAACACATGTTCAACTTTGAGTAAGTGTTGTAAAGTTCAATTGTGAATGGTATTTGTGCAGATATTTAAACTCTTTTTGAAAACAGTGTTAGGTGTGTATGTTGTACTGGAAGCCAACAAAAACTTAATTCTTGACCAGGTTTCTTCTGGGCACCAGAAATAGTATGGTCCATTGTGCAATGCCTGGTTGGATATACTAACCTGCCTGGTGTGCATTGCAGTTACAGGAAGGAGTTGTGGCTTCTGTCAGATGAATAGTCCTTGTTTAGGCCTTTGGCAGGATAACTAAAGGAGATGAAGGCAGCTACTTTAAAGGAGTACTTATGGTCTTAATCCAGCTGTTACCTTTAGTTTTTGTGCTGAGGAGGGGTATCTGCATTTATGTGCCTCTGTGCTTGTGCTCATTGTTTCCTGTGTCTGCTCATTCATCATTAAGGTACTTTTGGCAATAAACCTCAACAAGCTAGTATATGATCTACTGCTCAAACTAAATTATCATTGCTGGATTCTCTTCCCTTAAACTTTTGTGTTTTGAAAGGCATCACCGTAGGATTTCTGGAAACTAATTCTTCAGAATGTGCATGTTTTACTTTTATTACAAGGCTTTTCAGTACTGGAAAATTCTGAGGTGCCAAAGCTTTACAGATTTTATTTGGTATTTTCCTATATTTCTGATGATGGAGAATCTCTCAGATTTCTTTAGGCTTCAGAGAAAGAAAATATCAAAGACATTTGGAAGCAAAATGAATGAATACTGTAATAAATAGGAGGCTATCTAAATTTTGCTAAATGTCTCATATAGCTTAACATCCATACTTTCTTGTACTAATTAATTGCATTTCATTTTGTTGATTTGTTTTAATAAATTTTTTGACTGTTCTGAAAATGCTGACCATGATGATACAATAGTACATGTAACTCTCGGGGCAAAACAATTTTTGCTGCTACCTATTTTGTATTAGTTTATTGTTAAGAAAGTTGTCCCTGAGGGCTTAATTTTTTAGATAAAGTGTGTCAATTGCTGTGTCTCAGTATTTGATTTTTCTGAAGAATTCTAGAACAAAAAGTCCTGTGTTTGGAACTTGGATAATTTGTAGTTCCTTCTAGAAGCACAGAAATCTCCTGTTGCAGCGATTGCAGGTGCTGACCTGTAAGGCAAACTTTAATTTTCTCAGCTGATCACGGAATGTAACCACCAAGCCAAAATCAGTCAGTAACACAAGGTTATTCATGCCTTGAGAAAATATGTCATGCAATTCTTACATGTGCAGAATAGCAGTGATACCACCTTGCAGTTATTTACATGGTTGAAAAAAGAAAATGAAACCTCCAGTCATTAGATAAATAATACTGTAATTAATTGAAATGTCGGTAGCTAGGGCTAGTTTTTTCCTTTTCTGTAGAAGATACAATCTCTTTTGAACTTGAAAGTTGCATTGACATGACAAATACAGCATTAAAATCAGTGTCATTCCTTTGAATAATAAGTTAGCATGCCAGTGCTTTTATAATAAGTGGTAAATAGAGGAAGGATGTGCTGTTATGATTTCAAAGTAATGTTATTTTATAGCTGCAGTAATGCTTATCAAAAAAAAATTAGTGTTGTAGGTTCAGACTTTCATCAGTCCTTTTAAACAACTTCTGCTTCCTTAAATTGTTTGGCTAAGTTATTGTATAAAAATTTATTAGCATGTTAATTGTGCCATGTGTTTGAGGTTTTTTTTTCCCAAATAAGTTCCAATACTATTTCAGCTTTGTTATTGCTGTTTTTAATTTCTGAAGTGAAACCATTGTAGCATTGAAAAAGTTTTTTACCAGGTAATGATGACTTAAATGTTTAGTGTTTGACTCCTGAATGGACCTACATGACTACAAGTGCAGTCACTTCTGGCTGCACACTGCAGTTTTTTCCTGCACTTGTCACTTCCCTTCTGTATTTCTTCTTCAGTATGTGAGACAAATGTGTAATGGGTAAAGCAAGTTGTTTAGTTTTGAGCTGAATAAGTAAAATATCATTCAAGCTGTAGAACTAAAACAGTTTTGATGTCAGAATCCTGCATACCCTGCAATGAGTTTGATCACAAGGGAACAGCAGATCATTACAAGATAAGTTGCTCTAAACACTCTCTTCAGGGACTACTTAAATATTGAAATGTGTGGAAGGGAGGAGGGGGAATGAAATATCCAGGTAGTAATTGAAGGTAAGTTCTGTGGATGCAATTTGGGCAGATCTGATAGAAAAGGACATGGAAAAGGTCAAGGTATCCAGTGCATTCTTCACCTTGGTCTTTATTGGTAAGACCTGTCTTCAGGAATTGCAGATACATGAGACCAGTGGGAAAGCCTGGATCAAAGAAGGCTTGCTTTCTGTGGAGGAGGATCCAAGTTATGACCATTTAAACAAGTAGGACATACACAAGTCCATTGGACCTGGTAGACTGCACATGGGAATGCTGAGGTACTGGCTGATGTCACTGGGAGGTCACTCTTTATTATCTTTGAAAGGTCATGGTGATCAGGGGATGTTCCTGAGGACTGGATGAAAGCAAAGGTCTCCTGTCTTCAAGAGTGAGATCCAGGGAACTACCGACAGAGCATCCTCACCTTGCAGAGAATTGCAGAGAAGGTGATGGAGCAAATAATCCTGGAAATAATTTCCAAACTGAATAAAGGAAAAGAAAGTTGCTGACCAACCTGATAGCCTTCTATAATGGGATTACTGATTTAGTGGATAAGGAGAGAGCAGAGGATCTTGTTTGTTTTGACTTTAGCGAGGTTTTTTGATACATGACATCCTCATAGGCAAGTTGATGAAGTACGAGTTAGATAAGTGGACACTGAGGAAAACTGGAAACTGGATGAACTTCCAGGCTTACAGGGTTGTGATCAGTGGCACAAAGGCCAGCTTTGAAGCCAGTTACTAGTAGTGTGCCATGAGGATTGATACTAGGTCCAATACTCTCAAACATATTCCTATGTCTAAGAATGACCTAGAGATAGTGAGACAGAGTGCATGCTTAGCAAGTTTTTGGGCAATACAGAACTGAGAGGAGTGGTTGGTAGATGAAATGGGTACATTGCCATTCACAGAGACGTTGGCAGACTGGAGAAATGGGCTACCGGGAACATCATGAAGCTCAGCAAAAAGACCAGCACCAGGGAAGGAATAACCCTATGCAGCAGGATGTGCTGGGGACTGACTGGCTGGAAAGCAGCTTTGCCTAAAAGAACGTGGGGGTCCTGGTGGACAACGAGTTCACCACAAGCCGGCAGTGTACTTTTGTAGCAAAGGCAGCCAGCAGCCTTCTAGGCTGCATTAGGAAAAGCATTGCCAGTGAGCGGAGGGAGGTCATCCTTCCTTTCTCCTTAGCTCTGGTGAGAGACACACATAGTGCTGAATGCAGCCCTTGGGTCCTCAGTACAAGAGACACATGGACATACTGGAGTGAGTCCAGCAAAGGGCCATGAAGATGATGGACTGGCACATCTTTGCTACAGAAGGCTGAGAGAGCTGGGACTGCTCAACCTGGGGAAGAGAAGACTTGTGAATGTGCAGAAATACTTGATGGGAATGTGTAAAGAAGAGGGAGCCAGACTCTTTTCAGTGGTGTCCAGTGACACAGAATTGGCCATGAAAATTTGAAATACAAGAAATCCCATCTGAACATAAGAAAACACTTTTTTCTTACTGTGAAGATAATAGAACACTTTAACAGGTTGTGCAGAGAGATTGTGGAGTCTCCGTCCTCGGAGATACTTCAAAACTTGCCTCTATGTTGTCACAGGCAATCTGCTCTAGTTGACTCTACTGTTTGCAGAGGTGTTGGACTGGATGAACTCCAGAGGCTTGCAATTCTCTGGGTTGCTCTTTTGAAGAGAGATGAAGAATATATTGAGATTGAAATCTGCTGGCAGCTCTTATATTTGCTCCCATGATGCATCTTTTGTTTTTCTGACATTATTCGCAAACGGTTAGCTTATCCAGAGCTGGTATTTGTATCAGCCATTTTATTTTTTGGACTGTTGTCTTCACAGTGAGTAGTTTGTTTTGCCCTCTTTACATATCTGATGGGGGTAGAACAAGGTGGACAACATGAAAGACACAGAGACAGGAGTAAAGGAAGAATTACTTTAGAATAGAACAGCCAACTGTCCCTGTTCTTAAATTTCACTCTAGACAGAAATGAAGGGATATACATAACCTTAAGCCAGATGTGACTGTTCTTTTGAAAACAGATATTTCCTGCACTTAATTACTGATAGTTCATTGTTGTATAAGGATAAATAAACTTTTTTACTTTAAAATTAGAAACTTTTGAGGAATTTTAGGTCTTATCATGCAGAAAGCTATTATGTCTATGGGCATTTGTAATACTTATGTCTGCATATACAAATTAATTTGTCTTTAAAGTGTTTCCATTTCCTCAGTTTGCTTCCTCTGAAGGTGTGCTAGGCTCTGTCGTTTGGCAAACAGTACTGGTTCCTGGACTTGCAAAAGAGGTATCTTACTGCTCCATTAAAGAGCAAAGAAAGAGGTTTATTTAAAATTTTAATTTTTTTAATAAATGGTGAATAGAAGAATATATTTTTCTTAGAACCATCTTGAGTTTTCTAACAAAGTTCCTGAAGATAATAGACATACCAAGATTCTCGTGAATGAACACTTTGTAATAACAAGACTGTGGTAGGCTCTCCAAAATTTGTATTTGTTGTCTTTTATCAGCACAATCTGTCATTACCAGCAAAGTCAGTGTTGAGTTACTCAGCCCAGAGAGACTTTGTGTCTTAAATTCATTCCAAACCAGCATGTTCTTCAGCAATGGAATCCGTATCAATTTTCTAGTATTTTTATACTTGTCAGGATCTTTTAGCAATGTGGTATGTTTAATGTTTTTACTCACTTCGAAGGTTTTTAGCGGGTTTTTGCCCACTGAGGCAGAAACTCTTACATTAGTTTCTTACTGTCTATTTAGTATCTTACTGTGAATACTTTTGTGTTTGTAACTGTAATTTCTTCATTGGAGATGACCTGGTCTTCTAATGTGAGGGTAATATTGTACTTTTTTCAGAGGTAAATCTTTCAGACAGTTTTGAAGATACATTGGTTATATAAGGAAGGAATTAAAAGGAAAACATTCCCCCTTCAAATGTTATGAATATCGTTTCTGAATGTTTTAGACTTGGTTGAATCTTCTCAGGCTGCACTTCCAAAAGCCTCAGAGGCCTCTTAGAAACATAATAGTCTGGGAGATTTGTAGATCTGCTGCTTAACTTTCAGGTTTTTTTTCCATAAACACTGTTCTATAGACAAAAATCCTAGAACAGATGGTGTCCTTGAATTTGCAGTGATTTGAGACTTCATATTGATCTCTTTCAGTATAAGCACTTTTGAAGCTTCTGAATGAGTAAAATACATACAGTCATCTGAAGAAAAACGTACTTATTTTACAGCAATTTGGTCTTGGGGATGTGTTGTTTATATTATTCTATAGTCTTATCAGTTTCCGTTAGAGTCCTGAAGTACTAGCATTTCAGTTGGCAAAAGGACCGAGGAGGCAGTTGTTCATTATGTGAAATGCATGAGGGCATTTACAGCAACAAAAGGCATAATCTTCCCATCAGTTGCATGTAAGTCAACACTACATTTCAGAGATTGGTTTCTTGAAATGTAGGTGTAATGTAGTTCTTCCATTTCTACCACTTCTACAGATCTCCAGACACTCCTGGCTCATTGGTGAAAATACATAGTAACAAAACATTAATCTTTGATTATTTTTAGTATTTTCAATACTGTCCCTCCAGGTGTTCTTTTGGTAGATTCCATATTGTGTGTGTTGTTGCAGCTAGCTCAGTATATTCTTCCTTTTGTATACAAGGACAAATGACTAGTCAATTTCATCGCTGGTTCTGACTGATTCTTGAATCAGTCAAGATCAACAAAAGTCTATGTTTTTTGTTCACCTACTTCCTGACAGTGACTTTGAAAATACTGGTTTTGTTGCAGTCCAGATTTATGTGATGTCTGGACAGTTGAACAGCACAGAACATCCCATTACTATCCAGTGGAAAAGCATGAGGCATATGTAAGAAATCTTGATGTGACCTGAAGACCAGGGAGTGGGTTGGGGGGTGCATGCAGTCACAACAAAATGATTAATTCATCTGGGAAGCTGTTGAACTGGGTGCTACCATTTCAGATCTGTGAATTTCAAACTCTGTCATGTCTTTGATTATTTTACGGTATATCACATTGTAAAATGTTGAAAACTAGAAGATATTTTTATAAATTAAAACTATAGTTTTGGAACATACTCTGTAGTGAATCTTAACAAGTCCTGCCTAAGTGATCAGTTTAGGTATGTAATATCAAATAGCTGCAGCTGGTATAAAACACTAACCTACCATTTTGCCTGTATCTTCAGGGTGATCAGTTCACAAAACCTGCTGTGTGGGGATGGGCGTAAGTGTTTTAACTGCATTTTTGATCCATACTGCTGTTCATATTCAATTATCAGAGACATAATTGTTTTGTGTATATTCTTATTAAAAATAACTACACCTTCTTCCACATGTCTTACTTCATTTTATTAAACGTTTTTCCCTGATTAGTAGATATGTACTTAGTGTTCACTTTTGCTTAGGATTATATTTACATATGGTAACATACTGACGGAGAGGTATTGGTAATCTTGACTGTTTCTCTGTTTCTAGCTGCTCTAGCGTTGGATAATTAAACTATTCAGTTATCAGAGTTTCAGAAAATTGAAGCTCATTCTGAATGCAACATGATATGATTTAGTTAGAATGCTTTCAAAGCGGTTTTGGTATTTGGTTCTAGTTTATTAAAACTGCTTTATGATAGCTTAGACTCTGCTGGTAAAAGACTAATATAAGGAAGTAAATGAAGCAATAGAATTGCCCACAGTGGGTTAGATTTCATTAATTTAGTTAAAGAACTTAATTTTAAAGCCTGTTGAGCTGAATCTGACTAAGTGACTATCACTGTGCTCTGCTTTGATTCTGGCTAGATAAAAATAAATTGTTGTAGAACAATTGCTTGCTTTTCATTTGTGCTGTTTTGACGAAAAATATCACTGAACTTGTCAACATACTTGAGGCTTTGTCACTGCTTATCTTACTAAGTGATATACTGTTCAGCAACGAACTTACTCCTCCTGCTGATTTGCTTTTAAATTGGAAATCTAAGTTTTACAGATTACAAAATTGCTATCAGTGTCTTGTATCCATTTGGGGCTACTTGAATTTAAATGACAGGGTGCTTGGGAATTGATTTATTGGTCATATGCGTTATCTGGAGCATATTTCAATGGGAAGTATCTGTCAGGACTCAATTATTCCAGTTAACAGTTTCAGTCCTAGAAATCTGAGAATAACCTACTTTGTGCTGTATACTGCCATTTCTTTACTACTGGATCTCAGTAGATCAGAGATGTCAGTGTATTTCCTGTTCTGACATCTCTGTGAAACAGAGAAATACGGTGCTTTCCATTTCAGAGATGGGAAGATTGAAACTCAGGCTTGCGAAGTGACATACCAAAGATCATGAAAAGGACTGTGGGAAAGCAGGGTACTGAATTTAAAGATCCTCTTAGGCAAGGTTCTTCACTGCATGGACCAGGACTCTCCTGAGTGTTATTTTGGTCTTTCTAGCCTAGAGGCAATGTAGAGAATGAAATATGTTGTCTACTAGACATATTTACAACTCCTTTCCTACCCTTAAGTCAGCGAAATATATTACATTATGTAAACCATTAAGTGGTTTATGGAGCTAGATGGTCGTTGTTATGTATACTATTAGAACCTAGAGCTGAAGCGGCTCCCTTCTGCTCTTAGCTCAGAATTCAGAATTAATCTCTGATAAGATGAATATAATTTCTTTTGTATCACCCATTAGAGGGTTGAATTGTAAACTTGCTAAAAAGTGGTGAGAAAAGCAAGTGGGTTAGTGCATCAGTTGCATTCTAAATAAATTGGTTAAAATCTAAATCTTTATTAATTATTTAGGTATTTATTTTTATCATGTTGCACAGTGCACACCTTCTGTAATGATCTTGCAGTTGTCTAAATCAGCAAATCTACTGAAACAGCATAATAAGCCACTGCAGCTTGTCCTAAAATGAAGCAAGTAAGCTGCCAAAATACAGTTTCCATGCAGCTAATCCTGGAAGTTTTAGTCCCGCTTAGCTACATTCTTAGTGTATTTAGGTCTGTGTAATTCACATGTTCATAATGAAATTTCAGAAACTAACATAATTAATGAAATTTTTGACATTTATCTTTGTCCATGATTGTAACATAAAGTAGGAAGAGCTGAATCAGTTTATCATCTTGTCTTCAGTGATACTATTGGAATTGACCTATTAACATCTTCATTAACTGAATTTTAAGAAATAAGTTTCACATGCTTAGTCACTGTAGGGGAACATTTACTGGAGTAGGCCAGATAACTGATTTATCAATGTGATCTACTCTGAGAGAGATAGCTAGGTAAAAGCATTTAAAGTGATATGTAGGTAAGAAAGAGCGTAACCGTGATTATTTTTTACTAATATTCTGTCATATTTCATTAATACAAAATGTTTCATGTTTTAAGGAAATTTCTGCTTACTGCTACAAGAAAAATCAATGAAACAATCCAAGTGAAATATTTGTCATATGGCTTCCAAGACTGTGTATGTATTAATCTGTCTCAGTAATCATGGGAAGGTGGGAAAGAAATTAAGTATTTAGTAGATTTCTTATAGGCATGCATTTGGAATTAAAAACTACTAGGTGTGTGTAGTATTTCTGATAGTACTAGTCTTAGAAATAAGGATTGGTGTATCAGCCTTATTCCCAAGTGAAATAGCTCTCCACTAGCCTTTTATATATTTTTGTGCACTTGGTGTTTAAGGGAGTTAAAGACTTCTTTTGAGCTTTTATGCCATAAGCTGGTTAGGTATGCTTGTCTGAATAACTTTTGCTTTCTTTCTGCTGCTTCTGTAGTTGTATCATTTAGATACTATGAGGATAGTGGTGATGGGTATTTTAGTGAGGAAATGTTAAGTTCTGTGTGATTTTTGTTGTTGTGGGATTTTTTTTTTTTTCGCTTTGCTTGAAAATGTTTGGACCTCAGTCCAGATTATTTTTTGGGGGCTAAACTGGAATACCACTATACCAATGCTAAAACTACAACTAAAACTACAACTATAACTACAACTATACAGCATTCACTGTAATGAAGATTTATCAGTTTGGGAATGAGTGCTTTTATTTTAAGGGTGAGACAGAACACACTTTTGAAACAGTTGTACCTTCTAAAGTGCATGTCTAAGTACTCCTCTATGGTAGAAACTGTATAGCAAGTATTTGTAAACTGTGTGGTTACAACATTATAATATACTACCTACTTAGTTTTCCACACTATAATGAACATGTAAGCCAGCCATATGAATAAATTGGTAACTTATCTCATTTTTATCCCTAATCATCATTTTTTGTCAGGCTACTAGATGAAGTGCTACTAAAGTTAGATATTTTGCTTTAGATAGAATTCAGGAATTTTTCTGTTTTTGATTGTGTGTCTCTTTTCTGCCACCCTGTGGGCCAATGTATTTTATTTCTAGAATGGATTCTTCCTCAATTTCCTGGAAAAGAATAGTTATGTGTTTTCTTGCATGGATTTTTCTGCAGTTCTTTTCTACTCATTTCTGCTTTCAGAGCTGAAGTTTAACAGAACTTCTCCTAGTATTTTAAATGTTTCATTAACTGTTTTGGGAAGCTGATTCATTAAATTTCTGTTAAAGGCTTCATCTCTATCCTTTTTTTCCTGAACTTTTGTAAGCAGATCAACAAGAGGAAAAGACATAATTTGTAATTACTGTTCTTACAATATATGTTTCAAGATACCAGAATGTATGTAGTTTGTTTATTATAATAATAATAATGTTACTTTAACTTCTTATAAAGCAAACTGAGCAGAAATCTCTGAATAAGGTATACAAGGTATACCAGAAGAATATGTAGACCTAATACAGGAATGAATTTTGACTTCTGACTGGAAATACTCTACAGTCATAAAATTCTTGGATAAGAAAAAAAACTTAGATTGCTTATCCCATTTGCTTCCCTTTCATCTCTGCAGAATTAAACATTTTAGTATGTGTTCCTCTTGATTCCCATGAAGACAGAATGTTCCAGCAGGAATTAATCCAGTCAGTTGAAAGTATGTATGTAACTTTAGAAGGTAAAAAACCATGGGTGTTTGTTTTCAGCTATCTGTTCTGTAATCAAGTTGTTGTCCTGCAACAGCACTGAAGTTTTATTCAGTATATGTTCCGGTGGGACTGCCGAGTATTACATTTGCATTTGATGGAAGTTAACCTGCTCTCTATCCACTGATGTAAATTAATCTACAATATATGTAATAATAATCTAGTTGTTAATTTTATATCCTTGTAATTTTTTTCTCTAGATATATCAAGATTTTAATTAACTTTCTCCATTTATGGAATTCAGAAGTTTGAGTGCTTCATGTAACTTGTGTTTAAAATGGCTTTGAATATCATGTCTAAGTGTGTATGCCATTGGAAAGACAGTTCACTGTAATCTAACTGTGAGGTATCTGAATGGCGTTGCTGATGAGCTGACTGAAAAAATGTATAGAAGTAAATGATGAATATCAGCACAAAAGTGTCAAGCAAAAGACCCTCAGTCAACATTCCTTGTCTATGGTAAGACACGTGATTGACAGAAGGAGCCATTTTAAAGATACAATTGAGGATGTTTGCTGTATTTTTTTGTTCATGCCATGTTTGCCTACATCTGAAATGATATCATAGAATAGTTTGGGTTGGAAGGGACTTTTTAAGGTCATCTAGTCTAAACCCCCTGCAATGAGAAGGAACATCTTCAACTAGAACAGGTTGCTTGGAGCCCCATCCAACTGGACCTTGAAGAATGTTTACAGGGATAGGGCATCTATCACTTTTCAGGGTAACCTGTGCCAGTGTTTCACCTCTTTCACTCTGAAAAGGTCTTCCTTACAGCTAGTCTAAATCTATGATCTTTTAGTTTAAAACCATTACCCCTTGTCCTGTTGCAACAGGCCCTGACAAAAAGTCTGTCCCATCTTTATTATAAGCTGCCTTTAAACACTGGAAGGCTGCAATAAGGTGTCCCCAGAGCCTTCTCTTTTCCAGGCTGAACAATCCCAACTCTCTCAGCCTGTCCGCACAGGACAGGTGTTCTGTCCCTCTGATAGTTTTTGTGGCCCTCCTCTGGACCGGCTCCAACAGGTCCATGCCTTTCCTGTGCTGAGGGCTCCAGAGCTGGATGCAGTATTCCAGGTGGGGTCTCAGCAGAGCAGAGCAGCAGAATCCCCTCCCTTGACCTGCTGGCCATACTGCTTTGGATGCAGCCCAGGATATAGTTGGCCTTCTGGGCTGCAAGCTCACATTGATGGCTAATGTCCAGCTTTTCATCCACCAGTAACCCCAAGTCCTTCTTGGCAGGGCTGCTCTCAATCCCTTCATCCTCCTGATATGGGGGGTTGCCCCCACCCGGGTGCAGGACCCTGCACTTGGCCTTGTTGAACCTCAGGAGGCTCACACAGGCCTATTCCTTGAGCTTGTCTAGGTCTCTCTGGAAGGCATCCTGTCCCTCAGATGTGTGAACCATACCACTTAGGGTGGTGTCATCTGCAGACTTGCTGAGGGTGCACTCAATCCCACTGTCTCTGATTAAATAGTACTGGTCCCAATATGGACCCCTGAGGAACATCACTTATCACAGATCTCCATCTGGACATTGAGCCTTTGACCGCTATCCTCTGTATGCAACAATCCAGCCAATTCCTTATCCACCCCACTGTCCACCCATCAAATCCATCTCTTGCCAATTTAGAGAGAAGGATGTTGTGGGTGACCATGTCAAAGGCCTTACAGAAGTCCAAATGGATGATGTTGGTAGCTCATCCCTTGTCCGCTCATGTAGTCATGCCATCATAGTCATCACTCCACGCCACTAGATTGGTCAAGCAGGAATTGCCTTTCGCGAAGCCATGCTGGCTGTCTCAAATTCCCTCTCTGTCCTCCATGTGCCTTAGCATACATTCTAGGGGGATCTGCTCCATGATCTTCCCAGACACAGAGGTGAGGCTGGCAGGTTGGTAGTTCCCAGGGTCCACCTTGCTATCTTTTTTAAAAATGGGTGCAATGTTTCCCTTTTTGCAGTCACCGGGGATGTCACTGGACTGCCAGGACTTTTCAGATATGGAGAATGGCTTGGCAGCTACGTCCGCCAGTTCCCTCAGGACTCTGGGATGCATCTCGTCAGGTCCCACAGAGTTGTGTATGTTCAGGTTTCTCAGGTGGTCTCAAACCTGATCTTGTCTTACAGTGGTAATATGAAAATGTCAATGTGAAAGTATCAAAAGTTCAAAGTATCGAATTTCAAAGGCTTCTATCAACATGTTTTTTCTTCATCTAACAGGAGCAAATTGTGGCAATTTAAGAATGAAGGTTTAAAAGTGGACAGGTGTTTGAATTCTCAGATGATTTTCTGACAAAGTGGTCTGTTCATTTGGCATCCTGTACTTGACAGCTTCCTCTATGAATAGTTGACTGTCTGTGACAGTGGTTTGAAAAGGGAAGATCTTGTTGGAAAATCAACTTTTGTAGAGGTGAATCAATGAGTTTGTGGAAGCAGACAGAAGGGAAGGGGAGGCCGATTGGTCAGACTTCGAATACAGCACAGAAAATTGAGAAAGCATGTTTTGGTAAGTATGTGCTGTAAATGAAAGTGGGAGAGGATTAAGATGTTCAGTATAAGACTAGGGAAGGAAAAGTTTGAGAACTGTTGTGGCAGAGATGGATTCTTATAAAATATAGTAATTCTTTGTAAAAACAAATCTGTAAGGAAAAAAAATGTCAGGTTTCCTGAAAGCTCTAGATGCAGCAACTTCTGTAGGTTAACCACTTAAAGTGAGGACAGAAGGTACACCTTTTGCCCTTCTCTCTTCCCCCCCCCCCGTTCATTCGCTCCCCATTCCTTTCTCTCCTCTCCTGCTTTTTTCCCTTTTTTATACTTTGCTGGATGAAAAATTGTGATAGAAGACGACAATAAAAGATGAGCATTTTAAAAGGTCACACCTTGGGTGAGTGTCCTTAAAACTTTGTAAAGGATGTATTCTACATACCTTTCATAGTTTAATAAGACTTCAGGTTTCTCTTCAAAGTTTGAATTGAGATATAAATTGTAATATATTCCATTTTTCTGAGATATCCAACCTTTCTGGTCTAAAAATTGAACAATGCAACATAAAGTTTAAATTTGCAACCACAAGTCATTCTGTGATTTTTAGATTAAAATTTTTTATACATAGAGATTCTTTACAACTGTCAAAATTCTAGATGCGATAATTAAAAAATGAATATACTCATTATATGAAATATGCATCTTTAGAATAATACAGGGAGTTTTTAATGAAAAATTAAATCCTTACAGGTTTTATGCCTGATTTGTCCTTGTTCAGTCTTGGGTAGATACTTACTGTTTTATAATAAAATCCAGAAAAGGGGGAAAAAGATGAAGTTCAAATGTGAGAAATACTTTAGCTTGTCCAGGGCTTATGTTGACTGAAATAGGTCCAGATCTTCATGGTTGACGGCTGCAGATAATTAGCTTTTTCTTCCTTAACAAAGAAAGCAAGTGGAGCTGCAAGACATTCATTGCCTTTTCTGTCATCATAACAATAATTTATGTATTTAACTTCCGCAGTTTCTTAAATTGTTTTAGTGCTAAGCTGCTTACATTACATGTAATGGGAGTGACAAGTAAAAGCTGCAAAAGCATATTTGTCTTGCAAGAGGAGGAATGATTGATGGCTACATTCTTCTTTACAAGAAAAAGCTGTGTTGGACAGCCTAAAAAATATCCTAAATGTATAATCCTTAACATTTCAGACCTTGGAATTTAATTTGGAGAAGTAATTACCACTTTGGTTCCTTTTAGTATGGAAACAACAATGGCTAAAATGATCTCTTTTTAGAAATTTGTCAGCACTACCAGTAATGGAAATTACAGACAAAAATAGGTATTTTAGGGTATAAAATAACATTTTTACCACATTTGACATTGTTATTTGATTTCTTTCAAAACTAATCCAAATATATACTCTCGAGGCACAGGAACATAAGCAGGTATGTTAAAAACATACCATTTTGATATGAAATAATCTAGGATTTACAGTTTCCTTTTATAAGATATGGTTATGATTTACATTAATGTGTTTTTGTAAATTGTAAACTTAGCTCTGGTATGTGTCATGTCTAGTTGAAGATGAAAGAAGATCCAGAAATAAGGGTGTTACTCTAGAAACTTGCAGTCTGTTCCCTGTGTTGCTGATTATCTATGTGGTGTCCAGAACACATTGTTTAGGCTTATGTACCCAAAAGTATTTAGAAATCTAATTCCTCTTAGCTAATCCTTAGAGTTTTTAAGTATTAGTTTGTTTTTTTTTCCAAAAGTGTGGGATTTTTTAAGTTTGTCAATACACTTGATATAATTTCATATTGTGATTTAGAATCTTGCATATGTTGCTGAATTTAGAAGAAAATGGCTAGGATTTAAGATATATGAGTCTTGGCTCACTATGTTTTCTTCAGTATTTATTCCATGTTTTTTTTCAAATCGGATTGAAGAGCTTCCATTTGAGGAAAATAATATATTGGTACAAAACTAAGAATACCATAATCAACAGAGAAGAAATTGGGCTAAATTGAGTGCTAAAATTGTTTAGCATATATCAGCCTCCAAAAAAATGTTTTGGGACTTGAGTATCAGTGGGGTTTTTTAATCTTATCCATGTATTTCACAAAGATTGATCCTTTCTTTTTGAAAGATGTGTACCACCAAATACATTTTTCAGAACTTTGCAGACTTGAAGACACACACTTTCTAGTCATAAGAGGTCATTAGTGGTGCAGGATTCTCTCTTGGGCCTTATTGTTGCACCTGTATGCTTATACAAAATGCCTGTCACTCACAAGAGATTCTTGAAAGTGTGTATGCCCTCGTTCAGTAACTGGTTCCTAAGGATTTCAGGACAGGCATCTCTATCAAACTCATACAACGTGTTAGGCTGATCTGTGACTAAATCGTTTTAGCTGCCAGTGACATAAAACAGTATACTACACCATTAGGGGTTGTAGCACGAGGTGCTTCAAGCAGATTTAGGACTGCTTAGTGATGAAACATGGCAGTTATGATATCCATGAATATCTGAACCTTACCTGTAATTTGTAAAAAATGTTTCTGAGCTACAACTCAAAAATCAGTTTCCTCTTGTCATAAACTTCTCCAGTAATATTTGTCTCTCTTAAATGACACAGATTTGTTTATTCATAGCAGTTCTTAACCTGTCATGCTTCTGATCCAAACACATTTTCTTTTACCTATGCAACACAGTTGTTGCAACAGCTTTCACAGAATCACTAGGTTGGAAAGGACCTTCAGGATCATCAAGTTCAACCATTAATCCAGCGCCACCATGTTCCCTAAACCATGTCTTGAAGCGCCACATCCACTCTTTTTTTGAACACTTCCAGAGATGGCGACTCCACCACCTCCCTGGGCAGTCTGTTCCAATGCCTGACCACCTCTCAGTGAAGAAATTTTTCCTAATATCCAATCTAAACCTCCCCTGGCGCAACTTGAGGCCATTTCCTCTCGTCCTATCGCTGGTTACTTGGGAGAAGAGACCACCGCTGTCGTTGCCACAACCCCCTTTTAGGTAGTTGTAGAGAGCGATAAGGTCTCCCCTCAGCCTCCTCTTCTCCAGACTAAACAACCCCAGTTCCCTCAGCTGCTCCTCATAAGACTTGTGCTCCAGACCCCTCACCAGCTTCGCTGCCCTTCTCTGGACACGCTCCAGCACTTCAACATCCTTCTTGTAGTGAGGGGCCCAAAACTGAACGCAGTATTCAAGGTGCGACCTCACCAGTGCTGAGTACAGGGGCACAATCACTGCCCAACTCCTGCTGGCCACACTATTTCTGATACAGGCCAGGATGCTGTTGGCCGCCTTGGCCACCTGGAAACACTGCTGGCTCATATTCAGCCGGCTGTCAACCAGCACCCCCAGGTCCCTTTCCGCCGGGCTGCTCTCCAGCCACTCCTTGCAAAGCCTGTAGAGTTGCATGGGGCTGTTGTGGCCGAAGTGCAGGACCCTGCACTTGGCCTTATTAAACCTCATACAGTTGACCTCTGCCCATCGATCCAGCCTGTCCAGATCCCTCTGCAGAGCCCTCCTACCCTCCAGCAGATCAACACTCCCACTCAGCTTGGTGTCATCTGCAAACTTACTGAGGGAGCACTCGATTCCCTCATCCAGATCATCTATAAAGATATTGAACAAGACCGGCCCCAGAACTGAGCCCTGGGGAACACTGCTTGTGACCGGCCGCCAGCTGGACTTAACGCCGTTCACCACAACTCTCTGGGCTTGGCCATCCAGCCAGTTCTTTACCCAGTGAAAAGTAAACCTGTCTAAGCCACAAGCCACCAGTTTCTCCAGGAGAATGCTGTGGGAGACGCTGTCAAAGGCTTTACTGAAGTCCAAGTAGACAACATCCACAGCCTTTCCCTCATCCACTAGGCGGGTCACCTGGTCATAGAAGGAGATCAGGTTGGTCAAGCAGGACCTGCCTTTCATGAACCCATGCTGACTGGGCCTGATCCCTTGTTTGTCCTGCAGATGCCCTGTGAGCACTCTCAAGACCAACTGCTCCATAATCTTTCGTGGTACAGAGGTCAGGCTGACAGGCCTGTAGTTCCCAGGATCCTCCTTCCGGCCTTTCTTGTAGACGGGCGTCACATTGGCAAGCCTCCAGTCTTCTGGGACCTCCCCTGTTAACCAGGACTGCTGATAAATGATGGAGAGTGGCTTGACAAGCTCCACCACCAGCTCTCTCAGTACTCTCAGGTGGATCCCATCAGGTCCATTAGACTTGTTGGGTGTCCAGGTGGTTTAACAAGTCCTTTAACTGCTTCCTCCTGGATTATGGGTGGATTATTGTGCTCTCCATCCCCATCTTCCAGCTCAGGGGGCTGAATACCCTGCAGATACCTGGACTGGCTATTAAAGACTGAGGCAAAGAAGGCATTAAGTACCTCAGCCTTGTCCTCATCCTTGGAGACAATGTTCCCCGCCATATCCAGTAGGGGATGGAGATTCTCCTTGCCTCTCTTTTTGTTGTTAATATATTTGTAAAAACATTTTTTGTTATCTTTCACAACTGTGGCCAGACTGAGCTCTAGCTGGCCTTTTTGCCTTTCTAATTTTGTCCCTGCTTGACCTAATGAGATCCTTGTACTCTTCGTGAGTTACCTGCCCCTTCTTACAGAGGTGATAAACTCTCCTCTTTTCCCTGAGTCCCAGCAAAATCTCCCTGTTCAGCCAGGCCGCTCGCCTTCCCTGCCAGCTCTTGTTAAGGCACATGGGGATCGCCTGCTCCTGCGCCTTTAAGATTTCCTTCTTGAAGGCTGTCCAGCCTTCCTGGGCCCTTTTGTCCTTCAGGACTGTCTCCCAAGGGACTCTCTCAATCAGTGACCTGAACAGGCCAAAGTCTGCCCTCCGGAAGTCCATGATAGCAGTTTTGCTGACTCCTCTCCTTACTTCGCTCACAACCGAGAATTCTATCGTGTCATGGTCGCTAAGCCCAAGATGGCCTCTGACCACCACATCTCTCACCAGTCCTTCTCTGTTTGTAAACAGCGGGTCCAGCAAGGCACCTCCCCTGGTGGGCTCACTCACCAGCTGTGTCAGGAAGTTATCCTCCACACACTCCAGGAACTTCCCAGATTGTTTCCTCTCTTCTGTGTTATACTTCCAGCAGATGTCCGGTAGGTTGAAGTCCCCCACAAGAACAAGGGCCAGCAAATGCGAGACCTCTGCCAGTCGCTTATAGAATGTTTCATCTGCCTCTTCATCCTGGCTGGGTGGTCTGTAACAGACTCCCAGCAGGATGTCTGCCTCATTGGCCTTCCCCCTCATCCTTACCCATAAGCACTTTACTTGGTCTTCACAATCATTGATTTCTATACAATCAAAACACTCCCTAACATACAGAGCCACCCCACCACCTCTCCTTCCCTGCCTATCCCTTCGGGAGAGCTTATAGCCATCCATTGCAGCACTCCAGTCATGAGAAGCATCCCACCATGTTTCTGTGATTGCAACTACATCATAGCTGTCCTGCTGCACAATGGCTTCCAGCTCCTCCTGTTTGGTGCCCATGCTGCCTGTGTTGGTGCACTTGAGCTGGGCTATCGATTTCAACTCCGGCATGCCACCCGTAGGCTCAACTCTAGTGAGCCTGGTTTTATCCCCTTCCCCCTCCAAATCTAGTTTAAAGCCCTCTCAATGAGGCCTGCCAGTTCATAAGCAAGAATCCTTTTGCCCCTTGGAGTCAGTTGCACTCCATCTGCTGCGAAGAGACCCGGTGCTGTGTAAACTGCCCCGTGGTCAAAAAACCCCAAATTCTGATGACGGCACCAGCCCCTGAGCCATGTGTTGATTCCTGACTCGCGCACGTGCAACACGGACCAAGGAGTCTAGCACGTGCGTGAGTCAGGGGCCGTCCCGAAAGCCTGTGGCGCAATGAAGGTGAGGGCCGGCGCGTGCTGGCTGAGGTGGGATCCCGGGGCGCGTCAAGCAAGAAGCCCCGGGCGCACCACTGGCCCGTCTCGCCCGTGCCGCCCGGCCGGGGAGGTGGAGTGTGAGCGTCTGTGCTAGGACCCGAAAGATGGTGAACTATGCCTGGGCAGGGCGAAGCCAGAGGAAACTCTGGTGGAGGTCCGTAGCGGTCCTGACATGCAAATCTGTCGTCCGACCCGGGTCTAGGGGTGAAAGACTAATCGAACCATCTAGTAGCTGGTTTCCTCTAAAGTTTCCCTCAGGATAGCTGGCACTCGGCAACGGGCAATTTTACCCAGTAAAGCGAATGATTAGAGGTCTTGGGGCCGAAATGATCTCAACCTATTCTCAAACTTCATAATCTTTATTGGCTCTTCTTGCAAATCTCTTATTTTATCACTTTTTTTTTCCTTTTCCTGTAATGATGGCTATGCTACTGTGTTTCAGATGACATGGTGGTACCAAGTTTCAGGTGTTTCACCAAAGTAACTCTATTTCCTTTTTGGGCAGGAAAGGAGGAGAGGATTCTAAATCTTATAATTTTTTGACATACAAGGTTGTAATTATCCAAATCCATTTGCTAATCAGATTACATGCAATCCTTTCATGAACTTTCATTGTCCTTGCTTATGCTCTCATCAGTAATAGTATCTTTGCCTCTGCTTTTTCTTGTTTTATTAATGCATTAGGTAATTTTCTCATTTACTTAAAAATCATGAGTGGAATTACCTAAATCTTTCTCAGCCTTCTTATTTCTTATTTTGAAGCTCTCACTACATCATGTTGAAATGAATTGCAAATTCAGGTGGGATCTAAGCTTTGAGAAGAGCCTAGTCTGAATAAATTGCTGGTAGTGACTGACTATTCTAGAAACTTGATAGAATCAGCTCTTAAGCTATTATATTTTATCACACGTTTGTTTTTCCTGTACAGGTTGGAAGAATCTGACTAAAGTTCACTTTGTGTTCTCTAGTACATGAGACACACTGCAGAAGATACAGTTGCTGCTTGACAGTTTCAGTGTCTGTGTGTGTTTTTAGTTATTTACCTTCCCCTTCCATTCTCTGTCTGCTTTCTGGCCCTAATACAGTAATGGTTCAAATACTCTACTGCTTAACATAAACTAATACACAACAGAATTTTTTAATCATTTGATTATCATCAAGATGCACAATCTTCATGCAGAAGTTAAACAATAACTCCCAAAAATTGAAATAAGATGTTAAAATATCATGACTTTGATGTAATATATTAACTGCTGAATGTATATTTTTATCTGACGTTTATTGCAGAGTGCGATGACAGCAACCATTTAATTTTTGATAGCTTGCTAAAGGAAGTATACCTCTGTTTGCTTAAGGTCAGATTCTACTTTTGCATTTTGTATACTGCTTGTATATTTCCTGTTAAAGTTGCCTACTTCCTCACTGACTTCCCCTTTTTTTCCTCTTTTACTTCTTGCATAGATATACCTAGAAACTTGTTAGCATTTGTTGGAAACTTGCTAAAATAAAAAACAACAAAATCCATCTGACTGCTTTTTAAACTATGCAATTTATCTGCATACAGTAATCTCATAGAGGGCAAGGAACATTTAATTTTTTTTAAAACAGATAAAAGGTTGTCATTTAAGTGCAATTTGTTTCAGTATTTGGAGTCCATAGGAAGTTCTTTTCAGAAGACAGACTGAAATTCTTACCAAAGATTAATATGCCCTCTAAAAAATACCATACCTGTTCCTCATGCAAACAACGAAGAAAGTGCTTTAAGAGAAATAAGATGGTTGTGGCAGAGGTAGATGTGCGATATCAGCAGACTTAGTGGATGTGCAGTAGTTGTCCAAACATGATGCTGCTGTTAAGTACAGTTAAATACAGTGCTAGACCTGTTGCATAAGCAGGTCTCTGCCATTGGTGTGAAACACAAAATGGGTTCTGATATAGCTGCGGCTTTTAAAACTATCTTTAGTAGGAAGTGCACATGTCAGAAATTACAAACTGATGGGGGAAAGTTTTGTTTTGTTTTTTTTTAAACCAGCCTTTATACTCTTTTAACAGCTTGTTTAATATTCACCATCTTGTTACTAGCAATGAAGCAAAAGCCTCCACTGCAGAGTGTTTTAACAGGTTGCTTAAAACTAAAATGTGGAGATATTTTAGTGTGTGACACTTTGTGTTGATCTTAACATTGTTGTGTTACCAGGTTTCATGGAGGACTATAACCATAGCTTCCACAGAGCTATTAGAGGAGGTAGGTGATCCTCCACCACCTGTGGAGGTGATCCCTTTAAACTGTGAGAGGGTTTGGAAAATCAAATCCAAGGATTGATTTAAAATTAAAGAATATGTGCCTTTTATTCAGAGGCAGACCATACCACAGTGTTTATAATAAGAGATTTGAGAAGGGTTACCATCAGATGTTCATGAGTGAAATCTTCTTAATAGCTGAAACTGTGGGAAGGGAATAGGTACCCACCCACGCAATGTAATAGACTATGGTCATAAAGCAATGGAGGGGACATTTTACTCTGAAGAATCTTAAAAAGTGAATCTTGGTGAGGACAGAATCTACAAAACTGACAAAATCGTTGCTGCAAAGTGAAAATAAGAAAGAAACAGCAGCCCAAGTCCATGACATGTAGTGATTGGAGTTCAAGTAGGGGTAAAATAAGGATGGAAGATGGCAGTTTCTACCTTATGCTAGCCAGCAATCCCAGCACCAGAATTTTCCTTCAAAACATATCTAGTTTCACCATAGCCTTGGTGAGACCCCTGGAGCTCGCTGGCAAGTAGGAGGTGAGGTTAGCAAAAATACAATACCTGCACCGAAGGAATAACCTCAGTGAAGACAGCAGCTTTGAAATAGCACGGTAAGATATGGCTGGATAACACATGGCAGTACTGTTTGCAGAAATCCTATTGCTACCATCCCGCACTGTGGTGATGGATGTACGAACCATCTTACTAACCCCCACAACAGAGCTTCAGCCATCGACTCTCCAGCTGTTGCTCTGGCCTGTGAGCCTGTCATAAAGAAAACAGCATGAAATGGATGAAAATCCTTACCTTTATCCCTTGTAATGCTATTCATAAATGTATTATGTAAATGAAACTTGGAACCCAACTGAAAGTTTTTGTGTATGTTCAGCTATTCCCCCAATTATTTTTTTTTTTAAATAAGCAATATAGACATCCAAGTTGAAAGTTTTAGTGATGATTTACATATTACACTGAATGCTACATGGTGAGGCAGTGGGCTTTTTGGGTAGCTTTCTCTTCTAACATGGTATGTGTGCTGCTTCTCAGTTCTCATTTGCATTTATTTGTTCAAAGAGACCCTGGTTTGCTGCGTTACCTGTGACAGAAGGTGGGACATTCACCACAGCCAAGGCGTTAGTAAGACATTCCATTCTTTAGGTATTCTTAAGCTTAAAGGGGCTTTGGGCAAACTGTTGGGGGTGGCTACTCTGGCCAGTCCCAGTGCGCTCAATGCACATGTGGGGAGACAGTGATGACATAATGGTGGCTCCCAGGGGCCAAAAAGGAGGGGATGGCGTGGAGCAAACCTGTGATGTGGACAGATGGTGAGGGATTTTGGGGCAGGTGGCCATGGTGACAAGTGGAGGGAGCACATCTCCCTTTAGGTGCTAACAAATGGTGCGTCTGGTCCAGGATCAGCACTGTCCTTACACCACTCACGTGGCTTTGCAACTCATCTGCATCCTTCTCCTTTCCTGAGCTTTCAGAACACTGCATGGTGCTGGCCATCGTGCTTGTTCTTTGGGTACCATGTTCTGGAGTTGTGGCTTTGGCACTTTGCTGACCCCCTGAAAGGGGAGATTGTTGTTTTGCTTTACCTGCTCACGTGGCCGCTGTGTGCAGCAGGCAGGGTGAAAGTGTGGGGTGTTGATTCAAAGGTAGTTCATGCCACACTGCTACTGAGCCATATTGCTTTCATGGGTCATTACAATAACTAATTTCACTGATAAAATGGGTATATTTGTAAACCTGGTTAAATTTACATATCTGCTTTGTTGTAAACTCTCTATTCAGAATAGACAATATAAGCAAAAGAGTGTATGGAGTTTGCAGTGTGTACTGGCTCTCAGCAGGTTGCTGTGTTACAAGCATAAGGGCTGTTGAATGTGTTGATTCAGCTCTGTAAGACTAATTTTAAAAGGTGCAGGGGATTTTTTACAGTCTATCTCTCTTGGCATAGTAAATAACAGTTGGATTTGCACTATGTAAACCATTATATAAATAAAAGCTGTCATCTTTAGAGGATGAGATAAAATTACACCTCCACCCACAACCAGTTTAGTGTGTTTATGTACAGGGTACCAAGTGGTTTTGAAAGACACATGCTCTGAAAAGCTTCTGGATCTTCATTCAATGTCTGTGAAGCCAATCATCTGAGCTTGCAGTGCCAGCACATCATAGTGGAGAACAGGTCCATCGGCAGGGCTGGCCGGGCGCTCCCCTGCAGCCTGTCGGGTGGAGGTGTTGGAGGTCCTTGGAGCTGTGTCTCTCCGTGCCGCTCGGTCCCTCCCTGCAGGCCCCCATCTCCCAGCGGTGGGCTCGTTGCCACTGGGCCTTGGGCGCAGGTGGTAGCGCTGCTGCGGGGATCTGCTGCACACCCGCTCCCCGGCCGCGGTCCTCTGCTGGTGGGCGGACAAGCCGACCACGAACTTGTGGAGGTTGTCGTCCACCCTCACCACACGCAGGATGCGGTTGAAAGGCTGCCTGCAGAGCGGGCACACGGCTGTCGAGGCAGCCCACCACTGGATGCAGTCAAAGCAGAAGGTGTGGAAGCAGATGTTGACGTAGGCTGCGTTGTCCATGTTGTCCAGGCAGATGGGGCACAGGCCATCTGAGGCTGCTTCCTGCCGCCCTGCCCGCTGCAGCTGGCTCGTCCTGGCCGTCGTGGCGGAGCCGCTGTCCTGCAGAGCCTCCTCATTGCCTGACGCCATGTTCTGCCAAGAGATGTGCAACGTGCCTGAGCTTTTCTGGCACCAGGAGCGGAACAGCAAGGAAAGCCCCAGCAAGTGGTGAGAGAGGGGAGGTATGGGCCTCCTGAGGGTCTCCTTGCAGGCTGGAAAGTGCGCAGCCAGCCCCACAGGCTGCCTTCTACATGTGCCTGCCCCCTTCAGCTCCTCCCAAGCATGCTGCTCCCCCTCCAGGGCCCTCCGCCCCTGCACTCCCACCAGACAGCCAGCATGACTTGAGCTAGCCCAGGGTACCTGCAGGAGAGGGTCAGGGAAGGCAGAGGAGCTGCCTGGGAGCCTTCAGCGATGCCAAGGGTCCCTGTGCCTTCCTCAAGCCCGCAGCCCTGGGACAGCCCTGTGCAGAACCCACAGCAGCCACGCCCGCCAAGTCTCTGCACAAAGGCAGCACTCCAAGTGGAGGTTCACAGTTCTGCTGGAGGTTACGTGCTGTACATGTGCACTTGCAGGAGGCCTGGGCCAAAGGTGCTGGGGCAGAGCCTGCAGCTAATGACGAGCAGTGAGGCCGGGGCCTTCACAAATGCCCCGCAGCAACGTCATGGTGTCTGCAGCTGCTCCCCAAGCACTGCCTGGCAAGGATGGCAAACACTCCAAAGGTGGAAAGCCTCTGCTTCACAGGATGTTTGCCATTCTTTGGTGGCCTTTTGGGCAGGGGTTAGCCTCAGGCTTGCCACATCCTGTTATGAGAGACTGTTGCCCCTGAGCATAACGGCCCAGCAGTGGGCAGCGCAGCAATGCAGGCGGGGAATGCTGGTGACCTCCGTGGTGCCAGTGGAGCAACCTGACTTGGCTTTTCCAAGAGCTTTGAGAGGAGCAGGACTTGACCCTTGTCTGTGGTGGGAAAGCCCCAGGGGTAAGAAGGGCCATCTCTTCCAACCCCCCTGCTCAAACAGGGCCACCTAGAGTCAGTTGCCCAGGAACATATCCAGGTGGGTTTTGAAGATTGTGAGGATGGAGATGCCATAAGCTGTGTCAGCGCTTTTTCACCTTTGCAGTAAAAAAAGTGTTTGCTGATGTTCAGCAAGAACCTGTTGCATTTCAGTAATGGACTGCAAAATGGGTATCTGCTCCACCGTGGGCTTCCCTGGGCTGCAGGAGGACAACCATCTTTACCGTGGATTGTAGGGGAATATCTGCTTCAGCTCCTGGAGCATCTCCTTTGACTCCTTCACTACCTTGGTGTCTGCAGAGCTGTTTCACATTTTTGCACTCCTCTCTCTCAGCTGCTGTTGCATAGCTTTTTTACCCTTTTTTTACCTTTTCTTTAATATGTTATCGCATACATATTATGCTACCACCATTGCTCATTAGCTCAGCTTTGGCCAGCGGTGGATCTGTCTTGGAGCCAGCTGGAAGTGGCTCTGTCTGACATGGGGGCAGCTTCTGGCAACTTCTCACAGAAGCCACCAGTTTAGCTGTCCTCCTACCAAAACTTTGTTATGTAAACCCCATACAGGAGCCCAGAACTGGACACAGCACTGCAAGTGTGGCCTCAGCAGTGCTGAGCAGAGGGCAACTATCACCTCCCTTGACCTGTCGTCTTTGCGTAATGCAGTTGAGGATTTTTGTTAAAAGATACAAGCTAGTTCTTTCAAGAGAGCTTGCACTGGGGTGTTCTGTAAATTCAGGGTGGAATCTGTGGTGCATATGCATGTGCATGTCAATAATTTAAACGTGGAAGTGTTTCCTTTGCACACTAAGAGCCCAGGTTTTCGCACGCAACTCTACCGACGTTGAGTTGCATGCAACAACCTATGAGGTAGTTCTACTGGGAATATCTAGATTATCTTAGAATTTGTTTTAACTTAGTTTGTGGAGGCAAGTTTTAAAATAATTTTATAAATTTTTTTTTTAGGTTGTATGGTAACACATATATAAATGTTCCTGTTTATTTTTTCTGTCCTATAGTTCAGGAACATATTTTTATTATTTCTGCACAGAACTTTGTATTGTTTTTTAACATTTTAGCATTCTGTGTAACAACTGATTACATTTATGATAACATAAAACACATGCAATTTATTTATATTTTATAGCAAATTTCTGGTCCTACAGCAAAGCCTGAGAGGAACATTTTCACTTTGTCACATACACCTTGCACTAAGTACTTCACACGTCTTCTTTCACCTTAATGTGGTGTATCTGGCTAGGTGATAATTACATAATTTTGTGTACCATCTGTAAATGGAGACCATACAAATGTTGAATTATCTGTGTTGATATAAGATGTGACACATTTCGGATACCAAGAGGAAAAATATACAATGGATTTTTTTTTCAAAGTGCAAAACTACTGTATTTTTAAAGGTTGGCGTTTGATAGGAGTAACTTGCAGGTAGTCTTTTGCAGGGTAGAGGACTTCTGTCCAGGAACTTGAGAATCTTGGGAAAGTGTGAGGAGAGATAGGAAGGGAAAGTTGAGAAAAACACCTATTCTTGTAAATGTCACAAAACTCGGATAAGGAAGTTATTGTGGCTTACTGCTATTCTAGGAGATGCACCATGTCTCTCCTAGTAAATAAATTAAAAAGAGGGGAAGAAAATTTCATTAGTATTTTCTTAGTGTGTTTTCTTGCAGTGTGTGATAAATGTGCAGTTCAACCTGGTGTAATAGTTTCATGTAATTTGCACTTCATAAGGAAACTTCTGTTTTGCCTGAAGTGCTTAAATACAGTAATTAAAAAACAGTACCAAATATGAATGGCTGCTTCTTTAATTAATAAAGAACCCTGACATTTCAAATGTGGATAAACCATTTAGATTTTGCTTATTTGCAGACCTATTCATTATGAAAATACAATGGACACAACAGGAACCAGAACATCAATTTGTTAATTTTTTTAACTCCTCTAAGTATTGTCACTGATTTTATTCTATATTTGGTGTCAGTTGAACTGCATTTCTCTCTCCTGCCTTCTCAAAGCAATTGAGGTAGTTGTTGCATTATCTTGATTCACCAGAAATGGAAGATCACTTGGAAACATACTAGATTCTGGTATTTTAACTGACTGTAAGTATTTGCACTATGGTTGCAGAATTCTGTGGGGGTTTTGTTCTTTCTTGGAATAGAAGAGGGAATTCTGTTTGCTTGACATTATCATAATACAGGGAACTGTTTGGTTTTTCACTTGGAAAATTAGAAGGAAGACAAATTAAGTATTTGGGATGGAGGTAGTGTTGTTTACTTCAGAATAACACAATGCAGCATAGTGAATCAATGTTGACTCGCTTAAGCTGAAAATAAATATTGCAGTGGCTTGGCACTTTATTCTACCTTGTAGTAGAAACTTGAATCCACAGAATTAAAGGAAAGCTGCTCTTCAACAGAAATAAAAAATCAGCACTTTTCTAGGTATGTTGTAGTCAGTGTGCCACCTGTCAATTGATCTCTGATAATAAAACGTAAATCTAATAGCTGCATTGGCATATGTGTTGTGAGCAGTAACACTTCAGCAAACTTGTTTAAAGCACATAGCTAATTATGTGGGGTCTGATAGGCAAGTTTTCTTTTGCAGTCAAGGAACTCGCCATATAATGATTGACAGTTTTTTGCGTGCTGCTTTGCAACTTAGTAGAACTGCCTGTAGTGTTTATCTCTATATGCTAAATGAGTGAACAGTGGAGAGCTGTTGGGGCTTTCAGCTCTTCATGTTACAGTTGTGCTCCTCAAGTTACAAAAAAAATTTCATTTTTATTTGTGTTGCAGGTAAAGTAAGAACTACTTTGCTATCTCTAGGAAAGGAAAGGAGTTTGCTCTCTGAAATAAGGGTGAAATTGGAGACTTGGAATATTAGCTCTAGAACAGTAAAACTATTTTTGTACTGCAAGGTCATATGAATTCACTTATACAGTGCAGGTTCCAAACGTTGGCATCATAAAGCTTGCTCTCTTTCTGTGTGAAAAGAAATCAATATAGTAGCATCAGTGTCATTTTTGAAAAGTAAGGAAGACTCAAAATAAGGATGACGCCTTCTTATAGAGCAAAAGCTGTGAGAAAAATTGCAGTAGGAATCCAACAGTTGTTTTCAGCAAGCAACAGGCCTGCTGCTGTAATGCTGCAAGATTCTGAGCTAGTTTGGCTAGTCAGCTGCCAGCTGCAGAATGACAGCTGTAGATCAGTATGATGGAGTTGCATCTGGACTCAATTACGTGTCCTTGTCCCCTTCCACACTCCCTGCCTGTTCATAAATCTTAAGTCTGTTTTAGTTATGTTCCCAGTGCTTTCCCCTCCATTTTGCAGTGAGTTGGCACCATGCCAAGCAGATTTCAGGTGCAGCTGTAGTGTGACGTGTTGCAGCTATTATTGCTGGGTAATTGGGGATTGCTGTAATTGGGAATATTCTGAGAGACACCACCCAAATCGCCAAATTTCAGGCAAGCATTTATTTATGCTCAACTACTAGCCAATTAGTCTGTTAAAAGCCAAGATTCAAGAATCAAAGACATTAGTTAAGCCATAGGTTTACAGTACCGTAAGTCTGATGGTTATTGTTGGCTCTGGCCACAGTCTTTCACGGTTCTTAGTCTCTGAAGTCAGGGTGATCAGGCTTGTGAGCTCTTTGGCATGGAAAGCCAGAATAAAGCAGGGCATTTTTCTTCTTTCTCCAGCCTCCACTGGGTGTCACTGGCATTTAAACACTTCTCTGTGGTCCAAGACAAATCTATTCCAAAGGCAGCCTCATGGGCATTGCGGTATTCTGGTTTTGAAAGGGATATTACCTATTTGCAGACTGCTTTCCAGTTACCTGTTTCATTTAAATAGTCGCAGACTATACTAAGCAAGCAAATACGACAAAATACCGTACTTTCTATTCTAATTCAAACAGCCTTTTTAGGTGTCTGGGTATAGGGCAAACAAGATTTTTTTCATTTTTCTGCTTTAAAGAAAAGTTTGTATCTGGGAGCAAGAATAAAAGGGTATGATTCACAAATAGGCCTTCATACTACAGGGGAGGAAGGCTCCAGTGAAAGATACCAGTGAAAGACACATCCATTCCCTCTATCTTTGGCAGCGTAAAGTAATCACTAACCCATCTGCTGACCTGCATGATATACATCCTCCTCTTGCAAAATAACATTGCAGATTGAGGAAGATAGGAGTGGGAAAAACTGGTGAGATTTTATCCAGTCCATTTGTTGTTTAAACAGATTACATGTAGGTATCCCTGCGGTAAGCCAACAGATACCCCAGTTGTACGTCTGTTTGCATGTTTTCCAGTTCAATAGGGAAAGGATTTGCTTTAACTTGCTTGTTTTAAGCCAATATTTTTATTTACTGGTGCCAGTGTTATTGCATTCTTACTGAAATCTCCTTCCTTAATTTTTCCATAGATAAGACAACTGTAACTTCTGTGTTCAGTAACTGAATGGATTTTGCATAATTCATCTTTTCTGTTACGTATTTTTCAGACAGTAACCCTGATATGTTTAGAACATTCTTCTCCCAATAATTTCCAGTGTGTCAACAGTGTTTTTAACTAATATTCTCAAATCTCAGAGCAGTATTTTATATCTTGGTAAGTCAGGAAAAGAGTATCATGTAGTAGAAATAGGAGCAGTGGAAAGTAAATGTGCAAGAACTGGTATAATAGTGTCAGAAGATGTGATAGGTTTTTTTTCTTTAAACATTCCCATTTGACATAGACATATTAGTAAGATTTTCTAGCATAGGCTTAGTTTGTTGGTTGCTACTAATTACTGAAACACTAATTTTTTTAAAAATATAAAATTTCCATTGTACTGTAATGCAGTTCTTCCAGCAAATATGGCAAAAATGGAATATAGAATTTCACTCACTTTGAAGGCATTGCATTCATAGGGTCTCATCACATAGTTATCCAGTTACTGTAGTATACACATTAGGTACTTCAGTTAAATATTTTATGGGTTAGGATGATGGTTTTCATGCAGACAGCATTAGTATTATGTGAACTATGTATAAGCCTGTAACACTAAATGCAATGTTTTGAACTGCTTCAACTTCTCAGAAAATTAAGAAGTATTGAGTTTTATGCATCCCTTAATTAAAACAACCCAAAGCTTTAGCCACTTGGAATCTGATCATTTTATGATGGGTGGACTTTGAAATAATCTTTATATAGTTCAGAACAAAAGCAAAGGTGTGCTTCTTCCTTTTCTTTCTCCATCAAATGCAGAATTTCATATTAGAACTGTTGTTCTCTAACTTGATGTAGCATAGCAGGAACATGGTGTTTTTTACTTTTAGCTGTTTAACTTTTCATTCTGTAAATGTCTCTAGATTTCAAGGAAATGTTTTAATATTGGACCACTTTTAGTCTCTTGAAGGCTCTAAATAGCTGTGCTTAGAACCCTTTAAGATCTTTCATCAGTTTTTATTCTTCTAAGCCTTCTTTACTCTCCAGTAATTATAAATTCTAGTTTAGCAAATGGTATTGATGAGAACCTAAATCTGGTGTGGTGAGGTCATTAGTGGGTGAAACCTGTGTTTCTCTCTATTTGTACTATTTCTCATTTCTTTATTTTGACTTCCCCCATCTCTACTCATAGGAAAACCAGGATTTTCACCTGTCCCATTATCTGTTTTTTTTTACTACTGCTGAGGTGATAATTAAAGGAAGAAAGTTAACAGAACAGGCATTGGGGCAATAATACAGGCATGAAGTGTTTCCTTCTCTTTCTACCTGGTGAGGAAATGGCCAAGTGAAGCATTTGGAAGACGCCATAGTGTATTACTAATTCCATAACTTTTAAGCATGAAGTGTTATGTGGCCTTTAGGGGTAATCACAATATAAGTTATCAATAGTGATAATAGTTGCAGTTTATTTAATAACTTTCATATCTGAGGGTTATGACATGGGCTCTAAAGTTGAGCTGACTCTTTTCAGTGGTGCCCAGTGACAGGACAAGAGGCAACAAACAAACACAGGAGGTTCCTTCTGAACATAAGCAAAAACTTTTTTACTGTGAGGTAACCGAGGACAGGCACAGGTTGTCCATAGAGGTTCTGGAGTCCAATTCCTGGCTATATTCAAAAGCCAACTGGACATGGTCCTGGGCAGAAGGCTGTAGGTAGCCCTGCTTGAGCAGGTCCCTGCCAACCTCTGGGGCCATACTGTGATTCAGTGAAAGTAACACAGGAGGTATCACAAACAGAAAATTTGTAACATGGACATAACACACAGAGAACAGAATATTGCTGACTAGTACTGCTTAAGTACTTAATAATCTGATTGTCAAGACATTGCTTTTTGGTCTTATGAACTTTCCTTGAAGAAGTTGCCAAGAGTTACCACTTGCATTGGTCCCTTCCATTGTGTATCTCTGTACTTCCCCCTTCTGTTTTTCTGCTGTTGTAGGGTTTTGCTACTGGAAATTATATGTGAATCCAGAGATGCAACTTTTATATGTTATTCTGTGCCATTCAGTTAACTATTATTCCTCCCATAAATCTGTGAAAAGCTGAAAAAAGAGTAATGAAATTCATGTTGCTAACAGAAATTTTTAACAACTAGTCCTTATAGCAGGAGTCCTTATAGGCAGAGTCCACCTGCCTCCTTTGGTATCCCTAAGAACCTTGGGAGAGGACAAAGACAAACAATCAAATAGTGTTTAGTAAGAAACTGGTGTTCTAACACAGAAATACGTTAGTATCTAAAAATTATTTATAGTATTCTTTTTTCCCTGTGAATAGCATGTATAAACAACCTTCTGCTTTACTGCCAGCACATAAATGGTTCCTTCACATTCATAACATTGCCTGTTTGAAAGCAGTTATTCATAAAATTTTTGCTTAAGCAGAAATTGAAAAGAAATGCTTATCTAAAACTCTAGTGTGTTATTGAAACTTGTTACTATTTATACTATTGTTCAGGAACCAAGCATTCTCTACTACTTGTTGAAACTTGATGTTTTGAAAAGTTTTCCTTTATTGTGAAACACATTATTTTGCCAGAAATTCTTAATGAGTATATTGGTGATTCATCATTATAAAAAGGTAAGATTTTAAGATTAACCTTTTATTCTGACCATTAAAAGCCTGCCATTACTGCATGTGATTAAGAGATCTAGTTCACTTTACCTTCTGTGATGTCTTATTTAGACTTCTAGGGGAGAATAAAGGAATTCCTGCTGCACTTGACAGTAAATTACAGGGTTTCGTTTTCTGCATTGAATTAAAGCCTGTTATTTGATCTAGACAATAAAGCGTATGTAGCTGAACAAAACTTTGCAAACTCTGGTTACCTTAAAAAAAGTAAATTAAGTAAATTACTTCAGGGTGAAGTAGTCCAGGAACAAAATAAACAGTAATCACTAATCTGCCACATTTTAACAGTCTCATTTGATAAGTAATTGACCAAGTTAGACTCCTAAACCATTCAGTCTTGATATTTCAAGTCTAGAACACAGAAGGTTTCCAACTGAGAATTTGAGTGTATTCGAAAATCTTTAGGGAATTTAACAGGCAACATGAAATTGCACAGAATATACAGGAAAGGGGTCATTTGCAGCATCGTAGCTTTGCCCGAGTTCTGCCCATTAGACTGAAGTACTAATCTTGTCACATTCAGCAGCTGGGCTTGGACAATATCTTTATCCCACTTGGAGGGATAAATTAGCCTTCTTTCAGAATGTGGCCTGCTTAGCTTACATTCACATGATGCAACAAGCACAGGCTATACAAAGCAAAACCATTAACAGATGGGTGTGTCCAACTGCCCAGAATAAAGAAGATCTTTGTCAAACATTCATCTGTTATTTGTGATATATCTGACAGTCCCATTAGGCAAGGATGATGTCTTTGCTGCTGTAATATGCAGTTCCTTTACTTATATGCAGTATCAGTGAAAAATGAAGAGATTTAATTTAGATTATAAAATGTGTTCATGTAACTGCTCAATATTGATGCAATGTAAAAGAACTACACTGACTGCCTCACTAACATGGTGCTAGGAAAACTTCCAGTGAATAAGACTACAAAGGTTTACTGTCAAACAGATTGTATTGACGTGCAGAAACAAACTTCACAACTCAAAAGAGTTATAAAGCAGGTATGTTTATTACGGTGCCAGGTGCAAGGGGTATCGCTCCTCCTAATTTCACCATTTCGGCGAGCAGGCAAATATTTATTACACAAAAGCATACATATTCATATGATTACACAATAGAAAACATACATATGAAGTGAGGCGGAGCAGTTCAAAAGGTTTGCGTCAGCAGTTTATGTTATCAATGATCTGTCTCCGGTGGTCGTTTACTTCTTCAGGGGTCTTACCTTCCTCTTTTGTCTTTTAGATGAACTTTAGTCATTTACACATGCTCTCTTCTTACTTGATGATTTCAACAGTTGTCAACAAGTTCTAGCTGGTTCTGTGATAAGACTATCATTGTAGTTCCTGTTATCACTTCCTTTGTTTAGCCAGTCAGTCCTTGACAAATATCAATATCTACGTGTTTAAAAGCAGATAGTTATGTCTCTGTATCAGTATGGCATCTACAAGGAAAGGTCTATACTGTGTAGTAAGCTGTAGTAAAGAATTGCATTTAGGATAGACACTTAGAGCAGAATAATAGAAGCAGCCTAAACACTCTTAAGTGAATTGATATTAAGTCATTAGGTTGATTTCTGCTTAGGCAAAACAGATGGCAAAGTTTACATTCCACAACCATGCTTTAGCTATCCTAGTTTACCTACTGATAAATCAGTCTATAAAGCAACCAGTTAACCTATCAGATTATTAATAAAAGTGTATTACAGTTCTGAGGTAAAGTAGCACATCAGATTGTATGCATAAATACAGGGCTGTTAACAAATAGACAGTGTGGAGAAAAAATGGACTCAATCACCAAAACACATTGATCAAAAATTTATGTGCAGTTTACAAATTACATGGCTTTCCTGTCCTGTGCATGGTATGACATAGTCTAAATTTTGGTAGGTCAGTGCCAGTTATATAGTGGGTAGTCCTAGGCTGGGCTGTGGAGTCCTCTGGGGTCTCTCCAGTTCCCTCTGGGGCTTCTCTCCCATCTAACTCTGGATTCTTTCTCTTGTGCCCTGATATGTCTCTGGACATTGTCACTTCCAGGACCGGGCAGAGAATACCTGATTCTTGACTATCCCTGTTCAGCATCCCTCAGTGCCTAACAGCAGACTGTTGGCTGTCACTGGCACTTGCAGTCTGCCCATCTCAAAGCTTCTCTGCAGCGGCTGACAGCTTGTGTTTACAACCAAAGCATCCTCTGTTCTTATAACAAAGCTGCTCCCTTTTCCTAAAGGGCTAACACTAATGTCAGCCAGGAACAATCCATGACAACTGCTGAAAGGAAATGAATACATTATGTTCCTCACTTAGATGAGAGTACCTGGCTCTGGTTTCTTGAGCATTTTGAATTGCAGCTGTAATGATCAATGCCTGAGATGTGACATAGCAATTAACTGATACATGGAAATAAGGAACAAGCTCTCAGCAGTCAAAACTGTATTTGACTGTAGTAGAATTCCTCCTCCCTTGCAGTGGTTGACATGTTTGTACACTGTAACCATGAAAACAACATATAGTCAAGCAGAGCTAAGGGCTATAATGCCTTTTAATTCTTTTCAGGTGTTCACTTTTGCTTCCCATTGGAGCTGCAGTATCTTAAATGATCGTTTGTGGAATTGGTGGCCTGAACTGACCCATTTAATTGTGCTCTGAAACTAACTGGAAGTGCTTTCATAGCAGAGAGGTGGTTTAGGAAGTCATTCGGTGTTTAGCTTTTAATTTCCACTATTTTGCCAGTTTGCCAATGTTTTTGTCTGGGTTTTATATATGAGTGCAGGCTTGCTCAGACAAGCTGGCTCTTTTTTTTTACTTCAATTTTAGAAGGAATTTTCCAAGTCAAAGGTAGTGGGTTGAGAAAAAAGTACAAATGGTTAATGAATTAGGGAGAAGGTACATCCCTAAGGGAGTAGACATATCCATGGGATTATTCTGATAGTTTTGAAGAATTTTAAATTCCTAATTGGCAGAACTGTTGTTTTGACCAAACAGCACTGTGTCTATACCACACATTTTTCCCCCCTCTCTTTATTTTTCAATATTTATGCATAAAACATTGCCCAATGACTTTTATTTATGATTGTGGAAAATGGCAATTACAAAAAGATTTTGTGTTCTAAATAATTTAAATATAAAGAAATTAGCTTTTTAAAAAAATAATAGTTGGCGTTGCTTTCTAAACACAAAGAATATTCGTTTATTAAAACCTGACTTCATGAAGTGAAAGTTCATTTACAGGTCAGGTGAATGTAGTCTGAAGTTCATAGTTTCCCTTAAAGGCCAGTTTCATTACATTTCTTCCTTTAAGAATGTTGATATTTTTACAGCTTAAGTTCATTTTTCTTAGCAGTGACTTTGTTCTGTGCAAGGACTGAGTACAACATGAATTAATCAAATTTAGAAAGTGTGTTTAAGTATAGATCTAAAATACTCAACTCAGTATTCCATTAGGAATGTTGCCATTGTCTATGTCATTTGTTATGTTTTGGAAACTACAGGAAGTACTTGGTATCCTGTTGTGCTGTGCTGCAACTCTCTTCAAAAAGTATAATCACTGCTATGGTTATTACTTGCATATACATGTTTAGGCATATGTATATAAAGCATAAGTTCCCTTTTTGCCTTTGTTTTAAAAAAATAGTTTTCTAAATCTCTGACTCAGTTTATTTAAGCTCATACATTTACATTCTGGATTAATTTGGTCTAATGCATTTAAGGATGTCTTCTATGGCACACTGTCACATTAATGTATCTGCAGAAAATTTAAAATGTTCGCATATTGGAAAGTAAAGAAAATTTTTTCCTGGGTGTTATGACTGGAAGTTGAATGTTCTCATTAATATTAGAATTAAGTGAAATACTATTGGTTTTCAGTTAGGGTGGACTGATACTGGAATTGTGGCATGGATTTTAGGGTTAAACAATTTTATTCTGGATCTTATACAGCATTTTTTTTAGGAAAAAAGCTATGGCATTTACTATTTTACAGTAAACATAAAATGACAGAATCATAGAATGGTTTGGGTTGGAAGGCACCTTTAAAGATCATCTAGTCCAACCCTCCTGCAACGACCAGGGACATCTTCAACTAGAGCAGGTTGCCCAGAGCCCCGTCCAACCTGACCTTGAAGAATATTTCCAAGGATGGGGCATCTACCGCCTCTCTGGGAAACCTGTGCCAGTGCTTAACCACCCTCGTTGTGAAAAATTTCGTCTTTACATCTAGCTGAAATCTACCCTCCTTTAGTTTAAAACCATTACCCCTTATCCTATCGCTACAGGCCCTGCTAAAAAGTCTGTCCCCATCATTCTTATAAGCTCCCTTTAGGTATTGAACAGCTGCCATAAGGTCTCCCTGGAGCCTTCTCTTCTCCAGGCTGAACAACCGCAACTCTCTCAGCCTGCCCTCACAGGAGAGGTGTTCCATCCCTCTGATCGTTTTGGTGGCCCTCCTCTGGACCCACTCCAACATGTCCATGTCTTTCCTGTTCTGAGGGCTCCAGAGCTGGACGCAGGACTCCAGGTGGGGTCTCACCAGAGCAGAGGGGCACAGTCACCTTGACCTACTGGCCACGCTGCTTTGGATGCAGCCCAAGGTGCGGTTGACCTTCTGGGCTGAGAGCACACATTGCTGGCTTGTGTTCAACTTTTCATCCACCAGTACCCCCAAGTCCTTCTCAGCAGGGACTGCTCTCAATCCCTTCATCCCTCAGCCTGTACTGGTGCCGGGTTGCCCTGACTCAGGTGCAGGACCCTGCACTTGGCCTATTCCTCGAGCTTGTCTAGGTCCCTCTGGATGGCAGCCCCTCCCTCAGGCATCTCAACTGTCCCCACTCAGCTTCGTGTCATCAGCAAATCTGCTGAGGGTGCAGTCAATCCTACTGTCTCTGTCATTGATGAAGATATTAAACAGTACTGGTCCCAGTACAGACTGCTGAGGAACACCACTCATCACCAATCTCCATCTGGACATTGAGACTTTGACCACTGCCCTCTGGATGTGATCATCCAGCCAATTCCTCATCCACCCAACAGTCCACCCATCAAATCCATCTCTCTCCAATTTAGAGAGAAGGATGTTCTCTCTTCCCCTCCCACCCCATCATGGGGGCCCATGTCAAAGGTCTTATAGAAGTTCAGATGGGTGACATCGGTATCTCTTCCCTTGTCCACTGATGTGGTCACTCCATCATAGAAGGCCACTAGGTGAGTCAGGCAGGATCTGTTCCCTGATCTTCCCAGGCAGAGAGATGAGTCTGACAGGTTGGTAGTTCCCAGGGTCCTCCTTTCTGCCCTTTTTAAAAATGGATGCAATGTTTCCCTTTTCCATTTGTGAGGGACTTCACCTGACTGCCATTGGTTTTCAGATATGATGGAGAGTGGCTTGACAACTACATCAACCAATTCCCTCAGGACACTGGGATGCATCTCATCAGGTCCCATAGACTTGTGCATGTTTGGGTTCCTTAGGTGGTCTCGAACCTGATCTTCTCTTACCATGGGAGGGACTTTGATCCTCCAGTTCCAGTTTTGTGGTCCATCCACTTGCAAGGTGTGGGAAGAGACACTGCCACTGAAGACTGAGGCAAAGAAGTCGTTGAGTACCTCAGCCTTGTCCTCGTCTATTGTTACCTGTTTGCCAGTTGTATTCACTGACGGGGAGATACGCTTTCTTTGACCTTCCTTTTCTGGCTGACATAGCTGTAGAAGCCCTTGTTGTTGTTCTTCGCATCCCTTGACAAGTTCAGCTCCAGCCATGCCTTGGCATTCCTGACCCCATCCCTACGCAACCGGGCTGTGTCCCTGTACTCTTCTGAGAATACCTGTCCCTTCTTCCACCACCTGTGCATTTCCTTCTTGCCCTTTAGTTTGACCAGCAGGTCTGGACTCTTGGCATGGCAGTCTCTTGCCTTCCTTTCCTGATTTCTTACACCTGGGGATCAAAAGCTCTTGTGCTCTGTGAAAGCCTCCTTAAAGATCTGCCAGCTCTGTTCTGCTCCTTTGTCCCTGAGGGCAGTATCCCAGGTGGTCCTGTTGACTAACTCCTTGAAGAGCTGGAGTTTTGCTTTCCTAAAATTCAGGGTCCTGACTTTACTCTTTGCTTGCCCCCTGTCCCTCAGGACTGCAGACTCCATCAGTGCATGATTACTTTAGCCCAGGCTGCCTCCAATCTTGACGTGACCAATAAGGTCACTTGCGTTGGTGACCAACAAGTCCAGCATGGCATCCCCCTTTGTAGGGCTGTCTATTACCTGGCTTAACTAGTTATCCTCCATGCACTCCAGGAGTCTCCTGCATTGCCTACTGCTCGCCGTGTTACTTTTCCAGCAGGTATCAGGGTGGTTGAAGTCCCCCAGCAGGACGAGAGCCTGCGAGCACAACATCTGCTGTAGCTGGAGTAAGAACGCTTCATCACCAGACTCGCCTTGATTGGGCAGCCTGTAGTAAACACCAGCCACAAGGTATCTTTGTTGCTTCAGTCTCTAATTCTTGCCCATAATCTTTCAAATCTGCTCATGGCTATTCCTTAGAGACAGCTCTTCACACTATACCCATTTCTTCATGTAGAGGGCAACGCCTCTGCCCTTCCTTCCTCACTTGTCCTTTCTGAACAGCCTGTATCCATTGATAGCCACACTCAAGTCACAGGATTCATCCTACAAAGTCTCAGTAATGACAACCAGGTCATAGCTTTCTAGCATCACAGTGACTTCCAGCTCCTCCATATTTGTCCTGTGCACATCCATTTTCGTTGTTAGGATTTGTAACATTTCAATAGTTATTTGTGGAGTTTTATTCCTTTTTTCATTTTGTATACTGATTTTTGTCAGTCATGCTGGAAAGTAGTAGTGGGTTCAGTCAACAACTCTGATTAATCTAATAGATTAATCTATTTGATGTGTCTGATGCCTATTGATTAATCTCAAATAGGTTTAATCAACAATTTATCAGTCTTTCAGAACATTTCAGAAGCAGCAGTTAAATCTGTCAGGTACCACAGGCATGGTTCCATGGAGTTTAAAACAATGATGGTCCCAGTTGGCAAGGTACTTCCACTATCCTCCGCCTCCATTGCAAATTTTTATAGCTGTTTCCTGCTTTGCACTGACTAAATTTGAGTGCAAAATGAATCAGAAGTAGTTGGAGGGAGGGACTGCAGAAACCCAGCTGTAGATCAGCTTAAAGTGCTGTGGAACCCAGCCTTGAAAGGAAGATCTGTTGTTGCAGCTGTTTCAGCTCTTAAGTAAGGAGAACATTGAATTTTCCGAGAGACTTTGAGTTTTTTTTGTACAGTGATGAATTTTTCCTGGTATATATTGGTATACCCCTGAATAGACACACTTTTTATTATGATTTTGTCTCAAAATATTGTTGGGGGGGGTGTTATTTGTTGGGGGCAGGGATTAAAGTCTACTTTCTTCCATGTTGGCCATCTGGGTCTGTTCAGTTAAAGTAAAAAATTACCTGGATAGGACATTCTAAGCATTTGTAGGATTTTTTTTTTTTTATATAACTTCTTTTATTGTCCGTGATAAAGCTAATCATTTTTAGTTACATTGGTCCTCAGGTTGCCAAAGTATTCTGTAGCTAATGTAGATTAATAGAGATTAAGGGTGCTAAAACTTTTACACAGAACATTTGGTTTACAGACTAGTAATTTGTATTTGTTTACTGTACTTCTTCACAGAAGCATACAGCCTTCTGTTTTGAAGGTTCCAGGTGGAGAAGAACCTGCCTCATTTGCTTATTTTCACCAGTTAATCATCCACTACTTAGACTTTTTTATTTATTTAATTCCTGATTTTTTAATAAATTTTTGTTTGTCACCTAGTCAATTATATTGTCATTTCTGCTGTGCAAAATTGAGGAATGTTGTAGTTTTTCCTATGAAAGCATAAGTCGTCCTCAGTTGTCTTTCTGATAAGTTTTCTTTGTAAGGCATTTTCCGTGTTTCTCAAACCATTTCTGTATTCTAGAGAAATTTCCATTGTTCCTTTACATGTCAAGACCATGATCTTTAGGTACTTTTCTACTGCGTATGGACCTCTATGTGGTGTTAGTGTTGAAAATTTCTTCTCAGATTTTAAACTATGGTGGTTGCTTTAATGCTTTCTACTGAAGAATGTTATTTAATTTGCTTCTTCACTGTGACTCATTAAATGCTTTTCAGAGTTTGCTTTCCAGATCACAGCCCTTCATCCTGTGGCCTTCTAGAAATTTGACTTTGAATTTGAATGTATAGAGTTTTTAGTATAATTCAGTAAGCGAGAGGAAAAACAGTGTTGAATGATGACCAGTTACTTTGAAGCTCAGAGAAGATTTGGTGCTGATTTTACTGGGTTAAGTTTGTCTAAAGTGACAAAATGCAGAGATGTGATATGTTTCTGTACATGTAAATAAAATACATTATTAATATAAGTAAGATAAAGCAAGCTAAAAACCCATTTGTGCTAATTCATATGCTACTAGGGGGGAAAAACCTTTTGGCTTATACCAAGGTTGATATTAGCTAATTTTGAGATCCAAATAGAGACAAGCAACAAATTAGTGTGCTAATATAAGTGACAAAAGAAAAAAATTAATGCACTAACCTTTTAATTTTACATCTTTTATTCAGAGATCACAATGCAGACATCAGAGACTGGATCAGATACAGGTTCAACTGTGACTTTACAGACATCTGTGGCTGGCCAGGCAGCAGTGCCCACACAGGTAGTACAGCAAGTACCAGTTCAGCAACAGGTAGGTGACTCTTAGTTTGGGGAATATTAAAAATATTAATAATCAGGAAGCATGGTTCTTCATTGTGGTGAAGAACTTGATTTTGTACAAGGCTGCTAAATTAACTCTTTTGCTCTGCTTTTATCAATTATATTTTTCTGGAATTAAAATAGCCAGAGAAAGGCAAGCTTTCAGGGTCTGTTCTTTTTGCTGGAGCATCTGACAAGCACCAGTAGTACACATACATGATTCTAACTGGAGGTTGTTATGGAATTCATATAAGAGCTCATAGAAATTTAGTTTATGTTACTGAATATTTACATTTTTTATTGAAATAATGAATAGTGAGTATGTTTCTGATTTTATTGGCTGTATAATTTCTCCTTTCATTTGGTTGTCTGAGTAAGTGGAATACAAATGTAAAAATGAAAAGCACTGTCCTTTGCATCTCTAGGCTTGACTCACCGCAGACTTTGCACTATGTCATGAAAGTATGTGTGGTATGATAATAAGTAATTCACAGTGTGCATTTGCCAGGGAAGTAAGAAGACTTTTGTAGCAGCCAGCACAGTGCACATCTCTGTTACCTGAGGCAGTCATTCACCTATGCAGCACCCACAAGCTTTGGAAAGAGTGGTGGCTGAAGAAAATGGGGAGGAAAAAAGGAGAAGTATGGAGGTAGAAAACAAGGACTGAATGTGAAAGCTGTGACAGCTGTCCCAAGACTTTTCTGGAATACACAGAAATTAGCTGTCCGTGTGACTGGTATTGTGGGTGACGTCTGATGTTGTTTTTAATCGAAAACTGACTTCACAGTTTCAGAAGCAATAATATGAGAACTGGTCATAGTTTATAAAATAGTGTAATTTGTTTCTGTGCCAGTCGAGCACAGAAAATTTTTGCCTTAAATGAAATTAAGTTCTTCAGCATTTAAGTTCTAAAATTCCAGGTGGTGCATTTTTATATATGTGTTCCACAGTCTCATACATTTCACATCATTTTTTTCATGATGTACAGACTCAATTTGTAATGCCTCATAGTTCCATTACTATAGTTTCTGCTTATATCTTCATGTATGTTTTAGGATGCAAGCTTGTTTTTAAAAAAAAATACTCAGAAAAGTATTGAATTTGGACTTAGAAATGTTATTTAAATGCTTGTCTTTGTGTTTGCTCAGAATTCACCACTAGTGAATCAAGAATCGTTTGAAATACGTTCTCCTGAGTTCAGACTGTTAAATAGCGCACTCTCTTTTTGCTTGAATGTTGCTTAGGATAGAGGCTTTTGAATACTATGTTAAGATTTAACTGAAGCTACCATGATACTTGAGTTTAGCTAATCCTTGTAGGAGATTTTGTCCAGTTAACTCTTTCCTAAAGTTTGTGAAGTGCAAGACTTTTTTTCTTCATGAAATACTCTCTGGATAAGTTGTCTGATTTTTATGTTCTTTCGTGATGACAGGTGTTTAATAGATGTAGTTTATGTGATTTGTTCTTTGTTATTCATGTATTTCAGCTTTTCAGATGAAAGATGGCAATTTGGTAGTGCTACACAGTTGCTTGGTTTAAGCAAATAGGTTATACATACGATGGTCTAATACTACGTACTGAATTTTATCCATGTGAAGTACTGATCAGTGTGAGGGATTGAAGATTGGTAACCGGTTAGTGGCATATAGGATACGTTATAGTATAGTAGTTCTAATAATTGGACTTATTGAACTGTAAGGATAGGATCTTCTATGCGTTTCTGTTCTATTTTTGTCACGAGCAACTGAAGAATGAGCAAGGGCTTTGGTGTTTATAAACATTGCTTGTGCAAAGTTTCTACCTTTCTGAAAACTTCTAGGATAAAATTGGCTCCTTTTTTTCCCAGATAAATAATGCGTTAAACTTTGTCACTGACTGTTTGTATCTTTTCTGAAGTTACTCCGGTTGTCCTTTATAAACGTGATACTCATATCGAAACACAGAAGCCTAGAAGGAGATTGGTTTTTTTTCTTGCTTGCTTGTACCTTAATGAGAACAGGAAACTGAATATTTTGTTACACTATCTGAGTATGTAAGCCTGTCCCTGATCAACCTCACATCTCCTGTAGTACTGCTGTTCCTGAGTATTCCCTTTTATTGAATACTCCATCAGTATTTTATTTTTCCCTGTGGGGACATCAGACTATGTTTTCCCAGTTGACTCTTAACACTGACCGTAGGAATCAGCATAATGTTTCAGAAAGGAAAGCTAAGGGATCAGCCCAGCCAAGGAATAGGAGTTTCTTCAAAATTTTGTAGGGATTGAAGATGCAGTAAGAATGTTGGGAAATCCAGTGCAGACAGTACTGCAGTGATTAAAACACAGTGTGTGTGTGAGATTTGTGTAGAGAGAGGATAGATTATGGAAGTGGATGTGTGGTGAGGAGAAAAGGAAGAGTGGAGATGTGAATGCGGTATGCCAGCAGGTAATGTGATGAAAAATGTAGGTAGGATAGGACTTGGAGGTACTGGTGGCTAAAAAGCTGGACACAAGCTGGCAATGTGTGCTCGCAGACTAGAAAGCCAACTGTATCCTGGGCTGCATCCAAAGCAGCGTGGCCAGTAGGTCAAGGGAGGTGATTCTGCCCCTCTACTCTGCTCTGGTGAGACCCCACCTGGAGTCCTGCGTCCAGCTCTGGAGCCCTCAGAACAGGAAAGACATGGACCTGTTGGAGTGGGTCCAGAGGAGGGCCACCAAAATGATCAGAGGGATGGAACACCTCTCCTATGAGGGCAGGCTGAGAGAGTTGGGGTTGTTCAGCCTGGAGAAGAGAAGGCTCCAGGGAGACCTTATGGCAGCTGTTCAATACCTAAAGGGAGCTTATAAGAATGATGGGGACAGACTTTTTAGCAGGGCCTGTAGCGATAGGATAAGGGGTAATGGTTTTAAACTAAAGGAGGGTAGATTTCAGCTAGATGTAAAGACGAAATTTTTCACAACGAGGGTGGTTAAGCACTGGCCCAGGTTTCCCAGAGAGGTGATAGATGCCCCATCCCTGGAAACATTCTTCAACATCAGGTTGGACGGGGCTCTGAGCAACCTGCTCTAGTTGAAGATGTCTCTGGTCATTGCAGGGGGTTGGACTAGATGACCTTTAAAGGACTCTTCCAACTCTAACTATTCTGTGATTCTGTGATAGGTAATTTCAATTGTAGGGTTTAAAAAAAAAAAAAAGGAATATAAAACATTGAAACAATCACTGTGTTGAGGAAATTGTAGGTGTGATCTACCCTGAGGAATTATCTGTGTATAGGTCACGTTTGCCTAAAGTTAATATTGGTTTTATGTACATTTGATAGGAATAGACCAATTTTCCTACAGAAAATCAGGAGAAGGAGTTGTAATTTCATAAAGTCATTCTTTTGATAGCAGAGGAAGGGCTTATTATTTCTGCATATTCAAATTATAAATGTTGAAAGTTGGAGGTAAGGTTTTAGATGCATAGTATACAAGATATGCTTTCATTTTTTTCTATGGCTTACAAGAGACATTAAATAATGTCAGCAGTATCCAAAATATATGTGAATATTCACCTTTGGATTATATTGTCTTGTGAATGTAATTTGCTAAAACAATAGGGCACTTCTTGAGTTCTGTTAAATTCAAATATCCTGTAACATAAGCATTTGTGTATACCCAAAAATTTGGCATAAACTGAAACTTCTCTATTATCATGTTTACAGTAATTTATTAGTACTTTTTACTGAATAATACATTTTTTTTATTTCATATTAAAGCAGTGTATAGTACTTAATTTATCCTAGTGAGGTCTTTGTTTCCCATGTTTCCATTCGTGTATATATACCATACTTAAATGACATCTCATGCAGGCATTAATTTGGGGTTATTTTCATAGCATCAGTGATTTATTTATGCTCACAAAATGTGTGATATCTTTTTCAGAATTAAACATTTTTGCCCTGAAGAGCAAGCTGAATAAGTGGAAGGATGGAGTAAGATCCTTTTTCCTACAACTGTGTTTTTATAGAAGCTTGCTGTCTCTTTCGCATTTGCTTAAAAGTAACTTTTTTGATATTTTCAACTAGAACAAAAACCTAATCTGCATATATCTAGTATAAATGTAGCGCTCATAAGTCTGCTGTGATGCTCCAAAAATAGGGAAAAAAATGTACCATTAATGAAAACCAGCGCTTCCCCTCTGGTAAAAGAGGCACTGGTGGCAAGTGGTTTCATGCAGCACAGCAGCTGTCACTATTGAGCTGGGATAGAGGGGAATGGTAAGGGGACAAACATGTCCACATGTAAGCAAAAAGCAACAAGAGTAAGACCAAAAAGGTGGGATTGTAGTTAAATTCTATTTTAATAGCTTGAGGAATTTTCCTAGGCTTTTGTTTCGTTAGATGTGGAGATTTTTCATTAATGTATCATTGCTTTTTCAACAGGCACTCTTTAGCACAGTGCAGTAAGCTTCTAAAGATTCAAAATTAACTTCACTTTATAGTTTATGCCATGCAATGTGGAATGATTGGAGAAATAAAACTAGAAACAGTCATATAATTTTAATTTATGAAAGTATATCCATGTATCAGAAGTTGAGTAAAGCATTTCTTCATATTCACCATACACGATAGCCTTTGTGTTCACAAAGCATTGTGTCATTAACTGGAGATGGAGACTTCTGCTAATCAAAATTGCTTTTAATGCAAAATCATGTTTAGCATATGAAAAACATAATCATGAACTGACATTACCCAGTATATAAATATAAATGTGCTTAGAATATTACAACATGTGCTATTTATATGTTGCTTGCCAAAAGTAATTCAGACTAATGAAGGCACAAAAATGATTTTTATCTCTGAGAACACAAAACTATGCACATCCAAGCTGTTTCAATAGGCACTGTAGGTAATTATGTGTTATTTTTTAAATGGAATTTAAAAATCCTTATATGTTTTGCCCTATTGTTCTACTCTTTTCTTAGTAGTACTTTGAACGTAAACTGGAAGTCAAAATTCTTTCTTAAATTTTGTTTATATGCTTCAGTATAATTTCTGCATTTCATGCTTTTATGCACTTTATTTTTGTTGACAAACTCTCATAGATACAATATAACTTAGTCCCTCATTTGTTCCTGTGTGGTAATATAATTAAGAATATAACTTATTTTTCTTTTTTACCCCTTCAACTAGTAATTATAATTATACATGTGTATTGAAATAATTTTTCATTTCGCTTTTGTTCTCCTGGAACATTTCAGCTGCTTGCTTTTAATCCTATTCCAGTTATTTATTTCAGGCTACAATCACTGAAGCAAGAGGAATGAAAGATCTTCTCTCTGACCCTGCTTAACTCATTATTTCCTATACAAGTCAGTTAATTTTCTGTTTTCCAGAGAGACAATAACAATTACCATGATTAGCTCACCAGTCTACTCCAGAACATACAATTTTTGAACTTGCATACTGTCACTTTTTAATAAATATTTCATTCTGTTTTCTATTTTCAGCCCAAATAATTTAATTCTTGGAGTGTTTTTCTGGTACAAAAAGGCCATTTAGGTTTAGATCTCTGTTGAATAGTCTTTCTGCCATATCCTATTTCTGCTCTTCCTCAAAAACTAAAGAAAGTGGCTAATACAATTCTTTTAACAGCTTAATAAAAGGTGCAAGGAAAATGATAAATGAAACACAAGAAATTTTTTCTTATTTTTTACAATTACCACAAAAAATTTTGGTTGTTTTTTGGTGGTGTTCAGTTTCTTCATAATCAATTTTTTCTCAAATAATATTGTGCTTATTGAGAGTAGATATATGCATTTCATTTCTTCCTGTCATTGAAGACTAAAATGAAAATCCAGAGGCACTAGATTTAATTATCATTAAAACATTTTTCCCAAAATGAAGTAAAATAGGGAATAAAATCAGTATTGGAGATTTCATATAAAAAAGATTTTGAGCATGGCATAATTTTCATATACAAGGCCTTGCGAGAGGCCGCTTATTTTATTTGTCACTGCTTGGCAGGAAAAATATTTACCTCTAGCTCTACCTTAAGGTTGTTATGTACATTGCAAAACAATGTAGTGAATAAAGCTTCCTTGGGCACCATAACCAATTTAACCATAGCAGTGCTGAGTTTCAGAGAAGATGAAGCAAAATAACTTTTTTTATAAACAGTCTTTTTTAATTACTGTATTGGAAAAAAATTAACCTAATTCAATGGCCCTTTTGTATTGAACTTAATTGTTAAAATTTAAAAGAAAAACATTTTTATATACAAAAGTAGGTAAGGTGTTTTAATAGCACTATAATGCATACGTTCTTAAATGTTGATTTAAGAAATAAGTTACTTTATTTGCATAAACAGTCATGACATTTCTAGTAGTAGTGCATATTAGGCTAATAAAGAATTTATAAAAATTGATGAACATTTGAAATTAATGAAAATTTTGATTTAAACATTTTTTGATAATTTTGTTTTATGGTAAATTATTTTTTTGTTGTTTCAAATTCGAAAATGAAGATATTTTGGAATTTTTCAATTTGCTGTCCAGTAGACACTGAGCTTTGATACACTCTATACCACTTTGTCCTTGCAGTGTCCTCTCAGTTCAATGATAAAGGTCTTGCACTATGCCGAATCTACTGTTTTTGAAATGGTGGCAGATGGTATCCAAGAATAGTGGAAGAATGTAATGCCTTATATAGAAAGGGAATGTGACCTGCAGTTACTGATAGGAAGTTTTTAATGTTGTATTTGTACATACTGTCGAGTTCCATTTTATCTGTATGCAAGTTCAGGGGGAAAAACACATTTCCTTTAATAGAAAAATAGTGTGGGGGGTTTTAATAGGGAGTAAGCCATATCCAGTGTGTGTGAATAAGGAACAAAGTGCATTTTGGGAGAGGTTGGACAAGAACATGGAATTCATACTGGCAACAGCATTATTTCCACAGTGTTTCCTTAGCCGTACTCCTGGGGCAGAAAATGGAGCATATACATTACATGGCAGGTGACAAATTACTGGTTTTAAGAACTAAACCTGCTTTCAAGATGTTTTCTCACTGTATAGGTTAAGTAGATCAGTTTGGTGCTCTGTAATAGACTGATCAATGACTTTCCTTTTCCTGTTGATTAAAGTTTGTAGAACTTGAGTCACCCAAGAGGAGGAAATACTCTTATAGACAAACTTAAAAACTATCATAATATGTTGCATGTATGTTTCACAGTAAAGCACGTATACATTTTAGCCAATTATTGCATGAGTAGATAGTTTTGTCACAGATCGGAGAGGCACTGACACATAGCGGGCTTACAGGCGTAACTTCCTTATAGTGGATTTGGATCAAGTGCGTTCTATAAAATTATGATTTTAGTTAATTTAAGTAATGAAGTCAAAGGTGGTAGAAATAGAAGTAGTTTAGTTCTTTAAAAATATGTTTGCACAATACAGCTATTTGGGTTTTTTTAATTAAAAGAATTGTTCTAAAGCCTAGTAACAGGTGTAATTTGGAGGTTTTTGTGTTGACTTTGGGAACTGAATCTTTCTGTTAAATAACTAAATATTATTAGGATAGGAAATGTACACAGCTTTACCTTACCGTAATAATTAGAAAACATCTTTAAAAAACAGTTTTTGAAGTTGAGAAATTGAATTTCAGGTATATTTGTCAATTTATGTAATGACTTGTGGGAAATCAAAAGACTTTGGATTTTAATAGATATTTTAATCATCATGTTTTGTTTTATTGCTGTTAATGAACATAAACATCTGCTTTTCTTTCTTGCTAATATAGCTGCATTCAAAAGCTTGGGTGTTTTGGTTTTTTCAGAATTTGGGTTTTAATGTCAACCTCAAGGGGAGGTTTCTGTGAAAATCTTAATTTTCCTTTCGCAGTCTGAGTCAATACTATAAAAGATTAGGGAAAATGTGCTTATTTACAGAACTTTTAAAAACACAGCAGAGCTGAAGTTATTAAACTAGGGTATTCTCAAAGAGCTCTTGGAGATGATGCACCAAATGCGTGAAACCCAGATTCATCTGGGATTATGGTGTTTGCAAGCCTTAGGACCAACTGATCAGGCTGAAGTTGCCTCATAACAAAATATCTGAGAAAAATAACGGTCAGTTAAAAGTAGTTTGTTAAATCTATTTACTATGTATGTGCATTGTCACTTTCTTGATTCAGTTCCTTGCAAAAATTATGCCAGTCTGTGAAATCTCTTAAGTCCTTTTGCATCTTTTAGATTCTGGGACTGCTCTTGAACCAAAATACAGCTTCTCTAAATGATGGCAGGTGTAAAATATGGAATTCTTAATCTTTGCTGTGGCAGAAGACAAAACATTGAGACTAGGGAGGAAATTTGCATAACCTGGAGCTTCCCTACATATTATATGAATCAAAGGAATTAATTTGTGACTTTGTGTGCTTTTACAAAACAGGCATGCCATCTCAGCAATATATGTGACGATAATCCATCCCTTACTACCTCTTGTTGTTTAGCTCATTGATGTAAAACTGCGTTGCATCAGAGTGTGTTATAGCTGATGATATTCCAGGAAAGGGGTTACTCAGACGGGGGATTTTGAGCCATAATTGTACATTGGGCCAAAGCATTGCTGAGAAAAAAGCTCATATCACTGTAGTTCAACTCCAATTAAACAATAATTAAACCATCTTAATGAGAACCTTTATTTCTATAATTACTGCAACACACTTGAGCTGTGATTTTAAGGCTCTATTCAGGACTGAAATGGAATAAGAAGAGGCATACATGTGGCCAGATGATACCATCTTCCATAGTAAATGTAATTTGTCAGCTTGGTGCAAAGTTATGCATCATTTCATCCTTACTATACTTTCCAATTAGTTTTGTCTTTGGCACTGATGGTATGTATTGCTCCATGGGCGTGCATCTTCAATGTTAGGGCTCCATTTACCAGACTTAACAGCACAAATATTCTAGAACAGTAACTTTCTTTGCTATTGCTATGACATACCTTCAGTAATTATGAGAACAGAGATACCTCATATTGTTTAGAAGCCATTAGGTGCACTGAAGCATCAGTCCTTCGTTACAATATCCCAAATTTCTGGTGTTCTTGTTTTCAGGTACAGCAAGTGCAGACTGTGCAACAGGTGCAGCATGTCTACCCAGCCCAGGTTCAGTATGTGGAGGGAAGTGACACAGTCTACACTAATGGAGCTATGTAAGTTGTGTGATGTGAAATTAAATATATATTTTCAGTTAGATTCTACCAACTAGTATGTTTTAAGTTGGAAAGAAAAATTATTCAGTCAAAGCTCTTTTATTGTCAAAATATTTTCTTGGATGAAAAGCTGAATTCATACAGTTTTTACTAAGGCACAATTCTGTAAATAGAATTCTTGTGATTGTTCTAGTTGGACTCACATGAAATTACATATACAGCATAGTATTGTTTGAAAAAGTTTCAGTTTATGGGTAAGTTCTGTCCATAGGATGTACCGTGGAACTTCTGTCCTCAGGACGGAAGGCAGGGCCTTCTGTCTTCCTGGCTGCAATCCTAGTGGCAAATGCATAGAAAGGTGCAGCAGCTGTAGTTACTATTTAAAGAAAGTAGTAACGTAATTTCATTCCTGTGTTTAATAAAATGAGATAAGTATTTTTTCCAGAGGAATTAGGAGGGTCTCCTTTTGCTACTTCTGTAGACCTCTTTTCTGCACATTATTTTGAATTTCCTCCTTCCCTGAACATGCTTTTCCATCACCAAGTTCTTTTCTCCAATACACATTTGAAACGTAGAAAGAATAATCTAGGTTTGATGTGACCTCTGGAAGTTACCTAGTCTAATCCCTGACTTGGAGCAGCACCAGCTTTCAATTTGGCACTAACATCAAAGTAAGATCATGTTGCTTGGGAAGGACCGTCTCTACCTCTTTTTTTCATTTAGCTACCTTTTGCCATTTTTGCTGTGTTACTGGCTTTAGGAAGAAATAAGATTTAGAAAGCTGCTTTATTGTCTGCAGGTACTTACTTGTTGAAAGTAATCCAAAAGTGATTCAAAAGAGCAATACTATTTGGATCAGAGACTTCTGGTGTTAACACCAGCAGATTTGGTCATCTCTATTAGCATATTTTGCTTAATTAATTTTTCAAATACTGTCTTGTCTATTTTCTTCTCACTTGTAAATCCTGAACAATGTATCTTAAATATGCATTAGACTTCCCTGTTGTACTGGTTTTGACTGGGGTAGAGTTACTTTTCTTTATAGTAGCTGGTATGGGGCTATGTTTTGGATCTGTGCCGAAAATAGTGTTGATAATACAGGGAAGTTTTAGTTCTTGCTGAGCAATGTTTGCACAGCATCAAGACCTTTTCTGCTTCTCACACCACCCCACCAGCAAGTAGGCTGGGGTGTACAAGAAGTTGGGAGGGGACACAGCTGACCCCAGTTGACCAAAGGGATATCCTATACATACAGTATGTATCCCATACATAACTGCAAAAGACAAAATTGGTCTTTAACATGTACAAAAAGGGGGCATGGCAAATAATTAGGACTGTGTTTCCACACTAATATTTGGGTGGTTCCAGGTGTACTGGATGCCCCTCCAAGAGAAAACAAACTGTGGCCTGCACTCTGCTGCCAAAGGGATTGAGAAGAATGTGTTAGGGGTATCAGCTGTAGCATTATCATTTGAATACAGTTCATACTGGAGTTCTAGCATGTCCCGTACAGCAGCGCTCAGCATCAGAATGACTTCATGCAACCACGATAGTCCACTGTTAACCTCCAACGGTCATTCTTAAATAGGCTATTCAAGATTCTCTTTTCGTTTATCACTTGTAAATTCTTATGTGAGCTGTTGGCATGTGCACTTTTGGCAGTGTATGACATACATACGGCATGACTGCTTACAGTCCCTGGAAAAAACTGAATCAGATGTTACTGACTTCTTTGTTTGAAACTTCAGGTTTCCGTGATTTTATTGTGTTTCTATATCTGAATCCCTTTGTCAGCTTCTGCACAGTCAGTGGGATATAAAAGACTTCCTTAACACAGTAAGAAAGCTGTCCTTAGCAGGTGAGCCTAATCCAGGTTGTCTTCCCTTCCTACAGCGGAAGAATTTACCCATGTTGTTGTGAACAACGTTGTGAACAGCCGATTTGTTGTTCAGTGCTTTTAGGAAGATTAACCTTTTTACAGATTATGCTTTCATTCATAGAGGGTGGGACCAGCCTGTGTCACTACTCAGAATTTTTAAAGACTATGTGAAACATGTTTTGCCATATACTTCTATACTCTAGATTAAGAATGGAAAAATGTCATTTATGTAAATTGAAGTTATTGAAAATATGTATTACATGTTACAATGCCATTTATTTGATAGGTGAAGGACAGTGGGGCTCTAGGTTGACAGCTGCCTTCAGAGATTAAAGAATTGTTTTTCTCATTACCTAAGTTCTATATTTTGAAAAAAATTACATTTGTTTCTCTTCTTGTTTTGCTGCTGGATTACCTTGTTCAGAGCTGTATCAATGTGGGAGTGACATTTCAGAATTTTTGGAAGCGAACAAAAAACTTACCATATTCCTAAACAAAGCTGGCATAGACTGTGAGTTCTGCTGTGACAGAAAACACAGAGGCCAGCTTCTCTTCTGCTAAAATATTTAGGAAAATGTTCAGATTGCAGTTCATCTTTTTCTATTCTTCATACTGAAATCTGTGAAAGATGAGCCTGTGTATCCTGACAGATTCACAGAATTGTGTTACAGTTACTTTGTCCTGTTACTCCCCCTCCAGTAATTGTCTGTTTCACTTTCAGAAAATAGGATTAGTTTGTAAATTATGTGATTGACTAGAGTGATCACTGGTTTGTGTTTTGGGTTGTCTTCCTATGATTATATGTTTGATTTATTTTATGACCATGCTAAATCAGAATCTTAATTCTAACTCAAAATCAGATATAGGATGCTTCCATAATCTATCAAGTGACAGTACTGCTCTAACAAATGCAATAAGAAGTCTGCAACCCATAGTTAGGGTGAAGACATTAATTCAGTGTACAGACATCTCTGGAATAAATATTACATCATATCTGATGAAAGAATTATTTTTTAGTTCAAAGTAAAGCACTTGCAAGCTAGCATTGATTTAAGCCCATATATGATAGTAACAAAGGACGCAGTTAGAATATATATGAGGAGAGTGTTACCTGGTTCTTTTGATTCGAAACGTAAGAAGTTTGTTAGGTTTCACTGTCTTTGTCAAATGTAACTGTTGTACTCTTATAACGCAATTCTTCCCATGCATTTTATATCGTGATTTGTTTACAGTTGAAAGTTACTTGGGTTTATTATAATGGGAGGGGTAATAATAATAATACAAGAGGTGTAACTTACAAGTTGTCACCTACATTGTATAATATGAGAATATTTGAATTATGTTATCTACATTTGTGTCTGGTTAATAACAATTTTGCTTGTCAAGTGTGTCACTTTATCCTGAAACAGAAATGCATTGTTGTTATTATGACATAGGTGTACCTGGCAGTTTAGAACAGATAAAGAATATTACGGCTGCACCTGTATTACGAAGCCAAGTGAATCCCCTATACTTGACATGAGCTTTCTTCTTACATAAATTGTAATGTATTAATCAAATGTAGCCATTTACTTGGTAATTATGGATGCTGTTGCATCCAAACCACATTCTTCAGCAATTTGTTGTACTACAATTTGTGTGGTTTGTTTGCCAACACACACCTTGTATGCAAACCCAAGAATTTATTATTACTCCACTTGTAATCTTAGCTGTCAGATCAAGGAATTATTATCAATGCAGTTAAAGTTGTTATCTTCCTACTCCTTCCTAGTATCCATCCCTTTTTCTCTGGCATTGTGCTTGCCTTTTTACTACCCCTTTGCATACTAATGTCAGTGTCTTTCATCTGAGAAAGGGTTACAGCAAGTTACCACTATCACAGGTGTTATGCCTGGAGAATGGTGGGGGCTCTCTGCTCACACTGGGTCCACCTGCAGCTATTTTTACTATGTTTTCTAGCACAGTCCACACCTTATTCATTCTTCATTGGTTTCCATTTCCGTATTACATCTGAATTTACTATATATGGTGTGTTTTACATTTGCTAGATACTTCGTGAATATTGTTTGCTCGTTGATCCTCTTTGCTACATTTTTAATCTAGGGTCATGAATTGTTTATTCTACGCAGAATAGCTATTTAATATTACTGCCTCTAAGAGCAGTGCATCAGCGTTTTTATGCAACACAATCATGAAAAGCTAAGCTAAAGTGGAAATAGTAACATTTATCTGATTGTTTGACAATTACTGTTACAGCTAAGCTAGAACAAAGCTCTAGGCTAGCTCTAGACAGACAAGTCTAGACAAAGGAAGCTTGACAAGCCCAAGTCTTGAGGTCTTGCAGATTTAGTACAAACCCTGTGACATATTCCTAACAGTGGCAATACCATATTTCTTGGACTATAGGTCTGGAGTACTTCATCAGAATTTTTAGATGTCTGTAACTAAGGTTCCCTTATCTATCTAGCTTACAGGTCCTGACAATATAATTTATAAGATTTCTCCTCTGTTTTCATCTACTGTGTCCCTTGGTTTAGAGGGTTTTCTGGCAGTTTTGCATTGTGTGTGCTTTTATTGCTTTATTTCCATGTGGAAAAAGATCTTGGACTGAGTGTTGAAGATCTCAGTTCTTTTTTTATTGATAATGAATGCTTTTTAGTAACATATTTACTTTAATTTTTGAATGTGACAAATAAGAATTTCTTTATATGGAATGATGTATTCTATTTAGGTACATTTTTATAAAGCTTTTTCTGATATTTTAAGTTGTCCGGATAGAGAACATGTATATGCATAAAGCATATCAGCTATTCACTATCACAGAGGAAATTGCTTACTTTGAATTTTTGTTCTCTGGGTATAGATGCATTAATTGTTCTTTCATAGTGTGATTTTGGTCTTTGGTTTTAGCAGTTTTATTTGATAAAGGGGGATTGGTGGAAGGAAGCGATGACTTACTATCCTACCAGTTCTTACATCTCTGTCTTTAGATCAATTGAGGATTTTGTGGAAGAAGGTTATTGCTTCACTGGGATTTGATCTGTTATTAAAAAGCCCTGAATCAATATTCTGGTTATAGGAGCAGATTTCTTTGTGAGGGGGCAGGAGGTTGTATGAGACAGGGTGAGACAGATGATTTAGCCCTCTCTGTTATTATTCAACTACTGTATCATGTTCTGTTCTGTCAGTATTAGGGTATATGGCACTTACCCTTCTTCCTATTGCTTATGATACACTACCTCCAGAGGCTGTAGCAATGCATTAATTGTGATAAGACCTTCCCTCAGTGTTAGATAAAGGATTCTGTTCTTTCTAGTTCCTGTGAAGCTCACTATCAGCTTTAGGACCACAGGATTATACTAATATCTTGAAGGAGTTTGAGGATATTGTTCTGGTGTGAAATACTTTCTTGGTTTTTGTGCATGGAGGTTTTCTACCATATTGCAATACCATAGCATTATCATGAGCATATAGCTACTCTGCATATAAATAATAGTGTATCTTGAAATGTTGATTTTCATCTAGTGTTTATCGTATTTAGATTGCAGGAAATACCTTAGTTAACTACGTACCATAAAAGGCTAACTTTCATTACAGAGCTAACAGTGAAAAAATACTTACATGCCTGCCTGCTAAACTATGGAGGTAGTCCATACCAAAACCCAAGAGAATTCGGAGGCTATTATTTGATGAGTAAGACAGTAATTATTATGTTACTTTTTTGTTTAAATTAGAATTGAATTAGAAAAGAGCAAAATTGACAGAGTGGTTTTCTTGCTGGAATTAAAATGCTGTTCTTGTACAGACATTGTGAAGGGATGCTGGTATTTATTTCAAGTTACAGTATAAAAGGTATACATCTTCAAGTAAAAAAGTAGATTTATGTGCATTTTACCCAAGACTTAAATTTTCCAAGTCAGTGCCTACAGCTAGTGATAAGAATTCAGTAGTTAATTACTTATTTTGCAGGACACAGAAGTTACTGGAATGGAATTTAAAGTTAAAACCTAATTTAAAACAAACACAAACTGCACTTGAGTTAACTTGTTTGTACTTCTAACCTGATTTGAGAATTTTTATTTAAAGACACGCTGTATTTGTCAATTCCTGGGAAAGGAAATAAATCGGTTTGGTTTGTAGGGTTTTTTCCCCACTAAAAAACAGAGTAATGGAAAAATCTTTCATCAAAGCAGACATTTCTAAGACATGAATAAAACCAGCGTAAGTCTGTAGGTGATGTTTTCTAGGCAAATAAAAATATGGGAAACGTAAGTCTGTACCATCAACTACTTGATCAGAAAAAATTTGGGGCCATGATCAGCTTTTGTAAATTACTGAGACATGATAGGGTGGCAGGAACACTGGATTTATAGTGGTCAATAGATAAGATTCTTGACATTTACATAGAACCAAATCATAGGCGCAGCTGGGAATAAATGATTTCCCATGTGTACATGTGCACACTGAAAACTGAGGGAGGACAACAGCAAGGTTTACTCTTTCTGTGACATTGTTTTTGTCTCCTTTCTTCAAAGTGTTAGTGTCTTTAAAGAGACGAAAGTGTCTCTGAAAGTTAAGCTCAGTAACATTATGTTCATGCCTGTAACATAGTGCAAGACATTGCACTTAATTTCTGTGGTAGTGCTGGGGCTTAGTGAACTTAGAAATTAGTTATTTTCTGTTTTCATGTGCTAAAAAATGTAATTCTATTAACAACTTTATATCACAACTGCATGTGTTTTATTTCTAGCATTATATGTTGCAAATCATTATAAAATGTATGAAAGCAGTAAGGCATAATAGATGATGCCTTGAGCTACTGTAGCTTGCAATCCTAGTCCAACTCGTGCAGGTCTCATTAATTTCCAGTTGTGGGTTCTCAACACTGGACGCATGTTCTGGGCTTGCTTAATCTAAATTGAATTCATGCAGTGTCTGACTTTGTGTGACTTGCTCTTGGGGTAAACACCATCTAGTTTTCACAGTCTTCTGGAAACTATGATTCTGCAGCCGAACTACTTGGACTTCAAACTTATTAGTAACTCCAATGAACTTTCTAATGCCACATTCTAGTAAACACTGAATTTCAGTGCTTTGATAGAAGGTAGGCAACAGAATCTAATAGCTCCTATCTCAAGCCACAGTATATGACCAAGATGTTCTCATAAAGATCCAGAAGACTTCAGTGGCACTGAGGTTAGTCCCTAGATAATCTTTGTATGCAACTGTTGAAGGATAAAAGAGCTAGGAGTGCTTTTACAACCTTTGCAATGGGAAGGAACTGACTATATCATATATGTCAGATTATTTGAGAAAGTATTGCATGTTACCGTATGCAGTGACCTTTGAGTCACTGCTTTCCAAAACATCATCTCTTCCAGCTGTATTTTAATTTCCAGATGAATTAGTTTGTATTTTGGTTAAGCTAAAAGGCTCTTTGCTAAGTTGCAATTATTATTGCATATAATAATAATGGGTTTATCTCACTACTAACTAACCTGTTGATCTTTATTGCTAAAGATTTGCTTAATGATCTCCAATAATCAGATGTTCTAGAAGAACTTGCTGGTTGTTGGAACAAAGGGAAGAATGTGTTTCTCTTGGAATGTGACCCATTCGTGTACCCCAGTGATTGCTCTTGATCCATTGATATGGAATACAGTTACAAGCAGATGTAGGTGTTCTGATAGAATCCGTCCTTATTTAGTGACTATACATGATATACATAAACTAAACAAGATAAAATCAAATAAGCATTTGTTTTTCTCTCCCTATTCCATACCAAGTCTGTGACTTAATATTCCTGTGAAATTTTGATATCTGGGGTTTGCATTGCTTCAAAGAACTGCCTCTTCAATTCCACTTGCAAGTGAGATTTGTTCTCCACACATTTTCTGGACAGTCATTTTTCCACAGCCGTGTCCATTTCTACTGTCAACAATGGCATTATCCTTTCATTCCTTTCCTAACTGGTATCTTATATCTATACCAAGTCTTTCTTTTCTCTTACATCGCTACATTTTCCTAAATTGTCCTCTGCTGCATAGCACTGTTCACACAAATGCAACACCAACTCTGCTAGTGATTGTCCTGCTTATCACAAGATAAACAATAGCATGATGATATCACAAGGTATCACAATGATACCTTGGCTTGATAAAACAGATTATTTGGGACCTGCGCGGTACCTAAACACATATATAGGTTATTACAATGCAAACAACAACCGATTTTAACTATCCAAAAGAAATGTTAATAGATTAACTGTCCATGTGAGCATTAGTCCCTAAATGAGCTAATTTGCTTTGTTTTCAGCAGATTGCAAGGCATTTCTTTTAGACTAACTTCAAATTTGTTGCAGCTGATCTTGAGGCTTTTGAAATACTAAAAATAAAAAGGAAAATGTTTCAGTAGCTTACAGAGGGGTGAGAGTAAATAATGTAGTATGAGGCTTATGAAACATTTAGGATTTTAAAACTAAAGTTTTGGAGTTTCTGAAAGTGTCTGAAGAGGAAGAGAGAAACTATTGTAGCCATAGTTAATACAACAAAAGTTCTGACTTTGATTGTTGATAAGGTGCCTTATGTTCTTCAGTTGTTTAAAAGTAATGGTTTTCTGAAGCTAGAGGAGAAATCATTATCTCTGAATCCATTGTTTCCTAATTAATTAATCTTGTGTACGTTTTCATAATTAAAAAAAAGAAACCAAAACCAAACTGTAACTCACCATGACCTTTTCTATGTATTGATAAGAAACTAATCCCTGTCTAGATAAAGGGGAAGAAAAAAGCACCTGACTTCAAGTTCCTGGATTGGTCTATTAATCACCGATTTACTGCATAAATTGTGGATGCTGCTGCTTCTTCTTATTGTATTTTTTAGACAAAAGTGTCTGAATTTTTTTGTTGAACTCATTTAGTTGCATGGTGTTACATGATTTCATGTCTTGTTTGATTATACTGAACAAATTGGAGACTTAAGCAGAGATTTGTCATCTCTGTTTTCTCTGAATCATACTCTAAAATACATGTAAAATTTATTTATTTGGGCTACTGTGCAACTCCAAGTTAACGGAGAACTTTGAATTTCAAAATGATGTTGCCTGTTGACTACAGGCAATATGACAGCATTTCTTAAGCAGGAAAATATGCTAATTAAGAAAATTAATGGTTGGGTAGACTGATTTTTACCTTTTGACATTTCTGTTATCATGTTTGCCAAGATACAAAGCTTGGCAGTCACGAAACAGGATAAAATTTCCAAATACAGGATAAAATTTCCAAATAGACTTTTCCAAAATGAGGAATCTGGCCTTTGAAATAATACATGCTGTTTACTTAACAATTTTGAAGTATGTTGATTTGAAGTTCAAATTTAGTACATAGGAACAAATAAATATTCAAATCTATAAATGTATTAACCTATAAGACGTAATGAATCAAAATAAGTTAAGAACGTGGAACATATGATAGAATATTTCAGTAGCTAAATAGTTTGTTAGTGTAAACTGGTTAATAAGGCATGAATGTTTTATAGTTGAAAGTGATTTCAAAAATGTTGCTATTGCATACCTTTAACTTCGTTCACCTTTGTGACCTTTTTACAAGTCTTCGTTCTGTTCTGGTTTTACTTCTCAAATGCAGTTTTTTCATCGTAACATGAATTTGTGTCCAATTTTGAATCCACTCTGTAAAAATAACTGCATTTCCCCAAATGCCAGTGAACTCTGATTGCAAGCTTCAGCCAAGAACTTTAATGAATTTAAAAACAATATATAACATAGGACTATTGAACACTGGACTCTCTTAGCTGACATTTGTATGAATTGTTTGCAATTTTGCAACATGTACCGTATGCAAAATATGTAATGTCTGACTAAAATTCAGAATTTTACTGTCAGATTAAAAGAAGTTAAAACAGATGGAGCTTTATAAATTGCTTTGTAATATATTGATAATTGGATGATCTCTTTCTGCCTGTCTCCTCAATTTTTGTCATACTTCCCTTCTCTCCTCCTCTTCACATAAGACTGACAAATTTTTATGTAAGGTTTGGTGGATACTTGGTTTAACGTTATCACTGAATTTGGTATTTAGTGTTTTGACTTGATTAATTGTTTCTTAACATAATAAATTAAATTATTCTCCAAGGAGGCAGGGATTGTTTGCCAATCTTATTTGATTTGGTTATAACTATTGTACTTAGATTTCTAGAATTATAACATTTCCCTCTGCTAAAGGAACAATATAAATAATATCTTTTCCTTTTGTTTTCTTTTCTTGAAGCCGATCAACAACTTATCCTTACACAGAAACCCAGATGTACAGCCAAAACACTGGGGGAAATTATTTTGATACTCAAGGAAGTTCTGCACAGGTGACAACAGTGGTCTCATCTCATAGCATGGTGGGCACTGGAGGGATTCAGATGGGTGTCACAGGAGGACAACTGATTAGCAGCTCAGGAGGGACCTATCTGATTGGCAATTCAATGGAAAATTCTGGTCATTCAGTGACTCATACAACGCGGGCCTCCCCAGCAACAGTAAGTATTTCAGACTGATCCAAAATCTTTGAGACTAGTTTCTCAGTCACTTGATTCAGATGTTCTTGCAGACTGAAATGTTTTTTGTGACAGGATGTATAACAATATATGTTGTGAGAATAAGTAGTACATAGTACTTTTTCTAAAAAAGTAATAAATATAGATCTGTAAGTAAGATACAGGAGTAAGTATATCATGAAAACTTAAACATGAAGGCAGACCTTTCCCTTGACAGCCTGCAAATATTTACATTTCATAGGTTAAATTTCTGCATTCAAGTAATATCAGTGAATGTTTTGGGAATGCTCACGTAATAGTTTGTCTGAGCTGAATATTTGTCAGGTTTGGAACTAAAACAGCCTCCTTTAACATTTTGTATTTTTTCTGAAAACATAAGAAAAACAGTGGTGTGGAATATAACTATGTTAGATGTAAATCTAACATATGGGAAGATTATTTGTAAATCTAACATGGGGAAGACTATGGAGCAGTTGGTCTTGAGAGTGCTCACAGGGCATCTGCAGGACAACCAAAGGATCAGGCCCAGTCAGCATGGGTTCATGAAAGGCAGGTCCTGCTTGACCAACCTGATCTCCTTCTATAACCAGGTGACCCGTCTAGTGGATGAGGGAAGGGCTGTGGATGTTGTCTACCTGGACTTCAGTAAAGCCTTTGACAGTGTCTCCCACAGCATTCTCCTGGAGAAACTGGCGGCTCATGGCTTAGACAGGTTTACTCTTTGCTGAGTGAGGAACTGGCTGGATGGCCGAACCCAGAGAGTTGTGGTGAACGGCGTTAAATCTGGCTGACAGCCGGTCACAAGCGGTGTTCCCCAGGGCTCGGTTCGGGGGCTGATCTTGTTCAATATCTTTATAGATGATCTAGATGAGGAAATCGAGTGCTCCCTCAGTAAGTTTGCAGACGACACCAAGTTGGGTGGAAGTGTTGATGTGCTGGAGGGTAGGAGGGCTCTGCAGAGGGATCTGGACAGGCTGGATCGATGGGCAGAGGTCAACTGTATGAGGTTTAATAAGGCTAAGTGCAGGGTCCTGCACTTGGGTCACAACAACCCCATGCAACACTACAGGCTTGGGGAGGAGTGGCTGGAGAGCTGCCCGGCGGAAAGGGACCTGGGGTGCTGGTTGACAGCCGGCTGAACATGAGCCGGCAATGTGCCCAGGTGGCCAAGAAGGCCAACAGCGTCCTGGCCTGTTTCAGAACTAGTGTGGCTGGCAGGAGTAGGGAAGTGATCGTGCCCCTGTACTCGGCACTGGTGAGGCCGCTGCTTGAATCCTGTGTTCAGTTTTGGGCCCCTCACTACAAGAAGGATGTTGAGGTGCTGGAGCGTGTCCAGAGAAGGGCAACGAAGCTGGTGAGGGATCTGGAGCACAAGTCTTATGAGGAGCAACTGAGGGAACTGGGGTTGTTTAGTCTGGAGAAGAGGAGGCTGAGGGGAGACCTTATCGCTCTCTACAACTACCTGAAAGGGGGTTGTGGCGACGAGGGTGTTGGCCTCTTCTCCCAAGTAACTAGTGATAGGATGAGAGGAAATGGCCTCAAGTTGCGCCAGGGGAGGTTTAGATTGGATATTAGGAGAAATTTCTTCACTGAGAAGGTGGTCAGGCATTGGAGGAGGCTGCCCAGGGAGGTGGTGGAGTCGCCATTTCTGGAAGTGTTCAAAAAATGAGTGGATGTGGCACTTCAGGACATGGTTTAGGGAACATGGTGGCGCTGGATTAATGGTTGGACTTGATGATCTTAAAGGTCCTTTCCAACCTAGTGATTCTGTGAAATGTTAAATAACGTAAGTTACAGATAGGTATCTCTAACTTCCCTGCATTTGTTCATATTGTTTTCTCAATATAAGTGTAGGTGTGGTAGCTTATTTCAAAATATTTCTACTTGTTCAGAATACTGAGATACTACCTTTTAACACTTTGTTCTTTCGTATCTAAGATATATCTCCAAAGTCTGTTCCAGATTTAAGAGCTCATTGTGGAAATGTCTTGCAATGTTATGGGAAGATGCATTCTGTTACAACTGTCATAGATAATATTGTGGACACTTCAACGTAAACACAGAACTTTCTCTTAAGAGCTTTCTCAGTCAACTCTTATTTCAATTCGGAAAACGGGTTTATACCTAGTCTGTCTTTGTTGCATAGCCCTAATGAATACTTTTACATAATTCTTCTCAGTATTCTGGTTTGGGTTGTAGAGATTTGGAAGTAATGCAGAAAAGAATTATGAAACATAGAGTAAGAAGAGTTGAAAAATGTAGTAAAGGAGATAAAGCATCATGAATAATACAGATTCATCAGTACTCAAAAGGGCAATGAATTTAGGGGACTTTATTTTTTAGGATGTAATGTTAAAAATTACATTTTACTCAATGAGTAAAAATTGAATATTCTTCTATTTGGAATTATGATCAATGTTTATGATAGCAGTGGATAATTTAGATGATCTGATAGAATCTCTCTTTTTTTATTTTTTTAATTCTTAAGGTGCTTGGTATGGATAAATAGAAAATTTTTGTACAATGTAAAAAACTATTATTTCATCCAGAAACTGTGTAGTAGTATTTTCTGAGAATAAAAATTGTAATGAGACATGATTCATGAATAGTATAAGTATCAGTAAAAAGAAGTAACATGGAAGTTTTCAGCTAGCAACAGAGAATTTTATATTTAAGTTAAGAAAAAAAAGAGTGTATATTAACTTTTCCCTATATTTTACTTTAATAGAAAAACAGTTTCTGAAAAAAGCAACATTCCTCTTTCAGATTCATTTAATTAAAACCAAGACTTTAACTTGACTGTTTTCTTTTTTCCTTTAAAGTACTCTTTCACTTTACTTATTTGGAAGATATTTAATGCAATTTTTCACCTGACTTTGATTGCCAAACACAGGCAAAACAAATAATTTTCTATAGGCATAAGTAAGGAACAGGTCTTCTAGATGGAATGAAATTTGAAAGTGATGTTTCTTTAAATAGTGACATGGTAATGATATTCCTATGTTTTCTTTGTTGTTTTAAATTGCACCAGACTTGAATACAAATATTGCCTCTTTTAGAGATCATGCTAGTTTTCTTAATCAAATAAGAAGAAATGCATTTTTGTGTTTTGCATATTATGCTATAAGTTTTATTTTATTTACTGACAACAGCATTCAGTCAGTGGAATACTTAACTGAATGTGAAATCAAATGAGACTTAAATGCATCCAATAAAAACAAATGAAGAGTAGTGGACTGACTTTGAAGTTGGATATCATAGAATTATTTGAATGATAACAAAACTCTGTGCTATATTTTGCAAATTAAAAACTGTTTTGGATTTTTGCCCAAATTAAAAGTAAAATTTGCCAAAATTTAACAAAATCTAAGGTTCATGCCTTCAGCACCATCTTCCTCTTGCTTCATGTGTCAATAAAGCAGCCTGTTTAATTGCTTCAAGTAACTTCTATACTGCTGTATCAACATGTCTTTAAGAATAGAAAAAAACCACTGCTAATTACAATTACTAAATTGCATTTTTACCACTAAAATAGTTTCCTCTGTTTTTTAAGGTGCTATTTATTTTGTATAGTATAGTTCTGTAAGTATGAGACATTAGAATATATTAGAAGTACATTTCTTGCTCAGGAAGTATGACAGAAAATGATTTTAGATTTTATAATTTTAGGCTCTTGGTGTGTATGGATCAGGTGGAATATTCAAGAGTCAATCAAAACACAAAAGGTTCATCTTAAACTGCAATTTTAAAGCACCAAGTCTGTTTTAATTTTACTGGAGGACATAATTAAACTATGTAATATTTTATTTGTATTGTACCTTTAGATAGGTAGAGCTTGTTTCACTTGTGATCCTCATTTGATCTTTACCATCATAACTTCTTTTATTCTTGTATAGAGAATTTATTGGAATCGTCAAAATAACATGTATTCAGGCTAGTTTGCTAGTATAATGCTCAAAATATTTCCAAATTTTGAATTAGTTGGAGAATTTTCACATGGAGACAAAGGATATCGAAATGAGTAAGAATTTACTGACTGACACATGTGGTCAACACAAGCTCTCTTTACTTTTGCCATAGAGGTACTAGTTTTGTTCACTCTTCAATAGATAATTTCACTTGTTTTGTTGTTATTCACCTTCATTGATCAAATCACTACCTTCAGTAACAAGCAAATTAATTGTATTATTTATGTTCTCTCTTTCTGGTACATCTAGCTTAAGTTAAAAGAAACAAACAAAACCATTTCAGATTAAAAGTCAAATTTATAAAGTAAGTCCATTTTAGTAACTGTGTCTTAGATAAATTAAACCTAAAAATCTAATTTACTTTTCACCAGGTATACTATTTGGTTTCTGCAGAATTCAGTAAGAGAGACTCAGAGACTTTTTACTTTACGTCTATCTTCTTTAGTTTAATGCAATTCTGAGTTCTGTTTTGGGTTAATTAAAGAGCTAATATTTTGTTTGTAACATTTCATTCATTTTAATTTGTCAAATATTCATCTAAGAAAGCTGTCCTGCTTAAGCTATAGCAGGCAATAGCAGTGTCTTTGTAGCCAAAATATTAAGAACTGTGCACTATCAAAATTATTCCAACATGTATACGGTAGCAGTTTATGTTAGTATGCATGCAGAACTTCTGCTACCATTTTCAGTATTAATTTAATTTTCACTGATGTCACTGCTTCTTCCCATTATATCTTTTGCTGGCCTATTAAACTACTTCTCTACCTACTGGAAAGAATTTTTCCACTAAAACAAAGTTATTCAGGTTATAAGACCTCCTATACAAGATATTAGGTAGATAAACAGCTCTCCAAAATGACTGTTTTCATGTGAATATATGTGGATTGGTCAAGAATAAATTGTGATTGCACTGAAGAAGTGATTTACCCTAGCTGGATGTCTATTTGCAATGAATTTGTATGCTGAAACTCGTATGAAAAAGCAATGCTTGGTTTATTAGCAGCTATCATTAAAGAAGGGGCAGCTATATTTGAGACACTAACCTAGAAAATTGGATTGCCATGTTAATAATAAAATCTAAATCACCTTCCATTTTTTTTCCGTATGTAAATGTCTACGGACTGTTCTTGCTGTAAAACTGGATGATCTAATCAATTCATAATATCACAAGTCATAGAGTTTGTAGTAATATATGTGGTGTTATGCTTGTCAGCCAGTGAGAAGCTCCCATCTATTAGTCTTTGTTTTCTAACAAGCTTTCTGACTGATCTCCAATTTCAGTTGTCATTCATCAGTCATCACCAACCACAGGAGGTCTCCACTCATGCTGTTGCAGAAATTTATCCTATTTCAGTACAAATCTAAATGTGCATGAAAATAAAAGCAAAATTAATGTGGATATAATGTATCACCACAACTTCTTATTTTTGGTAGCAAGCACAGTGTGCAAAATTTGCTTTTAACTTTAAAGGAAGGATGGTAGCTACCCAAAATGTGTCATAATTAATGGAGGGAGAAGAACAACAACAACAAGTAAGAAGGCCTAGTGTAACTATCATGTCCTGATAAGATAAGTGTAATACTTCCACTACAATTATATTAAGAACAAAAAGTAACAAATGTTTAAATGGTCCGTTAAAGGTGGAGGGGTTATCATTTGGAAAATAGTTTGAGATGAGATTTTATTTATTAATCTCTTTCTTTGTAGAGGAACTTGTTTCCTCCTCCATTCCCCAAATTTTCTGGTAATTTTTATTTAGCTGGATCCATCTTAGCATAAAACAAACCTTTCTGATCAAATCAAAGATGCACAGATTTTTGTTAGAAAGGACTATTAGATCATTGGTCTGACCTCTTATACTGACATTTACTTACGATTTCTTCAGCTGAGCTCAATGACTTCTTCTGTGAAAAAAGGCATCCATTTCGAGGTACAAGAAGGCAGATAATATATTTTTTTCTTCTTTTAAATGAGTCATAAAAATGGTTAATCACTACTAGTGCTAAAAAAAAACATTTGTCCTATGAATTAACTGGAGGGGTGGGAAGGTTAGAGGATTTGTGGATCTTGTGCCTTTATAAACCTCTGCCTCCAAGACTTTTCCTCCTGCTTTGATTTCTCCTTCAGAGCTGTGGAGCATCGTGGCTTCTTCTCACTTCCAAAGGTTTTAGTCCAGCAATGTGGCCAAAATAACTTCAGTCTTTCTCTGCCCCTTTGAGTGCCTTGCTGCTTCACTGTAGTTTCTTGAGTTGAGACTGCCCTTTTCACAAGACAAGGAGTGTGGGGAAAAGGGAGAATGACCCTACTAAGGTCAGCCACACCTACCCTGTCTGCATTCTGGTTTCACCTGACTATGCTGTTTGTTTCTCTTCTGATGCAGTCTGGCTTCAGCTTTCAGTCATTGGCTTTTAGTGTGTTTTCTGTGTAAAAGCCCTGTAGTACCTCACAGGTTGCTTCCAGTTTTGGCAATTGAGTATCTATTCTGGTATTTGTGTGTCAAAAATCGAGATGTAGTGTTGTTAGAAACTCAATTTATTCCAATATAGCATTCCAATTATTGATTCAAAAATATTGTAAGAAACAATTTTTTTTGTCATAAGATAGTAAAAGTAAGTATCTTCTGAATCCATGAGAAGAATTTCTGTTAAATCGTTTTATTTGAAGATGCATAAGCTGGATGCAAGATGACTTACCACTGATGTTCTCATAACAGTCTTATTATCAATGGCATGGAGGCATCATCTTTCTAAAAAGGAACGGGGTTTCTTTTGTTTGTGGTTAAATACACATCTGTTCTAAAATGGCCACTCTACCTCTCTCTAAGGCTGTCTTGCCATAAATGTTTTCAAATTTAATTTTCATGATAATCTGAACTAAACTTTACTTTTAGTTTCTCAGTCTGATATTCTGGTGTGAGTAACTACAACGTGTTCCTGTGTATTTTTCAGTGTTAGGTAGAATGTGTATGTTCTAGAAGTCCTTATAATCAGCTTGACAAGGGTGGATTTTTTTGTTTTCCTTTAAGTGTTTGTAGCAAATTGTGTGGACAATACTATTTAATTTTCAAGCTTCTTTTTCCTGAGCAAGCTTGTTCTGCCTAACACAACCCTCTGGCATAAGTTTCAGAAAACAGTACAAACATACATGAATACTCTGTCCTGAAACAGAATTGAAAGCCACTGTAAATAATGCATGTTTGTGGCATCTTAAAAGAGTGAAAGCGTCACATTTTCAAAAGCCCCAAGCCCCTTTATCCTGTAGCTTCAGGTTATGTCATGATGTGTATACACCTTACTTAGGTAAGCACAGTTGTCACAAGTACCCAGGACTTAACTAGCTGTATCAAATTAATCTTTCTTGAACAAATATGATGAATTAGTAATTCCTTCATGATGGAGCATGTGGGGAAAGCTCCTTTAGAATTTCACTTCCTTTAAAGCTTAAAAGGGCAAACCTTGGGAAGTGGATAAAAGGCGTTGTGAACAGGAGGTGCCTGTGCAGTTAGAGACAGGAGCTATCTTTTTTGAACATGCTGCAACAATGTATTGAATTTTAAGATACCACCTAAAGTTGCCTGCTCTGCAGATGGTGGAGGGTGGTTTGCAGATGCAAACAGATGAAAGAAAATAAATTGTAGGATATCCAGATTAACTGTAAAATCTCAGGGCTTAAACTTCTGTTGGTTGTCTCCTTCATGTCCTGACCTCTTTAGAACAACTTACTATAAATACTTTGTGTTAATTAGTTGAATCATTAGTTAATTAGTTGAATCATGAAAAAGTACTATTTCTTTCTTCTTCCAAAGAGGAGGAAAGTTTTTTTCCAAAGGGGGTTTGGGGTAGGTATTTACTATGTCTATGCTATACACATCTGAGACTATTATACGTAATTTATTTATCTAGTAACATGTTGATGAACACCAAGACATAAACTAGCAAAAACAGTTAATAACTTCCAAATCAGTAGATCACATAAAGACTGAACATTGTAGGATTGCGGATGCATATACTGGGATCAAACTGTTGAATTTTTTAACCCCTTCAGAGATACCCTTAATCATTAACAACTGCATAGGAGCATAAGGCAGTGTTTTAGCTGGTAAACAGTCAATTGAAGGAGAAGTCTACAATCAGTTTTCATAGCTATCATGCTTTCATTTAGTGTCCACCTATGTTTATGTTACTATATGAACTGATTATCATTCCTACCAGTAGTGTAACATTTAACACGGTTTAGTAGAGATGCAGTACATTTCAGTTATCAGTCAGAATGTTGTAATAAGTAATGTTTTTGCTTGTCTTAAGAATAGAAGAAATGTGTGACTGATCACATATTCAAATAAATGAATGTGTAATTCTTGTTGTCATTTAACATTTCAGATGTATATGTAGTTAGTTGTGCCTGGAATCTGTCACTGCTTATTGCTAAAATGCAAGGGTATCAGTCTTCCTTTTGTATTTATGCAGAATGTATTTTAAATGTTAAAATTATTTTTGTATTCTTTCCACAAAATATCATAACAAAACCCACTGCATTTCCTATGTAATTAATCTGTGTATGTGCTTAAATGCTGTTTTGAATAGAGATGAAATTATGTTCAATTTTTCTGGAACCTAAATAAAAGTGCCTGTCCAAAACTTAGAACTTAAAAGCTTAAAGGAAGAGATCCTTCACATAAACAACTTTTTACTCAGGTAGGTGTTACTCCCTAACAGAGTACACACAGTACTCTGTGTCACATAGATCATCTTGAAACCCAAAAGCTTGGAATAAGAGAATAGAAGAAAATAGAATATTTCATTTGGAAGGGACCTACAACAATCATCTTGCTTAACTGCCTGAACACTTCAGGGCTGACCAAAAGTTAAAGCATGTTGTGAAGGGCATTGTCCACGTGCCTCTTAAACACTGACAGGCATGGGGCATAGACCACCTCTTCAAGAAGCCTGTTGCAGGGTTTGACCACCTTCTCTGTAAAGAAATGCTCCCTAATGTCAAGTCTAAACCTCCACTGATGACGCTTTGACCCGTTGCCACCCATCCTGTCACTGGATCCCAGGAGAAGAGATCAGCACCTCCCTATCCACTTCCCTTCCTCAGGAAGCTGGAGAGAGCAATGAGGTCACCCCTCACCCTCCTTTTTCTCCAAACTAGATGAACCCAGATGTCCTTAACTGCTCCTCACAGGACATGCTTTCCAGCCCTGTCACCAGTTTGGGTGCCCTCCTCTGGAAGCATTCAAGGACCTTCATGTCCTTACATGGTGGGGCCCAGAACTGCAGGCAGTACTCGAGGTCAGGCCGTACCAACACCGAATACAGCGGGACAACCACCTCTCTTGACCCGGTGGTTATGCCACGTTTGCAGCCCAGGATGCTGTTTGCCCTCGTGGCTGCCAGGGCACGCTGCTGACTCCTGTTGAGCCTGCTGTCAGCCAGCAGCCCCAGGTCCCTTTCGGCAGGGCTGCTCTCCAGCCACTCCTCTCCCAATTTATATTGGTGCCCGGCATCACTCTGTCCCAGGTGCAGAATCCGGCATTTGGACTTGTTAAATTTCATCCCATTAATCATTGCTCAATGCTCTCATCTATCTAGATCCCTCTGCAAGGCCCCTCATCCCTTGAGAAAGTCAACAGCACTTCCCAATTTGGTATCTTCAGCAAATTTGCTGATGATGCATTCAACTTCTGCATCCAGATCATTGATAAAAATATTGAACAGAACTGGCCCTGGAATTGAGACCTGCGGAACACCAATAGATGAAAAAAAGAAGTAGCTGGAAAGTTTCAGAAAGGGCAAGATGAACAATAGTGTCTAGAAAATCCAACGTATTTTATGCTCAAAAATAGTTAAGAAGTGATTGTATAGCCTACACAGGCAGAAGGTTTCTGTTGTTAAAGAGGTATGTATCTGTCAGATAAAGCTGGAAGTTCATTTATCAAAATTTAGACTAGGAATAATGAACAAAATAATGAACAGCAGCAAAATGAAGTAGTGCAGTAGTGGGAATGAGCAGCAGTAACTTCAGTGCTGTAATACTGCTGTGGACTAACCATTGTGGAACAAGTAACCTAAGAGTCAGAATTAGGATTTAAAGGTGTATACAGTTTCCATTGTTTGATGGTAGCATTATGTGAAGAAGGGAAATTCTGTGGCTATGCTATGTAGTAAGTTGACCTTACTGTGATGGTATTTTAAGCTTGTAGGTTTTGTCATGTGGCATGCTTTTAAAATTTTATCTTTCGTGTGTGCCTGAACACTTTGACCTTACAGTATTTTCCACTAAAGCAAGAAGAAATCAGAATACTTTTTAAAAATTATTGCCATGTAAGAGTATGTTTTCTCACATAGTAATTGTATACTTTTAATAACATACTTTTTAGGAAAAGGCTTTTGTGGCTAATATTAAACAGTTGTAAGAGAGAAATTAAGTTATTACAATAAAATAGTTGTCAATTGCCCTGTAAAAAAGGGAGAAGCTAATTTTATGTGTACAGTAAATTCAAATATCAACTGTAGTATTTTTCATTTTCTGCTATACAGAGAGTGAATTCAGTCAATATTGATAAATTATGCCACTAAAATTACGGATAGTACTGTGATATTTAGAGTAGGCTAGGGAGGGCTCATTAAAAAATGTCTACACAGAGAATGATAAGTGTTTTTAAAAGTATAAGTGGTGGTTTCCATTGCTTTCATTTTGGCCACTTAATGTAGCTAATTAATTGCATGCCTTTTCTTACTGCGCATCCCATTGTCTCTGTCAGTTTCATTGTTTTTGCACTTCTAGCTTCCCAATTAAATTACAGTTAGGCTCTGATTTTTCTTTAATGTTGTAGTTATATAACTGATCAAAATATCAATAGATATTAAAAAAGAAAAGGATGGGAATGGATGTGAGAGTATTCATACATTTGCATTTGAAGAAATACTACTTTGTATTTTAGTAGTGCTGTGTTTTCCTTTTAAAAGGCAAAATTGTTGTGAATCAATCTGTTTTTCCCAAGGCTGGATCCTGCAGTCTGTGTAACTCCTGACTTTTCATTTACTTTGACAACTGTGGATATTCAAAGGGTGCTGTCCCAGTGAAGCTACTAGTGGAAAACGTATTGAATTATTTGTGTTTGGGATTTGATTCTGTGATTCCAGAGATATGAAGTTTTATTTCTACTTCGATTCTTACTGCAAGCTGTGCATGTCTCTTTCTGATATAGTTGGAGGGAAAACAATCAGGCCTCTCCTAAAATTCTGTTTAGGTGTTTATTTATTTATTTTATTAATTATAATTTTGTTAAATAAGGGTTATTTTTATTTCAGCGCAGCTCACAAGTAAATCTACTCATTTAGTATCCTGAGCAGGTTGGAAGGTAAAATGGACTTTGAGGCTGTGATCCTGCAGCATATATGCAAGCAAAATGTCTTTCTGACCTCATTGGGGAGGTTTGTGTTTACTGGAACTCTGGAATGAGGCCTTTTAGTAGAACGTATGCCCTAGCCAGGAATAAAGGAGGCGTTTCTATTGATCTGTAAGCAACCTGTCAAAACTTCTCTGATCAGGCTTTTTTACTATCTCGTCTTGAGTCCTTTTTTTAATGACATCTATTATCAGATTGAAATGGCGATTGAGACACTGCAAAAGTCTGATGGTCTGTCCACTCACAGAAGCTCTCTTCTCAACAGCCATGTAAGTTGTCTCTTCTTCACATACACTCTCTCTTGCTTGTTCTGCATGCTCAGCCTGCCTCTAAATGTTTGGTTTATTTTATTACTACTTTTTGCTCTTAATCTTCTCATCTTAGTTGCTTTTAATCTTCTACTACATCTCCCATGGCTTTATTTTGTCAGATGAAATGTCTTTACGATATATTGCAGAGTGTTACCTGTTTCCTGTGCTCTACATCTGTGTTAAGAAAACTTAACACATTTGACTGTTTTGCAGATTATAGTGTAAATGGCAAGATAAAATTCAAATAGTTCTAAATTAGCTGACTTTTGACATTTTAAATAAAGTTGTCTACCAAGCAACATCTGTGTACCTTATATTAATTTTGGGGCATGTCAAAAGGAAGAGGAGAAACAAGCAGCATGCCTAAATAATATCTTTAGGTTATTCTTAGGTGTTTCTTCGTTTATTCTGAATAGAGAGTTTATTATGAAATAACTTACTTAAGAATGTAAAGACCCTTATGATGACCTGGAAAAAAATGAAAGAATTAGCTTAACTTGAAGTACACAAAAATGTCTTATTCAGCTGCCTTTTGCTTTGATCTTACTCTGCAAATCTTACAGTTAAGGACTTTCAATATATGAAAATAAAAGATATTTGGGTAAAAACATGATCTCCAAATATACTGATAAATCCATCGCATGTAACTTTAAAGGAAAAAGGCCCAAAGTTAATTTTAAACCTATTATGTAAAAAAAAAAATACTGCTTTCTAAGTTACTAGTCTGTCTTGAAAATTTTTTTTTCTGTTGGTATTTGTGTTTTCGTGTTTTGTATTTTTACCATATTGATTAGTTTGTATTCATCTTACCTCTCTTTTCCTTCTCAGCTTTACTAATTATATAAATTCAAATTCCTTTATTGTTTTGCAGAAGAAATTTATATTTGGTTGTGGTCTTAATGTAAGATATCAGTCCATCAGAAATCAAATAAAAATTTATGCTTTGGCAGATTTGGGTTTTGGATTTTTTTCTGTATGAGTCTGGTTATGTCAAAGTCAAAATTAGAATTGTGTTGTGGAAATCTTAAGCAAACTTTATTTTTCCTTACAAAATGCCAAAATTGAAAGCGAAAAATTGTATTACAAGAATTTATGCAAAATGTTATACAGAAGGACTTTTTGATTCTGCCTTGGATGTTTACAAAATAGTTGTTTTGAAGATAAGACAGTATCAAAAATACTATTTAAATAATAGTTATTAGGCAGATAGTATAAAAATTATTATTTAAATGTAATATCTAATGGGACTATTACTTTTTTTTGTCCTAATGTCAGAAATTTATTTTAAGATGTTAAGACTTGGAACACTTAAACTGTTAATAAGCTTGTGTTTAATCCTATTATGAAGTCCGGAATCTTGGTATAAAACCAAGAAGAATTGCAAGTTGCTGTGCCTCAGTAAACTGTTACATTCATTCCTGGTGCTATGCGCTGTTCACTAGATGTTCCTAATAATTCGCATCCAACTATCAAGTCTTATCATGAAACTTCTTTCTTGACTGTGAAGTTTTTTTCAAAATTATTCCGATAGGGATATATCTTTGACTCTGTAAGGGGGGGAAGGGAGGAAGGTCTCTGTAAATTTTTTTGTGGCAATTAATCTTTCCTAGCCTTGGTCATTTTGGAAGAATTTAATAATCTAGGTCAAACTTACTGGATGTTTTGCCTATTTTTAAAGCAACGTTTATTGTCTTTAAACTCAGAAGTTTGAAGTCATACAGTATGAAGGAACATTCAGGACAGTATGAAGGAAGTTTAAGTACAGGCTTAGTCTTTGCCTCTTTAAACTGTTTTTGGACTTCTAATGGTTTGGTTTGGCATTTATTAAAATAGTTGTGTTCAATAGGTTTTAAAATAGAATTCTAAATTGTATGTTTGATTAACTTTCACTTTGCAGACGTTATTAATTTGTGGGAACATACTAGTTTTGAGATAGGGATTTTTGCCCTATGATACCTCCAAGAGGTTTTCTAGGAACTTTTTTTTTCCTTCAACTCATGTGTGCTCATTTTAAGGAGTTTGTCACTTCTCCTCTGTTTTCTTTTCTTTCCTGATTTATTTCTGCATGAGATTGACTTATTTAATTAACGGATAGTTGAATGATTTATAAACATTGCAGCTTAATTGGAGTCACAGTCAATTTAGCAGGTCTGAGACTGTAAATATTTCATACCCTCACCCATCTTACCTATACAGTATCGTCACTACTGTGAATTGAAATATACTGAGGTGTTCAGGTTTGAATCTTTTATCTTGGTAGAAAAAAAATTTTTTTTAATTTGTTTACAATAGTTTTGTAGTGTTTGGAGATAATTTTCCTTTTAAAATCACGTATTAACTGCACTTTTTCTTCCAGGCTATAATCTAGCAAGAAATTACTTCAAGCCTTTGCTACTAAGTAACTCCATCCAGGAGCAAAAATTCTTATATTGCATTTATCTTTTTGGTTCTTTGTATGTTGAATAATGCAAGTTATGGTTGAAATAACATCTGTTAGAAATTCATATCATTAATGAATGAATTAATGATAATGAATGAAATGCACTTAAAGTGATTCTTAATAGATTAGAAGCCATCTGGAGGAAAATATCTTTAATGCTACATACAAAACTTAATTGGAAAACAATTATTTTTTGTTTGTCAGTCTTCTGGGATTGACAAAGCTTTTCCTTTTGGGGAAGACAGGAATATTTCACATTCCATATCTGTTCTGATTAAGTTATAGATTTAATAATATATGACAAATGCTATATAACTGTATATAATATAAATATAGATGCAATAATAGATAAAATGCAACAGTTGAAAGATATAATTACCTTTGTTTATGTCAGGTCATTAGTGAAGTAAGTTTAATATATTCAGTTAAAAGTTAATGTTTATGATTATACTTCTTCAGCTTTATTTCAAAATGACATGCTCAATTTTGAAGCACTTGTGCATGTTAAGACTTATAAAATAATGATATGATAACTAATACAAAGATGATGAGCTGTACTTTTCATTTTGTCTATTTGGAATGCAAAATTACCTGAAAACTGAGATAAAAATTTTATGTCTTGGAAGAATTTACAGCTTACTTCAGTATATTTTTCTAAAGCTTATGTTTAAGAAACATGGGAAAGTTAACGGGCATGTTTTCAATAAAAAGCAAATATGAAAATGGTGTTTGAATGGTCTAGAGTAAGTTTTGTAGTAAGGTTTTTGCATTTCTATTGGTGAATTTCTCGCTCTGACTAAAATATAGCTATAAAGTCAATATCTTTGTTATCATCTGTACTTTAGTACATTTCAGTTTTGTGATTAAGAAAAGGTCAGGACTGAAACATTTCATGGCTATTGTAAACTAAAATATTTCGTTTTTACATGATAATTTACACCGAACATGGTGGAACAGAATTTGTGCACTGCTCTAACAGAGTATAATTCTGCAAAGGAATAAATAACACACAGACCATGAATATCTCTTATTGTCACTCAATTTGTGTTTTGGTTATACTACTTACTGCTTTGCTGGTCTAAATTGAAAATTATTACACATTTATGTGCATATCTAGTGCATCAGATTAAAAGTTTTGTAGCAAGTGTTGAAGACACAATGTCCTCAATTTGCATTTTCACTGGATAATCAAATTAAATTGAGAGTTTTGGTAAGATCGCTGATCCTAGCAAGCTTGAATATTCACACTGTATTATTTTAGTATAAACTCTTAGGGAAACAGAGAAATAAATTTCAATCAGAAAATTAAATTTGTGAATCATTCAAGCTATATCTAAAGGAAAATTTGGGGGAGCTGAAACAATGGCAAGTACTGGGGAAAGATAAGGCAAATGTTAGCATATCGAAAAACTAAAACAGTGGAGTTTAGATGCGTTCTCAACCTGTATTATTTTTGGTCTATTTTGTCATTCTCCTATAATGTTAAATCTAGGACTATTAAATTTTCCTTTTTACTTTTTTGTATATTAGTGACAGCTAGAGGTGTTTCATGAGTGTGCACTCAATGATGTTACATAAAAAGTCTTTTCCTGCATGTCTCTAAAATTACCTATCACAATTACATGAAAAAATTAATATTTTTCCAAGAATCTTATTCTGCTCCTCCTGGAAGTCAAAGGTTACAACTGAAAGGGATTGTACTCCTAATGCTTTGTAGATGTACCAGTTACTTTTAACATTATCTAGGTTGCTTTTGTATGCAATAGCTTTTTTCTTTTATGTATCTGAGAGTAAAAAATATCCTATTCGGTTAAGTGTTGTAATGTTTTTTAACATCAGGCGAAGAAAAACGGTATAATATTCCAGGTTTATATATACATTAACTAACTATTGTTAAAGGAGTTTGTTTTCTGGAATTTATGTGAATTACATTCATGATTACTTTATTTCTTTGCAGTATTAAAAGTTTGTCTCCAAAGCATAGATACCTTTATCAAGTATTGGTGTGTGGTACTGAATCAAAAATATTTTAAGAAGTGGACACTTATCTGAGGTCACAAGTGCAATGAGTTCTGCTATTTCCTGGTAATTCTGAAGATCCTAAAGCACTGTGGTATAGCTAGCATTTCAAGAATCTGAAGAAGGAAGTAATTGTTTAATAGACCTGAAGAGTGTTTCATAACTATCATAAGTTAATATTGTATGGCTAAGATATTTTTAATAAAATAATAATGATTTTTTCTTTTTGTATGTGATATAGCTTCAATGGCTTTTAGACAACTACGAAACTGCAGAAGGAGTGAGCCTCCCAAGAAGTACCCTTTACAACCATTACTTACGACATTGTCAGGAACATAAATTGGATCCAGTCAATGCTGCCTCCTTTGGAAAACTCATACGGTCAATCTTCATGGGATTACGGACCAGAAGACTCGGAACTAGGTGTGTGTAATGAAATCCTGCACTGTAATAGAAAATATAAGTAATAATTATGAGTAAGAAACTTGTTTCCTAGTCAAAAAATAAGTAAAACGAGTATTTATATATTACAGTCATTTTCTGTCAGTTCTGTCTCTTAATGTTAAACAGGTTTATGCTTTTCCAGATATTATTATAGTTACTTCTCCTGTTTTTGACTGTTTATGTGTTTACATTTTGATAAATACACTGCAGATTTTTATCAGTACAGATAAAATGTAGCTGCTTGTTTGGAAATTACTAAGAATTGTGTTTCTCCATAACTAGATAAGGTCTATTTATTTACATTTTATTTTTCTCACTCAAGTGAATTACAAGTTAAAATGCTGGATAATATTTAAGAAAGTGAATTAATTTCCCAAAGGTGGTAAAATGACACCCATGTAAAACAGGTCTGACAGAGTCAGGCCTGATTTGTGTTTATTATTTTCCAGTCAATGTAAATTGTAAAGTAAATGTAATGTAGATGCATAAAATTAGTGTTACTATTCTCTTAAGTATTGTTTCTTCATAAAGGGGAAACTCCAAATACCACTACTATGGGATTCGTGTCAAGCCAGACTCTCCTCTTAATCGACTACAAGAGGACATGCAATATATGGCTATGAGACAACAGCCCATGCAGCAGAAACAGAGGTAAAGTGTGAAATGCACATGAGTACTTACCAGTATTTCTAGTTCATAAAGCCTTACTTTTTCTTACATGGAAAAGTTGAAATTCTACTGCAACTTTTGTTCAGCTTCTCTACTGTGAAAAATAAGTGTGCTAGATATCCTGTTGACGTCACTGAAGTTAGTTATGTCAACATGAAAGAATATTTACCTAGAAATTGTCATAAATTTGAAAAAATAAATAATGATAAAGTGAGATATGATATGACTCTTCTTAACTATCTTGATTTCTTACCCCACAGGCTGAAAAAAGGCAGTAAGAGCTTGAATTTCAAATTTTGTTGTTTATTCTCATTACTATAGCATTTTAGATGTAAGCCTTTTTTAAGAGAGCTTGTGATTAAGTTCAGTTTGGTGTTTATTTCTTCACCCTGTGAAGAATTAATTGATCATAATTGTTTGCCTGTTAGTTGATTTAAGTTTTTTCCTTCAGCATATGTTGTTCCTGAGGATCCTGTGAAAGCTCGGAAGTATTTGAAACTATTTGAAAGCAGTGGCACAATGACCACAAAGGGCTATGCTGGTGGTGAAAGAATGTGTGAATATGCATATGGAAAACCACCCTGAACAGAAAATTCTAGGGAAAGAATGAAAATCAGTACCTTTCTTTGAAATTAATTTTTATTTGACTGATGGCACTAGCTTCCCCTATTACCCTAAAGTGAAATATCCAAGATGTGCGATTTCATGAAACTCATAGGCAGAACAGCAGCATATCAAACAAGAGTTTGATATAAGCAATCTTTAGAGTCATTACCCCCAGAAAAATCCAGTTGAATGAACAGTTTGGTATAGTGTACTAAGCATATTTTGTGGCCTTGGACACAGTTGGTGTGTGGAAAACACAACTTCTAACTTTAACTTCAAACACAGATAGCACTTTAATCTGAAATTATTTTACTATCACTTCCAGAAGTAGTTACAGCACTAAATACGTATTCATTGTAAGACATATCGTCTTAACTATCTTTTACTGGTCATAACACAGAAGCATGAGGTGTCTCCCAATATGATCATGTAGGAAATTCTTCTTAGAAAAATCGTCACGGGATTATATGGTAAGAAAAGGTGATAGATATTTACAAAATCTCCAGGCAAGCTTATTTTACCTACTCGAGCTCATTCACTTACAGATTTAATTCACCCACACTCAAAATCACATGTAGGCATGAAGACATATGCCACAATGTTCTAACTAGAATTGTTTCTATGACATTGTTTCTGGAGAAATTATGCCAATTATCTAATCATCATCACCTCTCTTGTTGTCTTCTTGATTCACAATGACAAAGCGCTTTTGAATTTGCATTATATAACTCTTAGGAGTGGGTACTACTTTTCTTTATTATTTGTTTTATTATTTTAACACCACCGTATGTCTTAGGTAGTTCCCTTATTTTCCTTACATAGGTATGTTTTGTGGCATTTTCTTAACATTAGCTTTATGTGAGCTAGTTCCCTGATTATAGTTGAATGAAATCATACATACGTCATTGTGAAGCAGTTAGTACATATCTACATGCACAAGCATGTTCCCATTCATACTCAATTCATACCAATCTTAAGGTGTGCTGTGCAAGTCTGTAAAGATATTGATGAAGGATGGGAACCACAAAGCACTGGGTAATTATGCTGAGTAGGTAGCTGTTACATGAAAAATATTGTGCTGTAGTAGAAAATTTTATTATGCATTATCTTCAGTTGAGGCTAGCAGTAAGACAGAGGAGACAAGGAAAAGGAGAGACGTGGAAGCCTCTATCACCTATCTGCAATATTGACTGCAGAAAAGACCACCGTGTGGTTACATCATAATAACAACAATGGCTTTGTTATTAAATCCTTAAAAGCAGCTGTCCCAATATACCTTCCTAGATGAAGCTTTATCTCTTTTCTCAGGAACTTGCATTACTTAACCTTCTTGTCTTTTAAGTCGAAAGACAGGCTGATCTCTTTACAGTGTTGAAATCTTGTGATGTGTGGTTAGGTACCCTTGAAATAGGAGCATTGTTCACATAGTCCTACTGGTGTACTATTCATACAAAGTAGTTCTGAGGATCTTTGTTCATCCCTTAGTTCAGGGTACACAAATCTCAGTAAAATATTTGCTGCCTTTCCAAAATCCCAGCATCCTAAATAAATAAAATGCAGAGATCAAGAAGATAGCCATACTTTGACAATTCCACTGTGAAAAATGAGTATTGTTTCTGCTCTGCATACCATCAAATATTCTAGCAATGCTGAATAGGATATAGAAGTTTTCAGAACGAAGATGTTTATCCAACATCATATTGGAAATTTTCATTGAAAAATGGAAATGGAGCCACTGTAACTTATTCATACTTACCTAAAGCCACAAAACAGTATTTGAGAGATTTTTAAGGCCAAATGTGATGATTCCAGAACATTTTTGTCTTATTGAAATGTGCTTATCATAATAATAATTTTAGAAAAAGGTTTAACAAATATATTAAATTATTCCACAATCTAACCTGTTTACTTCGCTACAGCTACCCTCTAGCATGCAGCAATCATGAGCTTTGGTCCATTCTTCTCTCTTTGTAGCCTTAATTATTAATTTTAGGGTAGTTTTTGGTCAATGTCAAGGTTTATACCACATTTTTGAAATAAAAATGTCTGTATATTTTGCTTGATTAACTTTAATGGAAGCTGAGATATGCTTGTGTTCTGTAGCCCTCAGAAGCTAGGGTTTTTTGGGGAAAAAGAAATGCTAACTATAAAAATGGCTTGACTTAAAACTTCCAGTCCACAAATTAAAAAGTGAACTTGTATTTTTGAAGTAAAATTTTTTCCACGTTTACAGAACATGCTTAGTATCTAATTTCAATGTTTGATATATGTCTATATGTATTTTTTATCATAGTTATCTTAGTGTATTGAAGAATTCTAGCAAGATTTATTAAGAGATAAGTAAGGGACTGAATACTATTATTTGCATGATTAGGGTAACATTGCTCTTTCTCCAGCTTTACTAATGTTTCTGAAGTTTCCTTTGTCCTTTAAATCAGTGGTAAATTGCAGTCAATGTACTTTTTCTGTGTGTTTATACCAAGTGTACCACCTGTATCAGACACATATAATTGGATAAACACTTCTAGTCCTTTTTGGCAAAGACTGTAGGCTGAATGTATGCTACAGATCATTTTTCTACATTCCTTTTCTTAATTTGAGTGTCATGCACCTTTTCTACATGTGTAACTTGAATATCCCAAAGTGCTCTTGTATGTTCCTGTTCAGAGTTTGCTCTGGGCTTGAATTCAAGGGTTTGAAATTTATCAGACATAATTTCAGATAGAAGGTAATACTGTTAGTTGCTTAGTCGTGGTTGTGATCAGCATGAGCTGTGGGAGTACTCTTTCTTTGTTCCAGTAAGAAGAAAAACCAGAGTAACTACAGATCACAGATGCTAGTAGTCTTATTTTCCAGCTGAGACAGTGATTTGGTGACAACAACCACGTATCATGAGACTTAAAGCACCTTTGAACTGAAAAAATGCACAGTTAATGATTAGTCTTGGCTGGAAGATAATAGCTAACACCCTGCCTTTCAGCTGGACCTGCTGTATGGCTCAGACTTGGTCTGGCTTGCCTCTGTCATCCTGCTCCTAGATGTTTTCCAGGGTAGGAAAAAACAGTATATGGTTTTTATTATGGTTATATTATCCATTAGTTCTGGATCAAACACATTCCTGACTAACAGTGAATGGACATCAGAGAAAGATTGTTAGGAAGAAATAAAATAATATCCAACCCAAATATTATGCCAGATACATTTGCACAGTTTTAAGTCTGGCACTAAAGACTTGCCACTTCAAAGTACAATATTATTATGAAATCTCTTTGCCATAAGCATTCTTTGTTAGACCATTTAAGGGAAATATATTAGATACACAGTTACTAAAGTCAAGTACCATTTTTAGCCTGTTTTTATTTAGCTCTTCAGGAGCAGAAGCTTGTGGCTCAGAAACTGAATTATCTTTATGGCTTAGTCTAGGAAAATTAATACAAGCATATTTGTCTTTTCTTTAGGGCATTCATAACAATGTATGTCTTTAATTCTATTTCCAGAAGTAAACCTTCAGCTTTGCAAGTTAATTTCAAATATATTTTTCAGTTCTTGCACACAACGATTATACCTTTTTGCTTTTATTTATGGGAGCTGAACATTCAGCTAAGATTTTTTTTAATAAATATAATAATTGTATTGTTATTTACTGTACATTATAACATTCTGCTAACACATTTTATTGTTCTCATGAGAAGTTAATCACTCTTTCCTATATTTTACTACTTATTTTATGTAGAAAATAATCTGTATTTTTCTACTGTTCTCTTTCCTATATTCTCATGTTTCCTGGATATACTGTTCAGTCAAGCATTACCTTTAAACGAAGCTGCTGTAAGTCCAAAGCATCAAGTATTTATAGATCTTTTTAAAAGGGGCTTGGGTCTATGGACAGCAGAGAAATTACACATTTTTATAGTGATATTCTTTTTGAATTTAGAGAGCAAGGTATCATCCTCCAACAAATACTGACATCTGTAAAACTGGGCTGCAAGTTTGTTAAGGCACAATATCCTAAAATGATAAGAAGAGAACTTCTATGATAAACTACTAAACAACTTTCTAATGGAGAAAAATTTTAGAAGAAAATAATGGTCTTTCTCTTGAACAAGCACAGGTATTTTGTGTATAGTATGGTTATGATGCTGAGGTGATTGTGGCTTAGAAAACTAAAATTTTTTTAAGTTCTTTTTACTTCTAAAAAAAGAAAGTTCTGCTTAGGCTTCTAGGTTAGATGCATCTCAACAATCCATATTGGACCAAGGAGAGATATTTTAAAAGCACACACATTGAATTTGCATTCCTTAAATTTCTTTACAGTTTTACCATACCTGATTTCAGATAATGTTGCTTTTACTGAAATATAGCCTCAGCATTACTTTTGAGGCTTTATGATGTATGCACAACAGTGTACTTCGAAGTGGGTTTGTTTTCTTCAAATACTAGAAGCCAATTAGTACAAATTCGATCTACACACCAAAACTTTCTGATAGCATCCAAATGCTTCTCAGGTATTTCTTTGCTCCTTGCAGGTTTTGCATCTTCAATAATTTTTTTAAGCATTTCAGTTTCTTCAATTTTTATATAGTTAACAGCTTTTGTATGTGTTGCCTGTGGTGTTGCAAGCTGTTTGAATCAACTTTTGCTATCTGCTAATTTTAAAAGCTGGTGTTTCCCCACCCGTCACCCCTCCCTCAGTAGCATTAATGGCAACATTTTATTTGCATGCAGTAGTAAAATGCTTTAACATACTTTACACATTGTTATGCATAAGATCACCGTACATAGTTTGGTACATTAACTCACTTCTCACAAATGTCAGTGAACTCCTAGTGATAAATCTCAATAATAGATTTGAAGTAAACATAAAATGGAAGTGTGTCCTTAGAGCTTAGTTCTGTTTCTTTCTAGAGCCCTTATGGTTTGTTTCTTAGCAAGCCAAAAGGATAGAAACCTTACTTTTTAAGAAAAAAAGAGAGAATACTATGAATTGCATAACAGCATGAGTTGGATTTTTCAGAAAAATACTAAATTCTAAGACTTAGAGTAAAATCCAAATAGTGGCAACATGGCAACAGTGCAAGCAAACAATAAAATCTGCAGAAAATTCAACTGAAAAAACTGGTTTTTGTCTGTCTTGTGACTTTGTCTATCCATTTTGGCTTCTCATAGTTTTGATAGTTTTCAGCTTGTTTCTTTTCCCTGCCAATTTCATATATGTATTTCAAAGCAAGCAGGCATTTTATTATACTTCCCTTTTCTGCTCTATCTTACTAATGAATATGGATTGTTTGCTGCACATGCATTTTAGTCAGGAAGTTATTAATCTGTTCTGCAGTGAGAGGGGAAGTTTCTGCTAATAAAGTTGTGTCACAGTTAGGCTATGGAAGTCATTGAAGTTGTATTCTAGATTAACTGCAAAGCAAGACCAGCACATCCAGCATATCATTCAATGTCAGTGAATTACCTGATTTGATATTCTGATTTCGGTGGTTTAGGGGTTTTTTTTATTTTCATAGCTTCACACAAATCGAGAAAATGTCTGTTGTTAACTAAAGACTTTTTGCAAACTTTTATTGTGTTTATGCTAAGCTACATAAAATTCAAATTATATCCTTTCTGGATCAAGTATCATTAGAAATCTGTAATATTCATTTAAGGTCAGTTATTTTATGCTTCCAGTCTCCTAGCACCTAGTAACTTAAAAGAAAAGGGTGAAAGATGAAATAAGGTGTAGGTTAGTACTAAGTAAAATAGGGAAATAGAGTAAAAGTCTGGATAATTTTCTTACCAGTTAAGAAATTGTAACTATTTTTTCCATGCACCAAAAATTGCTCAAATTTAACTCAAGAATTCCGGAGAGCTGTTTGATGTCTAAGCTGCCAAAGCTCTACTTATGCCTAAAAGACAGCAAATCTAAAATTGTTAACCACTGTCTGCTTATGTTTCATCTGAAGCTCCTGAAAAAGATTTTTTTTTTCTTCTTTTTGTTGTTTGGTTTTATTTTGCAAGTGATTTTCTAATGCTGTTGAAACTCATTAACGGCTGTGATGAGTTACCTGTCACAGTGCCAGAATTAAGAATTTTACCCAGCATATTTTATATAAAGCACAGTAGAGTACTCAAAAGGATTAAGTTGCCTTTTATACTTTAATTAAAAGGTTTTTTGCATAATTGAAAAACCCTTAGAGGAGTGTTAGTTTTTTATGTACTCAAAACATTTTGAATCCTATTTCATGAACTGAAAGGTCAGTAAAATAATACATTTTACAGAGAGTAGTGGAACGTAAAAGTATAGGTTTAGATTTACAAATATTTCCAGAAGTTATTGATCTGACTGGCATTTGTAATTATCATGTATAATGAGAGAGAAAATAAGAATTCTTCCCAGATGAACTGGATTGCAGGTAGATTTATCAAGTAATAACAAGCTCATCCAGAAGAGTTCAGTGCTACCATGATACCAGAGATGAAGTTTTATTCTTTATTGAAGTTGATTAGAGTTTCACTACTGTCTTCAACAGGCATGGGATTTTACACTGGACCATTACAGAAGGTGAAACTTGATGTAAATATCCTAGATATAGGATAGGTCTTCTTTCTTCCCAAGCATTGAAATTTCTGAAGTTATAAAACTATTTGTTAATCAGGCCAGGAGTCTTTCTGTTTAAAATTGTACTTTTTGTCTATCTTTTGTTATTGTATTATTTAGATTCATGTCAGGAATGCCTAGAATACTGAACGGACATTTTTCATGGGAACTTCGTTTTAATGTAAAATTTCGTAATTACATGAAACAATGCTGTTTTTTGTTTACTGGAAAGAAAATTAAATTATCCAAACTGCTTCTCAAAGCAATGCGTCTAGTGTGGAATTTCTTGCCACATTTCTGAAGTTAACATGGAGTTTTACAGTCAGCACAACAATTCCAATTTGAATGATTGTTAAAACACACTTTATTTAGCTTTGGGGTTTCTCTTGTTTTATTTTCCTGTGGCCTCAATTCTTTTTCAAAAGTGCAAAGCATCCAAGAAATTACCATTAAGACCTGGGACAGAGTAAATTCTCAGTTGTGTTGAATGTGGCAGGCATGATCTTTAGCCTGTCAGAGTTGATTGTCAAGATAACACTTGACCATCCAAACCAGCATTCCCATTTGTATTATTTTGACTTTCATAAAAGATTCTGAGAATTGACTAGTGAAGAGTTTAGGTTTCCAAGTAGCTCTCAGGCCTTCTATGCTTACAAGACGTTTGTTGGATTTCAAAAGTCTTTCACTATCTTTAGACAGTAGTGTTGTTTTCTTCTTAAGATAATGAAATACTATTTTTGAATGACATCATTATTGGGAAGTGTCCTGGTTTTGGCTGGGATAAAGGCAATTTTTTTCATGATTACTGGTATAGTGCTGTGTTTTGCATTTGGGATGAAGATAATGTTCATAACATACTGCTGGTTTTTGTTGTTGCTAAGCAGTCAAGGACAGTCCAGCTTCTCATGCACTGGAAGCTGGGAAGGGGACACAACTGGGACAGCTGACCCAAACTAGCCCAAGGGATATTCCATACCACATGGCATCATGTGCAGTATATAAACTGGGGGAATTGGCCAGGGAGGCACTGTGGCTCGGGAACTAACGGGGCATCAGTCAGCAGGTGGTGAGCAATTGTGCTGTGCATCACTTGTTTTGTATATTCTTATTCTTATTGTCATCTTTTTTTTTTCCTGTGCTATTTAACTCTCTGTATGTCAACCCAGAAGTTCTACCTTTCTTCTGATTCTCTCCCCATCTCACTATGGGGAGGCAGGGTGAGCAAATGACTGTGTGGTTGTTTTAGGTACCTGCTGGGTTGAACCACAACGGGAGGTCAAGCTATTCAGAAAGGGAAAGATTTGATTCTTTTTGGTGTAAATTAGCTGGTCTTATGGTATACTGTTCCTAAGCTAAATTCCACGAGAAATTGGTAGTGGTGCTGTAAAATCACCTTTATGAATTCTGTAATGTATTATTAATGCTCTAGCTTCCCTTAGTAATAATATTGTCTGTTATTTACAAAATAAATAAAAATCTGTAAATTCTTCTGTTAGTTTTCCTCAAAACTTTATTTTGAGATGGAGAAGAAAGAGCTAACATAGATTGTATGATCTTATTTAAGAAGTGAACAGAAAGGATAATTTTACACTTAATATTTTTGTAGGTACAAGCCTATGCAGAAAGTGGATGGAGTTGCAGATGGCTTCACAGGAAGCAGTCAACAGACAGGCACATCTGTTGAACAAACTGTAATTGCCCAAAGTCAACATCATCAACAGTTTTTAGGTATGAAAGCAGGTTTTATACTGCTATATAAATAAGATGAACTTCATTACCACCGTGAATATCAAGTCACACAAGTACAGTAGTTGCTTCTAAAGTTATTATATCCTCTTCAAAATTCTTTTTCAGAACAAAAAGGCACTTAAATTACATGTTCTGTGTTGTTAGCTTTCTGTAATATGCATCATATAAGTATAAATGGAACATATGCAATTTATGTATTTGTGTGATATATTTAATATTGTATAAATCACAATGCAGTTGCTGTGCAAAGTTATATTACACGTGCATTTTGAAATTTCTGTTGTGAAAGTTTTTATCTGCACGTTCATTATAGTGCATTTTATTTCATAAAAGGCAGGGCAGTGGCATTGCATTTCTATTGCAGGTTAGCCATCCAGTGGGCTGTTTTGAAAGTGTGCTGTAGTGTTATAGGTGGAAAGAACCAAACAGTTTCAACTAGAACCCCAAAGTTCACATTTAAAAATGTCCCAAGTTGTGGATTCATCAATCCAGCTAAGCATGTATTCTCAGTAATAGAAAGAAATGGTAATTTAGTTATTTGTTTATGTGGAAAGACTCTTTGGTTGTGTTATTGCAGAAATTGTAGGCTTATTTGGTTGGGATTTTCAAGCACCAAATTTTTGGTCTAATTTCGCTGTTATTGAAATCATTGGGAACATAAGGGCAGCATTAAAGTGTTTTGAATCTTCCTTTCCTGGGTATCTTTCAGTCCGGCATTTTTCTCTTGTATCAGCTTGTCTCTTGGAAACAGTCATGACAAATAGTAAAAGCACATGTTGGCTCTACTTGGAAGTCTAGTAAATTTCAAATAAAAATGTATATTGAGTCTACTAATCCCTATGATACCTGGCTATATAGAAACTCTTCAGCTGAACAACAAAAAAAATAGTCAAGGATTAATCTTTCATACACTGACATAGATATTTTCCTTCATCCTGCAATATTCTGAAAACGTGTGTGTTAGCTTTTCTATATAGGTGTAATATGTACATGACATCTCTTTAATGTCTTCAAGAATAATTTTATATTTCTTTTTGATTAAAAAATACTGGCTGAATTTGTTTACAATTTTAACATACAACAGGTATGAAAGACCTTTCTCTTTGAGTGTTATGAACTTTTGCAACTTATTTCTTTGTGTCATCCTTAAATTTTTTCTTAATCATACTGTAACTGGCACTGTTCACAATAGCTCTCTTTCATTATGTTCTCATGGTAACAGATGCATCTCGAGTACTTCCAGAGTTTGGAGAAGTTGAAATATCTTCTCTACCAGATGGTACTACCTTTGAGGACATCAAATCACTGCAGAGTCTTTATCGAGAGCACTGTGAGGTATTTCCTATAAACCATTTATTTTTTTTTAAATTCATGACTTCTGGTGAAGGTCCGTACAAGACAGTGATGCCAAATATATTGCAGCCGTGTTACTGGTATGTGACTTTCTCCCAGAATGTTTTGATTATTTAATTGGAAAGGACATTAATAAAAAGGTTTTTCTGGAGGGTCCCCATCACAAAGGAAAAAAAGTAATATAAAGTAATACATACTGAGAATGAAATGTAGTTATGTGTATGTTTTCAAAATGTTAGAGAAACTAGATTTCAGATTGTACGTGCAGATTTTTGGTTTAGTCAATGGGAAATGTACATCAGGTTAAATTATAATTTCTTTTTTTTTAATATTAAAAGCAGTAACTTTTTTCTCATTTTAAAGAAACATTGAGACTTTTAAGTTACATTTGATACTGAACAATATGTCTTTTAAAATTATTTTTGGAAGTGCTTTCAAACCTTTATTGAAAATTAATAGAACGGCAAGTTTCCTTTGTGTTTGCAGTAGCATTAAATGTTTTCTTTGGTTGAATTCCTCTGATACATTTATATAGGCCGTGCTCATTTGTGGAGGCTTCTGTGCATGTGCACTTGGCCTTACTCAAGTCTCTGTGCACTGGTGTTTATAGTGCTGGATAATTGATGGATATCAAAGGTATTAAAACATTATTTGTAACTTGAGAAATGTACACTTTGCCTTTGCTCCACTACATGATGAAGGAAGAAAAACTATAGATCTAGTTGCAGTTGAGAGTGGAGGGAAGTTTCTTGATAGAAGACAATCCGTACTTGTGTTTTTATTTTCTCAGGCAATACTGGATGTGGTTGTGAATCTTCAATTCAGCCTGATAGAAAAATTGTGGCAAACTTTCTGGCGCTATTCTCCCACTGCTCCACCTGATGGCACTACTATTACTGAACCAAGGTCAGTAAATATTTCTCTTTGTTTACTGCTTCTCATGGTAATATAATACAAGTATCAAACAAAAAAATCTTCTTAGTTTTACCTGCAGAGTAATAATTTTTTTCAAATGCTATGAAATTTATGTTGCCTGGCATTTTTGTATAGTCTGGGTGTATGCCAGAGTGTAGTTTTGAAATGATTGTATTGTCTGTTTTTTTTCTTTGCTTGGACAACTACAGTAACGGTTTCTTTTGCCAGTATTCTCTCCAGTTCTTTTAAGCCGAAAAGATCATTCATACCTCTGCATAATTTGAGCTGTAGGAGAGCTATTGAGGCATTTTTTAAATCCATTTGCATGTGACACAATGTGTAAAGAAGTTCTGTTGGGTCTAGTTGAGACATATATGACATCTTTATAAAATAATACATTTTAACACCCATTGCAGGTTTTTACCTGCTGTAAAGGCATTATCATTTATTCCTCTGCTACATTTTTTCACACCAGCAATCTGAGTGAAATAGAAAGTCGACTTCCAAAAGCAAAGCTGATTACTCTGTGCAAGAACGAGTCTATTCTGAAATGGATGTGTAACTGTGACCATGTGATGTACCAGGCTTTGGTGGAGATTCTCATTCCTGACGTCCTTAGACCTATTCCTAGTAAGTTGAACATCTGAAAAGTTTTGTAAGGATTTTTGTGCATGCATGTGTAATGGTGATGATGGTCTTGTGCCTCACAGAACAGCTTTAGGAATAAGTTTTAAAATTAGTAAGTATTGTGTATTATTTATCCTTAATTTTGTTGTGTAGGAAGCTGTGCCAGGAGTTGATGTATGCTTTGTATTTTAAAAGTAACTGAGGATTTTAATGCAGTTGGAAGATCTAGTTTTTAAGATATAGTTTCATATTAAAGGTACTTCTTTCTCTGTGTGTTACATTTTCAAATAAAAATGTTTTCCTTTTACACTGGCTCTAGGCTACCTGATAGACTTTGACATAAGTGTTGTGGCCCTGAGACAGTGTGTACTAATGTCAGTCAGTCCTTCCGCTAAATTCAGTAGGTTTTAGTTTAAACATTACGTATTAAACTTTGATCAGTCTGAACAAAAATGTATATGATCTTTATGATTCCATTTTTGCACACTTAGTCTTTTGTTCCTTATCAGTGTCTGCTGAAATAAATTTTAATTACTGTTAAGGCAACAAAAAATTAACTCACAAATTTTTAGTCCAATTTATTATTCCAATCTACTGTTCTTTCTGTCATACATCCCGCATGAAAGTGTCAGTAACTGTCTGGCCATTCAACCATTATCAGGAGTACGGCTTTCATTTCAAAGTTGATTTTAATAGGATCCATCATTGTTCCACCAGTGTATTTTTATGGCTATTTTTGGTAGAAAATTAATTTATGTGGAGGAAGTTGAACTCCTTTATAAAGCATTTACTTTCTTGCATATGCTGTGCTAAATATTGTAAAGAAATCATGTTAGCAATCCAGTATAAACCTCATAACTCCTACATATTATATCCTTTCCATGAAAAAACAGTAGTCACTTTTATAAAGTTGGATTAATATTTTTTTAAGAATTAGGGCCTTAAAGTAGTTTTGCAGCTAACAAAGCTATTTTGTCATGCTCTGAACCTCTTCTGATATAGTGACTCCAGCAGTAATAAGCACTCCATATCTATTTGCAGGTACTGCCTTGCAGAAATGTTTTATTAACTTCTTGCTTCTCAGTGAAATAAAATTAGTAAATTATGTATGATACAAAAAAAAATTTGTATATGTATAAATGTATAAAACTTGAAGGTTGGCCATTTACAAAGGCATTTTTACCTTTTTTTTTTTTTAAGGAAAGAGCAAGTTCATGGTAGAGATTGACATAATTTATCTTTTCATCTACGTAGCAGAACAAAGGAAAAATGTTTTCTCAAATACATGCAGTTATTGACAACCATTACTTGTATAAATTATTTTGCATTGGTTATATTTGATGTTTTACTTTGCTGTCTAATGACAATGCAAGTAGATATGATACTAATTTTAGAGTAGTACAGTCTATCACAAGCGAATAGGCAATGATAAAAAAATCCACTAATTTTATTTACAACATTTAATATGTTGAATGAAAACTCTCTCTTCCAAAAGCACATTATTTTCTGAATAAAAAGGTGGTGCAGACATGGTTTTTCACCAAACCTGCTTTTCACCTTAATTTTCACTTGCTTCTCCTGCACAGCCTAGCAGTCTCTAAAGAAGTTTTTACATGATAGCTACTTAGTTTCTCGTGTCTACTTGCCTTATTTCATAAGATTTATTGGGAATTGCCCTGTACAGGGCTTCAAGAAAATGGGACACAATCATTTAATATCAATAACTACAGGCATCAGGTCCTTTTCATGCTATTTCTTTCTTTCTAGGATTACCAGTCATATTAGAATAATTGACACCTACTATGTTTGACATTCCTGTTTTGGGTATGGTTATCAGACTTCTTGATGCAAACACACCATCCAATCCCAGAAAAATTCATGCCGAGAGACTTCTGTCTTTCTTTTGTGAACAGTCCAGTGGTTTTCTGCTTAGAAGTCCACCCACTGAGCTACCTTTGGAACGCAGCTAATGTATTTTCTTACTTTTATCTTTAGGACCAGCTAACTAAGTGGCTTTTTCTAGCCAGCTTTCCTGTAATGACGGTCCATACAAGTTCTCTCTTCACTGTTAAATATTTAAAATATTATTAGTTCTTTAACTCCTGCTTTTGAATTAAAATATCTCCAGCCATTACAAGAGACCAAGAGGAAGACTTAGGGTTGTGCTTAATAGCTGACTATGACAATAATGAAGTGGGGTGAAGTGGACAAATTCATCATTTTCTGTGTAAAAATAGCAGTTTATAGGAAGGTTTGGACTCTGTAGAGGAAAGGGGACTGTAAATGCTGCATCAAAGGCATGTTTATGATGTTTTTTCCTGAATGACTACAAAGACATCAACAGCAGCTGCTCAAAATAGGAAAAAAGTATTAATTTGGAAAGTGCTTGAAGTAAGCATATGATTTTTTTTAAGGTTTATCTTTTTTCATGTCTAGCTTTACAGTGTTTTTCTTACACAGCTTTCTGTGCTACTCAGTTGTGTGATGCATATTACTGGAGTAGAAAAAAAGACCGAGGAAAAAATTATTTTATTTTTAACCTCTATGTTGAATTTGTCAGCTGAAATGTTTAGCACCCACAGAATGAATGAGGAATTGCTGTGTATAAAACAACAAAGTTCCTTTTCCTCAGAAAAGTGAAAAGCTGTCCATTTGAGTCAGGAGTGAAGACCGTAATTACCTAATGTCTTTGGCAAAAGACCAGGGCAACTGTGTGTTAGAATGGACTTTTTGTATCTTCACAAGTGACAGAATGGACAGTAACAAACTTGCCTGTGAGTTAGTTTCTATCATAGGTGGAGAATTTATGCTAAACATATTTCCATACCATATTACACAGTTCCAGGCAGACAAAAATTTCAAATACTGGAAAGACTGTAAAGCCTTCTTTTACAAGATTTGCATGTCAGAGGGTTTTCAGCTGAGAATTCAAGCTTTTTAGGTGCTTATCCAAGTCAAACTTTTATCAGTAACTGCCATTGCAAAATCATTTAGTGTGTGTCTAGTAACATTTAACTATCGTAGGCCAGTTACTTCGCACCACACTCATCATGTGATTCTTTCAAATGGTTTTCTTGTTTTTATATGGTAGCCAGATTAAGGGGGAAGCCGCTGCCCAAGCAAACACACACCAATCAAGGAGTTGCACACATACCACCTGAGACTTTAACTGCTAGGACTGGAGTCCCTTCGCAGTGGGTGACTCCAGTGAGCTGACGGGTGCCCCTTTCGACTCTTCGCACGCACACACTCACTCTTGGGCGCTTCCTCTTCCCTCAGGCTCGACCCTAGGTTTCCCGAAGCAGAATCTCTGACATGACGTATACCAGACGAATTTATTGCATGGTACAACGGTGAAGAACAGCTCGATCTGGGTGCCGCTGAAGAGAGAACCCAACCAAAAGAATCTCTGGGCAATTATACCCTTACAGTCTTAAGTTCCCCTCCTCTTGTGAGACTGTTTGGTCCAATAGTATTTGGGTCTGGGGTCTCCTTGTTCCTCATTGGATCCTTTCACCGTCTGCAGGCCAGATGTTCTTTTTGCTTTCCTCAAGGAGGCAACTTCTGCTCGTGGATGTGGCTATCTTACCTTTCTGATTTACACCAGTTTAGGGGCCTTCCCTCATGTAACTAAGTAAGAGTTCAGTATAAGTTCATCAGTATCTAGGTGAAAGTTCACAGCTTGCAGTCTAAGTCTTTTTACTAACGCTATACAATGGATTCCGTTGGAACTAGGAAGTGACTCTTATAACAAGATGAACTTAAAAGAAGTCTCTCAGCATGTAGGTACTTAAGGTTTTGGTAATGGCTAGGTTTGTACTTAAGACAGAGTATGAGAAAAATTCTGTATTTAATATGATATCTCCAAAGCTAATTAGAAATTCATGGTTGTTCTATAAAATTGTTGTCTGATTATCTACTTTAGCTATTTTATTTCTCCGGAACTTAGAATTCCTTTCATTTGCTCCTCTTTCTGCCTAGTTAAAGGCCTTTCTTAAGGCCTGAGCTGCTTTTCTGTATTTTTAAAGGAGATCAGCATTACAGTGACGAAAATAATTTTATAATATATGGTTGGGTGAAGAGTAATAAGCAAATTAGAAGTGAAAAAGTGGTAATGTCTTGCTTAAAGGTCTAAGTAACATTCATAGAGTATTCACATTATTCTTTCTGCTTTGCATTTCCTTGATCTATAGATAAGAAAATGTGAGTGAATGCATAGTTAATTAGGAAGTGAACACAAATCATTTAAAAAGCAGCACAAGTGAGTTAAGTAATTGACAGTATTGAAGAAAAAAGCTTGTTCCTCATGTGGAAACCTCAAGGGGGGAAAAAAACCTGTTACCATAGAGTGTTCAGCTAATACAGATACTTTGTCAGGTTAAATTGTGTCCAGCTAAGCATCAAAAGTGAGTTATGTAAATTACTGATACGGATTCTACTGCTTATCACTGCAAATTTGAAGACATGTGAAACAGATGTCATGAAGAATACATTTTTTCTGTTAGTAAATTTACTTTGCTAGTAGAAAGCTTTATTAAAAAAGGGATCATCAATAATTCAAATGGTGATAGAGCATTTCTCAAAGACAAGTTCTATCAGCCTTAATTTCTTACTCTACCAGAGTATTCAGCCTTATAAACAGAATCCAGTCAGTTTTTACTTGGACTTTTCTTCTCACATGTAGCTAAAATAGTTAGAAAATAAATATTATTTCCTCTTTCTAGTTTTTTCCTCTTCATTTTCATAGTTGCATTCATTCTCTGCTCGTTGTTAGAAACCTGTCGTTTTTTCATTTTGTCTCTTTTTTGCAAACGTTTGAGTGGATGCTACTATGTCAATGAAGAAGTGATAGGTATGGGAAAGCAAGGTTTCTGCTACTCAGGAGGTATGATTTCCACCCCCCCCCCCCCCCGCCCCCAGCCACAGTTCTTTGGGAAAATACTTCCTGTCCTCCCCCTTTGAAACATTAAAACTTACATTTTGAGTAGTGCAGATTGCTGTAAGGGCTTCTTCAGTTTCTCTCTGAATGTCTGTCAGCCACTCGGCAGTTCTGTGGGTGCTATAGTAAAGAAATAAAAATGCATACAGATTCCACAGCAATTTGAATAATCTTTCTGTCAGTGAAACACACTGTTATGTCTTGCTTTATTGATGGTACCCTTAAGCACTTCATGTTGGATTTTGTTCTTTAAAACTGAAGTAAGCAGCACCATGACATGGCTTAAAATTACTTTGGGCTTATTTGAGGAAACTGCAGTATTCCAATAACCGGATTTTTTTCTAGAGTTTTGGTCTTTAAAAGAGGCGCTTAGATGAAATGGAAAATTGGAAGGTTGTGATGGACATTTCCATCACAACAACTGCTGCAATTACTGATGTTCTTCCATAGAACTGCCCAAAACAATACTGCTGGTCACAAACTTCTTGGAAAGATTTTTCGGTGAGGAAGTCAGAACTGCTTATTAAACCAAATCTGTAATAATTGTTGCATAATCTATATGTGAATGAGGCATTTTGAACCTAGACTGGATTTGTCATTTAGTAAGTAAAAGCAGTGGACCCGAATGTTGAGTATGTAAGTACTGAGGATGCAAAACATTTCAAGACAGGTACACTGCCTTCTTTTCATTTGTTTTTATTCTTTAATGCACAGGTGCCTTGACCCAAGCCATTCGCAATTTTGCAAAAAGCCTTGAAGGTTGGCTTTCAAATGCCATGAACAATATTCCACAGAGGATGATACAAACCAAGGTAGACAAAACTGACGCAGTATTATTCATGCAGTGGTAATCCAAGTGGGCAGTAGCATCTAAAAGCAGTAACATTTTAACTTTAATGCTAAATTTCATGTTTAGCATCAAACATTAAATAGTGGGAAAGGAAATAACTTTGTTTTCTCAAAAAATTTTAAGGAAGACATTGTTTGATCTGCTACATGGACATAATTCACATATGAGGACTCATTAATATAGAATATTAAAATGAAGGTAAAGACTCAATCTGTAGAATTAATCTGCAGCTAAAGAGTACAATATTTAAAATAAATTAATTTCTTCATAGGTTGCCGCTGTAAGTGCCTTTGCCCAGACTCTGCGAAGATACACATCTCTTAATCACCTGGCTCAAGCAGCTCGTGCTGTGCTTCAAAATACTTCCCAGATCAACCAGATGCTCAATGATCTTAACCGTGTTGATTTTGCCAATGTTCAGGTAAAAGATAGCTTTAAATAACAGGCTTTTTTTTAAAAAAAATTGCTTTTAACTTTATTGTTGGCTGTCATTATTCTATCAAGAAAGTGAAGTGAGACCATTTTGTTGATTCATATATGCAGTAATTTAGTCCAAACATGACATCTTACACTTTAGGAAAGTAAGAGCTCAGAACCATTATCCGTTTCCATTTACTGTCTTGAAGTACAGATATTCTTCCAACTTCTGTGCAAATGTAGAGCAAATACATTCTTAGAATGGGTACTGTGAATGGTGTCTTAGTAACAGCAAAAATGATATCTTAGAATATCAAAATAGAAAATCTTGGATCTCAGATAGTAGCACAGCTCCTGAATGTCTCTAAAAGCCATTAAATGCACAATATTGTTTTCACTAGAAGCTGTTTCATTATTTCAAAGACAATACCATTAGTATATGTTATGTAAGGGCCTATGCTTACATTTACAAGATTAGATTAGTACAGATTAGAACTAGTTTCCAGTTAGCTATAGAATGTAAGTCTGTATTTTCACTAAGCTTTATTTCTTCACATGTTTCTGTTCGTCTGAGGAAAAATACTTTTTTTCCTTTTGCCCAGCAAAGTGAAATGTTCCAGTTTACATCCACATTACTCTGTGAATGAGGTGTTAACTTGGCACGTGATAGCTAGAGTTTAAGGGCATGGCTTGCAGTTACTGAGTCTTCATTTATGTCTCTTAGTTTCTGAATTGACCAGCAAGACTTACTTAAACTTGGTAACATTGACTAAATTGCTTATTATTGTATGCAGAGTGTATTTCTCCATTTGTATGCAGATTATGTTGTACTTTAAGTAAGGTGTAATCTATTACTGCCTATAGTCAGCAAACAAAACAATCCTTGTTTACATACAAAGCTTTCTTTTATAAGATGATATAACAGAAATTGTCTTTAAGGTTAAATTCTTCAGAACAAAAGGAACCTTGCACTTGATTTCTTGCTACCTCTTTTAATACTTTAGCCTCCCATTTAACTGTTCTTCCTGCTTGCCCTGCCTGTAGTCCCAGAAAAAATGACAAGTCCCAAATATTTCAGTAGAAAAATGATGAATGAGGAAAGTGGAAGCCTTTTTTGAAAATTAATGTGGAAAACTACAAAATACTTGTGTCATTTCCATTGTTTGTTCTCATTTCTTTATTTGTTATCTGCTCTTATATGTTATGCTTTTCCCACCTATTTGCTTTCAACAAAATTATGATAAACATGAAAATAAAAACTGCTTCTTAGCTTGTCTAGTAAGTGTTTTGTCTTTTTTATCCATTGAATTGGTTAATCTTTGAGAAAGAATTACATTCTGTGTTTTGGCTTGTATCGTGAATTCAAAAGTTGCCATGTGCTGTAACAGGAGCAGGCTTCCTGGGTGTGCCAGTGTGATGACAACATGGTTCAGAGACTAGAAACAGATTTCAAGATGACTCTTCAACAGCAAAGCACTCTGGAGCAGTGGGCTGCCTGGCTTGATAATGTAATGATGCAAGCGCTGAAACCATATGAAGGAAGGCCCAGCTTTCCTAAAGCAGCACGGCAATTTCTGTTAAAATGGTCTTTCTACAGGTAGTATGTAATAGACTTCTAAAACTTTCTAACTATTCTATTGTTTACTGAATTGTTGACTATAGTAAAGTTGGCAGATGTAATATCAAACAGTGGCTCACTAAGTCATGAAAACCGTGGGGGTTTTTTCAGAAAATTATTGTTGTTAACCTTGAACTTGGGGCTACTTGCAAATTGGCAGGAATTTAAATGATCCTTGTTGATTGTTTTAAAGGCCATGTGCAAATGAATGCAGGTGGAATTTTGTCCTGAGTTAGATACATAATACGAATTTTTGGGTCTAATATCTACATAATTATTAAGCCACTATTTTTAATGTTATTTATTAAAACACTGTGCTATCTATGTTTATTAGATAAGGATGTCAAAACCTGTTTTTAATGTTTAAAAAGAACTTTAAGACAAGCATTCCATGTTAGCTGCTTATTGAAACAGTTATCAGAGTAAACCTCGTTCTTTGAAAATTGCTGTAGCAACTACTTGCTGAAGATATTATAGTTTGTCAATGTAATATATAGGCACAAGGCTATCTTTTTGTAATTTTAAGTTTCAAAATTTTGAAATTGTGGCAATTAAAACCTTTGTACTGTGAAGGTGGAGGGAACAGACATAATTTAAGCATTAGTTTGTTTAAAATTGAATACTTTTTCTCAACATTTTAGTTGTTTATGTTTTCAACAAAGTTTTCTTTTAGGTTTTACACATGCTCGAGTATCGGTAGTTATATGTATATCAAAACAATGAAAAACTGAAAAGAAAACAATCTGGTTATTTCTTATGTAATGTGATGTCCAACAATACCTTCAGAGAGTGGAGACAAGCAAATGGTTGCCTTTCCTGGATATCACTTTCTAAAGACACCAAAAATCAGACATTTGTGGATAATGGTAGTTTAGAGAATATTGCTTTTGAGGTGAAATGTCTACATTGATAAGTGTTGAAATGGCTATGACATATAATACATAAATATATGTATTTTTCTATTTTTGAATAGCTCAATGGTGATTCGAGATTTAACCTTGCGCAGTGCTGCTAGCTTTGGCTCTTTTCATCTGATCCGCTTGCTTTACGATGAATACATGTTTTACTTAGTAGAACATCGTGTTGCTCAGGCAACAGGAGAGACACCTATTGCAGTTATGGGAGAGGTAAGATAATATGTAAGAGACTAGACTGATAGGTTTAGTGATGAATTTGGGTATGTGTCTTTGCAAATTTTTTAAACATTTATGTGGAGCTGTAGGATGTTCTGCAATATAACAATAGATTGGGTTACAAATACATACAACAGTTTCAAACTTGTTTCATCAGAGTACTAAAATCACATTGAATTCTAACAACCAATTATTTCCAAATGAACTTGCTCCTTTACAAATCTGCATATAGATTCATGTGCACAGTTTGAAAAATGTTGATCTACACAGAGCCTTTTTCCAGTTTTTGAGAACTGAATATTTTATGTGAATATAAGAAAAGAACAGAGTAATAGGAAAGTTTTGCTTACATGGATCTGTTTATATGTATTTGCACACATTTTTAACATGTCAGCTAGTACCCCATAGACTTGAAAAAGATGGCTTACATGCAGAGTTTGGGCTTGTACGGTACTGTTCACATATATGTAATAAAACCAGTGCAGACATACACGGAGGTCTGCAAGACAGTTCATTTTCATACATGTTTTTCAAAGACTATCGGTTAAAAAAAAATAGAGCAGGAGTCTCAACTCATAGTTAGTTTCTTATACTCATCTGTGGCATCTGCAATGCAAAGTTTATCTTATCCCTCTTTTTTCCCCGCATAATGAAGAATGAATGAATTGTCATCAAAGAACTGCACTTCAAAAGTGCTGGAAAATGGACATATTTGAAAATATGCTGGATAGTTAATGGGACAGATTTGTTACATTTTTACACTTGGGAGTCACTGTGTCATATTTTATGTTACCGATAAATTGCACATAATTTGGCATCAGGTATCATTCTTCCCTCAAGATATATTGATAGGCTCATTAAATACTATAAATAGTGCTATGCTTTGAAGAGAAATTGGCTTAGCTTTATTTGTCAAATGATTTTATATCATATTTTTAAGTCATGTCATGATTTATGACATGTTTCAGAAAAACTAAGTAACAATGTTCCTGCTTAGTGACCCACCAGTAGTATATTTGCTTAATCTCTGCTTTATATTTGCAATAAGGTACTACTCAAGTATACAGCTACTACATTCTTGTCTTACTAATAGACATTGTATATGTTAGACATATACGTAGTGCAGGCTCTTCTAAAAAGTTTATGTAGACTGAAGATGGAGATATTATGAGGAAGTAAGTAACCCAAAACTTTTGGAGGTAAGAGGGGCAGAACAGAAGTAGTAAATACTCACTAAATGCGTGTCGTCTTATGTTTCTGTGCATTCAATGACTGTGACTAAAATAAAATGAGGAAGTCTAAGACTGTGGTCTGACAAACACCATGAGACAGTATAAACTGGTGTTGCAACTGAGAAAAGCATTCTCATTTTTCTCCCTTTCTCTTCTCCCAACTTTGGGCACAGGTATTGGCAAAATTCTTCTGAAAAAGACTGTTTTCATCACATATGGTTAGAAATGTATTTATCCAAGTAATGTATTTCTTTCATTTGAGATACATTGATGCAATTTTTCTCTGACGATTCTTATTTAAGTGAAACTTAGACGATTTGGGGAAGGAAAGGGAGGAAGGTTGTACATCTAGCTTGTGAGCAACTTTTTCAAAAAGGTCTTTTTTGATGTAAGTAAATTGGTTACCATATTGTAAACTCCTTCTCAGCAGTGCCTTTCATCTACCTTACAGGTAGATTTGCAACACTGTGATACACCTTCATTTTTGTGCCAGCACAAATAAAGTTGTCCCTGGGAAAATTTAAAAAGAGCTTTTTGTTAAAATATTGGCAGTTCAGAATGGATATCCATCATAATTTATGGCTTTATACAACAAAGAAATAGCTCACTTAAAGCAACAAAGACCCTGATGAAGAAATCTTTAAGAAGTTTGTACTTCCCCATTTTAATTTTTGAGGGTTTACTTAACGATAATTGTCTTAATAAGCACAAGGCTAGGATGGAATGGAAAAGGAATTGCTGTACTATGGATGTGACTGCAGCCAAGATCATGTTTGAATGCTAGCCTCAAACCAGTGAAGCACAGATGGGCTCCATCACAGAAATTCTAAGTTCACATTGCTTAAGACTGTGTCCAGGTTTTTTTATTGTTTATTTTGCAGTTTGGTGATTTAAATGCTGTGTCCCCTGGAAACATGGATAAAGGTAAGCATTTTAATCTCTCCAGTGTATAAGTCTGTACAGAACAATGTGTCTCTGAGCAAAATACATCCTTATGTTTTAAAAATGCAGTAAAACAGACTTTAGAGCTGTATCATGCTTTAAATTGAATGTATATGGATATGCTAATATATTATATGGGTACAGTAAGCTATCTATGTAATATACAGCATGTAATAATGACTAGAATATTGTAGGTTTGTTTTAAGGTAAGAATATAGTTTAAAGATGTTTATTAGTGACACAAGAAATATTCCAGTGTTTATGCAGTTGTATCTGATAAGACAGAGGAGGGTAACAGCTATGGGAAGACAGGAGTATGCTTATGTATGTTTATCTGTAGTAAATGTTTTCCTAAGTAAAGAAGGCAGAATTGCATGCAAATAGTTGCCAAGTAACCTCTCAGTGAAGAAGATAGAAAGAAATGAACTCCTGTTAATGTCTTCATGCCATGTTTTGGAATACATTCTTACACTAACTAGTTGAGTGACTTGGGGTGACTTGACCCCAGATTGCTCAACTAGTGAGTATAAGAATTTATGTCAAAATCTGAGGTCAAGTCACTCCAAATCTCTTCACCTGTTTCCCTATCTGTGACTAAGAGTAACAACTCTTTTGTTCATCATGTCTTAGAGAGGCATTTTGCAACATGAAGTTAAGATTGTTAGAGATTGTTTTTGAGATTGCAGTTGTTTTTTCCACATAGTGTATCTGTAACTCAAGTGATGAAAGCTGAGTCTACCTATTTGAGGTAATGATTTGACTTTTTCCATTAAAAGTTTAAATTTTTAGTTTGTGCTTTGTCAGATTGCTAGTTTATCCTGTATTTTTGTATTCCAACTATTATTTGCAAAATAAAGGCCCTTGTTTTAGAATTTTTCCCTTTGTGTTAGTTTCATGGTGGTTTGTTTGTGCAGATGAGGGCAGTGAAGTTGAAAGTGAAATAGATGAAGAGCTGGATGAAAATGGAGAGCCACAAGCCAAGAGGGAGAAAACAGAGCTAAACCAGGCGTTCCAGGTGGGCTGCATGCAGCCAGTGCTTGAAAGTGGAGTACAGCAGAACCTCCTGAACCCAATTCATAATGAGCACATTGTTGCAACCACTCAGACTATCCGACAATGTAGTGCTACTGGAAATACATATACTGCAGTCTAATATGAAACCTCCCCCTGTGACACCCCCCCCCCATTACACTAGCCCTTTGGGTTTAATATGAAAAAAAAAAAAACCAAATAAAGATAATGAGTCTGAAAGTCGACTGTTGTCAAATTTTAGCTGTGCTGAACATTATTTTATTGGAGTTGTTAGATGGAATGGGTGTATGTATTTTGCCAGATCTGTTAAAAAAAAGTTTTTTTGTAAACAGAAACATTTTACATTGGCCACTCAAAATGAAGAGTTTTCTTAGTATCAAATGCAAGGAAGATTTTTGCAAAGCTTAATGTTAATGTTTTTGTCCTCTTATAATAATAATTTAATTTTTTTCATAGTTTTAAAAAATATTTTAATGTTTATTATTAGTTATGATGATTTCAGTCAGATAGGTTTTTAATTAGATGCACTTCTGTGAAATATCAAAAGAACTATTTTCTTTGATTTACACTGGAGGCATACTTATTTGACAGCAGATGTATCAAGTTTGTTATAAAAGGTGCTTTTCACTGGATAACAAGAAGACACTATTTTGATAAAATTGTGAGCATTCAGGGGGAATTTTTGTAATAACGCTGGAGAGTTGGGAAGATCTCGTTTCTTTCTGTGAGCAAGAAGCGAGTTTAAATGACAGAATTATAACAGAATGTGGTAACGTGTACGTCATAAACGTACCTAATTATCTGACCATCATGCAAACAATGCAAGCTTGCTTTAAAATCAACAGTTCCAGATATTATTTGCATACCAGTTCCTCTGTTTTGAAGACTACTGATTCTATATGTGGGGCCACTGACCAGGTTCTTTTGGCTGTCAAGTGGTACTGTAGTTTTTAGAAACTGAAGTTAAAGAAGTGACTTGATTATTATCATTGATTTTAAATGTACATGCTACTTATGCTGAACTGGACATATAGGAAAACATTCCATTTGGATGACTTTCTTCTATTCCAGGTCTTTTCCTACTAGTGGTTCAATCTGCTGCTCTTAGAAAAGATGATTTATAGAATGCAAGGAATGTAGCAACCTGCATCATTTTCCTTTCAAAAATAGTTCCTTGTTGCTAAAGTGGATTTAAATTTTTACAAAAATTAGATAAGGCAGTGTAGCTGGCACACCTCACTTGTACTTATTCCCAATTGTGTAGAATTTGAATAGGTGGCTAGATGGACCATTGCCATTTAAGAATGTACATCAGGGATCATTGTACCTCGGCTATTACATGGTGCCTTAAACAGAACTGAAGCTAAGACTTAGTACTTTTTGTTATTCTTAACTCTTAAATTAATTCAACAAGGTGTGCCTGTCATTTTCAAATTCCCTAAGAAGTAAGGACAGGTTACATAGCCTTCAAAAGAATAAAAGGAATTTTTTATTATTAAATGATGTTAATATCCCTCTTGGAATGACAATAAACCTATTTTTTCTTGTTTCTAGCTGGATTTCACTTTATTACAAATAAAATTTGCTTGGGAATTTGGAAAGCAAAACTAGCTTTAATACCAACTTCAAATGTCAAAATAGATTGACCATAGTCCCAAGCATGATTATATATTTTCTAAACCCTTTCCTACTTTTAATTTTAAAAACAAAAATGAAATAAATGAACAGGTACATAATGCAGTGCATGTTTTCAATTTCTATATTTTGTGGGGTATGAGCCAGATATTACATTTTAATGGTTAAATAATGACAGTTTATAGAGACCATATTAATTGACATTAAACAACTAAAATTTTTCTTAAACATTTCATTATGCAGACACATGAATTTGCTACACTAAAATAGTGGGATTAAATAAGCAAAAAAGCCAAAAAGTGAGGGAGAGCACAAAAAGATCAACTTTACAGAAAAGACTGTGTAAGAAAATTAGGGATTCTTTTATTTTGGTTTATCTAGCGTGTCTGAAAATGGCTTTAAAGTCATATATACCAAATGGGAGAAGAGCATGTAAAATGAACAGCATATTTATAGCAAACAAGTTTGTTGCTAGAGTTTACATATGCTCCAAATACAGCTGCACATCAACTAAAATGTCCTAACATTATTGGTGTACAAAATTAAATTTTAATTCCTTTGCAGAATTGGGAGGTGAACCCATCCTGCTCATTCTATGTAGGCATAATTCCTACTATTGTCAGTAGATGGCTTTTGCTTCAGTAAAAAGTGAAAGTGAGGCTTATATTCATTATTTCTAAACTCATAAATGCACTGAATCTCATTATAAATTTTGTTCTCACATATATCACTCAGTGTGTCCTGATTTTCCCCTGGAAATCAGCACATCTGTACCCTTCACCAAAAATGCTAAAACTAAGCTGTGATAGATATTTACTCCCCTTCGTTGTGCATTATAAGATGTTTACAATTAAAGTGACATAATTCAACATTTTTTCATCTGCAGCTTTTTTTAATACTGTAGTACTTGTTTCAGTTTTTGTGTTGATGGACCTATAATGTTTTCTTATTCTTGTCTTTTCTTGGTTTAATGTTGGATTTGTTGTTGCTGAGGAAAGAGTACGATTCTGATAGGTAAATCTAGATTGCTAAAGAAGGTGGGACCTGACTTATCTTTCATTATTTAACTCCCCACTCCACTCAGTTGTTCACTGCTCACAAAGTGCAAAACAAATCTGAACAAAAATCTGAATACAAAGATTGAATGTATTTCATAGCTTCTACAAATAATGAGTTATCAAAACAAATTGGAGCTATCCCAGGTTCAGAAAACTGAATGGAGTTTGTATTCCTATGCTTAAATTCTAAAGATTTTACCAGATTTTTTTAGAATTATGTTACTGTAAGCTGCCATTGTATACTCACAGGTTTGGGAGTCTTCTGTTTTGTTTTTACGTTTACTGAAATTTTAATCAAACACTTAGATAAAACATTTTGCACACTCTTGCTATTTAATAGTTGGGTTTTAGTAATCATTAAACTACAGAGATACAAATACCTCAGTCCGTATTCTATAATGTGTAGCATGTGGTTGCATTGCCACACCAGCTCTGAAGTCTGTTGTTAATGCTCTGGAGGGGTGTAGCATGTGTCCACAGGGTAGACATTATGAGAGTTGACATGGTTTATGTTTCTTATCTAATCTTGGCGTGGAATCCAAAATATTTCCAAGGCATTTCCCCCATTAGCACAAATAGCACAGTGAACACTGTGGGGGAATGGGTATTGTTGAACTACCTTTTCAAAACACAGGGCCCAATTTTCAAAAGTTTTTTATTTATTAAACTTTCTTGGTACCTTTTCATATTTCTTACGGTATATAAACTTTAAAGCTGCCTTTTTTTTTCTGTTTTCAATTATTATTTCTATGTTTTGCTTTTGTACTGTAGCATGCTCTAAGCACCTTCTTTAAAAAAAAAGTTCCATAAAAATTTGGAAAATAGATTTTAAATTATTTACCTATAAAATGATGATTTACAGCATTGCTGCCTTTAGTTCAAAAATAAGAAAATAGATAATGTTCTGTCATTTAGGAATGTATAGGTCTATATACAAATTTAATTTAAAGCGAGGTATTTTTAAATATCTAAAACACTTCTCTTGTTCACCTTGTTTTCCGTAGGAGAAATGATCTGATATCTTTGTCATTATCACCAATTGACATCTGCACTGTTTAGAAAAAATTTTATAATAGAGATGCACTGCAATCCAATTTAATTCAGAATGTTTTTACAAGATAAAAACAACCATTGATAGCCATAAAAGTGCTGATGAAAAATAGATTTATTAGTAATATAATATATTACAACAATAATTTCAGAGTTTAAAACATTCAATTGAGAGAGCAGTATGAATTTCTGAAAATTGGGCCCTTGTCTCTCTAACAGGACATCCTCTTTCTGTATGGTTTAAAACAAATCAATAAATGAAATTCTAGTATCTCTGATAATTTGTTTGGTGATTTATAACAAACAATAAAAACTGGAATAGAAGCATAAATACACAATGCTTAGTTCTAGTATTAGAAAATTAATTTAATATAATGTCTTGCATTAACCCTTTGAGCATTGTAAGTTAGATGATGGAAACAAAGCTTTTTAGATAAATTAATTAGTCCATTGAGCATATACTTTGAAATAGCTGATAGTGTTGTAGAATTGTTTTTAATTATGTCTAAAGTAAATACTTGCATACTATACAGGAGTGGTTTTGAGCTCAATCAATGTAGGCAAAATATTCACTGCCATTGATGTGTACTGTCTAACAGAAAACAGTACTTCAGCTCCCTTGTTTTCATGATTGCATAAATATATAAAGAAAATCAAACATGTTTCTTCAGATAGGAAGTTGTCTAAGATGCCTTTAGAAGATAAATGTTTAGAAAATATATTCAGACTATTTTGAAAATCACCTGCGGTAGGTTACTATTGGAATACTCTGGTACTGTGAAAGAGAATCTTTAGAATTAAAAGAAGGCTTAGTGAAGAATAAACTTTGCAGAATATTTGGTATGTTTGCATTGAAATTTTTGGCAGTGTTTTTGACAAACAAGAACAAAAAGTGCATAATTATGCTGATATTCTTTTTAAAACTCAGTCACTGCAATAATGACTAGCTAAAGATAGCTAAATAAAGCTATTTTATTAATAATCTTCATCTACAGGGGTACAGTTTGGATCACCCTTACTGAATGTCAGAATGTTAAAAGTAACCTAGAAATTGCACAAGCCTTTTGCCATTTTAAAAAGCCCCTTTGTTCTTACTGCTTACAAGAACAGGGGAACAAGTGTAGTAGCAAGTAGAGATTCTTCGAACTTGCAGTTAGAAATGCCACCTTAGTAAGTGAGAGTACAATACATTTTCTACTGGTTTCTTGCAATACCAATCAGTCAGCAAACACTAAGTGCAGCTGCACTTATTTAAGTCTAGCTGAGGGCAAAAAAAAAAAAGGGTCTCATTTTAAGTTATTTAATGGAATTACGTCAGTAGTATAGTGCAAGTAAGTTGTAAACATTTTTAGTCAGTTAATGCAAATTAATTCATGCATAATTAATTAACATAAATGCAATACTCAAAGGGTTTTATTTTAAGAACTTTTTTTATTCATAATTTACTGTAAATGCTTCTGAGTTTGCATGCCTTGATCATTGCTGCTAGTGATTTTATGTGCCAGTAGACCTGAGTTTAATTTACCAGTTTAACTAAGAAATAGTAAAAGCCACTTACAAAGTGACTGCCTAGTGTTTGTTTGAAGTAAAATATGCCTTAGTTTGAAAATTATAATTTAACTGTTTTATTCTGATTTTTTTCCTTTTGCTATTGAAAAAATAAATTAGCATTTTGGGATTGGAAGCCCTGAGTAGCTAAATATTTGGTAAGAATTGTTCTTGTGGATTGCTCATTAAGGCTGAAATTCACTGTTGGAAAGAAGGCCCAGGACAAGCCTATGAGCATAAAATAAGCCTCACTTAAATCGAAATCAGGAAAATGTTCTTTGTATGTTCTTAAGCACTTTCTTGATTATGGTGCAAACATCTTACAGGAATTTTCGGTTCTGGATGAATTTTACTCTGAAATAAGAAATGTCTTTGTAAGAAGAATTTAGACTTCAGAGGAACAACCTCGCATGGATTAGTATTTACTAGGAACTCAGTTCAGTTCTTTTTGGCTTACTGATACTAGCAAGAGATTTTTACACAAAGAATACTTAAGGGGTTCCCCAAGTAAAGTTTCCTTCAATACAGTGTTAAAGTGATTGCCTTGTATTTAAACATTAAATATCCATCTTAAAGTAACCCAATTAAGCAATTTAAAATACGCTAGAAAAATACCACTTTGTACCAAAGCAAGTTGCCCATCTCCACTCATCTTCACTGAAAATTTGGATTTACAGTTAATAACCAATGAGGCTGTTAAAGAAACTTTGAGTGCCTTTCAAAAACTTGGAAAATTGTGCCTGAGGTGGTAAACTTCAATTAGGTTAATTCTGGAGCTACCAATCAGCAATTTTATTATCACTCAGGGCTTTCTTACCTTCTAGGAAACTTCCTTTGTTGCATTTACTTTATACTGTATTTTTTTTAAGTGCCATCATTTAAATTTCACTTAGTAAGTGGCAGATTACATTATTCAGTCCCACAGCACAGAAACATCATAACACTAGGACATATTCAAACTTTTCTTTTCCAGTTGACTGAATATATTATGTAAATGAGGTAAGCAACTTTTTGTAGATTGTATGTGTGAGATAATGTAATGTTCTTTTCCAGTTTTTGGACTACAGTTGAATATACTTTTTAATTATTTAAAGAGACATCTTTACAGAATAACGTGATGTTTTTTGTATAATGTATTTGATTTTGTAAATACGTATTTCCTGATGTGATTTTTGTGAGAAATGCTAAATCTTTTAGTATATCATGTCCTCTCAAAACTGGCAGGAGCTAAATAATAGTTTGTGGGCGATTTGTATTGTGTACTGTACAATAACTGGGGAACTTTTATAATTATAAAAATATATATTAACTTTTAGTGTGTTGTTTAAAAAAAATGACTGGAACATACTAAAGACAGTAGGATTTTTCTGAATATTTCAGACTTGAACTCAGGCTAGCTTTCTTGTGTTTTTCAAAACAAAATTGTGTCTTGTCTTTTAAAATCAATAAATTTGTTTTCTTGTTACAAACATATCTGAATTGCTTCCATTTTTATATAGCCTGATATTTTTGGATTGTAGTACTATTGATTTTGAGACAAAAATTATTTCAACTTATGTCTTTTAAATAAGACCACAATTTTTTATTTAGCAGCAACAGAACTAATTAATGAGTGTTACTCAGACTGCAGAAGAAACTAATAGTTTGAAGTGTCAGTTCAAATAAGTAGCTGTCAGATCTATTCATTTCCTAGCTGGTGCCTTGCTGAGGTTAAATAGGTCTTGCTCCAGCAGACATGCACAAGGAAACAATCTGTAGAGGGACATCTCCCTCTAGAGGGATCTCACACCAACTAAGAGGTGATACAGTGAAGAGGCTACGCTACTCAGTTCTTTTCCACTGACAGTGTTTCCACGAAGACCACACCAAATTCAGCCTCTGCTGCTGTTGATATTAAAGTGGTTTAATTAGTTAATCAATGGAAGTTCAGTTCAGCATCCCAAGGTACTACGATCCAGACCTCAAAGCATGAAGCATAGCTGAAATATAGCAGAAATTTGGAAATACTGGGTACTGTAAGAAAATATGAGTGTAAGAAGGCTTATAAGGGAAGTTTATTTCTATTACTTCTGTAAGGTCTTTTTCTGCACAATGTTAATGATATCAAATAAGTAAGATACATTCTATATAAAGTTATTTTAAGTGTACTTCATTTGACTTACCTAAATCATTCACCTTAATTCTGTAAAATGCCATACAGCTTGCAGCAATCCAATGTGTATCAGTTGTTTAGTTGCATATCAAGGTCTATGCCAAAAGCCACCTGAAATATAAGCCAGTTATTTTTCCACAAAGGCGTCTGACCAAGGCAAGGAAGAAACCTTGATACATTGATGACACTGTTAACAGTGTACTAGAAAGAGTTTTTATTCTGACTTGATTCTGCTGATCTGTTTCCAAATTTTGCTAAATCCCATTGTATATGTTCTTCCCCAATACCTAAATTAACATAACCAGTAGGACTTTTCTCTTCAAAAAAACAAAACAACCCCTCCTTGACCACAATGTGCTGCTGATGACAGTTTATTCTAAGCATTTTTATAAGCAGAACTGTTCTAGTAAGAATCACTGTGAATATAGACATTTTCCACTGGCACACTGTTCACAGATCTGCTGCTAGTTTCATTATCAGAGTTTAGGTCAGTACTTACTTGGTAACTAATGCTTAATAAATCAGACATACTTTCAGAGATCTAGCTGGAAGTGGTATAAAATATTGCTGCCTCATCTGTTCTCTCTTTGCAGCTGGATGTTACCTTTTTCCCCCACAACAAAGCCACGTGAATAGATGGTGTCCTGGTACAGTTCTGGTTTAGCCACCTTTGTGCAAACTGCTGCTAAAAGTGGTCTGTGCTAATGTCTCTGCTGCTGGAGACATTTGTTGGTTAGAAAGTCCTGACAACTTGCTGAAAGCACTTCTTAGATTCTTTATCTTCTTTCATGAAGTATTACTGGCAGAAGCATATTTATAATACTTGAGTTGTTCAGTTTGAGAGCTACTAATAGTATTAATGGGAACAGGAATATCTGAATACCCTTTAGAAGAAGGGTTTTGTGAGCTGGTCCTTTGCAGAAGCTGTAATTTGAGGCTGTATTGTCTTCCACCAATATTGAAAGACTGCAGAAACGGCTGAAGAAGCTGCTATAACACATCAGTTGAAGTTAGGGTTACAAACAATTGTGTAGTTGCAACACAGGCATTGAATTTACGGGCCCATGTGAGTGACAAGGTGACTTCTGTTCAGAACAGCAGCAATCACTTTATCCTTTTATTTCCCTGGTTTTCAACAGTTTCTGATGCCTAAGAAAAGTTTAGACTCCCCTTCTTCCTCCAGTTTCATCCAAGAAAGCCAAACAGCCAAAATCAAATGGTGCAGTAAGTAACATAGCAAGGAAATGGGACAGCCCTAGCCTGGAAAGCCCGCTTTCACCAACAAAGGGAGGCTTGGAGCTAAAGTAGCATGCATGCTTCCCAGGCTCTTGATGGATCTTCTCACTGGTTTCAGAGTCACAGGAGAAAGACTTCTATCTGGGATCCACCAGTGACCAGCATGATATCAAAGTCATTTCAGGTTGATAGCATAACATCGCAAGTAGGAAAGCTGTCACTTTGATGTTGCTCAACTGTTGGAATAATGCTCCCACCTAACTCTCATCTCTGCATGAAAGACATGTCCCCAAATGCAGCTTGGACAGAGCTGCCTGATGCTTTCTCCCACATTTGTTAGGTGCAGCTGTCTCCTTGCTATCGGGTCAAGGCAGAGTTCTCTGAAAGGACTTCGAGAGCGTGTGAGCTATTAGGGACACACAATAGCTTTTGCAACCATACTTGTCCTCAAAGCTTTCAAGGGTGCATGTTTTCCACAGGAAGGAAACACTGAATAGTTCTGAAGTTACTTTGGCTGTATGTGTGGAGTACAAAAAAGTTTTATCCATAAATATGACTAATGATCACCACATAAAAGATATCATTCCCTTCCTGTGGACTTGCGGTGGAGGGTCCATTTTTTGTGTCTTTGGAAAGCACGATCCTTCTATCTGTACACTTTACCTCCATCCATTAATCTTGGCACATCCAAATGTAGTGCTTCTACTACAGCACCCGCATTACAGGTAGACAAGAAAATGTCTTGTTGTAGGATGTTTGTGCTGACAAAATTGCCAAAATACCTGACAATATCTGTGCTGAATAGTGTACAACAATTAAGCTTTTTTATCATTTTCGTATTAAAGGGATTTTAATTGATTTAAAATTTCTGAAAGTTTGGGTGGACTTTTCTTTTTTTAAACAATAAAAAAATGGTGAAATAGCTAATCCATTATAGACAATGCTTATTGTGATGTCTGGAAGAGAAAGAACTTTTCTCATTTAACACCACCAGATCCTATACCTTTAAACCCACTGAGCAGGATCATAACTGTAGTTGCTTTTTACTTTAAAAGCAATGGGCCTCTGCACACACAGCAGTCCAACTGGAAAAGACAGTGGAATTCAAACGTTGTTCTGTTTTACAGCACTTGTCACATTCCGAGGCACATAGCTGGCAAATGGACAGTGTATGCCTGCGGAACAAATGCTGGTTGATCTGTTCTAGCCTTCAATGTCAAAGGAGAAGCTTAACAATAATATTTAATAGAATACGTTGTTGCACCACTAGACTTCAACTTGGTTCAGATTTCTAAGCATAAAATTCTTGCTTTAGCAAGAGACAGTGAAAGCATAGTGTTTATACCATTAGCAAAGAACTAATTGGTAGCATTAATTTCATACCTGCTGATACTGCTGCCTTTACTGATAGCCAGTGAAAGACAACACTGCTTCTCACATCCATAAGGACCTCACCTGCTGACGACTAGGTGGTCAGTGGCACACCTCTACTGAGGTGAGGTAGTCATCCAGTATAGATAGTGGTATAAAAAAAGATACTCGTCTGTCCCCTGGTAGCCATGAAAAAAAAAATCACCCCTCCAAACTACCCTTGCCAGCTTCTTTTTCAGAGCATTGTGAACAACAGCAACATCCTGCCTGTTGCTCATTTTATTACTGTTGCATCATCAGGCTCTCACATCTAGGAGAAGCAAAATCTGTCTGCATGATGCTTGGCCTGCTTATCCACTGGACTTCTACAACTCTTAGTCTGGCATTTGCCCTGTATTTCAGCTACCTATAGGTGTTTTCTTCCGGGCCCAACACAGTCTTGCCTTACTTGTATCTATCCAGCCTGTCACTGCAGTGATTAATTTGACAGCCCAGAAATCCCCATTCTTTACCCTAGAGGTTAGTTAAGTGGCTGTGGAAGTTGGCTTTGGGTATAAGTAATCTAGCTGAGTGCGAAAGCACTCCCTGTGTGCAGTAAACTGCAAAAACACCTGATGGCATACACAGACTATCGTATTCCTCCTTTATAAAATGGTAAATAATACCAAATTCCTCCACGGAAGAATCAAGAGGTGATACCTCATTTTCATTCTTAGAAGGGGTGATTAAATCCAGCCAGACAACTGTGCTATTGCAGTGACAAATTCTGTTGTGTGTATAGACAAACCATCCCAGTCATTAGCGTGAACATAGGTTCAGCAACTTGCGTGCCACTTCAGTACATTTTGTGGCTTAAGTGTCTCAGAGGAGCAAGGCTCTGTGTCGTTGGGACATCATGTCTCTATACAAGAAGACAGCCCTTTTAACACAGTTGGGGTGGGCACATGCGCTTCCTTTCCAGCCAGCTACACATAGTCACCATTTGGTTCCAGAGAACACTGCTGACATACATATTACAATAACGACTGGAAACTCAATGAGCTGAGGCCCATTTAAACTTCATGCAGTACTTTTAAACTCGGAGCGCTTCTCAAATATTCATTAATTAACCTCCACAGTGTTTCCTTGACAGAGAGGCATACAAACAAAAGTAAGCGGCGGGGCGTTCTTTACCTTTTACCAGGATAGGAGGTGGGGGGCACAAAAAAAACCCAAAACCAAAAACAAACAAACAAACAATGAAATAGCAATAAAGTCATGGTGAGGAGCCAGCCTGAACTCCAGGCAGGTGTTAGGCAGGCAGGTAGCGGGGGCTGGTCTCGCCTGCACGGCCCAGCAAAGCGCTGCCCCGTGTACAGCTTTCCCTGCGTGTTGTTACAAGCTTGTCCATGTCAAGCTGCCACTCGGCAACAAGTTGCTTTATTGGGCAAAGGTACAAACTGACCTGTTAGGGTCGGTTTTCCTCTCTGTTCTTGAGCGTTGTTGGGTTTCTAACTTTAGCCAGGGATGGTCAGAAGAGGTTCTTCCCCCTTATCTGAATGACGAGGTCTTGATTTCTTTTCAACAACAAAAAAAAAAACCAGAAAAAAACAAAACACCAAAACCCCGCAACAAACCGACCCCAACAAAAAAACAACCGACCAGTGAAAACCACCGGGGAAACCTTTTATAGCAAAATAGCAACACTCACTGCTTAATATTACAGTTACACCCTCGTGCTCTTCGAAAATCAAGCAGAGGGGAGACCACCAGGGGGAGAAAAGCCAAACTATCTGGCGTTTAGCGGACCTTCTCCTGAAATCACTGCTGCAGACTTCTAGGCCCCGTGCCCACACGAGAGCTGCCGGTAAGCACACGGGCACGGCCCTTCCCCACCAGCTGTCTCGGGGCCGCGGGCGCTCCGCCAGCCGCCGCGGGCGGTGGGCGGGGAGGGTGTCACGGTGACAGCGCCGCCCCGCCATGCGTGACCCGCTGCCTTCCCAGCGCGGCAGCGACAGGGACGCCGGAGGGCGCCCCGTGCACGCCCGGCAGCGGGGCCGCGCCACGGCCGCCGCCAGGGAGGCGCAGCTGCGGCCGGCAGGTGCCGCTGCCCGCCGCCACCAGCCCGCCCTCCCCGCCCGACGTGCTGGGGCGCGGCCAAGCGCCTGAGGGGGTATTTAAGGGCGGGGGGCGAGGTGGTGGCGTGGATGCTCCGGGAGGCGGAAACGGGTTGTTGGTGAAGCCTCCTCGGCGGGTCGTTCTTCGCCACAGCAGCACTCGCCTGGGCTGTCAGGGAGAGGCAGGAGAGAGTAGCAGCCCTACTCGTTGGGAGGCAGCCGCTGTTGGCAGAGGGGACCGGCGCGATCATGGCCGCTGAGTCTCCCGACACACGGGAGCCGATGCGCTGCAGCGTGAAGCTGCTCCTCGCCAGGGAGGAACGGCCGGCGGGTCTGCAGCTGGTCAGCCCCAGCCAGAAAGCCCTGCAGCTGGAGATGCAGCCGGGAGAGGATGGCGCGGACGTGACTGTGACAGACAGTTAAGTACCTTCGGTTTCCTTCTCGTGGGGGGTCACCGACTTCGCCGCGTAGGGCGGCTCCCGCTTTCCCCCTCCGCCGGGAAGCGGCTGGCCCTCGGGGCGACCGGGCACTGATTCTCGTTGACGGCTCGCGGGGGAAGAGGCCCCGTGGCCTGTTAGGCTGTCAGCGCCGAAGGTAACCTCGCCGCGGGGCTGAGGGCTGCCGCCGTCTTCCCTCAGCGCCGCCGGCGCCCGCGGCCAGGTACCGGCCGTGGCGGGGGCGGCGGCGACCCGGCCGGCGCGGGAGCCCGGGCTCGGCACCCGCTCCGATGGGCGGCGGGCGCGGCAGCGCTAGCCCTGGCCCCGTCGGGGTCGATTCAGCGCTTGGAGCAAGTAGCGGTTTTAGATGTTGTTGCCGGGCTCTGGGGTGGACGTGGGAATGAAATAGCAATAAAGTCACGGTGAGGAGCCAGCCTGAACTCCAGGCAGGTGTTAGGCAGGCAGGTAGCGGGGGCTGGTCTCGCCTGCACGGCCCAGCAAAGCGCTGCCCCGTGTACAGCTTTCCCTGCGTGTTGTTACAAGCTTGTCCATGTCAAGCTGCCACTCGGCAACAAGTTGCTTTATTGGGCAAAGGTACAAACTGACCTGTTAGGGTCGGTTTTCCTCTCTGTTCTCGAGCGTTGTTGGGTTTCTAACTTTAGCCAGGGATGGTCAGAAGAGGTCCTTCCCCCTTATCTGAAGGACGAGGTCTTGATTTCTTCCTACGGAGTCAAAGGGAAGAGACAAAATAACAGAACTGGAAAGAGAAAGAGGTAAAGAAGCCGCTCTGTAGTTATATAAACAGAACTACGTTTGTTTTTCTCTAGCTGCTGCTAGCTGGGCAGCTGTGCCGAGGGGACAGCGGAGCACAGCTGCATCTCGGGACAGGCTGTGCTGGGAAAATCCAAACAGGTCCAGAAGGGCAGCGTTTAGCCTTGAAGTAATTCTCTCTGGCTCTGCTACTTGCAGATAGGCTGTCTTAAGATGCACAGGTGAGGCCTGCATGCCCATGCTTTATTGACTTTCTGAAAAGCCATCATTCTTTCAGATTTGTGTCTTTACAGAGTAGAAGCAGAGCTGACACTTTAAAAAATAAAACTTCTTGAATCTTGGTGGCAGGAAGACTGTGGAAAAAACTGGAGTTGCTGTTTATATAGAAACTGAGTAGAAATGCTCCCAGTGAGGTGGGTGGATATGAGACCAATCCTGAGCAGGTCTAGACACACAATACCTGTTGTGGCTCTGATTTTTTTCAAAAGTTATCTCAGTAACTTTCTTCTCAAACTTTCTACCTGAACACATCTTCCAGAGCTATTTTATTTCGTTGTAGTTAACTGTGATTCCTTAAACATAAGTTGAAGGGACATTGCTGCTACTTTTCTGATTATTAAAAAAAAAAGAAAAAAAACCCCCACAGTTGTAGTTTAGGATATCATCTACTTTCTTCACTGATAAGGGAATATTTGTCAGGAAAGATTTTTGTGGAGAATGAAGCATGTACTTTTTATGTGTATTTTAAAGTATTTTGAGAGAGGTGTCCATCAGGGAGAAGGTATTTTCTGGTGAGCTGTGAACCCAAGGAGAGCTGGAGGCTGATGCCTCTTGTGGAGCAAAGGTGTTGTCAATAAGATAGATGATCACCTGGTCCTCCTGGTTTTCTGTGATACTGCTGATTTGGAAATGAAAATGTAGTCTGAAAAACTACCCTTGACAGGTAGCCCACAGCTGTTGAGAAATTCTGACCTTGAGTCAAAATATTTTTGAGGGTATGGAATGAAAGAAATCCTATTGACTGATACAGTGGATTGCTTAAGGAGGATGGGATATTAAAAATGTATAGAATTTATGCTCTTCATAAACCAGCTGTAACAGAATTTCAAAAGTTCTGGTATAAATAGTGAGCACTTCTGGGAAGACAGCAGAAAAATGGTGTCCAGGAAGCGTTCCCAGGAGACCAAGAGAAAATCCAGGGCTGTAACATACTTGGATCAAAGGAAGCTTAAGAGCACATGGCTGAGTGTCATAAGGTGCAATTGTAGCAGTGTGGTGGCTTCTTCCAGGGCTGTGAGACCTTTTGGATTCTCATTCATGTGATAATTGGTATGTAAACAGCTGGTGACCTTAAACTGAGGCCAGTGAAGCCCTAACTGAAGGCTTCAAAATTTGGCAACGTCTGGACGTTTCTCCTAGCCACAGCAGATCTACTTTGGTTCTCTTATATTCTTCTTTAGTTGTTCTGAAAGACCATTAGCTACTGTTTCTCTGAATTTTCTGCCCCGCCTCTTCATCTGACAGCTCTTTAAATAATTAAGAGAAGCTTCCCTGAATACTTTTTAAAACATACTGTAAAATCCTTGGAATCTTGTATTAATTTTAGTTCCTGCTGTTGATGGATTACTGCACTTTTTTGTCCCTTACAAGTATCAAGGATATAAACACAGACAGGATTTGATCTTCCAAAGAACAAAACATGTCTCCCTTACCTAGCAGAAGTAGATAAAAGCACCATGACTGAGCACAATGTTAATATGAACAAAGGTTTAGAGCTATTGAAGCTGAGAACAGGAGCCCGTCAGCTAGCAGCTGCAGCATCCATGTATTTCTGCATTAAAGTACAAGTTCAGCAGAAGCACATATTATACCAGCACTTCACTCATTATTTGTTTTGCTTGAGGGTACAAGCTTTGGGGGGGAGGAGTATTTTTTCTGATTGAGCAGATAATTTGACAAAATTCAACAGCCTAGCAAATACATAATTCTTCTCTCTTGTTATAGGCAGAATAAACTCAGCGATACTCAAGTAGGCTGTTCTGCAAAATGTCTTTTTCTTCAGAAGACCTGGATAGGAGCTAGATGACACTGGAAGAGTGGTGCTTTTTTTCTTCTGAAAAATGAGTGAACAGTCAGTAGTAACCAACATTGATGGTAGTGAGTTTCAGACACTGAGCTGGACTGGATACAAAGCATTAACCAAAAGAGATAAACTCCACATTCTTTTACTTGGCTCTTGCTTAGTTCCCCTCCCCATGTAGTACCTTGTAATTGAATATATTATGTAAATTTTTTCCTATCCCTTATTAAGACCAGTTTTAAATCCTAAAACAATAGGATGTTAAAAAAGTAAAATCATTTACTAGCTGAAATTCAGAAGTATCAGGTTTGGATATAGTGGAAAATGTATTAACAGTATGAATGCTTATGTTCTAATAGTGTGCATTCACAGATACTATTAGCATCAGCAGCCTCAGTGTGCTGGTAGAGAGCAATCACTGCCAATAGTTCTAAACAGCGGAACAGATGTCGTTTGTTATTTCCTTTTCCACCATGAAAATCTTCACTTTCCTAGTGGAGAAAAATCAGTTGCTAGAAGAAATTTGAGCAGACAACATAGATAATATTTTATCCATATAATTCATCTGGCCTATGACATGCAGGTGACATGAAGCCTTTTAGTTGTCCTTTCCCACTTCTTTCTACATCTTTAGGGCAGCACAAAGGATTTCAGGGGGAATAAACAAAGCACTTTAATTTTTCTATTTTTTTTTTTATTCTGAGGCAAAATTGCAGGTCAGACAACTCTTGAAGCAGAATATTTTGTATGAAGGAATAGTAATGCAGTTGTAGCAGGTATGATTAGAAACAGTAATCCTGAAATTCTGTTCATTGTTTCATGTCATAGTACTAAGTTAAGTAGATAAAGTCTTAAACTTATGTTTCACAAGGGTCTCTTTTATTATATCTCAAGTGCTAGGTTTTTTCTTCAGTACAGAACTCTTGCAAAATATGCAAATAGTTTGCTAATCAGTCATGGCCCTTTTTTTTTTACCCTGGAAGAGCAAGTAAGTAAAGCAAGAAGTGCAAGCTTTGCAGTAGGAGCATGCTTCACCTTTATTGTTTGTTAATCAGCATTCATTTCTTACATTTGCATCCGTATAGATGTGTAAATATATATCCACATATATGTGTGTTTATATAGATAGGTAGATTATATATAGAGAGATAATAAATTAAAGACTGAATCCAGAAGTTCAATAACTAGCCTGAAAGACTACAGCGTGTACTAGATAGCTTGATTTGGTTTTGGTGGTGGTGATGGTGGTTTGTGGGTGTTGTTCCTTGGCTGGTTTTGCTTCTGCTTTCTTGCATTGTATCTAACTCTCCTTGTGCTCTTATATTGTACCATCACATCGCATGTACTGTGTAACAAATGTGGTGCTCTGGCAATGGATGCAAGTACAGGATTTGAGACCTGGATTTACTTCTGTGTTCTCTATCTATAAAATGTCTGCAACAATAATACAGCTAATTTTTCTGTAAAATGCAGTGATACCACTTCTTGACCCATCAGCCATATGGTAAAGCTAAATGTTTTAAAGTTGTGAGGTGCTTGGAAACGGTGATGAGATCATATATAGATGGATTAAAGTAGCTTTATAGTGGCTGGTACTGGAAGCATTAGAGATGAGGTTACAGTAAGTAGTGTTGCCTGTAATGCCTTATGCTGAAAAGCCATCCCAGTATCTGCTGGAAAAGTAGCATGGCAAGCTGTAGGCATTGCAGGAGACTCCTGGAGTGCATGGAGGATAACTTCTTAAGCCAGGTAATAGACAGCCCTACTGGGGGATGCCATGCTGGACCTCTTGGTCACCAAGGCAAGTGAGCTAATCAGCGACATTGAGATTGGAGGCAGCCTGGTCTGCAGTGATCATGCAGCGGTGGAGTTCGCAGTCCTGAGAGATGTGGGGCAGGTGAAGAGTCAAGTCAGGACCCTGAATTTCAGGAAACCAAACTTGCAGCTCTTCAGGGAGTCAGTCAATAGGACCCCCTGGGAAACTGTCCTCAGGGACAAGGGAGCAGAACAGAGCTGGCAGATCTCTAAGGAGGCTTTCACAGAGCACAAGAACTCTTGATCCCCAAGTGTAAGAAATCAGGAAAGGAAGGCAAGAGGCCTGTTTGTCAAACTAAAGGGCCATAAGGAAATGCACAGGCAGCGGATGCAGGGACAGGTATCCTGGGATGAGTACAGGGATGCTGCCCAGTTGTGTAGGGATGGGGTCAGGAGGACCAAGGTGCAGCTGGAGCTGAACTTGGCAAGGGATGCAAAGAATAATAATAAGAGCTTCTACAGTTATGTCAGCCAGAAAAGGAACATCAAAGAAAGCGCATTCCCCCTGGTGAGCAAGACTGGCAGACTAGTAACAATGGATGAGAAGGCTGAGGTACTTGGTGACTTCTTTGCCTCAGTCTTCATTGGGAGTATCTTTTCCCACACCTCTCAAGGGTACGGACTGCAAGATGGGGACTGGAGGAGCAAAGTCCCTCCCACTGTCAGACAAGATCAGGTTTTTGACTCTCTGAGGTACCTGAATATGCATGTGGCACCTGATGAGATGCATCCCAGAGTCCTGAGAAAACTGGCTGATGTAGTTGCCAAACCACTCTCCACGATATCTGAAAAGTTGTCAGTCAAATGAAGTCCCCAGTGATTGGAAAAAGGGAGACATTGCACCCCTTTTTTTAAAAAAGGTAGCAAGGAGGACCCTGGGAACTACCGACCTGCCAGCCTCACCTCTGTGCCTGGGAAAATGATGGAGCACATCCCTCTAGAAGCTATGCTATGGAGGACAGGGAGGTGATTTGAGGCAGCCAGCATGGATTCACCATGGGCAGGTCCTGCCTGAGCAACGTAATGGCTTTCTAGGATGGAGTGACCACATCAGTGGACAAGAGCTACTGATGTCCTTTGTCTGGACTTCTGTAAGGCCTTTGACACAGTGCCCCACAATATCCTTCTCTCTCAGTTGGAGAGAGGTGGACTTGATGGGTGGACTGTTGAGTGGATGAGGAATTGGTTGGATGGTCACATCCAGAAGGTAGTGGTCAACAGCTCAATGTCCAGATGGAGATCAGTAACAAGTGGTGCCCTTCAAGGGCCTATACTGGGACCAGTACTGTTTAATGCCTTCATCAATCACATAGACAGTGGGATCCCATGCACCCTCAGCAGATTTTTTTTGATGACACCAAGCTGAGTGGGTGCAGTTGACATGCCTGAGGGATGGGATGCCATCCGGAGGGACCTGGACAAGCTTGAGAAGTAGGCCTGTGTGAATCTCCTGAGGTTCAACAAGGCCAAGTGCAGAGTCCTGCACTTGGTTGCCTCAGGGCACCCCCCAGTATCAGTACAGGCTCAATACAGGCTGGGGGATGAAGGGCTTGAGCAGCCCTGCTGAGAAGGACTTGAGGGTACTAGTGGATGAAAACCTGGACACGAGCTGGCAATGTGCACTCATAGCCCAGAAGGCCAACCATACCCTGGGCTGCATCCAAAGAAGTGTGACCAGCAAGTCGAGGGAGGTGATTCTGCCCCTCTAACTCAACTCTGAGACCTCACCTGGAGTCCTGTGTCCAGCTCTAAGCACAGGAAAGACATGGACCTGTTGGAGCAGGTCCAGAGGAGGGCCACAGAAATGATCAGAGGGATGGAACACCTCTCCTATGAGGGCAGGCTGAGAGAGTTGGCATGGTTCATCCTGGGGAAGAGGAGAACCTGGGGAGATGTTATTGCAGCCTTCCAGGAATTAAAGGGGCTGCTAAGGAAGATGGGGACAGACTTTTTAGCAAGGCCTGTAGTGATAGGACGAGGTGTCATCATTTTAAACTAAGAGGTCAAATTTCAACTAGATACATGAAAGAGGGTGGTGCAACACTGGCACAGGTTGCCCAGAGAGGTGATAGATGCCCCATCCCTGGAAACATTCTTCAACATCAGGTTGGACGGGGCTCTGAGCAATGTGATATAGTTGAAGATGTCCCTGCTCATTGCGGGGGGGTTGGACTAGCTGACCTTTAAAGAGCCTTTCCAACCCAAACCATTCTATGATTCTGTTATTTACCTGGGCTTATCACGCTTTCCTTGTGTCTGTCTTCTGAACCAATTCCTTCTCTAGTACTAATTAACTTGTATTTTTAAGGTGTAGTTTGATGATCCTCATACTATTACTGGTAATACAGCTTTCAAGGAGGAATTTCAGACAATTTTCTTTGGCTGGTTTGCAAAGGTTTAAAGAATTCTTGAGTGAGTTGATGACTCCAGCTCTTTCTGAACTTAAACTTTGAATAAGGGCCTTGATGAAAGAGTGTAAAATTTCTGAAGCCTAAATAGGTGCTAGTGAAACGAACCTGCTGGGAATTTTCTTTTCATGATAACAAATTAAGAATCCTAATGAACCAGAAAACATTAAATGCCCTGGTGAATAACAGTACTTTGCATTTTGATACTTCCGCTGTAGCTTCATCTGAACTAAATTAGGACTTTGAACATCCAGTGCTTATGTGAAGAAGAGATGGTGTGGATGGAAATTGGTATAACATAAAACAATGCATGACTTTCCATTTTATTATGTTTCCTTTTTTTTTCCGTTCACTTTCTTGGTAGGCAACATACCTCAAATGAAAATACCTGGTAAAGCTTGTACATGTTTGCTTTTAATTGTTTTGCAATGCTCCCCAGATATTTTTAATAAAAGCAGTTGTTTATTAAGGAGTTCCCAGCCCAGCTAGAGGACAGACATATATGAGAGAAGAAAGAAAGAAGAATCATCTTTGGTTTTTAGATCACAAACCTGAGGAAGAAGACAGTACCAGAAAGTGTTTTAAATCTAGGAGTCAGACAGTAAGTGCCACAGTAAATATTTAGATTTAGTTTAGGATATGGTTTTAGTCGAGGGAGGAGACAGTACTGAAATACAGCCCTCTGAAATAATAGTTTTATTTTTCTGGCTTTATTTTGGGGTGGAGAGGGGAGGTTATTCAGGTTTGTAGGGGCATGGGATTATTTTGCCAGATTACCTAAATTGCATGCACAGAGAAAATAGGTGGATAGATGCCAACAGGATTTTATTTAAAGGCCACTGATATTAGTAGAATGCTTCTTATTGACTTAAAGGGGGTCTGGATCAGCTCCTGCCTCCCTTTTCTCCAGCCAAAGGGATCAGTGTATTGTAAAGGCAACAAAATGGCCACTGAAAACAGGGACCACTGAGATGTTTTCATAGCTGGCACAAGTTGTACTCAGCAATGCATTTAGTGCAGTGGACTTGCACTTCTGTCTCTTGCACCCCAAAAGCCACTACTGTTTTGTTCTGTGTACTACAGGTGACTGCATTAGCTTTTAATACATGGAAGGATTTCTATATAGTGGTAGTGTCATAATCCTACTCTCACAGGACGCTTGCACGTGTTTATGCTAGTGTAGTAAGAGTCCCATTGCTAGCTTTGGTTTTATGATCTTTTCTTGTTCTATCTTGAGTTTTCTGTGTTGAATTTTAATGTCTTTAATCTTCAAGGGAAATGAAAGCTATGTGTAAATATATCTGGATCTTGAGGTAAGCAAATCTAAATGTAAACTATTTTCTCTTGTCAATAATCTTACATGCTGTCTATGAACTAAGATCTCTGCATCTGAAAGTGTAACTTGAAAATTTTGCATCCGTATATGTTTAGCTATTTAATTTTGCGTGAGTCAGGCACAAATCCTTATCCTGCAGAAATGTGTACTAGTAACTTTGCCTCTGTGATTTATTGCCATTGACTTCAGTTGGCAGTATTCCTGGAAGTAGCATGGGTGGCATTATGTCTGCATGTGTCCATAGGATCAGGTTCTTTTTATCCAGAAAACAAATTGCAACTGTTTAAGAATAGACATCTGGAAAGCAATTTGTCTGCGCTGAGGTCATGATGGCCTGATCATTTCAGTGCCAGCTGCTTGTATGCCAGGCTCTTCTGGCAGCTAAAAAGTGTGCACTAGAGAGAGCCTTTCCATTCATTTCACTCTGTCACACATATGGAATGTTCCAAATATGCCCTGGACCCTACAGTGGCTTCCAAAACTGTAGCAGAAATGCTGTATTAGGAACTTAGTTTTCCTAAAGGCAGGTCTGCTTATTTGATTTCCAAAGTAGTATGATAATAAAATGAGTGCAAGGCAGTGTTGGTGCAGACAGAGTGATAATAGGTGCAAGCATATGCAGAGAATATTTAATGAAAATACATTCCAATTCTTTTGACCAAATCTAGAATTCTTCAGTATTTATTATTTCTTACCATGTTCTGGTTTTAATACTTTGGCACTCTCCCATGCACAATGGGAGTATTTCTGAGTAGAAAGGAAGTAAGACTCCATTGTCTGACTAAATGTTTGGCAAATGATATGTTAAAATCATTTGTGAAGCAAAGAGATCATTCTTGAAGTGGGAAAACTACTTCAAATATATCGTGTATTATTAAAATATGATAAAGTAATAAAATAAGGTATTTCAGCTGTTTTGGAAGCAGCAGAAGGAGATGGCTGAAAACTACAGGCTATGTGGCTAATTATAGTGTACTGAGGTAAGGCAGTAAAGATTAGCGATGACTGAAGATTTGACCGCATCTTTTTGTTTCTTTCTTCCCTGCTTCCTCTCATCACTCTTAAAGATAAAATATATCTGACTTGTTGATTAAAATGTAACAATTCTTATATATGTATTGGTCAGTGACTACAATTTCTTAATTTCCCTATTTTAAAATTATCACTTGTAATCAGAAGGCTAGTTTCTTCAGATATCCGTGGTTAAGAGATTCTCAATTTACTGCTCTCCTTTTTTTTCCTCATTATTAAAAGATGAAGTTTTCAGGAAACAAACTTTAAATTTATGTTTGCTTTGCATTAGCCGCTAAATATTTAGACATTAGATTTAACATGTTAATTTAGTCCTCAGTACAAAATGAAAGAAGCTTATATCAAAGTGATACAGATTAATTGCTACTGGCATTTCTTCCTGTGCTGCACTCACCAATTCTTTAAAAAATACTGCTGCTAAGTATATTGGACTTTTCAATCCAAAGGATATTGTGCTTTTCAATCAATTTTTTTTGTTATAATTTAAATACAAATGGTCAGAAGTCATATCACTTTTCCTTGGTAGTTTTATGGTAGCTTAGTCTTTTTAAGTCTTATTTATGTAAAACTATAGTTGAAATGTAATGGTGTTCTCAGAAATGTGTGGATGCAAAATTATCAAATAATAAGGTAAAAGTAAACATATATTGTAACTAGAAAAGCTGTTGGAGAGTGAGAATACAAGTGTAGCCTTCTCTTTCTGCAAATCTGGTAACTTTACATCAGGCCCTTCCCCTCCAAGGACTTTTTGTATAAAGAAGGGAATGCACTGACTCATTAAACGTCAAGCTGAGTAGACACTAGCAGTGTGAAATGAATTTATGACTAGCAGTATGAGGTATTATGAAATGCTATTCTTGATTTTCTTCTGCTAAGTCCTTTATTAGTACAAGGAAGTAGCTTATACACTGCCATTGTATTCTTTGTATCCTATCTTACTCAAAAGCCCAGTGATTTATTGCTGCAGTGATTTACTGTAGTAGTCTGAGATTAATACTTGGCGGATTTCAAGTTAATGAAATGGTGCCTGTTTATAGTAGAAAAGAGTCTTTAATACTTTTAGAGATACTAGTGTATAGCTGAGAAATAAATTTCTCAGACTCAGAAAACTTCTGTTTTAATATCTATCTAAATAAATATTTGGGTTTTTAAAAGTACATGATTTCTCTAAAAGGTTGCTGTAGTACAACTAAAGTAGATCTCCTTTTCTGTGCCACTTTCCATGGTGGTTATTTAAGAATATTTCTTGGGCTCTGACTGCCTTACAAACTTGATCCAAGACAGTCAGGATACCAAGAGGGCCGTTGTCCTAAATCATCACTGTTGTGAATCTGTGTCACAGAGACTCTTTACACCTTCTGGGTGCCAGTGTTAGTCACACATGAGGCTTTAAATGGTGCAGTTACTACTTAGAGGAGGTATCACTAGTGAGATTACAGGCAGAGGTGTGTGTTTAGGTGAGGTGGCTTGCATATCAAAAATATTAGAGCCCATGATGCTGAATACTAATTTGTCCTCCTGTCTCAAGCTTTTTTGTAAACTGAGTTATGCTTTTGAAACTTGGACATGTCAGTAATTAGGAGAGGTAACTTGTTCTAATCTCTTCTTGTTATTGCAACATGACACTTAAGTCTTCTTGAGGCTAAGTGGGAATACTCTTTTAAAAAAACTGGCATTAATTGTTCTGTGACACAGTATTCTTTTTACACTGCTTGCAATCAGTGACTCCTGATCTGCTTGTGGTTACATGTTTTAGTCGTTAAGCTGCATAACTGCAGACAAAGGCAGAGCCCTGTTTTGAGGTTGACAGACCAGCACGCTGGCAGGTGCACCGTAAGAACCAGCTATGCCTTAAAGGTCAGGGTACATCTTAGCTCAAGACTGTGTCACCTGCAGATAACTTCCAGACTTCAGTCAGTGTCTTTGGAAGACATCTCTTGCTGTGTAAGTGTACCAGCTTTGGTTGACTGTTGCTGAGGGATATTTACATGGCGCTTCACTGTGTGGGGTGAACGTTCTTTGCTGTGTTTGGTGTTTGAAAAGGTGTCATGAATCAGCCAAAGGAACCAGTGGTGTAACCAGGTAATCAGTAAGCAGGCGTATTTGGAGCCAGCTATTGGTGGGGCTGTATTTCTTTCATTTTGCATTTGCATCAATGGCAAAAGACAAGATGATGTTGAAGGATGTGAATTGCTTGGAAATTTGCTTTTGGCATTATCTTTCTGCATGCAGTAGGTGCAGATCTGTTTTCGAAATGGAATACAGGTATAGGGAACAAAAAAACCCCAACCCTGAAAGGCATATAGGAGTAGATAACTGTGTCAGGTTATCCTTGTTCTAAAGCAGATTAGCAGTAATTATTAAAATAATGTAAACATTCTTCTTGACCACAAAGGTCAGAAAAATTTTAAAGGAAAGATATTTTGTCATGGGGGACAGGATGAGAACTGGCAGGGAAGCACCAGCAGCTGTTACATCTTACATTCCCTGAAAGAGTTCTTACACTTACAAAAAGTAATTCTGTGAGGCAAATGCCTTTTCTGGTCATTAAATGTTTTAGGCAAGTAACAGTTAAAGAACCGTGTACCTGGGAAGTATTTAAAAAACACTTTGTTTTTTAAATAGTTCTAAATAGTTCATCTAGCATCTTAATTGGAGAAAGAGCAGTACAATAGTAAATATTCAGTGCTCAATTCTGTAGAAGGCATCTATGGGTAAGTACAGGTATCTGCAAAGTAAATTTACTTTCCAGGTAAACAGCTACTGCTTAGACATATTTCCAGCAAGAAGATAAGGGGGTTTCATTTCAGCTGTCATTGAGCAGTGAGCTCTGAAAATGAAATTTTGCAGAGCTTTTTCCTTTGTTTTCTTTTTATCTATGTTCATCCAAGCCCCTCTGCCCCATTCCCAGGCTTTGTCACATTTCTTTTCAGACCCTCAATAGTGGGGTTTTCTGCCATGGAAAACCTTACTAAAATCTCTTTTGAAGAGGAGCAAAGGAGGAAGATATTGGTACTTTCAAAAAGATTACTGCTAGCTTTTCCTTATTTAACATATTTAAATTAATTTTTTTTAAAATTAATAATCAGTTGTTGTTACTTTACTGTCTACAAATCATTAGGAAGTATTGATTTTAGAGGAATATATTTAATTGGATCAGCTTACTACACTAATAACTTGGCTGGCTTGTTTGTGAAGTAGGTAGACGATAATGCTGTGAAATATGTAGTTCCTCTTGAAATTTGCATTTATTCTTTTTATTTTTAAAAGAATTGTGGTTGTGGGGATTTTCTCTGCTTTTGTAAGCAAGTGGTACTTTTTTGTTACCTAACAAGGCAGCAGTTTATTCCGAGCTTGAAAGAATCTATGCCTCCATGTACCACCACACCTGTGCTTAAATTACACAGAATTCAGGCTTGTACTCCTCATTGAGGTTGCAGCCAGTTCATATGCATAAAACTGACAATAGTTTTATGCTGTTGCCATCAGAACAGTATGCTGGGAATTTTGTCTACAGTGATAGTAATGTTAAGGCTCTGAACAAGTGAGGTGTTGAGATAATATTATAATGGCTAACTGGGCAAGACTCCAAGCCTTAAATCTCAGAAGACCTTTTTCTTTTTTCTTATTTGCCTTATCTGAAAGAGCAAATTTTTTTTAGACATTTTGAGTGTGGTTGTTCCTGATACAGATAAAGGAGGTAGAACACTTCTCCTTTTTTATTAGAAGAGCAGGTATAGTGCAATAGTTGTACTTTAAACTGCCTGATGACTAGTCACATTCTGCCACACTACCATGTTGCTATCCTACAGCCACTGTGTACAATCATCTAACAACATCAAGGAAAGTTATGGAGAGAAGAACTAGTTTCAAGTGCATGTGTAAGATTATCATGTGAATCGTAGAATCTCTTTGTTCCTCTTTCTTCCTAATTGAATGTCCTCTTATTCTGGAGCCTTTACTGTGTTTACTCACTGTTTCATAAATTTAAGAAATTGGTTATAACTTGTATGGAGCATTCTTTCAGCTGTTGTAACTTGATTTAAACAAGCATAGGTCCGAGACTTGAAGGATTTTTGCCATTGAAATAATAGTAGTCTGAAAAAAGGAATTCCATAGTGTGGGGTGGTTTTCCTGATGTGAACCCAATTAAGCTTTTAATCAGAAGTATAGTACTTCAAAGTTAATACAGTAAATACCATAAATCACACATAAAAAAGGAGTTTCTTTCCATCTAGAGGAGAGAAGGATCTTTGCACACCTTTGTGAGAAAAAGATCATATAATAATGCTATCTGATTTACTATATCGTTATTGAGCTTGCTTGGAAATCTAGGTGTCTCGTATTTATTTTCAACCGTAAAATCTAGGCTGGTGAGAGAGATGCCTGAGGAGGAGTGGATGCCACTGGAAAGGAGAAAACTCTTGTCATCAAAATCTGACCTAATAAGAAGTTCTTACACCTCTTGCCCTGCTAGACTGTTCTCTCTTTCTGTAAACAAAGTGGAAGAGTCTGGGTGAAAACACGTCATCCTGGCACTGGGGATCCCGCAGACAAGCCGATCTCCAAGGCAGTGTTCACATGACCTTCTTGCCATGACATTCCCCTCTGTCATGCACCGCGCCCAGTGGTGGGCAGCATCCCACCCGGTGCTAAGCCACACCTTACGCTAATGCACTGAATGACTTAAAATGAAAAAGGCACAAAACCTAAAAATGACTATGTATGTAAGCGCAATGAAGTCAGAGCAAAAAGCAGAGAAAAGTCAACTCTCTTAAGACTGGGTGGGAGTAATGGGCTCTCTCCAGGGGATTCCTTCTAGTTCCTTGGAGTACTGTTTAGCATTTGAGAGAGTTGTTATGGTGCTTTTAAACCATGTAAGTTTTGCCAGTCCATTAAAAGAAAAAGACATGCTGTTCTGAAATGCTGACTTTCCCCCTGAAGCTTAACTTAAAGTTACTGTGCTATTCTGTAGATCTTCCAGTAGGTGCAAATCAAGAGGTTTTCTTCAATGGTTTCTCTAGTTTACAATATAATTATAAAGCCTTTTACAAACTGGTTTTTTAATATAGTGAAGTGTGTCCTAAGAGTATCCTGAAATGTATATTCATGAGAGAGTGAATATAGGCCCCATGGGGTAAGTAGGCTTAATTTTTTCAGTGGTGCATAGACCTTGGGGATGTGCTCCAACCAAAATGGATATGAAATATTTTAAAAGTCAGGCTGAGGAAATGGCGGTTAATTACAGAGTATCTCTGGCATCTGTGAGTAGAAAAGCAGTGCTATCAGTAATGTCCTGTCCACCTCAGCGCAATAATAGCCTACTAGCCTTCTGTAATTGTTGAATATGAATCACATCATATTCAGTGTGATGCAGAAGCAACAAATTGAAATGGTATTGATTGGCCGCCACATTTATTGCCTTGAGTATTGATACCAGAGCACAGTGTCTGATGCTCTTCTGCATTTCGTTGTCCTGAAATAACACAGCATTATGCCACCTGTCTGTCAAGGTGAAGAAAGGTCTGTACATGGCAAATGCATTTTCACTGATGCTGTTGTACTATGTAGTTTCCAGGCTGCCAGGAGGAAAGATCCCCGCACCTAGACAGGTGATCCCAGCACCTAGACCTGTTCCATACAGGTCAGAAAGTGTGGGGAACATCCACAGGAGCTCCAGTGAACACGTATAATATTCCAAGTCAGAAGGCAATTGATTTCACTATACTTTGGGCTTAACTATGATGTATTAACTGTAATTGACAACTAATACATGGCAGAAGACATGATGAGTGAGAAACTTTGGAATGAACTGGTCATTGAATTGATTCCAAAATGACCATTAGCTCAGTCAGTGTAAATGTGGGTTGTAGAAATACTTAAGTGACAGCTGGAAGTGAAAATTTGAGTGCCATATTCCATTATCTTAACATGCACCTAAAATAGGACTAATATTTTTTTTTTTGCCTAACACTGCTTTTAGTACTTTAAGATTAATTAGTGTTAAAAGTACAGACATGTTTTTGTAACTGCTTTGAGACATGCATAGCTTTGAACTTTAGACCAATACCATTGTATTTCCATAACACAGTCACTTATTAGTCAGGATTTGACTCTGCCTATCTAGTTACACTCAGTGATGTATTTGAGAAAAATGTGAATGTTTATCCTAAAATTGGGATAAATTGATGTGGAAAAATAATACTTTAACTTTTTGACAAAACGTTTGCTATATAGTAGCTGAACTATGGCTCACAGTAAAAAAAAAAAAAAAAAAAAAAAACAAAACCCACAAAAAAATCATAAAACCCCCAACAAAAACCAACAACAAAAAAAAACAAAAAACCCACCCAACCAACAAAACCAGGTAATTAAGTGAAGGCCTAGTCTTTCAAATGGTAGAATAGCCTCCAGAAGTTGTAACAAAAACTTACTAGTGACTTCAGTGACCCCTTCCCACAACACTTCCAAGGGGAATGGGCTGCTGGAAGTTGTCAGGAACTAGTGGTAGGGATGCTTAAAGAGTTACCACCAAAAACATCAGAAAGCAAATTATTTTAACACAGATTTGTAAAAGGGTACAACTTAACAGAATTTGATGGCAAGGTTCGCTCTATTACTCACTTAACATGAAAAGGTGTACAAACAGAAACCAAGTTACGGTTGGCATGATTTGCTCGTGGATCAAACTGGGCTAATGTGGCTTATATGTATATTGAGGAGATATAGTAGGGGACACCTTCCCTTTGAGTCATGAGGTTCAGAGTGGACCCCCTTGCTTTTTAAGCTGCTTCTCGGAGAGGAGTCTAGGTGCAGCTGAATCCACTCCTTGTCCCAGACTTGGTCAATGGTTTATGACTAAACGGATGAGGAGTCGGGGATTCTGATGTAGTGCTTGGTGTAACTTTAAAATGACAGCAATCAAATTCACTAACACTATTGAGATAAATCACAATATCAAATCATATATATAACTTAGTAAGTTTTAGGTTAATTACATTACTAAGATTAATGATGTTCAGACAAATCAGAGTATTAAATCATAGCAACATACTAAGATCAGATTAAAGAGAGATAGAGGAAAGATAAACATGTACAAAGGTACCTTTAAATGCCAAACCCTCAGCCCCTTCACTCCCACCCCCCACCCCAATTCAACTGAATATTCATGTGGAATACTTTGCATTGCTGAACAGGTGATCAGCCAAGCCTCTGAGTTGATCGTGAACTTGAGGGTTCACAGGCTCGCAGAGGGGTCCCACTCAGAGGGAGATGCTGGTCGCAGCCTGCTGCAGTCCAGGACTGCTCAAAGGGTCTCACTTGGGACCACTGTTTATAGGCCTGGGAAATGATTGACTTTAGGCATCAGTAAATTTCCATCCTTGCCACAAATAATTTGTGGTAATTGCTAGAATTCTTGACATCCCAGTGATGCTGGTACTGATCCACCTGAATCATAGCGAGGTAAGACATGCTCCAAGACTGTCTGGGGATGGTGAGTTACTCCCATCTAAGCAAGAGTGCTTGGTACAGTCAAGGGGCCCTTAACTGACAAACTCTCTCTGCCAAGGCTTATCAAGCAAGGGGTAGGGCAGGGGCAGGGGGAATGCACCACCACATAAGTACACAGCAGCTCCATATGAAAGTTCAAGAAAAAAGCACAAGAAAGGCATGGACCTGTTAGAATGGGTCCCAAGGAGGGCCATGAATATGATCAGCAGAATGGAACATCTCTCCTATGAGGACAGGCTGAGACACTTGGAGTTGTTCAGCCTGGAAAAAGAGAAGGCTCTGGGGACACCTTATTGCAGCCTTCCAGGACTTAAAGGGGACTTAGAAGAAAGGTGGAGAGAGACTTTTTACCAGTCTCTAGTGGCCTTTAGTGATAGGAAAAGGGGTAATGGTTTTAAACTAAAAGAAGGTAGATTTATACTAGACATAAGGAAGAAATTTTTCATACTGAGGGTGGTGAAACACTGACACAGTTGCCCAGAGAGGTGATAGATGCCCCATCCCTGGAAACATTCCATGTCAGGTTGGACGGGGTTTTTAGAAACCTGGTCTAGTGGAAGGTGTCCCTGCCCATGGCTGGGGGGGTTGGACTACATGACCTTTAAAGGTCCCTTCCAACCCAAACCATTCTGTGATTCTATGATACTCTGGAATGGTATGTTTACTTTCAGAGTAGCCGATAAATGGCTGTTCAAGCCTAGTTGCATTTATCAATCTACACTGAAAGTAAAATGGAAGTAAGACCAAATTACAGCAAGCTAGTTGTATGTCAGTGTAAGTTTCTGGCAAGGCCAGCCTGTAATTACTGTAGACTAATCACTCCCTGTGAACAAACTGGGAGTTGACTGCTTTAGCAGTGGTAATGAGATGCCCTGGAGGCAAGTATTTTTATCCAGAAGGAGGCAGGTTTTATGATTCAAAGTATGCTCTCCTAATGCCTAATAGATTATGCAATATGGGGATTTCTGGAGGAGACTTTTGCCATTATTTGAGAAAGTTTAGGGACCTAAACATGTAAACATACATGACTTTTGTTTGACACAGAATCAGTAAAGCAAGTGAGCTTAAAGTAAACTAAAGTTGATGTAGTGTGAATAGCTTTCTCTTGTGATGAAGTTTTGATTTGTTTGATTTGAAGTTGGATTTGATTCAGAGATCTTGTTATTGAAGTACAGGATTAGCAGACACTGGGTTGGCTTTGTCCTGTTGCAGAATTTGGGAGGGCGGTGGCACAGGGCAGGAAGGTTTCAGGCTCTCTTCATGGCACATCACCCGCTGCAATGTATGCAGGGGAGCACTATGAGACTTAGTTCATGCATTAGTATAAAGCCTGTTGAGAGGCTGTCTTGGCTAGCATCTCTAAATAAAACAAATTATTCCATGAATGGCAGAACTAATGAAGCCTGGTTTTCTTTCAACTAATTTACTCTGTTCACATCTAATCTAATGTCTTCCTTATCCTTTCCCACTGTCACTTCAGAGCTTTCTCCTTCTGTCTGTTCCAGCCCTTTCAGTGATTGCTTGAAGCTACTCCAATGCTATGCATGGTTATGAATCTTCCATCTTCTGCTCATGTTCCACCAGCTGTGGTTGACCCTGGAGCTGACTCGTGCATGAGCTGAGAAGAAAATGTAGCTATTAAGCAACTCTCTTCATTTTCTTTAGCAAGAATGACATACTGGGCCTCTCATGTTTATTCAACTTGCAGGAACACCATGGTTTTGGCATGTCAGCCAAACTTGATTTTCATCAGCTGAAGAGCTGAAAAATTAGGGGAGATGGGATTGCTGATCAGCACAGCTGAATAAACCATGCTTCCCCAGAACTGGGACTGGAATAGGGACTGTCTAGGAAAGCCAGGACTGAATCTATTTAAGTAAGTAAATGGATCCATCCAACCTGGCCTTGAACACTTCCAGAGACGGGACATCCATAGCTTCTCTGGGCAACTTGTTCCAGTATCTCACTACCCTCACAGTAAAGAATTTCTTCCTAATACCTAATCTAAATCTACCCTCTGTTAGTTTAAAACCGTTATCCCGCATCCTATCACTACACTCCCTGATAAAGAGTCCAGTCTCATCTTTCCTGTAGGCCCCCTTCTAAGTACTTGGAAGGCTGCTGTAAGAGCTCCCTGGAGCCTTCTCTTCCCCAGGCCAAACAACCCCAACTCTCTCAGCCTGTCCTCTTAGGGGAGGTGCTCCAGGCCCCTGATCATCTTCATGGACCTGCTCGAGAGGGCAATGTCTTTCTAATGCTAGGGGCTCCAGAGCTGGATGCAGTACTCCAGGTGGGGTCTCACCAGAGTAGAGGGGCACAATCACCTCCCTCGACCTGCTGGCCATGCTTCTTTTGATGCAGCCCAGGAAATGGTTGGTTTTCTGCACTGCAAGCGCACATTGCCGGTTCATACTCAGGTTTTCATCCACCAATATTCCCAGGTCCTTCTCTGCAGGGCTGCTCTCCATCCACTCATCGTTCAGCTTGTGTCTGTGTTTGGGGTTGCCCCAATCCAGTTGCAGATCACTGTGAATGAACCAGGACACAGGTAAAAAGACAATTTCATGTGTGTGCTGAGAGACAATGTGAGCTAGAAATGGGTTGATTCACTCCTGTATCGCTGTACACTGAGAGTCTTTTGCTTTTACAACTAGCTTGAGTTTTTTCTTAGTACTGATTGTTCTAACTAGCTGATGCAGTATATACATGTTTTTAAAAGTTTGTGTGGAAGATGGCATTAATGGTTATGAGTGGGAAAAAAGCTTGCATTTTGGGAAGTGTAGAAAAATGTGTGCTTCAGCTGGGACTTCTGGAACACCGGAAGTCCATGTGCTGACCACTTTGCAAATCTATGAAATACTTTGGCAAAACGTATTAAGCCCAGATAGTTAGGGAACTGCAGCACATGGTGTACAAAAAGAGTAGACCAGAGTAGCTGGCTCTGTTCAGCCCAGGGAATAGAAGGCTGAGTGTGCCTTCAGTTAAAGAGACGATGGTGACAGATTGTAGCAAGCCCAGTTGTCTACCTTCGGTTTGTTCACAAGCCTAAATTACAGAAGAGGCTCTAAACACACGAGTGGGCAGATGTAAAACTCTTCCAGCCGAGGTGGGACATATCCCCGTTCTTGACAACGTTTTTTGCCTGATTAAACTTTTGTTTGACATATGAAACATCATATAACGGTCTTTCACTCTGTTCTGTTCGCTTCTCGTCACAACAGATGCTGTGAAGTGTAAGGCTTTAAAAAAATGTACTGGGTGCTCATATGGTATGTGTCTATGTATGCCTTCTCGCGCTGGTCCTTCAAATGTTGCTGGCAGAATAACACAGCTCAGCAGTGTATAATTACCTTCCTACTGAGCTTTTAATAATTATTTATTTATTATGTCTCTTTGTTTTCAAAATATGTGTTTTCTTCCCCTTCATTCTGGCTTTCCTTCAGTATTTTCTCTTGCACACTTCGTAGTATATTGCAGTGTACCACTTTTCTGTGTTACTGCTGATTTGTGTACTTTTGCTTTTAGATTTCTTTTTGTTTCTGTTTGGCCTTAAACCTTTTAGTTTTTCTGGTTCTGGTGGGTTTTTTGTATTGTTTTATCGTTTTTCTCCAGAAGGAGAACATGCATGGGAGAAGCATAATAACCACTTGTTGTTAGCGCAGTGGACTAAAATGCATGAAAGAATGGTCCAGGGTTATTAAGTCCTGGAGCTTTCCAGCTTGCCTGATGAAGATAGATATAACACAAAACCCCCATAATTTAAAAGCTTTTTGTATTGTAACCCATGTTGACAGCTGCCATTTGCACGAAGTTCCCTTTCAAACCTCTTTCAGGTTTCTGACAGTGATAATGTGCATCTTGCTTGATGTGCTCACCCAGTTGCCTCCGGACAGCTGTGAGGCTGGTAGTAAGATAGTGTGTGCTGAGGTACTGCACCACTTAAGCCTCTGATATCGGATCTCCCTCCTCAAGGAGCACAGTACACAGGCTTGCCCTCTGCTGCTCCTATTCCTAGCCCTGAATTACTAAGTGTTCTTCGTTTGTCTGAAAAATTGCATTCTTTTTTCTCCCATGGTAGGTTTATTGATAGCTGCCGTACATGGTGTGGTACGTTGTGTGTGTTTACTGGAAAAAAGCTAGTTTACTTCTCCTTGTTTAGTCAATGTCACTGATCCCTGAGTCTTTACCCTGCCATCTCATTTGCCAGAGCAGCATTTCTAGAAGTTAAGACATTGGATTACAGAAGCAAAAGAAGTAGAAAAATCATTCATTTAAGACCTTATTAGGATCCAGATAATAATTGTCAGCTTTTTTTCTTCTAGGGACAGGGCAACTTCAAGAAACTATGGATGATGAGTGGGATGGAAACTGTAGGTCACTGGAAAATTTACTTAAGAAATGACATGTTAGAGAAAGTATATTTTCGCTGAGTTATGTACTTCAGATACATGTATATTGTTAATCAAAAGGGACATCTAGTTCTTTATATGATTTTGTTTTTAACTGCTAGAAGTTTTCTAAAGGTTGTTTTTTTTCTTTCAGCTGATGGAGTCTGGGTGTTCAAGTGCTTCCTTAACAGAGACACTGAATACTGTCGTGTGGGAAGACAGTCTGTGTTAATTACATTGGGATACAGCAGTGCCTTCCTCCAGTTCAAGTCACAAGCCGGTAAGTACATCTTGCATTTGTGAGTATCTTCTTCTTCCTGCCCTGCTACTGTATTGGCAAAGTTTGCTTTAAAATATATTGTCTTCTACCTCTGTTTCAGTCTGGCTATTTGAATATCACATTTTTTATGATCATAGAATCATAGAATAGTTTGGGTTGGAAGGAACCTTTAAAGGTCATCTAGTCCAACCCCCCTGCAATAACCAGGGACATCTTCTACTAGATCAGGTTGCTCAGAGCCCCGTCCAACCTGACCTTGAAGGTTTCCAGGGATGAGGCATCTACCACCTCTCTGGGCAACTTGTGCCAGTGTTTCACTACTTTCTCATCATAAAAAATTTCTTCCTTATGTCTAGTCTGAATCTACCCTCTTTTAGTTCAAAACCATTACCCCTTGTCCTATCACTACAGGCCCTGCTAAAAAGTCTGTCCCTGTTTGAAGTCTGTCCTGATTTGTGCAACTTCATTTACCTCTAACCCACTCCAGCTGCCTTTTGTGGAGTTATGGACCATTTGCTTAGTGGACATAACACTTTTGCAAAACAACTGCAGATTAACGCCTGCAGTTTTTCTGCGGATTAATTTTCTGAAGAAAGCCAATGCAGATAACACATTTATATGACTTAACTTCATAAACTCTTATAACTGGTAAATGTAATGCTTTGTGTGGGCAGTCTGCCACTTGTTGCTCTCCATTCAGAAATTGTCTTGCAGATCTGTTTGTCTGTTAACTGAGGTAGTTAAACATACACCTGCAGTTCTTAGGACAGATATTTTGTGTGTAGTGATGTTGAAAAGGAAAATCACACTGTTGTAGAAGCATGACTGTATTTTAGTAGAATGTCGAGATCTGTATTTTTATACTTCCACCTGACTCCTGTTTTTGTATTTACAACAGCTGAGACTTTTTAATATATGCTATCCTCATGTCCTCATACTGGCCTTTGGAAAAGCATTCTTAGTTTTTATGCAAGGGAATTCAGAAGGTTGCCTATTGTGAGTAGTGTGCAGCATGGCCACAAGTAACTTTCAAATTGTGTAACTATAGATAAGATACAGCTTTCTCTTCAGCAATAACCAGGTGTTCTTATATAGCTGCCTACATCAGTAGGCCTGGTGATTTCCAGGAGGCCATTATAGTTATTTCCATTTTATATTGTGTGGAACTGAGGCACAGAGAATTAAGTTTGATTTTTTGGAAGCTTATTTAAAGACAGATACATGTTTCAAAGCATCAAGGACTCAGAATTTGGATGTAGATAGGTTTGTTTTTCCAATGAGTTGGTAGTCCTGTGTTATGTCGACACAATACATGAACTCTTGACCCCCACTCTACTAGAAAATACAGTTTTTAGTCTATCCTGATATTTTTTTTTAGTTGGGTGCCAAATCTTGGTGGCCTTTGAAGTTGCAGGTTGCAGCCTTTCATCTGTATCCATCAAGAAGAACCTTTCACATTTTTCAACCTCTTACCTTACTAAAACAATATGAATGTAACCTAAGAATGACTACAAGTGTCTGTTGTGTTAATATCCATGTACCTGAGTGTTACAATTCAGTATTATGCTTCCATTAAGTTATTTCTCTGGAGACTGCAATATAATATTTTCTCCTACATAGACCCACATTGTAACTGAAGCAATGCCTGAGGTGAGGTTGTTTAGTGATGTGTTAGCTCACTGCTGAGATAATCAATAACTAAAAAGTAAGGAGTCAGGCAAGCTTTTCAGTACTGTTTGATCTGCAATCTCTACCATGTCTTGCGTATCTAGGAAGGTTCTGATTCCAAAAGGCACTGATAGTTTGTAATCCCAAGGCAAAAGAAGTTTCTCATAGTGCTTTTCACCACCTTTACAAACAAATATTTGAAAAAAATCCAGGTAATTTCTGTACAGCTTGGTATTTTTTCTGAGAAGAGTGACTTGAAGATTAACTGGTAAATTCAGTCCTCTCTTTAGCTATATTCCTTGGTGATTTGTGTGTAGTTTATTTATATAGCTATGTATTGTGAAATAGATAAGAAGAGTATAGATAAGTAGCTTGATTTATTAGTTCTGACTGCTTGTTAACATAACAAAATTGAGTGTTTTCTGTTTCTTTTTCTATCTTTGAAACTCAGGGTAAAATTGAAATGGCCTGCTAGTCCATGCAACAACTCATTGATAAAATGCCAGGAATATAATGGATTGGTCAAAATAAGTCTGTTCAGATTAGATGACAAACCTGTTGATATCAAGCAGAATGTGTTGGATGGTGTGTTAAGCTGAAAGTTACTTGTAGGAAATTATTTCCCCATGCCATAGGAATAGCTTACTGGTACCTTCTTCTACATGTTGAATATATCAAATAGCAGCTGGTCTTGAGAAAGTTACATCTTTTTACAAAGAAGTCAAGGCTATAGAGCAGAAGATAACCTTTTGTTGTTTGCTACAAGTGTAGGTGTTACTCTCAGTTTTACGTATTTGCAGATGGGTATGTGTATATAACAAAAATAATGCTGCTGTTAAAAAAAAATGAACTGAAAAATCCTTTTTCATATGTTAAGTGTTAGTTATGAAAACACACTGTAAAAGTCTTAGGTTTAAGTGCTCTGTCTTTTAGAACGATAGAGGAAGATGAGTGAGGAGTTGGGGGAGAGGGAAATTCGTGCCCTGCTTGTGCCCACACAGAGAATTGCTGTTCTGGTTCCAGCATCTAGACAGTCTTAAATCATGGACTGTATCTTTCATTTCCTGCTGAACATATGTTAAACATCTGAGTAGGATCAAGCAGGCAATAAAAATGAACGTTAGTAGCTTACAGGCTTTTCTTTCAAAAACAAAGATCATTTATCTGTAACAGACCAACCAACCAGTCTGTAACTCATCTGTGGAAGGCTTGGTATGTAGCTCTCTATTCCTTGGTGGCCTGCTTAATTTAGCACTTGATTAGTTCATGAGCATAGGATGAATTGTTCTTTGGGGATTGTGGCAGAATGCAGGTTCCGTTCTTCTCTTTCAAGCCTCATAACCCTGGTCTTCAGCCACTTTCACAGTGCCTCCAAGCATTGGACATTCCAATAGTTGGTGTCTGTAGATGTTGTTTTACTAGCACAACTCACCTTGAAAGTTGTCTGTCAGCTCTAACAATTGTGCCACTTACATAGAAGCACAATATAGGTGGAAAAAGTTCTATTTACTGTTTTCAGTTATTTATAGCATATAGAGCTTGTGGATGTCCACATACAGAACTGAGTTAGAGACATAGGAGTGTGTGTGTCTATAGGTACATACATGTATGTGAAATATATTGAAGGCATACATTGAATTTTATGTGTGTAACCACTCATGCTGTTATTGTGGTACAATTCAAGCAAAGGAATATGGTATGTTTTATGGTGATTCTTTTTTTTCCCCCAAATTATTATTCCATGTAACGGCATATGGATCTAATGACCTATGATGCCATTAGCAAGTCACACAGTCCAGAAGGAACAAGTTTGTAGAACAGAACAATTCATGCTGGGCCCCTGGTATGCAAACTATATTCATTTGGGAAGGAGGAAAGAATGGAGGGTATGTTTACTTTGAACTGATCTAGTCTGGTCACATAGATTGAATGACCACTGACTGTTGAAATTTATTCCTGGAGTGCATATTTTGGGTTAATGTCACCCAGATGGATTCCAGTTAGTGTGTACTGAGACCACTCAGTCATGCAAACCAAAGCACTGTAAGTGAGGACAACTAATCGATATGCCTCAAGACCCACAGGTGGCAAGGAAGCTGTTCAGCAGTTTAGGAATTTGTGTCAAATAATATATTTTATGAAGTAAAGGACCAAATTACTCTGTGGTTGTTTGCTAGTTGCTGTTTAAAGTACTGATTCTGTTTTTCAAAAAAGCAAAAAGTAAGAGTTTGGTTACCTGAATCATTTTTTATTTGAGTTAATTTAGAAACTAGTTAAATTCACAAATGTCTTTAATCTTGCAGTTTGAAAGTCTCGCAGAGTTTTATTGCATAAACAACGAGGTGTGACTTGTTGAGAGGAGAACTTATTCAATGCATAGACTGTAACTGCACCTCTGCAATTCACAATGATTATGAAGACCAGCATTTGCTAGTCTCAAAAGAGCAGTAGGAGGTTCTGCTAGTGGAATGACTTTAAAAAAAAAAAAAAAAACAAAAAACACAACAGAAAGGTTTTTACTTTTAAGCCATACTATGTGCACAATTGTAATCCCTAACTTCTCACCTCTATGGCAGAAACTTTGATTCTGTGTCATACTCCAGTTTCTGAATTACTCCACTGTCAAAGTGCTCTAAGCTTTGTAGATACTTTCCCTCAGTTAATTTACACGGCTGTCCCAAACCCTGGGTGGGCTTTGGGAGTATGCAGCAATCAGTTGACCTGTTCAGCTTCAGTGGAATTCAATGTCTGATAATAATTCCTACAACCTTTATATAAATTTGACTACAACCTAAAAACCCATTTCTCTCTGTCTAGTACAACTCTAATGGCTGTTCTAAAGAAAGTGAAACATTTCTGTTTAGATACTCTATAATGCCATTTTACAAATCATGACTACTCTTTTGTAATGTTTTTAGTGTGAGATTGACACAGTGGGGGAAGTTTTCACATATGCTAGTTCATGTTGCTTTGGGGTGTGGTTGCAGCATGGAATTAAAGGTACACCTTTAATGTTCTTGGTGAGAACTGACTGCTTTATTAATTTGCCTTCATTTTTGTTTTATATTAATGTGGATCACTTACTAGTGGGTGGAATGTTCGATTAGAAGAAAATCGATTTTAGTTAGAATGTTCAGCTTGGAGGTGGCACAGTGTTTTGCTTTCTGCTTACCAAAGAAAGCATATATTACTGGTGCTAAAAATAGAAGAGGTTTTTGCTTTGGGAAAAGTATGACTTAGGAAAATTTAATGAAATCTGGAACATGTGTCATTCTACATCAGGAACTTGGTGCCATAAGGCCATCAGTCATGTTTCCTGTAAAAATGCACAATTGATTGAGTCCCCTGTGTTCTGATGAAGGGCTTTCTGACTGAATTTCTAAGCATCTAGTTCTCCTGTACTGCAATTTGAAATAATTCACCCACTAGTGTGTTTGGGACAAAAATCATACCTGTTGCAGAAATCCAGACTCAAAAAAAGTTTGAAAGAAGGATGTGGAAATTTGCTTTATGAAGTAAGCATTGTGGTAAGTGACCTCGTCTGCAAGTTGTAGTTTAATATTCAGTAATGTTCACAACAAAATGATCTAGTGCCGATTTGAAATATTAGTAAATGAGTTGTTGAAATGAACAGAATCCCATTAGTCTAATCGGCTGTATTTATGGCAATGAAAAGCTGTATAGCATAAAGAGAAAAATATTTTGGATAAATATTGTTAAATTGCTGTAAACTCAAGGATTTCTGCAAGCTTTTTCTTCTGAGTCTGTCTGTGCGGTGAATGCTGTTGGAATTTTACTAGGGTACTTGTAACACGTGTCACCATTAATTTCTGAAGTCTAATATTCACAACTGAATAGAAGCAAAAATATCTTCCTCATTTGGAAATAATACTGGAAATAACCTCAGACATCTTATATAGTAATCTGGCCTTGATAAGCTTACTATTTTTACTGCACGTTTCAATTTTTGAAAAGCAGGCATTTTTTTTTCCTGGTGTTTTGTGATTCTGTGGTTCCAAATGGAAGACTGTGTGCCACTTGTTAATTAGGAGACAGCCTGACCTGTCTGATCATTTGACATAGTCCTGGGGTAAGTTATGGACTTACTTCCATTAATTTTTTTTTTTTTTTCAGATGTGGTCAAAGTTATGCCTGTAGACATCTCATCAGTTATAGGCCAAGTTTACTTACTTGGTGCTGCATTTTAATAGTAGCCTGCGGCAGATGATGCACCGTGGCTGTTACCCTAATCTCCTTAGATCAGAAAATTTAACAGCTATTAGCGCTGTTAGTAAAATACTTAACAATTTATTGCAAGTAGCATTGTTTTGGAATGCTGCTGCATGGAGTTCGTGGGGTTTTATTCCCCACTGAGTTTTCTTTCCCTTATTCTGTGTATGTTGGGGTTTTTTCCCCTTTCTCCCCCAACAACCATCCAGGCTTATTGCTGGAGCCTTTTTTCAGTTCCTTCTCCACCCTCTTCCCCTTTGGAGTAGTGAGAGGCTCCATCTGTTTTGAGCAGATGGATGAGGTGCGCTATGTTAATAGCTTGTATTTGTGTATCTGTCCTCTGCTGTGAGGATAAGCATTTTTTAAAGAGAAATCAGTACAGCAGTTCTGCTTGTACAGAGTGCATCCATTTGAGTGACAGTTTGCCAGTAATAGGGTATGAACGTGCCTGCAGGAAGTGCTACAGAGGCCAGGGGCTTCTGCTCTCCTTTTTGGGAAGGGAGTAGTGTGAACGTGACGCCAGAAGCTGGGCTCTTTGGGAGGATGTTCTTGTTATCTTTGATCACAGGAGTATGTTTTAGCTGGCCTTTATTCAGTGTCTACACAGTTCAGTTTTTAGGTTATCTGTGCAGTGATAGCTGCAGAATATCTCTGACAAGTTATCAAACTGTGTAATTGATTAGCATGGGTTTAATGTCCAACAGCAAATGTTAGTTAGCTGAGATGCAAAGCTTGTCAAAACTTGACAGCCAAATGCCTCAATTTTTCAGCAAGATACAGCTTTCTGTCAAGGCAAAAGTTTGCAGATGAATTTCTGTTTTCAGATTTTGATTAGAAAAATAAAGGGGGGGGTGGAATGAGAAATAAATAAAAATCCTAACAAGTTTGGCTTTCAAAGAAAATGTCTAAGAGTTACATTTTTTATGTTCTTTGAAATTATTTGCAAGGGGATCTTTTTTATTTCCTCAGTAAGATCCTTGTGAAAGCAAACACTTCATCCCATGAGAGTGGGAGTTTTCCTTTCCTTCTCAAGGGCTAAGAAAAAAGGAGAAACTGACACTTTTCTTCTGAAAGCTAATAACTCATTCTGTAAGATGAGTTTTGCTCCAAAGAATTGTTTGTTATAGGGTGCACTAGAGTCTGAACTAGGCATTTTTTGCTGCTTCCTGGTAGCTGCTTGCATGAATGTTTTTATCACATGATGTACAATAATGTGTGGAAGCGTACTCCTTACTGGAAGGAGACTTAGTTGTTGTGAAGTAAAAGCTTCTTAGAGTTTTTTTCTAAGAGCTTTTTCAGTTACTGAAAAATGCCTAATGAATTTTAAATAATTTTCCAAGTTTCTTTTTGAATTTTAAAACAGACAGTTTTGGCTTGCTGGATTTTTTTTTTTTTTTTGTGTTATGGACCATAGAACACAAGCTTCAATTCACATCAAAGAGTTTAAGGAGGACTTTTGATCCAGTTAAAATATAGGTGTTGTAAAAACAGGTTTCTTTTCGGCTGGTGAAATGCATAGATTTAAGTGCTGTGTTGTGCTTCCTGCAGTGACTGCCGGTCTGTAGGTGCACCCAGCAGTTGGGCAAGTTTTACAGCCTATTCCACTGTGCTGGAAATAAACTAGTGTCCAGATTATCTAATACAAACTAGATTAGTCTGCATATTCATAGTGGTCTTCAGTCCAGTATTTCCCATTATTTTCAGAACAACATCTGGATAAGGCCTCTTGAAAGAGACATTTGTAGCTTCTGGGGGAGTTTAGAGTTGGGCAGGGGTTTGAGATACTGAAAGGTGTAGATGAAAAGGCAATAAATGTGTCTACATAATTCTGTCCTGAAGAACATTGGGTCATTCTTGTTGGAGTAGTTATTGGGGGTCTTACAATGCATGGCAAAGAGTAAATGCACTGCAAGAGTTACACTTTAAAGCCTTGGTTCATTAATTTGCCACTCTTGGAACATGGCTATAACACTCACAAAGCTTTGAGGGTTTCTTCAACATGCTAGTGGAAAACTTTAGATTGATTTAAGTGATTGGGATGGTGGGGGCACAAGGATTTGTTTTTCAATGAGAACTGTAAATTATTTCCCTGAAAACAGCCAAAACCATTCAAGAAGTGTCACAGCCATCTTCCCAATTTGCAGTTTTTCAGAGAATAAAGCAAAAGAAAGAATTTTGAGAGTGAAAGAAGATATCTGTGCATAGAATAATGAAGCACTTTTATGAAGAAGCTCTGGTGCCCTCCCTCCCAACAAGCATATAAATTTTGGATTTTACAGGATAGATTAACTTTTTGTTTAAATATGACCCCTAATAACCCAGAAAATTTTGTAAGCGAGCAGGACCTTTTCCTTTATAGATGAACAATCGGGCAAAAAGCCTGCATGATTTGTTCAAGGTAACAGAAGGAGTCTCTCAGGACTGGATAGAACACTCTTGAAGGGGTGGCATTTGAAACACTACACTTGGATTACTAGGCAACACCCTTCAGTAACAAAGCATTATACTTGAGTTTGCTTTTGAAAAGATGATAGAAGATCTGAACAGCCTACCTGATTGTTCACCGAGATGAGAAAATCAATTCCGTAGAGCATCAAAGGAAAAGATATATAGAATGCTACAACCTTGATGAAGAATATAGGGCTGAGGATTAACAAAAAATATTTTTTGGCTGCTTTTGAAAAGTATTTTACTGACTTTCAGTTCTGTATGGTTGAGTCCCAGTTGCAAAATAAAGAGTTCCAATGTATGTGACCCACCAGTATTCCAACTGGTTGTTAAGCTAAACTGTTCCTGGTGTAGATCCTTTTCTGGTCCCCTTACTTTATGAAAACCAGACTTTCTTCTTTATTTAAAACCAAAATCAGTTCTAGCTATATTTCTACATATGACAGATTAAGTTCCCAGATTATTAGGAATATCAAAATTAAAATTAATTTTAAGGACCTTGATCAATATGCAGATAAAGCCATATTTCATATCCCAAGCAGAATCACAGAATCACAGAATCATTAAGGTTGGAAAAGACCTTTAAGATCATCAAGCCCAACCATCAACCCAATACCACCACGCCCACTAAAACCATGTCCCAAAGTGCCATGTCTACACATTTTTTGAACACCTCCAGTGATGGTGACTCCACCATTTTCCTGGGCAGCTTGTTCCAATGCTTGACCACTCTTTCAGTAAATAATTTTTTCCTAATAGCCAATCTATACCTCCCTTGGCACAACTTGAGGCTTAATATACTTACTTAACAAAATGTATTCACTGAGAGATGTTTCATAAACATGGTTGTCTAATAACAGTTTCAAATGCATTCATACCACAAAAAAAGGAAGAAAATAGTGTGTTACTTTTAAAAGATCAAACAATACCATCATCAGTTTAATTAGATACAAATTATAATAATTTCTCCCAAGACGTGCAACATCTAAAACTCCTGAGCTCTGAAAAAATTTGGTCTATCCCAAGCAGGATGAAGTATTGGCTAATAAGAGAAGTTCCTTTACAGAAAATATAGGAAGAAAACAGTTTACTGTATTTGCATGCAGAAACAAATGGAGAGAAGACAGGCTATTGTAAATTGTTGTTGGATATAGAAAATAGACTCGCTGGATATAGAAAACGGACTTGAGAAATTCTTTTCTTCTGGGACAGCCTGGAAAAGGAAGAAACATGGTGTTCCTTGTCTGTGTTCAAGGAAGACAAACCTGCTTCTCTTCTCTATAGTAGTGGGGCCCTCTATTTGGGAGCATTTCTTAAATTCAGAAGTAAGACATGTTGAAGCTGTATTTCTTGTGTCTGTGTCATGTGCAGAGTGTTCACAATAATTCCATTTTTGTATATTAGGTGCTAAAGATTTGTTATTTGGCACTTTGCCTTGTCACATAAATGAATGTGTATCAGAATTCTCAGGCAATATGTGAAACTGGTAGTACCTGTTATGAATAATTCCGAGGCAGTTTGCATTCTCTAAGAGATTTCCCTTTTAGAATCCTTTGACTGTTTGCATTCAAAAGAAAAACAAAATCCCAGACTCACATCTGCAACAGTTGTTACTTCCTCACAACTTGATCTTTAGCTTGTAGCTACTTAGCTATAATTTCCCTCAAATAATAAATAGAAGCAACTAAAAGATTTGTGGTGAATGTTTTATTTATAAATGTTGAAGATAAACATCCACCAAACAGATGAGAAGAAGAAAAGAGAAGGAAATTCGTGCTGTAAGGGGACTTTCTGCAGTATATTTATTCAGTCAGTGCAGGATCAGACAAGGCTATGAGGATTTCTCAAAGGTGGAATCATTAAGTTTTCATGGATAAGTTGTAAATCGGTGCTCTTGGCTGCTGTTGCTTTTTTCCACTAGAGTGCATTTTTCACTTCCCATCCAACAACAGCAACTAAATGTGTATTTCTGTTTTTCTCCTCAGATGTGTTTTTCTCTGTGTAGAATGTGGAATTAGGATTTAAAGTTCATGAAAACACTCTTAGATGTGTTAGATCTAATGCTGTTCCTGTTGTTATTGCTGCATCTTTACTGCCATCTAACAGAAGATTTTAATTCTGTATTTTTCTGAGGTTGATGAATGGAATGAGACACTTTTTCTCCTCTATAGTCTGCCAGAGCCTCTTGTGATCTTGCCAGGTACTCTGTTAGGAAAACTTTAAGGGCATCTGAGGTCCATTATGAAAGACTGTGGAGGAACTCCGTCAACCTCTTGTTCTTTCTTCCTATTTTGATGTACCCTTCAACTCAGTAAGTACTAGTTTTGTAATTTGCCAGCACTCTGGAGAGCTCCAGCAGCAAATGTCTTATTTGTGTATAAAAAAGTACTGTATCACAAGGAAATTATACTACTTTCCTTTTTTTAATAGAATAAGAGAATGATTCAATTGGAAAAGAGCTCTTATGGTCATCTGGTCAAGCCTCCTTTGCAAAGCAGGTTCAGACCCAGGTTGCTCAGAACTTCGTACAGTTATGTTTCGAAACTTCCAGAGATAAAAATTTGTATGGCATAACCTCTCTAGGCAAGCTTTTTCAGTTTGTCTTACAGTGTTTTGGTTTTGACATCTATTCTCATTCCTGGACTCCAAAGACACCAAAGATGATGCTCTGAGCTACCAACAAGTCTCTGCAGAGGTATGAAAATAATGTGCGAAGAGTGACTAGAAAAAAAAGGAGTGAAGCACGTTACTAAATCTGTAGCATCATCTTTTACCTTCACATAGGAAAAAAAAGAAAACAAACTGGGAGAAGTTTTAAGACAATGGGCAATTGCCTGGAAAAAAATCTCCACTGTCCAGTGTCAGGCTCTTTTCTCGTGTTGTCTCTTCATGCAGAGAAAGAACAGAAAGACTGAGCTGTATTAAGTTGACTTCTGCATCTTCCAGCAGAAATTTGGCATTGTCTGTAATTTGGGCCACTTCATTTTCATGATCCAGTCACTTACTGTTGCATTCTGACTGTCAACCCAGAGTGGGAGTGAAAAGGGCATGTTGATGGCATTTGTACATTTTCATGGTAATTTGCAGTTAATTCTGAAACCGTTTAATTATTTTGAGACCCCCATATCACCCCAAATTCAGACGTTGAATGTGGCATCTTCTTCCTACTGGAGCTGACAGGCCAGAAGTAACAAAGTGGGACTTTCTCCCACCTGGAAATTGCATGGGAGTATTCTGCAGAGTGGCAACAGATCAGCTTTCTAGCAGATTACCTCATTTGAATAAGCTGGTGAGTTGTGTTTTTACAATTTTTGCCACCCTTACAGTCTTCTACTAGAGTAAGTAGGTTAAACTGATCTGTTCATTCACAGCAAACTAATTCTGTGATGCCTCTTAGAGCTATTGTTCCAGACTTTCAACAAAATTATTTCATTGCACACATTAGACTGCTCATAATTTCAATTGAGAAAAATGGCTTGAATTGTGGATGCTTACAGGTGGACTTTGTTATGTGAGGTAGTCCAGGGGTGCAAGGGGATGTGCCCTCAATTGATTTGGACTTCTCTAAGGAAGTATGTCTGTCTGTAACATTTTTGGTGTGAAATTCTTAATGGTGAAATAATATATGACCGCCCTAAAAATGGAGCTTTTTCCATCCAGTTTTACAGGATTAGTTCTTTCTAGTTGTATAAAAACTGGAAAGCCTGGGTAACAACAATAGCAATTTCTAACACTTTTGCTGGATTCTATGCTGTCTTTATTATACACTTTTTCCAGGAATTTAGAATTTTCTACTGAGGATCTCTCTCTCAAGACCGTACTCAAAAATACTTTTTTGGCCCATTAAACATAGCTTTGCAGCAACCATGCTTATGTTGGGTTGTGTGTAAACATGGGTCTTTGTTTTCCTTCGCAAACAGCCTGACATGGAGCTTGTGCTGATTTCCAAAGCTAAAGGGCAAGTCACTTGCTATCTTTTACATCTTACCGTTTGGATATGCCAGTGTTCTGCAGTGGAAAAGGATCAGCGCAACCAAATTGCTATTTTGAGGATTTCAAAATTTCCTGAAATGATGAGGAAAATTCTCCTTGATTACTGTATTAAGAAGTTTATTAACTATTTGTTTGTTATCATCAGACTCTTTTCTTTCAAAGGCTATTCAAAGTATTGAATTATTGAATTATCTTCAAATTATTAGAGCAATAATCACTTCCCAGTGCACAGTTATGTGTTTCAGGCAACTGCTATTTTTATTTGAAAATCTGTGAGCTGTTGTAGGAGTTTCCTGTCTCTCTGGTTTAGCAAATTATGGATGTGGTGTGGTCTGATTTCTCTATTTTCTCTTGTCTTTGTATGAACAGAAAATGCAAGACTTGCATCCTTGATTTTATTGTTGTCACCTATGCTTCCCCCTTGGGAATTTTTCCTTGCAGTGATTTTTCTAGATACTTTCTCCACTTACTGGCATGTGCCTTTCTTTTGGACATCTAGAAATTACTTTGCTTGGGGAGTTTGATCATAAAAATGGGGACAAAAGCCATTGTGTGAACTGGTGGTTTGGTTTTTTTGGTCCACATGATTTTTCCTGTTACTTACCTAATGTCAGAAATGATCTCGTCCAAGGGGCTATAAACCTGAGCTTTTTAGCTAGACTGCTTCTAAAGGAGATACGTGGTCCTCAGCCTGACTTGTTAGGCCAATTAAATTTGAGTGTGTTACTCCAGGTTGTAAACCTCCTCACGCAAATCCATGCATTTCACAATAACTCTGGGTGGTTCTCTGTGTGAAGCTTGGGTTAGTGTAAATTAACGCGAAATAGCAGGTTGAGGCTTATATTCAGCCCCTCCTCTGTTAGAGTTCACCATCAGAGATGTTTGCAGGAGTTAGCTAACCCGAGTGGAGAATCCTTGACAAAACTGTTGCATGCATCCAGGTGCTTCTCAAAAATCTTGTGATGCTGGCCAGATCTTTCTCTTGTCTGTTTAATGAAACTGTTTGCGGTTTATTTATGAACACCATAAGCCAAATGAAGCATTTCTCTCAAGTGTGACTGTGTTATCTTGTCATTGGATGTTTATCTTGATTTACCAACCTTGTGTTTTTTGCTACCTTTGTTTTTTCTGTTTTTCTTTTCCAGAATGCAACACATTTTCACATGCTTTGAAGAGATACCATAGCCGAAAGGAGAACTCTGTGTTCAGTCAGCGAACAGATGAAACATCCGCTGCTCAGTATTTTCAGGTATAGGAACTTCAGTGTGGTGTGGTTTAATCCCAGACAGCAACTAAGCACCACACAGCTGCTCACTCTCTCCCCACCTGGTGGGATGGGGGAGAGAATCAGAAGAGTAAAAGTGAGAAAACTCGTGGGTTGAAATAAAGACAGTTTAATAGGTAAAGCAAAAGCCATGAGCACAAGTGAAGCAAACCAGGGAATTCACTCACCACTTCCCATGGGCAGGCAGGTGTTCAGGCATCTCCAGGGAAGCAGGGCTCCATCATGCAGAGCAGTTACTTGAGAAGACAAACATCATCACCCTGAACGTCCTCCCCTTCCTTCTTCCTCCAGCTTTCTATGCTGAGCATGATGTCTTATGGCATGGACTATCCCTTTGGTCAGCTGGGGTCAGCTGTCCCAGCTGTGTCACCTCTCAACTTCTTGTGCATCCCCAGCCTACTCGCTGGTGGGGTGGTGTGAGCAGCAGAAAAGGCCTTGGCTCTGTCTAAGCACTGCTCAGCAGTAACGAAAACATCCCTGTGTTATCAACACTGTTTTCAGCAGAAATCCAAAACACAGCCTCATACTAGCTACTATGAAGAAAATTAACTCTATCCCAGCCAAAACCAGCACACAGTCCCAGCTTGTAAAATCTAAGTTACTGTTTTTTGCTTGACCTTAGTCACCAGGTCCTTTAGAAAGATAGCTTAGGTTTATTCAGAGGGTGGTCAGGACCTTGGTAATCTAAGTACCAAGTAATTTAAGGTGAGATTGATGGAAGATGTGCTTAATTTTTCTTTCTGTTTCTTCTCCTTTCCTTTTAGTTTTATAGCTGGCTGTCTCAACAACAGAATATGATGCAGGATTTTGTGAGGACGGCCACTTATCACAGAGCTATCCTACAGAACCACACAGATTTTCTAAACAAGGTATGTTCTCTTAAGAGTCTTAAATATTCCAGTATGCTGCTTAGGCTCTAAACTTCAACTTGCCTTGTAGAGCAACACTGGTCAGACTGGAGCCTTTTCTCACCTGGGACTTTGTGCATGAACATACCAATTCACATGTGCTTTATATTAACGTTACTGTCAAGTACATGGATTACAGTGCATGATGGCGATGGTACATCCTCTGGATGAATGGTGCCAAACATGGATCCAAACATGAGCTATGAATTCCTCTGCTGCCTTCTGTGGACAATCTGGGAACCTACATATACGGTTCTTGACATTTTGGGCTGTTATCATTCCTATTTGGCTTCTTAGAGCTCATATACAATATTAGCTTCCTTATCTTAACTCGTTGACTATGTATTTGGTATTGCGCTCTATAGTCTCTTGCAAATACCTGCAAAGTTATCCTAGTTTGTCTCTTTCATGGAGGTCTACACTGAATGTTTTTGCACCCAACAGTCGTTACAAACTGAGCAAGCACATAAGTGGCTGCTGTGACTCCGTTTGTACCTGGCAAAGATTGGAAACAATGCCAGAACTTACAACTTCAGATGCCAAACTCATCTCTAAAATATGTACATAGATCTTGGAAGACTTTAATGAATATAGCGATGATTATTACTTTATCTAGTCCTCTGCCCCTCACATTTTCCAAACAAAGTACTTCAGCAAAAGACAAAAGAAAACTTACAGTGAGGAGATGTAGGACAATCTGCCTCCCAGCCACAGGTTGTTTTCTAATATAAGTTTTTAGGCTCCTTGAAATGCAAAGCATAGGATTCGTACATTTTACCAATTTTTAAAATTTTTTTATTGCAATTAGTCACACTAACTAGAGACTTTCTGACCCTTCTCAGGACCAACCCCTATCCATGTTCTTCTCTGATTTCACCCTTAGTGCAGCAACAAATTCCATAGTATAATCACATATTATGTGGAAAAGCATCTCCTTTAAGATTTTTAATTTATCAGCTTTCTAATTCTGTCATTTTGCTCTAAGTTGTGAGACAAAAGAGGATTGAAGTTCTAATTTTCTTTGTATCGTTCCTCCATTGTGTCAATTTTTATGGTCTCTTCTTATGTCGTCTTGCTTCTGTTCAGTCACTGTTTTGAGTCACTGTTCAGTCCTCTCAGTCTTTTTCTATACGAAGAAATTGCATATGCCCTGTTACCATTCTTGCCATCTTTCTCAGTGTCACCATTAACTCTTCAGCATGTGTTTTGAGAAGGATTGGCAGGAGTTATGCATGGTAGTGTGGCCAATACCATACAATTGATTTATATTATAGAATTCTTTACTGTACTTCTCATAAATCTTTTTTCCTGAGACTACATCTGTCCATTGAGCATTGATCTTTATCAAACAGTTCATAATGGTGCCTAGGCTCTTTGTTGATGATCATTCATTTAGAACTTGGATGGTACATGAACAGTTCATATTTTCCACAAAGTTATATTAATCAGCACTGTGTTTAATTTATCTGTTCATTGTCCAGTGGCCTACCTTTGCTAGCTCGCTCTGTTCTTTAATCATGGGATGTTGTGATCTGCATATCTTGCTATGACACTGCTCATGTCTCTTAATGAATTAATAAAAACAAGCAAAAAATATTAGACTACATGTGACCTTCTGTAAGCAGATAGGCAGTTTGTAAGCAGCAGCCTAGCAGGAATGTTTTCTAGGTCTCCAAATGTCAGCTGAGACCATGTGAACTCTGTTCATGATGTTTGGGCATCACACTGAAAACAAAAATGATGGAGAAAATGAAGCTACAATTTTTTTTACTTTGTTGTAATTTTTTTGCCTTACCTCCTCTTCCCTTCCTTTCTCTCATCTTTATGTGTGTGCTTTCTTTTAAAAGGAGCCTCTGACTTCAACTCACACCAGCACAAATGGCTTTACTACATCACAGAAGAGAGTCTTTAATAACATATAAGCAAATAGCGAACAAAACATTTCCCTTTAAATGTGTAGCATATTTATGGCCAAAATGAGGAGAGTTGTAAGCATGAAATTTATCTGTACTGTTTTAAGATCATTATGTTTTAACTTTTAATTAAGTTTAGTAATAAATTCAAGTGCAGCTGATAACATATCTTTGCCATGCACCTTAGGCAGACTGTGCTTCTTTAAAAACTACACTTAATTATTTACTTTCATAGAAATTAATCAAACCTTTATAGAAATGAAACAAATAGGTTTCAGTGTCTGTAATTTCTTTCATGCCTGAGACAATCTTCCTGTCCTATTTAGTTCAATGAGTTTTGTAAACTAGTGTTGTGCACAGGGCTGCTCCAGTTTGCTATAGGCATGAGAATCAAACCCCAAAGCAAGTCGTATTGGATGATACCAGCTCGGTAAGTTGACCTACTGTATCATTAATGGATTAAATTTGGTACTGGAGTATGTAACTTGAATATATGGTGGAAGAAACAGCAGAAGGAGAATTTTATTTGCTATGGCTTCTTGCCAAAAACGATGCTTCCATGTTATAATGCAAAAGGCAGATTTATCTCTGTAGGTAACATATCCATTCCATTTTTGTGCCTGCAGTAAGGAATTCAGGTTTTGCATACTCTCTACCTCTGTATGAAGTCTTGCTGCTGTGCAGTAGTACAGCTTGCTTGCTTTTGCTCTTGATTTGTTTATTTTCCCAACTGTTGGAGGTGCCTTGGCTTCTCTTCAGCTTACCTAATAGTAAGACTATTACAGACTGGGTGTTGTTGGCCACCTAGAAAATGATCTTTCTTTTTTCCTGATTCTGTTGAGAAATGGCAATTTTCAGAATAAAGGTAGCTGAAAAAATTGAACTACCTACACTGTGGCAAAATGCTTTCCCATGAGAACCTGACAAACCCATTATGCTGAGATTTGATTGATTGGAAATATGGCAACTATACTTATCCTACATCCAGAAGCTGTAAGGCAGGCAGAAACATTTAATGATGACAGTGAGGAGATAAAGGCAAAAAGAACATAGTTATTTTAATACCTCCATTATTGGAAAAAGTTTTATTCAATTGCTATTTGTCTTATTGTTTCCTACCTATTCTGCATCACCCCAATATATTTCTTTACCTTTGCTGCCTCCCTCCCTAAACTCTGTAATGATTTGTTATACAAATGTTTTTGCTTAGTGAAGGGCTATCTGGTGATAAAGTATTTTTTTCCTTATTCTAGGCTTTGTTTTTTAAAAAAATATGTGTATGAGAAAATGCAACAGGTTATCCGAGTTGTGAAAAAATTAATTCTGGAACCTCTGAGAGGGTTCTTGGTCATAAATTCAAACACTGTTAGATATAAAGTATTTTAGGACAAACTGGGAGTAGTGCTTGGATTGACCATTTATGTCTTGAAGCTTAAAAGAATAAGGGGAACTCATTCAGAATCCAATTAATCTGAGGCTACATTCTTTACAATAATATGGTAATTCTTACCAACATATACTCCTTTATATTTACTCTTAGTAAAAGCTCTAAGGCAACTCCTAATTTTTTTAGTAAAACTTTGTCTTAGATTTTTAATTGTTATAAAGCCAAAAGGGGGAATTAAAAGTGTTTAAATTGGTTATACTAAAAACAGGCTTATGACACACTTTTACAGTAGTAGTGTATAGTGCTGTTTCAAACTGGGTGAAGTCTGACATTTCTACTTCTTTTGAAAATAAGCCTTAAGTTCTGAGCCTTTTGAATTTTTTAACTTGTAGTCTATTTATGAATAGCTTACTTAAAAGAAAAGCAACTAGAATTAGAATATTTCCCATGATCCTGGATGAAGGATCGCACAAATTAACCATTCATATTGTGCAAAGGCATATGCTAAAAATATTTTCTGTATATAATCTTGCTGATACATAGTCATTTTGAATGATGAATGCCATTGTAGATAGGACATTTTTGTTTTATGTATTTGCCTGTTGTTGCTCTTCCTTGTTTGACCTCTGCCACACACACCCCCCCTTATTCAAAAGTGTTTTTCAGGGCTGTAATTGTGCAAGTACTTAAGCATACAAGCATATTTGCACGTGAGTAATTCCCATTAAATTCACATTAGAAGAGTTATTCATCTGTGTAGGTGAAAGCAGGAGCAGTACTGGACTGTGGTCAGGGAGGTAGAGTATAGGTTATTCCTGACTCAGATTTCTGATAATTGCTGATGTAGCTGCATTCATATTTCAAAGTAAATACTGAAGTACATACAACCTACTACCTTTCCTCTCAATATGCTCTACATCACCCAACTATCTCTCTATTATTTTAAAACTCTATTTTGCAAAAAGAAACATACGAGTACCATGTATTGTTATTTCACAGCACTTTGTCTTAGTAACTGTTTTTATACCTCTGTTAGGACACTCTTCCTATCTAGAGGGAGCAAAGCTTTCTCTAGGAAATAATAGCAGTAACAGTAATGCCACTTGGGGAGCAGAGTGTGCTATTGCAAGTTCACTGGATTAAAGTAACTTGGGTCAAAGAACCTCTGGACATCTCTAGTCCAAACCTCTGCTGAAAGCGGGGCCAACTAGACTAGGTTTCTTAAGATCTATCGGGTTACATTTTGAATGATCCAGGGATGCAGATGCTACACACTCTGTAGGCAACCTGTTCCAGTGTCTGACAACCCTCATGGTGAAAAAGTTTTACTATATCTGTTGGAATTTCTTGTGAAACAACTTGTGTCCTTTACCTCTTGTGCTATCACAGTGTGTCTTCAAGAAGAGTCTGTCTCAGTTTTCTCTGAAGTCCCATTAGGCAGATGAAGACAGCAGTAAGCTCTCCTGTTTAGCCTGACTCCTCTTGTTAAAACTAGACAAATCCATTTCTCAAGCCTTTCTTCATATGTCATGTCTTCCAGCCCTCTAATTATGTTGGTGGACCTCCATGGGACTTGCTTCAATATGTCAGTGTCTGTCTTGTGCTGGTGAGATCAAAACTGGACTGAGTTCCCCAAATGTCATCTTAAAAATGGCCTTTCCCTGACCTCTGCTGGTTATACTCTTGCTAATACAGCGCAGTATACAGTTGGCCTTCTTGGCTGCAAGGACTGACTTGTATTCAGCTTGTTGTCCAGCAGGAGGGCACTTAGGTCTTTTTTTTTTTAACAAAACTGCTTTCTAGCAGTCAACCCCTCACTAGAAGCTGGGAATGTTTGTTAGCAGCAGATTCAGTATAATGGCTCCCCTGTTCATTTTACTGATCACTACTATGAGGAAATTATCAAGACGCTCCAGAAATACCCTGGATTGGATGTGCCTTACCATACCACCCTTCCAATAGGAATTGGGGTGGTTGAATTTCCTGATAAGTAATAGGACCAATGATCCTGAGGCTTCCTCCAGAAGGCATAGTTTTCCTCCTCTTCTTGATCAAGTGGTCTATAACAGATGGCTACCTCAATATTATCTGTATCCCTACCCTATGCCTTCTCATCTGTACCCATAAGCTCTCAGCTAGCTCACTGCCTGTTCCCAAAGCTCCATGCATTTTGAGCCATTCTTTGCATAGACTACAACCCCTCCTCCTGACCTTCCCGGCCTAGCCTTTCTGAGTGCCTGTAGCCATCCATAGCAGCATTTGCTGTGCAAGCTGTCTCACCATGTCTCTAATCCCTATGAGATGAAAGCTCTGTATCTGTGCGTGGACTTCAGATTCCTCATGTGTGTCTCCCATGCTATGTGTGCCTGCGTACACGCATCTCAGATGGCTCCCCTGTCGTGCTGCTTTCACAAGGGATGCATGGGCACCCTCTATTGTGCTGTCTCATGAATACTTCCCCTCATGCCTTCACTTCTCCTCAAGCTATGATGACCTCCAACAACATGTACCTAGTTTTTTCAGCCCTCTTTGTTAAGTTGGAAAACTCACAGCAAAGATACACTTGGCCCACTTTTTTGAATGGTTCTGTCTCTCCCCAGCAGTCTTCATTGCTCAAGAAGGTACTGTGTTCATAAAAGTGGAATTTATGTCTGATACCAGCTGCACAGCCATGTGTTGATACTCGGGGCTTTTGCCTCTAAAAAATGTCCGTGAACTTCCTGACTGTCTCTTGTTCAGCTTCCCCAATGGTTCACAGTCTGCTCCTCTCCACCCATTCCTTCATACCTGGTCGCTCTCCCCAGCCAGACTTACCTCTCCCACATGTCACCATTGATCCCAGCCTCAGGGAGAGCCATCAGCCATTCCATGCAGCCCAGCACCCACACAGCAACATCCTCCCTTACAAGTTCTGTCCTGGATCAAGGTCTCTGGTGTGTCAAGGGCTGTTGACCTAGCAAGTCTTACAGGGCATGCCTATGCCTTGTTGTGCATCTTCAGCAATTCCCACAGTGTGGTGCACATGATTTCTGAGCACCTTTTCCTTTGCTTCACTAATTACTGGACATATGCTACCTCTGTATCAGCTGCTTCAGTTTGCAGTGTTTGTGTCTTCATTAGAGTCTTAATGTGGGTCAGGAGTGAGCTTCTGAAGTGAATTTCTATCATGGCCACTGAGGGTGCTTCAGTTCACAGTGTGGAGTGGTCTCGGAGTAAGCAAGCTGACTAATTTTGGATGAAACAGGACTGGACTAAGCTAGAAGAAAATCAGATTAGAATTAGTTTTAGTAAATCATCCAGAAAAAAATCTTCCAATATAGCTGTACCACCTGCTGATGTAGACATAGTGTAAGAAATGGCATCATAATTAGGTCTTGTGCAAAAAGCCATACTTTGGATTTTTTGTGTTGAACTTGAGCAGTTGACTCTTCCTTATACTGTCCACATATGCAGAGAGAAAGCATTATTGTATCTGTGGTTCCATTGGGTATTGAGAAATAGCCTACCAAGCCTTCTGTCAGACCTATGGTTCAATGAAATTGGCCCTGACCTGTCACTGTCTCCCCCCCTACTTATGTAACCAATACTTACTGTCACTTTCTGTTATGAAGAGCTGGCTTTTCTGGGCACAGGAGCATGTTCTAACACCTGCCAAAGCATAGAAACAAAACTGGATCTGTAACAGCCTGTCATCTGTGATATAAAAAGAGCTTAATAAAATCGTCCACTAGGAAAAAAAACTATTAAAGGCAAGGTTCTGGCTTCTACGCCAAACTTGAGATTATGTGCAATATCAGAAGCTATGTTGATTTATTTTGCAGTGGAGTACTTCTGTAACACAGATTCATATTCTGTACAACAGATTCAGGCCATGTGTGTTAGACTGCATTCTTTATTATATGTAACCTAAGTGTCATGTAGAGTAACTTCTGGAGTGGAATGTGCCCTTCATTCTAAGAGACTACTTTTGACAGAACTAGTCTGTTTGAAGACACAAAATTTCCTCTTTATGCTTTTAAAGGCTGGTACACAATATGCATCATATGGGAAGTTGGGGCAGAGAAGCAATAAAGAACGGGTAGCTGGTGGTATACTGAGCTGCAGTATTACTCTGAATCTGTATTATATTTAAGCTTCTCTGCTCTTGACTGCTGAGATTGGATCAGGGCTGTAGCTTGGTTTCATGGTTGAAATGCTTTAAAGTCTTAGAAGGTTCCAGTTCCAAGTGGCTTAAATCACCTAATGGGCTTGTGCATTTCCTATCTTGGATCAAAATTTAATGAGAATTTCAGCAACAGGGACGAGAAAACTCTTGCTCCTTGTTTTCAGCCAAGCACAAACGCATGGGAGGAACACAAATGGTGAGCTGTTCCATGAGATTTTTCTCAAAGCTGATGTTAAAATTTTGGGGAAGCAAGGTACTGGTATTAGCCTAATTCCGTTGGGCAGTATGAAAGTGGGCTTTCCATTAGAGTTCAGATCTTCTTAATGACTTTTCCGGCAGCTAGCCTGTCCTTCTGTGTACTTACATCTCTGCAGCAGTGTTGAGTGACCCGTACAACAGAACGAAGCTAGGAGCTAGAGGCTTGTCTGTACTGTTGGAGCAGTTGCTGGCTTTGCATTACATTGTATAATGAAACAAAAATTTTGATTCTTTGAAACATTTCAGTCAATGTTTTGGCTTGCAACAAATGAGCCACCTGACTGATGGAGAAAATGAGGCTTTAGGACCTTTTAATTGAGGGCCTTTGAGAGACACCACATCAAGCAGTGCAATTAAAGGTCTAATACTAACATCAGCAAGCAGAACCAATATATGAACAAAGATGCATAGTTTGGTTTTATCCAAGGTACTTCCATATCAGGGTGATTTTTCATTCATAAAGACACAATTCTGTAGTCCTTCAAAAATTATTGTTGTCATGTCTTTCCTTCCTCCCCAGTGTACTCAGACTAACTTGTTTTTTCAAGTTTTTCTCCTAAAGAAACGTTGATGCAAAAATCTATTTCCTCCAAACCCTAACCATGTATGTACACATGAAAATAACCCCCAGTCTTTTAAGAATATGCTGTTGCTGCTATAATAAAGAGTAAGGGCATTCAAGCTTTTCATTAACAAGACTTTTAACTTTTTTCAAGTGGAACTAGTAATATTTTTGCATAACACCAGGCTTACTAAATGCAGGATACAGCTATGAAAATTCAGTTACTTAAGGGGTGTCAGGAAGTGACTTTTTGATTATTTTGTTTCTCTTGGTCTGCTTTTGTTTTCAAGGTTGTCCTAGATGTTGGCTGTGGATCAGGAATCCTTTCATTTTTTGCAGTGCAGGCTGGAGCTAGAAAAGTCTATGCAGTTGAAGCCAGTTCAATGGCAAAATATGCAGAGGTAAGTGTTTTTCACCTGAGCCAAGTGTTAGAACAGTGTAGAGTGTTGAGAGCTAGAACTGTGCCTCAGAAAGGTTAGTGCTTCAGTGAAGGCTTCAATGAGATTTTTCTAAGAAGTCAGGTCTCTAAATGGGCAACACCTTTTAGAAGGTAATTTTTGAAGGTGTTCTAAGTGTTCTAATGTGCCAAATAAATAAACCATATGATTGTTTCTGTGGAAAAATAGTGAACAGTCATAACTGTGATTAAGCTTTTTACTTTCAGAAGGGGAAAAAAAAATCAGTTGTTGTTTTCATTGGTTCTTTGCAAAAATATTTGGGTGTCTTTCTGCTAAGACTCTTGGACATCTGTGTGATCAGACAGCTGAGCTCCTGCTAAGTGTGATTAGTTAGGTCTTTCAACCTTTTTACAAAACTCTGTTCTTAGGGTTTAAAAAGGACGTGTCCAAAGAATGCATTCATTTTATAAGATATTTTTCAGACATTGTTTTTACTAAGCATTCTAATGTGACTTAAAAAAAAAATTAAGCACTGAAAGTAGTATGGGTAACTAAATGGCTTAGGAGAAGTTCACTTCTTAGAAAGTGCTGATTCTAAATAGCAGCAACAGCAAAAACCTCCATGTTTTTTCTTACAGTCTCTGCTTATTTAGGTGAACATCAGAATATGTGGGGAGAAGTGTAAGCACTATTGTTATAAGTTTTGTCAACACTGATCACCTCTAGCTGAGGTTTTTAAAATGGTTTTAATGTGGAAGAGGGTGAAAAGTGGTGAAGTGGAGGATTGTTTCATCCCATACCTAGAAAATGTTTGCAGTATCTAGATATTAATTTTTCTTTTTGCTTTACTGATCTAGAATATAAATGTTCATGCAGTGATTCAGTGAAAATTCCTCCCATATGTCCTGTTGCAGCAATTTAGCCTTGCTGTTGGTGAAGGCTGGCAAACACCAATTGTCAACTGTAATATTGTGAAAGAAATGCATTGCTGTTGGAAATTGAGGTGATCTGTTTAGGTCTTAAAGAAGAAAATGTGGATATTAAACATTTTTATTTCTCTTCAGATAGAAGTAGTTATTAGTGTATAAAATCTTGGTATTTTTCATGCCAGCTTAAATACAGGACTCCATAATCACGCCATATACATTTTGCATTAACTTACATATTGAGGAAAAATGTTGTTTCATAGAGTCATTTTTTACTTCCACCTTACTTGTATTGCTGTTGACAAACATTTTCTTATTATGTGTGTGTTTACTCTTGGGATTGGTGAGGATGTACTAGCCTAATTTAGCATTATATGTACTGAAAGAACATTTCTATTTTCTTATTACAGTTTGGATAATTAGAAAGATTCTTTGTAATTAAAGGGGATTTTTTTATGATGTCTGTCATTTTGTTAGACCTATTAAAGCATTAAAAATGTTAATATGTAGAAGGTATCTCAGAGGGAAGGGTAGAGTGAGGTTCTTATTTCACACAGGATTTTGTAAACGGATACAATTTTGTACAATGTCTTTGTTTCATGATAGACAGAAGTTTTATTTATGAAAGCATAATAAAAAGAGCAAAAGAGAACTTGCTTTTCCTAGTAGTACTAAAATGTGTAGTAGAGTATAATGTTGGGGTTTTTTAACCTTTTGGTTAAAAATAATAGAATCTATTCTATGGTCACAGGTTTGAACTTGACTCTAATCGGAAGTATGTAAAATCACTAGTTGTGAAACTGCACATGCTGCATCTGTAGTGTATCAAGTATTTTGTATTTTTTGATGCAATGTAAATGTGAGTAATGTATCTGAGTGACTTACTGGTAGAGAAATAGCATCAATCCATTGGTTTTAAAAAATTAATTGCTTTTCTCCTAGGATGGTTGAAATACTGAACTTCTTAAAACTATAATTGATAAAAAGGAGTAAAGAACCTTTGACTGATAAAGAAAAATGAAGAAGCTTAAGCAGCAGTAGATACTGGGGAATATTGCCAAAAATGTCAGTCACAGTTGGATAATTCATAGATTTTTTTGATAATTTGCTTCACAGAATCACTGAATGGTAGGGATTGGAAGGGACCTCTGAAGATCATCTGGTCCAACCCACCTGCCAAGGCAGGATCACCGAGGGCAGGTTGCACAGGAACGTGTCCAGTTGGGTTTTGAAGGTCTCCAGAGAAGGAGACTCCACAGCCTCTCTGGGCAGCCTCTTCCAGTGCTTCATCACCCTCACAGTAAAGAAGTTTTTCCTCATGTTGAGGTGGAACTTCCTGTGCTGCAGTTTGTGCCCATTGCCCCTTGTCCTTCTCCTACTTCCCCAAATGGGACTCAGTTTTTGTAAAAATTATAATAGATTTCTATAGTCATAATTTCTTGTGAAAACTTGTTCACTCATGAACTATTACAGATCAGCTGATCTATTAAGACATAGTGTGTTTTAAGAATTTAATTTTATTTAATATAAATATGCTTAGCCTTAGGTATACTATTTGTCATCTCTTAATATTCCACAGTGGGACTTCATTAGTATGGTTTATCAAGTATCTGGATTATGAGAAGAACGTTACTCTCCATCCATTTCTTCTCTCATTTCTGTATGGATTTACTATATTTTTCATCTTTCAAATATGTGCAATAATGTTGGATGTGAGATTTAACAAGTCTTACTCTTTTTTTCTTAATTTTTTCTATTTTAATACAAAACACTTGAAATCAATACCATGAACTACTGACTGAAGGGAAAGGAGTTTCAACAATGCGAATTAATGCTGTAATACTTTTTACTGAGAGATTTGTTTGGTTTACAGTAAATTCCTCTTTATGGTTGGAAGTTTATTTTGGAAGAATGATATTAAAAATTTAGCACTACAATGCAGTTACCAGAAATCAGATGTCTATTGAGAATGATAACTGTGTACAGATGTGCAATGGCAGAATATCTGAAAAGTGAGTTGGGGAGAAACTTCAGAGCAGCTGCTGTATTAGGAAACATACTGGCTGTTGCTTAGCCACTCATTTATTTTAGATACTTGCTGTAGAATCTCTCATGTCTGTGTCACTGTGTTCTGTGTAGTAGTAGGATGGCTTTTTGCAATATGCTTGCATTTTTGTTTTGTTCCATGGCTTCATTAAGGTGTTCAGAAAAGCTAGACAGACCTGAGCCTCTTTGTTACGGTTGTCTGTTTGATGTAATTTCAGTGAAGCTCATACAGGTTTACGTTAGACAAGTTTTATTTGTATTTAAACTAAAAATTACAAAAGATGGTTAGTTTGTAATATATAATTTTAAAATGCAACTCAGTATTACAGTCCCAAGACTATAATATTTATTCCCCCCTCCAGTACTTTCCTGTTTCCCTACACTGAAAAGAATAGCATTCAAAGGAATTCTGCATATTATTGTCACCTTTTGTTTGCTTTCATGTCAGTCTGGTCTACCTATTGGATATTGGTTTTTTTATTAACACAGACAATAGTTTCTGCCTGGCGCTTGTGTATACAAGGCTTACCTGCTATCTTTTTTTCCCTGTTTCAAAAACTTCAGCAGAGGAGAGAGGAACCGTGTGAAGCTCTATGATGACTCTGCACCAGTTTTTCGCTTGTCTGTGGCTCCATGTTTTCGATTATACAACTGCTAGCAGCTGGCTCCTGCCATATGCTGTCCATGGTAGACAAAGAAATTTGCAACATATCTTGCCTAACAAACCAGTCTGTAGTAGGGAGGAAATTGTGTAGGGTGAATGATAGCCACTGCTCTTTAGTGGTGTGTGCATGAGATGTGACATGAAACCACTCTCAATCTGCTAATTTCACTGTGGCAGTAAATCCTTTGCCAAAAAGAATCACTAAAGTGGGAAAGGACCTTCAAGATCATCAAGTCCAACTGTTAATCCCATGCCACCATGCCCCTAAACCACGTCCTGAAGTGCCACATCCACACGTTTTTTGAACACTTCCAGAGATGGTGACTCCACCACCTCCCTGGACAGCCTGTTCCAACGCCTGACCACCCTCTCGGCGAAGAAATTTTTCCTAATATCCAATCTAAACCTCCAATGGCGCAACTTGAGGCCATTTCCTCTCATCCTATCACTAGTTACTTGGGAGAAGAGACCAACACCCACGTTGCCACAACCCCCATTCAGGTAGTTGTAGAGAGCGATAAGGTCTCCCCTCAGCCTCCTCCAGACTAAACAGCCCCAGTTCCCTCAGCCGCTCCTCATAAGACTTGTGCTCCAGACCCCTCACCAGCTTTGTTGCCCTTCTCTGGACACGCTCCAGCACCTCAACATCCTTCTTGTAGTGAGGGGCCCAAAACTCAACACAATATTCAAGGTGTGGCCTCACCAGGGCCGAGTACATGGGCACGATCACTTCTCTACTCCTGCTGGCCACACTACTGCTGATACAGGCCAGGACGCTGTTGGCCTTCTTGGCCACTTGGGCACACTGCCGGCTCATGTTCAGCCAGCTGTCAACCAGCACTCCCAGGACCTTTTCCGCCAGGCAGCTCTCCAGCCACTCCTCCCCAAGCCTGTAGCGCTGCATGGGGTTATTGTGGCCGAAGTGCAGGACCCGGCACTTGGCCTTATTAAACCTCATACAGTTGACCTTGGCCCATCGATCCAGCCTGTCCAGATCCCTCTGCAGAGCCCTCCTACCCTCCAGCAGATCAACACTCCCACCCAGCTTGGTGTCATCTGCAAACTTACTGAGGGAGCACTCGATCCCCTCATCCAGGTCATCAATAAAGATACTGAACAAGGGCGGCCCCAGAACCGAGCCCTGGGGAACACCGCTTGTGCTCGGCCGCCAGCTGGATTTAACTCCACATACCACAACTCTCTGAGCTTAGACATCCAGCCAATTCTTTACCCAGTGAAGAATAAACCTGTTGAAGCCACAAGGCACCAGTTTCTCCAGGAGAATGCTGTGGGAGATGCTGTCAAAGGCTTTCCTAAAGTCCAGGTAGACAACATCCACAGCCTTTCCTTCATCCACTAGGTGAGTCATCTGGTCATAGAAGGAAATCAGGTTAGTCAAGCAAGACCTGCCTTTCATGAACCCATGCTGGCTGGGCCTGATCCCTTGGTTACCCTGCACATGCCCTGTGACCACCCTCAAGACTAACCGCTCCATAATCTTCCCTGGTACGGAGGTCAGGCTGACAGGCCTGTAGTTCCTGGGATCCTCCTTCTGGGCCTTCTTGTAGGTGGACGTCACACTGGCAGCCTCCAGTCATCTGAGACCTCCCCTGTTAACCAGGACTGCTGATAAATGATGGAGAGTGGCTTGGCAAGCTCCTCTGCCAGCTACCTCAGTACTCTCGGGTGGATCCCATCAGGTCCCATAGACTTGTGGGTATCCAGGTAGTTTAACAGGTCCTTAACTGTTTCCTGCTGGATTATGGGTGGGTTATTGTGCTCTCCATCCCTGTCTTCCAGCTCAGGGGGCTGAATATCCTGCAGATACCTGGACTGGCTATTAAAGACTGAGGCAAAGAAGGATTAAGTACCTCAGCCTTGTCCTCATCCTTGGAGACAATGTTCCCCCCCACACCCACTAAGGGATGGAGATTCTCCTTGCCTCTCTTTTTGTTGTTAATATATTTGTGGAAGCAATTTTTGTTATCCTTTATGACCATGGCCAGATTGAGCTCTAGCTGGGCTTTTGCTTTTCTAATTTTGTCCCTGCTTGACTCTTTTGAAGTTGCCTTCCCTTTCTTCCAGAGGTGATAAACTCTCCTCTTTTCCCTGAGTCCCAGCAAAATCTCCCTGTTCAGCCAGGCCAGTCGCCTTCCCCGCCAGCTCTTCTTATGACACATGGGGACCGCCTGCTCCTGCGCCTTTAAGATTTTCTTCCTGAAGACTGTCCAGCCTTCCTGGACCCTTTTGTCCTTCAGCACAGTCTCCCAAGGGACTTTCTCAGCCAGTGACCTGAACAGGCCAAAGTCTGCCCTGCAGAAGTCCATGGTAGCAGTTTTGTTGACCCCTCTCCCTACTGCACTCACAGTTGAGAATTCTATCATGTCATGGTTGCTAAGACCAAGATGGCCTCTGACCACCACCACCCCTCACCAGTCCTTCTCTGTTTGTAAACAGCAGGACCAGCAAGGCACCTCCCCTGGTGGGCTCACTCACCAGCTGTGTCAGGAAGTTATCCTCCACACACTCCAGGAACCTCCTGGACTGTCTCCTCTCTGCTGTGTTATACTTCCAGCAGATGTCTGGTAAGCTGAAGTCCCCTACAAGAACAAGGGCCAGCGATGATGGGGAGTGTAAGAAATAAGGCTGAAAGTGACTGGTGCTGGTAGTTGTTTTGTCTATACAGGAAATGTGATTCTAAGCAGCTTATCTAGGACCAAGGGGAAACATTGATATTAACAGACTGGAAAAAACATGTATGTAGAGCACTTGGGTGAACAGCAAAAAAGAGCTATGATCGTGAGGAAAATTTGGTTGTGTTGTGGAGGTGAGCTAGTGGTGGGATCATTAAAAGTAAAAATAATTACTTCTGGTGAAGTGCTGTCATATGGGACATGAATAGTGAGTTGTTACAATGTTAAGACTGCTGTTTAATCTGTTGCAATAGCCAAACATGAGAGAATTAATTTCATGAATGACAATTAACCTTGAGAGTGTTATAACCATAACTGTGTTATGACTCTGTGAAGGTGCTCACATATGGGTGGACTCAATTTGCTCACAAGATATATTCAGGAGTTTAGAAAAGCCTTAAGTGCACTGAGTCTTGCAAAGACTCTGTCTCAAGGACCATAATGTTTGCATTTATTTGCTATGTAGTGTTTAGGTGATAACTTGTGTGCACCTTACTGTCTTTTGTGCAATAAACAAACTGCACCTGTTTTCTGTTATTTGGATTAAAAGACTGTAACTCTAATTATGTGGTAAGTTTTCTGCTGTCTCATCTGGTATGTCAGATGCTGTGCAGTAGGGTTTATATGGTATGGTGAAAATGCACACTAAAAATTACAAGGGTAAATTCAGACTAGATATAAGGAAGAAATTTTTTTACGATGAGGGTGGTGAAACACTGGCACCAGTTGCTCAGAGAGGTGGTAGATGCCCCATCCCTGAAAACATGCAAGGTCAGGTTGGACGGGGCTCTGAACAACCTGCTGTAGTTGAAGATGTCTCTGCTCACTGCGGGGGGGGGTGTGGGGTGTGGACTAGATCACCTTTATAAAGGTCCCTTCCAACCCAAACCATTCTATGATTTCTTTTATTCTTTGGAACTAGTGTAGAATAAACATCTCATTCATATATTCATTGTTCACCTCTATTTAAAAGGTTTGGCAGTTCAGATAAACTCGAAAGTGTGGACCAAGCCTTATATTTTAAGTGTAATTACTCCTGAGAGCTCCTGTTAGGTGAGGTCAGAAAAGTGACTTACAGTCTTGGATAAATGCAGCTGCTGCTGAGATGCAAAATCTGAGCAGCCGAGGCTATATAAAGCTTTACTAATTTGACTTTCTTTTGCAGCTGAATAAGTGTACATTTATCTATGACAATGGATGATTACAGCCAATTAAAGGCTCTGTCACATTTTGCTCGGGGGCTTGGGTGGGCCATCTGTCAGTCTTGCTGTTGACTTTTGAAAACTGCATGGAGAATGTGTAATGTCAAATTAACTTTGTGTTTCTGTTTGGGTTTTTGAAGTTTTGCAGAAAGGGATGTTGTTAATATACATTTTTTTCACCTACATGAAAGACATGAGTCTTCTATGTAGTTGGAAGAAGTTATTCTTTTTCCTCTGTGTCCCCTAGTGTTCAGTATGTTAATAAGTTTAATTACAGCAGAACTTTCAAACACATACTTCCTAAGCATCTCTAAAAAGTATGTAGTTGCACAATTAGATGGAAAGCCACTGGACTATTTCTATTTCAGTATTAAGGATGCTGTCATGCTGTTTACTGTTTTGGCAGAGTTCATATGGCAGTGCTTGCACAGATTATCTTTTAAATCGATGTGAAATACTTTGTTCTGTCTGCCAACTTTGGGAGTCAATTTTTTTTGTCTTCAGAGTTTTGTTTTTGTTCCATGAGGCATTTTGCAGTGTTTTACTTGTTATCCAGAGAAAACAGACTCTTGATTTTCATTAGGGATGGATCCTGGTGTCAAAATGTAAAACTTTTTATAGTATTAAATTATATTTCTGGGGGAAGTCTTATGGAAAAGACTTGAATTATTTATAGGTTTGTATTATTATTTTGTATTATTCATGACACCAATTATCAGGCTTAGGGAACAGTTGGGCCTCTTCTTGTGTCTCTGTTTCACTGGGTGAGAGATGTGCTGTGTGTCGGTACAACACTGGACCTTTCATGAGGAGAGATGTATGTGAGAAGCTTCAGCTTACTTCTGTGTATTACAGAGATCAATTTTGATCTGGTTTTTTGGTCAAACAAACCCTTAGTGTTTTACAAAAGACTTCTGAGCATTTAATTTTCATAAATGCTGCATGAAAAAAGGTAAAGGAGAAAGTAGCCAAATGACCAGTATGGCCACATTTGGTGGTAGACTGATGCAACTCATTTGAAGTGAGTGCATATAACAGATACAAATTTAACTTTGTATTTTGTTTTAAGGTAAAGATTTTCTCCTCCATCACTGTCATCTTACCCTGCTTGCAAAGTCTTCTGAAATCCAGGAGAATCATGAGAGAGCACAGCTGTTGAAAACAACATGCTCTTGTCAGTCATTGACAAAATTATAAGATACTGAGTGGAATTTTGTTTTTTCCCTTCACTAAAGCTATGAAATATTGAAATTACTTCACTCCTTTTCAAACGCATTGTGCTGACCATAACTTGGTGAGTGCAGGAGTTTATGGAATATTGCGTGGGAGGTGAAAACATTGTCAACACACCCATTCGGATATACGTTCTCTCCTTTTTCCACAGATTTGCTATTGATTCCCAAAGGCATGGAGTCAAAAAGCTCTACTGCCATCACCCTTAGCTCCTTGTTCATTTGACAGTAAGATTTTTTTAAAAGGCACAAAAATTGTTAGTATTTAAAAAAGAAGCTTCAATTTAAATTAGTAGAAAAAAGCAAGCTGTCAAGATGAAGATATGCATCAGGGGGTTCAGTATAAGGGATGGGTAAATAGTTTAAGGCGTATCTTTTAAATGGCAAAGCCACTATTCCTGCTTGAGTGGTAAAGTCATGCTTGTGATGGCAGAAATAATGCTTTATGTCTAAAACCCTCAATTCTTCAATGTGCTGCAGAGGGTGAATTAACTTAATCCTGTCAAAAATAAGGTCAAGTTCAAACAAGATGGATGTAGTTGGGACAAAGAATTTATAGCTGTTAGCTTCTAGCCTCCTCAAAGTGATTTACTTATTTTTAAATTTCTGGTTTGGACTAATATTGCCTGGGAGTAGAAGTTAACAGTATTTTATGTACATTTGATATCATGCACTTATGTTCTGTATGTGTTGTAAGTTAGTTCTGTTACTTCTGTAGGATTTTCCTCTGGTACAAAAGATGCATGGAATTTTTGGGATAATGTAGCTCTCTAGCATTTAATGTCAATGGATTTTTGCTTCTGCTCATGTGCTAATGAGCCACCAATCAGAATTTGTCAATGCATGACAATGCATCTGTAACATTTTCCGTTACAGAAAAATCATGCTTACGTTTTTTTAAAAATAATTTTTAAAAAGTTACATGTTTAAAACTTTCAAAACTAGCTTTTCATTGCCACCAATGCAGCTAGATATGAGCTGTTAATTAACTCTAAACAGCTGTAAGTATCACCAAAAATAGCTGCCATAAGTCAAGTGATCTTCTTCCTGTAATAAATCAACTTCTTAATCTAGTCTGTCTCAGATATGCGTGTAAAAATACTGGCTTAAACTGGCATTCACTGGCTTCCTGACAACCTTGGTACACAGACTGAGATTTTGGCAGGTGCAGAATTGCCTTGATTCTTCAGACCACTGTCAGAGCATCCTGGTGGGACACTAAAAACCTTGTGTGAATAGTCAGAGATTTCTGTTCCCTGAGACTCTGTGGCCAAAATCTGACATCAGCTAAACACCTTTTTAAAATGCAGTTTCTATCTGTGTTAAGCTTCGGAAGGCCAATAGTACAGGGAACTTCAACTTTCCCAAGTCAAACTATATTCTAAAGAAGAGGATTAGCATTGACAGTGTTTCTTTATTTTCTGTTTGTTTTTGCTGAATCTAAGGGTAGGAAAGCAAACATTAATGATCTTTTTTTTTTTTTTTAAGTTGTGTAATAATAATAGCATGGAATAGCAATGAATAACCTTTTTTATTTGTCTCCATGCTATTATTTCCAGGAAGAGTAAAAATTTTCATAATATAAGTATCTCTGCTGCATGTGATAGAGATATTGTAATATTCTGCTGCCCTCTAGCCAAATATGTGAGTTATTTGTCACAGCCTGTGAGGGTCTGAAATGATTGAGGGTTCTTGCCTTTGTCACATCCAAGCTGCTGCTAAGCTATTATTTGACAGTTATTTTTAGAGTCAGTATTCAGCTGTGAGCAAAATGGTAATTTCATTTCCAAAATGAAATCACATCATGTGTCTGCTCACATAGTCTCTGGTCTAAAGGATTTTTAAAACAAAATCTGTCAACCTGTTTTTAGAAACGGATACAAACACCTGTCAGTAAAAGCAGCAGCAATGTTATTACCTAATTGATAGCACGTTAGTGTACAATGATTATTGTTTTGTTTAGTAGTTTTATCATCATGTTAAAATGTATTTTATATTGGTAGGTTATGGCTGAAAATCATCACTCCTTCAAGTGTTAATGCAAATCCTTCACACAGATGTTATAGGTATTAGGTCAGCTATAAGCAAAGGTGGTTTTGCTATAATTCCACTGAAGAATGTTAAGAAGGTATTTAATAGCTAGCATTTAACTTTATTTGAAGGAAGCTAAATAATTCAAAATTTTATATAGGACCATAAAATTATTAGGACTTTATGAAGTATTCTGGCCTGTCTGTAAGTTGTTCTACGTTGGGTTTTTTACAAACTGCTTTAGCATATTCACCTTTCAGTGAACTAGATAATAACATTAGTCTCTTTCTCTAGTTAGAATGTGTCATAAATTTCGTCACTGTTACCTAAGGCCCAGTCTGTTTTGGAAAAGGTTTGCTGAAGTAATGATGCCTTTCTATTGATGTTACAATTATACAAGTGCAAGTAACGTCTCTGAAGGGTGTGTTTTCTATTACTTCCCGGATTGTAGATACTTGGTTTTCCTGGTATCTCTGCACATCAATACAAATCTCCTACTGTGCTGTTGCGAAGGGTGCTTCATTCTATAGAATGTCCCAGCAGACACCTCAGATCAGTGGGAAGTAATTGCTGCTTTATAAGTTTGTGCCAGAAGAACCCAGATTCTAGTCATTATTTAAAGATAAGAGGTTTAGATACTTCCCCATATGTCTGAGTACAGTACAGCTAAATAGGTTACACATCTATGTAGATACAGAGAGGCTTTGAAAAGATTGTTCTTTTCTTTAATAACTTGCTGTACTGAACATAACATTTTAGGTCCATTTCTTCTGTTCATTAAATGTTTTGCTCTGAGGTTCACTATGCACGTAGAAGTGGATAAACATCCAGTATCCTGGCTCTAAGTACTGGCCCATGTGAATGCGTTTATGTGAATATGGTGCTTTGCTCCACTTACGCTTAGAAATTACTCACCACAGATTTTTCAGCTCTTGATTTTTCTCTTCATCCTTTCATGACTGTGTAACTTACTCAACAACAGTATTTTTTTAGATTTGGACAATTATGAAGACCTTTTCTTTGTAATCTTCTGTATTGAATTAAAATACCCACCTTTTTCTGCTAGATATTTTTCCTTGTAGCTATTAACTACAGTTATCTGTTACAGGACAATTGTCACTGTCCTGTCACTGCTGATTCCACACAATGCATTTCTTTGAGTTTGCTCCTAGACTTCAGAAATTTTGGTGTAACGAGGAAAAATGTTACCTTTCTAGTTTAGTCTAATTAACAGACTGAAGTAGTTGGTTTACACTGTAGGTGGCTTAATGCTAATTAAAGATCTCTGATATAAGTTCCGCTAATCAAAGGAGTCAACACTTTCTGTGTGCTCTTGTTTTTCCTCCAGCTGTTGGTGAGAAACAACCACCTTTCTGACAAGATCACAGTTCTGTCCGGAAAAATTGAGGAGATCTCCCTGCCAGAGCATGTTGATGTGGTAATTTCTGAACCGATGGGTTATATGCTGTTCAATGAAAGGATGTTGGAAAGTTACCTCCATTCCAAAAAATGGTTGAAGTCAAAAGGTGAGTGTGTCACCACAGTTACTCCCTGCATAGAGAAAGGAAAATAAAAAGCTTCTGAAAGAAGAAAAAGACTTGAGTTGGTAGTCCAGGATTGTCTGGTTTTATGCCCTCATTCTAGCTCTACCACCAACATCTAGGGGGCCCAGGGGAATTAATATAATGACACAGCCACAATTGCTATTGCATTGTGCTGTGACTTCTTCCTGTTGCACAGTGGAAGTAGCTTTTGCATATGCTGCTGTTGAGTTCTGCTTGTGTTTTTATCTTAACCTGGTGCTATAAACATTATGATTGCATCTCTATTGCAACATATCACAATAGATGATAGCACACTAGCCTCACCTGCCAGACAGTCTACTGTAGATGAGAGCAGAATGGTCAAATAGGATGAGCTTTTACTGTAGATGAGAACAGAACAGACAAACAGGATGAGCTTTTTTGTGGAAAAACTGTTTGGGAAAACTGTGAAGTTCAAATTGTTTTGACATCCTTTCACTGGGCTTCTCCCACATACCTTATTCTAATACGTGGATGTTGCCTTTTGAGTGACATGTGAGAATTTCAGTGTTCAGTGCTCTGTATTTCATCCCTCCTGTGTCTGGAGGAGTTTTGAAGGGAAGCTGTAAGTTCTAGGGCATCATGAGAATCTTCCTTGAGAGGGAAATCTGAGCATCCAATTGCTGAATGATAAATCTTTCTACATGAACTGCTGAAAATGAACGATGAAGTCTCTCTTTTAAAGACTTCTTTAAAAGAGACCTTGTGAAATAAAATTACTGCAGCATGGAAATTCTTGAAGCGTGGGCTGAATCTGCCTCAGTGCAGGGAGCTAATAACTTTGCAATGAGTTCTTTCAAATTTGCAAAGCACATTTGGGTAGTAGTTTTCAAGTCAGCCATTGATCTTACGTCTCCAATTTAGATTCTTAGGGCTCAGTTTCAGAGGAGGGCTTCTGAAAACTGCTGAGGAGGCAGCTTATTTTCAGTTTTGAGTGAATGATTTTAAAGATACATGCCTAGCTTTCTGATTGCTCGCTTGTATAGTGGGGATGAATCACCTTATGTGGTGATTATTAAACTTAATGGTTGGCTAAGAAGTGAGCTGAAATTGTGACATTTTGAGTAAGTTGCTAATATTTAGTACCAGTTAGGTTTGGAAACTTTGTCCCCAATTCTGTGCAAACTTGTTCATGTTCTCCCCACATGCAGTTTTAAAAAGCATGTGTATTTTGTGACTGGGTGTTGTTCTTTATTTAAATTCCTGTGGATTCTTCGTACATGTTGTACTTTACGAAAGGAAAACTGTTTCCTTTTCCCTGCCCTCCTTGACCTGTCCTCCCCTTCAACTATGCATTGTTTTTTTATACCAGATTAAACAAGAGTGAAGTACACTCAAGTGTTGCTCAAAATGACCAGGCTTTGTTTCCTGCTTCCATTGACACATGCACGATAGAATACAAGAGCTTTCATTTAAGCTGGGCAGTCTGATGCACTGTCCACAGAAAATAAGGGAAGGTAATTCCTCCAGTTTCCTGAGTCGCTAGAGTGCAAGATCCTAATGAAAATGTATTCTTGCAAACTAGAAGAACAGGATTTCAATCCCTGCTCTGTCACTGATTTGCCACTTCATGCAAATAAAATTCTGTTTCTCAATTTCAGCACCTGTAAAAAATGTCATAAACATTTTTGTGTTTATAAAATTTTCAGTATTTACTCTGAAGTGCTAGGAGTTCCCTGGATAAAAGTCTTAAGAGGGACGTGCATATAACTACTTCATTCACTAACTGCAGTTCTTCCAAACTTGACCAAAACCATACCCAGCAGTTTAATTCAAGATCAAGTCTGAGCTTTAATGCAAATCCTTCACACAGATGTTATAGGTATTAGGTTAGCTATAAGCAAAGGTGGTGCTATAATTCCACTGGAGAGTGTTAAGAAGGTATTTAATAGCTAGCATTTAACTTCATTTGAAGGATGCTAAATAATTCAAAATTTTATATAGGACCATAAAATTATTAGGACTTTATGAAGTATTTTGGTCTGTTCTGTAAGTTATTCTAGGTTGGGTTTTTTACTAACTGCTTTAGCATATTCACATTTGAGTAACTCCTATATTAATGAAACTAAATGTTAAGATATCTGAAGTGTATGACAATTGCTGCTTCTGAACTGGTGGTTTCTTGCTAGTGAAGACATGCCTGTAGATATGCCTGTAGGACTATAGAATCACAGAATATCTGGAGTTGTAAGGGACTCACAAGGATCACGAGTCCAACGCCTTACTCTGCACAGGGCAACCTTAACATTAAACCGTATATTTAAGACTGTTGTCCAAATGCTTCTTGAACACTTGCCTTTCTTTTTTATATGGTCTTTTGTTTACTAGGAATGATGTTCCCAACATACAGTGACATTCATTTGGCTCCTTTTTCCGATGAGCAGCTCTACATGGAACACTTCTCCAGAGCCAATTTTTGGTAATAATTATTTATGTTATTTTATTTTTATCAAAGATTCAGTAGAGGTTAAAAATTAAATCAGTGCTTTGATTCAGCATAAACTACCTGCCAATATTGGAAGAGAATGCTTTTACGTTTTCCATGTTCTCTTCTGCTCTGACCTACAGTCATACTGTTTAGTGTGCAAGTCTGAAGGATCTCTCAGACCCAGGGCTAGAGCTGACTGGGTCTCTTTTTGAAAGAGAAATTGACTTGATGGGGTATCCATTGTGAGAAAGAGTTGACTGTGAATGAGGTGCTAGTGCTTCCTTTGCTACCCCAAAGAGTAATACACTGTGGATGCTCATCATTGTATCGCCTGAAGTCCCAGGTGCATGAGCACAGGAAAGATTCCTTGTCAGTCTTCAAAGGGAGTAATTATTAATTCCCATGCCCTGAACAGTTTCCCATTTGGCAATTACTCTCTATCCACCTAAACTTTTCATGCAGCTTTACCTAGGAGTTGTGCTCCTTTTGCTTTGGAGTGTCCTACTGCTACTATCCACTGTTGAGCTGTGGCTGTGCTCTATATAGGAGGAAACAGAGCGATATTCTAATGAGCAGAAACTGAGATGATTCCATTTCAGCAAAGGGCAGGCTTATTTTTAAACATCTCCAGTCCTTCATGTTATACAGATCAGTTAATTTATAAATTAGCCATTTATAGATTATTATTTAAAGGTTTTGGATAAAAGGTACTGTGGAACTCCAGGGTTGACTGTTTTTAAATCTTCTGGAAGATTATAAATGCAGTCTTTCAACTGTTCTTTCAGCTTGCAGTGTGGAGTGTGAACATTAAGTGGTCTTCATCAAACCTTTTTTTTTTTTCTTAAAGACAAAATTTTCTTCCAGGCCCAGGTTATGGCATAACTGTTCATACTTAAAAGGTTTCTTCTGGCTGTCTCTGAAGTAAAGCTATAACAAAATCTTACTATTTCTCTAGCGACTAAAGGAGTCAGAGAAAATTGAGTGATGTACATGCGGAATCCTTTGCTGACAATGTTAGTTTATACAGCTGATTTGTGCTCTTCTGTCTCACTGTAGGTTGAGCCTGTTATGAAATGTTTGCATTGTACATTTACAATTTATTTCTTAGTGTTAAGAGACTGAAAAAAAGAAGGTAGAAGTAACTTCTGATAAGTTTTCGCATCTCAAGTGTCATTCCGTTCCCTCTTCCCAAATACCTTGTTGTTTTTGCTTATATGCATGAAATGTCAGTGATACACATTAGACTATAAATTACAACACTGAAGCACAATGTTGTACCACGATGCAGATTCTTCGTCACTTAATAAAGAAAATAGATACATACTTAGTAATGTGAAGCAGAAATACAGCTTTTTTTTCCCCAGTTCTCTACAGGACTGGATGTTACTGCCAATATGAAAACATTTAATTTCAGACTGCTTGGGATGCTTCATCCTCAATTTGTAATAAATGGAAAACCTCCATGGAATACCTGTGGGGTAGATACAGTATATGTGTGTGTATCTCCACGAACACTGACATACATGGTAATGTTGTTAATGGTGGGGAAAAAATGTGCTGCCTTCTGTTGTTTAAGGATTGTGCTGCTGGGACTGAATAGTGCAGCTAGATTAGTTTCTTGTAGTTTGTTAAACACAAGGACACCATCTGCATTCCAAAAAAAAAAAAAAAAAAAAAAAAAAATCTGAATTACCTGTCAACCACTGCAAGGCTCTCAGAATTGCATGAAGGGGAAAACCAGATTATTCAAGTGTGCTTTAGTAACAAATTTCTTTGCACCAACAATGTTTTTGACATGACATTATTATCACAGATTGTAGTAATACTTTGTAGTTATGATAGCAATCATCTTGGTATCTATATAGCAACATACTGCAGTTCTTCCCTCACCCATATCTGCAAAAGATGTCTCCCATTTTTGATAGATCTTTTTATTACCTGCTTTTAATTTTTTGAGAATGTTTCAGTGAAACTAACCACAGAAATGTCACACAATCACTCTCAATGATACTCCTTGTATATCACATTCTGTCCGACGTATTTCTAGACAAAATAGTTTGTGTGCTTACAGTATAACTTATTTCTGTCTTGAGATAGCCCTCTGCTCAGGGAACATCGTATCAGTCCTCCTATCAGTCCACATAGTTGTAGTTTTGCATGGATGTATGCCCAGGACAGTGACTGTGCAAGAAGATTAAATGCTCCTGAGGTTACCCAGTGCTCTAAAGACCAACAAATTAGTGCTTCTAGTGTCTTCAACCAAACGTGGGATCAAAATGTTCTAAGTGCAGTAGTTGCGCTTCTGCACCACTCTAGAACATTCATGTTCTTAATATTAAAAGGTTTGGATATCCTGATAGAGCTAGAGCTATAAAAGTCCTATTTCAGACAAAGCACTTTCTCAGGGCTTTCTTGAATGTTTGAAGTAAACCATCAGGAACTAGTTGGTGACAGCCTGTGATTCACTAAGCTTCAAATTCCAGGCATCAGGAAACAGCTTTGTTACACAGAAGAGAAGTTGTGTTTTATGTGTAATAAATCCTTTCCCAGATAGCTAAATCTATATTCTGTGTCTTAGAGACTGAATATGGTTTATATGGTTTTGGATCCAGCCGGATGATAGTACTTGAGCAAAAGACTGAAAGAAATACCTAGATTTGCAATTCGAACTTTCCACTGGTAAAGAGAACAGGACTTTAAAAAAAACCCTTAAAAATCCTATTCAAAAAATCATGCTGTGTTCTAACGTTAGATGCAGCAGTTAGCATAGCCTATTTACTGTACAAAGGAAAGGCTACATGTTTCTCATACACTTAGAATGATTGTCTTGGAGCTGTACAGTAATAATAATTATGAGACTGTACAAGTATATTTTGCTTCTCTTCAGGCCTATAGACTGGCTTACTGTTGTGCTTCAGAGTTGCATATTAATTTGTATTTACCAGTAATCATTCCTAGAAGTGTGATAATGTATAGCCTACGACAGAAGAGCAGACTGCTCTGTTTGTTGGTGAAAACCTTGCAATGATAGAAAGACAGAAAGCAAAAATATATAGCAAGTGGTTAAAAATAGTGCGCATTTTGTTAGTGTTTCTCATCAATGATAAATAAGCAACTCAACTATACAGTACAGAAACGTATGGAAGAGCGTAAAAGATCAGTTGCATAGTGCTGTCAGCTGATTTCCTCTGTTGTGTTAATTTGAGTTCTTTCCTTAAAGATATCTTCTTGGATATCTTTAAAGCATATAGTCATTTGGGCATCTTCCATTTATGCAATTAGAACTAGTAATGCAGAATGTATCAGTATTAAAGTTATTAAGATGTTTTACAATCAATTCAATTAATTAAAATCAGTTAATTTTGATTAAATTTAAATTTTATTTTAAAATCTTGAATACTTTTTAAATTAAAAATTTAAATTTTAAAAAATTTGAATTTTATTTTAAAAATATTTAATTTTAATTAAAATATTGACAGATTGTTTTAGACTAACTCATCCACTTTGAAAAAAGTTATGCTAGTTCTGGTTTTGTATGATGTTGTAACAATGAGGACAAGCATTTAAAGTTTGAGGTTTTAAGTGCTTCTGAAGGCTCGGAAGACTTGACCATGGATTTGTATCTAGGTGATACTTCTACCACAAGTCATTGAGCTTCCTGACCATTTCATCTTTCCATCCCCTTTTGTTTATGTTATCTAGAAGTAAAGATACCTATTAAACTTTTCAGTGAGTTGATAAGAGAGTTATATGCAGGAGGAAAATTACTGCAAGCATGTGTATTTCCATTTAAAATTTCATACTGGAAATAGTCTGAATATACATTAAATGCACATTTGCATAAATTGGTAGATAAAAGTACTATTTTTACCCCATTCAGTTGGTATAGGATGATCTTTATTTCCCACTTTAATGTCACTAAAAAGGAGCAGACCTGTAATACCAGTGTCCTCGTCACTATTTTGATTTATACAAGGTCCACCCTCAATTCTGGAATAGCTCAAGATTACAAAAGTAGCTTAAGTGCCTCAGCCTTTCTCCCTGTTCTGCTTGCTTTGTGGATTCTTTCAGAAGCCTAGTGTGAAGTGTCTACGTACGTCCATTTGGGGGGATCGTGTCACCTCGCTGCTGGATAGGAAATCTGTGGGGAAGGTAAAGCAAGCTAAGGAGGGATGCAGATTGGCCTTTTGGCAGACAGAAGAAGGGGAAAGAGGTGCTTAGCCACACTTCACCTGACATTTCCAACTATGGTGCCTGGGTCTAGTTGGAACTCAGAAAAAACATTTATCCCTAAACATTTTATGTGTTACTGTTTCTAGGTACCAAGAATGCTTTTATGGGGTCAACCTGTCCAGTCTGCGTAGCGCAGCTGTGGATGAGTATTTCAGACAACCTATTGTGGTAGGTTTGTATGTCAGGCATTGTATTTTGTGGTTTTCCTTCTCCCTATCTCATTCCCTCCACAAAATCCTACAGGTACAGTAGCCTCCTTGTTTAACAGAGCTCTGTGGCTGTAGAGGAGGGATCTAGGAACTAACTCTTGTGAGTGTGAACAGAGCTGACGTCAAAGGGTGACTACTATATGTAATATTCCTGGTTTTGCTATGAGTAACAGATGTCTAGAGATGTTCACATGCTGTGGCTTTGTAATATGTGCATAACTGTCTTCCTAACATGCAACTAGCTTCCCTCAGTGTTTCTGGTCTCTTAAACTAGCGACTAGACCTTGATTTTTCTCCTTCCCATCTCTGATTCACTATTTAAAAGAAAAGAGAAAGCAGCCAAGCAAACAGGTTTCTGTATTATGAAACAACCTTTCTCTAATATGTAAATATCCTTATTTTATTGGTAACGTGGATCTAGCACCTGCCATTCTTTCTTTTTAGTAAAAGTCTGGGTGGTACCTAGTTAGAAAGCATGTGGGAGAAGTCCTTCTCACCTCTCTGGGGGGAAAAAACCTAAACAATCTCCATCCCCTACCCCCCACCCCAGTATAATACTCCAGTGTAGGTGCAATGAAAAGGTTCGGTCTCTGAAATTTGCAACAAATCTTGGCTAGCTTTAGGCTAACTAGTTTAAGTAGCAACAGCAGTGTAGCTGCTGTTGCATGGAGACCCTAAAAACTGTCCAAAAATCTGGAAAGACCATCAGACTACTGATGTGAACTTCTGCACTCAGCTGCTTTTAGTGCATGAAATGGATAAGAGAGAACTCTCATTTGTCTTCATAAATTTCAGCCGTATCTTTGACTATAGCATGATCATTCTCAGTGCAGACTCCTTGGCTTTCAGTTAGGGAACGGAGTGATCTGTAGGACTGCGGCACATACTTACATCCTGTATGAAGTACCTGTTTGGCTTCGATTTCTTATCTGAGAGTCTGTCTCCCTTGAAGATCTGAAGTGCATTGTCCAACAAAAGCCACATTAAATTGTTATTTCTTTTGAAAAATCACAGATCTCCTTGGCTTCCCCTTACTCTGTAGATAGACATTTAGTTCTTTGATGGGCTCACTGGGGGCGGAGGAGCGGTGATACAAGCCCTTACGGTAAGAGTTTGCTTTGCTTATGGAAGAGCTTGTGAACAGTGATGGTTTAGGATTAGTACATGTGATTAAAGAAAGAAAAAGGAAGGGAAAGGTTTTCATTTCCTGACTGGCTACTCATAACTTTTTTCTGGAAGGCAATCTGTATTAAGTTACTTTGCTTCCTATACGTCATAATTTAATTTTCAAGTATTTCTATACTGTCTTAGTTTGGCTTACCCAACTGTGCAGTGCAGAAGAGCACATTAAAATATGTGTAGTTTAAAAACCAAACAAACAAAACCCCACACAAACCAAAAAAGTCAAACCCGCCTTTTTTTATAAGTTATCAATTTCTGGGCAAATTGTATTGTTTCTAGGTTGAATAAAATAGTCTTTGATTGGTATGTAAGCTATCAAATATACTAAAACCTGATAATATTGCAAAATCTAAGAGTGTTCTAAGAGATGATAAAAAAAGAAACATTTAAAGTAAGTTTATTGGAATGAAGGTTGATTTTTGTCTTTTTTCCATTTTTTTTCCCCACAGAAAACAAGTTTATACACTGACAAGACAGAATGATAACACTTGCAACTCTTTTTATTATTATTTTTATCCCCATAGGATACTTTTGATGTGAGAATTCTGATGGCCCAGACAGTGAAGTACACTGTTAACTTCATGGAAGCTGCTGAGGAAGACTTGCATAGGTTAGCACACACCACCAGCCTACTCCTAATCTTTCATTTCTGTAACTGGCTGTTCATCGTTGGTGCTCAGAGACAGAGGAAGCTTTGGTGGTGGATGTGGAGGAGGGAAGGTGGCATGCCAAAATGATTAGTACACCACTTGTAATGGACCACAGCATTCATCTGCATGATCATTTGTCTTGTGTTAGCAGACTGTGAAACCCCAGAAATAGGTTCACAAAATTTTCCTACTGGAAGGGATAAAGTGGGCTCTGGAGGACAATGTCTACTTCTTAGCATTATATGTTAGGACACATTTAAATCTAGTTACAAGGCAAATTTTTTTTTCAGATGTGTGGACATCTGAAAAGAGCTTGTCAGATGGTGTCATCACAAGCTGCCTTGCTGAACTCTTGTGTATCTCTGGGGTTTTTTTAAACATTTTCCAGTCTAACAGGACCTAGCTGTACCTCTTTTTTTTTTTTTTTCTTTCCTTTCTCCTCCAGCGATTCTTCAAATCTTTAGTTAGAAAGTCTTACATATAAACCAGCCTACATCCCTAGTGTCCCAGAATGACAGCAGAGAAGTCTCTTTCTCAGCTAATCTGTGAAATAAAATCTACCATGTGGGAGAACTTGAAGGAGTACTTCAAGTCCTTGCAAGACACTGTCACAAGTGGAAAATATCACAGTCTGTCTTTGAAACTCTGAACCCTTGTTGTTTCAACATGACTTACAACTAATTGTATAAATGACATGGTCTAGTGAGAGAGAAGAATTGCTCTAAGAGGGGGGAAATAGCTGGAGAATTGTTTTCCAGCTTTCAGCTGGCTAGCATTGACTTCCTTCAGTGGTTCTCAGAACTAACATGTTCATACATGAATACTAATTTTATGATATGTTTCTGCAAGAGTGGGTGAGATTTGAGATCAACTACATAGCCAGTAATAATCCTTTTGGAAGGGAAAATATTCCAGCTCTTGCTCAAGCAGCTCAATTTTTTTCTTCTGGTTCTGTTTGTCAAATTTGTGGTGGAACATTTTCAAAATAGTATTTAATCTAAATCCAGGTCCTTCACTGGGAATGGGAAATCTTCCACTGGAAAGACTGAGCCCCCGTACTTATAACAGTCTGTAGTGTTGTCACAAATGATGCAGTAACACTTGTGTAATGGTATATTTGATTCTACTATCGAATAAGGCACACAAAAAACTAATGCCTAAATCAGTGCCATTGGTTAATTCTATTGACACAGAGAAAAAGAGCATATCCTTTTAAATATATGGAAAGTTGAGACACAAACTGATCAATAAGAATGGAAATACATAAATTAGTACAAGATAGGTTTCTGGTGATATTTTCAGTACTTTTTGGAAATTACTTTGGCGGCATACTGTTTTTTTTCTCCTGCAGAGTGGAAATCCCTTTTGTTTTCCAAATGGTGCAGTCCGGACTAATCCATGGCCTGGCCTTCTGGTTTGATGTGGCATTTGTAGGATCACTGTAAGCACTTCTTCCTTCTTCCCATGAAACACTACCTACCAGGGAAAAAAATTACTTCTTTCATATAAAGTGTGCCAGAATTAGACCTTTATCTGGTGGCGACCTTGTTTGCAATGTTAATTCTTTCATATTAAAGAAATGATGCCTTCTAGAGGTAATAAGAAGTGTGATAACCTTGTTAGCAGTGTGACTAGATGGTGGTGATCGTGCTTCCCATTGATCAGGGTGCATGTTACCTATGGTAGACCACATCCAGGAATTGTTGGGGGTCAAAATGTACTGTTCCACACAATACTGATTCTTTGTAATTATTACGTACCTTTCTGTTTTACATTGTAAGTAAAGCAGCAGCATTTAAACACAAGCTGGATTTTCCTATTTGGGTTGGTCTTGTTTGTGGGCAAAAAGGAGAGCAGGTTGCAAGTTCCAGCTAACAAAAGGGAAATGGAGACAAATTCACCAGTCTTGAGAAACTTTTTTACTGGAGCACCAGGTATTTATTTCAAAATGGGGATATTCAGCTGGTATAGTATGTAGGTGAAAATTAGATAAACTTGTTCGTCTAGTCAATACATAGATTAAAGCTATCTGTATTTAGCTCTTAGATAAGATTTGCTGATTTCACAGTTAAATTGATCAAGTTTTAGATGAGATTTTTTTTAATAAATTGTAAAATGTACTTCTATTTGTGTTGCTAAATGCCTTTTATTAGCTTTTGAAACACGGAGTGTCAAGAATTCAGGATAGTTTATCCATTAAAAGAAAATGGACATATGTGCATTTGTATTTACTTTAACAGCTGATAGTAAAATTTTTATAAATCTTAAAGGAACCAGAAACTGCACATACATTAAAACAGTAGATAGAATTACAGACTTGGAGGAACTGACTGAAATCCTCCACTGAGAAGGCCTCCATTTTGGAGTAGGCAATTGCGTAATCAGCAGCTCTTTCATGTTTCTGCAACCCTGAAGTTCTTTGTCTTAGCACTTGAAATCTCAGCGGGTCGGGCTCACAGTATTACCTGCGTTACCCGTTGCACCTACAGCCCCTTTCAATATATTATCAAAATACCTCTTGCAAATGAAAATTAGGTATAGGACCTTCTGGGGAGTGTTTTTTAAGGATTAAACTACCATTATGAAGAATTGCATTGCCACATTCACGACAAACTTCATTTCCTGTAATTTGTTGAAATTGTCTGAGTGGTACGAGGAGAGAGAAACTAGTATTTTCTGTCCTGGCAGTGTGGAAAGAAGAGAAAAAGAGGAGTCTGAAAAGTCTCTTTCTTTAATCTCTGTCATTGGCTTAGGCACACAGATCTGGTGGTGACAGCACAGTTTAAAGAAAATGAGGCATAACATACTGATTTCCCAATATAGGGTAGACTTGCTCTCCCAGTTTACTTCAAGGGAGTTTAAAGTTTATTATAAGCAGTTGAGGCCTCATATACATAAGGGTCTAACAACTTAAAATTATTTCTGAAAAGAGAAGACAGGAGAGAAAGTCTGTTTCTTGTTTGTTTTAGGGTAACTGTTTGGCTGTCCACTGCACCAACAGAACCCCTCACTCACTGGTACCAAGTACGCTGCCTTCTTCAGACGCCACTGTTTGCTAAAGAGGGGGAAACTCTCTCAGGGAAAGTCTTATTTGTTGCCAATAAGCGGTAAGTGTAAAAGCTTCCCAAGCAGCTTTGTAGTGTGGCTGTTCTCAGGGGTACCCTAAAAGACACCAGGTAATTTGCAGTATGCTTGTACCCACATGTGTTATTTCTGGTACCATTACCAATTTATAGGGTATCGCTGATACTGTTGACCTTGTGAGACTCAGCTCACCTAAAGGTCACCGTGTTCCACCCCAGTTACCTGTTATGTTCCTGCTCCACACACCTTCTCCTTAACCACCTGTCATATCCAGCCTTCCCTCACAGTGCTATTTGCAGCTTTTGTCAGCTTTCCGCTCTCTTGTCTTTCACACACAGCAATTTTCTCGGGTGATGTCCAGTCATTTTCTACATCTTGTGTAACCTCTGGCCATGGCTTCAGCAGCAGCCTGGTGGTTTGCCTGAAGCCCCAACATGCCTTGTCTCTCAGCAAGTCCTGTGCAAAGACAAGGAGAAGCAGGGTTGATCCCACATCCATTACACTTTTAATTCTGAAAAAAGTTCCTTATGGATGTGCACCCCTGTTTAAGAGTAGTGCTTTTCATGTATTGTTTGTCCTTCCACTGAGGCTAATGAAGGTGGCTGCTTTTGGAAGGGCGTATTTCCTCACCAGACTTCTCTGCTGTTCTGCTGTCAGTCAGATGTTTGGTAACTCCACTCCTACACTTTGCTTTGAACAATCCTGAAGTGACTGGGTCACACAAGTTGCAGCCTGGTTTGCTTATGTGTATGTGTAGTTTTAACAGAAAACAAAGTCTCCACAGAGTAGGAAGGTGAAGTTGGTTGGCTGGGTTTGGGTTTTTTGGGAAACATGCTGACCAGCCAGGTGATTACAGTGACATCAAAGTTGTCAGTAATACTTCTGGGGCTCTTTAATGACATCAGCAGCAAATACTTGATTTGGGACTTGTCAGATTTCCAGATCTTCTGCTTAGAAACACCTCATGGAGAAAATAAAGAATACAGATATTGATATGTCTCTTTCAAACATAAAATGTATTAATATTTTAATATATAAAAGAAACACTGTATGCCACAAAGTGATCGCACAGCCACTGCTGTAAATATGTCACTATATAAGGCATATTTGCAATGGGGCATCGCTCAGACACCTGAGCTAGCAACCTTGCCAGACTGAGAATGAGAAACACTTCAGCTGCATGCTAACACATGGTTAAAAAGTCTTGCCACAAAGCTGATCTGCTTTCGCGATCAACATAGCACCTCTATGTAACTCTGCAGTTCCTGTTCCATGCAGGAGGACCAGCTTTGGTCAGATTCAGCATTTTGGTATGCTCTCAGATGGTCCTCTTTACTTTTCTGTGTAAACTCAGTTTCTCGCAAAAAGTCCTGTGAAAAATATGCTTCCTGGTGAAACCCAGGATTATGACAAGAGTGAACCTAATGCTGTTTGGCCAGTTAGATACTTTTGATTATGAAATAATACTATGATTGTACTTGCTAATGTTGAAATTTATAGTATTTCTATCAAGGAGTGGGGAAAAAGACCTTTTGGAAAAGACTATTGAATACTATCAGTACAAAATTATGACATTTTTCAGATGCAAACTCTTAAAATCACAAAAGCTTCCTGTAAACTTTACTACCTCAGAGATTATTGAATAATCATGCCCTTGCACTGATACCACTGCGAATAAATTTCCTTTGCTTGTTATAGTTGTCTTAGTTCTATTACCTCTTTTTTATATTTCTTTCTGCTGCAGGCAAAGTTATGATATTCAGATTGTGGCTATGGTGGACCAGACAGGAGTTAAATCTGGTAACATTCTTGATTTAAAGAATCCATTTTTTAGGTAAGAAATGCTTTTGACTAAAATACACCATTGTAGAGTGGTAACATATTGTATGACAGGAAGCAAAGCACATATACTGTGGAAGAACAAGTTTCAGACCTCTTACAGTTTATTTTATTTCTGCAGGTATGAGGGCATCATTGTTTTGTACTAGCAGTAGTTACTTACATAAGCCAGTATTCTATTTTAAGTACATTTTATGTGACAGAGAACAAAAGAAAAAAGCTTTATTTAAGATCTGTAACGAGGTAGTGAGTGACAAAATAGTAGACATTCAGTTCCTTTAGTTCAAATATACTTACAGTCATAGAATCATAGAATCTTTGGGTTGGAAGGGACCTTTAAAGGTCATCTAGTCCAAGCCCCCCAGCCATGGGCAGGGACATCTTCCACTAGACCAGGCTTCTCAAAACCCCGTCCAACTTGACGTGGAATGTTTCCAGGGATGGGGCATCTACCACCTCTCTGGGCAACTGTGTCAGTGTTTCATCACCCTTATTGTCAAAAATTCCTTCCTTATATCTAGTCTAAATCTGCCCTCTTAGTTTAAAACCATTACACCTTGTCCTATCGCTACAGGCCCTGCTAAAAACTCTGTCCATGTCTTTTCTATAGGCCCCCTTTAAGAACTGGAAGGCTGCAATAAGGTCTCTCCACAGCCTTCTCTTCTCCAGGCTGAACAACCCCAACACTCTCAGCCTGTCCTCACAGGAGAGGTGTTCCATCACTCTGGTCATTTTTGTGGCCCTCCTCTGGACCCGCTCCAACAGGTCCATGCCTTTCCTGTGCTGAGGGCTCCAGAGCTGGATGCAGCACTGCAGGTGGGATCTCACCAGAGTGCAGTAGAGGTGCAGAATCCCCTCCCTCAACCTGCTGGCCCCACTTCTTTGGATGCAGCCCAGGATATGGTTGGCCTTCTGGGCTGCAAGCGCACATTGCCAGCTCATGACCATCTTTTCATCCACCAGTAGCCCCAAGTCCTTCTTGGCAGGGCTGCTCTCAAGCCCTTCATCCCCCAGCCTGTATTGAGCCTGTACTGATACTGGGGGTTGCCCTGACTTAGTTGCAGGACCCTGCATTTGGCCTTGTTGAACCTTATGAGGTTCACAAAGGCCCATTCCTCAAGCTTGTCCAGGTCCCTCTGGATGGCATCCCATCCCTCTGGCATGTCAACTGCACCCACTCAGCTTGGTGTCATCAAAAAAAATCTGCTGAGGGTGCATGCGGTCCCACTGTCTGTCATTGATGAAGATAATAAACAGTACTGGTCCCAGTATAGGCCCTTGAAGGGCATCACTTGTTACTGATCTCCATCTGGACATTGAGCTGTTGACCACTACCTTCTGGATGTGACCATCCAACCAATTCCTCATCCACTCAACAGTCCACCCATCAAGTCCATCTCTCTCCAATTTAGAGAGAAGGATGCTGTGGGGGACTGTGTCAAAGGCCTTACGGAAGTCCAGACAAAGGGCATCAGTAGCTCTTGTCCACTGATGTGGTCACTCCATCTTAGAAAGCCACTATGTTGCTCAGGCAAGACTTCCTGTTGGTGAATCCATGCTGGCTGTCTCAAATCACGTCCCTGTTCTCCATAGCATAGCTTCTAGAGGGATGTGCCCATCATCTTCCCAGGCACAGAGGTGAGGCTGGCAGGTCGGTAGTTCCCAGGGTCCTCCTTGCTACCTTTTTAAAAAAGGGGTGCAACGTTCCCTTTTTCCAGTCGCTGGGGACTTCACTTGACTAACATGACTTTTCAAATATTATGGGGAGTGGCTTGGCAACCACATCGGCCAATTCCCTCAGGACTCTGGGATGCATCTCATCAGGTCCCATAGACTGTCCAGTCCCCATCTTGCAGTCCATCCGCTTGAGAGGTGTGGGAAAAGACACTGCTAGTGAAGACTGAGGCAAAGAAGTCATTGAGTACCTCAGCCTTCTCCTTCATTGTTGCCAGTCTGCCAGTCTTGCTCATCAGGGGTGTTATGCTTTCTTTGATGTTCCTTTTCTGGCTGACATACCTGTAGAAGCTATTCTTATTATTATTTGGATCCCTTACCAAGTTCAGCTGCACCTTGGTCCTCCTGACCCCATCCCTACACAACTGGGCAGCATCCCTGTACTCTTCCCAGGATACCTGTCCCTGCTTCCACTGCCTGTGCATTTCATTCTGGCCCTTTAATTTGACCAGCAGGTCTCCACTCAGCTATGCTGGCCTCTTGCCTTTCTTTCCTCATTTCTTACACCTGGTGACTGAGAGCTCTTGTGCTCTGTGAAAGCCTCCTTAAAGATCTGCCAGCTCTGTTCTGCTCCCTTGTCCCTGAGGGCAGTTTCCCAGGGCATCCTATTGACTAACTCCCTGAAGAGATGGAAGTTTGCTTTCCTGAAGTTTTCCTAAAATTTCCTAAAAAATCTTTTGCTGATTCTTGTTTTGTGATGTGTATAATGGTAACTCAAGGAATCATCAATATGCCAAGATACATTCTATGTACATATTGCTGTTGCTGTTTGACACAAAGGGCCTGCCCTTTCTGTATTAAACATGAGAGGACAAAAAAAATCTACCTGCTGCAGTCCTTTCCAGCTGAGCAGGGACCTTCATTAGGTGTTGCTACAGCACTTTATTTTGTGAAAAGCTGCCAATTACAAATCAAAACAAGCAGAAGGAATTAATTCTTCCAAAAGAAAAAAAGATTTTTGAGAACAGGCTGGTTGTGTTCTGTTCTCATTCTTATGCTGTATTTCACATTAAAATAGGCAAATACAGCTGGTATAATTGATTTTTTTTTTTTTTTTCCCCAGAGATACACATGGAAAATTCTTCTCTCATTCATTATGTTTCCTGGTTTTTTGACTCGGATCTATATGACAATTCCACAGTAATCCTATAAAACAATATCCAATGTGGTTGATGAAAATTAATTAATTTTCATCTGTACATCAAATCTGTGGCACATCAATTGTTTTGACTTTAGAGAGGGAGCCTTTTGATTAAATTCATTAAAATGGCTTTGTAATAAAGGTTATTCATGGAAGATTGCAATACCTATAAATAAAATTATGCAGTGGAAAAGATGAAATTCCTCAGATTTGACTTGTGACATGGAGAGTATCTGTCTTGCTCATGCTTTTCATTTGGTCAATGCTGGTTGCAAATCTAAAAGCTTTTTGTGAGGATGATTACGAGTAAGGTTACTGGTCTTTTAAAATCTCTGTACTTACTCTCAGCACCCATTGTGTTTTGAGTGACTTTTCAAAGATGATATAAGTCTAATCATTTAGAAGCAAAAGAAGCTTTTGTTAAAGAGTTTTTTAACTTAACATAAAATGTAGAAATCGCTTTCAGAATGCTATCACTCACTTGCAAGAATCGGGGGAAAATGACTGTGTGTTACATATAGAAGGACTTTAAGTTATATTAAGTATTAAGTAATGAAGTTATATTAAGTATTAAGTATTCTAGTTTGAAAATTGAATGTAAAAATGTCACTGTGTGATGTCATGGTTGCTAGCCAATTAAATGTATTGAGTTCAATAATTTAGACTGCTGTTCTTTTATGCACTAATTCCTAGAGTGCTTGGTTGTGAAATCTTGCCACAACACACTATTTAACAGGCTTCCTCTGTGAGCTCCATTAGGGTTGTTTTTGTTTATTGATCCTTCTCCATCCTGACCATGCCCTCCCGCAGCAATTACAAGAACTCTGAGAGAGTTGAAAAAAACAAAGGCAAAGACTACTTCCCAAAAGCAAAAGGCTTATTTATAAACACGAGAACTTCCAAAGCATTTGTCAGGTTTTTTTAAAACCTGGAATATATTTGAATTTTTAACTAGGACACGCAAATTACTGTTCATGGTGGGACATTATGCTGACACATGCAGCCCAGCTCTCTCCTACGTCACTGCTTCATAGTGTCCCTGATACATGGAATTACCTCTGTACCACAGGGATGGATAAGAGGGCAGGGGCAATTCTAGACCTTTTTTTTTAGTCATTTAGAACAACTCCACACTAATTCTATAGCATAGTGTAAAAACAGAAGAGTGGACTGGGAAGCCTTTCGTTTCTGTGAAGGCAGTGGCCTGAGCTGCTATACACCAGAGCAAAAGAAAGCCTCTGCCTTTGTAAAAAAAGCTGCGGTGGATTTGGTAGCATTTTACTTCATGGCTGCAAATCTGGATGGAATTACTTACAATTTAACTTTGCAATCACATTGCCTTTAAAAAATCCAGTAACAGCACAGGGGACTGATTTCCTAGCTTTATTCCAGTGAGACTTATCTGACAGACATTGGCTGAGTGTTGCACTTAGAGCACTTTCAATTTCATAAAGTCCTTATTAAATACCAAAAGGCTGTCAACAGTTTTACTCCAGAGTAAAATAAAAGCTATATTAGAATTTATTAAGTTTGCTGAGTTCAGCTAGTGCTGTAAGCTATCAAATAATTGTATATTTTGTTATGACTATTCTATGCTTTCATCCATTTTTAGGTATGCCTAGAAGATACTGTAATATGGCATCCGAAAACAGAAGTGAGATTCTCCCAAAGCTGAATAACCAGTGAGACTGAGATCAGCTCAGTTCTTAGTAGGCCTACTGGTGCTTGTGTAAAATTACTTGGTAACTGTACGTATCTGCAACTGTATGTGAGTAATGTAAGAAGGGAGTATTGTGGCTCCACCCTTTTTTTTCCCCTTTGAAATTTAGCCTGTATCCCTGTTTACAGACTTGAATCATGGCAGACTCAGTTTTATTCCAGCAAGTTCATGTGGTACTGGACAAGAACTATTTCTCTGCAGTTGTTATTATTTCTGGTTTACAGTAAGCTCACACTGGTTCATTGATCTTTTTGTAATATTCTTACCAATATTCTAGGTTATTGAACAAAACCTACCTCATGCTTATGTATCAAAAGATCTTTAAGCAGTGTGTAGTGTCCTTGCTTTAAACATTCAACACTTAGTTCCAGATATTTCAATGTTTGGTGTTAATCTTCTGGCTCACCAGGGCAGTGTGTTAAATACTTCAGTTTTCTCTCAATGGACTCATTAATTGGGTCCATGTCTCAAAATGCATCAAGTCATCTTGCATATACTTTGTAAATGTTCTGGGATTTCTCTATGCCTATGGAAGTGTTACAGAACACACCTGTAAGTTACTGCCAGCAGTGTGTTGTAAAGCTGTATGATAGGCTATGTGTGACTCTCTCACTTTTTCCGTAGCTCTGTAAGAAGTATTGATAGATGGTTTTGGCTTGTGTACCTAGCAAATGAGCGAGACTATAAAGTATGGATTTTAATGAGAACTCCCTCTAGACAATGTTACCCGTAAAGAGCACATAGTGACTTTTGTAGAATGTGTATCTGTCGTTTAAGGTATATGCTTTAGGCTGAATGAATGAATGAGCTGGAGTCAAATCAGAAACGTATTCGTCACTTTACGACCAAAAACACAACTGCAGTGGTACCTCTAGCAAGATGCAGTCAGCCTTTAGCCTTCCACACGCTGTTGGAAGGCTGGTGTGAATGAAAAGCCCCATGAGAACTGACCCTTCTCTCAGGAAGTTCCATGCTGCATTTGGTCAAAAGACTGGCTAAGGACCCCTGCTGGGAGGCATTGAGAAACAGCTGTAGTTTCAGAGGTTTTTCTCCAAGCCAACAGCCTTTTGCAGCTATTTAAAGATAGCTTATGAGATAATGGAAAGTAGTCCCTAAAACTGTGAAACTTGTAAAAGTAACATGAACTTCATGTCAGGGGCTGCAAAACCATTGAAGCTAACTTAAAATGATTGCCTTGTTATTTCCAGTAGCATTTGATACAGCAGGTGAGAGACTTCTAGCATAAAAAAGTAGTTTGCACAATAGAAGACTGTTTTGTTACACAAATGTATAATATATATTTTTAAAATAGTATTTAATGTGGGTTGCTGCCTCAGAATGATCACAGAAATTATACTCTACCCTGTACAAGCAGTGCAATGAGATTTCTGATGCAATGTCTGACGGTTGGGTATCTATCCTTCCTAAATTCAGTCTGTACAGTGGCTGGTTAATGAGAAACAGAAAGAAATCGAGGAATATCCAAATCCACATACCAGGCAGCTGTAGTTCAGAGTTTTCTAGAGTCTGGCAGGTTTTCTTCAGCAGTTATGAAAGGAGCATATGAAACTTGAATCTGAATTCATCTTACAGATTTGGAATGTCTCTTGTTGACCGGAATGTCTGTCTGGATCTCACATTTCATTCTCAGACCTCTTCTAAAAAGTATCCATATATCAAAGATGTCTAGTTTCTACAGAAAAAAACCCTTATATTGTGAATTCCCTGTGGCAACTTCAATTATTTTTAAGGAAACAAGAAAAACAACATCAGCAGCAGACAGCAGTGTCAGGTTCTGTACCTTTCTTTAATTCCTGAGCAAAAGCTCTATGTTATCTAATAGCTGCACCTTCAGTATGTATAGAAACAAGTGTTTCCTTACACACCAACAAGTACAGAGTATTTCACAGCAATTGCTACTTTGAAGTGATTTGGATGATCCAGGACTGGTATTTGTATTTCTCTCTACTTCAGGAATTCACTTTTTTCCAGATGCTAAAACCAAAGAAAAGATTGACATCAGATACTGTACTATTTGCAGTTTGAAATAAGGTCTTCTGACTGTCTTCACTTCCTTATTGAACTTTGTCCTCTTTCCTGCTTTGAAGCGTTGGTGACTTTCCAGGAGCCTACCTTCAAGGACTACAATGTACTGTTTTCACTTTATGGTACTTTCTGGGCATAAACATGAAAAAAATATATATTTGTCAAATATTTTTGAAAAAACATGTCAATGAAAACATTTTGTTGATACAAATGCTGGTGTTTTGACTCTTTATAAAGGCAACACTAATGAATGCTAGAGAATGTAGGGAAACCAAAGCAGAATTATGGGGTCGCTAGAACAGCAATGATGTCGTTTTACAGTGTAGGACTCTTGAACAGATTTGACCACATTATGAAACATAGCATTTCCTCATTTATAGTTAAAGGCTATACTAATCCTGTTGGAAAATGACATATTGTCTTGCATCCCATAGACTCAAAAAGCACAGTAGGAAAGACACTGAATATCATATTAAGGAGTTATAAATTTTCATGCTTTGTTGGATCCACAGTCATTTTGAAGGTTCATCTTCAAGAAAATACAGCAGTAAGAACTGCTTTTAACAGCTTATTTTTCAACAGCTGCATTTTTTAACTTCACCCCAGAGATGCATTTGAGGTCTTCTGAGCAGTCATATGTACATGGTTATTCATGATAAATTGCATTTTCGTAGTAATGACTTTCATTTTTTTAATGTTTGTCTATATGAGTTCTCTCATCTGAACTGATGATTTAGACTCTTTTGTCCTTAGGAATAGCATAGGAATTCAATGTGGTTATTATTACTATAGTGATTGCCAAGAAGAGTAGTGATTTACTGCATAATGTGTGCACTAGAGCCACAGAAATCTTTGTGATAAGCATTCTTTACAATACTTTGACAACTATGACATCCAAAAGCAATCTTGATGCATCTGGATCTACAGTGGAATTAGTGTTACCTTGCTTAACTAAGTTTCTACAAGTTGTGCTTTCTTCTCAAGATGCAAAAAAGAAAAAAAGAAGGGGGGGGACACATTCAGAGGTTGGAAAACAAGTCTCCAGAAAGTATGCCTTTATTATATAACCTAATATTTTATATTCTAATTAATGTAATTTAAATATTATATATTTATACCTGTGGTATACAGGTTTTCACTCTTCTTGGTTGGATTACACACATACTCACAACTCTGCACTGATCCAAGCTGATAGCTAAAACTGGGGAAAGATACACTGTCAAGATGCAGCTGAAGAATCAGTAGAATGGAGGACAGAAGTTCAACAGGAGACTGCAGGCACAATTTCTTGCTGGAAGCACCCAAGAGGGTATCAAATACCTGACACTAACTTGCGGTTCAGATGACTAGGTTTGACCCAGGCCAATTTTAGTGATATTTAGATGCACATATTTACAGAAGAAAAAGAAACTAATGTAAAGTGAAGGAAACCAGAGACAAAGGCGGGGGAAGTATAAAAATGTCTTTCTCAAAGTGGCTGCCCCTCCCTGGGTTGTCCAGTTGTCAGGCATGTCATCTTGCAACATTGAACTGGAACTTCAGCCTGATTTTGTTCAGACTTCTGCCTAACTTGCAGGAGGCTTTAGATGTCCCTTAGCTAGCTGGTCAGTCAGGAGGCAGATACCTGGTGGATCATGATTAAAACTACTGTGACCAAAGTATTGCTCAATAGCACTGGAACTTAACTATTTATTATTTTATGTTTAGTGGCTTCTGAACAACAGCCAGTGTTGAGTTTTCACTTCAAATCGTTGCCTTTCATTTGAATTGGGTCTACAATGAACATTTTGGAGTATCTGTGAAGAAGTCCCAAGTCTAATACTTCCTTGCTACCTAAGACTTCTGCAGTGGTGGAAGGGGAAGCAGGAACTTGTTTTTAGTTTGATGGGTGGTCTTCTATGCTGAGGTGCCACAACTACCATGAGAAATTTTAATTCAGTAACGTTCATATAAGCAGTAGTAAAAGTGGATGGTACCACAGAATACAAAACATGCTTGAGCTCAGGAAATAGTGCAGAACTGAATATGGTCCTTTCTTTAAAATAAATCACCACCACCTGAAAACACAACATACCAAGTTCTCCTTTGTTAAGACATGACATAATTGGCAAACATGTACTGACAGCAGGAACATGGGTCCAGTTTTGCTCAAGTTCAGGTGGAATGTCCAAAGAATTTGAAGTGAATTTTCATATCTGAAAAAAGAGCGCCTTCCCAATATCTGTTAGGAATGCAGGGCTTGGTCAGGTGAACCTGTAGGTCAAAGAGCACTAATGGTCTGCATATGGAAAATAATACAAGAGAAAAAGGCCAGGCTCCACTCACAACATTCAGCCATAATGCTGGATTTCAGAGGATCTCAGGAATTCTCCCAGGAACACCGATGCCAGGCCATGAATGTTAAAGATCTGTCCACCCGCCCTCAAAAGAGCAAGCTGAGAAATAACAAATAACTCTGCAGCTGAGTGTTTCGAACCAGATTTGGAAAAAAGGAAAATACAATTTGCTCGGACTTCTCACGTGGATGAAACTCTTGGCAGGTGTATTTAGCTGGAAACAGCAGCAAGTGGGCACTATCAAGATGCGCAGGACGCCTGCCCTCTATTTTTCTGATTAGGTGGCTAAATTACTTTCACTCTGCCACTTCTACCAGGTGTCTATCCTCTGGAAAATGACTGGAAGTTGAGTCCTGTCTCACACAGTCTAAGTAAGGAAATGAAACAACATAACTGCAAATTAGTTTGTGGTTCTCCAATCTCCCAGAGTAACATGCCCCAGTTGTGACTGAGAACTCACCATTTCTTTACAATTGCATCTCCTCATCTTTTCCAATTCAGATGACTTTTAACAAATGCTGCACTGAACTCCAGGTCACCCTGAAAGTTAAAAATCACGATGCAAGCAGCTTGCAGGCAGCTATAGGCAAAAGCAAAACAGGGAGTAGACAGTGGGGGCAGCGAAATACCTGTGGCTCCGCTGCCTCCTTGACTATGGTGTAGTCCAGGACATCGATGGTCACTCAGAAAAACATTACGTGCTGTCACCACCCTTCGCAGCTCCAGTGTGGCAACAGGAGTGACTGGTCTCTCCATTGCTCATCACTCAGGAGCTGCCAGTTCCAGGCCGTCTTTAGATTGGGATCTTTGGGGATCCATTTGGCCAGTGAAATTCGGTTATGCCGACACATCAGCTAATGGTAGACAAGAAAGGATTTGTTTTTTCATTATGAAAGTGTTGGATATAGTTAGTCAGAGCAAAGTACACCTAGTGTGCTGACAAACTTATTAATGACTATCTTTCCTGCAGCGCCTAAAAATCAATGCAGAGACGAGGCCTTTGGTACGCTGCTGGTGGTGCAGAAGAGACACACGTGGCTTTGGCTGTGTCCGTAGGTCAGAGGTCTGCATTGTGATGACAAGAAAGATAAAAAACCAAAGTTTTCTATTCTGTAGGAAGTGTAGGAGGAGATAATGACTTGAAAGGCTGTGCAAGGGCAGTGCTCGCTCCAGAAAGGATCACCAGCTGAAAGGCATGGTGATCAATCCATTTAAAAGGACATCAGAGCTGTCTGCTTCTCCACAAATACTGTAAGCTATAAAATAATAGTCTTGGACAAGGCGCATGGAGCTATCTTCAGAAACTGAGAAAAGTACCGTCAGTGCCGTTCACAAATGAAAATTAAATGATGCTGTTTTACCCCATTTCTGTGGTCATTATTCTCCTGCTGCCTTGGTAGTAGGATCAGTCCACTTATAGCTGTGGTTACCCTCTGTTTTTCTTACAGCTTTGCAGCAGAGCAGTCCTGACCAAGGCAGCAGACAGCACTCTGTTGTTGGGGTCTTCATTACAATTGCCTTAATACAAAGTCCAGATCTGTGGTGTCACAGAGCTGAAGTATTTTTTTAGATGTGAAAATGGTCAGTTAAATGTGCTGTTAACAAAGGCATGAATAAAAAGCAGCTTTTTCTTAAATTGCATTCAATTTCATTGAATTCTGTACTACAGACACTACAGGATTCTTGTTTTGGCTAGGACAGATAAGCAGGCATATTGTCACACTTTTGTGAACCTTTATGTAAGATGCAAGACATCCCACTTTTAAACTTCATGTTACATTTAGCACAGCTCTTATTCCTTCAAAGTCTGCGAAGTTACTTCTTCAAAGTCAGCTAAGAAATAAAGTGGCATGGCATTCAGCGCTACTGAATTCACCATAGCCCTCCTTGAGCCGGAAGCCAGTGCCAGAAAAGTGCCACATCAGGGACTTGCCCTAAATGCAAGTATGCTAGCGTTGCTTCTGGTACTACTAGAGCAAACTTATTCCACAGAGAAATCAGAAGGGATGTGGATGCACTGTGTGAAAGCAGAAAAGGCTCTAGACACTTCATGATCACCTTACCCAGTCTATTGACTATTCAGTGAAACTGCTTCTTGCTCTTGGAATTCTTACTGCTCATTTTTTCTGTCCAAAGAGCATGATCCTTCTCTTTGTTTAAAAACCCATTGTCAGAGCCACATTTTCAAAGGTATCCAAAAACATGCTTGGGGTACCAAGCTGGAAGCCTCATGCTGAAGAAGTAATGCACAGTTGTGCGAGAAAGACACAATTTTAGAAGAATCTGGGTGTAAATCTGAATCTTGAGATAAGGCTCTCACTAGAGAGACAGACTGCTAATACTGAATTTCAGCAATTCACCTCGTTCACAAATTACCACTTCACTTTTCTGAATTTTTATCTTTCTGTTTCTTTAATAATATTTACTTCCATGGAATCAAAACAGCGACCAAAACCAGACATAAACAATAGACATCAAAACATCCATGTGGATACATGGCTCTGAACAAACTTGGGAATATCCTGGAAATGTGATTAGGTCAAGAACTATCTTCTACAATTACAGCCCATTTTAAGGTACCTGAAGATGTTTAAGGAACCCTTAATTATTTTTTACGAAAGATACATGCTTGAACCTGTAAGGTGGCTGACTTGAAATTGCTGGCTGACATGCAAATATTTCATCGGTTTATTCTCTGTGAGATGTTTGTATTATACCAAGCAAGCTGAAGACAGCAATTTATTTTCTAACATCTTAATTGATCATGGCCTTAATTCTTGAAAAGAAACCACCAAAAAACTGGAAAACGTAGTTACGTGTGGAGAACAAGACTTCTCCCAAATACCTACAGAGAGTGTTCCCAGCACCGAAGCAAAGCATTTGGGCTGTGGGAGCATGCAAACTTGTGGTATTATACCCTTTGACCTAAGCCAAGCTTCAACATACACACGTACCCACTGCCCCCTTTAAAACACGCAGTTTCCATGTAATTTTGACAGGCATGATGTTAACATCTCAAGGTGTGGGAAAACTAAAAACCACAATCCTGCCTAGGCCTGCTCTATTTTGCAAGTCACTGCCAAGTGCTTCCCAGGAAACAAATAAAAGAAAGTAGTATCGGCAGCTGTACTGAACAAACAGCTTTACTCCACCAAATAATTTCTCTCTGTATCACTACCTCAGTCAAATGTACTGTGGGTGGTATTACAGAAGCACTTAGTATGCTCCGACTACCTGTCATAGCTACTGTCGTCACACAAGTGAAGGAATTACCACATTTACGAATACGGACCCCCTTTCCATTCGGAAGCGATGACTTCTATTGAACACCCGAACATGAAAAACACTTGGCGCTGACGTTTCACGCGACTAGTCCCATCTGCATCGTTTTGAAGTCACAGCTCCACCTGGTGTTCTCCAGCATGATCGCTAGGTCATCTGGACTGTGGTACGCCACCTTTTTTTTAAGGGTTTTATTTATGCTGGGCACCGGGCAAGCCGCGCTTGAGAAGATGCCGGCAGCCCTGCTGGCCTAGCTGCAGGGCCGGCGGAGGGGCAGGCAGAAGGCAAAGACAGGTGCACGGCGCAGGGTACCGGGCCTTTTCCAGGGCTCCGAGGTGAGTCCACACAAACGGGAACTGGTACGGAGGAAGCCCGAGGTGGATGGAGGCGCGGCGCCTCGCCTCGCCACGCCACGGTACGGTACAGTGCGGCACCCACCCCCAACGGCCAGAAAGAGAGCGCTGCGAGAAAAGCGTGGAGCTCGCCTTGGGGCGGCGCTTTACGGCATGCTGCTTTCGGCACTGTCGCGTGGCAGCGGCGAGGCGGGCCAATGGGGGAGCGGCGCCCGCCGGAGGAGGCCGTAAAGCGCGGGCGGGGCGCACGTGAGAGGAGAGCGGCGGTGAGGGCGAGCGGCGGTGAGATTGTTTCCCGCGGTGGTGAGATTGTTTCCCGCGGCGAGGTGTTTCCGTTGGCGCACTCCTGCTTCGCGGCCGGCTGCGGGCCGGCGGCGTGCCACGTCCTCCCGGGTGCTGTCACTGGGGCTGGTCTGGAGATCCCTGGGGAGCGGGGCCGGGACTTCGGCCGCCCAGGCCCGGTGAACCGCGGTTTTGTCTATCTGAGCCTTTGTGCAGGCCGGCCTGTGGGCGACCTGTTGTGATCCCGCACCGCCCACCTCGGGATGGGCGACCGCCGCTGGGAAGGGTTGAAGTCGATCGAGGGAGCCACGGTGGTCCAGTAATGCTGTCTCGTGGTGCGTTTGCAGTGTGGCCACAATGGAAGCAAGGGGTAAGAAGAAGTTTGTGGGGAAGAGTAGAAGAGCACCTCGTGGAAGAGTACCACGCGGGATGAGGAAGTTTAAAAGAGGTAATTGTAAGAAAGCAAAGGCTCCTTAGTAGGAGTCCTGGCTGAGTGATTCTTGCTCGAACTTTATTTTGTGTCTTGGTGAAGTTATGTCATGAAATTACAAGCTTGGTAGGTGAGTGTAGAGCAGTGACTGTTGGCTACATAGACTCCAGTAAGGCTTTTGACAGTGTGTTCCATACGGTCCTTGCAGAGGTGCTGATGAATTATGAGCTGGATGAGTAGGTGGTGAGGTAGATTGACAGCTGGCTGAATGGTTGGGCCAAGAGTGTGGTAATCTGCAGCAGAAAATCTAGCTGGAGGCTGGTAACTAGCAGTGTACCCCAGGAGTCAGTTCTGGGTGTAGCCCTGTTCAAGGGCTTCACAGACAATCGGGGTGATGGAGCAGGGTGTACCATCAGTAGGTATACTGATGGCACAGAACTGTGAGGACTGCCTGATAGACCAGAGGGTCCTGCTGCCCTCCAGAGGAACCTCAACAGATAGGAGAAATGGGCTGACAGAAACCTCATGAAGTTCAGAAAAAAGACGTGCAAAGTCCTGCAACTGAGCGGGGAGCAAATGCATGTGCTAGTACATGCTGGGGGAACGAAGCGTTGCAGAAAGCCCTTGGGGCTCCTGGTGATCTCAGAGTTGAACGTGAACCAGCAATGTGCCCTTGTGGTAAAGGCAGCTAACTGGATCCTGGGCTGCATTAGGAGGAGTGCAGCCAACGGGTCAATGGCGGTGATCCTTGCCCTCTCCTCAGCATTGGTGAGGCCTCACCTGGCGTGCTGTGTCCAGTACTGGGCTGCCCAGTATAAGAGAGACCTGGACATACTGGAGAGAGCCCAGTGAAGGCCCATGAACATGATGAAAGGTTTGGAGCACCGCTTCTGTGAGGAAAGGCTGAGAGAGCTGGGACAGTTCAGCCTGGAGAAGGCTGGGGGGGGCTCTTGTCAGTGTATATGAATACCTGAAGGGAGGGTGCGAAGACATGGCCCAGTGACAGAACCAGAGGCAATGGGCACCAAGTGAAACCCAGGATGTTCCCTGTGAGGATCAGGAAAGACCTCTCTATATTGTGAGGGTGACTGAGCAGTGCCACAGGTTGCCCAGGGAGATGGTGGAGTCTCCCACCTTGGAGACAGTCAAAAGCTGCCCGAACATGGCCCTGTGTGAGCAGGAGAGTTGGACCAGAGGACCTCCAGAGGTCCCTTCCAACCTCAGCCATTCTATGAGTACGTCTTGCATTCAAAACTGTACTGGCTGTGATCCAATAACCTGGAAAAAGTAAAGGTGAAATGCTTTAAACATTGCATTGGCAGCCTTTTGGCTCTCTTTGATTGACCTACAATAGTCTTGTAATTAAAAATTTGAGGTTGATAACATTCTGATTCTAGACTTTGCTTTCCCACTTTAAGAAGATGTTTAGCTGAAAGTTGAAGCTGGGGTGTGCAAGGTGATACCTCTCGGTGTTTGCTCTCTTCTTCCTAAAACAGACGATGTCGCAACAGCTCTGACATAAACTGCAAAGAGATGATTTGGGGATTCATGACTTTGGTTTCAGGGGTGGTGACATTCTTTATTTAGAATAGTTCTTTTTATGCCTGGGCCATTATACCGCTGCCCGGAAAATAATGCCTTGGCAAAACTTCCCATGGGGAAACAGAGACACCCAGGGACTTCAGTGAAAACACCAGCTTTGAGAAGCATGTAAGCATTGTTGCTATATATAGAATTGTTATTACATGGTAGCTTGATTCTTGTTACAGTAATAATTTGTTACTCGGAAGCAACATTAGCTCTAGGATAACATTTTAATTTCTCTTCTGTTGGTTAGTAGCTTCGGGTCCACCAAAGAGACTCCTTAACAAAGCAGATGAGGAGGGAAAGCCTACATCCACTTTCAAGGACAAAGAGCAATCGGAAAAGCTTGCAAAGAAGAGGAAGCTCCAGGATGGTGAAGAGGGAGGTGAGCGGATTTTTTTTTAAGCCTGGATGTCAAAAGTAACTGGGCTTTCGGCAACACATGGTTCATCCAGGTCTTCCTCTTTTCCCCTGCCTTGTTATCACCTTTCCAAATTGACTGAATGACTCCAAGTTTACTTCATGTGTAGTCTTTGCTGTGGCCAAGTTTACTTCACCTGACTAAGGTTGAGGCCAAATTCAAGAGAATCAACAGCTACAAATTTTCATGGAAGTCAAAAGTAAAGATGCAGTAGCAAAGTTCAATCATGAGAGTGCCATGATAAAGCTATGACTAGTCTAATGACAGTATTAAGTGGCTGGCTTGAAACTGGCTGTTTTCACACAAATTTGGAAAATACAGTATTCTTCATAGACCATTTTAGAAATTTAACCCTCTGTTCTAAAAATATTGGCTGTAAGATTTGGAACACAAAGTTCATGAGGGAAAGTTGATAATCCTTTATATTATTCTTTTCTGTGGTCTAAACTCTCTAGACACCTCTCTAAAAAAAAAAAAACAGACATCATTGGTGTTATTACCGCTTGTAACATTTTACAGCTTATTTTTTGAGGTTAAGTAAATGTCTGGTTTCACCACTGTTTGGATGCATTTCTGTTTTAACTTTGTTTCTGGTGCATGAGAACTTCATGTTGTTCCTTCCATTGCTGTGAAGCAAAGCTTTACTGCGACAGTTACACAGCACTGTAAAATGAGAAGTGGAGTCTTATGTGAGGGATTCTGAAGGTCTGTCGAAAAATGGTTGTTGTTTGAAGGACAAGAGAAGGTGTTGAGGTTTTTTCATTGTTACTGTTGTTGCACGATTGCGGAAGGGCTTCACATGCAATATGCACTAAGTGTCTGGAAATTTAACAGTAACAGAATGTTCATCTTAAGCTGCTTTAGGGGGTGGAAAAAACCCAAAACCCACAACCAAACCTTGAAATGTTGCTTATTAGAATAACTGAAAGCTGCTGTGTTGCACAGTGGTGCTGCTCTCAAAGCAAAGTGTTAACCTTTTTTGTTTGTAGGAGAGCGATAGAAAAAATTGATAATACCCTTTGTAAAAAGAGAGCTTGGTTTTTGGATGGGTAAGACAGCGAAGTGTGTGCTGCTAAATACCAACAAGCAGTGCTTTAAGGTCTAAAAATGTAGAGCTGGGTCTTTGTTGTTCCATATAGAAGTAATAGTTAGCATGACTTGCTCCTGTGAAACCATGGAACATAAGATTACGTTTTTTGTCAAGGTATGACTAAAATGAAAATCAAATACTTGAAGTTTTTCCATAACTTATTTCTGGCACTTTCTATGAAGTCCCCTTAACTGAGTTTGTTGTGTGGCAGTGTATAGCTGTTGTATAGTAAAATCCCATGCTTAAGGAATTTAACTGAATAAAAAGAGTAAATATGTGAAAAGGCTTTAGTTTTTTCCTTTCTTTGTGATGTCAGATATGTAGCTTTGAGCTAGGGCTCTTCTTTTGAGAGAGGGAGAAGGTATGTATGAGTATAGGCTGAACTAAAAAGGGAGAAGCACCTTGGGGCAGTCATAGGCTGCTAGGTGCATTTTGAGCCAACTTACAAGCTATTAAGAAGTTTGTGATGCATCCTTTGACAGAGCTTTGAGGAAAAAATCGTTGTTTGTCTTGTTCTTCTGGTATTCTAGGAACGGAAACTACTAGCTTACCATTCTTACTAAATGTTTGCGCTTTTGTATTAGCTGGCAGGGTAACTGCAGGCAAAGCTCCTGAATTGTTAGCCATACAATCACAGAGCTGCCACAGTTTACACTGCTAAAGGATTCCATTGCTCTTCCTTTATTGACTGTAAAAAACATTTGGTTTTGTGTTCAGCGTCAACTTCTAAGAAGTCGAAGTGGAGTGACTTAAAAAAGAAAAGGAAGGAGTTAAAGCAAACCAGACAACTTAATGATAAAAGTAATTATGACATAATTGTCCAATCCAAGCAAATATGGGAAAGTGTGAGAAGGTAATCATGCTTTTTGTTTTTTCTTTCATTCAGTTGGCTTTTAGTCAGAAGTTGCAAGACAACTCTCTTTCTCCTCTTGTATGATACAAAACTATATTTCCACAGTGAGACTCCATGGGTGAATGATAAGATTACATGCAATTCTGTAGAGTGTGGTGACCCATGGTGCCAGAAATGTCTGGATTGAGCTCACTTGTATTTTAGGCTAAAATTTGTGAGTAAATGCTTGAGGACTTGTCTTGCTTCTTGAATCCTGAAGCCAAGAACATGTACTGATTCAGCCTAATCTTGCAGTGGGACCACTGCACGAGTCTTCTGTGGAGGTTTGTACACTCTCTGTGGACAGGTGTAATTCTAGAACTGGGGTCCCACATCAGAAGCAGGAGTTAATTTTACTTGCTTTAAGTTTCTGTGCTTTGCCATTCTGGCTGTAAGATGCTTACAGATCTTTGTGTCTGTAAACAACTCTGAGTGCAGATTTGAGTTTATGTTCTTTTTAATGATATTGTTGCTCAGAAAAGAATAATTTTTAAATATGTAAATCTGGATTGGTTTGTAGGAACTGAAACTGCTTAATTACATCTATCGACAGGTTTCATGAGTGACAATGTGAATTTGGATTAGTAGGAGCTAACTTAATTTTATTTTGTACTGTCTTGCTTCTTAATTTATAAATGTAAGTGAATCATACTACAAAAAAGCTGCTTCCTCAAAGTGTCTTTTTTTGTTCATAGGAAGAAATGTGATAAGGAGAAGCGAGAAAAGCTGATGAATGAACTACAGAAGCTTCTTCATGGAAAAATAAAAAGTGTAAGAAAAACTAATACCATAGTGCAGAAATTCACAAAAACTTCTTTAAAGAATGGTGAAATGTAAATGAACTTTTAATGATGTGATGCTAACCTGTTCTTCCAAAGCTACAGGGAATTCTTTTAAACTGTGAGTAAAAAAAGAACAAAAACAGGGTTCAAAGGCTGCATTTGGCACCTGGTTTTCAGGACAGTAGTCCTAGGATGCTTTGTCTATCAGCTGGCTATTATAAGCCAGCTGTTTTGCCAAGCAGGTTTAGTCACATGAAATTCTGTGTTAACTGAAGTTCCAAAACAGCCACTCAGAGATTTTATTGATTACAATTGTTGCTTTGCAACTTTCTTTTAGAGAAGTTAATGTCCTGATACTTAACCACACTAAACAGTCTTTCTGCTTAATTCTTGAAGTATAAATTTGAAGTGAAATACATCTTGGATTTTAAAGTATTAAATTCCACGCCGAAGTGGAACTGTATCATCACACTCACTCTGACATTACAAAAAACATGAAAGAAAACGAGATAGAACCATTTTGTGATTCTCTTTCAGTATTAAAACCTTGATGCATGTCCTTAATTGTCAGTACCTACAAGAATTGTCTATATTTTGTTTATGATAGAGTACTTGTAAAGCAGTAAAAAAGCCTTAATTTGTTAAAAACAGATAGCTACTTCTGTTACTGGCATTACATGCTATATATGGCATAAAACCATATCAGAGAGCAAGTGTATTAAAATAAATTTGTTACATAATGCTGTTTGAATGCCTTGGGATGATGAAATATCTCTGTCCTGTAGCTGGCATTTGCACATGATTCAACTCGTGTGATCCAGTGCTTTATTCAGTATGGTAATGAGAAGCAAAGGCAAGAGACGTTTGAGGAACTGAAAGGTACTTTCTGCCCATTTACATTTTACCTATATGCTTCTGTATTGTTAGGATGCATTAAAACAAGCCATATTGTTTTCTCTTGAATATTTTTAACTTTCTGCTGAAGTGATGCATGGTTCCTAGTGAGCTCTTAACAAGATGCCAGTATTTAAATAAGTTTTTTGTAGAGTTAATGTAGTGAAAAATCAAACCAGCTGAATGTTTTTCCCTTCTTCTAGATAGCCTAGTAGAGTTGAGCAAGTCAAAATATTCCAAAAATATTGTGAAGAAGTTTCTTATGTATGGGTGAGTATGAAGTGAATTTGCTTAGGTGTGTTGCATTGTTTCATTTCCAGTGTGAATGCTGCTCTTAATCTCTAGTGCATCAATGATGAATAACAAAATGTCTCTGGAAACATCTTTATAATAGTGAAGAGACAGAGTGTCTGGTATTGCTGACAGCAATTTTCCTTTTGCAAGAAAGTAAAGCTGTACACATGGAGGAAAACATATGCCCAAAAAAGCGCTCAAATATATGCTCGAAGTTGATCTTTGCCTTATGCAAAAAACTGGGTTTAAAAAATTTTCTCTGATTAGTGTTTTAGGAAGGCGTCCCTTATTCTGTAGAATTTGTCCACTGGTTTCTTTTTTTTTCCCCTCAAAATGCCTTATGATTTCTTCGTATCCCTGGCTTTCTCACCACATTTTCATAAATGCCATAAGGCTGATACAGATGCATATATTTCCTGGTTTCTGTGCTGAAACTTTTCATCTAAATGTGCTTCCAAAAATGAAACTGTTGGTAGGTCAGCTTGTCCCTAATGTTTTACTTCTTGCCATCTCTCTTTCCTTGTGAAACAGGACAAAATCACAAATTGCAGAAATAATAAAAAGTTTTAAAGGCAATGTGAAAAAAATGCTCCGTCATGCTGAAGCATCTGCTGTAGTGGAATATGCATATAATGACAAAGCCATTCTGGAGCAGAGGAGTATGCTAACAGAAGAACTATATGGGAACACTTTCCAGGTTTACAAGGTGACGTTTCAATACTTTCTAGTCTAAGGTGTTTTAGCATCTAATGTGTTGTGTTAGTAATACCTTGCCTATCTTACCGATATTTCTTTTGTTAAATTTCTTTGTCAGCTGTCCAAATGTAGTCTAGTATGTTTAAATGTTATGATTACTGGCACATTTCTATTCTAGATTAAATTGTTGTGGTTTTTCAGTTTGAACTATGAAAAATACACAATATTCGTGTATGAGCTTGCTCTGCTCATCGAAGATGGTCTAGTATCATATAGTTGCAGTTATTGTACTGTCATAGTGTCTATCCTGAAGTGGTCATCTGTGCTGAGCTAAGATTTAGGCTTAATTCTCCATTAATGCTGTAGATGCCTTTTGTGTCAGAACTGCCTTAAGTCTCGTGAGAACTGACTGTGGGCAGAATGTACCTGTATCTGTATACAGTATGCTTTTTAGGCTTAATTTTTGGCTTTGTTTTCTTTTCCCATGGAGACTATAGGACTTGAGTCTGAACTCTCTTGAAACCATTTAGATGTAGATCCTCACCAGGCAGTGAGAACCTCTTTTAAAAGTACAACCTCATTTCTTTTAACTTCTGTTTTTCTTTCTTGCTCGCTGAAGGTTGGTTTCCATTAGAGGTGCAAATAGTTTTGTTTGCTACAAAGTACAAAACTTTTTTATGCAGTTATTAACTACACTAAAGTGACTTTTGTACCCCAATGTACAACACAGCACACTTCTACCCAAGCTTTCTATTAAAATTTTATAAGAAATTAACACCTCACTTTTGAACTGTACTGCTTTTTTTCTTTATAGGTTATTGTAAGTTTTAGTAAAGTGTTTTGCAACACTGATAGAAAGGTATGTTTGCTGTGTTTGTGGGCTGTAATTTGTACTGGGAGTAAAACAGCTTCTGAAATAAAGTGCAGGGTTAGCTTCCATCATTCTATCATTCTTGACATGAGTGCTTCAAGTAGTCTTACATCGCAGTGCAAACCTGTGGATTTATAAGAAATTATGATGTAATCCTTAATGAGATGTGGAATTTCCTGGAATTTTGAAATGTTATTCACTTCCTCTTCCTGCCTCCAACTCTCCACCCCTCATCTCCCCCCCAGCAGGGGACAGTTAAAAATACATTTCTTCTAATTTTCTGTCTAGTCAGTCTGTTCTTCTAACAACAGGTTCTTTTACATGAGTTACTGGTGTAACTGTTCAGATGACATACCTTAAATACAGAAGTATTTCCTGGTATATGGTGTATATTCCTCCTCTCTGCTGTTCTTGAACTGGAATTTCCTGGGCCTTGGTTAACTTCTCAGTTCATTGATGTGTTTTTGTGTTGCCCTCTGACATATGCATACTGACATGCAGGATTTCTGCTTAGCTCAGGAGTCCCTTCACACAATGCCAATTTTGTGTATTTTACCTTGTATTTTGACAGTCTCATGAAAAGCTGACCATAATTGGCAAAAAACTGCTCAGACCATATAAGTAGCTTTTGTTTGCTAATGATGAGTATTCAATTTATAGCAGCTTAAGTAAACAGCTTCTGACATACTCAAAATAGATAAGCATTTTACTTTTAAAATTGTAAAAACTGTTAGTTTTGCAGAAAATTCCTTTTGTTTCTGATACTGTTAATGCATTTTTGTTGAAAAAGGACTAAAAAATCATAATTTTCTATGAACTCAATACTCTACCGGATATGATTAAACACTTGATTGTGCACTCATTTCAGACACCAGTTGTCCCAACACTAGATAAAGTGTTAGAAGCTCAGCCTGGAAAGAGAGAGGCCATTTTGGATGAAATGAAACAGATTCTTACACCAATGGCACAAAAGTAAGGACAAAAACTGATTGAAGGTGTGACAATCTAACATGAACCAGTTTGTTTCTGACGTACAGATAGTGATACTGATACTCTCTTAAATTGTAACATTGCTGTGTGTAAGTAACTCTGGTTTTGTCTGAAGTGTCATAACAAATACCTTAATTTTGAACTTCATTTCCATAAACTAAAGTGTCCCCTGCCCCAATCAAACAATTGGTAGAAATCCCAGTGTGGTGTGCTTCTGTGATCCATTATTGGATAAGCTTCTCCAGTGGTCTCTAGGAGAAAGTATTTTGCTAGGTTTTAGAATTTCTACGTTTTGGTGGAATTTTCCACATACTGTAAATGCTAAACATCTAATTCATAATGACTATATGTTTTCTGTACAACACACTGCTGAACTTTTTCTTTTTTTTAAATACAAATGAAGTGTTGCCAGCTTATGTTAAAACCATTACTTGTGGGGGACTTGTTGCTGACTTTCCTCTTCCCAAATACAGAGAGGCTGTGATAAAGCACTCACTGGTACATAAAGTATTTTTGGACTTTTTCATTTACGCTCTTCCAAAACAAAGATCCGTAAGTATGTTTTGTTTCTTGTCGTGTTTAGACTTCTAAGTGGAATGTTTTTAATCTTGTCATTAAAATGTTGTAAGGTAACTAGATAAAAATACACATCTTGACAGACGTGTAAAACTGTAAATGCTAATTCCAGTTAGATGGTGGGGGGGTAGTGTTGCATGGAGGTTCACAGTCAGTGAACTTTCACACTAAAGCAATAGTGCTTGTGATATTTGAATTTAAATTTTAAAAAAATCTAATGGAATTACTTTTTTTTCTCTCCCCATGCTAAATGGTCCTTCTGGATAGCTGGAGAATAATTAAAGCCAGGGACATTGCTTCCAGTAGTTTAGCTTTCCAGTGTATAGTTTCTTAACCACTTCTAGACATTGTCCAAAAAATTCTCGACCAACATACAGTCAGATTGAGCCCTTCTGTAAGCAGTGAAAACTTTGTTTTCTGCCTCCTCCTGAACCAAGCCATATGCCTGTATCATATGTCTGTATTTAATTCCAGTTTTCAGCCATTCTTGCAAAAACAAGGCCTAAATCCATCTGTGTGATATGACATTGTGTAAGCTGGTATTCTGCTTGACTTCACCTGTCTCAAGCTGTGCCCTTTAGCCTTGCCCTGGTTTTGCAGTTCAGGACCATCTCACTCCAGGCCAGGTGGAGCCTTCTAGACTTGCTGTTTCTTACCTACTCTTGCTGGACTGGACTCCTGAACTCTTTATTTTAATGTAAACAAACCCAGAGCTAAGTGTAGTGGGGTGGGCTCTTCGTGGACTATTCTGAGTTCAGATCTTACCTAATTAAAGGTTCCTGTGCATGCTTCCATGTAATGCTTTGCCAGAGAATGCTTCTGGATCCACAGTCTTGTGTGAATCTGGAGAGTAAGAGCATCTCTCTTCCTCCTTGCTTGGCTTTTTGTGTAGAAATGGTAGGATGTTGTGGTGAGTTGACCCTGGCTAGACGCCAGGTGCTCACCAAAGCTGCTGTAATCACTCCCCTTCTCAGCTGGACAGGGGAGAGGAAATGTAACAAAAAGCTTGTGGGTCGAGATAAGGACAAGGAGAGATCATTCAGCAATTGTTGTCATGGGCAAAACAGACTCTACTTGAGAAAATTAATATATTGCCAATCAAATCAGAGTAGGGTAAGGAGAATTAAAACAAAATCTTAAAACCCCTTCCCCCCAGCTACTGCCTTCTTCCCAGGCTCAGCTTCACTCCTGATTTCTCTGCCGCCTTCCCCTGAGCAGTATGGGGGACAGGGAATGGGCATTGCAGTCAGTTCATCACACATTGTCTCTGCAGCTCCTTCCTCCTCAGGGGGAGGACTCCTCACACTCTTCCCCTGCTCCAGCATGGGGTCCCTCTCACGGGAGACAATCCTCCACAAACTTCTCCAACATGAGTCCTTCCCCCAGGCTGCAGTTCTTCATGAACTGCTCCAGCCTGGGTCCCTTCCATGGCGTGCAATCCTTCAGGAGCAGCCTTGCTCCAGTGTGGGTCCCCCATGGGGTTGCAAGTCCGTCCAGGAAACCTGCTCCAACATGAGCCCCTCTCTCCATGGGGCCACGGGTCCTGCCAGGAGCTTTCTCTGGTGCAGACTTCCCATGGAGTCACAGCCTCCTTCAGGCATCCACCTGCTCCAGCATGGGGTTTTCCAGGGGCTGCATGCAGGTATCTGCTCCACCATGGACCTCCACGGGCTGCAGGGGGACAGCCTGCCTCACCATGGCCTTTACCTTGGGCTGTAGGGGAATCTCTGCTCCAGCACCTATAGCACCTCCTCTTCCTCCTTCTTCACTGACCTTGGTATCTGCAGAGTTGTTTCACGTATTCTTACTCCTCCCCTGGCTGTGATTGCTGTGTGCCATTTTTTTTTTTTTTCTCCCCTTCTTGACTATGTCATCTCAGAGGTACTACCACCGTTCCTGATGGGCTCAGCCTTGGCCAGCAGTGGGTTTGTCCTGGAGCTGGCTGGCATTGACTATACCATACACAGGGAAAACTTCTAGCAGCTTGTCACAGAAGCCACCCCTCAAGCCTGCCTGGCCCCCACCCAGCCTTCCCATGCTAACCCAATACACATGGATATCCTCTTTGGGGTTTGGAAACCCTGTTTGTAGATCTGTTCCTGCCTGTGCTTATAGCTAGTGACACCTATCATGTTGTGACTGAGCAGTTCCTAAATAAATGGTAAATGCTTGGAAGCTGTGACTAGGGAGTGAGAAGAAACTAGGGAGAGAAAGGGAGATAGATGGGAGATCCATAACAAAGAAATCTGTCAGATAGTAACAGAAGTAGTATCTAGTAATCTTGGAGGGTTTTTAATTTGTTTTTTCTTTTTTGGCTGATGGTGTTGTCAGGTGGTTCCAAGCCTCATTCCTTTCATGTGACTAACTTTTGTCTGAATCTTTTCATATCTGATTTATAACATCACCTTGTGCTTAAATGACCTCTTAGCTCTTCTTGCTTTCTGGCTAATACCCTGCATGTATAAATCAATTGCACCACTTTCAAAGATTTTCTTCCTAAATGAACGGTTGTCTCTGTCTCCTAACTTTAGTCTCAGTTCTGAGCACCCTTCCTTGAATTGTCTGTAATAGGACAACTAACAAGCTTCAATACAGTTCATCCAATTTTGTAGGATGAATATGGTGAACAGTGTAGTTTTGAGGGGAGAAAGCATATGTCATTTACAGTTGTCTGGACTCCTTTTGAGGCTTTTTTTCATGGATCAAGGCAATGAGAGTGGTTCTGTAGAACCAGTGATGCTTTCTGTAGTGTCGTGAGTAGAAGAAAAATCTTTCCATGTCCTCCCCCACTCACCTTGAGATTTCTCAGGCCTCTTCTTTCACCTGTTTGCTTTATCACCATTTCTTCCCCAGGAAATGATAGAAGCTATCAGAGAGGCTGTCATCTACCTGGCACACACTCATGATGGAGCCCGAGTAGCGATGCACTGCTTATGGCATGGTACTCCCAAGGTATTGTGTGCTTTCTGTCTACCCAGTCCTTTTTAATAATAGTCTAGTCTGAGCCTGTAAGTATGATTGCTCACATGGGTCCTTCTGCCAGTGCACATTTTGATGCAGTTAAGCATTTGAGAGCAAGGTTAAAAAGTGGCCCTGCTTTACCTATTGGCAAACATAAGCAGTATTTTTTCACAAATCAAATGCTGTCATTAGCACTTCTATAGTGAAAGTATCTCCCTTTATTTTTAGCGGTTCTTTTAGAGTTCTTGGAGGTGACACAAAGCTTTTCCATTTTAAGATTATTGGCCATTCATTCAGCCCACAGATTTCTTAATGCAGGTGAAACTGGCACTAGGGAGAAGACAGTAAGGAACTCAATGTGGGATGGTGTTTGGCTTTGGAATGCCAAGACTTAGAAAATATTATAGGAACTGTATTTTAGTTTTTTCTGCTGATACAGTACGCTGAAATACTTCAGGTATAGCTTATGCCATCATCTCTTGGAAATCCTCTAATGCCTCAAAGCTTTTTCTGTTAAACAAAATAACAACTTAAAAATTGTCTGCTTGTGGAAGTGTAGAAAAATATGAAGTTGCTTGGATCTAGGGGTAGTAGTGGGTCTAAAGACTGAGCACTGATTGTAAGAGCCAAAAGTACAAGCACTGGGCAAACTTTCTGCCAAAAAAATCTTGCCTAGTAAAGGGGTTTTGCAACAGGCTAGAGTCCTTGCTATTTTAAAGTTTCAGGTCCTTTTGAGTAATTTTCTTTCCAAATGAGGAGTTGAAGTGCATTCTTCTGTAAGTAATGAACAAGATATAGGTGAACATATGTGGTGGTTTTGTGGTGTTTGTTGTTGTTGTTTGGGTTTTTTTGTTGTTTTCCCAAGTTACCTTTTTTGACATCTCCCATTGGTGGGCTGGGCTTGTAAACATATCACAGACCCTCCCTGGGATTGAATCTTTTTCACAGTTCAGGTTTAACTCTTTATATTGTTTCTAAGTGTTTACAAATGTGAGACTTCGGTAGATAGCCTTTCCTTTAGTAAGCAAATTGAAGGTTATCCTTTTGAAGGTGCAAATAAAAATTTAGTTATTCAGAATCACTAGCATTATTGGCTTATTCATGTTTTCTGTTTCCTTTTGGATAGGACAGAAAAGTTATTGTGAAAACTATGAAGACATACATTGAAAAAATAGCAACGGTAAGTGTTCATCAACCATTATTTTGTAGTGTCTGAAACAAGTGATTTCACAGAATCATTAAGGTTGGAAAGGACCTTCAAGGTCATCACGTCCAACCATCAATGCAACACCACCATGCCCCCTAAACCATGTCCTGAAGCGCCACATCCACACGTTTTTCTAATATTTCCAGAGATGGTGACTCCACCACCTCCCTGGGCAGCCTGTTCCAATGCTTGACCACTCTCTCGGTGAAGAAATTTTTCCTAATATCCAATCTAAACCTCCAATGGCGCAACTTGAGGCCATTTCCTCTTGTCCTATCACTAGTTAGTTGGGAGAAGAGACCAACACCCACCTCACCACAGCCCCCTTTCAGGTAGTTGTAGAGAGCGATAAGGTTGTCCTCAACCTTCTCTTCTCCAGACTGAATAACCTGAGTTCCCTCAGTTGCTCCTCATAGGACTTGTGCTCCAGACACCTCACCAGCTTGTTGCCCTTTGGACACCCTCAAGCACCTCAATGTCCTTCTTGTAGTGAAGGGCCCAAAACTGAACACAGTATCCGAGGTGCAGCCTCACCAGTGCCGAGTACAGGGGCACAATCACTTCCCTACTCCTGCTGGCCACGGTATTTCTGATACAGGCCAGGATGCTATTGACCTTCTTGGCCACCTGGGCACACTGCCGGCTCATATTCAGCCGGCTGTCAACTAGCACCCCCAGGTCCCTTTCCACCAGGCATCTCTCCAGCCACTCCTCCCCAAGCCTGTAGTGTTGCATGGGGTTGTTGTGACCGAAGTGCAGGACCCAGCACTTGGCCTTATTAAACCTCATACAGTTGATCTTGGTCCATTGATCCAGCCTGTCCAGATCCCTCTGCAGAGCCCTCCTGCCCTCCAGCAGTTCAACACTCCCAACTTTCTAAACTTCTTCCCTTCCTGGTTGCTCTATTGTTCTGTTTACTAATAGGTGGTCTCCAAACTTTTTTGATGACAGAACCCTGAGCATGCATCCCCAATATATGTATAAATTATATACATGTACTAGTATACATTTAAAAATTTATATTTCTGTGTATGTTTTATAAGGATAAGATAAAGATAACTAGTGGTTATTTTTATATATTTATTAATGGCACCACAATGGATTGTCTTGTGCATCTCACTTTGGAGGTCACTGGTCTAAGTAATGTTTCCATAATTTTCTAGTACCAGAATAAATTAGTTGTTCTATTTTATAAAATATATATTACATAGAAATATGAGAGAGTGGGTAAATAATAGCTAAAACAGCACTGGAGCACTGAAGGTCTGTCTTCCTTTGACATAGTTTCACTGACATATCAGTGAATTGGGCTGTGCCCTTTTGAGTATGCTCTCCAACATCCATTGTTGCTCTCCAACAATGTAGTAGAGACAGTATGGCTCACTGCAGAGACATGATCTCCAAAAGTGTGGTATCTGATTTATCTCCGTTTTAAGCAAATCCACTATAGAAATAAAATCTGTATGTAAATATTCCTGCGAGGCAAATCCTATGATTTCAAATGGTGATTAAACAATAGGATTAGGTTAATAGCTTGGATGTGATAAAGCAGTGTATCAATTTATAATGGCAGATCAACTTAATCTACCTTTGTTTTAGCAACATGCTGCTTTTAACAAGCCTTGCTTTCAGAGAAGGACTAAATCTTGGGCTTCTCTCATTCTATGAAAATAGAATCAACATTTCTGAGAGTGTCTCAACCAGAACACAGTATGAACCACAAGCAAATTCTAAGTCAATTAGTATGTTCATAGAACTTGACTGTGTGTCGTTTCTGATGTTTCCTTTTTGCAGGGTGAATTTTCTCATCTGGTCTTGCTGGCAGCATTTGATTGCATCGATGACACTAAACTTGTGAAACAGTTAATTATATCTGTAAGTAATTGAATTTTTCCTAAAATAGTGTCCTAAATAGTTTTAGTGTGAGTGTCAGTGTGTTTGTCAGTGGATAGGAGGATGAGAGTAGGAATCCCTCAGCTTTTTTCCAAACCATTTAATTCCTTTCCACCTTTTCTGTTCCATTATATTTGTGTATCATTATTTTTCTTTTCTCATAGAAGACCTCGGCACGTTCATATGTTCTCTTTAGTTATTTATTTGAACTGGGTTTTTAGCTAGATTCGGTGCTTGCTGAAAATTACCTTTTATGTACATATGCATTCTGGCTAATGGATGACTGGAATCTCTTTAAAGTCAATGTCTTTTGTCATAGAAGTTTGATCTCTGCTACTATTTCAAGAGATTAAATTGGTGGAAAACTTCAGAACGAGGATGTCACCTTACACATTTGGCAGCCAAACCTAAAATGTCAAGAATATCTGTGCCTAGAATGTCCTTATTTTGCAAATTTTTTTTATTCTAAAAAGATGGTTTAGCACATTTAGCTCCTTTCTTATGCAGAAGTCGCATCTCAAAGTGATACTTCAAGGTAAACTTTCAGGAATATGGCAACAGGCCTGAATGTATTACACCATGACTTCAAACAAGAAAAAGTACTTGGAGACTTTTGGTTGCATGCTGAAACCATTAAAGTGCATTAATTCTCAAAACTCATCATTTTCACTCAATATTTTGATAATTAAATGACAGCCAACATTCTGGATCAAATCCATGTAATAATTTTATCTTTGTTCAAAAATGGGTACAGATAGATGACTGAAACGTGAGAACACTCTAGCTGTCTGTCTTCACCTACATGGAATTGTAGAATGGACAGTAAGGAAACAGTCTAGGAGGTTCCTGGAGTGTGTGGAGGATAACTTCCTGATGCAGCTGGTGAGTGAGCCCACCAGGGGAGGTGCCTTGCTGGTCCTGCTGTTTACAAACAGAGAAGGACTGGTGAGAGATGTGGTGGTCGGAGGCCGTCTTGGGCTTAGCGACCACAACATGATAGAATTCTCAGTTGTGAGCGAAGTAAGGAGAGGGGTCAGCAAAACTGCTATCATGGACTTCCGGAGGGCAGACTTTGGCCTCTTCAGGTCACTGGTTGAGAGAGTCCCTTGGGAGACAGTCCTGAAGGACAAAGGGGTCCAGGAAGGCTGGACAGTCTTCAAGAAGGAAATCTTAAAGGCGCAGGAGCAGGCGGTCCCCATGTGTCGTAAGACGAGTTGGTGGGGAAGGCGACCGGCCTGGCTGAACAGGGAGATTTTGCTGGGACTCAGGGAAAAGAGGAGAGTTTATCACCTCTGGAAGAAGGGGAAGGCAACTCATGAAGAGTACAAGGATCTCGTTAGGTCAAGCAGGGACAAAATTAGAAAGGCAAAAGCCCAGATAGAGCTCAGTCTGGCCACAGTTGTGAAAGATAATAAAAAATGTTTTTACAAATATATTAACAACAAAAAGAGAGGCAAGGAGAATCTCCATCCCCTACTGGATATGGCGGGGAACATTGTCTCCAAGGACGAGGACAAGGCTGAGGTACTTAATGCCTTCTTCGCCTCAGTCTTTAATAGCCACTCCAGGTATCCACAGGATATTCAGCCCCCTGAGCTGGAAGACGGGGATGGAGAGCACAATGTACTCCTCATAATCCAGGAGGAAGCAGTCAAGGACATGCTAAGCCACCTGGACACCCACAAGTCTATGGGGCCTGATGGGATCCACCCAAGAGTACTGAGAGAGCTGGCGGAGGAGCTTGCCAAGCCACTCTCCATCGTTTATCAGCAGTCCTGGTTAACAGGGGAGGTCCCAGAAGACTGGAGGCTTGCCAATGTGACGCCCGTCTACAAGAAAGGCCGGAAGGAGGATCCTGGGAACTACAGGCCTGTCAGCCTGACCTCTGTTCCAGGGAAGATTATGGAGCGGTTGGTTTTGAGAGTGCTCACAGGGCATCTGCAGAACAGCCAAAGGATCAGGCCCAGCCAGCATGGGTTCATGAAAGGCAGGTCCTGCTTGACCAACCTGATCTCCTTCTATGACCAGGTGACCCGCCTAGTGGATGAGGGAAAGGCAGTGGACATTGTCTACCTGGACTTTAGTAAAGCCTTTGACAGTGTCTCCCACAGCATTCTCTTGGAGAAACTGGCGGCTCGTGGCTTAGACGGGTTTACTCTTCGCTGGGTGAGGAACTGGCTGGATGGCCGAGCCCAGAGAGTTGTGGTGAATGGCGTTAAATCCGGCTGGCGGCCGGTCACGAGTGGTGTGCCCCAGGGCTCGGTTCTGGGACCGGTCTTATTCAATATCTTTATAGATGATCTGGATGAGGGAATCGAGTGCTCCCTCAGTAAGTTTGCAGATGACACCAAGCTGAGTGGGAGTGTTGATCTGCTGGAGGGTAGGAGGGCTCTGCAGAGGGATCTGGACAGGCTGGATCAATGGGCAGAGGTCAACTGTATGAGGTTTAATAAGGCCAAGTGCAGGGTCCTGCACTTTGGCCACAACAACCCCATGCAATGCTACAGGCTTGGGGAGGAGTGGCTGGAGAGCAGCCCGGCGGAAAGGGACCTGGGGGTGCTGGTTGACAGCCGGCTGAATATGAGCCGGCAGTGTGCCCAGGTGGCCAAGAAGGCCAACAGCGTCCTGGCCTGTATCAGGAATAGTGTGGCCAGCAGGAGTAGGGAAGTGATTGTGCCCCTGTACTCGGCACTGGTGAGGCCGCAGCTTGAATACTGTGTTCAGTTTTGGGCCCCTCACTACAAGAAGGATGTTGAGGTGCTGGAGCGTGTCCAGAGAAGGGCAACGAAGCTGGTGAGGGGTCTGGAGCACATGTCTTATGAGGAGCGGCTGAGGGAACTGGGGTTGTTTAGTCTGGAGAAGAGGAGGCTGAGGGGAGACCTTATCGCTCTCTACAACTACCTGAAAGGGGGTTGTGGCGATGAGGGTGTTGGTCTCTTCTCCCAAGTAACTAGTGATAGGACAAGAGGAAATGGCCTCAAGTTGCGCCAGGGGAGGTTTAGATTGGATATTAGGAAAAATTTCTTCACTGAGAGGGTGGTCAGGCATTGGAACAGGCTGCCCAGGGAGGTGGTGGAGTCGCCATCCCTGGAAGTGTTCAAAAAACGTGTGGATGTGGCGCTTCAGGACATGGTTTAGGGGACATGGTGGTTCTGGATTAATGGTTGGACTTGATGATCTTAAAGGTCCTTTCCAACCTAGTGATTCTGTGTGTGTGTGTGTGTGTGATAGTATGATCTAGTCTCCATCTGCTTCCTTTTGGAATGCATCTGCACCTTCCTTCCAAAAATTATAAACACTTTATGAAACCCTATTAAATACTTAAGATTATGTTTACATACAAATTTTATGCTCTCTAAGATGTTTTAATCTGTAAATTACCATGAAGTTGTATTTTCACACTGATGAAAAATTTCATAGTGCACAATTAGTTTTCATGCAAAGAGGATAATTAACATTGATGTGTATGTTGTAGTGTACTTATAGTTGTACTCATGCTATAGCTTTTAGGTTTGACAGGTTGAGAGACAGTGGCAGGGAGGTAAAGATGAGGCAAACACTTTGCATGTGGAGGAGGAATATGACAAGAAAGTGGTTATGATGAGGTTTGCTTTAAAAAGTATGAGCAACTTTGTATAGTGTTTGTACCCTAGCATCAAGACATGGCCCCAAGTCTGTGCATCTTTGGGTGTGGAAGAAATGAAAGCATCCCAGTGTGGAGATGGCTTTTGTTTCTTGGGTATATTAGCTGTAATCGGATCTGGACTTTGTATTAAGGCAATTGTAGTGAAGACCGCAACAACAGACTGCTGTCTGCTGCCTTGGTGAGGACCTGGATCGTGTTCAGGATTCTCCAGTGTTAACTTGGAAGTTGCATAAAATGCATGTTGCTGTATGAAAGGGCATTTGTTGAGAGGCTGACAAAGATTTGAGTACAAACAAATGGGCTAATACAGATGCTTTCATCTGAATATAGCAGCATGCTTCTGTAAGTGAGAAAGCTCCTCTGCATATTAAGGCGTTTCTTCCTCAGCCATATTAGTGCACAAGTGTATGAGCTGTCCACTCTGTAGTTTACAAAGTGGTTACTCGTAGCCAACAACTGACATCTGGGGAATGCCTGGTGTTCTCTATTAAAGCTCAAATAAAACAGCAAATAATATGCCCAGCAGAAGTCAGCTTTATTCTATTATCAAAACTTAATTTTTCTTGGTGAACATTCTGTCATCAGTTTAAGATGGACTTTTCCTTTCCATGGACTGTCACTGCTGTCTAGGTATTTACATACACACTCTTGAAAGTCAGCATGCTGTCAGTGATGACTCTTAGGTGATGTGGTAGGTGATTCTTTGTCTGATCTGCTGAGGTTATGACTTTTACTGAGGTTGTATTTGTATAACATATGACATACCAGAATATGTGGTGTTCTTTGTATTTGCATGTATCATTGAAAACAAATCCTGTCCTTTTGTAGTGTTTTCTAATCAGTGCCATTGATGCATCTGTAATATTTTTTTATTTCTTTCGCTTCTCCAAACTTTCATTCTGATTAGAGTGTTTTTATTTAATTTTACAAGCAGATATGAATCTTATTAATAGTCTGCAGTTTTCCTTTCCTAAGCTTTGCGTTTGAAAGGCTATCAATAATTACTGATGGCTCAAAACTATTATTTCATTAGTGTTTTGTTGCTGTTTGTTTACTTTTACAGGAAATAAATGCTTCTTTGCCCAATATAATAAACAACAAATACGGAAAGAAGGTCTTGTTGTATTTGCTAAGTCCTAGAGACCCTGCACATTTTGTTCCAGAAATCATCACACTGCTGCAACAGGGAGATGGAAATGCCTATAGGTAACTTAAATATGAAGGTTAAGTTGTTTTCTGTAGATACATTATGAAGAAAAGCTGAAATCAAACCGATCATGACAGAAAGTTGCATGAACTCTTCTGGACTCTTAAGTAATGTAAATATATAAAAATGATACAGAAGTATTACTAGATACGTTAATCTGTAGTCCTTGGTTTTACGTTTTTGTTTTAAAGTTTATATATGATTGGTGACTAGCAATGTATTGGTGATCAGTGGTTTACCCCCTCTGTAAAAGGCAAAAATTGTGATGTGTTCTTTGTTTAAAATCATATATCAAATTCGACATAGCAGAAAATTTTTAATACGCATTATTGGTGTTTTGAGTTGCATAAAAGTGTATCTCAAAATCTAGTGATAAAAATGGAAATTGTTAATTTGAATTCAGTCTCTGGTATTGAGATTGCTTATCTGCATTTGATGAAGGAGCAATTTTAGATGATTAGTGAGCTGTTAAATAATCTCAGTAGTTGAGATAACAGAATGAATAGGGAATAAATAAGAGCTTAAGTTATTGTTAACAATAAACTCTGAGGCTTACTGGCAGTCAGCTTTACACACTATATGCTTTCTCGCTCCATGTGTTCTTAAAATGTGTGTGCAATGTGTGTTTAAGTGTATGTGAAATAGAGAGAAGAATAATGCTTTATTTTGATCCTCCAATAATTTATAGCTGTCTCAAATAGCATATATGTTCTGAATTTCTTGTTGCTTGATGTGCATATGGAGCAAGTCTTCTACAGTAATGTGCTGTGTCTTTCATCAGTAAGAAGAATACTGAACTCCGCCGCCATGAGCTCCTAGAAGCCATTTCTTCACCTTTACTTGAATATTTGCAAGAACATACCCAAGAAGTAGTGACAGACAAAGCTACCTTTGTCTTGGTTGCTGACATCTTAAGAACAGCTTTTGGTGACATCCAGCCTGCACTAGATGCAATTGCTAATTTAGCAGCAGAAGAGCTGGTTCCAGGTGGCCTTGATGGGCAGGTAGTGTAACTGAGAGGAAGATGCTGAGATCTTGCAGAGTCTTTGCTTATTTTGTGTTACTAAAATGAAGTCTGCTGACTTCCCTTCACGTAAGACATCAGCGTACTGCCCTGATACATTAGACATGGTCTCTGTTTTCTGACATTTTCCTGTCATAGTTTTTTTTATTATTATTGCATGCTCAAGCCTTCATCACTCCAGATGTATTTCATCTGAGTTGTAGTCCTTGAATCTTCAGAACTGCTTTAAACACTTTGTGGGAAGGTAGCTGACAATCATGTTACCCAGGCTGTCTTTTAATGTCATCACTATGCCATCAAGCAGCTAGTAAATTTTTATACTTCATTTTATTGTTTACACTGAGAATGATAGGGTCTTCTAGCTTTCAGGTATGCATATCTCTATGCAAGGAAAGATCTTGGATAATAGCTGTTTGTCTTTACAGTATGACCTTCCCTTCAAAGTGTGCCACTCCCCTATTTCCTTGAGTTTAGCTCTGTCAGCTATGTGTCCGTAGGCTAGAAAATGAAAAATGCTGTGCACATTACTTCTAAGATGGATGCCCTCCAGATTTTTGTAGTTGTGCTGAATTTGCTCTGTCTTTCCCCTTCTTTAAGATAGGCATTTTGCAGAATTTCACATGAACTACTTACATGTTCTGTGATTTTATGTGAACCATACTGTAGTGAATTTTCAGTGCAAATGTGGAAACTGGAAGTTCTTATAGAGGCAGCCAGACCAAGAGATTCTGCTCAGTAAGCATGAAATTCTTTTCAGGGTGGGTGAAACATTGGTTGATAATGGTTTATATTACTGGAAGTCAGGTGTTACAGGGAATGTGGTAAAAAATAAACTGGTCAGTTTAAGTAAGTATTCAGATACTTGCATCAAGCTTGTTGGTATTTGCATAGATGATGACTAAATGGAGCAGTGTGATGTGGTGTTCCAGGGCAGAGTGTATAAATCAAGGAGGAATATTCGTGGACAGACATGTAACTGCATTTTGAAACATCATCATTAAATAATTTGGTTTGGTTTGGGTTTGTTTTTTCCCCTTAAAGCTTCACATTGCAGAACATCCAGCAGGCCATCTAGTTTTGAAGTGGTTAATAGAGCAAGACGAAAAGATGAGAGAGAGTGGAAAAGCAGGTATGTTGGGAATTCAGCTTTATTTGATCAAATCATTACTTCAGAGTAATCGGTTATCTGACCTAAAATAAGTTTGCTGCATTTATTTCTTTGAATATAATATATGGAAGATTTAACATCTTCTCTAATACTATTGCTGCTGTCTCTTTGCTGTTGTGAACTGTTATATGAACAGAATGCCAAGGATATATTTGCTTTTTCTGTAGAGCAAGTACTGGCCTGTTTTTTTCCTCGGGTTTATCGTGTATTTGGGACAGGGTTCATTTCTGTGCTTAAAATGTCTTGATAGTTTTGCTAAATTACACAGCAATTTAAAGGATAATAGAAAAAGTAAATTCTTAACAGGAAAACTTTTTTATTAGTGCTTGTGAGCCTAACTGTCGTCTTTATTGTTTTCGTTAGTGGTGCTGGCTTAATGCTTTATAACTGTTATGACAATAATTCATATACAAAAATAGGACGTCTTTGCTATTTTAAATCCCAGAAGGCAGAGATTTGGTGCAGATGTTCTCATTTTAATTTAGCTTTTAAACTTACTTTATTACATAACTGTAAAATCTTGTGTGAATCACCATATCCTAACAGAGATTGCTTTTTCTCATACAAAAAAAACCTCAAAAAATGAAAGCAGGTGGGGATGACATAGTATAATCTGGAAGGAATTTCTCTGTGTAGGGAGCTTGTTTCTTTTAGAAATTAGAGTTATCAGACCTTGTTGAATTTTTTTTCCTTCTTACTACATTCAGGTATCTACTGTTTCCTTTAAAAATAAGAGTTTCATGTTTCTGAAAGGAGGCTGTTTTTCTGCCTCTTGAGTGGATGATTAAAAGCGTGCAAAGGGAAAGTTTTGTATGATTGTCTTTCAGCGACTAGCCTAACTGAGATGATGATAGTTATCTCTGCTAACCCTGTGCAATTCCCATTTTAAATGCAAGCTGTTCCCTTTGATTTCTTTGTTTTCCTCCAAAGAGTGCACCATTCAGAACTGTTACTCTGAGTTTATGGAATTGGCATTAAAAAACAAGTAAATTGTTATCACATAGGGAACAAGTTGAATAAAAACTGACCTGTTCTTCAGATGGAATAACGATCTAAAGGGACAGTGAAAAATAGCTTCAGTCTTTGGTTGGAGGTTGGTGTTTGTTGGGGTTTTTTGGGGTTGCTTACTGAAGTTTGTTCAGCATACAAGTTGTAAGAGCAGTTTTCCTAAAGTTCAGTTCTTCAAAATCAGCTGCGAACTTGAGGTCAGCCTAGGTGCTTTATTTTGCTTATGCCATTAGTGTAATGAATCTGCAAGTCACCTTAGGCTTTCAAAGCTACTGAAGAAACAGAGCCCTGTAGCATCAGTACAGCTGAAAGAAACAAGGTTCCTAATGGTTTTCGTGCATTAATAAATGATTGGCTCTGAAGTTTTAATTAACTTTGTGCAAATTCTGTTTCTTCAGTTGTAGAGTCAGGTATTTTAAAACCTAGCATTTCTCAGTAGAGGTGTGTATGTATAAGTGTATTGCATATAGTTATTTCTTGTGTTTGGTGGTGTTCTTACCAAGTTTTTCTTGGGAGTGAATGCCTTCAAGTCATGAATAGTCTTTGACACCCTTTTAAAAAAGAAACAGCAAGTTTACCTGCTAGTAAATTGTTATACTAGTATGACAATTAATACTCAAATTGCCTACTAGTAAATTGTCATACAGTGCTGCTATTGTCTAACTAATTTTAAGCAATGCTTGGAAGTAGTCAAACATCTATAAAGGTATTAATTGCTTAGAATAATCAATTATTTTGTAACAACAAAACTTTGTGAATACTTGGTGGCTAAAAACTATTTGATTAAGTCACATCTGCAGAGAACTTTTAACAGGCTTCTTTGGATAAAGATACTGTCTAACTTTTTTCTTCTCCCTACCCCTTTCCCACGTTTTACAGTTTGCTTTGGAAGAACATTGGTGGAGCGTGTTGGTATTGAGAATATGAAGACCTGGGCAGAAGTAAATCGAGGTGCCATTATTCTTTGTTGGTATGTAATGCACATGGCTATTTCTGATTAGGTTCCAGTGTTAATTACTTGAACAGCTAAGAGAACATTAGTTGAAATTCTACCAGCAAAATGCCTTCTTTTTTTTTTTTTTTTTTCCCCTTCAATGTGTACTGTCTTTCATGCCACTAGTAAGTCTGCAATGGAACAGGGTGCTGGAAAAATTCAAACCAGAGTTTCCATAGGTTGTTCATTGAGCTCAGGCTTTCGCAGTACTAGGAAGTAGCTCAGCGTTGGAAAATCTTAAGATTAAAAATCAAATTTATTTTTAGAATTGTGCCTACCATACCATGTCTTGTCGTGTTTTACAAGCACCAAATTCTCAAAAAAGCACTCCACAAATAGCTACATTAAAATAATTAACTCTGAAGTACTTGTGACTGGTGGCAGCATACAAGAATCCCGAATATTTTTTTTGTAACTTACTGCTTTGTGTTGATGCCTTAATTATGGAATCTAAGCATGCTTCATACCAAAGTAGAAGTGTTTGGAGTAGATGGTACAAAATAATAGATCATGTGAAGCCTTATGATGAGCTAACTGGCTCACAACTTCAAAGCTATGAACTGTGCAACTAGTGGGATCAAGAGACCCAACAGGAATCTGACTAATGTTAACATTTTGTTTTATCAGATGCAAATAGCGTTAATCATCACTGTTTTCACTTTGTAACCACCTGTCAGTGTCAGGTCATAGAAACCCAAGGTTTTGTCTTTAGCCCGAAGTGTGTGGTCTGTGTTCTGGAACTGCTGGGTCACCATTGTGCTGCTGACTCCTCGTAAAGGCTTGAACTGAGCCAAAATCAGCGAACAACTCGGACAACATAATTTTGAGAAATAAAAACCTCTTCTCCTTTTTCCAGCCCACTTCTTGCTCTCCTAAAGTTACTTTAGACTCCTTTTGCTGTTTGCTTTCCATCTGTGCTCTTTATGACTTTAGAGTGAGGCTACTTTGACATTCATGCTCCTTTTCAAGGCGAATCAAAAGCTGTTTTCACCAACAGGACTTCTGTTAGTTAATTTGAGTTCAATTCTTTGTTTAGTCACTATCATTCACAGCACTAGTGGGAGGAATTGGTAGTAGAAGAGTAGTTGCAATCCAGATAGAAAACCAGTTTATGCAACTTCATAATAGTCATATGGATCTGGCTGCTAAGATTGTTCAGCTGCTAAAATGATAACACTTCTTTGCCTCCTCTAGAATTCAATAAATGCACCTAATGCCTTTAAGTTATCTGATGCTGTGCACAGATGTTCAGTAGAGATTTGTTATGAAGGCTTGTTCAGTGACAGTGCATTAATGCTTGGACTTTTTTTCCCCTAACTTAAGGCTGAGGAGATTCATTTAACTTGTGGCATTGCTGGTTTATGTACTGAGCTATTTTGATTGTCCAAATAAAGTTGCAAAGTACATTAGTGGAATTTTTTCCATGTATAACACTTTAATAACTGTTTGGCTGTCACCATGACAACAGTATCTTTATACCTTTTGAAGTCTTACAGAAAAAACAGGAAACTAGTAATTGCTTATTAGCAAAATACAGTACCGGAGCAGTGTATTTTATGGGAAAGTCTGTGAGGAATGTCAATCTTTCCCTGTCTCTGCTATTACTTGTGGCACTACTGAGTGAGGCTTTGATAAGTTGACAAGTGTGCTTTGTTACTAAAGAGGGGAGCTTATCTCCAAGATTGTCATTTGAACATTTTTCACCAATACTGATACTCACCTAACTGGAAAGAGACATAAAAGTATGGGAGAGGAGTGTTTGCTGGAATTTTGTGTTTAGTTTGTTTTTTTTTTTAATTCAAACTACAAAGGATGCAGATTTAACTTCTCTTGATGACTCTTTAGGCATGATGCCCTTTTGTTTGGGCAGCTGAGAACACACAAACATGACCAGCTGCTTTTGTTCCATTTCATGTGACGCCTGCTTACCTCACTAACACATAGTAGTTAATCTCTGTTTAACTGCATACACTGGAGATGTTACCTAAATAATACAGCAATGGTAAGTTAGTCTAGTCTAGTATATAGATAATAGCTGAAAATTTTTTTACATAAAATAATTGTTGAGTTTTTTTAAAACTTTTCATTTAAAAACAAATATTGAGGTACTTATTTTGTCATAAAGGAGCTCAGATCCCTTAGAGGTAATTTTTAGATGCTACCAGTTCTTCCTGAAGCTATTATTGATTTTTGTTTTGTTGTTGGCTTTCAGAAGCCATCTGTCTCTTATGTGCAGATCTGAAACTAAGAATTACCTAGTCAGTCCATTTGAAGATTTTTGTCTTTCTAGTCATATAAGCTTATTCACCAGTTATAAGCAGTTCATTGTATGTGCTGGATTGCTTAGTTGCGTGGTATCCTCCGGATCTTCTCCTTTCATTGGCCTACCTGCTTTTAACTTGATTTTTATTAAAAGATCTGGGGCCTGATTCTGACCTAGTACAAGCATGAAGAGTCCTAAGGTAATGAGGGCTCTTTGCAGATACTACAATCCAGCTTAATGTAAATCAAGTGTTGTAAGTACTTGAATGTCATGGATGCTGGTCTATTTATGTTTATACATCTGACCTCTCCTCAGTATTTTTGAATTTGTCAATTAAGTGTTACACCGGGGTAGAAAATTGATAAAAAAATACATCGCCAAATAACTTACTGATTTTCATGTCACTTTTGTAACCCGTAGAAGTTGTATTTTTATATTCACAAAATTTATAGGTGCCTGCTTACCAGATCTTAGAAGAACTTTCAGAATAATAATTAAAAAAAAAAAAAAACAAAAACAAAACACACAAAACTATGTTGGTCTTCTGGCTGTATTATCAGACTTGTAGAAGTTCTACATTAAACATATGGTATATTGAAATATCTATGGATACCAAGAGTTTGAAAGCAGCTTTACATGTATTGCTGTTGGCAGATGAAATGTGTTTTTAGAAATATATAAAATGCAGTTCAGGGTGTCTTGCTGCTTTGTATGTTCTTTGTCTCTGGTGGTGGACCATGTGAATCTCTCCGTGTTAAGTACCAATATGTTCACCGCATCCTTTGTCAGTAATGTTGAATTTCTTGCTGTTGTCAGGGGTACATGACTCACAGAAAAGCTGAAAAAGTGTCACCCTCATCTGTGTTGAATTCAGTTTTAAAGAAGGCCTCTTGATTAAGTAGTATTGTCATAGCTAAAAGTGTAACAGAAGTTGCTGCTAGAAGTTGCTAATCATAGAAATCTAGCAATAACGTAGCTGAAAATAGTGGTTGTTTCAGATGGGCATTCCATGCTTTACTACCTGTAGTGTTGCCATCCTGCACAGGATTTGGAGTCCTAAGGAGGCAAAATTTAAATCTCACCTTAAGCTACATCAGTTCTTTTTCTGTCTTACTCAATTCATCTTGCCATGTCTAATCCTTGTTTAAAAAGCAGACAAGAAACAAGCTTTTAGGTAGCTGCAAATTTGGGAACTGTTTGGAAGAATCCTAGGGATTGGAAAGACTTGTAGTATCATGCAGCAGCCTGCTTGGTACCAGTACATGATGTTACAGTTTGTTTCTGATCTTAGTTTATTTGTATGCCAGTGCAACCTGTAATTCTGTTCTGGATTGCACACATTGGCTATAGAAGACACGAAGTTTTTTAGGTGGTGTTCACTCATATTGAAGCAGCAAATTAGGTGTGCCATTACCTCTACTGTTGGGGTTTTTTTTAATCCAAGAATATCTCTCTGTTACCCAAAGGAGGTGGAGAAGGACAATCACAGCCTAGGTTAATCTGGATAGTGCAGAAGCTTTTTCTTTCCTAATAGTATTTTACAGTTTACAATGAACATCCTTGTTCCTGGGGGAGAAAAATTATCTGCGAAAGCTGATTTGTTTTCCAAAAGTAATGTCTGAAAAAGCATAGAACAGGTAACGCACTGTAGTCCTGCACTAAACGAAGCATGGAATTATGATAGTGGAAGTACTTGATGTGTATTAGATGTACTTCACTGCATCCAGTTTTAGGACTCCCTTTACAAGAAAGGTAGATAACAACTGGACTGATTTTAATGGAGTGTGACCCACATAGTTGTGGGCTGGATCCCTTGGCCTGGGAGGAGAGGCTGAGGGAGGGGTGGCTTTGGGGGCACCTAACAGCATCCCCAGCACTGGAGGGGCTGGAAGAGAGCTGAGCTCTTCACAGCAGTGCATGCATGGCAGGAGGGCAAGAGGCAGCGGCACAAGCTGAAACAGGAGAGGCTCAGGCTGGAGACAAGGAAAATGCTTCTCCTTGTGAGGACAACCGAACGGTGGGGCTGAGGTCCCGGGAGGTTGGGCTGTCTCTTGCATTGGGATGTTTCAAGCCCTGAGCAGCCCGGTCTGATCCAATGTTTGAACCTGCTTTGAGTAGGAGTCTGCAGTTCCTTCCAGTCTGATTTACTCTGTGTTGGTTTTGTTCTCACCTGGGGTTTCATGCTTTCTGGAAACTTTTACATCTGTTTCTAATAGCAGGTAGTAAAATCTGCCCTGAACTGTATTATTCCTAAATAGTTATTGTTTCCTTACATGGACAGCTTCTTTTCCCATGACCTACATGCTGACCTTTGACATCCTTGTGTTTTTTTCCTGTTTCTTGTAGCCTTCTCCGGAGCACTGATCAAGAAGTGGCAAATACAGTCAAAAAAGGACTGCAAAAGCTTGTCCCAAAGTTGAAGCTGAATAAAAATGTAAAAGGAATAGAAGCATTACTGGAGAAATTGACTTCATAGTGTAAATGAAGTCAAAAAGTCAACTCATATCAGTGCAGCCAACTGAGAGTTGGTAAGGTTTTGCGCCATGGTTGTTCTAAGCAGCAGGGCATGCATTTGTAAATTAATTTCTAAACAACCTGTCTGTTGTACTCTTTCTGTTGTGTGCAGTATAATGGTTGTTCTCAGAGGCTGAAATCTCAAGATGACTTAAGAGCTAGTGGAAATTTCTGAACATGTAATAAAGAAGTTAAATCTTTCTGATAACTTGCACAAAAATGTTTTGAGTGTTCTTAAAATTTGGGTGTATGTTGTCATAGTTACCATAGAAACAGATGCATCTGTTCTGGAGATATTTTGTGTACTGGGCAAATATACTTGTTCTTAATCCCCTTCCCTCCTGACTTTCAAAAAAAAAAAAAAAGGACAAAAACAACTGGAGCCCCATTCTTACCCTGTAAAGGAATTATGGAGGATCTCATTCTTTAGGAACTAAAAAGAATAGAATGAAAATAGTGTGTCTGACTTTTTTTCAAAGAAGGTCCTGAAGGAAACCATGACTATTTCAATGGGCCACAGCTTCGTTTCATTTTCCTTAAGTCTTCTGAAAAGTACAGACTTTTAAGCCCAAATAAACCAGAGGGGTTTGGATTTTTTTCTGACTTCCTTGTAATCAGGGAGGGGTGAATTTATTTCTGCATGATATCAAATGAGTATCTTATTGATTTCTACTGTACCCTATTTTTTTTCTAATTTCAAGCAAAGAAAAAAAAGACACCAAACTTCCTCAGTAAAGCACTCATACAGCTGATCCAAACAGGACCAAATTAATTAAATCTCCAACTGTGGGAGTCACTCTTTACTGTTGCTGAGACACATCCTATCAGGCTACATTTCTAATAGCCATTATTTCTACTAAGATACAGCTTCCTCAACATAAAGTACAATGCAACTAATTGGAAGTTTCCAGTGGTTAAGTAAACTTGCTTAAGTTTCCATACTTTATGTACTTCAAATCAGTCTCCTGAATTAACTGACTGTATTGTGAGAGGTCATGATGATCCACAACTACTACTACAGTCTGTTGGGAACTGCAGTGCTTAGCACTTGTGAAAATCAGGTTACCCAGTTTGAGACTCAGACTTGCATGCTTAGCATGAGGTAAAATGCTCTGGTTTTCTAGGGAGCACCTACAGGTGCTGGAATTGTTAGGTGGATTCTCTAGTTGTGTATATTTGAGCATAGTTTATCCAAAGTGGTGAATTGCATTGTTTCATCTTCATAAATAGTCTCTTGCTTCTCAGTGGTCCTGTCTAGGGGGAACATTTTTTAGTACAAAAAAATGACAAGATACCTGAATAGGCAATTAAAAAAAAAAAAAATCACAAACCCAATTGTAATTCATAGTTTACTTAGGTTAATTTAAGCATTACATGAATGTTATAGTTAGGAGAAGTGTTTCTAACATTATTTCTGTTTGTTGATTTACTGATACTTTGCTGACTGCACTTCCCTCTAATTCCATCTAGGTTTATGAGTAGTAGTAAATACAGAAAGGTTAATCCCAATTAGACCTGACTGGCACTGGCATTAAGTGTTCATGCTGATACACACATCCTCTCAATTACTGAAGGTTGCACCTGATTAGTTTCTGTAGCAGGATTTTCTATTGTGACAATAAACCCGATCATTTTAATTAGTAATAGGTAATGAATTTAAACTGTAATGAACTGTTTCTAAAGGAAGTCTCAGTTACTGCCAAAAAACCTAACCTGAACAAAATATGCAACAGATTTGTGACTGAGTAATTAGCAGTAGAGTAAAACAGGAGCGGGGGGATCTGATGCAGCCCTTCTCAATTTTCAGGTTATTGAGAGGGATAAACTAATGCTTAGAATCTGGCACAGACATGTTTCCAATCAAGAGAATTGAAGAGGGCAGTGAAAGTAAGTCATAGCTAAAGATAGATACTAATAAACTGAATAGCAAAAAGCTGTGTAAGAATGTCTGCTTATGTGAATCTGATTTAATGCTTTGTGTGCTTTAATTCTGGTAGCTTTAACTGAATGTCTACCAGGTAGTTTATTTGCATTTTTGAGACTCTGTATACAATTTATTTTAAATTACTATGCATAATTTGGAGGCTGGCTACTAATTTCCCTTACCACAGTTTGAGAAATGCCACTCTCAGTTAAGACATCAGTTAAATTTGTGCTAAAGATGCCACTGTTTTCCTACCAAGGATAGAACATAAATTTTACTGTCAAGGTATGTGTTTAGTTGAAACCAAATGCTGAAATGGCCTAATGGAAAGAGAGGAAAAGGAGGTTATGGGGAGTACTAAAGACTCTGTCAGTGGCTTAAGGCATTTCACAGAGTGGGTTCATTTTTCCCAGTGAAGCAGCTAGTTGGATGCAGTACCATTTCTGTCCCAGTCTGCTGCCTGTCTGTCTCAGTGTGAAGGCTGAGAGATAAATTGATTGGAAGACACTGAAGCAAAAGTATTTTTTTCAGTGTGTCCTTTTTCTTTTGTTTGAGATGTGATTGCCAAGGACTTCTGCCTACTTGAGATTATCCAAACTGCTCAAATTATTTGCCAGCATATTAATATAGCTGGCAGTATTTTTCTTTATTATCAAGAAGGCAGTGGAAGTGCAGGTGCAGCAAGTGTCTGTCTGTGCCACTTGCTGAGAAGAGAGGCTGTTCTAGGAATTACAGGGCTTGCTTTTGTTTTAAAGCCATTGTTGAGATGTGAAGTGACTGTCCCCTTGGCCATCCAGAGCCAACCCTTCTCTCTTTTTATGTAGCAGAAATTGGAGTGTGAGCAGCCAATGTTTAATCACTGTGAGTGATAGGACAAAAAATGGTGCTGATTATTTTATTTTCGGTTCTTGGAAGACAGAGGATCCATTACCTTGATAATGGTGTATATTAGTGTGTAATAGTGTATTTCCCATTACCTTGGAAATAGGGCTATACAGATGGGTACTATTTCAACTTAATACCTCTTAGTTTTAGGTACAAATGGACCAACTTTCCCCTTTGCTGCTGACAGCAGGAGCTACCAAGATCAAGCAGTTTCACTCTTCCACTGACTCTCCGCCAACTTACCTTTTCTTCAAGAGCAGAAAATGTACACAGTGACTCTGAGTTTTTCTGAGTGCAGAACTGAGGACAAAGTGGGGTCAGCAGAAAATGCAGAATAATTGAAGTAGCTGAAAAAAAAGGGGGAATGTTTTGGGACTAGACACATTGCAGGCAGGCTGTGACCCAGGTGATGTGATATTTTCTTTCTTACTCCCCTCCATCTCTTGTCTAGTTGGGTTGTACATGTGTCAGAATGGACACATATGTGCCCCACTTGGTACTTAAGGGTTTCTACTAAGTGCTCTCACTCTTCCTGTGATATGTCTTAAAAAAATTAAAAATGGTACTAATCAAATACTAGAAGTAGAAAGTAGGGATTTTTTGTTTCTTACGTATTTAAAACAGATTCATATAAGTATTCATTGCATTAGTCAAGACGCATTTCCTTCTGACTTCTTGGAAAGAATATGTAGTGTTCATTGGACAGTTTGCATTATCAAGTTCAAGATTATTGTCAAAACGCGTCCCTTTTGCCTCACTAGTGTGCACAGCATTCCTCAGCTGCTTTGTGGAAATATAAAAGTTCATTTACTCTAACCATATTGTTCTTCTAGCACTGTTTTCTGCTTGGGGTTTAAAGCTTCTTGTATCAAATTGCTCCCTTACATGATCCATTCTGTAAGTGGCACTTTCTTTCACTGTTAACACTTTGTTGCTGTTGTTTAAAGTCCCTTGTTTTGTCTTCTCTCTCTTACTTTGAGACCTTGGACTCTTAGGATATGTAACCTTTTTCAAGATCTTTTAATGGTAGATACCATTGTACTAGCCATCTAGTAAAGAGAAACAGGCATTACTGGGAAGGATTACTATGTAAGAAATATGAATCTGTCATACTGTGTTCTCCACCTTTTCTTCAATCCCTGTAACTGCAAATTTGAGCAGTGCAAGCTTTCCTTGAGATGATTTTTTTCTTTTAAGTGTATGCAAAGGCCCTAACCCACTTTGCTGTAGCATCCAAAGTAGCAGTAGAGTGTAATTTTCAGGCTGTACTGGGGGATGGACTGAGGGAAGGGAAAGCCATCGATGGCTGGGAAACTGGAAAATATGCCAGGTAAGCTCAGTCTTATTTATGAGCAGTAATTTCTTACATGTGCCCAATTTAACATTATAGATCTTTGTGATTTTCTCTTGCAATAGTCATGTATTTAAAGCTTTGTCAAGGGTCACACTAGCTGAAGTGGGTTTAGTCATCTTGTCATCTGCTGTCATGGAAGATGGTTTTAATTGTTGGATTTTTATGCTCTTTCAACCAGAATGTGTCTTACAAGTACACTTAACGCTTTACAAAATATAAAAGTCTTACAGATTCTCTAATTTGCCCTGTCTTCCCCACATCTCCTTCTGCCTGTCATTGCTGTGTCAGTCTGTGCTAGATAGAGTGTGTCTGCATGGATTACATCTTTTATTAGAATGGTGGGACAATCACAAAAAGCATATGGGAGGGAGCTGAGAGGAGCTCTGGGTACACAGGCATATGTGAACAGATACTAGAAACATTGAACTAAGAAGTCATGAGCAGGTTTTTCTTTGTAGAACATGCAAACAAGATACTTCTGGGGCAAAAAAAAATACCAGGGCTTTTAATTTTAAAGATGTACTGATTTATAAGGATTCCTGATGAATCATTTTTTGTGGTAAAAAGGTAATAAGGGAATATGAGAATTGGTTTAGTATGTTGCACTGGTTAAAATTTCTGCTCCCAATGAGTGGTTAGATGAAGAAGATCGGGTGCCACAACACTTGCTCTTAAGTAATCTTTACGGTGTGGTGATGGCACCAGTTTTCATGGAAATCAAAGTAATTCTTATGGCTGAAATGCTTTCAGAGGCTGTTTTACAAAGTGGTGCCACTAGTTTTTCCATTTAAGCATTTTTTCTGTTTTTTACTCTGCTTATATGAAGAGCTAAAATATTTAGAGCCTCTTCGAAATTCCAGGTCTTTTGTTAGCAGGCAGTGAAAAGAACAGACAGGACCAATTTAAAGACATGTTTGAGAAATGGCTGAATGATTTCTCTTCAAAAGAATTAAAAATGGTTGAACTTGTAATTTTACATGTCAGATTACATGGTATGGTATTAGGCAAGGTCCAGGCATGACAGAGCTACTGGGGTCTGCCTTGCAGAATTGGTGCTGCTCACCAGCCTCCATGCAGGCCCAGCGATTTCCCTTTAAAATGTCCTCATCACTGACAGATGCCACACATAGTGTTGTATTTCCTATTTTACGCAGCATCATGCCCAAGTTGGAGGACCTTTGCTTTCACAGATGGTGATTCAGCTTTGCACTGGCTAAGCGTTTGCCGCTTTAGTTTGCTCCTTTGGGTATTAGGAAGCTCAAGTGGGAACCAGCCCTTGAGATGAACAGAGTTACTGCTAGAGCAAATGGAATAAACACCTTAACAGTGCATCTCAAATTTCCTGTTTTCTTCTGCTTCAGGTGCACTTCAGGCATCTGCCTCTGGTCGTCCTTTAACTATGGTATGGTGCACTAAGGTGGAAACGTTGTGTGTGCGTTGTCTGCTCTCAGGCAGTGTGGTGCTACTCAGACTGCACTTGCCGCAATGTGTAGGCTTTGCTTTCTAACACATAACTTGCACCAGGTCACAATACCTAGGAAGCTTTTTTTTGTTGCTGTTGTTTTTAACTGGTTTCCTGTATAAAGGTGGGGAGTTTTTGAAAATGAAATGAGGCAGGCGATGTAAGTTTCATTAAACCAAACTTACTTTTAGATTATTTACTTAATAATAATAGAAATGAAATAATAGAGACTAAAGGGTTTGAATGGAGCCCAAAGCATTTTATCTTTGCAAAGGCAAAGTGTTTTGTTAGCACTTGACTTACCACTGTTGTACTTGGGATTCTGCATGTTTGACGATGAACAGAAATTATATTTCTGTGTGAAAATTTGTTTTCAGGCAGGTATGGGAAGTGCCTTAGGATAACACACTAAGGTAGTGAATCTGCATCTGTAACCGTGAACTTTATCACGGAGAGTGGATCTGACTTACTCAGAAGGTGAATTTCGTGGTAGAATTTGAATAGGGTGGAGGTGACAGACTGTACAGAGAAACACAGGGAGAAGGCAGGCAGGTAAGAAAGTGGTCTCCTGTGCCATACCAATAAATGAAAGCTATAAGCAAGAAGGTATTTGCAGGTTTCTGATGGGGGAGGTCTTGGGTGAAAAGAACTTGTTGCAGAAGGAAAGATGCCTTTGAAGAGCAATGCCAAAACAAATTGGAGTGGGACGATGCAAGTGTAATAGTGGTATTACAGCTGTGAAAGAGTAGTGGAGGCCTGTGGAAAGAGGTAAAGCAGGAACACTGTGCTTAAAACCTTGTGTGCCTTCCTGAAAAGGGGAATTTGGCAGCCTTGTAACCTTTGGGTGGCAGCAGTGAACAATTTTCTGTGCAAGGGACTGTACTTTCCACAAGCAGATTCGGCTACCTTGCCCTTTCTTACAGGGTGTTGTGGCCCTCCAGTCACCATGGGACGTGCTATTGCAACCTGTGTGTGATTTCCTGAATTTCTGGAACTTGTTGGTTGGTTTTCTTTGTGTGTTTTTTTTTTTTTTTTTCTCCCCTGTTTATTTACCCAATTGAAATATTTGGATGTTAACATATTTGGAAGTCAGACCAGCCTGACCCTCAAGACTTGGCTGGGGTAGACCTGAGGAGCATGGAGTCCCTTTGATGTCAGTATGGATCCGGCTTATGCCAGGGCTTGATGACAGACTTCACCTCAGAGCCCAGCCTTTCTGGTGGGCTGTTGCATTCACCTGCTGTCCATGCCTTTGTCTCCATGTGTGGTTTTTGGTAACAAAAAAAAGAAATGTCCTGCTGAGCCAGGCTGTTCTTATATGGGTATTGAAAAGTTCCTCTGCAGACACATTTTCGGTGACAATGCTGGCTGTTCTTAGCCCTGCAGAACTACATTAGCTCTGCAGCCCAAAGCAGGTTCTCCCTTCTCTTTGCCAGGGGGATAGTAGAAATGCTTTTTGGGCAGTTTCCACTGCCAGAACTAGCAAAGGAAATAGTGTTGCATGGGTATGTGGTGGCCTGAAGAATATTTATTACTGGTAGCGAAAGACTGACTTTTAAGTGTGGTACTTGTTTATCTGGTTGTTAATAGGGAGGGAAATGATTTTCCTTATAAATGAAGCAAATCTGCTTCAGAAGTCAGAATGACAGTATGGAGTCATTTCATAGAGTAGAATTAGACTCTGGCAAATTTTATTTAAAAACCTTGATAATCTCTACCTCAGGAGTTATGTGAGAATTCCATAGAATGCTTTAATTTTTCTCAGCATATTTCCATTAAATTACCAGAGTACATAAAAAGCTAGTACCTCTGACCTTTCAATCCAAGATAAAGAGCTGGATTACAGTCAAATGCTATGTAATTTCTCTACTAGTGAATAAAGAAGGTGATAAAGGTTTTGTAAATAGCAGATAAGCATGAATCAAATATTTTTACATAACATAAAACCAGAATGTTCTAAACAATTGAAGCTGTTTAAGCAATGAGACATTTTCTGCTTTCCTAGGCTTACTGATGGTCATTATGTTTCTTCAAAAACTTTGAAGTATACCTAGTTTATAATCTTCTAAATTATACGTATTTAAGGACTGAATATTACTATTTGTCTTAGAAGCCTGGGAATAGCACCAGATGCCTATTAATCTGTGGCTTACTGTAGCTACGCCTTTAAGTGCTATCTTTCTGAATAAGAAAAGCAAACAGCTGCTGAATTGCATTGAAAAAGTGATGTTCTTCTAAGACAAGGATTTGTGCAAAGACATTCTAATTGGAATTCTTTCCACTGTCTCATGTAGGGACAAACTTTAGATTTCTACTATCCCCCACCCTTATTTTTTTCTTATTTATTTTTTCTGTTTTTTTCCTCTTTTTCTTTTTTCCATCTTTTTTCTTTTTTTCCAATAATTCCCAGGCCTAAAATGAGTAGAAGAAACAACACTTAGCTGTTGAAAATGAAGCCAGGTCGTCCAGAAAAAGTGACTGTTTCTTTGTCTACCAGAGACATTTTGTTAAGTCTGTAGTGAAACATAATGATAGAACATATTTTCCTTCTCCCTCTGGGGCTCATTAATATCTGCAATTAGTTAAAATACAAGATTTTAGCATGGCCACATTCAAAGAGGTTTCTAATTTCTCAGTGGGCTGAGAATCCTCCACCCTATTTCCCTAAAACCTTAGCTATGCCAAATTAACATCTTATAAAGCAAACCCTACCTACTTTAGCTTTAATAGCATTGCCCATCTTTGTTGCGTTTAAGCATATTTTCCTTTGGTGTGGTTATTTTGAAATCTTTTGATTGTCGAAGCCCTGTGACATTCAAGTAACCAAGGCAATCACTGCTCTCGTGTGTTATTTTTGGATGCCATCATGTGTACCATTTGACTGTTTCTTTTGAGTAATCTAGGGACAGTGATGATGCCACTGAAAGTCTTAGTGGATGTGGCAGAATGAATTAACTGTGAGTCTATCTTGGAAGGAACTGTTGCATCAACAAACAAATGGCAAAAAAGCTGCATCCTGTTTCAAAGCCAGCTGATACAGATTTGCACAGCCTTCTGCAGGTTGTCAGAAGGTTTTTCTGTGGGAATATGAACTCCTTCCTTCCTCTGAGATGGCTGGACGTCCTCTTTGTACGCTGTGAGCCTCAGACAGGCTCTCACAGCGGGAGAGGACTGTGTGGGAGGACCTTGCTGGTAACCATATGCAGAAAATACTGGTACTGACAGAGCCTTGGGCATTTGGGGCAACATCTGGCTGATAATAGTGGTACCTCAACTTTACACATATTCTTTCGTATTGAACTGCACAAACTTAAGCTTGTCACCCCTAAAATAAGATTAGATAAGCCACAAGGCAGAAAGTTGCATAAGGTAATACAGAGAAGAGAATAAGTCTTTGATTGAAAAACAAACAAAAGCCCAAACACTAACTTCTAGTTTACTGGAAAATGCCTTACTCCATTAAGGACTCGTTCACTTGCTGAATGCAGCAGAGCAGATGAGCCAGGTATTACAGAATAGAAAACCAGCAACTTCGTGTAGTCTTCTGCTTAATATTTCATGTGACAGTTCCCAAAGGTCTGTCCTCCAGACTGCACACTATTTATCTTGTGTCAGCTCTAGCATTAGTCAGAGATCTCTGAATTGAGCTAGGTCACAAACCAATCTAACCCTGCTCCCTCAGACTGTCACACTTGGGTGTTGAGTCAATGCACAGAGGAATCAAAAAGGTAACAAAGCTGCCATCAGCAGAATGGTGGGACTAGATGGTGGAGGGATGAGAAGACAAAGTGCAGTGAGAAAGAAGAGAGTGAGGCAGCCACTAGGTAAGCTAAGCTGCCTGAGGTGTGATGGCCTCTGGGTTCAGAGCACCTAGGTGGGACCTTGGTAGTACTGGTTATGATGTTGTCTTCTCCTGGCATAAATTCGTCTCCTCCATGTCAGGAAGTGTTTGGGCCCATGGCCGTTAGCCTGGAGGGTAACACAGAGTTTTGCCTTCGTGTGGCTGCAGTGTGCAGGGACTGACTCTTGGGTCCTTCTGGACTAAATCCTTCAACGAAAGATTGGTTGGGCCAGAGGAGACTGAGTGGGAAGATTTTGCGGCTTTGTCAGGGTACTTTCAAAGTTCTTTACTGAAGCAGGGCCAGTGACCCACACCTTTCGACCCAGCCAAACACCAAGCTGTACAGTCTTTCTTTTACTGTCACCTGGTGGGCCGTTATTTACTTGGTGCAAAGTGGAACAACTTCATCTAGAGGAGTGCGAGAGACCCACTCCAAGCTGTATTTGGACGGTTAGGGCAGTACTTGCGTGTTAAAATCTTGTTGGACAGATAAGAAAGTACTCGCCGAGGACATTCAATTCTGATTCCTGATAAAAAGAGACAGTCCTTTTCCTCCTCATATTTTGTGTGGAAAGCTTATTCCCTTACATGTCTCAAAGACATCTACTTGAGTTAGTGCCACACGTGAGGCAAGCAGGGAGGAAAACAAGGCTGGTGATTTGTGCCAAGTCTGAGGCTATGAGGAAGTTCAGCCTCAGCAGAGTAAGTGCTCAGGCTCTGGATTTTTCTAGGTGGCCAGAAGCAGCTGAACTTGCCATTCAAAGCCAAGCATCTGCATGCCATCGGCATGGTACATGCAAATACTGATTACTTCAGACAAGGAAATTAATTTAGGGTTTCCAAATCTTGGAAAGTTGGATAATCACCAATGTTTAAGTCCTTTTAATGGATCTAACACAAACTGCATGTTGAAAATAAAGCACAGTTGGTTTTTTGCATGCTTGTAACCTGCCACCTCACTGAACTGCCTCGGAGGTCTAAGAGCGAGGCTTCCTGTGGTTTCAGGAAGCTCCTTGTCCTGTTATTGCTGTGCAGAAGGGTTGTGCAAATCCATACCATCCTTAGAGCCAAAGTAAAGCAGCTATTCTCAGTGAGTGCCAGGATTGTGCCTGCTGTATTGTGTGTAGTCCAGAACAGCAAACATCTATCACATTCAACTCCCAGGGCTCAGCTGTGCCTTAAAGACATGGTTTAGCTTTTAACAGAGCTGATCAGCACACAATGTGCTGACTGTCATTCTTAAAGAACAAAATGACAGATGGGCTTATGATACATTTGTCTGGAGGTAGAGAATGGGAAGAGCAACTTGGTTACTAATTACCTTCTCACTGTTGAAAGGAGAAATGTCCCTATGCTTGACACAATCTGCATGGATGTGGCAAAATTAATGAACTTTTCCACCCTCAGCTGTCCCAAGAGTGAGCTTCACACCATTGTCTCCAGTGTGGCTCTGAGATCTGAATGCAGCCATTTGCATTCAGCAGGGCAGGACAGACACAATGTGAAAGTTCAAGAATTTTAAAATTCATCTCTGCCATCAGGCTGTGTTGCAGCAAGAGTGCTGCTGAGTAAAAGCCGTGGGTTGTATCAGTGACTGTTTACTGTTGCTTCTTTTTGTTACCCTTTTTCTTATGCTATTTGAGTATCAATAAAATACTATTCTTTTGGATCTGTTTTTCAGGTTCCTGTTTCTAAACTGTTACAACTGGAAGGAATACTCCTGATATGCTGTGAACTGATACATGAAACTCTGATTCCATTTAATTGTTGTTGTTCTTATTTGTTGCATAGGTTTTGGGGTGAGTTTCTGACGCATAAGAAATTGCAGTTGCAAGAAGGCTCAATAATCTTGGGAAGTAAGATACTACTGGGAGTGAGCTGAGGCGTCAGAATTTTGTCCTTATCGGCTGTATGTACCAGACGAAGTATCTTGACTTCAAATTATTTTTAAAGCTGGTTACAGATAAGTGTTGATAAGAGAAAGTCTTGGAGAGATTATCCATTACATGTGTCATTTGATTATTTTTTAAATGCTGTTTTAACACTTATGTCCTGTGACAGGCCTATTATTATTCTAAGAGTTCAGTAAGTAAATACATTAAATGCTGTAAAATGAATTTAGTTTGTCACTTAATCCTATACCTAAAGAAGGTTTTGGTTTGGAAGCATTTTCAAAATTGATCAATGACATTTATCAACTCAGACTCCAGACCTCTTCACTAGTTCTTGGCATAATGAAAGATGATTATGGAGGTGATGATAGTGGAAATACTAAAAGCAGTGTGTTGCTTACCTAGGTATGAAAATGGGAATCATTTGCAGGGCTGCATATGAAAAATAAAATTGGAACAGTTGAGCATAGCTGTCTGACAGTGGAAACAGAAGCTGAAAGCTTCTGTTAGATGCTGCTAACATTCTGTTAGATGCTGCTAACATTCAGGTAAACACCCTAGGCTGTTTTCCGGGTTTTGAAAGCTGGTGCAAAACCAATTTCAGCAATGCAGTCAGTATATTGGGTATTCTATTCGTTTAATTTTTGAGACTGCCTTGACAGCACTGAGGTGGCTGACCTTTAATGGCAGCAATTTGTTTTCCTTTGGATTGATTATGGTGGATCTTTACCATGGGGCTAATCAGTAGCAGGGGGTTACATCTTCATGTGGGTCTAATTAAGAGTTTCTGGGTGGTTAACTTGAAGAATGTCATTCCAGATATTTGATGAGCACTTGAGTGCTGCTCACAGACTAGCAAAGCCAAAAAAAAAAAAAATCTGTTGTTGTAATCTGAGCTTTTTTCCTTTTGAAAACAACTCCCTTCAAAACAGGTTTCACCATCTACTTCTGTTACTTTTGGCCTTTTCAGTTTATCTTCACTTAGCTTGGATGATCTGTTTTTCTTCTTTCTCCTTCGGCTTCTCTGTTCCCTCCCAATATCCGAAGCACAAACTGTATCAGTGCTGTGACAAAGGGTGAGTTGCACTTTCCCCACAGCATTCAGATATTTTCTTCATGGCTCTCCGTGTGAAGTCCACCTTCCCCCTTTCTTTCTTGAGAGCTGTGTACTCATAGGCTTTCAGCTTGCTGTAATAGTCCGAGAATTTGTTGTAGAGAATGGAGATGGGCATGCCATTCAGGATTATCCCAAACGCAATGCAGAGGAAAGCAAACAGGCGGCCAAGGTGAGTTTCTGGACACATGTCTCCGTATCCCACTGTAGAGATGCTGACCTACAGGCAAACCAACATTCAGCTTATTAGCTGAGAAGAAACGTACACACAGTTATGTTCGGGGTCAGGAACAATTTTAAAGTGTTTGCACTTCGTATCATAAAACTGAAGTACTCTCTGCTGTCTCCTTTTCTGTACTGCCCATCTAATGCAAAAATCCCTAATTTAAAAAAAATCCCTCTCATGCAGTAAAGACAGACAACAGTGCAGTCTGACGTTATTCAGGAGGATTTTTAAAAGCTTTGTACTGCAGAGGGGATTTCCAACCAATTTCTACCAGCCTGTCCAGAAGGTGGGTTTGCTCGGCTGTGGCGAGCGGGTAGAGACGCTCCCTGACTGCACAAATCCAGGGATAACTGCAGTCCTGCTCCTTCATTGTGTTACTTGGAACAGATGCCCTGTGTCTAAATCCAGCGTGCTTACAAAACTCGGTATTGTGGGAGTTATCCTGAGAGTTGTATTTTGAGTATTACCTTTGTTTGTCATATGTATTTTAAGAACTAATGAAGAAACACATAAAAAGCTTCATCTAATTGTGAAATACATTCTTATTATGTTTGCAATATGGGAAGAAGTGACCCAGGACCTTGAAGTTTCTATACAAAATCCCCTTTAATGGTTACATAGCTACAAGGAGCTGTGGAAAAACCAAATCTTTCTCTGTTGCCTGGAAGTTTTGCTCTCGGTATGTGCTCGCAACATACATATTTGTTGTGCTAAATTGTTTGATCTTCCTGCTCAGCCCTATGTCAGAGGTTACAAAAGTAAGGCATATGTGTGCCTTCAGTAGGAAATATTCCTGACAGGTTTTAGCTGACAGGTACACAAGTGGGAAATTTTCGCTGAATTTGCCTTTGAAGAAGGTTTTGGGGGTGGTCTAAAACGTGGTTTTTTTTTTTTTTTGTGGAAGTGATGGTATTTAGTATATCCACTTTGTATGAATCTGTACATTTTGCCACCATATTTTCTACATAGTTTCACAGACATTTTCCTCCTCAGACATCAGCATTTTCTCTTTTTAGCCTATGGATGGATGAAGTTCTATTTTATATGGATCTGGTGCTATACCAAGTACTGTAATGCTTGCTTTGTAAAATTTTGTTTCAAAAATTCATGGATGTTTGTTTATGGGGATGCTACATATGAATGATGTACTCCCAAACAGTATAAAATAACTTAATTTATCTATTTACACTGCACATATCTTGATTGTTTATAATTTTCATATCTAGTAAATATAACTTATTTTTCTCTGGCAGGTAAAACTTGCAGGTTTCTGCCATCTGGCACTTCCTAGTCTGTGCAAGGGTTCTATTTCAGCCAATGAATTTTTTTTTTCTCCCACAATATCTCAACAGACTGTGTGTATCTGTAAAACAGTAGTCTAAAACTTTGGCAGAAATAAACCACAGGCAGTAGGACTTTCACCGTAATGCCCTTGTGGCTTTAGCACTAAAATAAATCTTTGGAAGGTCACGGTATGCAGTCTGCCATCCTCTAACATGCTAAATAAAATGTTATTTCAAATTAAGAAAGCATTAGGGTACATGAGACAGCACTGGGTAAGCACATTTGTAGGATGCACCTGGTGCTTCCTGTGGAATAAAAAGGATTAGTCACTCGGTTTAATGGAAATTAAGTCACTGGATTTGAATGATAATACAGGATAAATATCTCCAAAAATAAATACTGAGATGAAGACAAGATGTTTCTCTCTACCAGCCAGGACAAAACCATTATCCTGTGATAAGGTTCTGTTCCACTGGCGTAGTCTTCTACATCGCCTGTGACAGTTTGGGAGGGATAGTTCTCCTCCTGTGTGTGTGAGACCATGAAAACTGTTGGATTTTAATGACATTTGAGTAATCCAAATAATCCAAATTTTCACTCTTAAAGAATGATTAGGCTTTAAAAAGAGTTTTATGCCTTGGAATTGCAATGTGCATGTTACAGCTCCTCTTTTTGAGGCACTTGGTCAGCTAAATAGTCCTTTTTCACTAGTCAGTCATACAGGTTTCTTAGGAGTATCTAAATTACTATGTTGTCACCATAGTGACATTTGCAGAAATGAATCCTAAAGATTTCGCATATATCCTGCATGTTCAGAAAACAAAATACAAGGCTAATGTCCTTATTCTAATAATGTATGAAGCATGAATTTCTTCATAACCTGCATATATCACTTAAAGATTACCTGTGAAGGTCACATTACAGGACCCTCTCCTTTATTCAGTGATTTTTTTCCCTCCTTCCCATGCTCGAACTTAAAGGATATTCAGCACATGTACATATCCAGTGCCTATGCTGATCAATCAGCATGAGAAGATGTTCTGACTCCTTTCCATTTCCATGGGCTTCCTTCCCCAGGGAAGCAACTGGGACATAGCCAGGCCCAGGGCTTAGAAGTGCTCCTGGGGCCCTGCCATAAACCTGGATTATGGAGGCCACCATCAGCTGCTTCAAAACGAAATGTACGTGATGACAGACTGGAACAAGCCTTAGAGTTATGGACAGCCAAGGTATCGGCCCTTTGCCTTCTCTCGGCACCTGCAGCGTCTAGCTGTCCTCTGGTTTGATCCAGGCTGCTACACATAGGCACATCTTCTGCAGCATAGCAGAACTGTTGTTTTCCAGCTCTGAAATGCTGCAGAGGCAGCAGCATAGGCAGGGATCAACTTCCCCCTCTCTGCAATGCCCTTGATAAAGCCACCCCCCTCCCTGCCAAAACGTTGTTGTAAAAAGGGTAACTGTGAAACTGCTATGCTTGTGCATGAAGATTATCTGTTAAGCATTTACATACAGTATTGGTAAACCCACAAGTGCTTCTTTTATCTTCACAGCTCACCCTTGAAGGATGTAACTATCATTTTGATCTCACAGTAGTTTGAGAAGTATTTGTTAACCTTCTATAAGTTAATGTCCGTCCTTGGGTACTAACGCAGTCCAAGTCTGGCGTTAAACGGCTTCCTGAACATGCATTCTGAGATGCATTCTGAACATGCATAGAGATGCATTCTGAGTTCAAGATGCTGGAACAGTGCTGCCAGGGCATGGTCAGAGCCAGGAGACATTTAAGCAAGGTGGAGGACTTTAAACTCTCTCAGCTCTGTGTTCCTGGCTAAATCTCCATGCCCCTGAAAGAAGTGAACCCAACAGCTTGGAAAATGCTGCCTCAAAAGCACCCCTCCATGTAACCCAGTATAGTACAGGTCAGTGATAGTTCGGACATCTCGAGGAGATGTGCCCAAATGCTTTAGAGCACTAACCCAGTGGCAGTCTCTAGAAACAAGGTCATTGTGTCTTTATTTCTGGGGCTTGTCAACTGAAACTCAGCCAGTTACATTCACTCCAAGAGCTTGGGATGGGAATAAAATCACACTCTTCTTGGCAGAGGTTGCAAAAAAAGATTCAAGATGACGTTAACCAGTTCTCAGTACTGACTGATGTGGGATCAAACCAGTGACCTAGATGTAGAAGGCAGTTTATTCCATTATCAACCCCTTGCGCTATTCTGCTTCTTTTTGTATTTATTCTTCTGCAAGTATGGCATGGTATAAATAACCACCAATGTTCTCTGTTTGTGCAGACATACATCTTAGATGCGTCACCTAGGGGACAGAATGCAATCTCTTCTGTAAAACTACTGTTGGTCCTAATGTTTTTAACAGCCTGAGCTCTGGGACAGCTTTGGCTTCGCAATTTTGAGTGACCAGACTATAGTTAATAAATGATGTCTTATCATCTTGCAGTTGTAGGATGGGTCACAGTAGATCTGCAAAAGCAAGAAGAATGAAAATCCTGTGTCCACCTGCAACCAGCTAGCCTGATGCAGTCTTCCTTTTGTGTCCCACCGCCCCCCTTTTTTTTTTTCAACACTGACAATGGGATTAAATGGGGAAATGCTTGTCTTTCCTCTCTCTTTCCCCACTTCTTTAAAAGTGCAAGTACTGTCTGCCCTTGGTCGGATGGGAATTTCAACACTGTCTGATTAAGCCTTGATTTAAGCTTACAACAGAAGTGAATGACTGTGTCTGTGTGTGCGTGAGTGCATATGTCCTGTAAGCTCAGAATTCAGAGCTGGTGTCACTGATCTGATCCTGCTGTTTTCAAGACTGTCAGGGACTCTAACAAAGAAGGGGAAAGGAAGGGAGGGTCTCTGGCTAGCCAGCAAGGTGAGATGAGTTTACTTACGGCAGCCCACCACCAAGCATGGGGGATGCTGGTGAAGTTGGTACTGGAAACATCGTGCTCCACTGTGTAGACCATGGCAGAGAAGGCGAAGATGCCCATGGCAATGAAGAGCAAAAGGCAGCCCACCTGCTGGTAGCACTGGCGCAAGGTAAAGCCGAAGGCACGCAGCCCGGTGGAGTGGCGGGCCAGCTTGAGGATGCGGAAGATGCGCATGAGGCGCATGATGCGAAGCACTTGTCCCACCTTGCCTACCCGTCCCACCTTCTCGATATCGTGCTCGTGCTGAGAGCCCCGACCTCGGGGCTGGTCATCATCAGCAAAGCATTCAAGCAGCATCTGCAAGTAGAGGGGCAGGATGGCAATGAGGTCTACTGCATTGAGGGCGCTGCTGGCAAAGCGACGCAGGTCTGGGGTAGAGACCAAGCGCAGCAGATACTCCAGTGTGAAGAACGCAATGCACAGGGTCTCAATGTGCTCCAAGACAGGCCGGCTCTCCCCGCTCTTCTGGTCTACCTGCTGCATCTCCTCCACTGTGTTGAGTGCCAGGGCCACCACGGAGATGAGCACAAAGAAGCTGGAGGCCACTGCCATCACCTTCGCAGTGACAGAGGAGAAAGGCTTCTCCATGAGGTTCCAGAGGCGCCAGCGCTGGGGACCATAGTAGCGCATGTGGTGGAAGAGCTGCTCATTCTCCTGAGCCTCTGCCTGGGAGCGCAGCTCACTCTGGACCTTCAGCTGCTCGCTCAGCTCATCACGGCGCTCTTCAAAGCAGATGCGGCAACAGCGAGGTGTGTATTTGAGCCGCACACCCCAGTAGCTCAGCTCCTCCAGGAAGCTACGGGGGCACAGCTCATCCCGCACGCGCAACACACCTGAAGCATAGAAGTTGTACACCAGCTGGAAGACAGCAGGGTCCCGGTCAAAAAAATACTCGTCTACCTGGGCAGCATAGTCATCACACAGGCCCAGCTGGCAGCGACGGTCAGTGGAGGTAGCCAGGCGGCCCAGGCGAGTCTTGGGATAGATGGCCACTGCCTGGTAGGTGAGGCGGTAGCTTTGGCCGCCGACATTGATGTTCAGCACGGACGAAGTGGAAGCCGTGGCTGGGGCTCCAGAGGAAAGCACAGGGGAGCAAGGAAGGGATGATAAGGCCTTGTTTTCCCCCTCACATGTGTCTCCGCTTGGCCATTTTCCTTGTTCTTTCTCTTCCTCTTCCTCATCTTCATCATCCACATAGTAGTTGTAATTCCCCTCAGGTCCCAGGAGCAGTAGGGGCTGGAAGTTCAATGGAGCAGTAGCAGAAAAGCCGCTCTGCTTGTCTACTTGCATGCCTTTGTTGTCCTTCCCCTTGTCGGGCTGCGGGAGGACATTTGGTGCTTCCCTCTCTCTGCCATTATGTTTTAGGAAAGGAAACTGTCGCCGCATGTTAAACTGCAACATACTCTTTTTTCTTAATCTTCTCCCTTCTTTGCATTCACCTGATCAAGGAATTAACGCCAGTCCTTTCCAACACTACAAAGGCTGACAAACCTGTTTTCTTCTCTCTTTGTCTCGGTAGTGTCACGCACAGCAGCCGTTCTGCATTTTTCTCCCTGCCAGCCACCACTACAGTTGTTATGAAAGCTCTGTGTGGGATATAGACACATGAAGACTGCTGTTGGCCATTTTAATCTTGCTGACAGGGAAGATCTGAGTGCTTAGAGAAGGGGATTTAAGGGCTATTATCCTGTTCCAGTCTCATCTCCCTCAGGCTGTGACGTGAATGATTATGGATCCATAAATCTATAAAAAATCAGTAGGGGAAAAAAATGTTAAGTTTTATTGCTAATAAAAACCATAGATTTCCTAATTCAAGTATCTATGGATTAAGAATAATATCAAAATGAAAACGTATGAGGGGCAGAGTGGGGAGAGAGAGAGAGCAAACATTACAAATTTCTTTTATCTGCATGAGTATAGCATGTCATGGTTTTCCTTAATGAAAATAATTAATGATTGATATGCAGATAATGGATATGCACTCACTACAGTAGGTCTTAAAATGTTTTCCAAAGGTGAGCAAATAAAAGTCATCCCTTTTTATTCCCAGTTAGAATACCCCCATCTGGTCAAGGGCTGAGGAGAGTCGCAGTCCGTGCCTGAAGCTTTGCCTGTGCTGTGGGACCACGCTCCCCTGGACACAGGGGAAGTGAAGGGCAGGGGTGTGAAGGGGTTTTAAGCACACCACTTCAAACTCTTCATGAGCTGCTGAGAAACAGAACAAAGCCACTCTTGTTTCTCTTGCAGGGCATGTTTAACAACATAAAGCCACATTAGGTACCTAACAGGACAGGAGAGATGCTTTCTCTTTGTTTTGGTGGAGGTTTGTTCCTCAGCTCTAGTTGAGCTGGCACAAACGTCCCTGTAAGGATGAGCATCCTGAAAGCCAGGTTACTTCCCCTTGTTAATGGGAGCACTTCAGCTGAGTTAGAGCTCCTGTAAAGCAGAGGATATAGAAAATAAGGGGATGGATGGCTCCTTCGACACGCTCTTAGCCCCTGAGTTACAGCTTTTTAACACCAGCTCATTATTCCACTTGTACCCGGGCTGGTGCAGGAAGGGACAAGGCACTAGAAAACTGCTAGCTTTGGCAACACCCTCGCTGGTCTGAAAGGCCTTCCACCCGCAGCCACCTGGCTTCCACTCGCAGCTCCCTACCCTTTCACGCAAGCTGCTGGGACAGTGTATCCCAGAGCCCCTGCAGCAGAATTTTTCCTTTGCTCTCCTCAAGCTCCTGTTCTTGTGTCATTAACCACATGGTCTTGTACCTGCAAATCCCAATACTGTTGATCTGGTGGTGTCTCATGTGAAGCAATTGCTGTTGCCATGAGAATCACCTCTTCTTTTTTTCCTTTTCCATACCCTCAGCTGTAACTTTCATATTTACGAGCTTTTGACAAACAGGAAGACATTATAGCTGAGCATTTTGCAGTACTTTTATTCTCAGGCTGCATCCTAAGGGGTGCATCACACAGAATAGTTCAAGGTTTCTTCAGGTTGCACTGTTTAAGGTATGGATTATTGGGAATTCATATTTAGCTGAGCTTGAAAGTGTTTTGCTCCATGAATTCGTCTCCACTGCCCGTTCTCTTTCCTGATGCAAAAAAGGCAAGGTCCCTGTTAAATAGGGATTGTCAGTGCCTTATTACAGATACCAATCTGGTTTGCAGTTTGCTTTGAACATTAAGCCATGCCATGGTGAGTCCTTTGTTAGCTACCTTAATGCAAATTAATGTCCAATTTCAAGGCTATTTCTTTCTCCTAAGCAAACTAATTCAGAGATAAGAAAAAAAAATAGTCTGCGATGCCATCATTTTACTACTGAAAATTCTTGAATGTTTCTTAATCAAGATTCAGGCTGGACTATAACCGTATTCCTCTTGCCAGCCTCCACTGTAGCATTTCTTTTTGCTTTTTGTCAGGCACCCTGGTCTCACTTCTGAGAAGTATCCAGTAAGGCTTATTGCTCACTACTCAAGAGATCATTTCTTATACCATACTGCAGTCACAGGAGCTGTTACAGGATGAATTTCGTGACTGTCAGATGCCAACACCTCACGCACCTGGACATTACTACTAAGCAAAGCAAGGAAGGTCACTAGATTCTCTTCTGCTCAGACTAATCGCTTTGACCTAGATATTCTTGGGAACGTAGCTCTCAGGCACCTGGCACACTCTGCTCAAACTTGCCTCTAACTGCCAAAATAAGTGAAATAAAATAGCCTTATTTATGTTCTTTACTTTGGGGTGAGTCTTGGTTCTGAACTGCTAGACTCTCAGCCTAGCTAGATAAGGAAATGAAGTGACCAGAAAAAGACTCTTCCCCCCTCTTTGTTTTTTTTTTCTCCTTAGCTACCTTATTCAGTGTACTACTTATCTTCATAAGTGTCATTAATAAGAATTGCATACCATCTTCTTGTATGGGGAAGAGCAGACTTTGGGCTGCTGAAGGAGATAGTTAGTAAGGTTCCCTGGAAATCTGCTTTTGAAGGTATTGGGGTCCATGAATACTGGTCACTTTTTAAGAGCCTTCTCTTAAAAGCCCAGGAGCAGGCAATTCCAAAATGTCAGAAGTCAAGTAAGTGGGACAGAAGGCTGTCTTGGCTGAATAGGGATCTTCTTCTAGAACTTAGGCAGAAAAGGAAAGTGTATGAATGTTGAAAGCAAGTAGGCAACATGGGAGGATGACAGAGATGCTGTTCACCACTGTAGGGAGAAATTTCATGTGGCCAAACCTCGGTTAGAGTTCAAGCTGGCCAGCACTGCAAAGGACAACAAAAAGGGCTTTTTAAAATACGTTAACAGCAAAAGGAGGATTGGAGATAACATTGGTCCATTACTTGATAAGGTCAATCACCTCACAAATAGGAATGTAGACAAAGCAGAGAAGTTTAATGCCTTCTTCACCTCTGTCTTCAACACTGATGATGGGCCCTGGGACCCCTGTGTTGGAAGACCATGACTGGGGGAATGATAAACTCTCAGCCGATCCTGAGCTTGTTCAAGACTTGCTGTTCCAGTGGGATGCATATAAATCTATGGGGCCTGATGGGATTCATCCCAGGGTACTGAAAGAACTGGCCAATGTCATCGCGGGACCTGTCTCCATTATTTTTCAATGGTTGTAGGAGTCTGAAGAGGTCCCGGTCAACTGGAAGCTGGCAAACATTGTCCCAGTTTTCAAGACAGGTAAGAAGGAAAACTGTGGTAATTACAGGCCTGTCAGTCTCACTTCAGTGCCTGGTAAAATTATGGAGAAAGTTATTCTGGGAGTTGCTGAAAAACACCTGAGACAACACAGTCATTAGTCATAGCCATCATGGGTTCATCAGGGGAAAGTCCTGCTTAACCAACTCAATTCCTTTTTATGATAAGGTTACCCATCCAATTGACCAAGGGAAGCCAGTAGATGTGAGGGTTTCTTTATTTTAGCAAAGCTTTTGATACTCTCTCTCACAGCATCCTTCTGGACAAAATGTCCAGGACACAGCTAGACAAGTCCATAATATGTTGGGTGAGCAATTCGCTGATGGGTTGGGCTCAAAGTGGTTTAGTAAATGAAGTTACATCAGGCTGGCGGCTACTCACCAATGAGGTTCCCCAGGGTTCGATTTTAGGGCCAGTGCTCTTTAATGTTTTTGTAAATGGTCTGGATGCAGGAATCAAATGTACATTAAGTATGTTTGCTGATGATACTAAACTAGGAGGAGCTATGTACTCCCTCGAGGGTAGAGAGATCTTATAGAGAAATCTGGACAGACTAGAGAGCTGGGCAATGACCAACCATACGAAATTTAACAAGAGCAAGTGCAGGATTCCCCACCTCGGATGAGGTAATCCTGGTTATATGTACAAACTGGAGGACAACAGGCTGGAGAGCAGCCTCATGGAAAGAGATCTGGCAGTTTGGGTTGATGGCAAATTGAATGATGAGTCAACAGTGTGCCCTGGCAGCCAAAAGGTCCAACGGTGTCCTGGGTTGCATCAAGCACAACACAACTGGCCAGTCGAGGGAGGTGGTTTTCCCACTCTACTCTGCACTGGTGTGGCCCCACCTCAAGTACTGTGTGCAGTTTTGGGTGCCTCAATATGAGAAGGACATCAAACTAATAGAGTGTGTCCAGGGCAGGGTGAAAGATGGTGAAAGGCCTCAAGGGCAAGACTTACAAGGAGTGGCTGAGGTCACTTGGTTTGCTCAGCTTGGAGAAGAGAAGGCTGAGGGGTGACCTCATCACAGTTTATGACTTCCTCAGGGTGGGCACTAGAGGAGGAGGTGCTGATCTCCTCTCTCTGGAGACCAGTAATAGGACATGAGGAAACAGACAAAAGTGTGTCAGGGAAAGTTCAGATTGGGCATTAGGAGAAGGTTCTTCACTGAGAGGGTGGTCAGCCACTGGAACAGGCTCCCCAGGGATGTGGTCATGGCACCAAGCCTGTCAGAGTTTAAGGAGCATCTGGATATTAGTCAGATGCTCTTAGTCATGTGGTTTAGTTTTAGGTAGACCTGTGAGGAGCAGGGAGTTGGACTCGATGATCCTTATAGGTCCCTTGCAACGTGAGATATTCTATGATTCTATGGGTAGAAAAAACATGAAAACCTGGCAGTCAGCAACAGCGTAGAATACAGTCCAAACAACCAGACAGTGATCTGGATGATGGCTTCCTGAGATCAATAGTTTCACAAGAGAATACTACCATTAAGAAGCAAGACGGTCATGAGAAGATGCATCTTTGCAAGTCTTCATCTTAAGGAGTGCTGACATTTCCCAGAATAGGGGACTGTAGAACTGCAGTGCTTTTTTACTGAGCAAATCAGCTTCAGAGTTGAGTACGCTTCCTTTGGCTTGGTTAAAAAAAAATGAGAACTTTTTAATTAACATTACCTTAAAGAATTTATAGGGCTCTAAAAGGCCTTGGTGGGTTGATTCCTACCTCACTAGAGGAACTGTTCACAGATTAGTAGTTTTTTAAGGTCAGGAAAGACCTGCAAGATCACCTATTCTGACCTACTTGAACAATGACCATAGAACTTCACTCAGTAATTCTGCCATTGTGCTAAAAATTGTGGCTCAAATTACTTCAACATCCTGGGGACTTGAAATAACATGCTCGGCTATCCATAGGGAATTGAACTGAAAAATTACATGGGGGTTTGTTTCCAAGGGTCCAGCCACCCTCTTTCATTAACCTCCAGTGACCTCTTAAGCTATGTTGACAATGTGGAAAACACTGCTAATGGTGACTATTAATAATGTAGTATTTATTACGTCCTGTTTATCATATCAAGGCACTCAAAAAGTATAATAGAGCTGAAGGTAGACTGACTCACTGCAGTGTCTGCTAAAACTGTGAGGGGTGACTCAGGGAGTAGGAGAATTAGGATTCTGTTCTGTCTGCCTCTCCACACACCAGTTCTTTATAAAGAGTGACTGTCAAAAAAAAACCCCAAAAAACCAACCAAACAAAAAAAAAACAACCCTGAGCTAGAGCTTTGCCAAAATACCAGGTCTGCTCAGAGCTGAAGCAACCTTCACTCTACCCTTCGTCTCCACCTAGCTCAGTTAGTTAGACTCAAATTCAAGCAGCAGTGAAGAGGACACTTCCTGCTCTTGATTTCAGGCATCTTTGCCCCCTACCACCCTGGCAGACTTCCTCAACCCTCAGAGTGCCATGCTGCTGCTAACCAAATGCTTGTTGCTTTCTCTATTTCTGTTTTTTTTTTCCACTTGCCAGCTCTGCTGCTGCATCCACCTGCAGGGTGCTTAGGAAGGGCAGACTGAGTGGGAAGAGAGGATGATTGAGAGGTGGACTAACCAGCATCACCCAGCAGCTCACGTCTCTTCCCGCTCACACGTTATGGTGGAGCTCGTGTGCCTGTGCAATGCTCTGCCTTCGTGCGTCAGGGTTGCCTGCACCTACACGTAAAGAGAACACAGAGAGAGAGCCAGCTCCAGACGTAGGCAAGAGGCAGAGGGACAGACTGCAAAACCTGACTGGGGTTAAGATGGCAGCTTGGTACCTGAGCAGTTAGGCTGTGTCAACCAGGGAAACAGCAGTATATCCAAGGGGTATACCTGATGGCTGCAGCACCTTACCTGAGCCCAGGGACCTAGGACAAGCTATGTCAGCTACCGTCGCTGACTGTGTGTCAACACTGGTGTCCTTGTAGGTATCTCCATCCAGTCCATGCTGCCTTTTCCCTCCCCCAGTGAACTTCTGCTGACTGTTATAAACTGCAGCTTTTTAAACAGATAAACAGTGTTTACTGTAGCTGGTCCCGAGATGCTTTGCAGGGAATATCCCTGTCATGATGTCACCTAAAAGCATACTCAGGCAGAATTACCCACAAGGAACACAGCAGGAGGTAGTCAGCCGAAGTCCAGAGCAACTTACCCCAGCTCTTAAACCTGCATCATGTGAGGTGCATTGGTATTTGTGTATGTAAAAGCTCTTATTAGGCACTAGGCACATCCTAGTCATACCAAGGTATGATTCTGGCTACAAAACTGAAAACAATCTGAAATCTGCCCTAAACTGCACATTTGAAACTATCAGAACACTACAAAGAGTATTGTTATACAGATGCTGTTAAAGAATATCAGAATAAAACAGTTCTTTTGATAAATATGAAAGGATTATAGGAGGAGCCCAAACCTCTGAGCAGCAACAATAAATGATATTGTAATGGATTGATGCCTGCTCTGCTAAATATTGAGCCCAACTGTGTGTTGTTTTAGGGGTATGGTTTGGCTAATATCTTGCAATGAACTGCTAGAGGGAAAGCCAGCAAATGATTCACTATTTTGAAGAAGCCACTCTGCAACAAGACATGAAGTGATGCATAGGAGACATGTGAAGGATCAAACAGAGAAAGTAAGCCCCAGTTTTTCCTGTGTTTTGACTCTATGTGCAATCCAAGGAGTTTAGCCCATGCAGTCCCTGAGAGGTGAAAAGAGACCAAGATCCAAGATCCTGGATTGTTTTGTCTTAATTTGGATCTGCTTCAGGCAATTGCTATACAGCAGCCACTACATGAAAGAAGGTAAGAGAAGGGTCTTCAGAAGCAGATATGCACACGCAAGCTACCTATTCCCTGGAATTCCAGCAAGAGGCAGGCCATACTTTGCATAGGCATGGGCAGCATGAGGGAGTAGCACTAGTAATCTATGCAGGTAATCAGTCACCTCACACACTTATACAGACACTGACACAATGAGGAGAGAGATACTATAGTGAACCAAAGGCTGCCAGTGACAGGACATATGGGCATAAAGTGCCCTTATTCTTAGGAAAAGACGAACTGCCTTTCGTGCAAGACCTATCTAGTTCCAGTGGGCGAGACAGAGCTGATACAGAAAACAGAGTAGCATAAACATTAGATAGGATGAAACCATATTGCAGAGAGGCTCCCCGAATAGTCTTGGGTGTACTTTTTGTAATTTGAATGCATGTGAGCCTGAGGGTGCAGACATGGTCAAAGTTACCAAGGTATAGCAGATCAATAGGCACTCACTGAACCATGGACACTGTTTGTACACAAGCTCTGAACCCACAGCAAATGCGAAATAGTGCAGCTTTCACTTAGCCCTCTTGCACTGCAAGCTTAAATTCAGTGCCTTGTGCTATATGCTATGGGTATGGACAAAGAGAACACAGCTCTCCTTAACGTGGAGTAACTCGTTAAACTGGGGGGTTCTACCCATGAGCCTGAGTCTTAATATGCACAGCAATGCCTGTGATGTTCAGCAGGCTACATATCCAGAAATAGCTATGTGTTAGGAGGCTCATGTGAGTAGCAAAACTGTGGGGAAATAGATATATCTAGCACATGCTTCAGCAAGTCAATGCATTACAGCAGCAAACATGCATATGAAAAAGAGAGACACAAAAAAGGACAATACCATATTCCTCTAGCTTAATGAGTTCATGATCTTTTTTTATAGGTGGGATGCTGAAGAACAAAGTGATTTAACCTGGAAACAAGCAGCATAAGAATAAACTAGTATTTTCTGTATTGTGTATTGCTGGGCTTTCCACTGGACCTTGCTTACTGTATGCAGTGGCTCATTCATAAACATCACCAGCTCTTCAGACACAGGCAGCTGGTCCCAGCCCTGCAGTGAACACAAACAAACATTAAAAAGCACACAACAGTAGCAGCAAGAACAAATTTTACTTAATGAGTGTGAATGAATATCAGCTGTATGTAGAGAAGCTGGAAATACGCTGGAAGCAGAGACCAAACCATGGCAGTAACACACCTCTAAGGGTGTGGGATGGGTGGCCTGTGCAATTGACAGGCTTCATGTTTTCTAAGCATTACACCTTTATTGGAATAAGCACATTTCTTGCTGACAGAGTTCAGCTACCAGTTTGCTTTGAGAATTTGTTTTGTACTGCCAAAAGGGAGAAAAAATGGACATGCTTATACAAAGTGGTTGCACTTCTTCTCTCTCCCAGGAATTTGCTCTTGTGGGTTTTTTTTCTTGTTTTGCTCTTTTTTTCTGTATGTTTTGACTGGCAGCATACAGTGTTCTTTTTAATGCACAGGGACCCTGCGCAAACAATGATGCCACTACACCTAGCAAAAGCCATCGAAACCTCAGTAGTGATAAAGTCACAAAGTGGAAGCCATAGATGAAAGTCTGTCCTGAGTAGCAGCAGTACCTCAGTCCCCACAGCCATTCCTGGCCTGCTGTGCAGCATGGCATGCGTTCCCTTTTCAGACTTCAGGATCCTGTGGTGGGCTACCTGTCTCATGAAATGCAAAGAGCTTCTTGAGTCTGTAAGCTCTATCATCTTGCTACTGTTCCAGTCAACGCTTCCTCCCCTTTCCCTGTTTGCGTCCCATCCCTGGCGAGAAGAAGCCATGCAGGTCACAGATCTCAAGCTGCCATAGTTTATGATAATCCATAGGTCATCATCTTGCAAAAAAAAAGAGATAAAGAGGTACATTCAACCTTGGATTCCTTTTGGTGGTATAATGGTGAGTTGTGTTGAACTCAGTTACAGGGTGACCTAATACATACATATGCCAAGGTCTCTGGATAGCCATTCCTGCTGATTTATGCATTCTGTCACACACTACTGAGAACTGCTAACTCTTTACATAAACTTTATTGAAACCAGCTAGCAACAGGAAAAAAGATGACTTATTCATGCACATTGCATGCAACAGCACCACACAGACTTGGAAAGCGCTTAATGCAAGGCATGTATCCAGGAATATTTTTCAAGACCACTGAAAGTCTTCTCCAGGTTCTGTCCCTTGTCAAACCCGTCCATTGTAGTAACGTTTTTCCGTAGTTCCTTCTTGTTGTTTCCTTGGGTGTGACTGCCCCACCTGAGCCTTTCTTATCCCAGCACCCCAAGCAGTAGTAAATTAGCACAGCTCACCTGTCCTCTGAACCTTTGCTTCCTGCTCTGCAGACGTGCTACATCCCAAATCTGAAAGAACAACCTGGCACCTGCCAGGTCCCTAGGGGATGAAGATGCACCTCCTTCACCTCAGTGTACTCACAGGCATATCCAGCTTCACACCACAGCCCAGGCATTACCTTCGAGGAGGGGAGAAGGGGTGCCACAGTCCCTGAAGTGAATTTTCTGACCCCGTACTTGTAAGTCCACAGTCCATAGTGGATTTTCTAAGTCTGTGCTGTTGTGAAATTTTGCTTGCTTCATGCTCTCCCTGTCCCTTTGGGACTGCAGCTGCGTGGCCTCTGCTTTTCTGACGTTTATTTCCAGAGCTGGTTCTTGCTTCCTTCTCTGCCCACATTCTATCTGCATTGTACTCCCTTGGTCCTGTCTGTCCGTCTGCTCCACAGCAGCAGCTCGTTCTGTAATATCAGTGACGCCAGCACTCTTCAGGTTTGATCAGCTGTATATCTCAGGAAGACTTTTCTAACCACAGCGTGTTGGAGGCCTCATCTCTTCGTTTCATTATGAGAGGTTAACATGCTCTGTCACTGCGAAGTTCACTATGTTCCACTTTTAGCATACAAATTGAAATACTGCAAAATTATTAGAGTTTCCTTACACAAGAAAGTTTGGTTAAAAACAAATAAGCTACTCCTGGGAATTCTCAGAGGAAATTAGATAACCCTGTGCAGTGAAAGAAAAGATTTCACTCCTTACTGAGATGCTTCATTCAGACCTAAGCGTGATTTTAAAATCCAGGAGATGTTTTCCAAACACACACACAGATTGATAATAAAGGTTTCTTATCTGCAAAGTTGCATACCAAAGAACATTCCAGTTCAGGGGCAGAGGAAGCTTTTGCAGCCTGGATTTTAGCCAGATTTTGTGTGTGTGTGTTTGTACATACACGTATTTATGCATATGTGTGAAAATCTGTCAGCAAGATTGCTATCCTTATCCCAACCACGTGCCTTTTGTAAATCACTTTAATACAGTGAACTTGTCAGGCATTTCATGAATATAGAGTTGAGTGGTTTATCTTCTAAATGGTTATCTTCTGAACGGTTATCTTCTATTCTCCCACTCTCACCACACAGTGCACAGCGCTGGCTTGATTTACAGGCTAAGCTTTTCTAGGGGAGAAGAATTCAGTTTCTGACCCTGTCCTCCCTTGCTCAAGGCAAAGCAATACCCAAAACCTTCTTTTTCTTTGGTGTTCTTAGAAGTTGTCATTGTTTGGAGAGTAAACAAGACAGAGAAAAGATCTTTTGCTGATACTGCCTCTGAAGAAATGATGAATATACCTTTGAAAATCCTCCTTTGATTTTGACTTCTGGCAAAAAAAAGGTTTTTCGCTTCTGCTCCCCTATCCTCAAAGGTGAGCAAGAGAAATAAAGAGGTAGAGCTGCATACCAAGTGTCTGTTTAACCTAATCACTACCTTTGTCAAATACTATTTAGAAAATCATCATGAAAAGTGGTTCTTCTAGAAAATATGCTGTGCTCTTCTATTTTAAAAACAGGTCATGAATCCCTAGTTAGCAACTATTTTGCTATAATGGCAGGTTAATTGCATGATGCTTTATGTAAACTGGAGTTTGTGTGTGATCTAAGACCTCTGTACACAGGATTATTATTTTCAGATTTGCTTGGAAGACAGTATTTAGCAAATATTCTGCAGAAAAATTATGCTATTGCTATTGCAGATAACCATGGATTAGATCACTGAATCCACAGGTGGGGGAAAAACAAAATTTGGTTCTCGTTCCCGCAAGGCAGTGTAGTAGCTCAAACACGATGCTAACATCAAGGTTCAGGAAAACGTTCAGACCAGAGAGAAGAGATCCTTGGGACTTTTTATTCTTCACTGTGATTTTGCTTCTCTTTTGTTTCTACTGAAAATCATCCCATACATCAGAATGGCATAATATCTAAAAAATGTAGCTGCTACATGTGAAACTGGAGTTCTGTGAGACTTCAGAGCTACCATGTTAGCCTGATGTGTACTGGAAGGAAGGAAGGAAGGAAGGAAGGAAGGAAGGAGGGAAGGAGGGAAGGAGGGAAGGAGGGAAGGAGGGAAGGAAGGAAGGAAGGAAGGAAGGAAGGAAGGAAGGAAGGAAGGAAGGAAGGAAGGAAGGAAGGAAGGAAGGAAGGAAGGAAGGAAGGAAGGAAGGAAGGAAGGAAGGAAGGAAGGAAGGAAGGAAGGAAGGAAGGAAGGAAGGAAGGAAGGAAGGGGGGGGAGGAAGGAAGGAAGGAAGGAAGGAAGGGAGGGGGGAGGGGGGGAGGGGGGGAGGAAGGAAGGAAGGAAGGAAGGAAGGAAGGAAGGAAGGAAGGAAGGGAGGGGGGGAGGAAGGAAGGGAGGGGGGGAGGAAGGAAGGGAGGGGGGGAGGAAGGGAAGGGAAGGGAAGGGAAGGGAAGGGAAGGGAAGGGAAGGGAAGGGAAGGGAAGGGAAGGGAAGGGAAGGGAAGGGAAGGGAAGGGAAGGGAAGGGAAGGGAAGGGAAGGGAAGGGAAGGGAAGGGAAGGGAAGGGAAGGGAAGGGAAGGGAAGGGAAGGGAAGGGAAGGGAAGGGAAGGGAAGGGAAGGGAAGGGAAGGGAAGGGAAGGGAAGGGAAGGGAAGGGAAGGGAAGGGAAGGGAAGGGAAGGGAAGGGAAGGGAAGGGAAGGGAAGGGAAGGGAAGGGAAGGGAAGGGAAGGGAAGGGAAGGGAAGGGAAGGGAAGGGAAGGGAAGGGAAGGGAAGGGAAGAGCTTCTCAGAACAAGCTGGCATAGGGTGGCTTGAGGCAGCAAAAAGGAGACTGAGAAATGTAACTGAGGAAGTATACAGTTCATTCACAAATGAGGGGGATTTGGAAGCAACAAGCCAGACATAACTAACTGATAATAGCTAATGTAGGATCTTGGCAGTGTATCAAACAGTGATTTGCCTAAGTCGTCAGCACCCTTGTTTGAAAGCTACTTGAGGAGCTGGAAAGCAAAGAAAAAGTGTAATTATGCTCATGTTAAATTTTTTTATGTGGATTTTGATGACAGGACCAAGGGGCTGGAGTTAATGGCCAGGAGATCCCTTCCAGCACGATACTTGGCTTGTGATTATTCAGTCATTTGTGATGGGTCAGGCAATTTGCAGAACATACATGTGTGATATTTTCCTGCCTCAGAGAACATATGGTCCAGTAGACATTTTTGTGTCCTGTCACTCAGTGTTTTTCATAATACGTACTAAACAGTCTTCTTTCTCAGTAGCTTGCTAAGATCCTCTGCGAGGACAAGTGGGTCCTGAAGGGCAGTTCTCTGTCACCATTCTGCTTCACTAAGTGTATTATGTTATGTTTTACTTCATTAACTGTCCTCCATCCAATGTTTTAGTTTGTTGCCAGCTTAATTCTCCACTGGCTCATCAGTATAATTCCTATGTGTGTGTATGGCTCATCACCGCAAAACTTGCCTCTGTGGGGTTAAGGCGTTCAGTGCTTTGACAGGCATAATTTATCTGTGAAAAGTGTGGGATGCCAAGCTTTAAGTAACTGTAGAGGAAGGCATGTGTGAAGAAGAAATGATAGGGAGCAGTGGCTGCAGGTCAGAAAGACCAAGATCTGGAGAACAAGTCTTATGAGGAGCGGCTGAGGGAACTGGGATTGTTTAGTCTGGAGAAGAGGAGGCTGAGGGGAGACCTTATCGCTCTCTACAGCTACCTGAAAGGGGGCTGTGGTGAGGTGGGTGTTGGTCTTTTCTCCCAAATAACTAGTGATAGGACGAGAGGAAATGGCCTCAAGTTGTGCCAGGGGAGGTTTAGACTGGATATTAGGAAAATTCTCTTTATTGAGAGGGTGATCAAGCATTGGAATAGACTGCCCAGGGAGGTGGTGGAGTCACCATCACTGGAAGTATTAAAAAAACCTATAGACATGGCACTCAGGATACTGTTTAGTGGGCATGGTGGTGTTGGGTTGATGGTTGGACTTGATATCTTAAAGGTCTTTTCCAGCCTTAATGATTCTGTGATTCTGTGACCAGAAGAAGCGGGGAAAGAAGGAGACCTGTGGTAAGTAAACACACACTGTTATATATGTGTGTCGATCTTTAATCATTTAGAATCAGAGAATCATAGAATCATTTTGGTTGGAAAAGACCTTTAAGGTCATCAAGTCTAACCATTAACCTAGCACTGCCAAGTCCACTGCTAAATCATGTCCTTAAGCACTGTGCCTACATGTCTTTTTAAATACCACTAACCCTTCCCCTGGCAGCTTGTTCCAATGCTTGACAACCATTTCAGCGAAGAAATTTTTCCTAATATCCAGTCCAAAGCTCCTCTGGTACAACTTGAGGCCATTTCCTCTTGTCCTATCACTAGTTAGTTGGGAGAAAAGACCAACACCCACCTCACCACAACCCCCTTTCAGGTAGTTGTAGAGAGCGATAAGGTCTCCCCTCAGCCTCCTTTTCTCCAAGCTAAACAACCCCAGTTCCCTCAGACGTTCCTCATAAGACTTGTTCTCCAGACCCTCCACCAGCTTTGTTGCCCTTCTTTGCTCCAGCATCTCCATGTCTTTCTTGTAGTGAGGGGCCCAAAACTGAACACAGTATTTGAGGCGCGGCCTCACCAGTGCCGAGTACAGGGGCACAATCACTTCCCTGCTCCTGCTGGCCACACTATTTCTGATACAGGCCAGGTTGCCATTGTCCCTCTTGGCCACCAGGGCAAAAAAAAATTTAGTGGGGAGCCAGGCAGGCAGGGCAACAGCAGGAGGTCATACTGACTCAGGAGTGTGATAAAGAGTGTTTAAGCACAGTACTATTTTCCCTACACTTTCCTTTGCTTGCTGAAAGATGATATGATCCATTTTGTGATTCTTTACTACTCTATGGTATAAAGACAAGTTGCATGCAGGATTTTAGCTGCTCCTGGGGACAGTGTAAACAAGCATATCACCACTTAAACAAATACATTACCACAGATGGCAGCTTTGGTAGCTTTGAAGTAGAGAACAAAACCAGGGAAGAAACCTTCTTGGATTGCTCTCTTTCCTGGTTGAAAGCAGTAAGAAAGCCTAGACCTGGCGATGAGAAGGTGCTCGTACTCTGTGCACCTGGGGCACACTAGTGGAAGGCAGCAGGAAGCACAGGAATGATACTTTGCAGCCAAGGGATACTGATGGACTGAACGCTGAAAAACAGGGAAGATGATGAAGAAGCACCAAAACCCATTCTCACTGAAGAACGCCAGAAAATACAAAAAGCAATATGGTTCATCCAAAATTAATTATGGATGGAGTTTACAGCAAGAGGTAAGTAATGGGCACATGGGAGAAGGCTTACAGTGCAAGTGAAACGGTTGTGATGCTTACGATAAGCAGGAACCACAGCTCATCAGTTACCTCACATTTGCTGGGACTGTGGTGGGGTTTGTAGGCCTTGGGAAGAAAACTTAATTTTAAAGGGATGGGAGAGGTTTAAAGAGAAAGTTACTCTCTGAACTGTTTTCCTAGGTTTTTTTTTTTTCTGAAGCTTTACAGAGGTGGCTTCCAGAGCTATTATTCTCTGTCCTGGCTCTTCTTCCATGTCTGCCTTCCATTGAGGTCAACCACTGTGTTCTCACAGAGACTGCTGGAGGTAGGACAATGCACGGTAGTCATAAAGTATCACAGGTCAGCTCTAAACTTGCACATGCACTGAAGCGACACGGTTGACTTCAAATAAGTATTTTTCTTAGAATTAGATCACCGTCTGGCTCTGTTTGTTGAGGCTCTGGCAGTTCACATGCTCCCACTGCTTTGCCACAAGCTCATCTTCTTGCTCCTGTCTGTCACTGCTGGCCACAAGTCTCCCGCAAAGCCTGTAGCGCTCCATTAAAAACAGTGACATACATACCTTTGAGGGGATATACATTACCCCTTGGCTGCCGTAGAGAATAGGAGGGGACCTGGACATATGTTACAGTGTCCTGGCTTGCCATTTTCCTTGTGCTCAGAGTTATGAACTGCAATTGGTTTTGTTTTGATATGAACTATGCTTTAAGCTAAATCTTGATCTTAAATTAACCCAGCAATACGCCTTTACCGCAGGGATTCCTTGCACTTTCTTTTTATTCTTTTTCCTGCTTTTTTTCTCCTCAGATATGAGCAATCAAATGCCCATCCTTGGCTGGCCCACGTCCAGAGGGACTAAGCTGTAATGATCACAGAGAAAGCATTACAGCCAATTTGGTAAGTGAATCAGCATATGAGGAATGCCATTTACTTGACTGCAGCCTAATTTATAAATTAAAGAAACACACACACACATAATACATTTAACAGCAGATGGCATAAATCGGTACCCTTAATTGAAGTGTCCAAGTTACAAGGCACAAGGGATTTTAGAGTGCCAGGGCCTGTGGGGTGAGCCGAGGGGGACCTGCCTCCCCAGCTGCACCACACCACCTTCTCCTTCCAGCAGCAACCCACAGCCTTCCGCTCCCCCAGGAGCGGCACCATCACACACCCTGCCCAGATCGCTGCTCTCAGGTGTCTCTGGGAGGCTGGCACCAAGTTTGGGCAGCTGTCCCTGTATCCCCAAGTACCCCTCAGGGCGGGCAGGGGTAGCTCAGCCACTAACCCAGGGTGCAAGGGGAAGACCAGCAGCATGAGCCAGGTTAGCATGGGGGGAAGGAGCTCACTAATGTAGGTGCTATGCTAGGTAGTAATGAGGAGCAGGTGGGTTAGTCTGCTCCCTGAGCCTCAGATGAATTTTAAGCACATAGAGTCCATCCTTGATTGGGTTTAGGCAAGATAAACCTGCCCTCTCTGCCCCTCAGCTGTGGTAGTAGGAGAAAGTCTTCTGCAAGCTTGATCCTCTAGCAGAAGCAAGTTTTCTGCAAGCTTGATCCTCTGTCCAAATAAACCAATGTAAATCAATCTGATATTGGGCATACTAGAAGGGAATGCAACTTTAGCTACAGCTCTAACATGTTATACTGATGGAGAATACGGGATGATGGATTTTTAGGTCATTTAAGATGAATTGAAGCCTTGATACGCAGACAGTGAAAGACATGTAGTAATAGATGTCAATAGGTCACTGACAGACAAATCCCTTTTTAGCCTTTTGCCTATGCAAGCTCCCAATAGAGTTCCACCTTAAAAATCAACGATAACAAAACAATCCAATGGAAGAAGGATTTAAGCATTGCATGTTGTCTCTAGTTTGAAGTAAGAACTAGGCATTCAGGCTGCAGATGCAGCACCCTGGGAGCTGCAGAGGTTACTTGCATGAGCAACGCAAACAGGATCCGATGGTTCATACATGATGATAATGATGACTGACAAAACCAAGAGGTGGTTTTGTGTGGTTTTTTCCTGTTGTTGTGACTGGATGCCATGGTGATTTGAGTTATAAACCGGCAGACAGTTTAGATGGATAGATCTAAAGATGTTGGCTCTTTATGGTGTAAAATGTCAGTTCAGCTGAAGAATTTTCTGCATTTCAGAATAATGCTTGCACAGCACATTTATCTACCTGCGAGATCAAAATTTTATTTTTAATGAACCAGACTTGGTCTCCTGAGGAGGAGCAATACCTTGTGGTTTTTAGAGCGTTCCCAGGGACAACTCCATAATGTCAGAACCCCAATACATTTTAGGAGGGAAGGAGCTCCTGATAAGAGCCTTGAAAGACAAAATCTCTCTCAGAGTAGTTTGTAACTGCAAGGTTTGGGGATTTGCTGACAGAATCTCAGTGAAGTGCTAGATAGAAATATTACACTTGTCATTTTTCATCAGTAATGTCCTAAAGGGAAATTCCATTTATCAGGCCTGGTCACAGGAGAGTTTATGTCCTGTCTAATGAACTGAAAAAATGGATGTTTCTGTATTTTAATTTGTTGTGTTAGCAGTAAAGCTAAATTATATTAATTGTTTACTGTGTTTCTAAGAGCTGGAGTACCTTAGGTAATTAGTCACCCTGGAGTTATTGCTGCTCTCTGTGTGATAAGTGTAATATTTAGTATGTTGATGAAACCAGACACAGTCTTGCTCCCTGCCTTAGTGAATTCATCGAGATGGTTAAAAAATAAGACTTTGCAGTTTCCCCAGCTGCAAGGAGTGTGTGAAAACATGAGTGTAAATGTGCATAGGTAGGAAACAGCCAGCTTTGGACATGACTTGGCACGGCTGAGTTGTGGGGCAGGTCTGTGTCTTGGCGATGCAGCTGAGCAAAGGCTGAGTCAGGTTGCTGGGTGCGAGGCTGAGGGTGTCCTGGCACACCAAGCTGAGAAATTAAAAATGCTGTGTTGCTAATCTTCTTCTCTCAGCTTCTGTGGAGAAATTAGCTTCAGTGCCAAACTCCACTAAAAGCTCTGCTCCCATCTGACCCCAAATCTCTGTGGACCATCAAGTGTCAATGCAGCTCTAGGTTGTGCTGACAGTCATCACAGATGGGCTGGATGGAGATGGCCTTGCCCCTCCCCACAGCTGCCATCATCCACCCTGTGTGTTAACCTCGAGTGATAATTAGCCCTGAGCGTAAGGTCCAGCCTGCTGGTCTCTTCATGGATCAGCTCCTTACTGCCATGCGTGCAACTGCATGCCCGTGTACACTTGTGTGTTTGTGTGTAATGGATGAGGTCAGACAGAGCTGAGGGTTCACACATGCCCTAACTGATGGTCTGTTCAGGCCTGAAATGAATCAGCCCAACATTCTCCAGGCAGTCTAAATTTGGGGCAAGGCAGCTGATGCGCTCTCATGTGAACCATATTGTCCACATGAAGGAATTCTGCATTTCTTTTTCCTTAGGAATGGCTAAATCGTCAATGGCTTTCAGCCTGGGAAGAAGATGGCTGAGGTGATGGGTGATGACAAGATTGTGCACAGTGCAATGGTGATAAGCGTGGGATGCTCAGAGATTTTGCCAGAGTTATGGGCAACAAATGAAACTGCAAAGATTCTCCTTTGCATGAAAGATTGTAAGGCTGTGAAGCTCCTCAACAAAAGATGCTGCAGATGCTAAAATTTTCATGGCTCACAAATGGGACTAGGTGAATTCTTAGAAGAAAACATGAAGAACTGTTATAAAGGATGATACTGTATTTAAGTGAGAAAGTCCTTGGCCTAGCAATCAGTAAATATTGGTTGAGTGTTCTGGCAAAGTATCACAATACGATATCCTTAAATTCTCCCTAGGCACCCACAGATGGCCACTGCCAGGGACAAGACAATGGGTTTGATGGATCTCTGATGTGCCCTGGCACAACTGATATTTTCCCCTCGTGTGATGACCTTGTCCATCTGCTATATCTGTTGTCTGTATTCTGCACATAGACAGGAAGTTATGAGAGCAGAAACAGTCTTCCTGTTCTGTATTTATAAAATCAAGGGGATTTGGGTAAATGTTTGGGGTTCCTAGGAATGAGACAATACAAATAACAATGTTGAGAGAAATGGTAAGTAGCTAAGTGTTGTAGCTCACGTGTTCTTCTGTAGTGTTCTTCATGCAACGGCGCTAGCTCCATCCCTGTCCTAATGACTTTTGAACGTATAGTATGCTGTGATCCCGAACTCAGCAACAGTGTTGTGTGAAGGGTTGTAAAAAGAAAGCGGAGCATATTCCTCTGCTCAGGAAATATTTTATAGCTTGCACAACTTAAAATTGTCCTAAGGCTGGTAGCCTGCAGCTGCTACTGGCTGAGAAATGGGAAGGTAAGGGAACCCCTTTGCCTTTGCCTTTGCCTTTGCCTTTGCCTTTGCCTTTGCCTTTGCCTTTGCCTTTGCCTTTGCCTTTGCCTTTGCCTTTGCCTTTGCCTTTGCCTTTGCCTTTGCCTTTGCCTTTGCCTGGCAAAGCTGATCTACACCTGAGGATTGTTCCCTAGGTCAGAGGGATGTTTTACAGGCATGTCTGGAATAAGAACTACAGAATATATTTGTGAGAATGTAACTTGTTCTTGTTATGGCATTTTTCACTTGTTGCACTGAGAACACAGTTCTCCCAAATGCTTTTAAAACACTCTACATGATTAAGTAAAACATCTGCAGGTGTGTAAAACCTAAGCCATGCAGCACTCCAGAAAAATGAAGCACAATGTCTTGCATTATCCTAGTGTGCCATCTTGTCAGTTACTGTGTGTATTGCCTATTCAACAGCCAAGATGAAGTGCTCTCATAGGAACTGGCTACCATGAGACTCCAGATGGCCCTTCGTCCTTCTTGCAGCACATAACCTCAATATGTAACAACTCATTCACCATCACACTGAGAATCTGTTACTAGAATGACACGATGAAATGAACTGCTGGAGAAACGAAAGACTGTTTGGGGACTTCTGCATAATGTTCTCCTTTGAATTTCAGGCTTTAAAAAAAAAAAAGTATTTATTTCAGCAGACTTCATGATATGAAACAATTAATTCACAGAAGGATGTGCCTTCATGGCTGTACACCTGAAAAATAACAGAGGCCATTGTCCAGCAACCAAATTTGCTCTTGAGCAAAGAGTCAGTCTATCAGCTCGCAATCTCACCATAAAGTCATCTTTATCCTCCTAACTCTATTGAAATTCTGGCTTAAAGAGCAAAATAAGCTTCATATTTTTTGACTTAGAGATATGGGAGAAAAAGCAGAAAATATTTCAAACAGCAAAACTGAAAAAAATAGAGTGATCAGTGCCTCCTGTTGCAGGTGCATAATTGTGATTTCTGTGCCTCAGGGTAAGAGGGAATCAGAAATGCTTTTGATTTACTGTGTTTGATTTTGCTTCTGAGAGTAACAATCTGTTCAGGGACTCAAACTGTGACAGTAGAAGTATGCCTGGTTTTGATTTTGCATTCATGAAAGATTCGGAGAAGAGAACAATACAATACTCACCCTAACAGTCTACTCACAATATCCTGCTACAATTATCTGCTTGGCACAGGATTGTAAATACAGTAACTCTTGATGTAAAAAGTTTCCCAGTCATAACTCATGTGTGCTTGGGCCAAAGTGTGAAATTCCTCAATTCAGTTTGGAGTCAGGAGAGTGAATATGGACAGGGTGTGTAGGGCATAGGATAACCTGAAGAACCTTTATGGCTGGTATAGTGCTGAGCAATCTTTGGATGCATCATTAAAAATGAATAATAAATTGGTTGAAGAGAATAAGGATTCCATTAAGTATTGATTTATCAGCCGGAGGAGCTCAGCTGACATCTTTTCCTCAACTCTCCTGTCCTCTGAGAAAGGAATTTTTTGGCTGTGAGTAGTGTGGTGGAAAGTCTTTGAATGTGTGTACATTTTTTTTAGCTCCCTTGAGAACTGGATGAATGTGCAGAATTTGACATTACCAGGATTTCTTCACCTGCAGCATCCAGGTTTGAATCAACAGTTCCACAGACGAGAGGTTAGTAGAGGAATTATGGCACACTTTATAGCCGTTTTTCTCTCAGGGCAGCTAAATGACTGTGAGACATTCAAATCTGGTTTCTGTGAGGTATAAAAATATGATGCCATTAGACTTCATTACCAAGCTGCTGGGAGCCACACTCCACAGTAACCATCTCCATTTTTCCAGGGAGTAAATCAGCAGTACTCCATTAAGTTTAATGGACTCAAGCTAATTTACACCAACTGAGGATATCATCCAGTCAACTCAGGCTCCCACAGTGTATGGATTGCTCCATTCATCACAGCATCACACAGCTGTCTCCAGCTGGCAGAGAGCACCTATTCAGCTCCTTAACACTGCACAGTAAAGCAGAGTAAAGCAGGAAATGAATAAGAACATGAGGCCCTTGTGGGGCTGTACGGTGCGTGTACGTTTTCTGAACGTCATATGCAGTTTGGCCCCACTGCTCTTGGGGATGGGGGAAAACGGTTTAAAATCTCTGTAGGATCTTAAGTTATATATAATGCAATGGTATAGCTAACAATTTTAGGACAACATAGATACTGGGTTAGTCCATTTGTGCAGCCTTTGAAATCTGACAGAAATTTAGCATAGAATATAAGAAATTTTAAAATTCATTATTGCAACTTTTATGCCAGTTATAAACCTGAAATGAAGGATAATGTTAAAACTCCAGCTGAATGAGGCATGCATTTCTCATTGGGCTTTTTTTCTCTTGTAGCTTTTTCAGTTTTCTTAGTGGTGACTGTAACTTAGTAATACCCAGAAAATAAATAAGGAGTAATACAAAATTGATATAAACAGCAATTATCTCTACCAATTTAAGGTATTTATACCTTAGACAGTAAATATTTCTACTTCTAGCCTAACAGTGGAATTCTTGCTTTAAAGATCAGCAGCACTACCCTGAAGGAGGAAGCCTCAGCAGAATTCAGAAGCCTTTGTATAGACCATCTCAATGTCTGTGAAAAAATACAAATAGAAACATTGGCCAACCAAAAATTTGCCTTTTTCTTCCGTTCTGTGTAAGTTCCAGAAATGAGATCCTAACAGAGCTGTTGACACTTCTGTACCTTGTCTCACCTTCCCAGGACAGCTGGTACCCACTGCTTTGCACATCTGCAGTAACAGGAAGATGCTACCTGACTGTAGGCACCCTAAGTAGGCAAAAATGAGCAAACTGAGCCTCCTCAGCCATGTCCTTGGTATTGGTTTCATAGGATACATATGAGCTAACCACTGGGAAGTTAGTTAAGAGAATGAGGAGATGTTTGGCCTATGGGAAGGAAAGAACTGTTTTCTTTCTTCCTCTCAGTTTAAAAAAAAAAAAAAAAAGGTGTCTAATGTTGGAAGAGTTTTGAAGGATGAGATTTTTGAGCAGAAGAAAAAGGTGAATCCTGGGAAAGGGGTGTCATGGGCATAAGACATGTCCATCTGTGGAATTTCCTACAAGGCAGTTTTTGGGTCGAAGAATGAAGAGATGGAGCAGTTGGTACCTGTGCAATTAAGCTTGTCAAAGAAGGGTCTAAAAGAACTTTATAGACAATAGTAGCAGGGGAGACAGAAAACGTATAAGGAATAATGCAATAAAACCAATCCATTAAGAAAATACGATGTGGCATACAGCATCTGTGACCTTAGTATATCCCCAGAAAGCTTAACAACAAATCTTATGTTCTTAAGTCTAAGTAACACCAGTAGGAGGCCAGTCCTCAAGGGGCAAATCTGTTCTAAGCTCCAGAGACTCCAGCACAAAAGGGAAGAGAGGATCTCGCTGCACCTGCAGGTAGGAGTCTCAGCTTGAACAGCCGATGATTGTGAGACACGTTCTCAAACCAGTACTCAGCCATTGGCTTATTACCAGTTCTGCTCATTAAAATACAGCTGCACCAATCCAAATATGGCAAATCCATTATATCATTGTGCACGGGACTCATTTGGCCTCGAGCTGAAAAATGCTTTTCCAAATTTTGTTTCTGATGCTTCCTTCTATACCATGGCTGCTTTGGTTCCTATTTGTACTGTTACATTTTGACCAAACATATGCTAACTTATGCCTATAGACTCTTTAAAAATGACCAGAAATCTGCAAAACTTCAAGGGCACTATAGTCATCAGCATGATTTTCGTTGGGGGAAGGCAGACGGGGGAAATCCTAACACATACCTAGAACTCCCCCTCTCCCCCTATTTTGGGAGGAAGTCTTTTAGTACTACTCAGCACTTTGGTTTCTGGAATAATGTCTGAAGGTTTAGCTTTGTGGCTTTAGGGATTGTGATATGGAGTACATAGAGCCTGGCTGTTACGATAATAAAACAAGCATTTTCTTCAAGAGTGTTACGATTGTATATTTTGCCTGAATGTTATTTATTACATTACACTCTGTTCCAAATGGACTGGAAATTCTTTAGGGTAGAATAATTTTTCCTGTTCCTATCCATTATTTACTACAATGCAACCCCTACTTTTATGGCTGCCTTGGGCTATGCTAAAATATCAATAACATCAAAACAAAGATGACATTATTGTATTCACTTTCCCTGCTAATGTGCAATAGGTACTTCTGTTGTCAACCTGTCCTAATTACCTAATTGCTGTTTTCTGCCCTGGAGAGAACCCCTTCAAATTTACAGACTTCAGATGTGCCCCAAATAAAATCATACAATGGCCACACAGGCCATACAGCAATGTTAAAGTGACAGGATGTGATTACAGCAAATTAAACACCAATAATTTTTATCAAGAAAGATTGTCATGATTAATGCTGAATTGTGTAGGAAAAGCATTTGTGCCCTGCTACAAAGTGCCCAGGGATATAACTTCATTTTTTATTAACAGGAGTTCCAGTGTGAATTCTCACTTGAACTGAAATTTCCTCTACATGTTGTGGGGGTAATAGTTGAATTCTGACCCTGGTCGCGGGGACGGGAGTTCCCTGCTGGCTTGCCTTCTGCATGCCTTTCTCAAATGTGGATTTCTCATGTGAGTTCTCACGTTCAGGGGCTCTTTGGACTCATTATTGAACCTCATTAAAGCATAAAAGGACTGGCAAGACAGGGAAATGAAAGAAGAGAAGGAAAAGTACATCCTGTGTTTTCCAGTTCTCTGCTAGCCACTAGTGGGAACGGAAATGGCCACCAGCTCCTCAGTGATTAGCCAGTACCCCAAACAGACAAATTTTACAGACCACAAGTTCTGTTTTAGGTTGTATTACTGCAGCAGATCTAGCCCAGACATTAGCACCTAAGATTTCATGCAGCCACTGGAGCTCAGGTTCTCACTTGCTGTTTCCACCAGTTTGAACCACAGCAGTTCAACCACGACTTCTGATCCTCAGCTCTACTGCCCTTGCAGACAGCCACCAGTGTGTGAAGATACCGGGCCTTGCCTCTCCAAGGCTACGTATGCTGGAGGTGTGGCATAGATTTCCAATCATTATTTATTATTATTTTTACACAGCAGCAAAAGGCTGAACTTGCAATGCTACACGAAAAGTCCAAGAGATATATAGGTAAGTTGGATTGATTAATTGCTTTTGGTGAGAAAGATAGGTATTGACTTTAGTAGCTATATAAATATGTGGTAAGCAAAACTGCTCAATAATTTTAAAAATAGATCTGTGTAAATGCTGTAGAGTATTTATTTGCTTTCTTTGGCAGCCACAGGCTGTGACCCTATACTAGGAGTCAACCATAACATTCATTGGGACCCTAGATGGCCTTGCAGGTGACGCTTCCATAAAACTATGTTTCAAGATCCGAAGAGTTTTTCCTCATCAGCTTTTATACCATGGTAGCACCTAGAAGAAATTCAGCTAAGGAACAGGGGCTCACTGTGCTTTCTTAACATTGATAAACCTTTAACTAGGGATGGATCAGCACATTTTAATTCTATACGTAAATAGCTGTAAAAGTAGGATCTGCAGAAGAGGATGAGCAGTTTAGAGAACTTGTTATAAGCTTTGGAAATCCCTGTTCTTTTTTTATGGTCCAGGTTTCATTATGGTCGATAGTGGAGAAAAAATATTATTATTGCTACTATTGTGGTTTGGCCATCACTGTGAAAAATAAGTTAGCGGTCTCATTTCTTTTATTTGTGAATGTGCTTCAACGCTCCAGCATTCATCAGAAGGTGGACTAATGGGCACTCACAGCAGAGACCCCAAAGATCTGTCTGCCAAATCACATCGTTGGACCAATGAGATGAAGTTTGCAACAGAGGAAATGACTAGTTTTTACAGCTACCACTTGATTTTTTTTACCAACCTTAAATTATCTTCTAAGAAAAAAGTCTTCTGAGGCAAGAAATTATAGCCTGCAGAAAACATCTGCTAGTAAGTTGATTAATTAAAGACTACATTCCCTGAAAACAGCTGTTGTGCTGGTCAGACTGGAAATGAGAGAATATGGAAAGTATGGCTTAAAGGCTGGGAGAGAGTAGAAGTAATCAATGGTAGGAAAGGTTTCTGAAAGGCCTGGACTTACATGGACAAGCCATGGTTTAGCAGTAGGCCGAAAAAGTCAGAAACTCACCGCTCTTAGTAACCTGAGAAAGTTTAATTCATAAAGACAGAAACACCTTAAAAGCTGTCCGGGGTGTACAAGCATGTCAGACTTGGTATCATTTTCCCCAGTCAACTACCTGCCAGACAGACAGACGAGAGACGACAAAGAGCCACTGAGGGCATGTTTATTACTTCCATGCCCGCTAAGTTTGATGTTCCTGGGGTCTAATTCAAAGACCCATGGCAGAGGTTTTAAATCTCACCACTTGCACTGTGGTTTCTCAGGTAACCCCTGGGGATTGCTGGTTCTCCCTGAGCAGCTGTGGGAAGCAGATGTGCCCCTCAGATCCCCTGCCTGCAGCTGGAAACAGCATGGAGAGCCCTAAGCCCCACAGGTGTTCCTGCAGGGGAGTCACCCAGGTGGTGGCATCTTCAGCCTAGTGGTGTGCCAAGCTCCAAGCCCTTCACTGCATCTCTGTGGCTTTCCAGCGTCATTTTAAAGGAACCTAAGGAAGTCACCTGAAATTACACTTGCTGTGTGGAGTCAGTCATGGCAATCTATGTATCATACCCTGTTTGGTGCCACATCACTGAGCATGATGCTAACACAACCAATGCTGCCATCATGTGCGTGTCTTTAGTGGTATGTTTGACTGGTTTTTCAGGAATTGGTCTTTTTCACCAGGTATCTTAGTATTTAAAAAATAATAATGCTGGAATATTTATGGCTCATGAGGTTGATAATAGTTGCAAATCACTGGTTCAGACATTTCCCAGGCTGCTGTTGAAGGGCTGAGGGCCACTGAAGCCCCAAAGCTGAGGTTGTGTGCAGCCATACTGCGGTGAGCCAAAGATCTACATGGTCTCTCTAACCTTTCCTTATGATGAGTTTATTTGGTTCTTTCTGTCTGTTGTGTAATTAGGCGGATAAATCTGTCTGGACACATGTGTTTCAGGTTTATATTGGTTGAACATATTTATTAGTTTGGCCAGTTTGGAGTAGGTTTAACCACAACCAAAATAAATAGCAACACCAGGGACCACAAATAGTTTTGCACCAGTTCAGCTGAACTGGCATGTTTTTGTGTGTGGAAACCCATCACACACACTTCCACACCTGTCAGGGGACATCCACCCTGCTTTGTGAGGAGGAGAGTAGTAGTAAAACAGTGCAGTAGTAAAGCAGGTCATAGACTTTCTGTTTCAATGTCCTATTTGCCATTTTTGTATTATTTGAGCATGAAACTGCCTGGAGAGGCTGGCTTTTATTCAGCTTTGTGGCACAGTGCTTGGCCTCAGTCATTACTAGGTACACGACCCAAAAACATATTAAACAAATAAAATCACAATTTAGTGACATGATGCCCTTTCAGCTTGTCTAAGAAAGACATATAATCACAAGAGAATTGCGCTGGTACAAAACAAGCACTTGGATAAAAATCTACAAGTACAGGAATAATGGTCCCATTCTAATTAGGTAAAACAATCATTTAATGCCTTTAAAAAGTATTCTGTAATTTAAATAGTAGAAAGTGAAATAAGATTGCTTCCTTATTGCAATTAGCTTTTGGGGATTCCTATGCCATAGAAACATAGAAACAAATGTTTATTTCAATCACGGGAAAGAAACCTTATTAATTTCTATGTAGATAAAATATTTTTGAACACATGGTCTGTGGTGGAAAAGGAATTGAAAACAGTTTATTAAGGATCTATCCTCTGATGCAGAATTAAGCCTAGAGCTTAATGCTCAAGCATAAGAGCTAGTTGTTCAGAGGAATTATTGTAGACTGCCCCGCAGCATAAGGTGCAGCCATAAGCTGGAGAAAAGTCATTAACATGAAAGACAATGTAAATGCTAAACTGGGAACTTACTATCTCCTGATTTTCTTTCCCCACTTTCTTAAGGAGGAAAAGAGGACATTAATGCAATATAGCAGAACTAATTAAAAAGGGCCAGACTGAGAAAAAATGAATTCCAGCTGGTCTATCAACACTAATTCACTCACTTGTATAGTTGGCTTCTCTTAAATGGAAAACTCAGCATTACTGCTGAGCGTGACATAACCACTCTGTGTGTGTGTGTGTGTGCGTGTGCGTGCGTGCATATGGAGAGGGCACATAGTCAACATTTTGGGAGGAGCACCAAACTGCAATTTCTTAATTTTTTTGGCAGCTGGAGCATAGCATTGCCTTTTAAGTACATTTTCTTGCATTTAATTTCTTGGAGTAACCTAACTAAGTAAAATGGTGATCATATGCCAGAAAAACGTTGTGTCTCTCTCTATTTCTATATTGGCTTGCCCTCTGACAATATTATATTTCACTGTCTGCCAGCTGGGTGACAGACTACCTGCTTGAGCTTTATCATGTTGCCCTCTGTGATGAACACGACATGTCATAAGCAAAGCATCCATGACATCATAGTGGTGGATGTACAGCACAGAAAATAAAAGCTGTAAAACAGATATTTGTCTGTGCAAACTTCCTTCCTCCTGCTGGTGGCTTACATTCTTAAATTTATTATTTTTCTTCCATTAAATATTTATATTGTTACATAATAAAAATTAAATCATAACCTTTTGTTAAACCAGTCACATGCTCTTCTTTTTCATGGGCCTTGATATTCAGGTATAGGGGTTTTTTTTTGAAGCCCTGAACTAACATGGTTCTTTCTGTTTATTTAGTTGACATATCCTCAAAATCAGCTCATGTCTTGCAATAATACTGGATGGACAATAGTGCATTTGCATACATCAGAAGATAAAATGTTGCTTCCAATAACTTCTTTTGAGTATTTTTTTAAAGTAACATGGATAATTCTACCCAAATATTTAAAACTATGAAGATATTCTCTTTCAATGAAGGCAGGTTGAATTTTAGAATGTCACTATTTAAATATGTCATATGTGTTTTCTTTGCAAAATTCCAAGTAAGAGAATCCCTTCAGGCATTCGACACCATGTGCTAACAATAGACTGATCAGCCTGAAAAACACAGGAAAACTTCTTTTTGTTTCTTAAAGGCAGAGGGAAATTTCCCTTGAATCTGAGGGATATTCCAAACTCAGGGTGTGACCTTGAAGTTTCACTGGTGTCTTAAGATGATAGAATTGTGGCAAAGTCCATCAAATCAAGAAGATTAAACTGTTATGCAATAAATATACAGTCCAGCCCTTTACAGCATCATAGACATTTCCCACTTGTGCAAAGACTGTGTTGTAACCTGCACAGAGTAGTCAACAAGATGCCTGGCAATTAGTAAGGTGGGAAATTTTTGCTGTAAAATTTAACAAATTCATCCTAATATTCTCTTCATTACCATTACTATTTAGGCTATTTTGATCCTGGAGACTTCTTTTCTGTAAAATGTGTCCCGCTGAACTTAGTTGACTGTTACTTTCAGGCTATTACACTGGCTGTAAAGATGCTACTTTAATGAAACCAGGTTCCAGCCCCAAGGGTTCCAGGTTTTCTGTGGATGTTTGAGGAATGGCTGTGCTCCATACTCCGGGCAAACGTATCACATGTGTAGGGTCTCTGACACGGAAATTATATTCTCATGCTGTTACGTCAATATAATGGAAATGGCATCTAACACGGATGTTGGATCCATACAAAAAAAGTATTTCTAATACATGATATTTCTTCTTGTAATCTGTGACATTTCATTTTCCCCTTTATCCGAATAAGGGGAAATAAGTTTGCTTTTATTTTGTTGAAAACAGGGCAAACTTTCAAGAACATTCAGAAAAAAATTTTTGTTCCACCTAAACTGTGCACAGTGCTACACATAATGTTGATTGTTATGCCTGGGCACAATTATGCATATGTCTTAGTATGTGCCTCTCCTTTTTTAGTTGCATGAAGTGAATTTTAATTAATTGTAGCTGAGATTGAAATGACAACACTATGGCAAAATCTGCAGCTTGTTTTACATCAAGCAAGCTATTCTGTTTTGCATCTTGTACAATCACTTGCCAGTACACAAAAGACAGAAGAAGTTGGTCAGGGTTTAGTGCTGTTTGACTACCATTTGGCATGCCCATTAAATTCCTTCACAAAGCAGACAACAATGCAGACTCAAGCCCCGAGTCCTGTGTTAACTTGTCTGCATAAATGGGTCTCCAAGTTTAAAAACAGTTGAACAAAAGAGCCACCACGGAGTGATCAAGATTTATTTGGGTGCTGGAGAGCGCAGCTGCTGCAGGGAGGAGGGACGGTGACGGTACACATCCTCAGGGCTCGCCTGTGCCTGGCACAGGTCCCAGCTGTGAGGGAAGAAACTGAGCAACTGTACAACCTTTGTGCTCCTCCGCTTCCTCAGGGCTGGCCTAATCCCCCAGCACAAACGGGATCAGTCCCACAGAAGTACCACTAAGAGCAGGGTTGGCCAGGCTGCAGCAGCGTTCTGGTTTAAGTCGCCGTCTCCTTGCCACACCACCCTCCAAATTTCTTCAGTTCTGTAGGTCGATCTGCGGTCCTTTTGTGCTACTGCCGCAGGGCAAAGGGGTAGAGGTTAGGTGAGGAGTGGACCCCCAGCTTTCCGGTGAGCTTTATTTCTTCACCACAACTTGAATGCTCAGCACTGTTTTCCAAAGTGAAAAAAAGCCTCCGACTGCTTTGCTGTCGTCAACAACACAGGGGTGACCTAGCCTCCAGCAGAAGGCTGCCTCCTGCGTCCAACTCGCTGATTATCCCACACTGCTCATGTTTGCTAATGACCTGAGCAGCCTGTTGCGAAGGCAGAGCAGCACTGGAGAAATTAAAAATTAAAGTATCATGAGGGCAATATTAACACAGAAGTAATTCACTTTGTTGTGACTGTTTTTAAAATGACCCGTTACGGTGGTGATGTGCCTACTCTCAGGGAGTAGGCAGTGCGGGATTTGAATTAAGATAGGCATAATGAAAATAATTATCTTCTGAGTCAGGGAGCTATCCTCATGTTCACTAGCATAGCTTTAGCAAAGAGTTAACAAATTGCTGATTTTCTTTTTAATGCCATCAGACAGTTTTTTAATAGCAGATTTTATTCAATTGTCCACTTTTAATGCAGCAACAGATGGGCAGGCTGGTATAATACCCAGTTCCTACGCCAGTGCCATTTGTCCTTAAGACAAAATTGTGTCATGATACAAGTTGTGTTTATTTGATTTTTTACTTTTTGTCTTTGGGATTAATAAGCTAATCGGCACACAACACTTTATTTTTTTTTCCTGCAGTTTAATAAAATCTCCATTCCTTTGGGACAAAGGTGGTTTAGCACGACAATAATGAAAAGGTCACAATCACATCAATGTACCATGATTTTGTTAAAATTAAGAGAAATCTTAATTTTTAAAAATGTTTTTAGTGGCATAGTCTTATAAAACTGAATGGAAACATCTGAAGGTCATCAACGCTACATCCTTAAGGCCTTTGCTCATACTAGCTCTGCAGCAGACTACCCTGAGGTCATGGCAACTCCATGCCCTGATCTTCAAACTTGCCCATGGGGGCCCTGAGCAACCTGATTTAGCTTTGAAACCAAGTCTCGCTCTGAGCAGGAGAATGTACTACATGACCTCCAAGGATCTTTCTGTGGTTCTCTATTTGAAATCCAGTTAATGACAGAGTATTTTCTGTTTACTTCTTCTTACTTTCAAACTTGCTGCTTGCATCTCAGACGAGTGTGGTACATCTTGCAGAATGAACATATACACAATTTATGTGGTTGGATTAAACTTCATATATATATATATGTAATTTCTGTTTTCTCTCCTTAAGCACAGCATGCGTAACGCAAAATCTTACAACAGTGAAGTAAATGTTGTTATGGTGCGGATCACCTACACTGCCTGCCAGAAGAACCACAGCAGCAGAACACTAGAAGTACCCATCTCAAGTCTTTGCTAAAATTTGGTTAAATGATGGCATTGGGCATCTTTAAGTGAAATCTGCTTATACATGTTTGCTTTTGTGTATGATTGCATATATGTGCATGTATGCCTACTCTCCTAGAGCTTTATAAGCTCTAGTTAATATTCACAATGGCCCTGTGACTTCTTACAAGTGGAAAAACTGAGGCATAAGAAAAGAGATTTGCCCTAAATGAAACAGGAAACAAATAGCAGCATGAGTGGAATACACTTTCCACTTACTTACCACAAGAGCTATTTAATAGCCTTTCATACGTACCTGATCTGAAGGCAGCTCCGACTCCTTACGAAGCACGGGACTGTATTGTCTAGTCATACCTCTAAGGTCCATGAAGCTTAAACAATTGAACATGATGGACTGGAGCACAGAAACTCTGGAGTGCCAGGGGATCCTGTGACAATACCTCTTTGTAGCGAACTGTGTCAGCTTGTATGCTTAAGAAGACAAATTGCTGAGCGAGGCATTTTCTTTTGTGCCAGGCTGAGGATTTCTACGACTTTCGCACATTTGTTTCCTCTCTCAAGAACATTGTACAGAGTAAATTGGACTGTTTGTCGGCATGCTTGTCTGTGTACTTTTTTTAAAAGCAAACTGTAAGTTCCAAGCAAGCCAAGCTATAAATGTGTCATGCTGAAAACAGACATATATTTAGTTTCCCTCCTATTTGTACCAAATAAAAAGCACCAAAATGAATTAAAGCATTGGTAATATATATTCCCTGCTGCTGACTGGTTATGACCTTCTTAATCCTCATCATCTTTAGTTGCTCAGTTGTGCCTAGCTGGTCTTCTGGACTCTCATTCATAGTCAAACTAGTGAATGGCAATCCTTTCCTCTCCTAGTGCAGCTCATAAAGCAACAGCCTATACTGAGAAGGATCCCCTGCAAGACAAGTTAATGTATCAGCTTCACCTTTGACTTTGATTTTATGCTCTAGTGTGTAATGTACTGCTCCATTTTTAATATTAATTTCTGAAAGTCTTAAATAATAGAGGCTGTCCTTCTGCCTGATTATTACTTCTTGTTCCTTTGTTTCAACAGATGGATGAGGCATCATATGCTGCCCTCAGAAGAGGGCTGTAGCCTTTCCATAAGCTCCAGACTGTCTGGCAGTGACTTATCCTTCAAAGAGCGCCTCAGGATGTTGCTGCAGGCCTTATGGAGGCCTCCAGACTTTTTGTGGTTTTTTTTTGGTTGCACTATCTTTTGCAACATGAGCAGTGGGGTTTTTACATGTCTTGCTTGAGTTCTTGGATTTACACATGCAGTTGCTTCCGAATGCTATGGATTTATGTCAGGTTCTTTCATTTGATCTATGGTCAACACAAAAGGGGTTGAAATTTTACCTAAGGATATAGAACTGACAAAAACAAAACCAGGAGATAGCCCAGACCACTACCTCCCAGGGCATTCACCACTCTACAGTTACTGCTCACAACAGGCTCTTTGACACCGAGGAACTCAGGGTTGGCCATCCCTCTTTGATTACCCACCTTGAACTCCTCTGTCCTACAGACCTGTTTCAGAGCATCAAGAGTCTTCCAGAAAAACCTAAAGTGCAGGCAAAGGGGCAGGTGCCACATGTCTAGGTACACCAGAGGCACTGGAATATTCTCTACTGATGATTAGCCTCCCCATGCAGACCCACGGCTGAGCCCATCTCCTGAGGCAGAGGGCAAAGCTTCACTTCCTCCCTACAGGAAGAACAGAACAGGCTCACTGAAAAGAATTAATTGACTTACACAAGTTGTGGTTATTTCAGTCTTTCACTGATCCATTAATGTGATTGTTAAGCTCTAAATGACCAGGCTGGCTGCTTGACCTCCTCCCATTCTGAAATAATTTAAAGGCAGATTCATATTCTCAGTTGTCTCTACAAGTACCATGTAAAAAAGTGCCACACAGTGTTTGTTAAATTAACTAACTGCTACTGAAGTATCAGACAATGAAGAGAAGAACAAAATAAATGTCAGCTCTAATTATTAATGCAGATTTATTTCACAGCTGCTTACAGAGGCCTTACTCTGAAGTGGATCCTTTTAAGCACGCTAGATGAAAATGTTGCAGTAGCTCCTAGTGAAAGCCATGTCACAATGAACTATGTTTATACATGGAGCACTAAACAGACTCTTGCTAGAGATTCTCGCTGGTCAACTAAGGACCTTCAGGTGGTGTCATATAACTGGAAATGCCTATTTCTCGCATGTGACCTTTGACGTACAAAGACAGCTAACAAAATGTTAGTCTTCAGCAGTTGGTGGCTATTTGTATGTGGCACCTAAGATAGTGAAAAATGGGTTTTTTGAATTTTATCTCTCAAGTGGATCAAATATTGAAATGCAGTTCTCATGACACCATTTGAATTATGTTCTCTGTAAATAAGCAGGTTTACAGCTTTTTTTTTCTCTGCACTCACTTACATAAATTACACCAGCAGTGGAGGCTGCCAAAGAAGAAAAAGGGCTAGGAAGAGCTAGCTATTTCTCTGTGCATACGTCGTTTTACAAATCTGTCAGCTATCCACTTCCATCCAAGCAATTGTTCAAACTGTTTCTGAGGCAAGATAATAGGTATGTTGCAATTACAAAATTGCCAGGTTTTACCTGGTAGCAGGAACTTTATAATGTATAGGGATCACAAGCAACTATTTAGAGATAAATTCTATCTACACTCCCTCAATTACTTTGTCCTATTCTTCAACCAAAAGAAGTTGGGGGCAGTGGGATGTTGTTTAATTAAAGAATAGCCAGTATTTCTTCTTGGAAAACTAGAATAACCAAGTTGCTCCTGCCTCAATAATTGCACATGTAATATGAATTTGTGTACTGAGGGTTTATTAAGTGTCATTATTTGAAAAAGGTTCATGGGGTGAACTTCTTTTACCACTAGAGGCACAAGCTGAAAGTTAGAAACTCACAGTATTTGTCACTTTCACAGTGGGAATGCTTTCACCAGGGACTAATCAAGTTTTAAGCTTCAGTTAACTTGCAGACTGCAAGAGCCTGAAGCAGAAGTACATACTGAAGTATAAAGTTCTTGAGCTACTCATTTCAGCTGGAATTGGTGAAAGATTTTTTGTTATTCATTGGATTCTTCTAATCCTCTGCAGAGATGATACTTTCCACTGACATTACACCAGGCAACAACATTGCCACCTTAGGAGGTCAAATCAAGTTCCTTGAATACCAGGCCTTTTAGCCATTGAGAAGCCATGCTTCTACCTTGGTAAAGTTTTCTTTACCTGGACAGTTAGAGGTGCACAACTAGGATTGAAGGATCACAAGGAAAACCCCACTGACACAAGGGGACTAGTGCCAACCAACATAGATAACCAAGAGGTGGAAAACTGCATCATGTGATAGGCACAAAGTGAAACTTGCTGCCAACAAGTTGAGTGCTTAAATGACTGGGCCTAGACCATTCTCTGCAAAGGTGGTATGAATGTTTGCTACCGCCTGCCCTCCATTTTATCCACCACAGGAACTCTCATCTACAAAGGTAATATTCATCTCCATTCTGAGAAAAAAGAATATTGTAAAAAGACCAATATTTTGCAAGGTTGATGATAAATTAATTTGCTTCCTCAATATTCAAACAAATCACAGCATCATAGGATCCTGTTCAGACTGGTGGGGGACCTGTGGAGGTCTCCAGTCACAGCCCCTGCCCAGAGCAAGCTCAGCCATGGGCTCAGACTGGGCTGCTCAGGGCTTCACCCAGTCAGGGCATGAAAGCCCCGAGGCTGGAGAAGGCCCAATTTCCCTGGGCCCCATCCCCACTGCTGGGCTGTCTTCATGGAGAAAAGGCTTCTGCTTATATCCAGATTGAGCCTCTCATGTTTCATCTTGTGCCACTGTCCCCCTTGCCCTCCCACCACACACTGCTGTGAAAAGTCTGGTTGAGTCTCCTGCATTCCATACTTTTGGTACCAGGGATGTTGCTGGGTGCCCCCAAAGCTCTCTATTCTCTAAGCTGAACCAGCCATGATCCCACAGCCTCTCGTCCCAGGCCAAGGGATCCATCCCAGGACCATCTTTCTGTCTGTTTGCTGATCTCGGCCATGTTTATCAACATCCTTCCTCTGTTGGAGGCCCAAAACCAGATGCAATGTCCAGACATAGTCTGATGAGTAGTGAGCAGAGGGGACGGTCCCTGCCCTTCGCTGGTTTTCAGGATCATGTCCTGCTCACAGCACCACCACAGGTACTGCTGGCCTTTGTTGCTGCCTGGTCCCAGCCTGCATCCCTGCAGGGCTCTGCCTTCCCAGGGCAGGGCTTGGCCTTTGCCCTTGCTGAATTTCATTGAGTCCCTGTCAGCCCCTTCCTCCCACCTGTGCCAGTCCCCCTCAAGACAGCACTTCTACCTTTAAGTGTATTCAATGGTTTTTCCCCTGCTACCCATTTGGTGGCCTCTATGTGCTTCTCAGGGTTCCTGATAAAGACGTTGAACAGAACTCATCAAAGGACAGACCCTGTGGAATCCAACTTGTTACCCACCTCCAGCTAAAGCACAACCCCTTTAGCACAACCATCAGACCCCAAGTATCCAACCAGTCTTTATCCAACTAGCTGTCCTCCTATGCAGACTGTAACGTCACAATTTGGAGAGTAAGAATAGTGTGAAAGACAGGCTTGAAAGCTTTAAGGCAAGCAGGTTGGTAGGGCATGATCAACCCTTGCTAAGTATGCAGACTGTTTATGAGGTGTCCATTAGTGTGTGTGGAGTTGCTTCATATGATTGAATATATCCATCACGTTTTACCACAGTGGTATCAGTACCTTGGCATAGGGGGATGAGTAGCTAAAGCCCAAATTAAGAACACCAAAACTTTTCCTTAACTGCCCGTCACCAAATAAGATACTTAGATATCTAAGTTCCCATAAGACACAGCCTTCTAAGCACCTTGTCAATCCAGACCTGAGAGGAATGAACAACTTCTTAAGGCATGTACTCTGTTACTGAGTTTGTGAGCTAAAAACTGCAACCACAATACATTATGCAACTACAAAATCACAGGCTAAATTTCTTGAATTAGAAAGTCTGACTCAATTTAAATATATAAAAACCTCACCTGTCCATTTAAGGGCCAAAAAAAGGAGTAAGTTGTCTAAAACAAACCACGACTTCTCACTTGCACACATCCACAAAAGGGACCTTATAGCAGGCAGTACTGCTTCTAGATTGTTAGGGCATTCGCTGTATTCAATGATCAGCCCTTCCAAGAGACCTTTCAACAATATATACTTTCCACAGAAGGAAAACAACTGTTCAGAATCTTAAGTTAATCCTTTTGAGTTGCTAGCCAACTATTTGAGCTTTAAATCTATGCACTGCCAGTACAGTAAAACTTTTCCATGTATTTTGAAGTTTGACTGCAAGAAATCATGTCTGGGGAAGGTGGGGTAAAGGGACCTGAAAACTGCTTAGTTTTTCTACAGAGGACATCTCCACAGCAAAAAAAATATTTCTAATGAATATTTGTTTTTACCAGTCATTTGTCTTGATTTAGTGCTTAGTGTTTCCTATCTTCAAGCAATTCATTATAGATGAAAGAGTAGCTTAGTTAAGTTAGCCTTCAGTAGTGTCTTCAGGTTGTGGTGCTTGTTCGTTTCCATGTAGGATATTAAGCATCTGCCATTGCTTGACAGAGGTGTGCAAGTGTCCTGACCAGGGCTGTGCAAGGGAGAATTAAGACCATCATCCTTTCCACAGGCAGTTTTTATTTTGGATGTTCAACAGCCTAACTGATTTCACAGCCTCTCTATCACTCCCCTGCTTTTAGATTTTTTCATTTGATATGGGCAAATTGTGAAGCTTTTTCAGGAGGAAAAAAGTGAAAACCAGCAAGCCAGGAATGTATTAAGTTGGCTTCTGCACTTCAACAGAGCAGACCTCTTCAAGCACCTTCTTCCAATCATTGGAGCTCGAAGGAGGAATAGGAGCATGTTTCTTCACAGACATGCTAGGACATGTCTACAGAAAGTAGTGGCAGGCCTTCACTTGCATCCAAGGTTATGGAGTGAAAAGTGCTTCTGTAGCTGTAAGCTTTTTTCCTTTATCTGAGGTCTCCCATCCTATTTCTTCCAGCCCGAGTTGTTCTCTCTGTCCCTTTTCCCTAATCTAGCAAGATTCAGCACTTACATAAAAATAGATAAATGGATCTTCACTGTTTCAACTAAGATCTGATGGGGAAGGAAAAAAGGTGTGTCCATTAAAAATGTAAGCAAATACAGGTTGGGCTGGGAAAAGGCACACCGTAGCTATCTCTAGAGGAATGAGGTGCAGAAGGGGAAAAGCAGAAGGGGAAGAAGTGAATCACATAAGAAACTTCAATTCCCTTTATGTTCATTTTCCTCTGTTTTTGCTGGCGTTGTAGATATTTCACGTTATTGCCCAAAGGCAGATGAAATAGAAGGCAGAAAAGAATGTGGAAGCAGAGGAACAGTATTAAGAGAAATTTGAATATTTGTAAGGGAAAGAAAAAAGCCAGTTTCAAAACTGGCTTTGCACTCACAATGGCTAGCAGACACTGAACAGAAACAGGCAGTATTTAGAACTAGAGGGCTTTGCATTCAGCTGGGAAACACAAATAACGCCATTGAATAATTACCTTGAATACTACTTCAATAACCAACTAAAGCCATATTTAAGCATCTATTAGCAGCAAGTTCTTCAGGAGTAAGACAAAGCCAGTTTAATAGCGAAACCTGATCGAGCAGCTTATTAATGTCCCATTGCTCTGGGAGCTCATAGGACCGCAGCAGAGGAGCTGAGGCAAGGGTGATCTCTAAGAATTTGTTTTGTGGCCACCAGCACAGCCACAGGCTGCAGGAGTGTTCAACACAGCTATACCACCTTCATTAGATGCCAAAAGAGTCATATGACAGAGCAACAAAACAGAGTCAAACACTCGCAGATGGCAGGGGGGAAAAATTGTTCAAAGATAGTAAGGCATTTGTCTATGCAAGTTGGATCTGTTTTTAACAGAAGGAATCCCTGACTACTCTCCAAGCCTGCTGTGGAAGTAAACAACGATTTCATAATAAAAAAATGAAGAGGGGCAGAGCAGAATAAACCTAGTGAGATTGAGAGCCAAACAACATCTGCAACTAAGTACAGGCCATGCTATATCATCTCCTGCTACTGCCTGATATTTCTCACTCCTCCCTCCTCCTGCTATTTGAAGGCATAGAAGTTTTATCTGGTAAAGTGTTAAGGCCCGTATAGACTACACAAACTACTTTTGCATGCCAAGGTACTCTTCTGACAATGTTGTTCAGCACATTGGACTAAAGTCAGAAAACAAGTTCCCAGAGGCCACAGTTTCTGTAAGAACTAACTCAGGTTCCCAAAATAGATTGAAGTTGCTACCTCAACTGAATGTTAACCTCAGGAAGAAACGACTGTATTTGTCTACTCCATAAACCATTTAGTATTATACTGGTGACAGCAATGAACTTCAGCAAAAAAGTAGAGCTGTTCATCTTCTGTATGAAGACTACAAAGGCAGAGCATTTTGCCTGTATTTAGCTGCCATGCAAATTTATAACCAACAAGCTGAGAACTATGTTTTATGTTTTGTCACTTTTCAACACATATGCATCCCAAGTTAGACATATAACCAAAAAAGTTGAACTCTATCCAACAACTAACAATCCTTACATATTAGGCCGATATGGAATGCACTTTATCCCAGGAAGTACTCAGCAAAATAGATACAGTATTCTTGGCCAGAAATTTTAGAGGTCTCCTTACATCGTAATCTTTCCAAGACGTTTTAATCCACATGCATTCCAGATACTGAAAATGTCTACAGACAAGAGTTGCCAGGGATTGCTGGCAAGAAGCTTCAACTCCCCAAAGAGTAGTAAGCTTGCTAGAAACAACTTATTTTAAATCTGCAGAAGTTGGCAGCTGTCCTCATCTGTCAAGAAGGGAGTCCACAGTACACAGAAGACCATTAAGAGAGCAGACCCCAGCTGTAACTGCAATGAGTACAGGCATTAGAACCAAGCCCAGGAACTGGCCCAACTTCTGACTCAATGATTTTTATTGTTACTATTTCAGAGACATGACTGATTGAGAATGATTTAACAAATCACTAAAGCATAGCCAGGAGATTTTTCCTTCTTCCAAACCATGTCTTAGCCTTGAACCTGCATCCAGTCAGAAGTAATTTATCCTTCACCTTGAAGGGGGAAGGATTAGCAATAGTGAAATAGCAAATCTATGTCCTGCTACGTAGCTATAGGGTGGCAATTCAAGGCCACAATCCTGCAGTATCAGTACAGAAACCGCAACTTTATCCCAGAAAAATAATTTGTCATTAAGGAAACTACTAATGGCTAGGTAAGCTACCTTTTACTCAGCTGGAGACTACCAACTAGTTACAGCATAAAGATCAAAAGCTTCCCCTTTCTTTATTCCAAACTTGGTCAGAGCAATACCTGAAGACCACAGAACCTGTCAAGTTAACTCACTCTTAATCCTGCTCTACTGCATGAATGAACCATACATGTACAATGGATAAGGAACATAATTGGTGCTACTAAAATTAGCACTCAAGTACTATGGTACTAAACAGTTATCGCAGAGATGAATATCACCTTTCTGGTCCCAGAACAGATGTACAGTTTATTTTTCACTCCTATGGTCACCAAAGAAAAAGGCTCCAGCACTTCAAGCGATCAGTGTCTTAGAGCCATTGCAATGAACCGAGTTCCTACAGAAAAGGAGACACTAGCTCATTGATGCTTATTGCAGGGGACTTGTGCCATTACACATGTAGCAACAGGGGTTTTTCAGCACCAGGACTCCAGGAGCAGGCTTCCATTATTAGCTATTCTTTTGTACAGGTGTAGCAGCTTACAAAGATCCAACTTGCACTGGCACTGCCAAGAAGAATAACTGCTAACAGCTTGACACGACTGTGGGCTTGTGTGTAACACGCTTTGCAAGGACCTTACGTTTAGCCGGCAGATAATGCTTTTGCCTGTCTCATTTAGCATGTCTGTCAGTGCTGCCTTTCAAGAGCTTGCAAGAGCAGTTGAGTATTTTTAGCCACTGCCAATCCTAACTTAGGAGTCCAGCTAGGTCCTCTGAAAGAAGACCCATTCAGTCCAGTACCCTACAGACTATTAGTCTCAAGTACAAACTTCAGCCACCCAGCAGGTCAGTATTGTCTTAACAGTCTGGGGTACTGCTGAAATAAATTTAAGAAATACTTCACGCTCTGGCTGGCAGTAGCCATGTAGTCCACTACAGTTTCCATCTTCGGAGACACTATTTTACTTCACTACTAACATAATAATGGAGACCAATACTTTAACTGCTTCATTTTTTTTTATTTTTTACCCTCCTCTGCATTTAAGATTTACAGTGGTTTCTTAAAGAGCATTCTTACCTGTATACCTCTAGGAGGTAACAGACAAGATTGTTTCAATCATACATATAAAATTACTTATGTTTACAAATTTTTGGCAATCATAGTAACCCGTTTTGTTCTATTGCCATTGCCCCAATCATTGAAAAAGACAGTGTACAGTAATTTACATTTGAGTATTTCAAAGTGCTTGATAGTGATTTTCCAAGAACAGTATTTACAAGTGGCCTATACACATATGTACAGGTGTTACAAGTTGTGGCTGAAATATGGCTTTCTATGGAAAGTGCTTTATATTTGGTCAGTGGTGTTACTGACTGACCAATCCAAGAGTTACTGTTAAAACTGTAACCACTAAAAGCTGAATTGTTGTGGACAGGTATTTACAGAGTTTGTTGTTAAGCTGTATAGAATAGCTATTTACATAACTGTTCCATACATGAAGTATCTTCTTTCTTCCAAGAATGGAGGAAGTCTTTCAGCCACGAACCTGGTTACTATCCCCAAAGAGTGTAAAACACAAGTAAACCAGAAGAGATTGCAGATCCAGTGCTCACACCATATCATCGTCTGTGCTTACAACAGATATCTGTACAAAACAAGTACAAGTTAGCTACAATTGTACTAGCAAAAGATACAAAACTATGCATATCATCACTACACAGCAGTTTGAAACAGAGGCTAGTTCTGCAGTCTAGTGACCACATTCAGCACCAGTTACTCCATCCAAGGTATAGGACAGTAGTTGCCTACTACAACTTTAGCCTTCATTAAAAGGACAAGTTCTCAGCTGATTCAACCCAGTGGTTTGGCTGCGTCAGCAGCTTTCAAGGGCAGAGACATTACTTCAACTCAAGTCAGATATAATTTAGCAGTCTTTATGTTTACTTTGAGGATTAACCTGGAGCCTCAAGCATGTCAATAGGTTTACTTACTGCAGGGTAGGTGTGTCCTACTGAACCACTGTGTCTTCCGATATCAATTGTGAGGTCCTCTTCTGTAGTTTTCAGGTAGACAGGATTATCAAAATTCATGCTCTTCATGTTCTTGTGCTGCCAGTTACGCCACATGAAGTAGCCAGCCACTGCAGCCATCACCAGCAATACTTTACGGAAAGAAACAGATTGCAAGTATGGAGTAGGGTCCAGTCAAGCTCCTGACTAAGAGGGGCTTGTCCCACAGGCTAGTGAATGCTGTACTCACAGGCAGGAAGAACAGTCCAAGCTGCTGATGTTCCTCCAGTTGCAGCTACTTCAGATGTTGTACCACTGATGTTGAATTCTGGATGAGAATTTGAAGTAGTGAGTTTGTTTACTGACAGGCTGGCAGACTTTGTCAGATGCAAGCACTCCCAAGCCCAGAAGCTGCTATCATACATTAGCTTCTCAATAATGCACTGCAAGAACAGCCTAACAAGCTTCATCCTATATTAGTAGAAAGCTTTTTTATTGCTAGACTTCTTTGAGCACTCCTGGGATTTCATGGAACCTATAGGTTCCACACTGTCATAAATGAACTAATTCTGTTTCACATGCTCCAGCTGTTGTACTTGTACTACACGCATAACCTGGCCTGTGTTCTCTGCTTGCATGCAGAGCAGAAAACTTCAGATAGGCTAGTGGGTCAGTTTGCGTTTAACTTCTGTAATGTCTAGCATTCTAGAGTTATTTGGACCAGTACCTCCAGGAACTAGTCCAACAGTTGGAGATTTTTCTGTTGTGCTGGTATCTTTAGCCTCAGAGTAAGCCACAGTTGTTCCAGTACCTGAAACTAATTATAGATCAAGAACCCAGTTAATCCTGAAGTTCTGCAATGGCTTAGTTATGAGAGCCATGGTAGCAAGGATTTAGCAGATGGCAGAATGATCATGCAGCTTGTTAGCTTTATGTGAAACACTGACATTAGTTATTTCACTAGCACACCCTCAGCTGAGAGTTTTTGATCAAAAATAATTCCAAGAACAAGGCCAGACAGTTAATCAGGCATGAATTACAGCTATTTAGTGTCACAACAACAGTAAGCCACCCCATCCCTCACTTCAGAGTTTCTGAGCAAGATTAGTTCCACAAGTTTACTGGTTAGGTACAGTCTTCGATACCTATAGCAACCCTTTAGAGCAGCCAGCTGAGGACAGCATCCTTGCATTCAGTGCTCTGACTGTCGCAGTCAGAAACAACATGCAATATAGTAAGTGGCACCCTGGAGTTTCTAGTTCCACTGCACAAACAAGCCTGCCATGTGGTCAGTGCTTAGGGTAGTAGCAGCAGCATGTTTGGATCACAAAAGGAGGTCCAAACAAACTTCCTTGGGCAACAAGATTTGCCTATCAGCTTTTCAACACTGTTTTTATACACTGTAGAGCTATGTTAGTTTACACCTCTCATTTTATAAGGAAGGGGCTTAGTATGTTTTGTGCATGTGCTTGCTGTCTGCAGAAAGCCATGGAGGTACAAGGTCTTGTTGCAAATGATGATGATGCAGAAGCCAGGCATGGACTTTGAACAGCACCTGCGGACTTTGAGGGCCAGCTTAATGCATGCTAGAAGACCACCCCCTCCAAGATTAATTACATCAGATTAACCCATGCAAAGCTGTCCACCTATACTGCCATATTTGCCTCCAACAGCTTCAGTACTCCTGCTCCTTCCCCATCCATCATGGAAAAGATTTGAGTCATATTACCATACCTGCACATCTCAGACCATCCTCCTGCAATAAGTATCCAACAGGACATGCACAGGTGTACTTTGGAGAGTGTTCATTTATCTGAGGAGCAGGCAGGCACAGGTAGCTACAGCCTCCATTTGCCATGTTCTCTTCACACCAGTTCCTGCCTGTTGGCACAGCAATTGACAGGAGTGAGCCTTCATAGTCCACATGTATAGCATGATTATTTGCTCAGTAATTGCTCTAGCAGAGTTACTCTTCTCTGCAAGTTATAAACCTGTACATGCTTTGCCTAAGAGTAATTGTAACTAGACCTTCACGCAACCCCAGTGGAAGGGCCTATGTTAGAAGCTCCAAGCACTCTAAGTAGAAGTGGACAGCTATACAGGGGAGGGATACCACTTGCTGCCCGCCTCCAAGAAGGGCAGGCTTCTTACAAGTATACATTGACATAACTATAAGCTGTATTAGTTACCTGAAGGCTGAACAAGTTCATGATACACAATGATGTCCTGTGCATCATTGAGGTTGTTCACTAGGGTAACCAGTTCAGATCCGGTAAATTTGTTGGCACCATAGACTGCCTCATTCTCTCCATCAATCCAGTACACACGGTCCTAGAAGACAGTCATTGCATCCCATTACCTCTGTGTTGCTATCAGCACCACAATCGCTAGCCATGTACTAGCAAGAGAGGATCTCTGACAGTTACCACTGGAAGTCATTCTTACTTCAAATATTGTTAGAGCAAGAGGATGAGGAAGGAACATATGGGACTTCAGCACAATTCTACGGTCCTGGCCATTCAAGTCCACACTTGACAGCATATGTAGTTTAGAATCAAGCCAGTATAGACGGCTTTTTACAAGATCTAGAAGGAAAAGAACAAATGTATTTACTATTTACATAGAGGAAACCTCCAAAGCCTCCTGCAAAAGTTGAAACACCCACAGGTTCAAGAATAGTTGTAGTGTTGCCCTAGTTTCTTACCATACTGGGATGCAGAATGCTGCTGCAATGCTGCCTAAGTGGCCTGTGCCTCGACTATAATATAGAGCAGTGCAAGGAAAGTTACCATTTCAGTATCCGAGAAGGGCTGTCTGCGCCTGTTGCAGTGTCTCCAGGCATGCAGGAACTTCCCATTCTCAGAAGCTGAAAATAGTTCTCTGAAGAATGATCTTGGCTTTTGTAGCAAGAAAACTGCTAAAGCTCCAGAATACCTCTGGCACAGAGACAAGTTCAACATACCTAGAGCAATTCCATTAGGCCATTGGATTTCTGTTGTCACAAGCTGCTGTCTGTCAAATCCATTCATTCCTGCTTTTTCAATTTTTGCTGGCTCACCCCAGTCTGACCAGTACATAAAGCTGTGAAGCAGAATTTACGTTGTATGATGCACTACAGTACTGTGTAGTATCACTCTTAATTATGACCAATAACTAACAAAGGCTACCTAAGTCAGTTATCAGGACATGGAGTAGCTGGTAGGTCCGCTCTTTTAAGAGAACTAGGACAAATACTCACCCAGAGAGAGGATCTACAGCAATAGAAGCTGGTTCTCTCAGCTCAGAGAGAAACAAAACCTTTCTTTTCGTGCCATCTAGGCTAGCCACTGAAATGGTCTTTGCAGTCGAGTCAGACCAGTAGATGTTCTTATAAACCCAGTCAACAGCAATTCCTGCAGGGCTGTGTATATTGTCCAGGATTCTGATGTGTGTTCCAACTTTATCGCGGGTATCGATAGAGGCACTGGAAGACAAGAATTACTTGCTTTCAACCCTTTCCTCCACAGATACCACCACTTGGCATGCTGCAGCAAATACTGCGCACATCTCAGGCAGACAATGTAGAAGACACTTCCATAGAGCGCCTTTTGTACAATTGTAGCAGCAGGTATTAGGAAGTGCCATAGGCATACACATTGCTAGTTGTGGGAACTTGCATCTACTCCACTTTATCTTTAGGACATAAGGAATCTAGTTCTCACCACCACAGCCTAGAGGAGTATCTTGGGTAAAATGTGGGATGTCATAGGGGAGCACACTCAGTTCAGAAGCTGAGTCCATTTACCTGAAGATTGCTTTTTGGCTGAAGTCAGCCCAGTAAAGCTTTTGCTCAGCAATATCAGCATCTAGAGCTACAGTGTTTCTTAGCTGCTCTACTAGCTGAATGTATTCTTTCCTCTCCAGACCAATCTTCCTGATATCCCGGCGGTTGGTGAAAATTAGACATGGTTCTTTTCCTGTGAAAAGAGTGTAAGTATTACCTAGTACTTCTAGACACACAGTCACATAGTGTTCTTATCACAAGTTTTAAGAGTCATCATATTTAGTATTTGCCATTCCACACTTGCTAGTGGATACTGACAAGAGGTCTTGGCTGTACCATAATTTACACTTTCCTCCCTCCACAACTTGATGGTGAGGGTCCTCCTGTCCAGGGAGCAGACACACAGTTTAGGTCAGGCAGCTTTAAGCACTGTATCACAGCATGACTCAAAGTGTTAGGAGTGTTCAGGTCTGTACAAGTGATATTGATAGCCCATTTTGAAACAGGTAGCAAGGAGGGCCCTGGGAATAACCAACCTGTCAGCCTCAGGTCTGTGCCTGGGAATATCATGGGACAGATCCTCCTGGAAGCTATGCTAAGGCACATGGAGGACAGGAAGGTGATTTGAGACAGCCAGCATGGCTTCACCAAGGGCGAGTCCTGCCTGACCAACCTAGTGGCCTTTTGTGATGGACTGACTACATCAGTGGACAAGTAAAGAGCTATGGACTTCTGTAAGGCCTTAGACAGTCTCCCATAACACCCTTCTCTAAATCAGAGAGATGAATTTGGTAGGTGGACTGTTTGGTAGATGAGGAATTGGCTGGATGGTCACATCCAGAGGGTAGTGGTCAACAGCTCAATGTCCAGATGGAGATCAGTGATGAGTGATGTCCCTCAAGGGTCTGTATCAGGACCAGTACTGTTTAATATCTTCATCAATGACAGAGAAAGTGGGATCAAGTGCACTCTCAGCAAGTTTGCAGACAACACCAAGCTGAGTGGTGCAGTTGACACACCTGAGGGATGGAATGCCAATCCAGTGGGACAAGCTTGAGGAATCGGCCCATGCAAACATCCTGAGGTTCAACAGGACCAAGTGCAGGGTCCTGCACCTGGGTTGGGGCAACCCCCAGTATCAATGCAGGCTGGAGGATAAAGGGATCAAGAGCAGCCCTGCTGAGAAGGACTTGAGGGTGCTGCTGGATGAAAAGGTGGACATGAGCCAGCAATGTGTGCTTGTAGCCGAGAAAGCCAACTGTATCCTGAGCTGCATCCAAAGCATCATGGCCAGCAGGCTGAGGGAGGTGATTCCATCCAACTATTACACTGTCACCAGAGTGGAGTACTGCATCCAGCTCTGGAGCCCTCAGCACAGGAAAGACATGGACCTGTTGGAGCAGGTCCAGAGGAGGGCCCCAAAAAGTATCAGAGGCATGGAACACCTCTCCTGTGAGGACAGGCTGAGACAATTGGGGTTGTTCAGCCTGGAGAAGAGAAGGCTCCAAGGAGACCTTACTGCAGCCTTCCAGTACTTAAAGGGGGCTTATAAGAAAGACGGGGACAGACATTTTAGCAGGGCCTGTAGCAACAGGACAAGGGGTAATCGTTTTAAACTAAGAAAGGACAGATTTTGACTAGATAGAAGGAAGGAATTTTTCACACTGAGGGTGGTGAGACACCGGCACACATTGCCCAGAGAGGTGGTAGATGCCCCATCCCTGGAAACATTCAATGTCAGGTTGGACGGGGCTCTGAAGAAGCTGCTGTAGTTGAAGATGTCCCAGCTCATTGTACAGGGGTTGGACTAGAATACATTTAATGGTCCCTTCCAACCCAAGGCATTCCACGAATCTGTAACAGCACAGCATCTAGTGTCAAAACCACAACAGCATAAACAGTACATCATTTGCTATCTGATTTGAAATTGGGCATATAGAAGTCTTATGCGAATACTCACCCACTGCTTTGCACACTCCAGTAGCAAGGTCCATCTGATAGCCACGGCTACATTCACATTTGTAGCCCCCTTTCAGGTTGATACAGATTTGACTACAGATACCAGGGTTCTGGCATTCATCGATATCTGTAGAGACAAAAATTTCATTTGTTCTCATGTCCAATACCATCAGTAGGGTGCATGTTAACCTATTTGATACTTGCCTCCACACGTTCTCCTGTCTATAAGCTCAAACCCAGCTGGACAGTCACATTCATAGCCAATAACAAGATCTCTGCAGATATGAGAGCATCCACCATTGTTCACCAGACATTCATTTACATCTAGAAGAGAAGAATTGGCCACTTCTGAGACAGCACAGATATTTAAAGTCTTAGTCATGGGGTTGTTTACCAGATACCCATCCATTTTCTAATGATGCTTGCTGCATCTGAGAAACCACTCTGGCACTTGAGGTCACATACAGGAAACCCTCCTCAAACTTACAGTTGCTCAGCTATCAGCATGTTACTTGTATTACAAGCTGTCAGCAGCAAAGACTGAGGGTCCTGGAAGTTTCAGAGTTTCTACTGCCTTCGGGTGCCTTCCAGCCATGGAGAAGTCATCCCAATAACTAGTTTGGCTAGGATAAAACTAGCCTATTGACTAGGTTGCTCTTGGTTGGTTGTTTGCCACCAAGGAACTACAGATGTGCATTCCAGACTAACATCTGACAGCTCAGAGGCTGCATCCAAGTGTGTCTAGTGGTCAGCATTGTGTAGTGAGTTTGTTCACTTACTACACTCCTTGAGGGGCTCATCACTCCAGTCCTTGCAGTCTCTCTGCTGGTTACAAACTTTATTGACATCTATGCATTCTCCACTTCTGCACTTGAATTTGCCAGGTCCAGAGCACTGAATAACTGAGATAATGAAGACTGAGGGTGACTAGCAGCTTCAACAGACATTCTGCAGAGACTTTACTCTTACTTAGTTCCACACTTACCATTGTTACAATTTGCTTCATCAGTCCCATCCAGACAGTCTCTCACACCATTGCACTGCCTACTCCCGTGGACGCAGTTCCCATCTTCACACCTGAACTGGTCTGGTCTGCAGGTCCGAGAAGCTGAGGACACAGCCATTACAGACTTAAACTCCTGAGGTCTGCTGAAGGAAAGAAAATGAAACAGGAGCCAACCAGCACCTCCCAGAGAAGTAGCAAGTTAACTTACGGCAGTTAATTTCATCACTTCCATCCTTGCAGTCAGGATCTCCGTCACAGCGCCACTTTTTGTGGATACATTCACCTGAGCCACATTGCACCTCACTGGCAGAGCACTTCACAGGAGGTGCAGGCTGGCGGCCACATTGTTCTAGAGATTCATCTGAGTGGTCAGAGCAGTCAGCATCATCATCACACACCCAGCTGATGGGGATGCAAGTGGAGCTCTTGCACTGGAACTCGTGAACTCCACAGGTAGGAGGTGCACACTCCAGCTCATCACTGCCATCACTGCAGTCATCTTGACCATTGCAGACAAAGCTCTTGGAAATACACTGCCCACTGCTGCATGTGAACTCTGCTGGGCTACAGGTCACATTGCCTGGAGTAACAGGAGTAAGAGAGATTAGCAGATTATCACCAGGTGTCAGACTTTTGTATGAAGGTGTTTTGCTTTGCAGGTTCTTCATCAGCTGTTAGCTGACAGAAGATCAGCATCCTGTGTAAGGCTCTAGGAGAGCCTAACTGACCACCTACAGGACACTTGGGCCCCACACAGACTGTCCTCTTTGCCTTTGGAGGTTATGAGTGAAAGGCATCAGTTTTGAGTGAGAATAACCACCTCCTTCTGAAGCAGCTAGTCTGTTCCGCTTCAGAGTGTGAGCCTTTCAGAAAACAGGCTCAAACCCTGTGAACCAGAGACAGAAGGTAAGAGAATTGCTAACTCTAGAGTACAGACTAAGATTAAGGTAGCCAGATGGTCAGCATGCACTGTAGTTTGAAATTGTTTTGTGCTGGTCCCCAGACAGCAGTGGCCCATTTACCTGGACTACTGGGGATAGCAGATCAAGATCTTGCACCAGTTGATCCTGTGGTATTAAACACATCCACACAACTTATGCCAGTACAAGTTATGCTGGTTTAATAGCAGTGTAGCTAGCAGCTCAGTATGCCTAGGCTGGTAGTTTACCAGCTTTATTAGAAAAGCAGTCCATAAATTTACTTGTCAGATTAAAGCATTTGCTTGCTCAGTAAGGCAGCATCTCCACAGACACATAGAAGTCTGGAGATCTGTCTCATCAGCCTGTTCAGGGAAGGTGGCTCTGATGGAAGCCAGCCCTGTGTCTTTGGATACAGCAAATTTGTCCCAGGACACCTCAGACAACTCATACGTATGTAAGTTCATTAGAACAAGCCAGAAATGCTGGACTCAGATGGTGGCAGTGGCAGCTTCACTTGTGTACCAGCCTGAAGGTGCCCTCCAACACATGAAGCCTAGCTTCCCTAGTTTGCTCTTCTAGTCAAGCACACAGAATACCTCAGGATAGGGCTATAAAGCAGATCAGCTGTGCCCTTGGCTACAAGTCACTACTACATTTTTAGGAGACCATTTGTTAATATAAGTAGCAACTAGAGTTACCCACTGAAAAACTCTGCAGAGAACAAGTTCTGATCATTTGCCTGACATGCAACTAAGCCTACGGCTATTGCCAAAATTAGCCAGAGACCAAAGATAAATGTTGAATAGCTTATATTGATGTAGTTCTTAACAGGATAGAGGAGTGTTAGAACAAGTCTGCTTTGTTAAGGGGCCTGCCATAAGGTGAATGTAGGTTTCAGGAGATACTGATACCATGAGAAATTTATCCTCCCAGGTATACTGCCCAGCTAGCTCCTTTCCAGACAAGTCAATTTCAAATAGAGTTATGCAGCCACCGTTTCTTCCCTTACCACAATTCTCTTCATCTTCTCCACTGTCACAGTCTTTTTCACCATCACATTTCCAGGACACTGGGATACACTGGGTTGACTGAGGACCACAGCTGATTTCATTTACTCGGCATGTTCTCATATCTATTGAAAAAAGTTTAAGTTCAATTTAAGAGTTCTGGCATTTAAGGGCTACTGGTCTTGGGCTTTAGCAGTTGTCCTGAAAGTTGAGAATGAAAGGCTTCAGCTCTGGACAAAGTTGCAGTTAATTAGATGCCAGCATCCATCTAAGCTGATGGCTCCATCATGGAAGAGGTTACACTAGTTTGTAGAGTTCATTACAAAAAGGTGCTTGCAGCTCCTAATAGATCAGTATTTTAAGAGTATCTTTGTAGCGGCAGTTTTGTGATTACACACCAGTTACACTGTAGAAGCTTGAGATACAACACACAGTAGTAGGCAGGAATAATGCCAAAGTGCAGTAAGACTCAGGGCTAAGTATTCCTCAGTGTGGGTCTTATTGACACAGAGAAATGAAGCTTCAGAGATCTATATTCCTTGATTAGTTACCACACTTAAGACTGCGGTGTGAGACCTCACAGTCAAGCTACTGCACTTGTGACTGCCTTATATGTTGCGGGGTGGGAAGCACTCAGTTCCTACACTAGCTCTGGTTATCTTGCAAAATACTTGTCTTTGAGGACAGCAACCACTTGGTGAACAAGCCATGGTAATGGCCAGGCCTGCTGTGTTGCACTTGCTGCTTCTGACTGAGTAAAACCTTGTACTTGCTACCTGTTAGGAGGTATAAATGCAGAGTCCCCACTCAATTCTGCATCTTTTTAAGTAGTAAAAAGTCTTGTCAGGACCCTGATGTGGCCAAAGCCAAGCTAGCAATTTGGAAGGTGCTTTCCAAGACAAGTTCATCCTTCCTTTAGGAGGAGAGCTGGGCTGCAAGCAGGCAAGAAGTCAAAACATTAGTCCCCACAGGCTTGCCAGCACCGACAAGCCAGGCTCACTTACGGCACAGTTCGGCACTCTCGTCAGAGCCATCCTCGCAGTCCGGATCCCCATCACACTGCCATCTGTTAGGCACACACTGACCACTGGCACACACAAAATCAGATTCGGCACATGTCTTCTTCACTGCAAGGGAGAGGGACAGCCACTTGTTTAGAGACCAGAGCTTAGCTTGTTTATTGCACCTAGAGGTAAGCTGCCTTGCCCCAAGGAAATGATGCAATGTTCTTATTTCTTGGATGTCTGGTGTCATCCTCCACCAGTCTAATGACCACACTGTTTAACACTTCCTAGAGAGTTATACTGTGCACAGAGAAACATTTATCTTCCTGTAAGCAGGCATTGAAGGACTGGTATTGATAAGGGAGACTATGCTGCTAGAATAGCTGCTGCTTTGAACACACTTAAAGTAAGGTCTATCATTATTAACATTCAGATTTTGAACTCTGAGTTTATTATCAAGGCATTTGATTTGTCACAGAATCATGGTACTATGTAACTCTAAGTTTAGGTCTGCTTGAGCAGACTGGCAGTTCAACCACACCATTGTTGGATATTGAGTCCATTTTCCCTCATCATCTCCAAGTACATCTAGTCATCCATCTTTTGCTTTAAGCAGACATAGAAGCCAAGTTGGCAGCCAAAGCTAGACTTTGTGTTTATAGGACACTTGTCACTTTCACACATAAACCAGAGCATTTAACCATGGAATAGCCCACAGCTAAGTGCTAATAGCAAACAGTTTCTACTATGTCTTCAAGCCACAACTGAGAAAAGGCTTGCATTCTGTTCTTGACAGTCACCACCCTTGCAAAAAAAGAGTTTTGGTCATGAGCTTTTCTCTGTCAAAAATTCCAGGAGACTTTCATAGCACTAAGGAAAATTCAACTGTCTCAGATGGATACAAGGCATCAAGATATTCCCCAGTTCCTCTAGGGAATTTGCCCTCTACCATATTCTGACTGTCAGAAGTGCTGGACAGGATAAGCATCTCTACAGCTACCCCCTGTTATGCCCCCACTGCCAACTAGCAAGTATGCTAAAGAGGTATTATTTATTTTGGTTACTCACCACAGGCACTTTCATCACTGCCATCTGAACAGTCTTCATCACCATCACATTTCCAGAGTAAAGGAATACAACGTCCATTACTACATGGAAACTGAGAATCCTCACACATTGCTTTTGCCCCTTCAATGAAAAAAAGGAAGGCAAGCCTCAGTACTGTTTAGCAACACTTTCTTGCTTTCCCCCACTGCTGATCAAGAAGTTGCCCAGCTTAATAAATAGCATAACATCAGCATGAAACCAGATCTGTGCTCCCAGTCTTTGTAGTCACCTCAATCCTGAAAGTAGAGCCAGTACAAGTGCAGAGCTTAACCACTGACAGTCCACCTCTGCCAGAAAACAGTAAGCCAGCCTCAGTGTTCTTCTTACAAACTTGACCCTGCCTTGAAAAGGAAAACTCAGTAAGACAGAGGGATGTATGCACACAGTGACTTCTGCTGTCTAGCACCAAGGATTACATTCTCAAAATTCTTCAAACTTTAAGCACACTGAGTTTAAACTTGACTAACATCAAGCTGGATGAGCATTTCAGTACTCTGCTACTAACACATTACTGCAGAAACATAGCTTAGATATCTTTGTAGCTGAACAACAAGTTTTCATGACTTAAGTTACTCCTCAAACAAGGGCACCCAGAGGCATTCCTTAGTCTACATAAAAAGAAGGGTGGTTACTTATCTGGATCTTGCTTAAAGCTAGATGAACTGTGATGCTAAAAGCCCAAGATAATTTATCACTTCCTTCTAGAATCAAGTCTGTTGTCTCCCAACTGATAACAGTCTTGATTTGTTAATACACTTAAGTAAGGTACTGCTTTCTGCATGGCACTCAGAGTTAGAGTGCATTTTCCAGAGTATCTTCAGTTCTGAAACTGTATGACCCCATTCATCAAGGGAACCTACTTTGTCCTGAATCCATGTTATAACTGTCACTGAATGCACTGAAAGCAGCAGCCTGCTTCTTCAGCAGCTAAGCCAGAGCTGTTCCATGTAATGCATGCAGGCAAGTGTGTAAGCTCACACATTAGTACTGGCTGCACACATCGACACCATGATGCAAGACTCCTGCTCCTCCTTGGTTTATTGCATCATTTAGTGGAGGTGCTTTTTCTTGGCATTCCAGGGCTCACAAGAGGCATAAAAATTTATTAGATCATTACTTGTTATTTTATATCTTCTGTGTATGATTTGCAAAATAAGACAGTTTCCAAGTGAAGGAAGCTATTCAGCTATTTCACATTACATTGGCCAGCCATCAAGCACTAGGCAATGGCAAACCCTGGACAGAGGTATAAGCAAGGACAGCATGGGCAATTTTAGTTGCTGAGTGTGTCATGTAAATTCATGCTAGAGGTAAAGGATTTGAAACAGCAGCTTACTGAGCTCTGCTAATGTTGTAGTGTTTTAGTCAGCCAGTAAGACTGCTAACTCACTTGTCAGACAGCATAAAGCCATAACAATTTGTTTCATGTGAACTGTGTTCAAAGAGTGCCAAAAAACTGAACATCCGCTCTTGTGCTCTGTATTTCCATCGCTCCTTTCCTTTTCAGGATAGGAGCTGCACCAGCATGCACTTTCTAATAGCATAGTTTTGTAAAGCTACTACTATTTTGTCAAGAGTTGTCAAACAAGCAGCTTGCCTTGTCAGAAGGCAGACCCCAGCCAGCTTAGAGAGGGTGCAGAAGTCACAGCCATCAGCTTGCTCTAAGCCTGACATCACCTGGTTGTTCAGTAACCTCTGGCAGAAGTAGCCATCTGCTTGCAAGCCCTGGTCACACGTTATCCCAGCTGTTACTGTACTACCACCTAAAATATGCAATGACTGACTCCTGCTAGTTTTGAGACATTCTCATCCAGGCTTTCAGAGTGATAACAGTCAACCTTTCCCAAAATAGCATACTAGAGATATTAGACTAAGCCTGCCACTCAGGAGATCCCAAAATAACTCCACAGTCCTTACTCTATTTTGAGCTAGAATAACCAGAAAAGGCTTGCTAAAACAGCCTAGTACATAGTGACCAACATCACTTTGACCAACCCTACAGGGAAGCTACACACAAGGCTAAATGAAACAGTAACTGAGCTTGGAGTAACAGCTATAACTTTGCAGTCCATGCCAATAAGGTATCATTGCTTCTGCAGCTGATAGCCAGTGAAGTGTCAGAGCAACTACTTTTATTAGCCCACAAACAAAGAACTGACAGCACCTAACACCCACACAGGTGCACAAAGGTAAAGGTCATCATCTGTCACTACTCCTGAAGATGTCTGTCAAACTCTAAAGGCTGCTTGGAGTGAGCTCCAGTTAAGACAAAGGTTAGTTCCAGCCTGGAACTGTGGTCCCCTGTCTTATACCAAGCACAGTTCTGCAATGCCAGGTAACCTTTTAGTCATGACACTACCAGTTTAACCCACTGCTATTTGAAGCAGGAGTCATACCTCAGTTGCAGCTTCAGTCACTTAATGATTTTTAGATCAGCATCAATTAGCCACTAATCTGAAGCTGCTCTTCATGTGCTACTCACATAGCAGAAGCACCTTCACACCGTTTGCCGCTTCTTGGGATAAGGGTTAGGCAAAAGATGTAGAGAATTAGTAAATTCACAGCCTGTGACCCCTAAGACATATTATTGTTCCCCAGGTAACTACTTACTAGAAGTTGGCTCATAAGCAGCGACGTGTGCAGGATGAAGGAGCACAGTTACAATGACTACCCAAGTTAAACTAGCTTTCTCCATGCCTCTGCTGTCACTGTTTGCCTCGTCCCCTTAAGCAAGTTGTCAGATTACTCGTGTGGGCAGCCTCAAACATGTGACACTTGTGTGCTGTCATCTGACACCAAGTCCCAGAAAAGCTTGCAACGGTGATTGGGAAACCTTGCGAGAGCTCATACAGGAACTAGCTTAGGCTCCCCCCCAGACCCTGGCAATTGCAACTACTAGTAGGAGAGCACTGGAGGGGCTTAGACTGAGAAAAGAATGAGACTAACTTGGTGGACTAGAGTTTCCCTCCACTGCATATCTCATGTTAGGATTTCCGGCTACAGTGCACTAGCAGTTTTGGTGCCAGCCAGCTTGGTCCTTCATACCACAGCTGTTTAATCGTGTCTGTTGTAGACCAGACACGGGAACAATCTACGTAACTGGGAATTGAGGAGTGACTAGGCAGAAGGCAGACATTTCCCCTCTTCCTCCCTGTATGAAGACCGGAAGGAAGAGTCCCTTGGCTGGGCTCTACCCAGCAGATGCAGTGTCGGAACTACTGCACCCAGTTAGGACCACAAGGTACAACTACCTTTAAGCATACTTTGTCAACACAGTCAAGATCTGACACTTAGGACAAATTAGGCCTAAGTGTCAGATCTTAGGCCCTGGTCCTTAGGGCACAAGTCAGGAGATTAAGAGCCATACAACAATGCAGACGTCAATCGCCCACCTCCAACCTAAAAGAGTAGCCCGGACCTCAGCTCCCGAAGGAAAGAGTCAGCCAGTTGACTACTACCTCCACTCAAGATGAAAATATTTTTAATTGGCCATCCAACTGGCTTGATGCGCAGGTCCCTGTGCCATAGGGGTAACGGCCCCCGCGTTGGGAGGCAACCCCGGAGCACGCCGCGGGCTGCGCTACCAGTGCGAGCCCAGCCCGCAAGAAGGGGTCCGGCGCCAGCAGGACTCAACCTTGCCACCAGGTGGAGATCACTTACGGTGGTTACCACCCGCCCCGAACTACAGCCGCCCTCAACTAGAGCCATGCCAGCGCTGCTGGATGCCACAAAGCCAAAGTTGCACAGTAGTTTGACAGCACCTTTACCGCCGCAGGATTTCCGAGGGCCTCTCTTCCTCCCCCCCCGACAGAGCCCCACTCGGCACGCAGACCCTCCCCTCAGCACCGGGCACGGCGCAGGAAATCAAACCCTCCCGCGACACCCGGGTCGCTCCCGGGAGAGGTGCCCCCCGGGGCGGGGAGGGCCGGCCGGGCGGGGGCTCAGGCCCACCCTCGCCGGCCCTGCGCACCGCCTGGGCAGGGAAGGCGGCGTCTCCCCGGACAAGAGGGGCGGCGGGGCAGGCCCCGGCAGCGGCGCCCCTCTGTCTCCCCCCAACACCCCCGCAGCCCAGGAGCCCGGACCCGCCCCGGAGGCCCCTGCGCACATCGTCGCTCCCCCCTCTCCCCGGCGCAGCGAGCAAGCAGCCTGAAAGACCGAAAAAAAAAGGGGGGGGGGGAAGGGTGATGGGAGAATAAATTATTGCGGGGGGCGGCGGGAGCAGCCCCGGCGGTGCGCGCCCCAGCCTCCCCAGACCCCCCACTCACCGTCAGCAGAGGCGCTCAGGCAGCTGATGGCGAGCAGCAGGCACAGCGCCCAGCGGCACGGCACCGCCGGCCGCTCCACACCGCGCTCGGGGCCGCCAGCGGCCGCGGCGCTCAGGTCTCCGCGCTGCCGGTCCGGCTGCATCGCGGCGGCGGGGACAGAGAAAGGGAGAGAGGGGGGGCGGAGAGGCGGGAAGGACGGGCGGGCAGGCAGGCGCCGCGGTCGGAGAGGCGAGGAGGATAGAGGAAAAGAGGAGAGGAGGAGAGGAGAGGAGGGTAGACGGAGACAAGCACGGGAAGGAGGGTGTCCCCGCGGCGCTCTTATACCGGCCGCCCGGCCGCCCTGCGCGGCCGCTGGTGACTCACGGCGCCGCGCCGTGCCCCGGTTGGCTCGCCAGCGCCGCCCGCCCCCGCTTCCTCCGCGGCACCTGCGGCCGCCCTGGCGCGTCCGCACACCGGCTCGGCGCGGCGCGGAGCGGCACGGCGCGGCGCGGTGAGTGGCGCTGCGGCGGGGCCACGCCACGCGACGCGGCGCGACACAGCGCCGTGGGCAGAGGGCCTCCCCCCCAATCCTCGGCCTTCTTTCCGCGGGACGGGGGGCGGTGCGACCCCGCCGCCAGCCCCTGCACCCCCGCCCCCCGGTGTGGGGCAGCCCCGGCGGGAGGGATCTTGGGGGGCGCGGGGGGGGGGGGGGGGCGGCGGCTTTGTTTCTCCTTGCTTTCCCAAAACGCCGATGCCGCCGCCCGCGCCCCGCCGCGGGGAGGGGGCTTTGCGGGGCCCCCCGTCCCGGGCGGCACAGCGAGGCGTGCCGAAATCCGCGTTGCGGCATGGTTTCCTCCAAAAAAGCGTTTGTTCCATATGGTGCCCACCCGCCCGCCGCCCCACGAGCACATGCTTGCGTGCCTGTGGGTTTTTTCCTCCCTCCGTAGCAGAACTTGACTTAAAACGAAGCAGGCTCAGCTCTTGAGGAAGAAAATCACTACTTCTGCATTCTCCGATCAGGGATCGTAGTTAATTAGTAATTGCACAAAATTGATATGCCAAAGTCGTGTAATTACAAGCTTAACCTTTTATTTTAAGGAGGAGAATTGGGAGTTTTATTCCACATTTGCAGCGCTTCGAACATCCAATTATTTCTTGGTGAAATAAAGACAGAAAAAAGGGTTGGTTAAATGCAAATTTGGTTTTGTTCACGGCACTCAGAATTTGCAACTGAGGTTTAGTGATCTGCTTTTTTTTTTCATTTATTTTCACACACTTGCTATTTTATGGTAATATTGTGTGCTGTGCTATTAGTATTGTGGTGGAGACATAAACCTCATCCAAAAATTATGAAAAAGCTGGTTGCTGTTTCTTTCCTTGGAAATGAAGTCTTGAATTATTAGCCTAATATTTTAAGTCTTTTTCAGTAATGCAGATGATTCCTCCAATGAAGCAAGTATCTTTGAGACTTCATATTTCCTAAATGTCATAACGTATTTCTTTATACGTTATTTGCAGAGTGAAGCCCTTTTTGAATCACATCCAGTTGTATCATGACTCCACTAAAGGCAAATCATACCGCTGTGTGAATAGCTTCGGAGTGGATTATACCTTTATTTCAGTTACATGAAATCCATCCGGGAATGATATTTCTGATAAGGCGTGTAAATGTGAAGAGAGCAGTTCCTAGAGTTTGCCTCCCTACAGCCCCTCTACGTCATGGCCTCCGGGTCAGCGGGAGAACGCCTATGCTTTCCCAGCCTGCCTGGTGTGTGGCATTAGATGCTACAGCATTGTTCTTGCAAACATATGCTGCTTCAAGCAAGAAAAATCTATTGTGTGCAAGGAGGTTGACTGGGGTCCTCAGGAAGCTGGCTTAGCGGAAGCGATACACTGAAAACATCATTCTCCTTGCAGATCTTCAGCATGACATATTGCCTTCAGTCGGGTGTTCACTGTTGCATGGTCTGCTGTGCTTTGGGCTGAACAGCATTTTCACAAATGTCCTGTTATCATTACAGAAATATTTTATAAGCCATACACTGAGTGCAGCAATACGCAAGAAGACTCCGGTCATGCATAAATACAGGGCCTGACATAACTTCGTGTGTGCTGGTAGTTGATTGTCTTCCTTGTTTGTGGAAGATACAGGTTTACCGGAGGGAGAAAAATAGTCTTTGTCCCCTGCATTATCGCTGCTCCATGAGCACCTGCACCTGGCTTTGTGATGAGGAAGCAACTTTCTATCTTGGAGGTACCTAGCTCTTTGCACACCTGAGGGTTTGGACTTCAAAGCAGAACTTGCTGTAAAATAATGTTTGGCGTTTCAACTAAGTTGAAATGCACGAGTGAGTGATTGCATGGTTCTTGCCATCCGCAGGCTCTGCTGGACTCTCCAGAAAAGGATCTCAGACAGAAAAGATCTTTTCCTTCCTTAGCACCATCTTTACAGGAACTCTGTTTAAGAAAAGGGCAAGCAGCCTGCCAGCCCCTGCGAGATCTGTGAGGTCCATGAGAGCTGGGACCCATCGGCACTGAGGTTTTGTGCCTTTGCGGCAGCCATAGTCTTGCAAAAGGCTTGCTTCGCGTGGGAATGGGAAGGTGTCTGGGGGGATCTGCAGTCTGTGTGGTGAATGGTAGCGTCACCTTCTTCATACCCACCAGGATACAAGCCAGAATAGATCTATACAGGAGAACAGGAATAAAATTGTGGCCTTCTTACTCTGCCCATGAGATCACTGCATGGCTGAACTGACAGTAATCAAAGGTGTATTCATGGCTGTATTTTGGAAGTGCAGAGCCAGGATCTGTATTACTGACTTCAGAGTATGTACAGAGCATGAGGGAGACAGAATGCATCCTTTGAGAATAATTTAAAATAGGTGTGCGTATGAGTCCTTCTGATCCATGCGATTGTGTGGCTGTAGCTAAGGGAAAAATTGGCGCTTTTTTTTTTTTTTTTTTTTTTGGCAAGGCTTCTCTGCAAACTATGTGACGTTTTATACTGCTGTTAAAAGTGCTACTCACATCCATGTTCTGTGTTTTGTCTGCAGCTTTAGGGAAAAAAAGGAGAAAAAAGCCCAAACAAACAACTTTTCACTAATAAAGCACCTTTCCTGTGCTGTTCTCAAGATACCTAACAAGCAATAAATTAAGGTTCACAAAAAAGTCTCCCTTACCCTTCCCATCATCATCATCTGAGTTGTAAAAATGAGGCAGAGAGAACTGATGTCTGGCTGGTGATTTTAATACAAATATTTACAAATTTTTTTTATCATTAGTGGTACAAGAAACATGGATAGTTCATCCGTGAAGGAGGTTAGAAAATACTTGTCCCTTTTGAATGTATTCTTCACAATGGAAAAAACATTGGATACAATTCTTGACCTGCCAACATCAACTGGAATTTGCTGCTGGTTTCTGTGAGGACAGGATTTCCTCTTCTGTGCTACAAATTAGTCAGTTTTCTTTGTATAGTCACTTACTAATGGGTTTCCCCCATTTGTGAGGACCTAGCATGTGTGATATGAGCACGAATGCATTTAATTTTGGTGTTACAGTATTAGAAGACATCACAGCAGTTAAGGTCACGTTAGGATCAGAACCTGGAAGTGTTTAATTTGTTTTCAAAACCTAAATCCACGTTTCATTGGTGGAACTGTGCTGTGCTTGCATTGCAAAAACTTGCGAATGAGATAGTTGGAAGTCATGCATTGGAACCAAAGCTCCGACATGTTTTTTTTTTTAGTAAAACTTTAGCTGTGGTGGAAAAAGGGCTTCCATTTCTGTCAGATGTGGGACAGAATGTGGCTTCAAAATTCACCCTTGCCCATTTTGCAACTGTGTGGCTACTTCCACTTTTTAATGGTTATCTTTAGAAATGAGATACTCTTTAGAATATCATACCCTCATGTGACATCAATTCTATATGCTTAGTAATAAACCAAATATAAATTGATCATGCTGATACCACAAGATTTATTTTCAGTATACATAGGCTGGAATATATTCTCATGAGTTTTTCCCGTGACACATCTATTAATACAAACATTGATTAAAATTCCTCCAAAAGTACACATTTGTAAAGTTTCCCAGTGGAAAAAGAGGAATTTGAAGTTTGTTTGTGGTTTTTTTTTTGGGGGGGGGGGGGGTGTTTTTTTTTTTTAAATGTACAGTCATGATTAACAGTGTATATATTCACCTTTGTGGAAGTACACATGCATATTGGGAAATCGGACATTTTTGTTGCTCTGTATATTAAGTGGAGGAGGATTTTAGTATTTGTGTTCTTCTTTGCGAAGGATGAAGAATGGCAGCGTGTGTTAAAAATAAGGAGTCTGATTAATTAAACAGGTTAAAACTTCAGATTATGGTGTTGTGCCTATAGAACATATGAAATAGGATGGGGAACAAAAGGAAACGTTGCTGGAAAGCTTGGAGTGGGCCATAAAATGTTCCTGCATGCTAGCAGTGAAATTTTTAATCAGCTACTGAAATGATGAGCATGTCATTGGCAGATGTGTGAAAAGAAACATTGCTTTCACTTCACATGAACACGTGAGCAGATGATCTGGAGCATTTTGGGAATGTTCAGATTTGGAGAATAATATGGAAACAGAATACAGGATATTGGCTGAATATAGAAATTTCTGAATATGTTCTTGATTTTCAAAAAAAAGTAACAAATGTGGCAGAAAAGTGTACTTCTGTAGAAGGGCAAGCAGCAGAGAACCGTGCTGGAGGAGTTCTCCCTCTTCTGGATGGAAAGTCTGTGGTGTTTGGTGGTCGAAAAAGCAATAGTCAAAGGACGTGGCGAGAGAGTTGCCCTGGGCTCATCGCTTATTTGGAGTAACAGTGGGTTGCTTTCCCCGTCCCATAGTTGCTGCAAAAATTATCTGTTGTCACACTCTGTATTGCCTGCTCATATTTTAAATGCAAATTTCATTTTTCATCCCTAAGGGTGTTGTAAACTCTTGCCATTTTCATTAACTAGCCCTTCCTCCTCCCCATATGTTTGAGTTTCACAGTCTTTTTTTGGATACTGTCATTTGGGAGGAGGTAGAATATTCGACAGGCAAATGGTCAAGCTCTTCTCTGGTGCAGGTGGTGTTTTGCAAGAAGTGGTAGACAGATTTACAAACTGAGGAAATGCAGTATAACAGCACTTCCTTTAAACTTTAAATTACATTGAAATTGATCAGTACTGACGTCTTTGCATTTATATGCAAGGTAATATTGTTCTGCATTCTGAAATATTGTTAGATTTTGCTTAAAAGGATATTGCTTCTGTGAAATGAAATGATGCCATAGAATACAGTTTCTGTATCTATTTCAAGAATATAATATAAATGTGTCTGTCTATAGCAATACATAGACTCTAACTTTCATTCTGCTGGTTGAAAATTGGCTTTCTTAGGCCTGGGCTATCTTAGGACATACCTGGACAGGATAGGTATAAATAGATTTTATTCTCGCAAGCTCAATTATTTCCTTGTTACAACTGTTTTCAGAAGGAAAAGTATCTTTTTATAATAATGAAGAGAGGACTGGAAGGGAAGACTAAGTCTAGCCTAGTCTTGTGCTGTGGAAAGCTAAGTCATAAGTAAACCATAAATTGATTACGCATCATGGTGCAACCCTTTAAAGGGTTGTTTGTTTGTGGAGGGTTTCTTGATTTTTTTTTTTTATCTTTTTCTTTTCACAATGACATCTACTGTAAAGCTTATCAAGAGTACCCTGACATCTTGTTCCGGGGATACCTAGTTATCTTCTCATTTCCACACAGAATTTATTTCTGGTCATTTTGTTTCTATTTGTTTTGAGACTGACGTTCACTTTCAGTGGCTGAGCCTGACATTCTTCCCTGGCCTCTCTCAGCCCACTTTTTTCCAAGCTAAACTCTTTTGGGCACTTCACTGGTGATAGACGATCCCTTTAACCATTGTGCTCAGGATCATCAACCCCTCTCACAGCCTGAATCCACCTTCCCTGGGCTTGACCAAACAGAAAGGTAGGGTGTGCGCCAGGGTGCAAAGAGGTCCACGGGAGGTCTCATCGGAGCCTCCTATGCTGTCATTAAGCTGACATAAACACTTTCCTTGCTAGAAATACCTTGACTGACACCTTGTGCGCCCTTTTTCCAGCTGCATCAAATGGTGTCGTGGCCTCTGTCCACCTGCCTTGGGTATTTAACCTGAGGCGTGAGATAGGATAGGATACTATCCTATCCCAACCTGTATCATCAAAGAGGAGAGATGGACATTTCTGCATGGCCATTCACAGACATTTAGGCAATTTCTGTTATTTAGTTCAACATGTCTGTTGTCTATTAAGTGTGCTCTCCAACTTCATGTCCTTAATTTTGTTAGCCTCTTCCTGATTTCTGTGGCTAGATTGTTGGTGATGATATTAAATAAGGTTGGTCCCATGGCTGATCACAGATCAACGCTCTTAGTAACCTCCTTTATCCTAATGTTTTGTTTTCAACATTACTCCTTACGTTCCCTTTAAGGTATCTGTTACCCATCTGGCAACTCTTGTACAAATTGTGAGCATTTGCTGCTTAACTAATAGTTTCCTGTGCTGGATTCAGTCACATGCTTTACTGAGTCCATGTGAACTTGGTCTAGGTAGTTTGTTGAAAAATTCAGATAACTTATGGAAAGAAGGACTCAAGTTAGCTGGGCGTAATCTAATTCTGGTAAATCCACATTGTGTTTTCTCCCATTTTCCAAGCACATTGAAGTTTATGGTGTCTTCTCTTCGTATTTGTCCTAAAACTTTGTATATTACTGAAGTCTGACTGGCTAAGCAGTTTGAGAAACTTCTTCCCTTTTCTTCTTTAAATACAAACAGTATTCATTCTGTTCTCCTATACCATGTATCCTAGGGTAGAGACTGCCTACTCCACTGCAAGATCTTTGCAGTTTCACCTTTATTTCATTTTGATAACTCTTGTTCTGTATCATTTTTTCCTTTAACTATCCTAGCCTTGACTGTATAGTCATTGTTTCTGTTGAACAGTGAATCAGGTATTCATTTATAGCATTATACTTAGACAATATTTAATCTTAGTATGATATGCAATGCACTTCCTTTTTTCCTTTGTTAATACACTTCATGAGCATTTGAAGGAATTCCAAAGTCTTACTCTCTAGTTCTCTGATTTTTTTTTTTTAATTTGATCTTTTACAATAGAGAACTTAATTCTGTGTATCATTTCATTTGATTTAAAGTGAGTCGGCCCTTGATCATTCAGATCTGATCTTACCAGATCTGATGTGGAAAGCTTAATGGAAAACACACTTAAAACTCAACCGCAGCAGTATGGGCTCATTGGCTACTTGGTGAAGATACACCCATCACTCATATCTGGAAGTAGCCAGAACTGAGAACTATCAGTTGTATTCATCCTCTGCGTATAGGAAGTTCAAGTCTTCTCTAATAATGCACTGTCCTGACACATATTTCTCCCTTGTAACACTGTAGAGCTGTGCCTCTCTTTCACCATATCTGGTGGCCCGTAGCAGACTCCAGCTCCCCCATTAGAGACCTCCTTTTCCAGACTGATTTTGATCTCTTTCTTTTCCCTGAAGTCTATCACTTCATTGATATGCAAAACTACTACACTGTCATACCCATTATTTCATTTTACCTCAATGCTTTAAAATATAGGCAAGTACCCTTCCAAAGCTGTGTTTTTGTCATGATTGCTATTCTATCATGTCTCTGTTATTCCTTGGAGATCCATTTTATCATGATCTCTGTAGTTAGCATTAGTCGTTTCAGCACCAATCCAGTACAGCATCTCCTGATACAAGAAGATAAATCTTACTTGCATATAATGAATGATTTCTTAGGCTTTTCAACTGCAGCTACCTTGTCTGTTTTTTCTTAAGAATATTGCTGTGAAGATACTGAACAGCAGCTCAGGAGATCTAGACTCAATTTATGGCCTGACTTTGTCAAAATTTTTTCAAATGTTCTTGTGCAGCTCAGTTTTTCTATGTCTCTTTGCATGGTAAAATGGAGATTAAAATGTTTCGCTATGTTAGAAGGCATTTCAAGGGGGTATACATATTAATGGTTGGCAAGTGCTCAAGTAATTTAGTGGTAAATACTGTGGAAATAGAGATAGTCGCAGTACATCCTCAAGTGACTGGATTGTTGAATCTTCAGAACAGCAGTTAATAGATTGTGAGATTTTTTGAAAAATTAAAATTTAGGAAAATTTTAAAATATGCCAACAATTTGCTACAGTGAACCCTATCCATGCCTTTCCTAATATTATTATTGGAGGTTTTGGCCTTCCCCTCTCCCTGCTTTTTTTCCCCCATTTTCCCCTTTTTTTCAGGGAAATATGCTCCATTATTTGCATTTTATATTTCTATAGATTTATGTAAAAGGGAATCAGCTGTCACCTAGAGTGAAGGTTTTGATAATAGTTTCTAATATGAGAACCTGCTTTCAGACTGATGTTCTCATTGTTATTTATTAATTTAACAAGGATTGCTTGCTCTTGTGTTTCTTAGCACATGATTAAAGAAAACTGCATTATTTTGGACATGCTGAGAATACTCAGAGCTTTGCTCCAATAATTCCAAGCTTAGGATGTGTGATTTGCTATTTGAAAATGAGGTTGCCTGTGCCTTTTGAATCTATCTTTCACTGTCACATAAAACACACCCACCTTTTCCCAGGTGATAGTATTAAAAGAAATAAAATTATTTAAAAAAAAAATTGTTCATACAGCTGTGATTTTGCTACATTTGGAATGGTGAATGCAATTGAGTTCCCATAATGTAAAAATTATTTAAAAAGTAAAGAAGATACAAAGCCAGTAATGGATGATGGTAGAAAAGTAAGACATAATGCAGAAAAAGACGCTGAAAGAACTGTATGAAATGGAGGACTCGGGAGATTTGCAGTTACAGACTATAAATAATTGCAGAGATAATAGTATAAATGAAAGAAGGGAATTATCCACATTCTCAGAAGAAAGAAAGACAAGGTGCAATGGCCTGAAGCTGAAACAGGAAAATCTCAAGTCATTGACAGCATGTTTCTTCCAGTGTGAGTAATTGGGTAGTGAACAAGAGGACAGCGCGGTGTCACCGCAAATGGGCTGCTGAGGCTGTGGGCATTCCTGCAAAGTGGAGCCGGACAGATTAGGTGACGTAGATGAGCTTCTCCAGGTGTGACTCATTTCAAGAGCTTATGAAAGTCAGCCTGTTTCTCTACATCATCTTCATAAAATCCCACATCCTTCTTCAGCTGCCAGTCACATTCTTCTAATGGGATATTATACTGAAATTTGTCTTTGCAGCCAGGATTGTGAGTCCCAGTGGCTTCAGTGAGATAAGGGTCAATCTCGTTGCATTTTCAATTTAAAATAAGCATGTTTTCTGCTCTGGTTTTCCCAGCATGTCCTGTCTCTCTGACTGCTTTTCACTCAGATCTTTGCGAGTAGGTTCGCAGTATCATCTTTATTGTCATGTTCAAGTGCACTGGTTATCTTACATGTCGGCGTCACTGGTGCTGGTGGCAAGTTGCCAAAGGATCCCCTTCAGTTAAGAAAGAGTTGATGTAAAAGGTGTGTCTTGTGATACTTCAGCTATGGGCAGTGGTTGAAGCCAGCGTGCAAAAACGGTCTGGTATGACCCTGTCCTGTTTCCTGTTTCTATGTCATGCACTGGTATCTGTGCTGTCCACGGGTGTCACCAAGAGACTGGTACTTGATAGTTTGCCCTCATTCTTTGTGGTTGTTGCACTGCTCTGAGCGAGTACCAAGCAGTGAGACTCCTTGCTTTTAACCTGAAAGTTAGACCAGAGATGGTCCAAGGCTCTAAATAAGCAGCCCCAGTGAAAAACTACAACCTGGGAACGTGACTGTTTAACTATGAAATGGGAACGTGACCGGCTTTGGTGCTGCATGCTGGTCTACAGCTGGAGTTGGAAGGCCTGTCTGCAGGGTTAAGGACAGAGCAAGATTCAGCCTTTTGTCTGCAGGCTGTTAAGTGGCTGTGGGATCCACTTTGTTTCTTATTTATTTTGCAGGGAGAGAGTTCTTTGGTACCTGCTGACATGCTGTGCTCCATAGATATCAATAATTCAAGCTTTGCGGCAGTTCTGTGAAAGAACTTGTGCAGATGAGCCTGAGGGACAGCCACAGGACTGGTTCAGCAGGAAGGCAACTGCCACGTTAAGCTGTCCTGGCTGTTTACCCACTTCGTGCTGCCTCACTGTGCCATGGAGTCCCTAGCACTCTTTTATTTATTTCCACTTCTGAATGCAGTTATTGTCTGGGAAGGTGGTTCTGGGCTAGTGATCTCCAGGAGCTGTGCATCTGAGGGAGAAAGCCTTGGGGCTAAGAAATAAATGGGCTTTACACTAAGCAGCCAAATATTCCCAGACCCCCAGCTTGTCAAACTGGAGCATCTCTGTGTTTCAGGGACAAACCCCCTGCCCTGGACAGTGAAGGGAAGAGTGGTGAATTTCTCCTGTGCCAACTGGTATGACACTTTCTAACTGAGCTCCTATCTAAGCTTTGCCTGCATCTGAGTTTCAACCTTTTCAAGGAAATGTCGATAGGAGTATTTTCTGTGTGGTTGCTGGTTGTGCTTTTTCCCATGAGTTCAATTTCAATCCAAATTCTTGAATAAATTCAATATTTTTACACACCTGTGCTTAACTTTGGCGTCCAGATTCTATATATAGACCTTAAGTAGAAGCATCTTGCTGCTCACTCTTGGAAGTTAAGGAGTTTTATGTGTCTAACTGCAGACCGCTGGTTCAGTAAATGTGTCTGTTTTTTGCTTTCCACCCCTGTGTAACTGTGAGCAGTAACAATTCTCAGAGCAGCATCTTGCCAAAGGCATGCCTGGCAGCTGCCTGGGTATCGCTGACTGCTGTGGTTCTGCTTTTAATATGGATATAAATGAAGCAACAGACTTTATTCCCAGGCTTCAATTTTGGCCAAGGATATTATATTATTTAGCTTTGCATTAGCAGCTGGGGAAGTACTTATATGGTCACTTTTCTAATTAGTTTCACTCTTATTTTTTAAGAGTTTACTAATATTTCAGTCCGTTACAAAAAACCCATGAATTGAAACATTCTGTCGGTCTTGCGAACATATGTTGGTAAGTAACTATATATCTGCCTGTGTAGGGGAAGTATGTAACGCTCCGTGTGTGTTGTACAATCTGGAGACAGATCATACCAAGCAAAAAGAAAGCTTCAAAAAAGAAATATTTATAAAGGTACAGTGTAGCTGCTCCTTAGAAACCTGAAGTATAATGATGTAAATGAGCAGAGAATTGTCTTAGCACTATGACAGAGTTAACTCTCGTTATTTGTTACTATTTTATAGCTGTTTTCATCATTATAATTTATTATTGATCATTAATGCTGATGATCATAAATGAAATCAGAAAGTCTTCACCTAATTTTTTTATGGGTTCCAGCAAGACTCTTATCAAACTTGGGTGTGAGCAAAGGCTGACACTACCGTTTCCCTTTGTAAGTTGGCATCTGGCTAAGTGCAGCTGGAAGTAAGTTCTGTAGTTTAAGGCAAACCTACAGAAAAACTGGCCTGGAAGGGCCCAGCCAGAGGCATATGATCCAGCTCCTGCCTCTTGGGAAGGCTCAGATGCTCCTATGTCGCTCTCGACAGATGTTTGTCTAAGATGTTTTTAAAGCCCTCCAATGATGGAGACTCCAGGCCTTTTTCTGCAACAGCAAGACATTGTTGACTCTTCAGTTTGTTATCTGTGGTTTTCCTCCTGAAGCGCATTAAGCTTTATTGGGAGGAAGGTGACAGTACGCTAAGGATGCTACATTTGTCTCGTGATTTGGACAAGCACCAGAGTTGCACTGTGGGTGTATCTTTGCAAATTTAAATGACATCGTTTTATTCTTGGTTAAACAAGCGGGATGCTTAGAGCATGCTTACCTGATGTGTGAAGAAATTTTTGAGGATGCTTAGCAGAGATGGAAACTTCTGTTACAGCTCTTTTGTGGGGCAGAAGCAGTCCTAGGATTACGTGCAAGTTCACCTTATGCATTGATCCGAACGTGACTAGGCGAAAACATCACACCTGGAGCCAAAGGATCGGAGTCCCGTGAATAAAATGCCCTGTGTACACACTGCCAGCTGGGCTCCTTGCACGTACAAGTCACGGCGCGGGCGGGTGATGAAATCCACCCTCTGCTAGCCAGAGGGCAGAAGGCAGCGCGCAGGACGGCAGCCAGCAGCTCGCTGCCTTTGCCGCCTGCTCCGGCGGTGGGGCCCGTCTCCACGCTCGCCCCCCTCCAGCCTCTGACCCTGCTGCAGGGGAACGAGCCAGACCCCTCCCAGGTTCCTGCCCATGCCCTGTGCCTGTCTCCAAGGCAGCGTTTTCCATTAAATGATACTTCAGCACTTGTGGGTTATGGAGCAGTAGCAAGGTCGAATGACAGCTACTCCTGCACTAGGGACCTCTGCGAGCTCCAGAAGACTATTTTCAAGTGCTTGATCCCCGTGGTAGCAGGTATGGTCCTGCACTGCCATTCCCCACTGCACCAGGTCACAGGGAAGAGAGCTGGCACAGTATACAAATATCTCTCTTCCTTCTCAGTCCCACCTGTTCCAGGTAGTAACTTCTGGGAAGTCTGTGTGGGAAGGCAAGATTTCTGTCATTGTAATGTGAGCATCCCACGCTGCGCGCGCAGGGGCAATGTGGTAATACTGCATTCACAGCAGAATTCGCTTCTGCGTAAAAGTCTCCCCGGTTCTCTCTTCCAGCGGTGAGCCTCACACCTCTGATTTGAAAGGCCAGACGGGGTATGTTTTTGTAGAGTTTGCATCACCAGGAAGGCACCAGAGATTGTTGTCTTCAGTGTTAATGTAAGAAGGAAATACTTGCCCGAGTGCTTGCTGTTTTAAAGTGTATCATTTCTTTATACTCACATTCATTAGATGGCTTGACATAAAGGTGTAGCATTCTGCTTCCACCTAAATTACCTGATTTTAATTGTTATCAGCAGCAGAATTGCACGGTAAGGTACACGGTAAGAGAACAATAGCTCCATTATGACCTACTAACATTGTAATCTAATTTGAGTTTAAAAAAAGACCTACATAGTAACATCCAGCACAGTAGGATAGCTGAATACATTTTCGTAGTACAGAAACAGTGATCTGTGACAGTTTTTAAAGGAATTTGTGTTTCAGTATTATTTAGATTGCCATTTTGAACTGGTACAACATTTCAATTGAATGTATGCTTCTCACCTGTACTGCTTAGCCAAGCTTTGTTTTATTTTTATTTTTTTGTTGTTAATTTCAAAGTTTAAAAGTTTGAAAAGCATACAATGTTGAAAACAGCTTGTTAATTAATGAATAGTTCCCCACTCTTGTTTCTTGAAAACACTGAAGAGACAGAAGAGCCTTAATTTACTCATAACGGCCTAGATGAAGGATAATGTTGTGACCATTATGATCAGTCATGGCCTATATCACAAGCTGAGCCGCTGACAGTCTCTAATGTATTTCCCATCAGGGCAGCGATGGGAGGTGACATGTTCTATTACCTCAGCTTTACACGCTGAGGGATCTCAAGGCACAAGAGATCAAATAACCTTCACAATGAGATGGCAAGACCTCTGCAACAGAGCAAAGAGTTTGGGTAGCCGCAGTTAAGCTCCTTTCTCTCCAAGTGATACAGCTAGAACCCTATAAAGAGCTGGTGCACATTCCCAGATTAGCTGTACTGTGTATTAAAAACATGGCCACAAGCTGTTTTTTGCTAATGCAGTATGCCACACGGGTATAACCAAAGTTACATGAGCATTAATTTCTTACTGTCAAATGCAGCAAAACTGTGCAAAGCTTGCAAGAAGAATAGTAAAGGTGGCTTATGTGTACATCTAGGTCCAGCTTTTGCCCTCCTTGGAGGTGATGGGAATCCCTCCATTTATATAGTGGGCTCTTCATCATTCTCAGATTTCAGTCTCTTGAAGACATGTCCTATGGGCATATTTAAATGAGTTAGGGTAAAGGTACCCAGGGGGAGTTTAAAAGATCAAGTTTACTTTACTTGTTTAACTCTCACGACAAGCACTTACATTCCTGAGTCACAAAGGCAGTTTAAAAACTCTCCTTACTCATTCAAATGAAAATCTGAATACTGGTCCTTGAGACAGATCTCAGTTATATATACAATGTGGCAGCTGGTACTTGCTTCCAGTCCCAGAGGGGGAAAATATTGATTGTTCCTTTTTTGCTATTGGATTTTGGATAACTGAGCTGTTTTCTTTACTGCAGGCAAACTGCATTCAGCCATTAACTTCAGTTGCTTAATTAAATAATTTGAAAGTTTCTAATTTCATTGTGCCAACTGATATGCTTGAATAAATTTTTTTGTGCTAGTAGAATTTTTCCAACTGTTTAAAGATACATCAATACTGGTACCTTTTAATAGAGTTTTGCTTTCACAGTGTCCAGCCTATGAATCACACTTCCTAATTCAGTTTTAAATAAGCCATTATGAATACTGAGAAGGCTGCAAGATATGTAATGACAAATAATATAGGCAATTTCAAAAAGAAAGAAGCAACTCCTTGCAACCAAGTACTACGAAATTATATAGGTCCTAGCATCGTATATTAAAGCTGGCCTCCCTTAACATTAGGTAAATGTTATACAGTAAAGGCACAGAATTATTTCATAACTTAGAAAAGTTTTTGAATTTCTTTTTGAGATATTACATGTGCTAGCTGTACGTGCTCACTTCTCAAAGGAAAATTCAACATTCATCTAGCATACAGATATTTGGCAGACACACCTAAGTTGTCAGAATACCTACCTAACGTACATGGTGTGCCTATACCCCACTTGAAATACCGCATTTTGATTTCTACCTGACTTACACAATAGTGGGCCTAAGTCTCCCTGCCGCTCCTGTGCTGATTTTTAGATTTCTCTTCCCTGCTGTAAGTACTTTCTAACATCTAATAGCAGTTGTCATTTTCTGCTCTGCACTTCGTATAGTCTATTATTCTTATGTATAGACAAAGCATGGTCTTGCTTTTCAAATTGTTTTTCTACACTTATTTTCCTTTCTGTTTGCATAGCCTTACCTGTTTTCAGAGATACGGAGCATTAGGGCATCTAGCTTTGTCAATAGTCTTGGAGAGAAGAGAGAAAGAGGGGGAGAGAGAGTGAAAGAGCAGGGTTAAGTACCAATTGTATACATAAAACAATGCAAGTAATAAAAATACTTGCTTTCATGTCAATGGTGGTGTCGTAAATAATTGCAACCTCCCAGCTGAAGTACTCAGTAAGACCTGGGTAAAGCCAATAATGGCCAAGTTAGAAAATATATTAGCCTTTATTTGTGCTGAACTGTGATTGAAGTAATGTGAACTAAAACACTTGTTAACTATGTAATGTGGTCAAAATATTTATAGGTTTATTGACCTCTTGAAAGGACAAACTGAACTGAACAGGACTTTCACAGTTCATGGGTTTCTTGAACAAGAAACACGGCCATACTTTAGCTTTGTGAGACATGGCTGTTACAAAGCTGGAAGACAAATAATGGTGCCTCATATGCCTTGCAAAACCACTGTAATTACAGGAATATTCCTCAAACCGTATAGAAATGGGTGGTTCCTGCAACAAGGGACAGCCAAATTGGTCCTAGGATTTATTAGGAATAAACCTTCAGCAGAAGATGACTGAGTTGCTTGTATAACACAAAAGGTTTCCACTGGCTTCAGAAGAGAAGGTTGAGTGAAATACAGTGAATATACATTGAAATCTAGAACAGAGCCTTTGCAGATCACTCACATCTTCTGGAGGGAAGCTGTAGCCTTCAGCCTGATGATACTGTGAATATGTCTGCATGGTTGGTTGCCCTCGTGCACGAATTCCCTCTGCATGTATGTTCAGCTGCCTGGACAAAAGCCAGCTGCGGTTCAAAAGCGTGTTTGTGAAGCCCAGCCCAGATCGCTCTGCCTCTGAGCACGGCTTATTAGCTCGGGCACAGTGTCACCCTAACAAGGTCACAAGGGTTTTCAGTTTGGAGCTGGCTGGAGGCCCATTAGATTGGTGTGCAGGCAAAGGGAGGTCATATCTGTTTGTTGTAGCTCGTTATGTGCATCCCATAAGAGCTTACCAGGGTCCCCAGCCTGGATAAGCATCCATTGTAACACTGAGGTTAAAGAAAGGGAATAGCATGCTCTAGAGTTCTTTTGAACAAAATTGCTTTAATTAAGCAAGCTTGTAAATTACTTGTGGACTGGGTCATTCAGATAGTTTTAAAGGCTGTGAAAAGGAAGGTTAAAGGCTTTTACTTAAAAGCAGGTTAACACATACTTAAGATACTGCTATGCCAGCCTTGCCCAGTGTAGGGCTTGTAGGCACACCTGACTTGCAGGTCAGTTTTGCCCACTTGCAGCTCTCCAGCTACTCAATCGGATGCAGTCCAGGCTGCTCTGAAAGGGATGGCACCGTGCTTGGCCGCTCAACCCCATGGCTTCCCGTCGCAAGTATGAGTTTTGCACAGCCACATGGAGAACTGGGCTGGTGGACCAACCTGGCTAAAACCCAGTCATTTCACCGTTGCTAGCTTTTGGCTGGGCAGCTTCCAGGATCCAGCCCACTGTGTGGCCACATGAGTGACCGTGCTGGCACGAGAGGGCAAGTGGCTGTGGGCAGGGAGAAGGGGGTAAGACCACCCATTTTCACCGTGCTGCCTCTACAGCCATCCCCGCACACTGCCTACTACCCTTTGAGTGTGCCTTTGTGGCTCAACATCAAATCACTAAGCCCTTCCTGAGGCACATCATAGCTCAGGTGTTGTGGGAGCTGCTTCGGAGCTCCAGTCTGGCTCACACTGGATACAGGCATTGACTTGCAGCAAATAGGAGTAACTGAAATCTAGACTTAAGCACCACCACAATTTATCTTGGCAATATCTGTGTGTTACTTTTTTTAATATATATAAACTTAATTTTATGAAACAGATGTGTATTTTTTTTGCCTCATGTTACTTTCCCTGTGCTGAAGTCCTGAAAGCCCATCATAGAAACTGAACCTTGAGTAATGTGGTATCAGAGAGTGAAATCTTTTGAATGGAAATGACCTTGATGTTTCCCAGATGTGTTAGCATGGAAGGTTTTTTTCCTCAGATCACCTTAAAAAATAAAGTGGAGTGTGTCAAAGAATCAACTTTAACATATGACGTTGCAGAAGAGGATGGAAGACTGACTCATGGGAAGCAGCTGCACATTTTCCAGCTTTCATCCTCATCAGTGCCTTTTCTGATAGCCCTAAACTGTGACTAATACTGATTGGTGGAAGTCAAAGATGAGGAAGTACAAAATAATTTGATTTTGTTTTGAGGGATGGTCTGCCAAAACCAGGCACAGCCTTGACAACGAACTGTGATGACAGTATCTTAGTAGCTAGGAAAAAAAGTCTGTTCTCCAGTGAAAAAAAGTCTGTTCTCCAGTGTAGGATAATTTGCTAAACATGCTATGATAGGCATTTTAGGCACAATGTGTGGTTACTTTCACGGTTACTGCTGTGGAATATCATTTAGCTCTTTAGTAAGAGGTATCCCTTGAGGAGTAAAGGGTGAAGCAAAACTAGAATTTGCGTAGTTTTAAGTTACACATTTTTCTATAAATAGAGTGCCTATTAAAATGAAAAAATAGAGCACCTATTAAATCTGCTATGGATTTCAGTGGGAACAGAAATGGGTCATAGGTCTGCACAGAAACTCAAAAAAATAATGGAATTTTATGCATGGCAGTGCCGGCACAATGCCCCAGATTCTCCATCAGGTTTTGTACTGTTCTTTTTCCACATAGATTTGAGTTCCTGCAGTGACTCTTGATCTAATAGTGTTCATATTTGTAATATGTTTCAACAAAAAAGCATGATTAGCCTTGTGTTCTGGATATTGGCTTGTCTCTGTGGGCACCTTCTTTCAGCTCTTATTATTTATGACTTACCCACAAGCATAGAAGTTGCATAGTAACCAGCCCTCACTGACAAGGTTAACTTATATCACTGTGGCATAGTAAAGGCGGCAAAAGATGCATTTAAGTCTTGTCAAATTATGTTTACAGTTTTTGCATTATCAAGGTTCTTTATGTTGCCAGTGCAGTGTAGAAGGGCCATGGAGAGATGGAGGACTCATGCCTACGCTGGCATCAGTGGAGGAGGAACAGGATTAGCAGCTGACCACAGTAACTAAGATATTGAATAAATGAAGAGCCAGATGTTAGGCTGACACACATCAAATCCAGGCAACCTCTATCTGGCAGTGAGCCAGGCTTCCAGCATTTCCCATGTGCTACACGCTGGCAGAGACAACTTTTATAAAGCAAAACTCAACACCCAGTTCTGCAGAGTCCAATTTTGCTGCTCACTTAGGTGACTTTTTATCATTGCACCTAGGTCAATAAATCATCAATAAATATTTTGTGTTGCAATCAGAAGCACAGGTTGTTTCTTGTACGTACAGCCTACAAACAAAATTAAATGGATTAAGTGCTGAAACAATGACATATTCTCCCCTAAGAATGTTTCGATTTTGGTTAAGAGGGTTGGAAGTCATGAAAGCCCATTACAAAATCTGAAAATTTTATAGTTTCTATAGAATTTTTTTTAAATTTACACAGTTCTGGTGATCACATACAGATGTGACTGCTGTGGTAGCTTGGTATAAAAGGGCTATTTATAATTAAAGTAATATATACCTAAAATTTTACATTACCAAAAGGCCTCACAGAAAAATCATTATTTCTGAATTAGTACCTAGGGTATAATATTGTAAACATAAAGATGTGAGTGGTGTTCAAAGGTAGTGTTGCCTTGGAAATATAAGACCTTGGCATTGGCATAGACCATAAGGCTTGGCGTTCCAAACCAGATTATTGATTCCAGTCATCATTACCAGTTATAATCAACATTTTAGTTTTAAAAGACAGCTGCTGTTGTCTGCATCTAACCAATTGTGCAACAGGAGTACATCACAGAGCATACTCCTTTCATGAGTGATTGATCCATTTATGCCAATAAATGAGATTTTCTTATCCTTATCTTGCTGCTTGTGTGAACAATTCAAAGTTTTCAGTTTTCTTTTATCTCTTCTGAATAGCAGAGACATGCTAACTGAAACATATTGGTAGGAGAAAAATAAGTTAAATGTAAGCAAACCTATCTCGAGTGCTGTTGTTTAATATCTAGATATGAATAGAAACGTCTCCTGACAAATGTGTGGGGCCCATTTCAGTTATATTTAATGCCAGTGGAAGACTTTTCATGAATATATGAAATCTCCTACCCAGCTCCTGAGCATTAGGCTATATTGAACAGAGGAGCTAAGAGGTTAACAGAACAATGACCCTCTCCCCAATCTTTGTAAGCACTAATGAACGTAAGAGTATATTTTCTCATTTAGATTTTTAAGTTCACAATTCTCTTGTGTTTCATTTGCTGCAATTTCCTAGTAATTTTTAGTGGCTCAGAAGCTGTGGCTATTTTAGCAAAGTTCATCTGTAGGACAATTGTACCGGACATTCCAGTTGGTTTCTCACCACAGAAAAGTAGTAGACTAAGAAAAAAATGTGGAAAAGTAATGATTGAAACAATGGAGTGGAAGCTCTCCTTTGCGTTGGAAGATGCACTGTGCTACCTACTTGGCAGTGTGTAGCCTGTTATTTGATGGCTTAGCTTAGTTAAACTCTGAAATGCTTCCATCTCTTGTATCACATATTTCAATTCCCTGTGATTTTTAATTTTTTTCTAAGTTCTGACAGGCAGAGTTTTGCAGGCTTCACTGCAATATAGGTTGTCCCTTTGCCCACAGAGTTTGTTGTCTCATTGTGCACTGTGTCAGTGAAGAACTTTCTGCCTGCTCTTTCAGAGTCCAGGGCTGGTGTGATTCCTCTGCAAAGTGATGACAATCTCCAAAACCCCCATGTGTTTCAGAGGAGGGAAAAGTGTTTACCCTCCTGGTTCAGGTTCCCCTCAAAAGCCACAAAGAATCTTCTCAGGATCCCATTTGTCATCAAGTGATGGGCTTCTCTGTTGTACTGTAGCATCTAGGATGTGTTCTTATGGCAGTCATATAATTTCTATTGATCTAGAAACATTATCTATGTGTATTGTCACTTCAGTAGCTGGTGACTTGGTGTACTGCTGTACTGGATCTGACTGGCATGGAGCTCCTAGCAACCCATATAGTGCTGTGCTTTGAATTTGTGGCTAAGGTGTTGATAACACACCAGTGGTTTGGCTATTGCTGTGCAGCGCTTGCACAGTGTCAAGGTTTTTTCTCCAAACCACCTCTCCACCCCCAAGACCGGTAGGTTGGGGGTGAGCAAGAGGTTGTGAGGGGACCCAGCCAGGGCAACTGACCCAAACCCCATGACATATGGACATTCCATACCATATGATGTCATGCAAAGCAATAAAAGCTGAGGGAAAAGAGGATGATGCAGGGACATTCCTCATTATGGCATTTGTCTTCCCAAGCAATCACTGTGGGTGCTGAGGCCCTGCTTTCCAGGAAGTGGCCGGACATCTGCCTCCTGATGGGAAGTAGTGAGTAAATTCCTCTTCTTGCTTTGCTTGCATGTACAGCTTTTGCTTTTCTTACTAAACTGGCTTTATCTCAGTCCAAGAACTTTTCCATCTTACTTTAATCCTCTCTTCTGCTGAGTGAGAGAGCAACAGGGTGGGTGTGTGGCAAGGTCAACTCACCACAATTGTTTTACATAAGACTCTATTTTAAAATAAAGGTGGGACCAACCTGACCAATCTCAATGAGCATATTTGGCACACTTAGTTGTACAAAGTTTGGGTCATCCACTTGATGTAGGTACTCGGTCGTTAGGGTAGCTTTTGTTTACCCAAATAATCAGTACAGGGCCAGGATTATGTCAACGTGAAGCCCATCTGTGTGGAACGCATTTAGAAAGAAATGCTACGTTTCAATAGATTGTGATCTATGGTTTGCAAAATAAAAGATTAAGGATTTGACATACATTTAAGACAGTATCATTATTCAGGCTTTCCATTCTTCTTTTCCACAGATCCTGTCGTCACAGCGACTCGAAGGCCCAGGAGCTGTTAACACAGTTGATATATCATCAAGAGGGTTGCTCACTTTGCTACCAGCAGATGAGATTATGTCAATATGAAACTCAGCTTCAGACTGTATTTTCTGCAGAAGATTAGAAGTAGGGAACTGTGAAAGACCACATGAGAAGGGTATGGAGAACATTACAGAAGGAAAAATGGATTTGCGGTGAGTAAGAACAATTTCTCTCATCTGTTGCAGGGAGGATAATGCGTGAGAAAGCAAGGTAAAATATTGGGGGATGTTATGAATAAATGCAACTCTCCAGACAGCCCTTTCTTGAACAGCACAGTCCTGATTCACTCAACCATGTAAAATTATAATTAGTCATGTCCCAAACTCAGCACAGACTTGCTGAATAGGCTGTTTATATAAGATCCCTGTTGCAGACTTAGGAGTCATGGCATAGGAAATGAATGCTAGTGTAAAAAATCAAACAGTTTTCTCCCATAAGAAGCTGTGGCGTGGCTAAAGTCTTGAGGCCAAAACCAGCTGTATGTAGATGCAAGAGTCACATGCTATTTCAAGCTAGAACTCGGTTAATTTCTGCGGGTGAACATAGCATTGGTGCGCCCTGTACAGAAACTACTGGCTTGACCGAAAGACACAGCATGAAATCCTAGCCTCACGGAAATGAGTGGAAGCCTTGCCACGTGTTTGACAGGATCTTGACTTTGTTAATCGCCGTGGCTAGCAGAAGCTGGTGGAGCAAGGGAGTGCAATCGCTTTGAGAACAGCCTACAAGGTGTGAGTACACACCCAGCCAACCTCTGCGGGGTGCCACAGTGATGTACAGCTGCTTCTTGTAAAGATGACAGCAAGCAACCTCCTGCGTTACGATGAACAGGTGGTAAGGTTTTGTAGCCCAATGTCTGTGAGTCTCCAAATTGGAGCATGAAAACTTTGCCTGTAAAAAGCATATTTTGGAGCTTTTTCCCAGAGCCTGGTAAGTTTAGCTGGAAACAGACTTCTTACTTAGCAGCTTTCTTTGACATTTCTTGAGGAAATTTGCCTTAGGGACATCAAAAATCCAAAGCATCCAAGTGCAGCCTAACTTTTTTCCTGGCTGAATAGGTAATTCAAGCATGCAAAGTCATGCTCGTGTCAACAGTCACGAACCTTCCTGTTCTGCTTTTATAGAGCACCTTACACGGGGAACCATATGCAGGAGTAGAGCTGATGTGTGTTATGATAATACAAATAGTAAATACAGGAATAATCAGCAGCAGATGGGATCCTCACGCAGCTTTTGCTGAGGAGTCTGTAGGAACATCACCCCGGTGCAGGATGCCGCACAACAAGGGACAAGGGAGCAGTCAAGATTCTTATAATTGAAATTAACTGTATGTTGTTTCAATTAATTGTTCCAATTAGTCTCGCTTTCTCTTCAGTTATGCCTTTCTGTAACAGTGTCATCTGGGATGCTCTGAGAAATTGAAAATGCCCTAATGGTCAGATGCTCATCAATTAAAGAACTTTCTATTTCTAATTAGCTCCCTGAGAAGAATTCATTGTAAGAATGAAAAAATTTTCAGGTGGAATGAGTGAGGAGTTGTTTTTATTACAAAACTAATTTTCCTTTCAGTGACAGCATTATTTCTGTAGCGAAAAATAATTTTAAAAAAACCTTAGTAGAGAAGAAAAGAAGGAAACAGCTGGTTTGCTTCTATCCAGCAAGACTTTCTTGTTCTTGTGAGCTATCTTTCACAATGATTTAGTAGCTAAGGTGCAAAAAGCACAACAGCTTTAAATCACTTTAAAAAAAATAAAAAATAATCATCCAAATTAAAACTAACAAAGCTACTTTTTATGAAGTCTGATCAAGAGGTACTGTTTCATTTTGTTAGTCAATGAGCCATTTCCTTACAAAGACTGAGAAAAAATGGTCAGGTTCTAGACCTGGTTAAAATATTTCTGAGTTTGTTGTTTGTGTTTGTTTTTTTTTTTTAATGGAAAACTGAAGTCTAAGATGCAGTTTCAAAAGTTTTCTTTTCTTTTTCCCCAATCTTTATTTGCACTGGAAGTTCACACACTACCAAGAACAGTTGCTAGCAGTTGTTTCCCCTGAGGCTGTAAATGCAGAAGGACAGAAAGCGCTGCCTAAAAGCTTTCTGCCACAGCCTGTAACCATCTCCAAATCCAGATGTAAGTACCACACTGCCTTCATATGCGAGATTCAGGGAGAGTGTTTTTTCAAATTTTTAAGTGTGGCATACACAGCCTGCACCTTAAGCCAGACCTCCAAAGCCTGCACACTAAGCAAAGGCCTCCAGTTTAAGATTTTATCCACATATGGAGCTATTCGTGACTATGCCTGGGGTTAGGCAGTGCGTAAGTATCGCCTATGAATGGATGCACCTTCTTACATGACTTTCAGACAGCAGAGCTGCCCAAGCAGCTGCTCTTTTTTTCTGGTTATCCTCCATTAGGAACGCTGAGACAGATCTCCAAAGTTACTTGGTTGTGGTATAGCTTCAGCTATGATGATCCAAGGACATTTTCCTGGCCTGTATCAGGAATAGTGCGGCCAGCAGGAGCAGGGAAGTGGTTGTGCCCATGTACTCGGCACTGGTGAGGCCGCACCTTGAATACTGTGTTCAGTTTTGGGCCCCTCACTACAAGAAGGATGTTGAGGTGCTGGAGCGTGTCCAGAGAAGGGCAACGAAGCTGGTGAGGGGGCTGGAGCACAAGTCTTATGAGGAACGGCTGAGGGAACTGGGGTTGTTTAGTCTGAAGAAGAGGAGGCTGAGAGGAGACCTTATCGCTCTCTACAACTACCTGAAAGGGGGTTGTGGCGACGAGGGTGTTGGTCTCTTCTCCCAAGTAACTAGTGATAGGACAAGAGGAAATGGCCTCAAGTTGCGCCAGGGGAGGTTTAGATTGGATATTAGGAAAAATTTCTTCACTGAGAGGGCGGTCAGGCATTGGAACAGGCTGCCCAGGGAGGTGGTGGAGTCGCCATCTCTGGAAGTGTTCAAAAAACGTGTGGATGTGCCGCTTCAGGACATGGTTTAGGGGACATGGTGGCGCTGGATTAATGGTTGGACTCGATGATCTCGAAGGTCCTTTCCAACCTAGTGATTCTGTGATTCTGTGAGATATAAGCTTTAAGATTTGTACTTCCAGTGCGCTTGGACTCTTCTGGGAGCATCAACCAAGGGACAAAGACAGCAAGGAAAAGATTCAGCAACTGCCTCCATGCTGCATAAAGCCGTAAGGTGGGATGGGCAGACGTACGCACTTTATTTTGTCACATAGAGGTGACAAAACTTAGGAAAATGCACCATCTTACATATCAGCTATATTATGTGGTACAAACGGATGGCACACAATGCCTTCATCAGCTGCTTTCATCTTCGTCAAAGTTATTATAGCAACACGATCTAACTTCAGTCCTTCGTCTTCCTGTCTCATTTCTGGTCTATCCTAAAAGAATAACTTTACACTGATCACCACTGATGTGAGTACCGGATTAATTTCTCTCTCTCTATATATACACATAGGCATATATGTGTGTGCATATGTGCCTTTACACACATCTATAAATATGTATATACATATCTATGTATTTTAACTAAGTTACAAGACAACTTCCATTGCAGCCTTTCCATATTGGTTTCCACGTAAACCAGTATGTTGAATGAAGTGAGGCTTATAACTCCTCCATCCTAAACCTTGTTTGTCAAAAGTTTCTGATGCTTTTGGAACTTCTTAGTAAAAATAGGTTAAACAGCACCTGAAATAGTCCATTTTTATATCTATCCAAATTAATCATCTTTGCCACAGCATTTAAACAGTCATAAACCTATTTTTTTGCATGCCTCTGCGCTGCCAATATTATCCCTTTAATAATGTCTAACATTGACACCTCAGGAGCATCAAAATCAGATTTTTGGTAGATTATGCAACTAAATAAAATATTTTTATAGGTAGCTTTTGTACTTCTGGCATAAGTGTTGTTCAAATGCTTGTACCTTCTTAGTCATTTGGGTGAAAACAACAGAGCAGAGCGCCTTACTCACAAAATGCTCAAAAGCTGTAACAGGAGTTTTCTCAAAGTCCTATCCTACTGGTGAAGAGATTTATGTAGCCAATAATGATTTATACAGAAACTAACCCCATCTCCTTTTCTTATGATTTACACCACTTTCGTGTGTTCTTGGGGGAGAAAGGAGGAAGACTACATTAGAACAAAGCAGCATTTGGCAAACGATAAATCGTGGCTTCTCAAAAGCCAGTCATGCATTTCTCTGTTTACACAGTATTCCTGGAGTGACAGTACAATGGCCCTGTCCATAAGCAGTGTGCCAGTTCACAATAGTCCTAACTCCCATACCATACATTCCTGCCACCCCTTTTGTGCTGGCATTAGCAGCTACGTGGCTGTGTTGTGAAAATGAAGCTTTCCTTTTTTTTGTGGGATAAATGTTCTGCAACATTAGTGAGCATTCCACATTGCTTTGGCTTACTATTTGGGAGGGTAAGAAAAAAAAAGTGTTTATCAATACAGTAAGCCCGTATTTACAATGTCCTTCATCCTCTGTTCTGCACGGGTGAAGTGGACCAGCTGAAAGCAAATCAGTCAGAAAGGTACATGAATTGCCTGGGTTATCAGGGCATGCTGTTGCTCTCTGCTTCTTCTCCATTTCCAACACCTTCTCACTTGACTGAATTGCCAGTGACACATGTGTTTCCTGCTAGCACTTCTCAAGTGTCCCTTCTTCTCCATGTTCATTCGCTGTTTAATGGCTATTTCTTCTTTCTTTTTCTTAATATTGAGCTCCTTAAATTCCTACTCTGTCTGCATCTTACATTTCTAGCTGATTCTACTGAATAAAATAGCATTGCATAGTGGCCCTTTCAGGGATGAAGGAGCTTCACCATTTGCTTTTATCAGTCAGCGTGCCCTGGTAGAGAGTTTCTGGTACGGTATAATACTGAACTTCAAAATCCTTGACATATTGGGTTTTGCAGATGGATGACTAGGCTGCATGGTGGTAGTAAAAAGAAAGAAGAGAGATTGCATCCTTCATTGTAATTAATTGTAGCAATAAGCTTCTAGATATTGTTTCTAGGTACCTTGGTATATTGATTTAATATTTGGGTGATTTTATTTTTATTATGCTCCTCTTTCTTATACAGAGAGGATTAAGAGCTAGAAAACATGATGTCTCTCAAAATAAGCGTGTTTGTTCTGTTTTTACATCAGCTCAGAGGCATGCCCACTGTCCTGTTTTGAATGAATTATGAAGCGCCTGCCATAATTTTTTTTTTTTAAGAAAGAAATGCCCGGGGCATGTCAAGCAGGGTATGTTCTGGGTCAAATACCCATGTACTGAGATATCGAAGACCCGTCCCATGTACACACCAAATGGTTCACTACATGCAAAATGCTAACTTGTGTACACGTGACTTTTTTTTACTCGTGCTGCTGCCAGAGGCCTTCGTCCCTGATGGTTAGTGATTTTGGCATTCTTCGGATCAGGCTACTGTTTCGAGATGATCTATTGCCTGTTTCTGCAAGGGTGTGTCCCTGTCTTCAAAACTCTTATGGCCAGAAGTACCCTTCTCCCCCGGTGGCATTCAAAGACTGTGTTAGACTCAAAATCTCAGCTCAGCAGGGGAGGCTGGAGCCAGCCCAGGAGCTAAGGATCGGATGGATTCAGGGAACAGTGGAGCAGGGAAGGATGGGTCCTTATGCACAAGGACAGAATCAAGAATGCCACCTCTTCCTTTTTGGCGTGAGTGAACTGGAGATCTTGGAGTCAGGTATGAGGGGATGGACTTCTGACTGCTCTGCTGAGGAAGAGGCTGTGCTCCTTACTTGGAGGAGTCTTTGGCTGACTGGGAGCACACCTGGGTGAAGTGACCTTTCATGCGGGTCCCTGTTGGGCCTGTAGTCTGGTTACAGGGTCTGAATCCCCTTCCCTGCAAGGTGTTTTGGCAAACTTTACAATTACAGTTCCAATCTTTTGTGTGAGAATATGCCTTAGATTAAAAAAGTTACTTTTGGCTAAAATTACTAAATACAATATTAGATGTTATAAAATGATTTTGTTTGCAGTGAAGCAGTCCAAATTATGGGTTGCTTCCATTCTCCTCTTTCATTAGGATCCTGGGGAGCAAATTCTGATCTCAGGTAGTTCAAATCCTAGTTTTCCTCATAGACAACCCATGGAGAACAAGATGTCTTGGAACCACTGGACCGGACTAATTAACCAACTATATGCATAATTCTTGAAGGAGTTTTCTGCAGGTTTTTTGTGGAAAAGCTCTTATCCAAAACAGAGGACACTGGTGAGCACACTCTTCAGCCATCCACTGCTGTGTGTATTGCCTCATGCAATTCCAGAAATATGTTCATGACAAATTATAAAATTTGGCAAGTGATTGTAATGTACTTTAATAGCCTCTAACGTCTCAAAGGGAAACAGAAGCCAGGATTTAAATAACGTTATTTAACTCATAGTCTCAAGACATTCATCATTACAATAAATGTCTAATAGTGTGACTAATATTGCCAGTCTCAGCTAAAAAAGGACATGAGTTGACTTCACAACCTTTCTTTCCACAGCACAACTTTCAGAAAGTCTCTTTCACTTGGCTCAAACCTTGCCTATTTCACAGCAGCTGTTGTTGTTGTTATAATTATTACTGTCACCACCACCATCATCACTTGTAAACAAAACTCCATCATGTATATGTGCTATTTATGGCTATTTTCTTGAGGAATTTGGAGGCAGATGTTATGTGCAGTGAGCTGCAGACTCTCGTTATCTCAAATTGCTGTGTCAAATGTTCTTTTTTTGAGGACCACTTATTACAGATGCCAATGGTAGCAGAACAAAAATCAAAGGCTCTCTCTGTGTTTTAGAGGAGAGGTAGCTGGACTGGCACTGGAGACTCTCTGACAAGCAGTAGTCAAATGTAAGCCTGTAAGGCACCTATGCTAATGGTACACATCACTTTTAGAACTGCAGGATAATGGGACTTATGCATTAGGTGATGTAAGATATAGTCTGTGTGTTTCTGAGTATGGTAAGCTATAAAATAACAGTGTCACCATACAACTCCAGACTGTTCACTCCTAACTTCTCAGACCAGATCCTGGACTTCCTTGACCTAAGGCAAGAAGAGACTTCACAATCAGGAGAGCAACTATTGCTTTCGTACTTAACAGCTGCTGATGAATTGTGAGGACCCTCTATCCAAATAGCCCTCAAAGAACAGCAGAGGGCTAACAGACTCTAAAAACAGTGTAAAACAAACAGCATAGGCTTTATTACAACCTTCACCAAATTTTTGACATATAGATTACAGAGTCCCTCTATTGCATTATACTAAATTAATTAAACCCACCACAGATTCCTTAGTTCTAGTATTAGCCATGGCTGTAGGGAATTGACCAGGAACTGGTTATGAAAATACCTTTATCCTCCTCATTTGGCTATAAAATTTTCATCTTTCAGATGATGCACTTCAAGCCTTCAGCATTAGGAGCTATAAATTATTAACTTCTGGAAAAATTATTTAAAATATGTGGTGGAAAAGGACAATGCTGAGGTAGAGCTTAAACAGGCCACTAGCCAGAGGCCATGAGAACTGTGCAGAGCTTTGTTTCTTAGGTGTCTTTTATCTCATTGTGTATCAAACAGACCCTTTTGGTTCCATTTCTCAAACCTGGCTTCTTTTTTGTGCTTTATTTTGTGATCCAGCTATTTTGAAAGCAATAGCATTATCAGGACAGGAGTTCCTTGAACAAGAGTGTGCCTGGATGATACAGAGCTGGCAGATGATGCAACTGTCATGGTTTGGCCCCAGCCAGTAATTAGAGAAACCAGGACACAACTGAAAGTGAAAAAGCTCTAGAGCTTCTCTCACCTTTGCCAAGACCAGCAGTCTGGATGGAGAAGGAGTAAAACAGAGGAGGGAATTTATCCTGCCTCTCTGCTGTCCTCCTGGGTATGCCAAGGAAACCACAGCTGCATCTGGGGCTTTTCTGCTTAAGTGTACCAACATCTGAGCTACAGAGCAACAGATTAGTGTACTGGAGAGGAGAATCAGATGGCAAATAAGTTTATTCAAATACTTCGAAAAGACACACTTCAAGTCTTTACCTGGGGCTTTTTTACTATGATATACAATCTATTCTGTGACAGCCAGCCTGTTAAAGCAGTCACAGACAATGATTAGTGCTAGTGTGAGACAAAATGTAGTTATTCCATTTCCATTTTGTAAAGTTTACTTTGCATAGATAGCTTGTAATATAATTCTAACTGATAGGAAAAATTAATTCAGTAATTAAGTACCCCTCCAGAACAAATGGACCTAGGGGTATTCCCAAAATATGTGGTTCAACTTTGTGCTGATCAAGTCATAGTGTCTGCATTTGCCTCATGTACTGGCACTTCTAATCAACCAGAACATGGCTCGGTGCCTACACTGAAGTAGGTATTGAAGGTACCTAGCAGGAGCTTTTCCTGCCAGGTATTTTCAATGGATACCCAAAATGCAGCTGAGAATGCTGTCGAGAATGATTGACGAACCTTACTGGCTCCTTGCATCTTTAGGGACTTTGTGTTCAGTTCTCTAGCTACAGACGTTAGGGATCCAGGGTATTTTGGAGACAGCAGTTTTTCTGGATCTGATTTAGACAGGCTTCAAGGCCCATATCGATAGCAGATGCTACTCAGTGAATACATTTGTCTTTAGATATAATTTTTCTTCCTCTCATGCTGCAAAGGGAAGTGGTGTTTTCCAGCACTTTAAGCAGCCAGGATCCTCACCCCACTAGTTTATATCACTGAGACCACCATCCATTTGAGACCTCTTCAGCTCAAGGATTTAAAGTGAGGTTGACTGGTGAAGCATCTTTGCTTAACAGTGGTGGCAACAGTAGTAACAACTACTTTGTTAAGAGAAATTGTAGCCTTTGTAGAGGGTTTTCATTCTGCATAGGAAAGATCCTTTCTGATATCAGTAACAGAAAGGAATATAGACAGAGAGAGTGTAAAAGTAAGCAGAAGTCTAGGAATGGCCTTTGCTGTCATTAAGCTTTTTACTCCTGGAAAGGAAGAGAGGTGGTGCTTACCACTTACTGAGGAGTGCCTCCCTGCAGCTGAATGAAGGTGCAGTTCTAGTGTTGTGCTGGTTTATCTGTGCCAGATAGTTTAAGATAGCATAGATAAAAAAAGCAAGGCACACCCAGCAGCAAGCACTCTCCCGTGTGCCAGCAACTTGAACGTGAGCTGTTCAGGGAACTGGGCTGTTCATTCTCTTCAAGCTATAGCCCGTTAAGTTGCTTTCTAACTGCCTAAGTAATAGGACTGGTTAGCTGTAAATGTTCTTAATTTCCTTTGGGAATGTGATAACAACATATCTGAGGTTTGAATATCCTTGTGGAGGGACTACAATTCAGCTGCATCTGGCAGGATCTGCTTTGCTTCTAGTTTAGCTAAATTCATTTGTTTAGGCAGACAGTTTGTCAAAATTAGCTATTGTTTGTCAGGTATTCGTGACTGCACTGGAGGAAATGTACCTGAAAGTCCATTTCCTCTTTAATTAAACTGAAGGATTAAAATTATTTATATTAATTATTTATACTAAACTCCAAAGCATGTGGTGGAGGAAGTAGTAACTCCAGTCCATTTCACACTTAGCTTTCCCATTGCAGCATAGCAACACAACTACCTTCTTAGAACACCCTCTAACAACTGAAAAGATCGTATAACCACAATCTTCTCTGATCCCTCTCCTTTCCCCAAATCAGCACAACTCCAGCTGCATCACAATCACAGGGCATTGCACTCCTAGTTCAAGCTCTTCCACTGAGGTCCCCCACATAGGCCAAGTAAGAGCCTGGGTACAGGAAAAAGCTTTGCTGCCTGCTTGTGGCATATTGTTGTGGTGTGGAACAAGTATCTCCATTTATCTGCTGTTGACTTGCTGCAGGGTTTTTACCTTGCTTCTGAAATGTGCAAAGAACATTCACAGGACAGATGTCTAAAGCAGCTGAAATAAGGAGAGAGAAAGAGGAAAACCTGAAAAGGCAATAGGCTACTGACATAAATAAGAGTTTTAAAGGCAACAGGAGAAAGTACTCAGGTAAATTTTAAAAGAAGAAAAGAAGTTGTGGAAGGTAATATGTTCAGGTAGCAAACACTATACTGTTGGAAGTGCTACCCTAAGTCTTTGCTATGTAAGTGATATCTTTTGCAAGAACGAGGGCTTGACACAGTAAGATACGCTTTCACAACTTCTTAGTTTCATCTCAAGCAAAAGATGAGGTTTGAAACCAAATTGGTTTTTCTGGACTTGGAGAGAGATTGGTTATATGCTTAGAAACCATCTACAACACCTTCAAAGACGATTCTCTCAGCCCGTGTATTACTCTGCCTCATGCTCTCTTAATGCAGTGTTTGATACTTCCAAACAAGAAGATCTCCTCCAGGCACAGTAGCCAAGGGAGATGATTTTTATGGGTAAACCTCTGATTCAGTTATGAACTGCTCAGCTAATGGAGATCCTGGAGCTCGTTCCAAAGAAACCAGCAAGTCTATTGCAAGGGGCCAGTGGCTCAGGGCTAGTCATGGGCAAGTCCTGTCAGACCTGAGTGCCTTTGTTTTGGAGATCACAGCACCCATCGACTAGCATTGGGTTATGTGGGAGAGGAGCTGGGGTTCTACTTCAGACTGTTACATTCCTACTTGTGATAATCTGCCCTGGAGTTTAAAAAAGCGAGGGTTTGTTTCTTTAAAAAATTCTTCTTGTGCAACATAATTCCCTTTTCATGTTCATAGGAGTCTGCCATTGTGTGGGCAAATCCACACAAACTTTGGAAAAGACTGAAATCTCTGAGGATAAGGTGCTGTTCATTTATGGAAAATATCCCCAGCACCACCAGAGCAGAGAAGTTTTTTTTCCGCATTTCTAAAGATTTCCTAAAGACTGTGAGACTCTGCATTTAACTGTATTTTTGTAGTGCGTTCTGCTAGACCTGGGTCCTCTCATTTGAGTATCTCTTGGTTTTGGCTGTCATATGTCTGCATGAAGCTGCATCGCCTCAGGGAAGTCTCTAGGCAGGTGATGGACTGAAAACTGGTTTCTTCAGGCATGTTGGCTGTTTACAAATTGGTCCACACATTAGATGTGTGGAGTACAAGGATCAAAGCTGTAAGCTATCATATGAAAATGACTGGGGTTCAGTGGACGAAACTAAGCAGGGCCTTCATTTACTCGTCATAGCCTGAGAAACAGAGAAGTTTGGCACAGCCCTCAATATTTTGGCATCCAGCCCTCAATAGAGTGAATTAGAGGCATCCAGCCTTCGATAGAAGAAATTAGAGTAATCCAGCTCAGAAGTGATCATGCCTGGGTCATTGTAACCGTTGGTTATCTGGGGAGAAGGGATGACTCCTGCTTAGCTGGAGGTGATAAAAGTCCTTCTTCCAGGCTTAGTACAAATATCCCGAGGGCTTAAATTGATGCACTTTGAAAGATGCTGTATGGACGATAAGGCCAGTCTGGGCTAGTTCTTCAAAGGATTTCTATTCGCTAATCAGCATCAACTCAGCCATACTGGCTCCTCTTGACATCCACCTTGGAGGCATGCTGATGCCCTGAGGGACATGACTGGTGGTGAACAGACTTTTAGTGTTTTCTGGCAGTATGCGTCAGTCCTGTTGAGCTCCGTTATTGAAAGGCCTGAAGCGATCCTGGCTGTGCTCCCCCTGGGACCCATCTTTTGGTCTTTGCGCACGAGGACAGTATCTGCCTACATGACAGTTACACTACTCAAAATCTGGGTTATGTTCCCAGGCAAGCTGTTGGTCATCTACACGGAGCTGAGAAGATAGTCACAGCCAGCAGCAAATTGATGTTCCCCCAGGGAAAGGAGGAGAACTAAGGCTATTACTGCCTGACTCACTCCTGTTGTGGCTGCTCCAGGGGCTGAGCATCTCTATTCCTACCCTGACACAGCTTGTGGAAAATCACTAGTAAATCCAGTATTACAGGCTGAAGGTAATTTTCCATGCCGTCAAGGGTGTGCAGACTCTGTCCTAACTTCTCTAAAGCATCTTCTTCCACAAGTGCTTGTCACTCACCGTTCATCTTTCAGTTCCTCAATAGCTGCTCTCCTTGATCAACCTGGGGAGGTCCAGGGGCAGCCCTGTGTATAGCCAGACCACTGTTATGCTGCTGGTGTTGCGAGGTGTGTTGCGTTCATTGCTACCAGCCTCTATCACAGTATGTTGTTTTTCAGTGTGTATTTACTGGACAGCCATTTCCTCTGCTCCGAAAGGCACCATTTTCTGTCCTTAATCAAAGCCCTGGGAATGAAAACAGCAGTTCTGTCATGTGCCGCTTCCCCTTTTCCCATACAGGGCTTGGGAGCGTAGAGCCAGAGGTGGCTTACCTCGCTTTTGAGCAATAATAGCTTTATTAGCCAGCCTTAGCAGCTGGGCAAAGAAGAGGGTGGTACACACAGGCTTAATCATAGAAATTAAGCTATTTCTGTAACAAAAATAGGTTGCTAAATGTTTCTACAAAAAAAATTCTCATAACCTCATGCAGCAAACCAGTACAGTAAGGGGAATGCCTTTTCAATTAAACACATTAAATCCTTTCTCAAACATTTAACAAACCAATCAGTGTATTTTGAAGAAATGCTGTCTGTTCTTCTTGCTGACAGCACAGCATTTGTTCATCTTCTAGCTGCAAACAGTGAACTAAAGATATGAAACAAATCTGATGATTTTAACACCGTGTATTGATTTGTGCAGTTCCAGTATGCTTGGAAAAGGGGCACTGTTTTATTCTGCATACAGATGCTTCCTATAGCAGGCAGCAGAAACATCCTAAATGTGCAGTGTGATTTTCCAGCAGGAAAATCTCTTGGGGTTCTAAAGGCTTTTGCATTTCCCAAATATAGGGAAAAAAAAAAGGTCAATTCTCACCTTAAAAGTGATGGGAGGAGAAGAGGAGGAAATTAGACAAAGTGTTTTCCCTTTTACGCTATAATCAGGTTCAAATCTATACTTTAGGTAGTATCTTTTCCAGTTAAGGTCCACAAAAACTATATGGGATCTCTCTGTATAGAAGATAATGAATGCTCTGTAAGAATTATTGAGTATACAAAGGAAAATAATGTCAGCTTAAAACAACGGGAATGACAGGTGGGTATGTATGACAAACAAACGAGATTTTGTCATTCTTCCTTTAGTTCCACCTGCTTTGTTTTGTAGAGGAGATGAGTTATTTTTAATTCTCCATAATATCTAACGCAGCAGAGCTCCCCTCAGTCAAAAGAAGGTAATCAATACAAAAGAACCTGTTGCATGGATAATTAAGAAATAGAAAAGTTAATGCGAATACTCTAACGTCTGTTAAAGCTATGGCATTTATTTTAAGCATCTTGAATGGCCCTGAGTATGTTCAGTAGGACATATGTGTCAACCCACAAGATTGTCTGGATGGACTTCTGTGGAAATCAGTTAAGGAACAGTTTGTTTTCTTCAACTTATTCTTCTGTAAGGTACTTTGGTTGGAAATCTTTCATAAATATTAATAAGCATAGCTAAAACCTTATTTCATGACAGTCTGCATTTGCTCAATCCTTGAGACAGAGACAGGCATAAATGGGCATTTTCACCATTGCAACTCAAGGAATGGGTTGTCTTTTTTTAGTATGGTTGAATGAATGCAGCTTTTGCATGTAGCCAATGTGTTAGTGAATTACAGTAGTTTGAAAAGAAAGACATGTAAAAATGCACTGGTTATTTTTATCCCATTCAGAGTCTGATTGCTTTTAATAATACTGAGATTTTAAAAGGGTTTTTGGACTGATGATCAAAGCACATGGCATGCTTCCTAAACTAGACGGGGAGCGGTGGAAAAAAACATATGGGGCTGAGAAAGATTTGGAAAGGTGTAGAAAAGGATACCTGCTTTCAGAGACAAAGAAGTTCTGCCAGTTTTCTTGATGAGGTTGTTCTCTCTTCAGAGTGTTTATGTAAGTGTGTGTTTATGCTTGCCAAGGTACAACATGGCAAACTACAAATAACAAAGCAAGATTCTTTGGGAGCAAAAGCCTGTAAAGTATGTAAAGCTGATGATATGCTCCTGGATGATACTTCTTGGGCTGACTGAACTTTCTTCACTGAGTAAGTTTTCTTATTTCAATTCTTTTGTGTGCTAATTTTTTTCTTTCTTGGTTGACTATGTTTCAAAGTGGAATATTCAGTGATTTTTGAAGTCATTCTTACAAGACTGATAAGGTAGAATAATTAATTAGTCACAGTGGCTTTTGACATTTCAAGATAAGTCTGGCCTGCTTAACAAGGAAGACATGACAGAGGAACTGTGTTGATTAAAGAAAGACTTAAGTCTATCAGGGATGAATAGGTCATGTGGTGATTATGTAAATGTTGCTTACAGAAGTTCTGTGAGAGTAGGATGGTATATCAGAGTGATGCTTTCCCCCAGAAATCTGGCGTGGGGAAGAGGGAAAGTGAAGGAGGAGGTCAGCTGCATAAAATAAATGACTACTCTTGAAGAACAGTTGGATGATCAAGGATATAAGCCGAGTGACGTAAGTTCAGTTGCAGCTACGAAAAAAGATGCTCAGTATGGAGTAGACTGACCTGGATTTCCCCCTTTCTGTAAGGGAGAGGAAAATACAGACTGAGTCCTAGTGTACTGAGTTTTTAGGATAATTTCCTCCCTCCCTACTTCCCTGTGAAGTCATGGATCTGTTTTTTTGAAAAAGCATGCTGCAAAGTGGCACAGATCTCCTCAGGCTTTGAAGACACTCTAGTTGCCCTCATGTAGTTCGCCCTGACCTGGTGAGCCAAACAGAATCCCCTATCACTGCACCAGCAGTGCTGTTCCCTGAGCCTGCATGGGGACTGACAGAGTGCTCTGCCATGAGATAGCGGAGCTCGAGGCATTCATATCTTTTCATAGGGCCTCTCCATGAGGCTAGAGGAAAGCTGCATATCTGCTTCCAGATTCTGTGATCCACTTCTTTTCCTAGCCACCGTCTTTCTTCCTTCCACAGACATAGGCAATACCTATTCTATCTGGTAAAGCAGGCTACTGCATTGACCAATTCACTCCCTAAGGTAATTCCTTTTCAGGAGAGCTAAGGCAAATCAACTGAGAGTGTGAAAATTAAGTGTTCAATTAATGTTCTTAATTCATCCTCTGAATTGATGTACTTCTACAGTGTGGCCCACACTAAATGAAGTCTGGTTGAGTTATTTGATTATTACTTTTGGTAGGGATGCGTTTTTAAAAGGCAAACAAGAATGCCTGTGTGACTTGCTTAATTTGGGTGCCTGCGTTGGGCACTTGCTTGCATCTCAGTTTTCACCTTTAGTCTGTATCCCCACGTGAGATCATTCTGCAGGGGAGTAAGTCAGTCCTGAGCTGGCATAGGGACCTTTTTGACATGAAGACACATATTTTGAATGCGAGAGCTTGTGTGGCCTTCTCATTTGGTTCATTTTACTGTTCTGCCTAGCTACCGTTACATGTCATGTCACAGATTTCCCATTCTCTTGAGTACAGCCTGCAGCAGATTAATGGAGCTACGGCAGCGTGCAGACAGCAGACCTGCGACTGCACCCTGTTTGCATGAGTGATTATTCTCTATTTTGTTGACTTAAGCCACCAAACCAGAGGTTTCCCATCTTTTTTTTTTTGTGTGGATCCCAGTCCCATAAGTCTGGAAATGCATCCACATGGTCCACATAAGGTAGCTAAGTAAAGAGAGCCTGTGGGCAGGAGGATCCATCTTGCTGTGCGAAGTGTCCAGCTTCCCTGGGAAGCATTTAGTCATTCACAGATTGAAAACCCCTGTAGAAAACCCACTGGCACAGTAAATGCCTGAGGATCTCCTTTAGTGCCTGCTTTATTCGATAAGAGGTTTGTTTACATGGTTTAATATCTTTAATTAGTCTGCATTGTTGCTGAACTGCTGCTGTAGTTTGCATTACAATTATTCTTTGAGATTGGTAACTGAATACATTTTCTTCAAGTATTTACTACTCTTTATACTTTGTTTTATACCCACATTTCACGGGTCCCTGTGCAAAAATATTGGCTTTTGATTGGGCTCAGCAGGTATTCCTGTGACCAGTCTGACCAGCTGTCTTGCTTCTCTTTCTTTTGTGTTCACAGATCAAATTTATCTCACAGAAACAAATGCTGCCAAGTAGTTTATATTAATAATGCATTGAAAGCTGCAGCCACATCTGATGTTTTCTCCTACTCTTGAGGAAAAGGATTGTTGTAAACCTTGAATGTTCCTTTCGTTCCTCCAGTTGGAGTGATCTTGAGGGCTCTTGAGGTACTAGAGGAAGGCTTACAGGAATGTAAGTGGGCTTTTCTGAAAGGAAAAAACATCGTACTTTTTCAGTTAGTTCCAAAGGAACGTATCTCCTGCCGTGGAGGAATCCTGATCAGATATAGAAGAACTGGAATGACATGATACCTAGTGGATTAAAAAATGGATACCATTTTCAGCTAAATTAGACAGCATTATGCAATATTGTTTCTTCTCGTGTCTTTTTATTGTTTGTTTGTTTGTTTTTTCCCCTGGTTCGTATTTGAAGGAGTCAAAAGATGGAGGTTTTTCATCTCATCCCCATAATGGAGGTCAGCTAGGCTCTGAATATGTTTTGTTGCTCTCTAAATTTCATTCTGCCTTTAACATCTGTGTCATTGAGGCAACCACATGTGAACTTCTCTCCCAGGGCCCCGGGGCCCTTGGCACTGATCAGAGGTCCTGCAATCTGGGACCAGGAGCGAGGTGCCTGTGGTCCCTGTCCCTGGGTGGGATATTGGTGAGTAGTGGTGCCTACTCACCTTGGAGCGGCACAGACACAGCAAATAGGACATGGTATGCACGGGTATTTGAAATCCTATACATCTCTGTTGGACCCAGCTTTACTGGATGGCCTAACAGCCTGCACAGCAAATGAAGGACCAATGCATTTGTCCTAGGTTCTTTTCCCTGTGTCATAACTTTTTTTTCATAACACGCCGAGTGGCACAGTTAGTTACAACAGGAAATGTTGAGGGTATATTCGCCCTCACTCATACTAGACCAAACCTGTTAGCGCTCTCTCCTGGCAGCTGGAAGATGTGGCTGTGAACTGGTATCGGGATGAATTGCGCTCTTAGCCCTATGGAAACGCTGTGGTAAGAGGCAATGCATCTCCAAGTTGCACAATAACTTTTTTCCATTCTCTCTGGCAGCAAACCCATGCTTAAGCCACCATGGTCAGCCTCAGGGAGTTACTCTGCAAGATTTTGAGCTACTTCCTATTCAACATGTGTTTCTTAACATGCATTTTTTCAAACAAGACCTCATTGTACTTTCTGTTTTAGTTTCTGCTTTTCTTTCGTCATTCTCTATTTCCTTCCCTCTCACTGAATTGATAGATGGGCTGAATACCAGTATCATCTGTGCACGTCCTTTCATTTCTTTTCCAGCCTAAAATGCAAGTATTACAGCAAGTGCTGCGTCGTACATGCTTCCTGCTGCATCTGTCTCTATAGGTCCTCAAGAGACAAATGCACTTACATAGGTAATTGTCTTGGGTTTGCATTTCTTTTTTCAATTTGCAATCCATTTGACAGTTCTCACTTCCAAACCTGTATCTGTAGAGCACTTTGTAATTCCTAACACAGTAAGAATCAAAATCCAAATCAGATCTGTTATGGCCAATGGAAGCCCATCCTAGAAGGCAGGCAATGTGCAGGCTGGTAGTTAGTTGGTTTTAGTAGCACTATATGTTTTGGTAGACTAACACTTTCACACCTGACATTGCAGGCTGACCCTATGGAAACCGGTAAGGCATTGAAATCCACATCAAAGGAGTGAATGGACCATTTGCTGATTTTATAAATCAGACATCAGCATCTCAGAAATGTCTACATCTGCATTCTGTGGAGACCCACAAAAGTTAACTGTGCTTCCTACAGAAGAGAAAATTGTAACCAGTGACTGAGAGTCATCAAACTCTTTTGAAGTTCAAATAAATCTTCATGTTCAATTGGTTACACTGGTGCATTTATGGGCTGGTGTTCAACTAGGACAGTGGTCTTGAGCATGATTTGTTGGCTTTTAGAAGTAATGGAAACCAAAAGAAATTTGAAACTACAGGTTTAGTGGGATTATTTCTTTTCTTGTTTTAATGGCATCTAGCACACTTGCAACTCTATTCCACACAGTTTCTCGTATCTACATCGATTAAAAACTGCTCTTGAGTGTCTCTACAGGTTTAAGTGGAGATACCTGCTGGATCCCAGTAGGAAGGTTTCTGAAACAGTCTGAATGTTCCCTATAACTTCCTCTGTCTTTTATAATATATGTCCCCTAGGAATGAGGCCGTTTACGATTGTGTGTGTGACTTTTTTTTTTTTTGTGCTGCATGCACACCTCAGAGTGTATTACAGAAGGGCAAAGGAAACCTGAGAGTGGCAGGTGTAAAACGCGGGTGGGATCCTTGGTCTGGGGACCACATGCTGGCATGATGGAGCAGCAGAAGGATGAAGGGAGTGAAACAAGCTGATGTGCTGACTGAAGGAGAGGTTAGCAGTGAGACTAGAGCTTGTGTAGGGAGAGTAACAGGTGTAAGTAGGAGAGATGGGATGGGAAAAGGAAAGGAGATTGCGAGCAGCTGAATATCTACAGGGGTTAGCTTGCGGGGTAGAAAATTGAATGGGAAAGGAGTGAGTGAGTTAGGAGAAGCTAAAGAGGTCAGAGAAGAGGGGATTCTAATGTTGAAAGGAGAGTGCATGAGTTTTGCCCTGTGGAGAATAGAGGAATGTATGTGCTGATTTATTTGCACTGTCAAATGACAGAAGTTTGTCAAGTCTAGGAACACCAGCCAAAATCTATTACTGGAGAGTTAAGTGAAAGTACTGATCTGCCAAGAAGTGTTCCGTTAGTTCCCCACTACATCCCGCTGTTGTGATAAAGAAATGTGATTTTTTACACAGTTATTCAATAGAATATGCATCCTATTGTGACAACACAATTTTTAGTCATTCCAAAATAGTTTGCTGGAGGGAAGATTATTTTTAAGGAAAATGCTGTGAATTTCAAGGGAAGATGGACAAGAGAAAGGGAAATCATCAATGTAACTGTCAGACTGTCATTCTGCTACACTGATCAGTGCTTACCATACTCCTCTCTGTAGAGAGAAACTCCAGGAGGCCAGGGGTCTTCTCAAGTTACTTTGAAGATGTAAGTGGCTTGTGACCTTGTGCTGGATCTGAACCTTGTGTTGGGTCTTTGCACACAGGTATATTTTAGCCTTAAGGCATAGCTTGTGCTGGAGTGAAGCATGAATATTAAAGCTGGGTTTTGGCACAAGGGTGTGTTTTGTCTTCCGATCTAAGCAACCAGGGTTGCCAGGAAGCTGGAGGCGCCAGTGATTACTTGTGTGGAGTTTAGCCCTTTGGCCAGGCCTTTGCTTACTAATGAGATCATTTCTGTAGCAAGACAAGGATTCTTCACTTTTCATGGAATTAAGACAACCACCAAATTTTAAAATGATGCAGGTTGAGTATCAAGCCAATGAATGTCACTTATGTTCCTGTAAATTAATAGGTAGGGTAGTCTTATTAAATCATCTTCAGGAAGGCAAAGTATAACAAGGAGATTTGGTTTCTTTTTTACACTTACTCTAAAATAGCCATAAAGTAGACTATAAAAATTGGTGCAAAAATATTGGATAATAAGATGGTATTAGATTTTTATATCTGGTGCTGTTTACCATCTCTGCTCAAAGATACTCTAAGGCATACAGAGGAGATTTCCCACCAAATGGAAAACTGGATCTGATAAGCAAACTCTTGACTATAAAATAGATTAAAACCTACCCCTTTCTATAATCCTTCTTTTAAAAAAGCTGGCTGCATTAAGAGTAACAAAGGCATTAGAGAGAGAAAAAGAAGACCTTGAGAATGGTCCAGTGTGAAAACTTGAGCTAAAGAAGGAATAGGAACAATTCATGTGTGTAGTGCTTACACTGTGTGATGTTACTTTCCTGTTTACACCTGAGGGCAGGAGTTAGTGTAATGCCTCATCAAAACACAGTGAGACCACTGAACTTGAACGTGTAGGTGGTGGATGTTGAGAAAGCCTAGCACTGAACAGCATAGGATGTGATTTTTGTCATTTGAAACTGCGCTGGGAGATCTTTTGCTATTAAAACCATGTTACCTATAAGCAGCTTGGCAGAGAAGGGTAACATTGATTCAGGTGTTTATCATTCAACTTCTCTGTGTTCTGGTCTGTAAAAATGGTGTTACAGGAGATGGATGCATTTCTGACACAATTTAGAAGGTTGAACTGGAGCTAGCAAAAGCACACTGTACTCCTTGTGTGCGTATTTATCGAGAAAGATCAATTAAGTCAAATAACGCATTGATTCCTGTAAAGAAAGGTTGAGATTGATATGATCAAATGGAACAAGTACTGAAAAATGCATCACCGGCAGCTCCCACTGTGCAAGCCCCTTGTGAGATTCTGCAGATGATTGCTGCAGAACGCGCTGAATCTGTTTCTCCCTGGTAACAGGTATCCAAAGATGTTGACAGAGTAGGCAATGATGAAAAATATCACTCAAAAGCAACTTATTATTTTCTTCCCATTTCAATAGGCTTGTCCATGTGTAGCAAATGCATGGAAGAGCCTGCTCTGTTTCAGCTGCACTGCTGGACCACTTCACCACAGAAAGAAACACCCAAATGTACTAAACTGGCAACCCATAATTCTGTACTGGTAAGGCTGGAAAAAACAAAATATATCTGGACCTAATTCCCCATGTCTTTGCAGGATTCTTGCATTGTTCAAAGCAGTGTAAGGGCACCTTAGTATTCCCAAGTAATTGATCCTGGAATACCTGAGAAAACAGAGCTGGTTTTCTAAAAAACAATTGTATTACATATTGCTTTTATACATCTTAAATAAACAGACCAATGACAGCTCTTAAACAACCGTTTAAGCTGAAAAAAGGAATAGTTTGTGTAAGTTAAAATGAGCAAATCTTAACTGAAACAGCTGAATTTTCCCTAAGATAATGTAGATTTAATGAAATATAGACAAAATGAAACAAATTTCTATGACAATAACAGTATAGAAACTGCTCTGAATATAGGACAGCATACTGAGTTTTCTTCATAAACTGTGATTTTTGCACATTCTTCTATGCAAATATTGTCAGCACATCAACATTATGATTACAATTAGATAGAGAGGATTTTGGATGAGGTTATATACAAAGTGAGCTTTGCATGTGAAACTACCTTTGCATGATAACTTTGCGAATAAATTTAATTCTCATGCTAAGGAGAATGCATGCACCTTTACAAGTCTATGAAGAAAATTCTATAATTTAGAATAACTATAAATAAGCTCCACAGAATCTCCATTCCTTATACTGACACTTTGAATATGCTAGGTGTGCACAAGGACACTCTGATAGCTTCCTTTCAGTTCTTCCGGTAGTTAATTGTCATAACTTCAAGTTGGATATGCTTCCAGATATTGAAAAGAGGATGAGCAATCTGTGTCAATGCTTTTGTGCAATATTCATCACTGTTTCTTAGTTGTTTCTTGTTTTGTTTGTATCTATTTGCTTGTGCTGATACAAGCTAGACTTCCTTCCCGGAAGATTTAGTAAGAGCATGATGAGCTGTAGAACTTGAATACAGCTACAGAGAGTCTCCTGCATGCAAATGCTAATCAAGGTCTGAGCTTTTGTGAACAATTCTAAGTAGAACAAAACAAGAGCATTTACTTCTGGCTGCATGAAAGCAGTGTTCATGTGTTGGTGCATTGTAGTAAACACCTAATATGGAGCTATAAATATAATTCAAATTAAGGTGGAGACATTCAACAGCATGATGGGTCAGCAAGTATTCAATTTCCTATTCAAGTGCCTAGTTATCCTCTGCACCTTAAGGACTATGATTCTGACACTTCTGAATTTTTCTGTGGTGATATTTTGACAACATAAACCAATATAATTTTATGTTGTTGACTTTGCGTATTGAGAGCTTCTCTGGGTGCTTTGACTCAGCACATTAGATAGCTATCCTGGAGTAACTGTCTGAGTCAATGTTGCAGGTGAGGTGCTCAGAAAGGTTTTTGCAGGCCCTTGCACTAATATGTTGGAATGGTTCACACCTACTATACCCACATACATCTCTATAAATAGTTAAAATCATGTCGCTTCATACATCTAGACCTTAAAATTAAAGCTGAGCATTGCAGAGAGAATGGGCAATAATTCTGAAGTACATCAAGTGGAGAAAAATGCTCAAAAGCAGTAAAAATTAAGAAATACAGAGTATTGGAAGTTTTAGTATCTTAGGCATCCTACAAACAAATCCCATCTTTTTCAGTACTTTGCTGCTTTTTTTTGCTCCTCCTTTCTCTGCTTCCCCCCTCCTCTCTACATTTGAACAGTTGGTGGAAACCAGCAAGGTGCCCTCTAACTTGTCTTTAATGGGACCTCGTGACTAAAGGGATTGAGCCTTGCATAACCTCAACATCCAGTGGTTCACCCCCAGCCTCTATTGACAGTGATAGAAGGTCATTCCTGATGATGGCTTTTCAGTAGCCAGGGAGAATCAAGTACTGCTAGCCTTTTCCTTGTGACTAAATGGCTTGTGAGTAAGACGACCACCGTGGAGATTAACCCCTAGGCAGGCTTCAATGGAGAATGGAGAACACAAACACTGCATCGATGCTTTGAAGTCTGCTCATTTAGTTCAGGATTTAACAAGTGCGGTGAGGAGAATATAGATCTGTGTCGTCTCTTGTTTCAAACACTCCTATCAGACACTACATTCAGTTAAAAGGGGAGGAAAAAATCCCCTACCCTACTTCAAATATTGTAGGTTGCATGTACAGTGAGAAATGGCACAAAAAAGCAAGGAACCACATAAACTGGTAACTGCTGCTTCTGTACTTAAGAACTAGGATAGCAAGCTCTGTTTGCACAGGAACCATAATCATGGGTTGCCAGTATTTACATAGTTAAACATTTATGGTAGAAATAGTCCCTTGAAACAGAATTTTTGGGTCTTTGTTATTTATGTCTCCCCACCCCAAAGGTGTCCCTGCCTACCTGCAAGAGCTCAGTATGTCTGTAACACTGAAACATACCTGCTAAAATCGGTGCCACCTCGTGCCCAGCACCCTATCACACACTACAAAGACAATCTGTGTTCCCAAGTATTTACAGTGAATAGAGATAGAAGATAAACTGATCATCATCTTTCATTACACAGCAGGGAATTAAGGCACAGATTTCAGTCAAACTTAAAAATTTTTGAGAGTGCCAAAATCAGGCTTTCAAAATCCTTAACCAAGTAAAAAGTCTTTTTCTTCCCTCCCAGACACCCAGAAGACCACCTTAAGGTTGGGAACACTACCGAGACAAATCTGTGTGTGTATTGTGGTAGAAATGTTAAGACTGACATCAATGGTCATGTGTGGTTCTGGGAGCAGCAGCAGGAACGAACAGCAGGAGAAGGCCTATACTAATTGCATATGTTGGTGGATGGCACCTAGATTAGCATGTTGTTGGGACCTCAGCACCAGTATGTGCAGCTTCTCAGGGTACACAGTGTGGGAAGGGCAGCCCAAAAGAATGAAGGCTAGAATAAAGACTCTAGCCATTCAAAGATCTAGGCAAAAGGCAGAAAACACAGTAGGAATCATAAGACGACTAGATAAATATGAACGACGGTGAGCAAATCCTAATGATCCACAGAGGTGGAATGGGTTGGAGAGATGGACTATCAGCTTGCAATGGGTACAGAAGAGCAGACCAAAGACTGGCGCACAGTTTCCAAACTCGGAGGAATCCAGAGCACAGGAGGAGGACTCAATAGCAGGTGTCCCTCATCCTCAATGTTGTTTTAAGGAGTTCTTGGCAGACAACGAGATACAGGCACTTCAGTGCCTGATTGCTGGGCAGGCCACTCTGCTATGATTGTCTTGCTGATCATAAGTAAATGGATATAAGAGAGTAAAATCACTTTTGCTTCAACTTAAAAAAAGTCGCACCCTTGCACCCCCTTTAAGGTCTCATGTTGAGATTTGCTACTTGGCTGCTGCAGTATTGCAACACCATTTCTTACATGCAAGACCTTCAATTGTCTGTTCAGTGTGTGAGTCTGCATGTAACCTTGCAAAGAGTCTGGTTTTGCCAGAGGTCAGCAGTCAAAACCGGTCTTCCTGGCCATGGACCAGTTAGATGACTGCAAGACTTGGCTACCTATATTTTTCAGCAACTCTAGAAAGCCACATGCTGTTTCTGAGTGTGAAGCATTTGAAATCCCGTCATCCCTGGAACTCTTGGAGGCAAATCTGGGGGGTGATCTTAGCTACAAAAGTACCTTGTCTACTCCAAAGGAACTGACTAATTTGAAAAGTTTCATTACCAAATCAGCTGGAATTAATTCCTGTCTTCATCTCCCTGGATAGTACTTTAGAGACAAAACAACTTCTCATCGGACTATTTTACTCCCTAGTTTCAAGGCAGCTGCCTGTTCAGGATGGCTTCTTTTAATTCTGTGTGGGGAAATATTATGTTGTAAGAACTGGTCCACTCTCCAAAGCCAGAACTAGTCTTCTAGGGAGCGGAAGTGCTGTTGCTGCCTTGTCCTACAGACAAACCAAATGCTGCACTCCTTGCAGGGGAAAGAATAATGTTTCTCTGCAGTTGGGCCAGGAGCAATCTCTGCTGTAATAAACTTTGCCAAGGTAATAATAATAATGTATAGAACGTTATGTCTACACGTATTACTCCAAGGGGTGATCTTGGGAGTCTGCTGTGGTAGCTGAGCTGTAGCAGAAAAAATAGTTATTCCAAGAAACAGCATTTGTCTATAAAAGGATTTCTAGATAAATGTCTTTTGTTCCCATCTTTACCACCCACTCCCCACACACATACTTTGCATTTATATTGGCATCTTTCTATGTTCAGCCTTGTTATTTCAGCTCTGACAAAGGCCCTTGGGTGGGCAAGGAGTTGTATGAACATGCTGAGCTGACCTGTAGGTTCACTGACCCACATCATTTATGCAGTAAAGGAGAAAGTCTGTGGAAAAGCAGGTACCCACATGCTTTTCCCACGTTCAAACAGGATACTGTTGTGAGTGTGAAAGGATGTAACTTATCCAGCTTTGAAAGCCTGTGGCTGATTTTGGTCCCCCTCACCAATTTATGTTTCCTTTTTGGAAGTGGGAGGGAGGTCTCCAAATCTCCACTTTGCAACTGCAGGAAATACTGCCTGGGCTGCTGTAAGGTCTGTCCTGCATGGTTGCCTCATCCAAATTCAGGCACCCCAACTGAAAAGCCAAACATGGACTGCCCTTGCTGGTTCAGAGATCAGTAGGTAACGGGAGCCCATGGTCTACACCTTTGACTTAGAATAAGGGATTTAACATTAGATCCTGTCCCTGATACACTGTCTTCCCTTTGGTTATTTAATCTCGTGGTGATGATTCCTATTTCTGAAAACAGGTATTGCCTCTGCCTCTGTTGAAACGTTGCACAGTGCACAAGGTTTTTCTGCTTAATACAGCCCTTGGAAAGCCTCTGTGCAGAGATAAAAAACAGTCTTATCAGAAGGATATATGTCCTTACCCTCCAGTCCATGGTGTGCACTGTTTCAAGGTGCAACTTGGCTGAACTTGTGATGAAAAACTGTGGTGCTTATATGGTCCTGGCCTGGAAAGACTGCTGCCAGGAGAAAAACACATGCCCTCTCTTGCCTCTTTTTATAACCATCAGGACAATGCTATGCTGTGCTCAGGGGTAATTTCTAGGGTGTCATTGCGCACACACTGCTTTATAGGTTGTTTTAGGTGAGGTAATTCTTGTTTTTTTGTAGAAGATAGTCTGTAGTACTTTCTACTGGTGCCCAGAATAAAGCCTGTAGTCCAAACAGGCTTTATTTGTAGATGTATTACCAACCACTATCTTTCAGAACCGGCCAGTGTTGTTAATGTATTCCCCTTGCTCAGGAACCGCACTAAAATGCACTGGAATTTGTTGCTATAGGTTGTCCCCCCTCTTCTCATTATAGCTTGTCATATTAAATCAGTTTAGCCAAAGTTTTTCAGATCTGTCTATAGTATTATACATGTCCACAGTAAGAGAGAAGCTTGCATCCTTTGCTGCAAAGCTTTTTTTTTTTAAATAAAAGGAAGATACTAGGCCACATAAAAATGCCTTGTTTGTTCTGCAGCACTTCTCTTGCTTTTACAAAAGCATCTTGGTTTCTGAACACTAAACCCTCCTGCTCTAGGCAAAATCAAGGATTGCTCTTACTGGGCTGTCCTCTGGCCAGCCTCCTATGGCAAGAGTCAAAGGACTGTTCACGGTCATTAGGTTGACAGCAAAAAAACAAGCAAAAGTCTGCAGAGATTATAGGGACTCTCTTCTTCTGTGTTGGACTCAACATAGATGTAGTGAAAGGTGGTAAGCTTAAAACCTTTTCCCCCAACCCAGTTGTAGTGATGGAGATCTATAAAGTCCTGCATTCTCCTTGACATATATTTTGTTGGCTGTATAACAATGCATACAATAGTGTACAGGCCTGGAAGAAGAAAGGTAACGGGAAGGGAAAACTGGAAGGTGACATGTCCAAAAACTCTGCAGAAATCGTTAATCTTTTATGGAACTATAGTCAGCACTAAAACCAGTTGTGTTCGTCTGCAATGAAGAGAAATGTCCCGTGATAGCTGGTGTATCCTTATCTAGCTGCTCAGCAGGAACAGTGTATTTACCTTTACGTAATACCTGCACACTGTTCTTAAATGTAACCACGCAATTTCAAAAGATCTTTTCGGAAATTAGGACTGGAAATAAACCATAAGACTTGTAATGCACTTGATCTGGGAAAGCTACTTGCTCTAACCACAATATAAATGTTATAGGCTGCACACCTCAGTTAATCGCCTGTTTTGTAAATGTGTCTCTTACAGGGAACTATGATGGTCCAGAAAAATGTGGTTTTTTGAACATGTTGAAAATCATGGCAGGTGTACATGTTATCTGCCAGCAGAGTAGACCTGTGTTTATACAAACATCTGTGTTCATAACACTTAATTTAATCTTGTGTTATATGCACTCATCGCCATTATATATGTCAGCAACCCCTAGTCTTAGGGTACTTCTGAGGGGGGACGTGCTGAAGAATTCAGTGGCTTATCTCTTCCTCCTTAAACACTTAACCCTCCATTCTACTGCCACTAAAATAATTGTATCAGGACTCAGTCCTCCACAGAGTAAACTCATCTGTGCTGCTTGATAGCTTATGCAACATTAAACATACGGCTGATTGCTGGTGTCAATGTTTAGCATGCGTAATACCTTTTATACCCAGAGCAGAGGTGACTCTCAGGGTGCCAGGCTGAAGAGCTGGCATACTGGAAAGTCTTGAATTAACAAAGTATGGGATGTGGCAGGAGTCTGGCTTTGGTACGATCACCAATTGCAATTAGGGATTGGACCAAATTAGCTCTGATAGACTTTGATAGCCGCTTTTTTTTTATAACACTGAATCAGGAAGACTGCTTTCCCTTTGTCTGCCCTGCTGCAAACAACGGATATCTTAGATGACTGGTTTATGTCTCCAGCTGTGATAAACTTTCCTACAGAGAGGGAAGGAGGAGGAAGAGCATACTGTTAGCCCTTCCTTGCTAAGTACTCTGAGCTGCAGAATGACCTTCACTCCAAGAGCGCTGGGCAGATGAGCAATGTCAAGTTCACTGCTGTCCAAATAATAGCTGGGGAGGTGGTTACTGACAAGAAGGCTGTAAGCGCTTAAATGAAAGCAGTGAACAAAATAGGTATTTCAAGTCAGGTGGGGAAATTGCCTTTCTAATTTTCTGGCTTTAGTTGGATTGCCTTCGAGGTGTACAGCCTGTACATGCACAGATCATGTTTCTGTGAAGACTTGGCTAGTACACACCCTGCTCCAAAGGAAGGCATTTTCCTAGTGGCTCTTCCTTTCAGGGGAAGGGGTCTCGTGGCTACGTACTAGGCTAGGACCACTTGAGTGTGGGGTCAGCTTTGGCACTGTCTGGTTGTGAGTTTTGACAAACGGCTGTGTCTCTGCCTTGCACACAGAAAGCAGGTCCTACTTGTCGCTCCCTCCACTTTGTGTTCGACTGCTTGCTAGGGACTGTGCTGTAGTGACAGGAGCAGGGCTGACTCCTGCGTACTGCTTCTAGCCCTGCTGTCACCTTCTTACAGGAGACAACACATCACATCTAAAGCCTGTAATGTTTCTGTTCTTGAAGAGTAGTGTGGGCAATGAAGCCCGTATCTTGCGCTCCTAAAACATCTCAAGGACATGCTGCTGTTTATATAAATGTATTAAGGTCCACTCATGAAGCTGATGTTAATATTCATGCCACAGAATGCATGCTTAGTTTTGAAACCTTCTGTTTTTCATCTAGGCTGTTGTATGATGTTTTTAAAGTGCCGATGTCTGGAACAAAGAAGAAGAAGCTGAGCACAGAACTGAATCAGTGTTCTGCTTTTTTTTTGCTTCAGGCTTGCAGAAATAATTTTCTTAGTGTATTAAACCCAGAAGGATGCACCCTGTAAATGCAATGCAAAGCAAGATCATATCCAGATCAGCAACTGCTTTGAAGAGAGCTGTTTGAAGAAAAAGAGGTAAGAAGGCCTGAGACAGTGAAGAAAGCAGGAGATATTAGGACTTAATTTCATAAGGAACTTTGAACATTAACTGTGTTCAGAAATGTTAATAATCCTGATCATACCTAAACAGTGTGACTCTTCCTTATCAGAACTTGTTTACCTGGACTTGTTCTATTTCCCATAAGGTGTGAATTCCCATATTAAAAGACCAATCCTTTCTAGCATACAAACTAGAAGCCACAAACACAAATAAGTCTACATTTCCTATCTGTCTGGGCTTCATTCTACTGTGGCATACACTAATGGCCTGGCTTCAGAGCAAGCTAGAGCAGGTAATGATTGGATCTAAGGCTGTGGCATGACACCTGAAAACAAAGCAAGAGAAGCAGCAGGTTTTTTTGCTGTTAAGTCTCTGACCCGGTTAAGATGTTTTCTCTCAAGTGTCTCAGTCTCTGATGAAGATTGGCTCAGAGAAGCTATAGTTCAGCTAACCTGAAATAAGAGGGTGATAACAAGGCAGAAGAAACTCTGGTAAGCAGAATGCTTCTCCTTCCTGTGCACTTGCCACAACCTCCTGGGAAAGAATAGCTCAAACCTTGAAGATTTCTTCCTTAAAAATTAAATCTCCACCTATTAGGGGCACATCGGTTTTCATTTTACAGGCCTTACCCAGTTCTTCCTCATATAGGTAGTTCTGTATTTTCTAAGCATGTATTTAATTATCAGCATGTTATCTTGTTCATAAACAGGACCCTTTCATATATTCTCATGCCAAGAGATTCAGCAGCCATAGATTTACTACATTTAATAATAGAATAGCCTCTCAGAATAGAATGCCATCTCCAGAGACGTTGCTGTCTTGTAAAGTCCTGTATTTTGTTCTCTTGGAGAATCACTCATCCAAGAGAAAGCTAAGCTTTGCTCTGTTTTTGACAATGGATGAGATCAGTGCCTGATGGGTATGCTAACACAGACATTAAATAATAGAAATTGCAGATTAGACATTAAAAGCAGCCTGTGGATGCTGTTTAGCATTTTAATGCAATAAGTGGTTTCCTAGCAATCAAGCTACATTTACTAACAGTCTTTAAATAGCTGAGCATGCTCTTTTAAAAAAGGTGTTAAAAGCTGAGAAGTTCAAACACTTTTTTCCCCCAGATTGTATATGAAGAGTAACAGGTTTGTTATCGAGCTGGAGTGAGCTTGTACCAGGAACTAGTGAACAAAAGCTGCAACTTTGCACTGCCTCGGAACATCTGTTATGATAATGAAACTTATGCCTAGCAATAAGGTTTCTGGATTGAATCCCTGTGTTATAGAGCCACAGGACTGGATACACAATCAATACACTGTCTCAGTCAAATCTCCTTTACATCTATGGCACTTGCACTGTTGAACAGTGAGCCAAGGACTTTTTTTGTGTAAAGGTCAGCAGTCTCATGACAGAATGAGGCAAGTCAATTGTACCACGTGCACAGACTCCCTGTAATGTGCCATGCTTCTTGCTAATGCCCGTTAGAGAGAGGAGAGACACTTTAGAACCTATATTTAAACCTTAAAGAGAAACGGACTTCACACTGAAAAGTGAAATCAGGCTGAAAGACTCTGGCATGTAAATCTGATTTGAGTGCTTGCAGATAAAGTCCCCTGTCTACCACTGTCCATGTCTGCCTGTACATATTTTGCTGGGGCCAGACAACATTGGGCAAAGGTACAGGACAGACCAATGTCAGGTATGACAGAGTAGTGCTCAGAGAAAAGCCGTGTGCCAGTATTCCTGATTTCAGGTCGTGTTAAAGCAAGTCTTGTGATAGAAGTTAGGAATCTGCGTGAGGCAGCTTTGGTACAGAAGTTGCCCTTTTGGATGCTCTTGTCTGACAAGCAGCCACATCAGGTCATGCATTTGGCATAGGTCTTCTGTGGTTTTCAGTGATTTCAACCACACCACTACCTGACACTGCTAGTACTCTGAAAGAGAGCGTGGTACTTGAATTAGTGAATTGAACTTTTGGCAGATGTACAAATCAGATTTTAAAACAGCTCTATATTTGGAAAGTGCATAAGCCACTGAATTGTGTTCAACTCCCAATTTATGAAATGGCATGCAGTGCAGTCCTGGTGTGGGGAAAAGGAGCTGCTCAGCACCCACCAGTTACTCCCACGGGTCAGGGAGGTTTCCCAGGTGGTATCTAAACCTCTTCACAACAGTCAAAGTGGAAGTCCTGCCGTGAGCTTAAACGGAAGCAGAGAACAGCTCCTTATAAAAGCATGACTTCAAGTTGACTTTCTTTTTGTTGTCTGGGATATGGTGTGCTGGAAGGGCTCCTGGTCATGCTGGATGGTGGGTCCTAACTGACACTTGGTGTGAACAGGTGGTGATGAATGGTTGTTCCGCTTCCTTCAGTTAAACTCCTTGAAGTCCATGAATAAAAGATGGGATTTGGTGTTAAATTGTCCTGGACTAAAAGCCTACAATCAAATGCTCATTTTACAGTCAGCTGAGGTACTTCGGTTTCTTCACTAAGCACAGAAGAATTTCTGCCTATGCATCAATTCTGACATTTGGAGTAATGATTTTATATTCTTCTTTATCCAAGAGTTACCAGTCTGACCAAGATAATGCAAAAAATGGCACAAACTCTCTGTTGACATAGGCCAGCAGCAACCTGCTAGCACGCCTGGTGAGTCCTGCTTGGAGGACCAGTGTTAAATTTTACAACCAAACGGTTTATTTTAATAGGAAGATCTATAGCTACTGGAGAAGAAGATATTTCCCAGAACATTGACAATTTAAAATATTGGCTTCACATACTTTCTTCCCATTTGCTTGGAGCCCCTAAATAAGCTTGGGTTTTCTGGAGGATTTGGGGTAGGGTGGAGGACTATTGCTTTTCCTTTAAGTTATCTAATGGTTGCTAATAGAAACTGTCCAGCTGACTCCCTCCTGAATTGCAGTAATCATGGTTGAGTTTGCTACATCATTCCCAAGTGCCTTGTTCCCTTACAACACTATCTTGTACATGAGACCGGACAATGTAGAAAAACAAGTTCATCTGAAGGCAAGTTCAAAGAAGATGATGTTATAATCTTTTCCCTCTTTCTTGTTAAACAACTGCTTGAAATATCTGTGGCTTTTATTTTTCTAAGATATTTACATCAGTTAAGCTTGGTTTCAGTACCCCAAAGATGCATTGAAGCTTACTGTTACACTTGCATCTCACGCAGCTGACTTGTTACTGAGATTTGCTGTGCAAGAGGAAAGGAGAGAGGCGGTTGTAACATACAGTGCCATGGGAAGAGGAAGGTGCTTACGGAAGCTGGTATGTCCTCCTGGTGTACTTTGAAGCACAAAGCACTTTGAATCCGAGAAAAACAGAAAAGTGAAAGGAATACGAAAGGGACAAGGTACAGCCATGGCCTGGCAGAATAGCTTGCTCTTGTTAGTGTGGATGTAATGTGTGTGCCTTGCAGGTACTACTGTTCTGGCCTTGTGTTATGGGTCTTCACGTCAGATGTGTGGGTTAGACCAAATTAGGCACAAATTTTTGTAGGATCATCCTCCCTTTCCCGTCATTCATTAAAGTGACAGAGTAAAATGAGGTCAGACAACTTCTAATTGTGGAGAACAGATATTCCCCCAAATATTTTAAGCTGTCAAGAACTGGTCTGTCAGATCTTTGAACTGGAAATGCTTCTGCAGTGCTCAACTGCTCAGCCCCAAGGTGTCTATGAAAAATAAAGCTGCCATTCCACTCTTACCCCAATGTTTTGCCTAATGGCAAGTAAGCCATCATACTAAAGCTACATGAATTCAAGAAGTCCATTAATAGTTCCACAGGAAGAATCGCTGCATGGCAGCTGTGTTTCCATACACATTAGATTTGAGATGTAATGAAGGAGTTTTGAGAGCATATTGCCATATTCAGCCAAGTGGAAAATTCATCTTTTAAATACATCTGACTGTTTGGAATATAACAAGCTAGTGAAATAATTTCACTGGTTGCAAATATACATTTTTTGTAGCATCATAGCCTCAAGGCTGGTGCTTTAGATTATGATGTCAGATGTAATTTCCACACCAGTCAGTAAGATGCTTTATTGAAAATACATTTTATACATTTTATGGGTTATTCAATATGGGACATTTCACAGATTAACCCATGTAAAATTAATGGACACAGGAAAAAAACAGTTTAAGGTTTTGCAAGTCTTGATCTCACTTTGTCTTTTGACTTTCCTAGACGCCTAGAATTAATTTCACACTAGTTTTCTGTTGTTCTAGCTTTGTCTTTTGTATTTTAAGAGATGCAAGTGAATTCTGTGTATTGTTTAGTGAAATATTAATAATCCAAGACAATCATTCTAGTTTGATGCACAGAACCAGAGCAATTCACTGTGATATAATACAGCGTTTTAAAGGTTTACTTGCACTCTTAAATGAATACAAGTATACTTGGAGAGTGGGGTAGACTGGGTGCTTTGCTCCCCCTCTGTGTCACGCTGTTGGTACTGGTGGTCAGAGTTGGAGTAATAGCTCTCGGCATAGCAGCTGTTCCTCATCATAGAGCACCCCTATCACAACTAAGGAGAAAAAGCCCAGAAAAATAAATCTTCATTTTGTCGGGTTGAATTATGCCTGTCATAATTTGGAAGGTGACAGCAGTTCTTCAGCATCTAATGGAAAAATATTACTCACTGCAATCCAGAAGGGTGAAGGCCATTTTTGTTTCATGTCTTCAAACTAGATAACCACATGCTGCAATACAATCAATGCTCTCTGCATGTGGCAATCCATGTAAATATTTTGTGCTCCTAAAATATGAGGGTGAGAGGATCCCTCAGTGAATTTCTTCATGCATAAAACAACATTTTCCTACAAGCTTGCTGTTAGCAGCAGCTCAACAGAGAGCACAATGCTGAATAATTTGTATGTCTAAACCAGAGACCTTGTTCCCTACAGCTTTTGTTAATCTGTTAGCTGTGTGGCAGGGAAGAGTAGTCTCTACATGTCTTACAATCTGCCAAGGCACTGCTCTGCTACAAGGCACTGCTCTGCTTCAAATGTTTCCTTCAACCAGCCAAGCAGTAGGCTTTATCCTCTGACTCGTGTTGTCAGCTTTGTGCTTGACCGCAAGATTTACAGGCTTGCAACAGAGCTATGCACCAGTCTTCTGGCGTGTAACTCTGTCCAACTGGCACGAACAAGACGGGGGGTTTTGCAAGTGCTAGTGTCACTGAAAGCCAAATAAGTAGTGCCCTCTTCTCCTCCTTCTGTTTTTTTAAATATAAAAGACAAAGGAAGAAAATTTCACTTTAGTATAGAGCTACTCTCCTATATGACCACTGTTGTCTCAGAGAACTTCCTTATTAAGGTTGGAGGACTATAAAAATTACCATCTAATACTTTGGTTCATTGGTATAAGAAAAATGCAGCAATAATTAGCATCTTTCTTTGAGCGATGTGGCAATACAGGTTGAAAGCCGGTAGTGTCTCCTGCCAGTAACAAGGGCACTAGTAAATGAGTGGTTAAGGACCACAAAACATCCTCCAAGCTCAGTAGGCAATTACTCCATATTATCACTGATTAATTTTGTGGAGGATTCACAGTTGTTGTTGCATGTCTCTTTTAATACAGATGGATTTCTATCTGATCCTGCAGAAAATTATTTGCTGCTGTGGGTCTGCATTGGCTCCAGCAAGTGCAAGACATTGCAGGCACTGAAGTCCCAAGGACTTTGTCACTTAAAGCTAAGAAATATACTTTGGCAAAAGCACAGGAAACTGTTTCCTAAATCTCTTTGCATGCATAGGGAACATCTGCTGTTTTCTGTAGTAAGGGACACTGTATAGAGAGTCAATCTGAAAATCAGAGGACAATCAACACTTTGGAGAACTGGGTTTGTAGTGAAAAATTTCTGTGAATGTTTCTTCCCTTATTTCAAGGAGGGCAGTGGGGAGGGTGTGGGAGGAGCAGGAAATCTGAAAGGAACACACTGCACATTTTTTTGTCTTGATATTTTAGAAAACATACTTTTTCAGATGTTAATACAGATTTCATTGCTTGTAAATTGCTCCTTCATATGGTTTATGATTTTTGTGATATGTCTTATAAATAACTGATGAAGTTGTTCAAGGAAAACCACAAAAATTACATAAAAGGATGCTGTCAAAATGTATGTTACCTTTAAGTTTTTTTCCTAGCCTTGAATATTTAATGACTTGATTTTCCCTGTTTCTTGCTTGAAAAATAGCTCCACCGTGCAGCTAAATTGTTAATCTTCTTAAAAATAGAGCACACCAGAATGTCACTTATCTTAGTATGTATGTATATCTGAGATTTTATGAAATAGCATGCAAAAAGTATTCTTGTGGTTTTGTTAGATATTATAAAACAATGCCCACAAGGCTTGTGAACTGTTCAAATCCATTTGAAGATGGTCCATATATGGTTTGAATGAGACTTCCAGATTCTGAAAGTACTCCAGCGCTAAACACAGGTCTGGAAAATGGGAAGATGTAGAGTCTATTTTTGTAGAACTCCAGAAGGATGCCAATTTATTTTTCTCCATATCATTTTTTATTTGGGGAGTTCAAAGTTCAGAACTTGCCATCTCTTTTCCTAGAAGGAGAGGAGGAATCAATGCTGTCTACCTAAGTGATAAGTGTATGCCATTCACAATTTTGGAGCACAAGTCATGAAATTACAGGGGTCCATTTTCTTGCGTCCAGCCATAAATGTCTTTCAGCCATCATTCAGTTCAAAACTTCACTTGGCTTTTTCTCAGTCCACACAGAGATCTCCCTTTTGCCTTCTCCCTGATCTTTTCATTGCTTTGGATGTATGATCCAAAGATCTGCAGTCCAGCCAGTGCTCTCATTTATCTATTTATTTGCCATTGCTATTCAATCTCCAAGGAAAACCTTTAGACCACGTGATTCAATTTTTTTCCAAGTGTTGTCATGTCCAATAGGTTATATTCTAAAAGACCTTTTTTTTTTTTAAATAATTGTAATTACACTAAAACTACACCCAAGCTGATAAGAGTTTAAAACAGACCACAGCAATAATATTTTTTGCTTTACAAAGTCATGGTGTAAAGGATGTTCACTGGGTTATGAGACAGGGTGATCCATTGAAAGAACATGATTTATTATTTACAACTGAGTTCTGGATCTGCCTGTTTCCTTGCTCTTGCTGTATAGTACAGTATAGCATTTAGTTTGGTCCTGGAATAAACATAACTTATTCAAAGAGGATTTGATGGGCTGTGAGGTGAGTAGAAAGTGTCAGTTTTGTTATAGCCACCATAGAAAGCAAAGCTGAAGTAGTAAGATAAAGGGAAATTTGCTATGGAGGCACTGAATCCTTGTTCATTCAGAGGTATTAAGATAAAGGTAACTGCTTTCTAGTCAAAGGTCTAGAAGTTTTCAGAGATTTATAGCTATACATCTTTTCTCAAATGTATTTTGACAGACTGTTCTATACAATAATAACCATTGTACAATACGGCAATTAGGAAAAGTAGAAATAAAGTAAAATTTACAATTCCTTACACAAGTTCTTAGTTTAGGTCTATAGATGAGTTTATTTGCTATCATAATTCTCCATGTTGGTGAGACAGCAAATCTTTAACAATGGTTGAGGACAAATCAAGCAGCAATCCTAAATTTTCCATTTAGATCTCTTCCCTCCCCTGCCCTAATCCTTGAATTACCAATTTATCAGCAACTTTAGGGAATATACCTTAGCGATCTAGTTTAAGATGTGCTCAACCTGACTGGTGACTGGAAGGCAACTGAAAGTTTTAAGATTCCTCATAAAGATGGAAATCGAGCAGCTTCCTTAGATAATGTGCCAGTCTCTACAGCAACATTTCAGGGAGGACATGATCAGTCTAGAGCAAGAAGTTTTTTAGGATCTTCACTGTTATACTTTATCCCCCTAGAATAACACAGATCTCTGGAAAAGCATACAGCTTTGGGTGCTTCAGTCCAGATTGAGTTGCACTGAAACAGTTCAGGCTGTGATCCAAAACCCATTGAGGTCAATGGAGAGATTCCCATTCATTTTCAATAGCTTTTGAATCAGAGCCTTAAAGCTGGTGTTTTGCTGTCAGAATTTGCTTAGGCAGACCACGAAACATAAGTATGCATTTCTCAGAAGAGCTGGAGAACACTGAAACTGGTCTATTCCCTGCAGCTATATTGACGATTATGCCTGATTGGCAAAGCTTTCCAGAACGTTTAGTCTTCAAATTAATTTGATGGTCCTGCTCAGCACAGGGTAAACACAGCAGCAAAATGTTCTGCAATATTTATTCACCTTTTTAAATGGATGGTTTTCAACAGTATTTTCTTTCTCTTTGTTTACCTTTTTGATAAATCATTCTAGTGAACAAGTTTGCTAGCTGGAAGGGATTGCTGATACAGCAAACCTTAAACTGGTTGCACTCTTCAGTCTATTAGTAGTAAAGTCCATGCATGCAATAGTTAAAGGTGCAGCTGCAGTTTGCGTGGTTGTGCACAGGCTGGTTTTCTACTGTCAACTGTGCTGAGTGGTCTATTTATCCAGCAGACCACAACAGGCTGTGCAGCCATCGGAGATTGAGCTGTCCCGTATCCCATTAAACATAAGGCTGGCATAGCTTTGTCTAGTGGAGTGACTGCCTAGTATAGCTCCCACTATTGGCAGCGTATAGGAAAATGCATCACTTCTAACACCTTCAAGTTGCAGAGAATTTGTCTGATAGAGAAAATGCACATCAGCAGGTTTTAAATGCAGTGCCCAGTGGCGGTAGGGAAAGTACGAAGGTAGACTAGGTGCCTAAGTTGTTAATACCTGCTGTACTGAGTCCTTAAAATAATTTCAGGTGATGCAACAGTTGGTATCTAAGTTTTTTTTGAAGTCAAGACCCCACTACATCCATCTTTTTCTCAAGAGACTTACTTTCTCTAAACAATAAAGCCATACAATGATAATCCAGAAGATCACACCAGTTGTCTATTGCAACAGGAAAAAAAGGATGGGTCTGTGATTCACGATTTCTTTTTCATTGCTTTTCTGACTGACTTCTAAGAAATTGCTCAATCTCCTGCTGCAGTTCTCTATTGTGAAATGGGAATAACCTCCTGATTTTAGGGAGGAATTTGAAAATGAATTTGTACTACCTGTCATAAAATCAGTTGTATTAGAAACAAGCAGATCAAAATCAAGACACTGAAAATGTTGCTAGAAGGGGTTTTCTTTATACTGCAGTGCCATTGTTCATTTTGCAATTGTTAAGACAACACAGAAGAGAGTCTTGCTGTACCCAGGTTTATAGACATTTCTGGAAATGTAGGGAGTGAGCTATCACTCCCAATGGATAGTTAACAGGTGGCTGCAGCTTCTATGGGAACTTCTGATTGTTGATTTTGTAGTCTGCAATTATTTATGGTCAGAAAGAAGCATTCTGGAAGGTCAGTCCTCCTAGCACAAAAACCAGAGAAACAAGAAAATAAAGCATATTTATTGCACTGCACACACACTTTCAACTTTAAAACATCATCCACTGTGAAGGATGTGATTCTACATGATCCCCATGGGTAGCATGACAAGACAGCAAACTGAGTACACCTGAAGGTATTAACTCTGTCCTCAAGTACGTGCCCAGGATGGCTCATCTACACAATTGAAAAACGTATGCAAGTGTTAGGTATACATAAATATTTAGTACATAGAAGTTTGTAAAGTTTCAGTAGTCTTCATGACAAGGTACTATACTTACAAAAACTGTAAATCAGACAAGCTTGATAAAAGCATGGGTTAAAAAAGGTAGCAAGGGGGACCCTGGGAACTACTGACCTGTCAGCCTCACCTCTGTGCCTGGGAAGATCATGGAACAGATCCTCCTAGAAGCTATGCTAAGGCACATGGAGGACAGGGAGGGGATTCAGGACAGCCAGCATGGCTTCACCAAGGGCAAGTTCTGCCTGACCAACCTAGTGGCCTTCTAGGAGGGAGTGACCACATCAATGGGCAAGGGAAATGCTACAGATGTTGTCTATCTGGATATCTGTAAGGCCTTTGACGTGGTCCCCCACAACATCCTTCTCTCTAAATTGGAGAGAGATGAATTTGATGGGTGGACTGTTAGGTCCAGTGAGGAATTTGTTGGATGTCTAGACCCAGAGGGTAGTGGTCAATGGCTCAAAGTCCAGATGGAGATCAGTGATGAGCAATGTCACTTGGGAGTCCATATTGGGACCAGTACTCTTTAATAACTTCATGAATGACAGAGACAGTGAGATTGGGTGCTCCCTCAGCAAGTTTGCAGATGACCCCAAGCTGAGTGCTGTGGTTGAGATGCCTGAAGGATGGGATGCCACCCAGAGGGACCTGGACAAGCTTGAGGAATGGGTCCCTGTGAACCTCCTGAGGTTCAACAAGGCCAAGTGCAGGGTCCTGGTTGCTGGCAGGCCTCATTGAGAGGGCTTTAAACTAGATTTGGAGGGGGGAGGGGCTAAAACCGGGCTCACTAGAGTTGAACCTAGGGGTAGGTTCAACGTGCCAGAGTTGAAATCGACAGCCCGGCTCAGGTGCATCTACACCAATGCACGCAGCATGGGCACCAAACAGGAGGAGCTGGAAGCCATTGTGCAGCGCGACAGCTATGACGTAGTTGCCATCACAGAAACATGGTAGGATGCTTCTCATGACTGGAGTGCTGCAATGGATGGCTATAAGCTCTTCCGAAGGGATAGGCAGGGAAGGAGAGGCGGTGGGGTGGCTCTGTATGTTAGGGAGTGTTTTGATTGCACAGAAATCGAAGATTGTGAAGACCAAGTAGAGTGCTTGTGGGTAAGGATGAGGGGGAAGGCCAATGAGGCAGACATCCTGCTGGGAGTCTGTTACAGGCCACCCAACCAGGATGAAGAGACAGATGAGACATTCTGTAAGCGACTGGCGGAGGTCTCGCATTCGCTGGCCCTTGTTCTTGTGGGGGACTTCAACCTACCGGACATCTGCTGGAAGTATAACACGGCAGAGAGGAAACAGTCTAGGAGGTTCCTGGAGTGTGTGGAGGATAACTTCCTGATGCAGCTGGTGAGTGAGCCCACCAGGGGAGACGCCTTACTGGACCTGCTGTTTACAAACAGAGAAGGACTGGTGAGAGATGTGGTGGTCGGAGGCCGTCTTGGGCTTAGCGACCACGACATGATAGAATTCTCGGTTGTGAGGGAAGTAAGGAGAGGGGTCAGCAAAACTGCTATCATGGACTTCCGGAGGGCAGACTTTGGCCTCTTCAGGTCACTGGTGGAGAGAGTCCCTTGGGAGACAGTCGTGAAGGACAAAGGGCCCCAGGAAGGCTGGACAGTCTTCAAGAAGGAAATCTTAAAGGCGCAGGAGCAGGCGGTCCCCATGTGCCGTAAGAAGAGCTGGCGGGGAAGGCGACCGGCCTGGCTGAACAGGGAGATTTTGCTGGGACTCAGGGAAAAGAGGAGAGTTTATCACCTCTGGAAGAAGGGCCAGGCAACTCACGAAGAGTACAAGGATCTCGTTAGGTCAAGCAGGGACAAAATTAGAAAGGCAAAAGCCCCGCTAGAGCTCAGTCTGGCTACAGTCGTAAAGGATAATAAAAAATGTTTTTACAAATATATTAACAACAAAAAGAGAGGCAAGGAGAATCTCCATCCCCTACTGGATATGGCGGGGAACATTGTCTCCAAGGACGAGGACAAGGCTGAGGTACTTAATGCCTTCTTTGCCTCAGTCTTTAATAGCCAGTCCAGGTATCCACAGGGTATTCAGCCCCCTGAGCTGGAACATAGGGATGGAGAGCACAATGTACTCCTCATAATCCAGGAGGAAGCAGTCAAGGACATGCTAAGCCACCTGGACACCCACAAGTCTATGGGGCCTGATGAGATCCACCCGAGAGTACTGAGAGAGCTGGCGGAGGAGCTTGCCAAGCCACTCTCCATCATTTATCAGCAGTCCTGGTTAACAGGAGAGGTCCCAGAAGACTGGAGGCTTGCCAATGTGACGCCCGTCTACAAGAAAGGCCGGAAGGAGGATCCTGGGAACTACAGGCCTGTCAGCCTGACCTCTGTACCAGGGAAGATTATGGAGCGGTTGGTCTTGAGAGTGCTCAGAGGGCATGTGCAGGACAACCAAAGGATCAGGCCCAGCCAGCATGGGTTCATGAAAGGCAGGTCCTGCTTGACCAACTTGATCTCCTTCTATGACCAGGTGACCCGCCTAGTGGATGAGGGAAAGGCTGTGGACGTTGTCTACCTGGACTTTAGTAAAGCCTTTGACAGCGTCTCCCACAGCATTCTCCTGGAGAAACTGGCGGCTCGTGGCTTAGACGGGTTTACTCTTCGCTGGGTGAGGAACTGGCTGGATGGCCGAGCCCAGAGAGTTGTGGTGAACGGCGTTAAATCCGGCTGGCGGCCGGTCACAAGCGGTGTTCCCCAGGGCTCGGTTCTGGGACCGGTCTTATTCAATATCTTTATTGATGATCTGGATGAGGGAATTGAGTGCTCCCTCAGTAAGTTTGCAGATGACACCAAGCTGAGTGGGAGTGTTGATCTGCTGGAGGGTAGGAGGGCTCTGCAGAGGGATCTGGACAGGCTGGATCGATGGGCAGAGGCCAACTGTATGAGGTTTAATAAGGCCAAGTGCAGGGTCCTGCACTTTGGCCACAACAACCCCATGCAATGCTACAGGCTTGGGGAGGAGTGGCTGGAGAGCAGCCCGGCAGAAAGGGACCTGGGGGTGCTAGTTGACAGCCGGCTGAATATGAGCCAGCAGTGTGCCCAGGTGGCCAAGAAGGCCAACAGCCTCCTGGCCTGTATCAGGAATAGTGTGGCCAGCAGGAGTAAGGAAGTGATTGTGCCCCTGTACTCGGCACTGGTGAGGCTGCACCATGAATACTGTGTTCAGTTTTGGGCCCCTCACTACAAGAAGGATGTTGAGGTGCTGGAGCGTGTCCAGAGAAGGGCAACGAAGCTGGTGAGGGGTCTGGAGCACAAGTCTTATGAGGAGCGGCTGAGGGAACTGGGGTTGTTTAGTCTGAAGAAGAGGAGGATGACAGGAGACCTTATCGCTCTCTACAACTACCTGAAAGGGGGTTGTGGCGACGAGGGTGTTGGTCTCTTCTCCCAAGTAACTAGTGATAGGACAAGAGGAAATGGCCTCAAGTTGCGCCAGGGGAGGTTTAGATTGGATATTAGGAAAAATTTCTTCACTGAGAGGGTGGTCAGGCATTGGAGGAAGCTGCCCAGGGAGGTGGTGGAGTCGCCATCTCTGGAAGTGTTCAAAAAACGTGTGGATGTGCCGCTTCAGGACATGGTTTAGGGGACATGGTGGTGCTGGATTAATGGTTGGACTTGATGATCTTAAAGGTCCTTTCCAACCTAGTGATTCTGTGATTCTGTGATTCTGTGATTCTGTGACCAAGTATCAGTATATGCTGGGGGATGAAGGGATTGAGAGCAGCCCTGCTGAGGAGGACTTGGGGCTACTGGTGGATGAAAAACTGGACATGAGCTGGCAATGGTCGGAAGGGGCTCTGAGAAACCTGATCTAGTTGATGATGTCCCTGCTTACTGTGGGGGAGTTGGACTAGATGACCTTTAAAGATCCCTTCCAACACAAAGATTCTATGATTCTCAAAGCAGTAGCAGGGTGTCCCTAGCAGGATATTGCTCCCAGCATACATGCTGACCTGGATCCCCGTTTGTGATATTGCTGGGAAGATGTGTGCCTGATGCAATTTTAGCTGCATTCTTTAATGCCACCTTTCTGTTTAGAGCGCAAAGTGAAGTAGGATACTGTGACTGAAACTGCAGACAGATTTTTTAATGAATATTTACCATTCTTCCACCGGGAGTGAGAGGCAAAGAGAGGTCACTTACCCTGAAGCCAAGCAAATACCCAGGCCTGAAATCAGGTATTAGGTATAACTATTAGGTACGGAGCAATTTGTATTGTCAAAGGTGGGCAGAAAAGATACTAAAGACAATCAAACATAACATTGGAGTCCTGGGAAAGTTTTATTTTTCTCTTTCATTTTTACAGTTGCCTGCTAGCTGTTGCAGGTTCTCCTGAATATATCACTGGAGAGTGGAGGAAAAAAGTGGGAAATTTTCCTTTAACCATAGGCAGGAATTGTACACTTTTCTTTCTTTTCTTAGAAAGCAAACACTGAGATGTTCTCTCATTTTAAATTATCCAGCATAGCTGAAAACATTTATGTTCTGTTGATGCATTATATCTGCATTATGCATTATATCTTCATATAATAATGCATTATGCATTATATGTTCTTATAAACCTTTTTCAGTCCTATTAAATAAACTCCCCAAAAACACTGCTAACACCAGAAGTGACAAAGTATTGCTGGTTGTCCAGATGAAATACTTAAGAGATATGTTCTGACTTGCTTCTTTAGGGCTTCCTGTTTGCTTTACTTCTTGTTGTAAAATTCTTAAAAAGATAATTTGAAAGGCTAGAGACAAATATTCTAATCTTTATGCTTTGAATAAAAAATCTGTTGTCTCGGTAATTCCCAAACATTCAGGATGCTCTCTGCTTTCTGTTCCGCGAGCTATTTACAACTTTGTACGTACACAGTTGACGATGCTGAAGTTATTCTTCCCTGAACAAAACTTTGTTCATGACAGGATGTCCAGATAGTTCAGTAAAAGGACGACTGCATCTTGCTCTGGAGCTGTGAAAGCGCCTAGAAAGCACCCCTGTACCAGAAGCAGTCATCTTGTTCCCAGGAGCTGCCCATGGCAAATAACGTCTCCTGCAGTAAGGCTCACGCCTGAATGCTGTGGCTTGCGTTTCATAAAGGGGCTGGGGGTGGGGGGAGGGAAACGCCACTCCTGTGACCTTTACAAAAATTTTTTTCTAATCATTTCTGGCAGGCCTCACTGATATAGATCCCCGGTGTCTGCACCCTTCCCACAGACCGAGAGCCAGGCTCCCACTGCAGCTGGACCCCCTCCCTCCGCTCAGCACCTCCTCACAGCCCCAGCTGTATGGGGCATCTTGGTCACCACCACCCCAGTGAAGAGCGTCCTCACCACTGGGGCTTCATTCTGCAGAAATTTGGGGCAGTTTTGCCATTTGCTTCAGCTTGGCTTTTGTCATACATCCTTAGTCACTCTGGATTTGCCACTGACATACTGCTCTCCCTGGCTTTTTCTCTGTGTTCAGCTTCCCACTGGTGGCTGTGGTGCCATGTCCCATCCAGTTGCCCTTGGATGTCACCTGCTTCTGGAGAAGTTTCAGCAGCCCCACACCACCCCCACACTGGCAGCACTGGGGGAACCACACCACTGTGGAGCAGGGCAGACACCCCTTGCTTTTCAGAAGAGTTAATGAGGTCCTCTGTACTTGGCTACAGCCCCACACATCTTCCCAGCTGAAGTGGGGTGGTGGCTCTGCAGAAGCTTTTTCTGGACACTGAGCTTAACCCTGCTCCCAGGGAAGCCAGCAGCAAAACTGACTTTGGTACCTGCAGAGCTGGATCTGCTGTGAAAGAGGATGCAGCAGGCAAAGCAGGTTGAAAGTGCACAGCAAACTCCCGTAAAGAAGCATCCTTCTTTCATAAGCTTGGGAGAGGATATAACTCTTACATAAATAGGTAATAAACTTGTGGGAAGCAACCAGTTCTTGTGTAGTAGAAATACTTTGAAAGTATATGATTACATTAAGAAGATTAGATTTATCCCAAGTTTCCAGGAGAAGCAGTATTTCATTTTGGCCTTACACATCTACCCTATGTGGCTTTAAGGGTGTAGCCATGTTAATATGTGCTGATTAAAAACTGTCTCCAAGAAGAGACAAGCAGTAATAAGCCTCCTTACATTCCTTTTGTCACCCAGTCTGTCTTAGAGTGCTGTGAATAGCACTGAGCAAAACCAGATGAAATTTAACACATCTGTCACTCTCCCCACTCCTAGACCAGCAGAAACAGAAAGAGCTCAGTTATTTAAATATACACAGTGCTTTACCATTATACAAACATAAACATCTCCCTGTCTTTGTTTCTGAGCAAAGAGGGCTGGACTCATCAGGTAATCCAGCAGATGGTGTTTTAGTGTGCATCACATGGCTTGTGGATCATGACGAAAGAGGGAGAGAAAATTCCTTGCTTCCATCACTTCTCTGGCATGTTAAACCAACCTTGTCTGGGATTAATTTGAGTCCTGGTTCTGGCTGTCTCTTGTATTAGCATCCTCAGCAGATGAAGAAATACTTGAATTCAGAAAAAGATTCAGGCGAGTGGTTCTGGCTGCTTTCATTGGAACAACTTTCACTAAACAGCAATGGGGCTTGGGGTGGGCCTCTCACTTTCCAAGAGATGGCAGTCTGGTGGCAAACACATGCTGGCTGTTGCACAACCCATTTATTACCCCTGAGCTGCCTGCAAATCAACAGCACTGATTCCTGTGTGTGACCAGAAATATACTGCACAGAGCAGTGGCTACAAGACACAGAGGAGTCAAGCATACTGGTCTTCTCCTTGTCAAGCAACTGCTGGTTGGCTGCTGATAAAGTGTATTTTTAAACACTAACCTTTTGCTATAACTCCTTAACAAGAAAAAGCCTTCAAAGTTGTCCTTCCTTCTTTTCATTCCGAAAGATGTAAGTGTTAGTAGGGTGATTATTATGCCTACAGCAGTTTCTTTTTACCAATGTCTGACCTTGTAATCCACCCTTCCCACAAGATACTGTTGTGCTTTAATTATCTCTGTAGCCTTGTTTGGGTGTGAGTGCAAATGTGACAGTGCCTCTGCCTTTGACAGTGACTCAATAGTACCAACTGGCCATGAAAAAAAAAGGGTTTTGTGAATTTGGCTCCACCATTTTTATTCTGAACTAGTTTCAGGGTAATTCTACGGGGACATTGAGACTTCCAGAGGGAAAAAAAGAATTTTGGGATTAAGCTTTAAAAAATCAGTAATAAAGCACTTCAGTATACGGTTTAGTGGGCATGGTGGTGTTGGGTTGATGGTTGGACTTGATGATCTTAAAGGTCTTTTCCAACCTTAGTGATTCTGTGATCCTCTGATTCTGTGAAAGTGAAAGATCTCTGTCTTCAGGTTATTTCTGCTGTGAACTACAGTACAGTGAGTAAGTGCTGATGACACACAAACACACTTGTCTAGAACAACTTGAAATACTACCAGCCAGAAAGCTGATCACTGATGCTGATGCAGGGTGGCAGTCAGGGCTAAACCAGCTCCTAGCTGCTGGCTGGTACCACAGCATCAGCGCGTCCTGACTGCGAGAAGGGGAAGGCCCAGGTCTGACAAGATGTACTCCAAAGTCAGTGACGTGTGGATAGTGACACCCAGAAACATAGCTGAGACTGGAAACAGCAATTCCCTTTTTACACCTAGCATGTTAATTGCCAATATGCACTAACTCCAAAGACACATCTGAAGGAGGAGATGACAATGTGCTAAAGGTCAGTGAAATTAGGATGGAGAGTGCTGGCAGCTGGCATAGTAGGGAGAACTCCTTCATGCCCCCTCATCCTTCAAAAGCACAAAAATTCAAGTCTTCTGCTATGCAGAAGATTTTTCCCAAAGCATTTGGATTGTTATGGCTGTTAATGCACATCACAGATGTACAGAGAAACAAATCAGTGCAGTGTGATGAATTATATGTTTTTTGTAGCTGTACATTCTATCTCACCTGACCATCTGCAAAGGCATGTGATGACACAGCTTGTGACAAGAAGCCAGGCAGATACGCAGTTATTTCAGGGCTGAGCCTTTCAAAGAACAGGATGCTAGCTCAGTAAAAGGGGCAAGTCCTGGAGAGTGAAGACTCTTGCAAGGAGCGTTTGTCCCCTTCCTTTCAGCAAAGGGATGTGGGGAATCACAGGTGAGGCAGGTGCCTTCACTTTACACATTGTTGTAACCCTAGGGCAGCTATTTGCAGGTGAGAAGGTCTTGGTGTGTGGCTTAGAAATGTCTGTGCAAAGCAGCACCAAGAAGCAGCAATCCAAATACAAAGGAACTGGAGCTTTGCTGTGTTTGACTGCAGGGTACGGTAACACGGGTGCAGGTAGTACTGCCGCAGCCAGAACTCATTCATTTGGTGCCTCATGCTGTGTCGATGCATGTTTAAGAGCCAGTTTCATTTCACAGTCACTCAAAAGTCCTCATTGTGCAGTTCATAAAATAATCTTAAGATGCCATCTTGATACCTCTTAATGTATATCCTCTGGGAGACATTAAAATAGAAGACCCCTTCCAGGATTGCATGGCTGCTTTAATCACACAAAACAAATCAGATAATGTCAGTATTGCTTTTTCTTTTACTTGCTTAGACTTCATATTTGTTTTCTAAGGCTATCTAGCAGTGGTAAAAAAATCCAGGCTAACTGCACATTTTCTTTATACAGAACCATAGACATGAGCTTTAACTTATGTCTGCAACAGGATTTCATTTAAGATTCGGATATTGAAAAGTGAAAAGTTTGCTCTCCACAAAGATCAAAACACATATGTCATCATGCCAAATACAGAGAGCCCATAATGAAAACTGGATAGACTTTATAGACTTTATAGCCTACATTGTGCGCATATGCAGGTTTGAAAGCAACATTGTTGTATCAAAACTGGGTTTTTCAACCATTACACAGTATTGCATTCTGCCTGCGTGAGTGAGCATGGAGCTCTGCCTGGGCACAGGGGAAAGCCACCTGAGAGCTTATGGATTAGAGGGCAAACCAATGTGGGTAATATTGGTGTGGGTGTCTGCTTACAGAGACCACCTGCGCAGGAGGAAGAAATAGGTGAGGGACATCTTCAAACAACTAGAAGCAGCCTCATATTCGGAGGTTCTGAGACATTGAACTGCCCTGATATCTGCTGGAAGGGAGGCAGGGCACAAGCAGTCCAAAAAGTTTCTGAAGTGTGTTGACAATGACTTCTTGACGCAGGTGACTGAGGAGCCAAGCAGTAAAGATGCTTTGCTGGACCTCATGTTTACAAACAAGGAAGAACTTGTCAGAGATGAGATGGGGCAGCCTTGGCTACAGTGACCATGAGATGGTAGAGGTCAGGATCCTGAGAGAGTAGCAGAGCAAATAACAGGACCACAGCCCTGGATGGCTGAAGAGCAGACTGTAATCCCTTCAGAGATCCGCGTGGAAAAACCTCACGGGAGAGAGCCCCAGAGAGGAGTTCAGGAGAGCTGGTTGATTTTCAAGGATCACATCCTCCAAGCTCAAGAATGGTCCATGCCAACAAGCAGAAACCAACCAAAGGGGCAGAAGGCCTGCATGGATGAGCAAGGAGCTCCTGACTAGACTCAGGCATAAAAAGGAGGTGTACAGGAGGTGGAAGCAGGGGCAGGTGACCCAGGGGGAATATAGAGATGCTGCCTGACCGTGGAAGGATGGGTTCAGGAAAGCCAAAGCTCACCTCAAGTTTAATCTTATCTATCAGGGTATATGAAGGTAAAAAAGAAAGGCCATCAGGACTAAACGGTATCCCAGACAAAATGTGGGCCTGACTACATGGAGCAGGGATTTGATGGCAAAGAATACAAAAAAGGCCAAGTCACTCTGTGCTGCCTTTGCCTCAGCCTTCAGGAATCCCCTGTCCCTGAGACCAAGGGGAAAGTCCAGGGCAATGTAGACTTGCCCTTGCTGGAGGATGATCATGTTAGGAAGCATTAAATAATCTGGACTTACACAAATCTGTGGGATCTGTTGGGATGCAGTGAGTGCTGAGGCAGCTGTCTGATGTCCTGGTGAAGTAAGCAGGGGGGTCAGAAAAACCACTACCATGGACTCCTGGAGGGCAAACTTTGGTCTGTTCAGGAAGCTGGTTGAGAGAGTCCCTTGGGAGACAGTCCTCAAGGGCAAAAGGGTCCAGGAAGACTGGACAGTTTTCAAGAAGGAAATCTTAAAGGCGCAGGAGCAGGCGGTCCCCATGTGCTGCAAGATGAGCTGGCAGCGAAGACAACCGGCCTGGCTGAACAGGGAGCTTTTGCTGGGACTTGGAGAAAAGAGGAGAGTTTATCGTCTCTGGAAGAAGGGGCAGGCAACTCAAGAAAGTACAGAGATCTCAATAGGTCATGCAGAGAGAAAATTAGAAAGGCAAAAGCCCAGCTAGAACTCAATATAGCCACTGTTGCAAGAGATAATAAAAAAAGTTTTTACAAATATATTAACAACAAAAAGAGAGCCAAGGAGAATCTCCATCCCTGATTTTATGTGAGGGGGAACATTGTCACCAAGGATGAATAAAAGGCTGAGGTACTTAATGCCTTCTTTGCCTCAGTCATTAATAGCCAGACCAAGTATCAGCAGGGTATTCAGCCCCGTGAGCTGGAAGACAGGGACGGAGAGCAGAATAAGCATCCCATAATTCAGGAGGAAGCACTTAAGGACCTGCTAAGCCACCTGGACACCCACAAGTCTATGGGGCCTGATGGGATCCACCCATGAGTACTGAGGTAGCTGGCAGAGGAGCTTGCCAAGCCACTCTCCATCATTTATCAGCAGTCCTGGTTAACAGGAGAGGTCCCCGATGACTGGAGGCTACCAATGTGATGCCCACCTACAGGAAGGGCAGGAAGGAGGATCCCTGGAACTACAGGCCTGTCAGCCTGACCTCTGTACCGGGGAGGATCATGGAGCGGTTCATCTTGAGGGTGCTCACAGGGCATGTGCAGGACAACCAAGGGATCAGGCCCAGCAAGCACATGTTCATGAAAGGCAGGTCCTGCTTGACCAACCTGACTGCCTTCTATGACCAGGTGACCTGCCTAGTGGGTGAGGGAAGGGCTGTGGACGTTGTGTACCTGGACTTTAGTAAAGCCTTTGACACTGTCTCCCATTCTGCTGGAGAAGCCGGCAGATCATAGCTTAGACTTGTGTACCCTTTGCTGGGTGGAGCTGGCTGGACGGCTGAACCCAGAGGGTTGTGGTGAACAGAGTTAAATCCAGTTGGCGTCCGATCACAAGTGGTGTTCCCCAGCACTCAGTATTGTTTAATAACTTTATCAATGATCTGGATGAGGGGACTGAGTGCTCCCTCAGCAAGTCTGCAGATGACACCAGAGTGGGTGGGAGTGCTGATCTGCTCGAGGGTAGAAAAGCTCTGCAGAGGGATCTGGACAGGCTGGATTGAGTTTTAACAAGGCCAAGTGCCGGGTCCTGCACTTGGGTCACAACAACCCCATGCAACGCTGGGGAGGGGTGGCTGGAGAGCTGCCTGGTGGAAAAGGACCTGGGGGTGCTGGTTGACAGCTGGCTGAATATGAGCCAGCAGTGTGCCCAGGTGGCCAAGAAGGGCCCCTCACTACAAGAAGGATGCTGAGGTGCTGGAGTGTGTCGAGAGAAGGGCAACGAAGCTGCTGAGGGGTCTGGAGCACAAGTCTTATGAGGAGCAGCTGAGGGAACTGGGGTTGTTTAGTCTGGAGAAAAGGAGACTGAGGGGAGACCTTATCGCTCTCTACAACTACCTGAAAAGAGGTTGTAGCGAGGTGGGTTTTGGTCTCTTCTCCCAAGTAACAAGAAATAGGACGAGAGGAAATGTCCTCAAGTTGTGCCAGGGTAGGTTTAGACTGGATATTAGGAAAAAATTCTTTACTGAGAGAGTGGTCAAGCATTGGACCAGGCTGCCCAGGGAAGTGGTTGAGTCACCATCACTGGAGATGTTCAAAAAACTTGTAGATGTGGCACTTCAGGACATGGTTTAGTGGACTTGGTGGTGTTGCATTAATGGTTAAACTTGATGATCTTAAAGGTCTTTTCCAACCTTAATGATTCCGTGATTCTGTGTTGTTCGTTGTGGAGTCTCCACCAGTGGATGAATGCAAAATCCTGCTAGGGACAGCTCTTGGCAACCTGCTTAAGCTGACCCTGCTTTGAGCAGGGAGGTTGGACTAGAGGTCCTCTAGACAAGGTCCCTTCCATCTTCAACCATTCTGTGATCCTGTAGAGACGGAGTAAACAGTGCTCCAGTGGCTCGGTTCTCCAGCCTGCCACAGCTGGCTTAATAGGAGAGAGCACGTGTCTCTCAGGCAGGGCTGCTGAGCTAGGCTTCTTCCATACTGTTTCCATCATGACTGCAGCTGGGGAGGTCTGGTAAAGAAGAAGATGACGAAGAGCATTCAACAAGGTTAAGAAAACAAATTTTCTGAATTTCTGGCACAGCCTATGGAATATGAGATACATCAAGCTCTTTGTATATAAGCACCTGTGCTTAGGAACATAACTCACTATTAAATGACAGAAGTGAAGAAACTTACCCACAGGGCAGCTTGCTCTATAATTGCCAATTACTTGGGCTTCTGCACTTTCCTTTGAAGCACCCCAGAACTGGGTGCTGGCATTCAGCTAGGTAAAGGATGCTGAGATGCTAATCTGCTAATTTATAAAGTGCAGGAAATATCAAATTATATTTGTTAATTTTAATCCAGGTTTAAAGACTGACTATTCTATAGGCAAGCCCTTAAATGTCATCTGAAAAAAAAACGTATAAACTGAGTTTGTTTCAAGTTTGGAAGTGTTTAAGAAGTTTTCCTATGTTTTCTAATTTTTGTATGAAGTTGGAAAGGAAAATGTCCCACTTTCCATCCACTGTCCCTCCCATTTTATTGTTGAATTTATACAAATATGTCCAACATACTTCTGTTGCTCTATCCCCCTATCCCCTTACTCTCCAGCCACTCATCTTCTCATACCCTTCTCGTCTTTTTGGTCAGGGATGGAATTGTGAGCTCCTGGGTGTCCCACAGCACATGGGTTACATGAACAGTCCCCTGAGACGCTGCCTCACATAACTGCCATGACGGCAAATGCCCCGGCTGTTTGGGGTGAAGGCAGGGGGAAACGCATATTTCTTTCCGTGGGAGTCACAGATCTTGAGTACTGTACAGCCAGCAATGACAGAGTTAAACAAGATTGAGAAAGCAGTTTTTTTAGAGCCCAGACTATGTTTGCAGCTTGAAAGCATACTGTAGCTTTGAGGAGAGTTTTTCATTATTGGACAGGATCCAACATCTCACCATCTATGTTACAGTTTGCTCAAAGGCAGGCAGATTATGAAGAAATAGCAGCCACATCTGTGGCAGCTACGTTTATCCCATCTGCTTTTTATTTTATCAACTGGGAAAGTAAAATCCTAGTCATCACACAAGACTGTTTTATATGGATTAGTGCAAATAATTCAGCACTGACAAAACGGACACATAAATGTTTTTCCTTCTGGATGAGACATTTAAAAATTACACTTCCAGTGGATTTAATTATGGTTAAAAGCTTTCACCATTTATTCCAAGTCATTATTGTGCTCACAAGCTTTATTCAATTAGTTCTGTGCCTCCCTTGCCCAAGTCACTTTTAGAGCAGGCTATTAAAAAAGGTTACCACACAATGGTCTTTAATTACAGCTGGGGTCTGGATGCCCCCATTTTACCTTTGCTCAGGTCAGTGTCATTACTGCCACCAGGTGAAGATAGGAGGCTGGGGTGGATGTGGGGAGTAAGAAAGAATAGCAAACAGGAGAAGCAGGGGGACAGAAAATACACCCCATAACGCATTTTCTCCTGTCACAGAGACCTGTGCTGGGTATCAGCAGCAACCACATCACGCAATACTGTTTATGGAGCAACCAGGCACTTCCCAGTGATCTCGTTACGCTATTAGCCAAAGAACACACAACCTCACTTGTCTGGAAGGGAGAAACTCTTCATTTCTGCATTAGTTCTGTAGGCACTGCCCATTTGTTCCCATGCCAACACTGGTTGATTGATTTCTTCTCCTTCTTTTTTTGTTCAGATCTCCTCCTCCTTTCCCGTGTATTTCTCTAGAGAAGTCATAACCTCTAGCAAAACAAAGGTTTTACTATGCTAAGGAAGTTGAAGTCATTTATGTCCCCTCTTCCTAATCATTTTGCCAATCCTGTCCTATACTTTTTTCAGTTTAGGTCAATCTTTCCTAAGATGGGCAACGAGAAACTTGCACAGTGTGTTGGAGAAACATTGCCCATGCCTTGTATAATGACATTAATATGTTCTTATCTCTACTGGAATTGATTCACGCATCAGAGATTTTTTGATCTCCCCAGGCACAGCAAGGCTGCATCTGTGGCACTAAAGCACAGTGTGTTCAGTTGTTATTCACTAGGTCCTACATGGAGTACATCTGAAAGCCCTTTCAAAAGGATGCTAGTGACACCATCCCCACTTTACAAAGACAATTCAGATGATGAAATAACTTGCCCAAAGCCACACAGCAGGCTCATAGCCAAAATTAAGTGAAGACTATGCGTGCCTTGACCAACAAATGTTTTGTTCTCTAGGCCACAGAGAGCAAAGAGAGATCAGACAGGCTTTTTTGATCCAAGGGCTAAAAAAAAAATAAGGTGAAATACTACAATTGAGGAGGATGGAAGACCTTCCCTATGGATAAAACAGAAAATGATGTCTGTATGAATTTCTGTTGACATTATATCCATAACACATTTAAAAAAACCAGGAAACATACCAGACTACAGCATTGCTTTGCACTCATGTGGGGTCTTTCATCTGCGGGGTACAGGCTATCCTTGCCAGGTCAGAAACCATTTCCAACTTGCAAGCAGACAAGTAGCTGTATTACAGGCCCAAGTAATATTGCATAGCCCTGATTCTGCAAGACTTAAATTTTTTACTTTATCCACTATGATTAGCAGCAGCTGCTTACATGGCTTTTCATTAAGTACTCAAATGAGTCTAGTCAAAGCCACTAGGAGCTAGAAAATGAGAAGCCTCTGAGTCTGGGACATCTGTCCCAGCTCACTGTCCTCCACTAGGTTTCTTAAAATTTTGCTATTGACACCTTTCTCTGAGACAGACAAAAGCTTCCAGGGGAGTAGATATCACATACATTTTACTGTTTGAAGCAAGGTCTGAAAGAATAACCTTCAATGAGTTTAGATCTTATCACAAGTTTATAAACATGTTATCCTGATTAAGGAAACTCAGAACTGTTGAGGTTGGGAGGTATCTCTGGCAATTGCCAAGTCCGACCTCCTGCTCAGAGCAGGTCAGCCACAGCTGGGTGCTCAGAACTGTGCCAAGTAATGTTTGAATATCTCCAAGGATGGAGATTCCACAACCTCTTTGGGCAAGCTGTTCCCATGTTTGACCACACCCATGGGGAAAAAAGTGTTTTCGCATGTTTCAGTGGAGTTTCATGTATTTCAGTTGGTGCACATTACTTCTTGCTCCTTTACTGGATACTGATAAGAAGGGTCTGGCTTCATCCTCTTTACCCTCTACCCTCTGCTCCCCGCCTCGTGTGTTTATACACAATAGTCAAGATCCCCCTGAGCCTTTTCCTCTCCAGGCTGAACACACTCAGCACTTGCAGCTTCTCCTCATATGACAGATGCTTCAGTCCCTTCATCATTTTTGTGGCCTTCACTGCACTTACTCCAGTATGTCCATGTCTCTCCTTCACTGGGGAGCCTAGGACTGCATGCAGAACCCACACGTGCTTCAACAGCGCTACGTAGAGAGCAAAGACCACCTCCCTTCACATGTTGTCAATGCTGTAGCACAGCCCAGGATACCACTGGAATTCTTTGCCACAGGGGCGCATTGCTGCCTCATGGTCAACTTCTTGTCCACCAGAACCCCCAGGTCCTTCTCTCAAGAGCTTCTTTCCAGCCTGTTGCACCAGCATGTACTGGTTCATGGGGTTATTCCTTACCGGGTGCACAGTTCAGCATTTTTCTTTGTTGAACTTCACGAGGTTCCTCTTGGCCCATTTCTTCAGCTGGCCCAGGTCCCCCTGACTGGCAGCACATCCACCTGGTGCATCAGCCACTCCTCACATTTTTGTATCACCTGCAGACATGCTCAGGATGCACTCTGACTTCTTTGTCATTAATGAAGATGGTAAACGGGATTGGACCCATTATTGCCATGGACGACAACTGTCATGTCTGGCCTCCAACTAGGCTTTATGCCACTGATCACAGTTCTTTAGGTCTGCCCATTTCAATCCACCTCACCATTTACTTATCTAACCCACACTTCACCAGTTTGTCTATGAGGTTGTTATGGGATACAGCATCAGACATCTTTCCAAATTCAGAACACCACCATCCATTGCTCTTTCCATGTCCATTGAGCAAGTCACCTCATTGTAGAAAGCTGTCAGGTTGGTCAGGCATGATTTCCCCTCCGTAAATCCATGTCAAATACTCCCAGTCACCTTCTTGTCTGTAAATGGTTTCTAGGATTACTTGCTCCATCAAATCATGGACAAAGTGTAGGCCCACTTTTTAAAAATGTTTCCTAACCTGATTGTCCTCCACTGAACGTGACTCTACATCACTCTGGACTTTACCTCTGGTCTTAGGAGCCTGGAATACCTGAAGTTGTTGTACATGTAAAGAAAGAAAGGAGGGCATTGAGAACCTCAGCCTTCTCCACATCTTTTTTCACCAAGGCTCCTGCCCTGTTTAGCAGTGGGGTCCATGTTTTCCCTAGTCTTTCTTTTGCTGCTGATGTTCCTGTAGAAACCTTTCTTGTTGCTGTTCACACCTCTTGCCGTATTCAATTCCAGGTGAGCTTTGGCTTTCCTGAACCCATCCTTCCACGGTCAGGCAGCATCTCTATATTCCCCCTGGGTCACCTGCCCCTGCTTCCACCTCCTGTACACCTCCTTTTTATGCCCGAGTCTAGTCAGGAGCTCCTTGCTCATCCATGCCCCTTTGGTTGGTTTCTGCTTGTTGGCATGGACCACTCTTGAGTTTGGAGGATGTGATCCTTGAAAATCAACCAGCTCTCCTGAACGCCTCTCTGGGGCTCTCTCCCGTGAGGTTTTTCCACGCGGATCTCTGAAGGGATTACAGTCTGCTCTTCAGCCGTCCAGGGCTGTGGTCCTGCTATTTGCTCTGCTACTCTCTCTCAGGGTCCTGACCTCTACCATCTCATGGTCACTACAGTCAAGGCTGCCATCAATTCTCATATCCTCAACTAGTTCTTCCTTGTTTGTAAGTGTCTGGTCCAACTGTGCACCTCTTTTCTTAGCTCCTTGATCACCTGTGTGTCAGGAAGTCGCTGTTAATCTTGCATTGGAAATGTCTTGAATATCAGGTCTATTGCTAAAAAAAAAGTAAGTAAAGAACACTTCCTTTTGGAGATAATAGCTTGTAGCTTCACAGATGTAGGTTTTTGCTAACTGTGTAAATGCTGACCTCAACCTGAAACACACGTTTGTAGTTTTTGCTTACTGCACAAATCAGGAGTATATAGGCTTGGATACAGGGCTGAGGATTACAGTGACTTATTCCTCAAATGAAATTGGCACAGATGTCAGTTCTTCCACTCCGTCAAGCAGTGGAATGACAGTTCAGTTTGTCAGCAAGCTGTCTATTTTACGAGCAAGACATATATTCTGCTGGATTGTGAATTACAGAAAAACGTAAATGCAACTTTGCATTTCTGAAGGATGTTTACTGGACAGATTTCTCAATCTGTACTCAATGATATGGACCTTAAACTTACATTTTTAATACATCAATTTGCCATCTCATTTTACTACAATTAATTTGCTGTTTGCACCAGGTTTATTTGCTCTTTGTAAGGAAAAGCAAATTCCTCTGCTGTGAGGAAGACTTTTATAAGTGCATCCATGGAAGATGTTATTATATACTGACAGTCTCTGAAATGGCACTAATTGTTGCTCCACTGCCTTCTTAATTTTTAACTTACATAAATAGTTGAAGAGATTTGCCTGGTTTTGGTTTGGGGCTTTTTCGGAGAGGCAGGGGGATGATGTGACTGTTTTGTATATTAACCAAAAATGGAGGGATTCTAAAACCATTTTTTCTGCCAACTTTTATTTAATAAGCAAGTTTCTCTGGGGTAGGGGACAAGGTCTTCTTTTTATTTCAGTGAGTGTAGAACCACCATGTGGGATGGGGCCTTGCCCTTTTACCATCATTAGCTCTGCCCTCTTGACTTACTGAAAGGTTCTCCAGGGCTCTTCCAAGGCCCTGACAGGAGGACGAAAAGGAGAAGAGAATATGAGTGCAGAAAAGGGGAAACAGGAATGCTCTAGCGCATCCCACAAGCCATCAGGAAATCAGCACTTACAGTGCCGTTGCTGTAAGCTTGGAGGGTGGTCTTAATGCTGTAAAACAGGTCCAGCCCTGTGACACTAGGAACAGATGCTTGGGGAACAGCCCTTGCTAGTGTGGTCTTCTTACATAAAAATCTTTCATCCTGTTGGCTGAAACACCCTGAATAATGAGGGATGCAGAGGACAATGCAGCTTTTGCTACCCAGCAAGCCTTCAAGAAGTATTTTATTCTGCATGTTCACCAGATTCCCCAGTCTTCTTGCTCCTTTGACATGTTGTCAACTCCTGCTGTAAAGTACAATCAATTCTGTGCCTGTTCTTACATGGAAGGTGACATTTGCTAAGTTTAAAGAACTGTATAACTGTGAAGTGCTTCTGTATTACTACACATGCAACAAAAGAGTCCAAAATCTAAACGCTTTTCCAAGCAAGTAAGTTCTTTACCATAGAGAAATTAATCACAATTTCCATTTTCTCAGCTTCGGTTAAGTCCAGTGTATTCCAACTTGGAGCAAAGTGTGTGTGCTGATACACCCATTTGACTTGTGTGGTGGCTTGACAACTTAAAATATTTTGGCAACAGATTTTATTTTATTAATAAATTATTTGGTTAATAAGTTAAAAATCTAGAATTAATATCTTTGTTTATTTAAACAGATGTTGTAGTGTTTTCATGCAGAAGAAAGTAAGTGGAAGGCAGTGAAAAAAGAACAGATGGAAGGTAAGGGTGACCTCTGTGTTAAGTATTTATTATTCAAGGCTGGTATGGAAATAAAACAAAATGACATTGTTCCTGGAAAAACCTGGGACAGTAAGGAGTGGCTTGTTTATCTTTGTTAACTAGCTGCCTGCTGCAGTGTTAAGGCTGACTCTCAGCTATAGGAAATGCTTCAGAAGTTGGTTGTACATGTGAGATCTCATAGGAATATAATTCAGCCATCACTGTGCTGAAGTGGGTCCATTCTCTTGCTCGCTATTTATTGTGCTTTCAGCCAACTCTCGGTATGTATTACAGAATTTATATGAAGGTGGGAAATGCATAGAAATCAGAGCATAGAACCATTTTTCTAGACTTCTGAAGATTAAAACTGGCTACAAGTTACAATATATAGAGTCCAGAAACTGGTATTGCTTGGTGCTGGCTAGGTGCTGGTTGTGTAAAGGATCAGCTCTGTGTTGGCTTTCTCTCCAGGGCAGAGCTGTCCCATGACAAAGCTGGTAGGGTCCCTCATGACTTGCTTTCACAGAGCCACAGATTTATCAGTGGTGTCAGAGCTAAGGAAAAGGTGCATTTCATACCTGCTGTTCTAAACACATTATTCAAGTTCTTTAAGATCCATTCAGGCTTAGCCTTCTCCTCTGACATACTAACTTCTATAGCCAAGAATGCAACTGAAAACAACAGGTAGCTGCCATCAGTACCATAAATACTTACCCATACTCTGACAGGAGCTCTGTCCTCCAGCTCTCCTAACTGGGACCTCCTCCATAGCAATGAGACTCACTGTCATGCAGCATGACAGTGTTTTTGTTTTTTAAAAAAAAACATTTCATCTCTTTCTCTGGGACATGGATAACTTAAATGCTTCAGTGCAAGTACCCCTGCCTATTGACATTTAATATGACCTTAGTCTGGTACTCGTTTCTGCAAGAAGAGTTTAAAGGTTAGGGAAAGCAGCAAGCATGGTTGAGCAAGCAGATGAGAACACCTTTACATCAGTAAAAACAGGTATCAGGCAAGTTGTAACACAAAGAATGCAGAATTAGCCCTTCTGTGAATAAGGACAGTGTGTCAGTTTCTAGAAGACGTTTATACTTTTATATATTTTACATTTCTATTTCTATATATGTATATGTATGTGTATGTGTATGTGTATGTGTATGTGTATATGTATATGTATATGTATATGTATATGTATATGTATATGTATATTTATTTATAGACAGAAGTGAAGTTAAATAGCTAACAGTTTTTAAAAACAAGGGGTCCTAATACAGTTTTGGTACAAAGTTGTGAACCTAGAGAAGTATCTTATATATCTACAAAAGTCAAACAGAAAAATTTCAGGAGTTTTAGCACTTATTTGCACTGCAGACAGAACTACTTAAAAACTGACAGAGACCTAACAGATAAAGTCCATTTGGTGCCAGATTACACTAGCTCATTCAAACTGGAGTTGCACTCAATGGAGTCAGACTCAGGTTGAACTTGATGATTCTTATGGGTCCCTTCCAACTTGGGATATTGTATGATTCTTAATTCAAACTAGAGGAAGAAAATTTCATTGTAGAACAATTACATTCAGGAAATGAAAAAGATTGTTTTGCAGAGATGGTTTCCTTGTTTCATACTTTAAACAGCTCTATGATTGTTTCTAGCAGACTTCTGATCCAAGCCTTTGGAAAACATTTTCCTTACAACATGGAATTTCCTCTTGGAGTGCAGTGGAGCTGGAAGCCAGCACACAAGAGTTTGCATTTTGACTTTGCATTGCCCAGTTTTATTTCAAACTAGATGACTAAACTGAAGAGGAATGGCAGTTTTATAACTTTTAACTTGAACTTTACATGCAGATAATGTGTGGCATCTTTGAGACTGTTCAATTCACTTTTACAAAGCCAGGGGTTTTCACCTGGGGAAGCATCAACTTGAGCAGATGATGTTACTTCTTTCTTGACCAAAGTACTTTTGTGAATTACAGATGTTTTTATGAAATATAGTCAAATGAAGATGTTTTGTGCATTAAAAATTTCTGACCTACTTGTCTGGCCACATTGCACATCTTACATTATCTTCCATGAGTCCAGAGGATCTCCACACTTTCTGCCAATGTCAGCTGGATGGGTTGTGCAAACCAACCTAGATAAAGCAGTTCTGCTGATTGGTCTTTAATTATAACCTCCAACGTGTCAGTCTTTCAGGGAAGAAAGGTACAGTTATCCAATCTTTAAGAAGAGAGAGAGAAGGACCAAAGTTATGTTTTAGGTTTCTTCCATCGAAGGTTCCATCAACAGATAATACAAAAAGCAAAAAATATGTAGTATGCATATTAGTGTATGTAGTCCCAGTACCAAGGTGCTCTTGATCCAAGTAATCCTGCTCGCATCTTTTGACATTCATGTTTGTAGTCCCGATGAAGCATGAGATCCTTTAATTCTTTTGGTACTAGTGTTTTCAGGTGTATTAATAGAAAGTAGGTGAAATATTTTCAAGATAAAAGACGAGATAGGATATTTCTATGACATTTCTTGTCGGATTAGAAGCACATACTGTGTAGCTTCATGTTACCAGCCCATTTTAACAATTTATCCAGATTTTAGCAAAGCTTATCCAGACTTTGTCTTGTCAATCATTATTCCTCCATCTAATTTTCAACACTCTGAAGTCCAACTTAGTCTTCTTTTTTCTGTGTTCCAGATAGCCTAGGTAAAGCAGCACTTCACATCTCCTGCCAGCTATTTTAAATGACAAAAGAGAAGACTAACTCCATACAATTCCAAATGAAGAGACATGGCCAGGAAATCAACTTTAACATTCGTATTCTTGAAATTGATAAAGAACTCCTCAAACATAAAGGCCAATTATCAGCATGTTGCTATGTTGTGCCCCTTGAACTCTCTGGACAGCTGAGCCCAGAGAGCTGTGGTGGATGGAGTAAAACCCAGCTGACAGCAGTCACAGGCGGTGTTCCCCAGGGCTCAGTATTGGGGCCAGTCTTGTTCAATATCTTTATCAATGATCTGGATGAGGGGACTGAGTGCTCCCTCAGTAAGTTTGCAGATGACACCAGATTGGGCGGGAATGTTGATCTGCTGAGGGTAGAAAGGCTCTGCAGAGGGATCTGGACAGGCTGGATTGAGGTTTAACAAGGCCAAGTGCCGGGTCCTGCACTTGGGTCACAACAACCCCATGCAACGCTACAGGCTTGGGGAGGAGTGGCTGGAGAGCTGCCCGGCGGAAAAAGACCTGGGGGTGCTGGTTGACAGCTGGCTGAACATGAGCCGGCAGTGTGCCCAGGTGGCCCAGAAGGCCAACAGCGTCCTGGCCTGTATCAGGAATAGTGTGGCCAGCAGGAGTAGGGAAGTGATTGTGCCCCTGTACTCGGCACTGGTGATGCTGCACCTTGAATACTGTGTTCGGTTTTGGGCCCCTCACTACAAGAAGGACATGGAGTTGCTGGAACGTGTCCAGAGAAGGGCAATGAAGCTGGTGAGGGGTCTGGAGCACAAGTCTTATGAGGGGTGGCTGAGGGAACTGGGGTTGTTTAGTCTGGAGATGAAGCTGAGGGGAGACCTTATCGCTCTCTACAACTACCTGAAAGGTTGTGGTGAGGTGGGTGTTGGTCTCTTCTCCCAAGTAACTAACAACAGGATGAGAGGAAATGGCCTCAAGTTGCACCAGGGGAGGTTTAGACTGGATATTAGGGAAAATTTCTATACTGAAAGTGTGGTCAAGCATTGGAACAGGCTGTCCTGTAGAGAAGTGGTGGAGTCACCATCACTGGAGATGTTAAAAAAACTTGTAGACATGGCACTTTGGGACATGGTTTAGTGGGCATAGTGGTGTTGGGCTGCCGGTTAGACTTGATGCTCTTAGAGATCTTTTCCAAGCTTAATGATTCTGTGATTCTATTCTATGACCCCAGCATTCACACTGGCAGAGTTCTGGTGTGGATTTAAATTATCCCATTAGACATGCTCATCTCCATTTTCAGACTGCTTTGCTAAGTGTGTAAGAACTAAACATACTACTTTAGCACTACTAAAACCAGCAACTTGCTTATCCATATTTACGTTGTAGCATATCTACCAGTTGCAGAAAGCTCTCTACTGCATACTTTAGCACAAAAGCAATCACAACATACATTTAGGTTTGTTGGCCATTGTATTAGTTAGCATATTGACATATTGCCTAAGTATCTGGTATGCCTGATGCCTGTAATATTAAATTAACCAGAACAGTTAGTCCAGTCTGAAATATCTTGTTTATTTCTCTTTACATTTCATGGGTATGTTCCTCCTTCCTTTTGGTTTTTGGACGTGGTCCTTTTCCCCAGCACATATATGTTGAAGTGAGAGTAAGTGAAGTCCTGTGCTTTCATTTTAAAGGGCAGTTTTAAGCTACCCCTAGGGAACATTCAACTTGAGCTAGCACAGGAGCACAACATACTGACCTTAAGACTGGGCACCTGCATTGTGTAACAGAGACAGAATCAAGACATGTGGGTTGCTGGTACATTTCCTAGCCATTCTTTACCACCATCTGTATTCCTGAAGCTGGAAAACCATCCTTTTCAATCACTACTAACAGATGGTGTCCCCTGTCACGCTCCAACAGCTGTGTGTGCTGTGTCAGCTTTCACCGAATTCATCTGATACAACCATCACAGATTAAACCATCAGGGTGATTACTTTAAAATATGTTTTACTATTCTCCGATCTTATGTCAAATGTCTGTTGCATTTCTGTGTCAGACTTGCTAGCAAGATCATGTTAAGCTGTGGAGCTCAACCTTAAACCTCACCATCTGAGAAATAGCAGCCTAGAGCTCAGAAACCTATTAAATAAAGATGGTAGCAAGTGCCCTTGCAATGACAGTTGCCACTTCCCTCATCACTCTTGGATGCCAGTCCAATAGGCTATGCCAAGTTTCCATAAGTGATCCCTTTGCCCTCCTCCACCCTTGGATGTTTTCAGGACCCAGCCAGACAAATCCACAGCTGACCTCACTGGTGCTTCAACAAGAAGGCTGGACTGAGTGACCTCCAAACATATTTCTATGTACTAGCTCCTAGAGGAAAACTGTCAGAACACAACATCTGTGGATGGAGATTTTCTGTTTGTCAGTTATTGCTTCTCAGAACAGACAATACTGATTGTTTAGGTTTTGCATGGGGTATGAAAAGGCTGCCTGCTCTGGCATTGTGCTATGAAATTGCCCCCTTGAGCAGAACTAGCACATAGCTGCAGTATGTTGGAGACATTTTTAAGTATGTTCTCCCTCAAAATATGAGGAAAGTTATGTTTATTGTGGTCATGAAGACATAGACAAAAAATTTAATAGGTTATTCAGGAAGAACCTGAGCAAACCACTGTAACAAGGAATTGCATCAAACAAAACATGACAAATAAGGATTAAAGTAAGCCATTCTGTATAATTATTTGTTCACTGGAGGTTGTTTGCAGCTTAGTACTCCACGGAAGTGCAGAGCCAGTGGGAAGAGAAAAAAACCCACAAAAATCCACCTGTTCAGAAAAAGGTATATTCTGCAAGATAAGTTCAGACAATCTTTCAAAATGAATGGTTGAAACTACAAAGAAAGAATCTGTGATAATTTTATAACATGTGAAGAAGTGGCGGGGAATGCCTTTCAGGCCAGTACTAATGCAAGCAAAGATCATGTGGAGTAGGTCAGATTAGAGTGCCTTGACTTACATATTGTAATGAGGGAGTCAGAGGACAGCAGCTAGTAAGTTCTAGCGAGTTCATTTTCAAAGAAAAATCATCAACAGTAGCAAAAGAGAGAGGTTTTCTTTAGAGCAACTAACATACATTCATAAAGTGTGGAGAGCAAGCTACATGTTAGTTCTAAATTAGCCTTTATTTGCAGAGTCCTTAAGGCCAAATTCTTGCTGCTTAACAGTAGCGTGTCCCCTTGAAAGATAACTTGGTAGGAGAGAGTCTCCAATATCCTATTCTACTTTAAGTCACCACACATTTTATTTATTTGATAGATAACTTGTGGTTGCTATAGTTAAGCACTGCAGTGTTTCCCAGATGTCTTAGTGATGCCCCTATGTCAGCAAAGTCTATGTGCTGCAACTTCTCTGAAAGTTACCAGGTCCAGGTTGATTATGATTCATTGTTTAACATAGCCTGGAATATTTTACTTTCCTATTGAATGTTCATATTTCTACAGAGTTTGTTGTACATTAACCTTTCTGGAGGTAGTGACAAAGTTAATACACACTCAGTCTATGTTATCACTAGCTTGCAACATGAATGCTGATTGCAGTTTAGTAGCAAATTCATGCAAGACTCTATTCTTTTCTCCATCTTTGATATGTCTCTATCTGCAATTGGATAGATGATAGAACCGGACAGAAATGGAAGACCTTTCACATGAATAAATCCAGGTCAAAATTTTCCACAGAACAATCCCTGAAATAATTTTGGCAATGTAATAAGAGGATTATCTACCCCAGCAACCTCCTTTCAGCGTTTTGTGTAGAAATAAGAGCCCTGGACTTCTTTCTTAGGGCCTCCTAACTACTTTGAAATACAGCATTAAATTGTAGAGTTATTTAATATTTCAAAGCTACTTAAACACAGTTTAATTTAATCCTAGTCCATAATTATACTTTTGATCTTTTCAGTTTTGTCCCACAGAAAAGTCCGGTCTTGACATTTGGAAAATTCATCTTCACAATAAAATTTATATAGATTTTTTTTTTTCTGCTGTGTTAAAAAATCCTGAGAATGAAGTAATAGACTAGCATGGGAAAAATATATTATAGTGAAATTCTTAGATAGAAAGAAGCAGCACATCCACCTTTAAAGAACATTTTGGTGGTCCTTAGCGCTGCCATTCACACATGCATGTTAGTATGGGTCTGAGTCCCATTTTTTTTCTATGTCTTTAGCTCTCCAGGGAGAATTTATAACCTCTGAACATGGCCATAGATCTTGCTCTTATTACTGAAAGATAAGTATCTTCAGGATGCATTCAGAAGATCTGAATAAATGCTCAGAGTGATAAACCATGGAACTGGCCAAAGGTAACAACATGCACAGAAAATGCTGTGCATTATAGACAATTTACACCTGATGAAGTGGAAGAGGATTATATGATTTCAAGTATCTGACATTAGTTAATGGTAGCAGAAAACATATTTCTACACCATGTCCAAGAAGCAACAGAACAGTGCCTTTATAAGCTGTTAAAACATATTTCCTTTAAGTAATATTGCGAAGCAAAGCCACAGTAACCAGAAGGGTCAACCCAAGAGCTTGAGAGACCTTTCTCATGACAGTTCCCTCTCCAAAGGCACTGTGGCTGCATGCACAAACCTTGGCAAGTTCAGCCCCTACAGCAGCTTCTGCAGCGTACCGACCTGTTAACTGTGCTTCTCCGTACTCTTTAATACCCCCACTATTTAAGTGAACAAGAGTGGGATCTTAGACATCGCTAGCCCACAATTTCCGCACAATTGATGTTTCTCTTAGAAGAGGGAATTTGCTCGGCAAACTCCACCTGTTGACTTTGTACCAACTTAGCCCCAAAAGGGGAACAGTTGCAGCCTTAAGAAATAGAGGGGGAGGAGGAGGCAGCTTTTAGCCAATCAGCTGTCCCAAACACTATTGCTAAATTAATTTTCATCCTGACATATACTAAAGGAATGTAGTGCAGAGCCAATCCCTCCCTGTTGTCAAGCTTCTTCCCTTCTGTGAGGATGTGATGCTGCATGAAGGCTTCAGCAGACTTGGGTGAAAGAGAAGGACTTGGACATCTCCTCTGTGTTCACTGCTGGTGAGTGCATGTTTTCCTGCCTCCCTTGTGCCCTCTCTTCCACATGAATGTCATGGCCTGATCCTAAGCAGGCAAAAAAGGGAATTTGAAACTTGGAGTTTGTAGGATTTCAGTAGAACAATAACACAACAGTAAGTTATTAAGTATACTAATTCCTCCAACATTTCCTTTATAATAAGGAAGAAAAGCAAACAGAGGGAGAGATTAGCAGGACCACGGAAGATTTTGGCTTCCAGCAAGTATTTCATGTTTAATTTCCAAGCGTCCATCAACTATTATTGAGAAAAACAAATTACTCCTTTTTTTTCTTGTCTTGCATCATCTATCCTTTGTTAGTGCTTTTTCAAACTTCATAAACTCATTAGATTGTTAGCATGCATTAGTGTGCTAGTGTGACACTTTCAACAAAACATCCTAGTCATCCAAGACCTAAATAGCTTCCTGGGAATTCAGACTCTGTGTTAAGATACAAGACGCTTTTCTTTATCTGCATCATCAGCAGGAGATGTTATTCAACGTGGGGCCGCTCTAACAGAGAATAAAAAGCAAAATAAACCAACGCTGCAGATAGAACAAGCAACATTCAAGTTGCTGCTGACATCAAATGAGGCAGAGAGGTTTTGTTGCCTGTGAGTGTGCTGCAATTAATTTTTCCTTTGCAATTTAGAGATTAGCACAGGTGCCACATACTTTAACCTCACGCACAGTGCTCAAATCTGTGAAGCAGATATAACAGATCAAATTAAGGATAATAAATTCCAAGACTGGCTGAATTCTTTTGGATTTGTCCACAAGTATTTTTCCATAACCCTTAAGGTTTTAGGTGACAGTGTAGTATTTCCTTTGTCTGAAGCATGGCACAGGGTGAGCAGAATTCATCCCGAGGAGCAAGACTGAGCTGCCTTTTCCCTCCACTATATAACACCCTGAATGTGCAGGATGCACTGCTTGTTGGAGACACAGCCAGTATATTCACAGGGGAATACTGTCTTTAGCCAAAATATGTAGGCTTTGACAGGTAAATTTTGATGAAGTTTCTTCACTGAGCTCATTGCCCTCAAATACTTAGCAAAACACAAGTTTACTGAAGGTGCTTAAAAGGACTTAAGTTCAAGTCACTGGTGAACTCAAAAATCAGTGTGAAGCAGACTTCACACCTCCTGCCCAAGATGTAAAGTCAACTGCAATTGCTTGGTGTTAAAATGATTTCTCTCCTTTTTCAGGGAGAATCAGTTCCAATCTGTGAGTTAGCCTCATAGGCAGGCTTTGGCCTCCGCTCTGCATCAGATTTATCCAGGTTCTGAAGATGGGACAGTTTTCCCTTGGCCCTTCCTGGGAGCAAAGAAATTCTAAGCTTAACCATGCTTTAGCAGCCGGTGCCAAGAGCTGGGAACTCCTTGGCTGTATAATTAGTCTGCACAAAGGCAAATCAGACTCCTACACAACACAGCTGCATAGAATTGACCGGCTGTGTTTTCCCCTCCTCCTCTACTCATAATGCAGATAAAACTGTTCTCAGGCATGGGTCTAGCAAGACTCATACAAAAACTATGCACACTTGCTAGTATCAACTCAGCTTCCACGAACAGCCAGGGAGGTGGGGCTTCTCTGTTTGGAACCGGACACATGCCAAACTACACACCAAACCAGCAGCACCCTCACACCGTGGGGTAATGTGCTTGTGTCAATGATGAACTTGATGCTGAAGTCTGAGTGGACATTTCTAAGTGCCTAACTCAGAACTTTCCCTTCAACCTTTATTACAAAGAGAAAAAAGGTGACAGAAAAGCATATACTTTGCATACAAAGTAAATACACACCTGACCTTTGTTGAAGTAATGGTTAAATCGTAGATTTATACATCGCAAAACTTCTTGCTTCCTCTAAACTGCCAGAGATGCAAGAACAGCACATGGGACTCATTACAGCATAATTACAATTTCAGGTTATGTTCTTTCTGAACAGATCCTGATTTTTAGACTGATCAGACAAGCTCAACGTGAAAGACTCACTGAGATCAATCCCTGAAAAAATAGTCCTCTTCAGTTCCCAGCAGCAAATTCCCCATGGTGCTGGAGCAAAGGTGGTTTGATGGGGGAATCTGAGCTGTGCTTCACCTGTGTGCTGAGTTGCTGTCCCAAGGGCAGTAGAGTTCCTCCAGCACTCTATTGAGGCCGCTCATCACGCTTCACCTCGGTGTTGCAGTTGCAGGTTAAATGCTTTACACAAGCCGGTATCAATTTACAGGACACTTTGTGATAGGGCCGTTTTGAATGACAGCCTCTCCAGTCCACCTTACAGGTCTGTGACAGAGCTCCTCTTTTGCAGATTCTCTATGGGAAAACTGGTTGTTCATTCCGGCCACTGGTACCATGTCCCCGTCCTCCATGCATGTTGCTAGCTTCACATCTAGTTCCAGATGGCTGCAGCAGTCACATTTCATCAATAGCAATAAAGCAGAACCAAGTGGTGGCATCTAAAACAGATTAGGCCACAGACAAATATTCAATTAAACAGACCTGATACTTAGAGGGAAACTGATAAACGTGCACCAAGTTCTCTCTGTGCAATAACACAGTGGAACGGATTTATTGCACAGCAGACTTGCTCTTTGGTTTTGTCCTCTTCCCAGCATGTGGGATTTCAAGTTAAACAGTTTTATTCATACCCAAATTCACTAGTGTATCCCAAACTGGCTGCTTGACAACTTCACTGACATTTCAGATTCAGAATGTCTTAATCCAGAGTCATTACAGTAACTAGGAGGGAGTCTGAATGTAGGAACAGACACTCTCCTGAAGAGTTGTCTTTGGGATTTTAATGTAAAAGGGCACACATATTAATTGAAAGCTTACCTGGAATGGCAGTACAGGTGCAAGTGCTGACCTTTTTTACCATTAAGAACACACAGGAGTGTTTGGTTTTTGCACTCAGCCTCAGAGCAGCGGTCAGTCCAGGAAAGACTCAGTTTCTGGATTATTTGCCCAAGGATGTTCATGATATAATACATAATTTTCCTGAAAATTTGGCTCATTTTCTAGACAGCAGTGAGACAAAGATTTATAGACAGAGCACTGCACTGTAGATGAGTCAAGACTGCAGAAGAAGTTCTGGCAAGTTAGAGTAGAAGGAATCATCTGTTTGATGCTGTAAGAAAGGTCCAGGAACAAAGGCTCTGACTTCTTGAGTTTCCAATTTCTTAGCCTGGAGATTACGTATTTTTGGCCTGGAAACACACATGCATACACACAGTCTTGTTAAATAAAAATTCAGTATGGAATAGGAAAACCTTGTGAGTTAATCCATGATCTCAATGAACTTGTTCCAAGCGATATGACAGAGTTGTTAATGCTTATACAGAGTGATGTGATTTTCCATACTCAGCCCTGTCTCTCTAGCCTCACATGGATCTACAGGCCAACTCCCTTTGCTTTTGGTTTCAAGCCATGATGGAGAGTCTTGAGGAATCCTTCTGAGGAATCTCCTTAACAAAACTTCTTGTCTTTTCAAAGTTTAGTAATCTGAGGTGAGGTAGATGATGAACAATCATTTAGTCAGCTCAGCATAAATCAATCTAGTGGAGAACTGTAGACACCCATGTCCACATGCTAAGTGCCTCTTTGTGGTTGTGAGGTTAAGCTGGCAACGGGGCCTGCCTAGCCATGGCAGGCTGCAGGCAGGAAGCAGAGGAGGTACACACAGCAAAAGGGTAGATGTGAGGCCAATGTGATACAAACCTACTGTCTGATTTCTGTCTGAGACAGGAAGGTTGATATAGTGGCAGCAAGGGGTGCATAACCAGCATTTATGTCAAAACATTGTTTCCCTCGACGACAGGCACCTGTCTTTTGAACTGGCAAGTGTAAAGACAGCAGAAAAGTTACAGGAGGCAAATGTCATTTGCAAGAAGAAGAAAGGGGTGACTACCAGGACAACTATGATCAGAGCTTGGCTTTGTTTTAGCTTCATCAGCCTCATACAATCTCCATTTGCATAAGGCCTTTGTGTCCTTCCAGTTCTGGCATTTCAGGTTGAGGCTTTGTTCAGGAAGAAAGCAAGTCAGATGGAGAAAAAACCCAAACACGTAAAATCAAGTAGAGTGGCTCTAATTCTGATGAAGCATTAACCAAATAACACTTCCAAAGGAGCACAAAAGGCCAAATAGTTTCTAGCTTGTGGATCAGTTTAGTATTAAAGAAAGAGCAAGAGAAAGAATGGAGTTGCTGTAGTGATGGAAACAAAAAGATGGTTATGGCCTTTCAGAAATACAGGCATGAAAGACAGAGGTGCTGAGGGAGCTGCACACAGCATAATCTGTGTTTTAAAAATGGTCTTTCTCCCTATCACCACTGCCTGACCTCCAGTCATACCCACCACAGATCCCTTCATTGCTACTGGACAAAATGCTGGACAGAGGCCAAGGTGGACACATTTCTTGTTTTGTTACGGAGGATAAATGCCAGCTTAAGTGCTCTGCAAGCCAAGAGGAGAACAGCTGCCTGTAGAAGGGCAAGACAAGAGGAGATTGTCTGGGCCATGAGCTCTGCTTTGTACCCCTGGGCCATAGGCCACAGGGCAGTGAAATGCGGCAGTGGGGTGGGATTTCCAGGAGGCACCCGGAGGGCAGCGCCGCTCTTAGCAGCCTTTCTTTGCATGTTCAGCATAAAGGACACGTCTGGAAAGAAGGGAACCAGACAGCAGACCTCTTCACCTGGCTTCTCCAGAGACCCTGCTGCCCACAGCTGGCCAGCTGCGAGAAGCAGCTCGCAGCCCAGGCACCCACGGGGACCGCACCGCTGCTCACAACACCCGCGCTGGGGAGGTGACTAGTGCTGGTTACTACCTTCACCTCTTCTAGCTGTAGACCACTAAAACCCTGTGATCCAATCCCTAGCATCACCAAGGCTCTCCCAAACATCTCCTATGGAGCCTCCTGCCCCTTCCTTTCCCCCACTGCTGTTGGCAGGGCGTCCACCATCTACAATGAGGTCCCACCCTCCTGCTTGGGAAAACCTGGGGACTCCGTGGTCTCCACAGACCTGCATAACCAGCAGAAGGCCTCACATGTCCCTAGGCCTATAGGTTTTAAACAGTGTCTTTTGCTTGTCCTTGCTTGTCTTCCAGAGGCTTCTGATCACTCCGCAACTTCCTTGTATTGCTCCTGCCAATGCTCTCCAACAGCATCTGGGGCCTCCAGCCTTTTACAGCTGCTTTTACACCTCCCAGGCTGTAATTAATTTGACACTGGCAGGCACAGCCAAGTTCTCCTTCAGAGGTTTACAGCCCCTCGGACCTGCCCAGGCAGCTGGAACAGTACAGCAGAGATTTAGAATCGCTCCTTCCCCTGTGACTGCTGTCTTCCTGGATCCTGGCCCCAGAATCACGCGTATGCACGGCCAACAGGGCAGGAAGGATAATTTTTAAAAGCCCAGCTGCTAAAGGAAGCAACGGTGGCTGCCTGAAACACAAGTGAAAGAGTGAATCTTGACAACGTACCAGAAATCCACCACCTGGGATAAAATGGTAGAATAACCTTTTGGGGTCTGACATGAGGTCATCAAGTCAAATCAAGAGAAGATGTTTCTATACGTCTATAGGAGTGCTCAGGGCCTGGATCACAGAAGCAGTCCTTCTTCACCAGGCTAAGCTTCACATGAGACCTGGCAGGAGGTGGCTACTGATGGGTTCCCCTTTTGCTCTTGCTTTAATTCCAGGTAACTCCACCAACTTTCTTACCGACATTCCCAAAATGCTTCTGTGTGAAGCAGAAAAGGATTTTGTGTTTTGGCTCTAAAATCAGCTGCAAGTTGGCTTAAACAAAACTGTAGTTGGGAAACAAAGATGAAAAGATTAAACTAATAACTATGGGGATTTATGATTTTATTAATATGATATACTCATCTGAATTAACTTTTATTGATCAGAAATGGGGGAATTTCTCCTTTGTTATGGGATGACATAAAGCAGAAAGACTTGGCTCTTTGCTTGTCCCTTGTTTTTAGATATAATTTGATTTGGTCCACATGATGTGTCTTTCTGATGTAGGAAGCAGGAACTGAAAACACATTTCCTTGTTTATTACATCAGAAGATATGTATTAGTACAAGGCTGTTTCACAGCATTTTGTCATCATTCCCCCACAAGAATAGGTGAACTATTGGTACAGCAATATTGGCAGGCCCAGGTGGTCTCTCATGCCCTTTTATTTTACTCTCAGATGCAACATAGGTAAATTCACAAAACCATCTTCCCCACATGCACATGGTGTACATACATATGCAAACATCTCTGCAAAACCACCACCAAGGGAGAAAAGTATATTAACTTTAAGTTAATATACTTATATTCTCTTCTATTCCATCATGGAGAACAAGAGTAAATTAGTGGGATAGAGAAAAAAGCATTTGTTTCTCTAGTGCATATTGAGAGGGTGGCTGGAGAGAGAGAATCTTGTTTCCTGCCCGTAACCTGTGCCAGGAGATGTAGTCTGTTATTTTTACTGTGAAACTGTGGGAGACATTTTCTTTTTAATCATGTAACTGCCATACTGATGGTTGTTTACTGGGTAGTAGAGTAGTTTTAGCAAACAGTTGTAATCTGTACAAGAAAATTAGTGTATAGATGGTAAGCAAATGATGATTGGGCAGAGGTAAGATGGAAAATATTAAAAGTATGTATATACATATATATCTCTTTGCAAAATTTACTTATTTGTATGTGTACATGCATATATGTTTGGTATTATACACATACATAAACCCTTACCTAGACTGGGTTTAATTTTTCCTTTGGAAAGGTTTTTTTGGTTGGTTGGGGTTTTTTGGCTTTTTTGTATCACCGCTCTCTTCTCCTCCCCGGACAAACAATCAGTTACATACTCAAACAGGATATCAGATGAGTATTGGACGTGGAGTATCATCAGTTAGTTAAGTTACAGAAAGTAAATCACTTACATGCTTAATTTCAAATGAATCAAAAACGTCTCTTTATCAGTTCAGACTACACCAAAAGTAACTGGCGATGAAAAACTGTCCAACAGTTTGTTGTGCTACAGCTCAGGTGAGACGTGGGAGAAAGCTGGGGGGGTTATACTGGAGTCAGAAAAGACCAGAGAGACTTGGACACATCTTTTTTCTTCAACATCTCCTTCCCATGAGTCCTCTTCCTGTGAGCAGGTGAGCATCCGCAGAGAGGCTGGGGGTTTGGAGGAGAGAGGAGAGATGCTGCTGGGCAGGCAGGGGAGAGTGGAGCAGCCTTGAAGACAAGGGGAGGGAAAAGTTGGAGATACAGTAGAAAACAAGCAGAGAGAAAGGCACAGGGCGTGCCGTGGGTTGTGCACACCACCAAAGAGACTGAACCAAGGGGAAAAATTAAGTTGTGACATGGAGAGCTCTTTGAAAGAACAGAAAAGGGGAAGAGGACAAATGTGATGGAAAAAGAGAAAGACTTTGAAAATGAGAACTTGGGTAGGAGCAAGGTGGAAGGGAAAGACAGAGACAGCGTAAACGGTATTTTAAACGTTAAGTGGCAACATTGCATTGTGCTGATGGCCTCTCTGTGTGCCCCTCCCCTTCTCAGCTCAGCTGGTGGCAGACTGTGGGACAGCCTTACATAGGAAAAGTTATGATTTAGTGAGCAGAAAGCTGATATGGATCTTAAATGTAACATGGGAAAACTTCAGGAATTTCACCTTGGACGTGTGTATTAGGAGAGGGAGGGAAATTACCCACTCTGCTGGCCTGACAGGTACCATTACAATGCTTAACACAGACTCCTTGCAGACTCCTTACGAAAATCAAACTTCTTTGTTTTAAAGTTTGGAAAGGAAAGTTTATGCTGAAACAATAATTTCTGTATGCTTAGATCACAATAATATGCTGGCTTATTACAGGGACGGCCTGAGACTGTGCTCTTCTTTGTTTATTAGGATTTCTGTATTATGTGAATACTTATGGTAACGCCGAACAATATAATCTAGTCTTCAATATTGACTGGTTTGGTTTTAGGCAGAAGGGCAGATTTTTAAGTATTTCACATTCACAGATAGACGTAACATAATTAAAACCAAAATTATCTTACTAACATCTTTTGAATATGCTTATAATTTCACTCTTCCTTTTTTCTTTTTTTTTTCAGTAGTGAGTCCTGTTATGAATAGATACATTCAGTTAAAGTGCCTATACCTTTAAAAAGTGGATTTCTTGACCAAAAATCATTTGGGGGGATACAAAAGGTCAAAACCTATATATCTCACTCACGGAACAATTTTGACCTGAGCCTGAAAATGAAGATAAAATAGATCAAAAGATGCTTTTGTGAGGAAATTAAGAGGGGTCAGCATCTGAATTCCCATAGAAGAGGTCCCTCTGGCTTTCACAAAGGGGTCACAGAGAAATAATTGTTAGCACTTTCCAACCACATAGCTTCAGTGTGGGAACATATCATTGTTATTTCAAAGCTGGGAAAATCGGGGCACAGAGAGGTCAACATGATTCTTTCAAGGACAGATAATGAGTCAGAGGTGGATCAACACAGAGTGGTGTTGTTCAGATTTCCAGGCCAGGGTCACAGCTATTGGGTGCACCAACTCCCTTGCCCGTACCAGATGAGGAACATCTCTAATTATTTACCAGTTGTGGAATTTCCATTTGCACTTCTGATAAAAGCCTCCGAAGACCTGGAGCCAGGCTCAGGCACCTCAATATCCAAGCGGAGTTAAGTATTAGTGAATTAAAAGAGCTCTTCACGCTGAGGCGAGAGTACACAAACGCAGAAACACAGTTCTGTGCGTTTAGGCAGCTTTGTGGCAAAACTGTGGTGCCATGGAGGTAACAGGCTTCCAGCAGGGGTGGCAGTTGTGCTCAAGTGTTAGGAAGGTAGTTGGGAATTTAGAAGCTGAAAGCAGGACTTAAGCAGAGCCTGCGTCCTTAAATCCTGTGTAAAATTAATCCTGGAATCTCAGTCTGCACTTCTCTTTCTCTGTAATAACCTTGTGCATCCATCTCTTCTGATTTGAGTAGCAAACTAGCAGCAGAAGGTCTAGTCCCACTCACAGACTCCTTGCCTATCTGGCTCCAGGAATCTCACCAGAAAGGAGTTTGTTGCATTGGCAGCCTATACACTCGCCAGTGCCTGAAAAACAAAGATTTTTCTCTCTGCACAAGATGTTCAGCCCCTGAGATGGTGGCTTGGCAGGTTGGGAGTTGTAGTTGTGCACACAGTGCAGCCAGTGATCCACAGCAAAATGTTATTTCTATCACTTAAATGTAGCTGTTTCCCCGGTCACTTCTAATCTGTGACACAATTTTTTCTGGTTTTAAACTGACAGAAACGGAAATTAGCAAGTAGTCAAGGGTCATTGCTTTTATGGCACTGGTGACTGAGGCCCCATATACACACCCCATCGTGCAAAGAAACATGCTTGCTGCACTTATAAGGCTTTGGACACATCTTAGAGGGATGCATTTTCTTTTCACATGAGCCAAGTTTAGTAAACTGTCGTTTTTTAGGGCATAATGTGCACACAGCTTTGTGCCTTGTACAAATGTGAGCAAAAGGCTCATGTGCCTTCCTGTAAATTCACGCCAGAATGAAAATTTGTAGTTTTAAACAAGTGGCTCCATATTGCTCTCTGTTAATTAATTTGCTCCGGCAATTGTCTCCCATTGCAAAGGGAGACATCATCTAAACACTGTGCTTGCAGGTTAGTATATCAGCAGTGTAAAGGTTGCTGGCATTTTGGTGGGATGCTGAAGGGTCGCAGAGCTGGATTTTGCACGTGTGTTTTTTACGGTCACTAGCACATAAGTCAGTACTGAGACATTCAGGAGCGCTAAAAATGCCGTATACCTCAGTCACGGAAAGAAACACAATTTTTCATTGTACTTCAGACCCGGAGGAGAAAGCCACGAAATGTAGCTTTCGACATTTTTTTCTAACATAACTGCAAATGCACGGTCCCATCTTCAGTGCTTTTTCCATTTGCCTGTCCATGTGTCAGCCCTTCCGTGCAGGGCTGCTCTGGCATTTCCTTCAGCTGAAAGTTTCGGACTTGCGCCCACAGCTTGCTGGTCGGCGAACGCAGCAGGTGGGTCACGTTTTCCAGCAGATGTGCAGAGGAGCCAGAAAGCAGCCGACCAGGAAAACCCACGGGCTTGTAAATGTGGGCTTGACTTTGTTTTCAGACACATTGCAGGTTTTTCACATCATGTTCTTATCGGTGTTATTGCAGACTAAATGGGAAGCTGCGTATCAGTGGAGATGTGAGGACTGTATCTACAGGCAAGGGAGGTGAGGGAGTATCCTCGCTGCTGGCTCTGGTTGTGAAGAATTTTCAGGGAATGACCTTGGAGTTTCTGCCTCTCGGAAACCATGGCAACCAGCATTTGTTCTCATAAAATAATTTCTTGTCTCACAGTGAGTGATTACATGCCTCCTCCAAACTCTAAGGTAGAATCTCTCCATAAAGAAGAAAAAAAAACTGACGAGAAAGCCTGAGTTGATCATTCTGAATCCCTATATCCTTAATAATGCACTGCAGAGTGATTGTCTGCCGCCAGCTGAACCACAAGCTGAGGAGCAGCCGCTGGATGATTGTCCATTTCTGTTTCTAGGTTAGCATAATTAATACTGAAATAAATACAGACATCTTTGGTGAATGCCTGTTTGTCTCCCTAATTAGCATCTCACAACTATCAGGAAAAAACATCCCAAGATTATACTGAGGCTTTTGTCTTGCAGTTTGGGAATCACTCACACAGTCATTTCCCTGTTCTTAAACATATTTTGAGGGCTAGAGGCCATTTGCAAGTTATCTGTTCCTCACATAATCAATCTGTGCAATTCTGGCTGTAGCACTTCATGTATCTTGTGCTCCACCCAGGCAAAAAATCCCATCAGCTGGGCATGTGAGGGAAAATAAATGTCTCTCAGACATCCATACAGCTGAAAAAAGTCTGCTGGAAAAAGAAAACAAAACAAAAGAAAAAAAACCTAAAAAAGATGAAGCTGTGGTAGTAGCTGAGCTTGTCCTTGCACCACAACATGCATCACTTGTGGCCCCTCAGCGGTGAAAAAATGTGCAAAAAAGCCAGGGGCAAGCCTCCACACCTGCTTTAGGGTCATCTCTGAGGTGGCTGGCATTTCGTTTCATAGGGAGGCAGGCTGCTGAGGCAAATCAACTGTGCTGTAGCCATCACAGCTTTACAGCTGCTTCCTTTAATCTGAAAAAACCTGCAGATGCTGAAAATTGTGTATTTTAAGCCTAGGTCCTAAGGAAATAAGTCCTAAGGGGGATCCAGCTGTTTCTGCATGTGAATAATCCCTCTCATGCCATGCCTTTCAGCCTTCTAGCAGAATTCAAACATGTCTGAATGAACCTCAAGGACACTGATGCTTCTACAAGCGTGCTGATGACTGGGAGCAGAGTATGGAACAGACACCACGTTTTCTCCCGTTCCCCTGCTGCCTGCGCTCTGTCCGATGGCCCTACGCAACCCAGCGGGTCACCAGGTAGTGACTCCAACTTGCTCCCGAGGACCTTGTGGCTGTCTCCTCTGGCCCCAGCCGGAGGCCCACAAGTTCAAGTCTAGGGTCTTCTCCTGCTCACTGCAAGAGACTTTGGGGACAGGGATCCAACGGCTGTTGCAGTGGCCCTTGAGAGCATTTCACTTCACCTGACCTACCGCTCCTTGCAACCTGTGAGCTCCCTGGGAAAGCTAGCCCATGAAGAGGTCTGCATGCCCACCCGCTGCCTGCAGTCCCACCATCTCAGCAGCCCCCACAGCGCCCTGCTCCAAGGGCTGCCCTGGGAGCCAGGGGGGAATGGCCACGGGACGGGACAGCAGGCAGGGCAGTGTCACCCCAACAGCACCAGGGAGGACCCTCCCCAGCCATTTCCCTCCATCGGGCCCCCACTGGCTCTTCCCTCGGAGATCGGGAGGTGTCCTCCCTGGAGCCTGGGTCGCCCCTTGCACCCCTCGTCCCCTGCGCACCACCCAGGCAGCAAAGGCAAGATTTATGCACGCTGTAATATCCCCTCGGCTAATATCATTTGTTGCTTTCCTTGATCAGAGGCAAACCTCTCTACAATAGACATAATTATGATTCATGGCATTATTAGTGACAATTAAATGTCGTACTTGAAAACAAGCAACATAAATTCCCACTTCATTGCAAGGCGGCCCTCCTGCTGCTTCCCTGCTAGCAGTGACTTTCCCTTGCGGCTTGAAACCACTGTGCCAGGGCGTGCAGCCGCGCAAGGACCCGGAGCCCCCCTCTTAGCACCAGCACTCCCCACTGGCCCACAGAGATAACTCCAAGGAAAACACAGCAAATGCTCATTTTTGGGGGATCCAGGAACCCAGGGTGCTCCTCAGCTCCGACAGACAGAGTGACTAGGAAAGGGGCAGGTTATGGTGGGACCTGCATGCACCAATTAAAGGCACTGCTCCCAAAATTGTGGCAGCAGAGGGGCCATGAGCCGAAGGGGGATGCAGACTGCTTGAGGAGGCTTGCAGCAGCATGTGGTGGACAAGCAGTCCACTGCAGAGCTCTATGGTGGGAGGAAAAGGAGCTCCTTGGGGACTCGGATTGCTGTAGGTGCTTCAGGGCCCCGATGGGACCCATCACAGACCCGTTTTAACAGCAGCTGTGGTTTTGTCCAGGGAGCATGACTGCACCAATGCACCCGCATAGACTCGGCGTGCATGCCATCCCACCTCCAAAACCTGGGAGCCCGGAGGTGGGGGCTTTCCCCAGCCCCAGCCACAGGGCTTTGCAGAGGGGTGCAGTGATGCTGCAGCCAGACCTGCAGGAGCCCCACGTCTAGTAGATCCCCAGCCCTCCTGGGCCACAAGCACACAGTGCCCACACTGTCCATGCTGAAAAGAAATGCTTAGCAGACATGTGCATTAGCTCCCAGATTAACCCTGCAGCCTTTTGCAGCCAGTTACTAAGAAGTGGGGGTTGAGATCTGAAAGCATTGCATGGGGTTAGCCATGAATCTGCCATTAAAATCAAAACTCCGCACTGCTTGGAAAGTCTCCATTTGCAGTTATCTGCCTCTGGGACACAAGGAAAGAAAAGAGAGGAAAAGAGGAACGGGGAGAATGAATCCAGAAACTTTTCAGATATATATTGTGACTCCATGGCATTTATTAATGATATTCTAGGAGTTTTACCTTATTCTTCATGTTAAGATCTCCAGATTATTTTAGTTACATTTCAGTTCAAAATACCTAAACAAAGAAAAGGATGATATAGTAATTGGGGAAGAAAAAAGGATCTGCTTGGACTGTTTTATATAATACTGCTGGACCCAGGTACAAAACTTAAGTCAGGTCCTAAACAAACACATTGTTCACTAGATTTTTTAAAAAATACAGATTTTTTTTTTTCCCTGTTATTTTAAACTTACGGGGTTTTTTTGGTTTTCAGCCTTAGCTCAGGTGAGGACTTCAGTGCTTTCCCTGCAGCATGTGTGCCAGAAACTTAATAGTTGCATAAATAAACAAGCCATCCCCCGAAATTCTCCGATTGCTCAGTTCTGGGTGTTGCCACTTTCAGAACCCAGAATCTTGAAGGCATGGTGTGGTGATGAGATGTCGAATGAGATGCATGGGAGGGTGGTCACAAGCGGTGCATGTTGGGAAAGACATAAGCTAGAATGATAAAACAAAAACAGTAAAAAAATTGAAAACAAACAAAAAAAAAGGTGAAATCCATGAAGCAGATGGTTAAATGTTTCTGTGGACACTTCCAGTTTTTTACCAGAAGAATGTGTAACATTCCAGAGACAGAAAAGGTAAGGCAACTGTTGGTGTTAGGAAATGAGACCAATGAAAAATGGTAATTCCTAGCTTTGGTCCACAGCTGCTTCACACTCCTTTCTTACGGAGGTAGGAGGGAGTGAACCAGGTGGGTGACTTGCTCTATATCCCCCATTTTGCTCCGAGAGCTCACCTGCAAGGGGGTCCCGCAAAGCACCTTTCTAGGATGAAAAATGAGATCTGAAAGTGAGTTGAGGGTGATAGCGTGGCAAACCGAGTGACAGAGAACCAGCACAAGGAGAGAGGAGGAGTGGTGTGGTGAAATGGCAGCTGATGCTAGCATATTTCCACGGGCTAGGTCAACGAGGAAGATGAGTGGGGAGAGGCGGCCACCACAGGCTGGAGGATGACTGGAGAACAACTGCGCAGGCGAGTTCCGGGGAGGGGGGAAAGTGAGGGGTCGGACTGCTGAGCAGGCACTACCATTGCTCGTCCTTAACATGGTAGCCAGGCACAACATTTCGTTCTTCTTTCTGCAAGGTCTCCCTTCTTTCTAACCACTGAGGGCAAGGGGCCTGTGTTCAGTGCCCTGCATGCTTCCGTGCCCCTCTGCATACTTCTCCGGTTTCGAGGCAGGGCTCTTGCGGGGGCAGTGGGGCTGTTGGCCGCTGCTGGGAGTCCTCCCGCTTTCTGCGGTGCCTTTAGTCACCTACCAAGCAGCAGCACGCAAGCGGCTAGGACCCCAGCCACAGGGACAGAGCACGAGGGTTCGCGTCCCAGCTCCACCAGTACCTATCTGAGTGATTGCATCCCAGGATTTTTGTAGCAATCTCCTGGATGGGAGGAATACTCTGAGCTTCGTCTCACACACCCTAGAGAAGTGCAGCCCTTGGAAAGAGAAACTATTTCATCGGTGCCTCACCTGTTGCCCACCGTCCTACATCTGACCCCTTTATGCAAACAGTATTGAGCTGCGCAAAAGTACATTATTCAATGAAGAAACCTTTTCCTCAAATCCCACAGCCCAGGAGAATGTCTTTCACAACACAGTTATTTTAGCAGCTATAGCAGCAGACAGTGAGAAGGCTGTGAAACTAAAATGGAGGGGAAGTTACTCTGTGCTTCTAAGCATTTTAAAAGTAGCCAGGCAACAAAAAAGCACCAAAACACAGAATGAGACGAGTATGGCAGCGACAGACTAGGGCGCATGCTGGGGAAGAGGGCGAGAGAGTGGAGATGCTATGGTAAGAGCTGCCTGCAAAAAGGGCATCGAGGGGACAGAGAGCCAGTTCCGTTTGCACACTGCGTTACTAACTACTTGTGACCAGCAGAGCTTCAAGATGCACAAATGCCGGGAATAATTAGGTCAGTCGTGTCTAGATGCAGAGACAGCTAGATCAGGCTCTGCCGTGCTCCAGCTTTCACCAGGAAACTGCGGCTGTCATAATACCGGAGTTCAGGAAAGGAGCGTAAAAAATGGATGTCTGAGGGGGTACCAAAACTACCCTATTGCCAGCAAAATGAGCGGGCTATAGGAGCTGCCTGCACCTCAGCCTCCCCCTGCTCCCTGCAGGTTGCTCGTATAAGCAGCTCTTCGACTTCACCGGCTGGTGTGAGCAAGCAGAGGAGATCAAACATACCCATCCTGTTTAAACATAAACTTAATCGTCTATACAGCAGGACGCCTAAGTCCCTGCGCCATAGTATGTGTTCAAACCGGAACTCACACGCAAGGATTTCCGTGGGCAGGGAAGGACTGTGGGCTGGCAGCCTGAGTGTTAAGTAGCTTCATCATCTCCACAATGCCAAAACACCATCCCAGAGGATTCTTTGATTAATGTAATTAACCCTATTTTGGCCTGGTATGTGAGGCAGTAGGTGTGCCAGGCCCGTGTTCTCACTGGCTCCCGCTGGCACGAAGAAGGGGAAGGGCACTCGGGGCAGCCGCGCTACAGCGGCACGAAAGCAGCCGGGGCACGGGGACAAGCTCCCCGGACGGCTGCCCGGGAGTCCGCAGTCCCACGTGAATCCTCGAGGTCGCTCAGCCTTGCAGGGGCCCCTTCTTCAGCGTCAGTGAGAAACGTACGGCTGGAGGAAGGCAACGGTGTGTTACCTGTAGAGATTTCAAAACCTAACGGTGGCAATTCGTCTTACGGTCGCATCACCAGGTCTCGGACAGTCCCATCAGCGTCCTCGCACCCAAAAAAGCAAGCGGTAACACCTTGCTGTTGCGCGATTCTCTTTTTGTTTACACAACGTAACAAAGCAACCTTGCTAACAAGAGCAGGGGAAATTAATCTGGTTCGGTTTGGTTTTGAACAGGATGTTTGCAGGTCCCTGTAATGGCAAACAGAAAGATTCCCTAGGTGTAGGCACCAGGCCCAGGATAAACAAGTTCTTGAAATTGGCTCCATTCTTACACCGAATCAAATACTCCCTGAAGCAACTCTGTTTCCTTCTTTGGTGTGCATTAGAAGCCACACCATTTATTTTTCATTTGTTTTAAAGTGAAATGCGATTTACGAGTGCAATTTAGATGACATTTCCTAAGAAAAAAAGGATACTTTTTCCACATAGGCATTGAGAGATTTTTTGCACCTACACATAGGAGCTCTTCTAGCCTTGATGCAAATTATTCTGAAAAAATCTTAGTGGTAACAGAGTTGTGGTCATATCCAAAATAATTACATTTTGCCTTCAATTGCTGCTGGCCCTCAGCATTTGCAACATTTTCTACAGGTTGTTGCAATTTCTTTCTGGCCTATCACAACAATATCAGTAAAGAGCTTAGAGCCAGATACAGGGGCTTATACTACAAATGGAAAGAGGTCAATAAAATGGCATAGAAAATAACTCACAAAATAGCAGTTATTGAAACAATATTACTTGATTATCTAAGGTACTCATCAACTTCCTCTCTGTATCTAGTAATTTATGAAATTATGAATGTTGTATTTTAATATACACTATGCTTGTTGTAGACTCCACAGAATTTGAAATATCGTGAGACCTCCTTGCAGCTTTCAGCTGTGGTAGCAGAGTGTTACAATGCCAAGGACCTTACATCAAAGACTGGCTGTGGTTAGCCAGCAAAAATAGTACCTTATGAGAGAGCTGTGGTAAAGATTAGATTTTTATATCATAACTCACAACAGAATACCACCACCTCAGGGAAAAAAAAAAAAGGTGACAGCAGTTGACAGAAATATACTGTATTTCTGGACAATCACTGAAGGAGAATATCCGATTGCATCCTGTCAGGGACAGGATGGCAAACTGGGCTTTATCACTGTTAAGCACTGAAAATGAGTCAGAAGCAGTGATTCCAGGCTCTAGGTTTTACTCTCATCTAAAAGGTGGCACATAGCAGGTGCCAATGTGTCCCCTGTCCCACTATTGCTTCAGGAGCACCTCCCCCGCTCCGCTTCATTTCATCTTGTGATAGTTGGATGTTGTCTGGGATAAGCCCTGTGGCCCTCAAAGGCTCCTTCCCGTGCTTGCTCTCTGGTATTTTAGACGGACACGCTACCTGGCAGGCTTCAGCAATTCAGAGTTTAGTTTGCTGCTTCTTTTCGAGCCCTTGTGACTGCGCTTTGTACACTCCCCTGCCCAAAATAGTTATCTTTTCCTTTACAATGCCCGTTCCGTTGTCGGCTAGGGTGAGGAGGCCCGGGAGCTACCCAAATGCCATGTTCTTTGGTGCCCTCTTTGGGACCGAGAGCCGCAAGGACCTGGGAGACCCGGGGCTGGGCGGCGGCCGGGGGCCGGACCCAGCGGAGCAGCGGAGGAGCGGCTGCTCAGCTCGGCGCAGGAGGGTGTATCTGCCGCTTTTAGCCTTGCTTTACACCAGCTGTTCCCACGTTAATGCTCTGGGAACAGTTCTCAGTCCACCCGTACTAGCAAAGGGTTAAACCACAGCACCGGTTACCCTGAAAAATTGAAGTGCCTGGGCTCTGTTTGCAAGCTGTACCCATCCCTGGGTTCTCCCGTGGGCTTTCCCCTTTCATGCAGTCCGATCGTGTATTTAAATTTCTCCAATTAATTAACTGAATACTCGTGCCTGGAAAGGGGACTTCTGAGAGCTCTAGCAGCAACTGGAGAGGTTGTTTGCCAAGGTGGGGGAGGTTGTTGCCAAGCTTGCAACACTTGAACATTTCCAGGCAGTCTAGCCTAATGGGACTGACATAAGAGACAGAGGCCAGGAAAGAAATCCTGGGACCACTTTACACCACTTGGCCTTGATTCACTCTGCTCTCAGAACCCAAGTACAAGGCATCTGTTTGCACTGCTGTCTCAGGGGTAGGATGGAGCTATGGGGACCAGCATTTAGGAAAACTGCTGTAAAGTCCCCATGTCATTTGCAGCGTCTTTCCTTCTGAAGAATCCCTTGGAAAGGGCAGTGTCTCTGAGCCTGATCATAGACAGGCATCCAAAAAGCAGTATCTTGACTTCAAACGAAAATTTCATACATGTGGTGGAAGGTAGGACAGGACCCTCAAATAGTACATCTCTCTTTGCCATAATAGAAATTAACATATAAATCAGGGCTTGGCTCTTATATGAGCATTTAGCTTCTTCAAGAGAATTGCTGTGAGAAAAGCAAGGAATGGATCAGTTTGCCTATTTTGGGCTTAAAATTAAGACAGCCAAAATTGAGAGTGAATTCTTCACAAAAGATGGTAGCACTTCAGAATTTGTCTGTGGAAGACATCCTGTAAATCAGCCTTTTTACTCAGATTGGAGTGTTGAAACATCTGCACGCGGGCTGTTCAAAGTTACAACCCATAGCATATTTAATGTTTTTCTAATGTAATTATTAAGTCTGTATCATTAGGTGTTAGCACAGGTTTGCCAGGAAATACAAAACAACAAAAGCATCACTTGTCATCCGCCCAGCAAACTGTTCAGTGAAGCACGCACACCTAAAAGAGGCATCTTCTCTGTGTGTATAAATACCTGAAGGGAGCAAAGCCATGTGAACATGGTCCTGGGCAGCCAGCTCCAGGTGGCCCTGCCTGAGCAGAGGGGTTGGACCAGATGACCTCCAGAGGTCCTTTCCAGCCTCAGACATTCTGTGACTCTGTGAAAAGCTGTATTGCTTTCAACAAAATTAATCCTACATAAAAAAGCACACAGTTTGTTACTTGTAAGGACAGCAATGCTTATTCATCTGTAGTGCAACATACCTCACAGCCTGTATCCTCACCTGGAGAACATTGTTCTAGAACGGTTCTGTCAAAGTCATTTGTTTTACGCCTCTTCCATAAGCAGATGATTTGGTCCAGGATCTTTTCATGCGTTATTGAACAATGTGTAAAAGATGTGTGTGAAATCAAACCATGGAAGTCCAGTGCTGCTTCCTTTGAAATCCATGTTTAAATTATCACTAAGCTTAATGAGAGCAGTCTACCTACCTTAATTTGAAAAGCGAGTCTAATGCTAAGCAGCTGAAACAAAGTCAAAATATTGCACGTCTTTTCTATATTCAGCATGTTGTTATGATTGTCTGTGGACATAATCAGGGAAGAATGTTAACGTAACAGGCTGTTAGCACAGAATAATGGTTTCCCGTTGTTAGATTAGTGCAAAAGGAAAGGTGTAATATTTATCTGCAATGCAAAAGACATGAGGCCTGTGACAATGCTATGTTTTGCTTAATGTAATTTTCCACAATTTTTTTTCTACATGTTAATGATTTTTCTGAGGGACGTTAATGCTATTACCCTCCCTACCTCCACACCTCAGAAGGGAAAGACTTAGTTTTCAACTGGTACAGATGCATCAGCAGATCAATTTTCTAAAGGCAAAATCACTAGACGCTTACATTGGGTATGTGCTAAGACAAACTGGGGTTTTAATCAATGAGGTTATGCTGCAGAAACAGAATAAATGACAATTTGATTGACTGGGCAGCAGCTAAGGACTATTGCACAGCTGTGCCAAACTCAAACTGGGTTAGTGTGAATTAAAGTCTTGGGTATACCTTGTTCTGACAAGAGATGTGGCAGTGTGTGGCTGTGAGGCTATTACATTACCCGTGCTGCTCAGTCGGGTTCGGCAGAGCTATACTCCAAGAGTGAATCCAGCCCAACGCTTTCAGATCACACACTTTTACCCTGGAATGGTGTTGCTTGAAGTTTCAGGCAAAAGGGAATTTATAAGCTCATTGACATAGGATTCCTTTTTGCTTGTTTTATTAAGGTAAACGTAAAGCTGGTGCAATTAGTGCAAAGGTTAACTATCAGAATCAACTATTAAGAAATGTTGGGTTCTTTATTTCTTGCTCTCTCCTGATCAAGAATGTTTTCTTTTTTTTTTTTTTCCCCCTGAAGGCAATGCTCTCATTAGATACAAATTGCAAGACTCCACACAGTAGCTGGGCAGAACTGTGTGGTGTGCATCAAGAAAGAACTCACTGCAAGTGGCCTAGTAGTGCCTTCTGAGCTTCAGATCTGTTAAAAGCAGGTAGCAAAACCCGGCTGCATTACACTGCATAGGATGAAATCCCTTTGGACTGACATGTCCCCTAAATTAAGAAGACCCAAAACCCAACTAAAACTAAAAACTGTTTTGTGCACCTGATCAACAAAACAAAATATTCTAACAGGTATCTGTGCCTAAGATGACCATAACTTAAATACAGTGTATGAGATAAGTTCCCAAGAAAGGAATCATAGGGCGCTAGCGAGGCTGAGGGTCCTCGCTAGCACCCTGTACTTCTAACACTGGCATGTCATCCCACAGTTTGTCATGAGTAAGCCTGATATTATCCCTCTCCTACTTCAAGTCTAATTTAAAGCCCTGTCAATAAGTCCTGCTAGCTTGCAAGCCCTTTGAGAAAGGTTAATCCCATCTGATGCCAGCAAGGCCATCCCATTATCAAAAACCCCGAAACTGTGATGGTGGCACCAGTCGTGGAGCCTTGTATTAAGAGACTGGGCCCGTCTGTTTCTGCCAGTGTCACTGCCTGCAACTGAAAGGAGAGAGGAAAAAGTAACCTGTGCTCCAGATTCCCTTACCAACTGTCCCAAGGCCCTGAAGTCTCTTTTGATCACCCTTGGACTATGTGTTGCATCTTCATTGCCACCCACTTGGAAGAGCAGTAGCGAGTAACAGTCCAAGGGCCTCATCAGGCTGGGAAGTTTCCTAGTGATGTCCTTAACCCAGGTCCCAGGGAGGCAGCAGACTTCCCTAAGAGAAGGGTCTGTCTGGCATATTGGACCTTCAGTTGCCCTCAGAAGGGGGTCGCCTACAACTATAACCTGTCTTTTCTTCCTTGTGGAGGTGGTTGTGAAACAGAGGTGTAGGCCTCTCCGATGTTGGTAACATCTCTGGTGTAGCTGGATCATTGTCCACACCATCCATGCACCGTCATTCCACATCCAGAGCCTCATACCTGTTGTACAGAGGCACCCTGGCAGGCGAGTTGGGCAAGGAGGGGGTTCGCCTGCCACCCTGAGTGTGGACTTGCCTCCATTCACTCCTTTCCTTTAAGCTACTGCCCTCAGCCTGGCGGGGGAGGATACAGGACCCCCTTGATCTTGTTTTTTTTCTGGAAGTAGTCCAGGAGACAAAGCTGTAAATAAAGATGCACATTCAGCAATGACTTTCATTTTGTTTTATTCAGGCCTTCTCCCCACTGGTTGTATTACAGTCCCCCACAGTATTACAGCCAGAAGTTAACCTAATTCTTATCAGGACACTGTGTAAACTACCCGCATTGCCTAATCGTTTGTTCTTCTACTGTTCCACTGTTTCTTACACTTGCGATGACAGCCATACAACCCCCCCACCCAATGTCCCTGCTACAGCGCATATCTTTCTAATCCTGGAACACTGTGCTCCTGTTCCCTCCTTGTTAGATTATCATCATCAGACCAAACAGGGCATCCCTCACGTCATACAGGGCAGGAGCTTCTCAAGCAGCACACACAGCGGAGGTCCTTCCCAGTAGCTTCCCATTTCTTTAGTTTCTAGCCTGAGGAACACAGCATATCTTCATTAAAAAAGCCTAGATCACAAAAAATGGTTGCTTTCCATACTGTGTAACAAGGTCATGCCCTTGGTTGTTTACTGAAATTTGCTTCTTTCATAGCTGCAGTCCTCTGGCTGCCAAATGTCTTCTTTACCACTGCACAAGAGGAGAGAAAGAGCCTCATGGAAATTTCCCTAGGTCATCCTGTGAATTTTATCTGTGTCTGTTTTGAAGCCTTCAAGCTAGTCACAGCAGAAATGGTGTTTTATTGGTTTTAAGGCCAACCACGTTGTTACTGCTTGACTAAATAGTGGTAGGTATGCATATAATGGCTATAGCATCTCCTCAGGAGCAAGGTAAAGAAGTAGAGAAGTATATGAGTTTCCTTGTCCTACTTAGGTTGCCTGGATGTGTCACAAAGATAAATGCATTCACCAGAATCTAAATTAACCCACTTCATTAATTGTACTGAAACCATCTACAAAGACAAAACATTTCAAGTTACCATTTTCTTCTAGTGGCAGATGTCCTTCATCATGAAAACACAGGTGAGAGGAAGATGAGTGCCAGTCATCTGGGAGTTTGGTACAAACAAGGAAAATGTTTCTACCACTGCACAAAGGAAACATCATGCAAAGAGAAACAACTGAGAACATCTTCTAACAGCACATTTCCACGCAAAGGCTGCTGGTTCACTGATTCCTCTGTTTCGCATGGTCTGACTTGGAAAAGCAGTGGCGTGATTTTCCAAAGTGTGAGGCACCTGCAGCTCTCAGAGCACTACCAGTGTCTGCACCTTTGGTGTTGCTCACCAGTAAGCCAGGAATACTAGAGATTACCTGGTCATATGTAGTGAAGTCTCATACCTACTGAGATTTGTCAGAAACACCTGACCTTACTGGGCTTCTGCACAGAGTAACTTTTGAAAGGAATCACAGAAAATTCCCCTCTGTACTGTTAGGTGCGTATAAAGTTAAAAATTCAGAAATCCACTGAAAATCAAAGGCTGAACTTGAAAAACTAGTCTTTTTAGATACTTCCTAATATATCTCACCTGATAGCTTTTTTTTCTTCCCACTCAGGCACACTCAACTCTTTCTATTACAAGCAAATAATACAGTTAACCGTGGTGTGGTCGATAAAAAACATCTGATTTTGCTCACTGTAGCTCAAGACAGATATAGCAGTAATACAAGACCAGAAGGAGGCACAGAGAAATGGGATGTTAAGCAAAGTTTCTTTCCAAGCAGAAAGTCAGTAGCTCAAGAATCAAGGGGAAAATGTATGTGTGTTTTGCCCAAAGAAGTCACTGTAGTAACTCTCCCTAGGCAGGATTTCACCCATGATGAACAAGAGGGATCCACACAAAGGTAAAATATTAATGATAAGCCTGGGGAAAACTGCCTATTTGTTTGGCCTTTGTAATAGTAGAACAGGGACAAACTTAAAGGAAAAGCATTTCAGATCAATACCAGGAAATTATTTCATACAGATAACAAGCCCATATGGGACCCATTGCCACAAATTAAAAGTGAAACCAATAACTTACGAGGATTATGGAAGGACTGAATAACAGAAATTGGAAGCATGGCATCCTGCTACAGGAGGCTGGTGAAGACTAATTACTATCCAAAAAATAATTGTGCCATCACCATGAGAACGATGAAAATAATAAAAGTCTTTCCTTTTGGGCTGAGTAGTTAGTGACAGCCTTTCTTGCATGTTCTTCTAATACATCTAATACTAACTTTTGTCAGAAACAGAGACAGAAGCAGGACAGGTCCAACCCACTCTGGCTGTTTGTGGCTAATTCAGTATTTTTTACTCATGTTTTTGCCTACCTTTGTTAGGCAGGGACAGTGACCAAAGAGGAAAAGGAGGTAGTCAAAGGTGAGGAACATTTCCTCAACTCTTACAGTAAAAGGCACCTCAGCTGCTGAAAACAGTCCACTCATAAAAGAGGTGTCACTTGGTGGCAGTAAGCTTCATTATGGTTATTCCTAAAAATAAAGCAGATTTGCTTGTAGTGGTGGGCGTTTGAAGACGTAGACACTGACAAAACAGCACCTCCTTTATCTTTGCATTTTCCTCTTGATGTAACGCTCCCTTGTCAAGTATTTAAAAGAAAGCCATCTTTTCCCAAGCCATGTATTTACTCCTTCAGAAATGCTAATGGAGACTCAGCACCAGGATAAGAAAGAAAAAACAAAGAGGGCAGCAGCGCTGTACTTTCATCTGCTACAGCAAGCAGCTGTCAGCACTAGTATAAAAATTACCCAACAGACAGACAACCAAATTTATGCTAAGTAAACATTTCTTGAATCTATTACATACAGAAGGAACCTAGTTTTGATCTGGTCATTGCTCTGAGTAATTTTTTCCCAGTCATTCTTTCCTATTGAACATATATACACCAAGCCAATCATCTCATGGTGGAAAGCCATCAGGTTGGTCAGGAATTGTTTCCCCTTCATAAGTCCATGTTGACTGCTTACAGTCACCTTCTTGTCCTGCATGATGTCTGGAAGTGGTTTTCAGGATTAGCTGCTCCACCACCTTCCCGGTGATAGAGGTGAGGCTGAGCAGCCTGTAGTTGCTCAGATCCTTCTTCCCCTTCTTGAAGACGGGAGAAGTGTCTGTGTCCTTTGTCACAAGGCCCCTTGCCCAGTTTAGCAGTGGGGCCACATTTTCCTTAGTCTTTCTTTTGCTGCTGATGTCCCTGTGGAAACCGTTCTTGTTGCTGTTCACATGTCTTGCCAGATTCAACTCCAAGTGAGCTTTGGCTTTCCTAAACCCATCTTTCCATGGTCAGACAGCATCTCTTATATTCCTCCTGGGTCACCTGTACCTGCTTCCACCTCCTGTATGCCTCCTCTTAACGTCTAGTCGGGACCTCCTTGCTCATATATTCAGGGCTCCTGCTCCCTTTCCTTCATTTCTGTCTGTTGGGATGGACCATTCCTGAGCTTGAAGGAGGTGACCTTTGAGTATCCACCAGCTCTCCTGCACTCCTCTTCTCACCAGGGCCAGATCCCATGGGATTCTTCCAAGCAGATCTCTGAAGAGGACAAATTCTGTTCTCCAGAAGGCCAGAGTTGTGGTCCTGCTGTTTGCCCCATTCTGTCCTCTCAGGATTCTAATGTCCACTGTCTTCTCAGGGTCCCTGCAGCCAAGCTTGTCCCTGACCTTCACACCCCTGACCAACTCCTCCTTGTTTGTAAGTATCAGGTCCAGCAGAGCACATCTGCTCCTTGGCTGCTTAATCACCTGTGTTGGGAAGCTGTTGTTTATTCTTACATTGGAAATGTCTTTAGCATCATGTCTATTGCTGCAAAAATAGCATAGGTAAAGAACACTTCCTTTTGAAGGAATAGCTTGTTACTTCATAGACACAGGTTCATGTCAGTGTCCCTGCCATTGTAGTGACACAGCTATGCTGTTCTGAGAAAAGCTGTTAGACCATCTTGTGCACATTTCTGCATGAACCACTGCTCTCTCTTGGCTCCCTCTCTTAGCTGCATCCAAACTCTTCATCAGCTGTAGGATGACATTCACTCATCCATTTTCCTTAAAAGTCAATTTCTTCATGCCAGTCTTGTAACAAGCACGGCAGCTACAATTTTGAACCTCTTTGTCATTTGTGTTGGAAACAACAACTCTAGGATTTATTTGGCTTGACTTTGCCATAGAGATAGTGTAGGGTTCTCTCGAGAGCACATTCCACAACAAACTAATCTTTTTTACTCAATCTGGTTGGCTGTGAACTAGATGAACCAATAGATTTGACACAAAAATGCATTACAGATACAGAGTATTCAGAAGAATTAAGGCATCCACATGGACTGGCATATGGACTGGACTGTAGGACAGAGACACCTACAAAAAAACAATCAAACAAAAAAAAAGTAATGATAGCTTTAATAAATAAGTCAGCAAAATGGAGGTGAAATTTTAGAACAGCCAGGAGGTATGGAGTGAAACGAGAATTTAGTCAGTGCTTCTCAGTGCAAAAAGTAGTGGCACTGAAGCCTGGAAGTCAGTGTCAGGATTTGTGGAAAGAGTAATGAAAAGAATGCATCAGTTGTCAGAATGTGCATACAAAGCACGACATCTGATCAGCTGGACACTCTGACTCAGGGGCTAAATCTTAGTTTTACTTTTTTCAACTGAGCAAAAATTCTACTTAACTTAAAGATGAAATTTCTTTAACAGTTATCCTCCCTCTAACTTGCATGCCTCCATTGGCAGAAAAGAGCTGCCACTTCCTTAGAGAAAGCCTTATCGGACATAGCAACCAGAAGCTCAGCAGGATGCTGTAGGTTACTGAACCATCATATGCAATTCTAGTGGGAATGCAATTCTTTATTAAACTGAACTGAATAGGTACGGAAAAGCTGGGTGAAGTGCCAGGAAGGAAGTATGGGCTGGATACTTCTGCCCCTTCATTCTTCAACTGCTAAAAAACACTCTTTCAGGCACTGCCAATTCCTCTATACAGCAAAGAAAGAAAATTGGAAGATCTGTGCCACAAATGAGAACGCCTAAACACAGGGACATGGCAAAAGCAAGGCTGTCGGATAATTTGCTGCATTAGAGGTGTAATTCCCTCTTGCGGGACCAACAAGGGGCCTGTACGCAGCAATGCCTTTCAATGGGTCACAGTCTGGTGGTGACGTTTAGCGTATGCTCCAAGGACTTAGCACTAAGCCTGCTTGGCCCCAGGCTGTGATGCTGACCAAAGATGCCAAACTAAATGAGTTAATTCCCAAAGCCACTTCATGGGAAACTGGGAGAAGAGGTCACAGCAGGAGAAATGGTAGGCTGAAAGAAAGCATATAGGGGAAAAAAGGAGGGAGAAAGACACCTGCTTATAATGCCCGATTAAACAACTCAGCTGAACTCTTTCAAAAAAGAAAACGAAGCCCTCTGACCAAGCTTGGGCAGAAACAAATAGTAAAAATGCAGGACTATTGTGGCTCCTAACAGAACTGGTTTTTTGTGCACTTAATTTATTTTCTTAATTAGTTTATATATACAGGTCTAAACATAAATATTCAAGAAAGACAACTTTACACAGGAGAAAACTTACAGACCTCCCAGAAAGGCTTTAGTTAGCACTAAGGGACAAAAACACTGCCACAAACAAAGCACTTTATTTCAGTGACTTGCTGCAGCCAGAAAAGAAAAAGGAAACAGCAGATCTACTTCTTTCCAGACTCGAGGTCACTTGGACAGGAAGGAACTTCTTTCAGCCTGAGCAGGGTCTTCCAAGATCTGAATGTCAGCTAACTTTATTATGCCAGCTAATTAAGACACGGGCAAGAATGAAGCTTTCCTCAAGCAGCAGGATCCCATCACACGATTCAACAGACTGTACCAAGTCACATGGGGTGAGACTCCAGGGCTGGTGGTGACTCACATCCACATGCAGGCTGCTGGTCCTGGGCAGAGATGTCCTCAGGGATTTTATCTTCTTGCATTCTGTAAGAGAACGTAAGCAGGAAAAGCAAAAGCAGACAAAGGTCGCCTTTCCCCTTCTTGTCTGACATTTCAGATTCCTGTACAATTAAAGGATTCAAAAGCTCTGTACATTACAACAGTCAGCTTTGCTGTGCTGCTCCTTGATCAACCACCAGCGGCTGTTCTGTCGCTGAAGAAATATTTCAGCTTTTTTTGACCTGGAAGTAAGGAAAGAAAAGTTACTTTTTATTTCTTTGGGTTGCTAAAGTAAAGGGGGTTTGAGTTTCTTGAAAATGAAGTCGAGTTTTACGTTCTGTATGCTATGAGTTAAAAGGAAGAAGTCTGCTTCAATGCGAAGACATGGTCACCTGAAGTTACTACCTTGGTTAAGACTTAAATATATTTCATAGGCTGGCTTTTGTATTATGACTACTGGTGCTGTCCTGCTGGTGAAAAAGAAGACCACAATGAGAAAAATCCTCTCCCTCCAGACCTGAGGACAAGCAACAGAGACAAAAGAGAAAGTAACCATGAACAGCCCAAGCCTAACACAAGCTGAAACCTTTGCAAGTAAGAGCCCCTAAATTTGATTTCTAGCCATACACTGACCTGGGGGACTTGTGCACTTCCCTGCTGATTAGGTTTTTGATACTTTTGGCTTTTGTTCTCTGCTAAAGGTTTATTTCTATGGAAACAGACACTGTATTCATGAAAACAAGGAAGTAGGTTCTAAAATTGATATTTAAAGAAAACCTACCTCTTTGTACCTCTTTATGCAGAAAGGTACTAGTTGAACAACAAACTGCATCTACGCAGTCCATCTGCCCCCAGAGGTGTAAACTTTTGGACTGCAGCAATCAGCCTGGTTTTACAGACATCTGCCACCCACAGAAGGGCTTGTTTCAAAAGGCTATTCTCAGTTGGCTGTTAAGGACATTGTACTACCTCAAAGTGCGACCAGCCAGTGAGGGTTTGTTCACAGAATGCACGACTGCATCTCACTTCACTGATTCATCAGTATAAATTACTGACATTGACTGGTCAGTGCATGAGTTTGCAGGGTAGAGCTCTTCAGAAATTCAGATTATTCCCCTCCAGCTTCAGTGGTACAATTTAATTTATTAAACTCTCTTGTTTTCCTTCACTTTAGGCTTCTAATTACAGTCACCCTAAGCAGACCAGGATAGGACTGTGACTGAGAGAGTTCAAGAGGAGACATTATGAAAAGTTTTGTACCAGGAAAATATTTTAGTAGTGAAGGTGAAGGCAGAGAAGACAAGCTTGGAGTTGATTTCTCCCTTCTGCTACCTGGCGCTAGAAGCAAATCACAAACTTTTACGCAGAGCCGGGGTTCCCTCTGAGCCCTGGGAAACCAGTGCCACTCTCCTTGCCTCATGGTAGCTGGGAGCTCGAGCATCGCATGCACCCTCAGACCGCTCCACCCGTGCCAGGATGGCGGCGAGGCAGCCCTGTGGGGCAAGAGGGAACCAGTCGGTTTGTTCTTCACGCAGTGAAGCCCTGCTGGCGTCTTCTCACATCCTCTGGACAAGGTGAAAGAACATGAGCAATTACTTCTTTTCTGTTTGCAAAGGGGAAAAAAAAAAAACCCAACTCAAAGATTTGGTAAACTGGAAGACCCTGAGCTGTCGAAGCCTCAGGAAGGGACATTGCTCCCCGCCCCACCCTGGCAATTGCTTTTAAGCTGGGCTCTTGCTTTTGGTCCCTGGCTGAGCTGTGTCAGCAGTGGGCCCTGCTTGGTCATGGGCCCCACTGAGCTAGGGTAACCTGTGGGCTGATGTCTGAGCACGACCTTAGCCATGTCCCCAACCCCATGGCCAGCCCTGCTACCACCTGCAGCTCACAGCTTCCCTACCCTTGCCCTCCTCTTCCTTTTCCCTCCGTGACAGGCCTACTCCTGTGCTCCAAGAACATTGTTTCCTGGAGACTTCAAATTATGCCTTAATTTTTACCTGTGATATGTTACAGTTGCATTAATTTACAAGGAGAAAAAATAGAGACCCTGAAGTACTTGGTCATTAATCAAATGCCTGCCTCATGCAGTAGTTGTTGTTTTATATAACCTTCTTTTAAGTAAGTTTGCTAATGTTTTCAATTGTTGCAACACACCAAAGCCTGGGTTATGTTTCCAACATGCTGAGATGGCATGAAAGTACTCCATTGCCGTGTATGTATTTAAACTCAGGATCACCTCTGTCATAAAATCAAGAAGCTGATGGATTGCTTAAGGATGTATTACTGCCAAGCATATTTTTCCCACTGAAACCCAAGAAAGCTAAGTACTTACATCCCTAAAGTTTTTTGTTTGTTTGTTTGTTTGCTTAAATCAATTTTCTTTAGTAATGTTTGCATTTTGATATAACCCAAAGATGCCCATCAGGCTTGAGATATGCCAGTGCTGTACAGAGATTCTTGGAGAAATATTTCCTCTTCCTTGGTCTATTAAAGTCTAGAGAAGAAATAAATGCATTTCTTTACCAAGAGGGTAGTCAAACACTAGAACAGGCTTACCTAGAGAAGTGGTCAATGCCCCATGCCTGTCAGTGTTTAAGAGGCATATGGACAATGCCATTAATACACGCTTTAGCTTTTGGTGAGCCCTGATGTGGTCAGGCAGTTGGACTAGAGGATTGTTGTAGGTCACTTCCAACTGAACTATGCTATCCTGTCCTGTCCTATGATAGTGGAAAGCAATGAAACATAAGCAAAAGCTTATGAAGCTAACGACTGAACAAACAGGCTTTTTAAGCACTTTTTCAGACTTCCAGTTAAATGTTTCTAAAACCAAAAAAGTAAGTATCTTTTGCAGCACCTAGTGATGCCAATTGTGTCTTACTTTGCAAGTCTTCATGTTCATTGTCTTCATGTTCCTGCCAGTTCTGCTCTAATTCTTTTGTTTGGTTGGTTTCGTTTTGTTGGTTTGGTTTACTTGGGTCTTTTGTTCATTTTAGTTTTTTCGGGTTTTTTTTCCCCAGCATTTATACCACAGAATAAGTAAAATCCACAGCTTTTTTTTTTTTTTCCCCAGTGAAAAACACAACAGTCGTGTTGTGTCAAAATATCTGGAGATCGGAGTTGGAGCAGTAAAGGATTTCTGGCCACTTAGGAAAGCCTGACATATTGAACCAGCACCATGCTCCAACTGCCTTCAGATGCTTTGGGAGGAAAGGAGGTCAACGAGTAGGATCAGTCAAGATTTTGAGATCTGTAAAAGTTCATAGGAGCCTGAGAAGGGAAACTAAATCATATGGCATAAACAGAAGGAAGGAAAGGATGTAAATCTGGTATCCAGGGTGGAGCAGGATGATACTGTAATGGGGTTTATACATGCGTTTAAATATTGCTATTTCCAATTGTAGCAACATATATTTTTTTGTGTTTTTCGGTAAAGATTCTAAAAGATTACTTTTTCTAGTGTTTTTGAAATGGACTATTCTTTTCTCCATTTCTCCTATATCTTTGACATATTAATTTTCCAACCTTGGTATGGTGCATACAGGAGTTTTGAGATCCTGTGGAACTCCACTGAAGAATGAGCACTAGCAAGAGCACAGCTCTCATCTGCCTTAGGACAGCATATGTCCTAAGCCCAAACCAAATGTAAAACCTCACTATAGACAGCTGCCTTCCAAAGCTGTTTTATGAGCTCACAAATAACACAGAGGAAAGACAAATACGCAGAATGGTATACATAAAGCTTGAAGCTTCTCTTCAAGTTAGCCTGTAATTCACTCCTCTTCTACATCACGATTTCAGTGAGTGCTAAGTTGAGGGACAGATTTGCTGAGGTGTTCGTCCACGACCACTGTGAATCCTGACCTGTAAGTTCAGAGGTTTAAGAGAAAATTGCAAGTCAGAGATAGAGAGATACAAAATCAGGGAAGAACAGGAATATTTCTGTTCCTTTCATACATGATCCTATTTATTCTTTATAATGGAAACCTATCACTGTGGGCTTTACAAAAGAACATGAATTTCAGAAATAATCTCAGTGAGCTTGACTTTTCTTTCCTCTGGAGCATTAAAAACAGTCTGCTTTCCACTCACTGTACACTTGAGGGTAGATCCTATCGCTGCTGGTACTCGGAAACTATTTCCTGTTGTGATGTTGAAATCTAGACTCTGCTTACACTACATCACTATTCACATGAAAGTAGGAGCAGTCAGATGTGACTTAGAAGAAAGTATTGTTCTTTAAAAATAAAAACAGGCTACTATATAGCTCAAGGGATCAATAGTAAGATCTGAAACCTGGCAGCTTAATTTCAGTTCAGGTTGGATGAAATAAAAGTTGCGCTTGACTTTATTTGCACAAGAACCGCTACTAGTTGTCATTTGCTTGCTGGTTTACATTGAAATATTGACAGCATAACTCAAATATCTATTGGACAGGTATTCTCAGTGCAAACCTGGCAGTGACTGAGATGCACTGAACATCTAAAAAGACTCATGACTGAAAGACATAAAGAGCAAGGCATCTCTTTATCCTATAGTAGTGGTTTCTTCCATTCAGACTTGGAAATATTTTAATGGGTACCTGATCATTTACAAGCAAAAGATGAAAATTCAGCTGTTTATCTCCTACAAACATTTCATGGCCAATTTGTAATAATTTATGCAAGCATTGATACTTACATAATCAGGGATTTCATTTAGTATTAATTCTACCTGCCTGTCTCGCAGGCATAGGCTGCTTCACTGCCTGTTTGAGGTCTGTTGCTTGAGAAAGCAGATTTCCCTGGGTTCTCCTCCCCTCCCTCGCCTGCAGCGATGAAGCAGCTCCTTGTGGGAATGGAGAGATCACATGGCCAGAGATGGCCTTCAGAGACTCCATGGACTAACACAGTTCCTCACAGCCCTCTGAAGGCATATCTGCAAGACCTGTCGTCAGGCTGGAATTAATTTCTGTGTTACAGAGCAAGAGGTGCTTCAGTTGAGATCTCAAAAATTACTTTCTCGATCATGAAAGTAGGTATTTTTTAAACTTCCCACTCATTCCTCACTTACTGAGCGTAATTTTCATTTAAAAATCCCCAAGGGTTTGCTCTTAGGAAAGTCAAATTGTCCTTGCTATCTAAAATCTTAAAGGCAAAATACAATCCTCTGCAAAGAGGGATCATTTAATACACACTCCATGGGTTACTGCCTTTGACATGACAGAGTCCAGTGTAAGCCTTGACACTGACTACTGGGTGTAAAGGTTATCAGAAAGACAGCTGATAAATTTATGTGAAACAGTATTTTCTGGCAAAACTAGAGGGGAAAATCGGCCCTACCAATGAACACACAAAAAGATAATATGTGTACGACCTTCCTGAAAATGCTTGTACCTGCAGGGAGTGCAGTCTTCACAGAAGAATATTTTCTGTAGCTCTCTGTGTTACTAAGGTTAAAAAATGGGTACTGAAATTTCATGTTTATCTTCTTGGCATTTTTCAGGACTGCATGCTGTAGTCAAGTCAAACAGTGACATCACATGGCATACTGTCAGACCTTGTGCTTGCTGAAGAGCATCCACCCTGTGCTGCTGTTTGACCCAGACAGACGAATAAAGCTCAAACAGGACTGTCATCTGATGAGTCCCAGTGCTTATTGCCGAAGTACGGCAAGACAGAGGTGGGGGCTGATGGCTGAGAAGGATGGCAGGAGGTTGGGAGGCACGGTGTGTTGGAGACACACTTCTGGCAAGTCCTCAGGGGACCTTTTGCTTTCTTTTTGAGCTGCAAAGTGTGAAGTTGTCTCATATGAACAATCTCTTTTTTTGAAAAGATAATTTGTGTGAATTCTGTATGGTAGTTGTATTTCAGAGTTTAAAATTATGATCTTTTCATGAAGCTCTCACAGTCTGGCACCGTCTTTGTTCATCCTGTGTCTGGACAGAAACAATTCTGGGATAAGTTAAGAAATACTTCACTGTGCAAGCTCATTTAATTTAAAAGTAACTAGAGATCACTTTTTGCTCAGTGACTCCGAAGGCTGAACAGCCCCCGGGAGACCACCCGATGGGCCTCAGGCAGGTGAGGTGGCTCGAGGTGGAAGACATACCATTACGCAGCGTAGATGGTGCCTTTGTTATTTGGTAGGATTGGTGTCTATGATTCGCTTTACCTGCCTAATGTTACTCTGGTTGATCCCATAGGGTTACATTAAAGGAGGCTGCAGCAGCAAGCAAGCAGAAAGGCAAGCACTGACACAGATGTCTCCAGGGAGAATGCCATGAACTCTTGGAAAGCGGTGAGAAAGCCAGCCGTGCCTGCCTGTTACCAGAGAGGTAACAGGACTGTTCCCCAGGGCCAGAAATCTCTTACCAGACAAATGTTAGGCCATTAAAACAAGCAGTCTCAGGAAGCAAGCGGCGCTTTGTGGTCGGAGGAACAGTGACAGAGGCAGAGCAGGCAGCAAGGCTACTCGCTGAATTCAGCAGGGACGCCACAGGTTGTGCTCACTCGAGCTCTGAGGGGTGATGAGCTGCCCACTCACACTGTTGGGCCTAACAAAATTTTGCCACCTTTATTAATTCCAGTGCACCATCCAGGGAACCATGTTCACCTGGAAGAAGCTGCTTCAAAATCAGTTTCCACTCCAGGGACTGTAGCAGGAATAACCCTCAGGTGCTAACTTGCAATAGGACCTGGCACAGTTGCAAAGACAGAGCGCAAACAGCCCCGCACGTAGTCAGAATGACAGAATAACTGCATGGCACCTCCTAAGAAAAAACGTGTTACTTGAGGGCTTATGAAGAATAAACTCAAGCTTCTTCCTTTAACCTACAGCTTGGTGGCTGGGTCTCAAGTGGGCTGAACCTGGCATTTACGTTCTGGGAACACGGAGGCGGCTTTGAAGTGAGTCTGAGTGACATTGGAGAAAGAGACAGTAATATCCTTTTCAATTTGTTTACCCCTAAGCAGAAATAATCCACTTGCCAGATATAGGACAAGCTTTTTTTTGTTTTTTTTTAAACCTGTCCATCTCAGGGAAATCATCACTGTAATGTACCCAGATTCTGGTATGTGCCCTGCTACACAGCATCTCTGTATCTTCCAGATTCCGAAGAAGTACTGACAAATTTGATTAATGATGCAGGGTAAATGATTTTCCTACAAGCACTCAAGATGACCAGTATTTAAATCTTGATAGTCACACAGAAACAGTAGGATATATGGATGGCATGCAGAAACGGCACAAAGAGTGGTGCTGCAATGGAAGTTGGTCTAATAAAGGTTTCCAAAGACGAAGTGAAATGCTCTTATTTTGGCAAGATTGCCCCTTATGTAGTTTAAATGAATTGTGAAGTTTTAAATACCTAATTACTGCTTCTAAGCGCGTCAGTGCACTGACATGGAATACTCACCGTCTTTTGTGCATCTGCAGAATGTCAGACATGCTCAGCTTCACTGCTTTGTTCCTTGACCTTAAGCACTGCCCACAGAAAGTTCAAGAACTGCAGGAGCACTTACGTGTCCCTAGGGTTGCGCCAGCAGGCAACGGGAGTAACAGCAACAAGGTGTCCTGTTCTCAGAAAATGAGAAGCCCGAATTGAATGGTCAGACAATGCCTTTTTCCTCCTCTCTCTCATTTCATGTTAGAAGGTCAGAGGAGATGGCAAGTAAAGCTGCACAATGAAGTAGTAACTGCTTCAAGTCTGTAAGGCATCCAAGTGGATATAAAATTGATTTCTGTAGAAGGTGATAAACAGAACAACTATGCTGGAAGCCCAAAGGAAGAATGCACTTAATAGATACTACTACAGTAAAATGGGATATAAACCATCATACAAGTAACACAACCAGATATAAATTCACCTCTACCAGAAACTATGGCTGTTTCAGAAAGAAAATGACATTTGGCGTATAAATAGTTCTCTTTCATTTGCAGTGAATTCATGTTAATGTTGGAGTCTTCTCTTTATTTTTATCTCCATTTCCTGGTGTCAGAACAGCCTATCTAGTGGTTGTATTCAGTGGTGGCAGATGATGTAATACATAGCTTAAAACCATTGATACCACCAAAAGTGGTAAATGTAACGAAGCATCAGTTTATGTCACCACAGCAATGGATTGTGCATGAAAATACGACACTGAATACCAAGCACAAAGTCAGGAAGCAGCTGCCCAAGCTGGAAGTTGGAGTAAAAATGGTCCCTGTCTCAGGAATAGTTTCCAATGAAAGTCTTCTGGTCACTTTGAAAATGCAAGAACTTCACGTTGCAGTTATTTGTTGTGATTCAGCCTTTTACAGCAACCTGGCATACGTGGGGAGAAAGCACAAGCTGTCATCTAATTGGAGAAGAATTTTCTTCTTACTATGTCTGCTGTAGTCATGGAAAATACAGTAGAAGTAAAATACCATATGGACTGAAATACAAGCTCCTTGTAATAGAGGCAGGGGAACAAAAATATTTTACCTCCTAACAGCATCAGACCAAGGCAGAGTTGAACACGTTCTACGTTCTTCAGCACGCCCATCTCTCTGTGTGAAAGTAAGAGTCAAAATTATGGTAAAAATAGCCACATTCACAACCCTCGCAAGTAAAGCAAATAGACAAGGACTGGAGTCTGGAAAGCAGGGGTGACCTCCACGTGAGAAAGAGATGGAGATACGCCTGCACCAACCTTCTCTCAAATTGAGGAGAGGGTGAGCTCTTGGTTGTCAAGGGGAAGTAAGAGAGTGGTGCTGCAACCTCCAGTTAACTTTTGGTTTATATCACGTTTAAATAACTGTTGGATAAAATCTGATTTTCTGACTTTCCTCACAGAGGATAAGCAGGCTGCACCTGGATAATCCTTTGTGACATTTCTGGTTTTTGTTTTAATTAACAAAGTTACCCCAAGAATAAACATGGCCCTTGATGCTTCAACACTTAAAAGGTATGACTGCACAGGCCCACAGTACAGAGTTCTGAATGGGACATCCAGTTGTCGAGCATAACTCGACAATAACAAGGAAAACGATAACTGGTAATTTGTTTCACATCCTCTGCTTATTTTCTCTCTTGTCTACCTTCTATCCCATGTTCAGCAGAGCAAGATTAGGGGTGAGTGACTCCTAAGATGATACACAATTCTACTGCAAAGGAGTAAAAATGGTGTATGTATTCACCTCTTTGCCTGCCCTGAACCTACTTCCCCTTCTGCCTTATGGACAACACACAAACTACTTCTGCTAGCCCCTTTTGTGAACCTACAGAACTTTATTTACAGTCATGTTTCAGCTTACAGCTCAAGTCCCTATTCAAAATAAAAAACGGATTTTTTTACAGGAATTTAAAATTATTCCAGAGGTTTTTCAGAGGATAAGCAGAGGGGAAAGTAAGAGACCAGCCTAAAAATCCCTTTATAAAAACTTCTCATTTTGTTTTTAACAGGTTGTGACCTGTTTACTAAATGAGACAATATGTTCAGTAAAACCTACTGTCCAAATGTTTTTAATGAAAAAGCAGTGGTGGATTGTGCATTATTAATAGAGCTATTAATGCCCTCATTGGGTAGTTGACAGGACTGAGCACATACCAACAGCTTAATAATTGCACGCTACTTTGAGGCTTACTACTGCATCAGCTGTGCACTTTGTGCACAGAAGCTGTGGTAGTATTTGCCATGACACACCTTGCCATGTCTCACTGCCTGGAGCGAACGCCAGCGTTATAGCGAGCTGAGTGAGTGAAGAGTACACCTCCCGGGTCAGGAGGTGTCCTATTCTAAAAGCAGTATACATGACAAGGAAAACAAAAATCTATGTGGCTCTGAAAACAGCCAGTGCAGTACTTTGCACTGAGGACCAGACACATTTAAATAGGAAGCCACTTACATTAATGAGTGAAAGGTTTCGCATTTTCTTTGCTTCCTTCAGAAGGTATGTGAGGGGAAAAGAAATAATAATAGCATCTGAAGTGTATAAAAGCTGTTAAATGTTATTCATCTGTCCCACTTACACTGCTGCCTCCTTCCCAGGAGAAGCAGATGCAACAAAAAACCTCCCACTGTTTACTTCACTTTGCTTATCTTCTTCAGTGCCCAAGCTACACCATTTCCAATTTTACTAGACAATCTTCTGAAATTAAGGTAGGAAATTAGTTAATTTCCTTCGATGGGGATTGTAGAATTGTGCTTTTATTTATGCATTGTCTAAAAGGTATTCCACGGGCTTTGCATGTCAATTTGTACTAGAAAGGGAATCCTGTAGAAGAGCAAGTGTGCTTCTATCTTTAACATGGATTTGTACATAACTTCAAAAAAATTTCCTCCTCTTTTTTTGGAAAGAATTTGGAAGGTTACATATGATAACAACTTACTCAGAACCTTTTTCTTCATATAGTGATGTGCCAAGATTACCACAAATAACCCTCATCTCGAAAAATGCAGTAAATTCATATGAAGAAAGAACAAGATAACAAAAAATTACTCGGGGTAAAAACAAATTCAAATCCTAGCAAAATAACATGACCACTGCAGCAGAGGCATAGGCTTGGCTTAACAATTGATCGTAAATAATTTTTAATCTAATGATAAAAATAATTGCATTTTTTTTGAAACTGAGGGGAAATTGAAAATATTTTGAAATTATTTAAACCTGGTAAAACAAAAACTGCAGCTAAGAATTAAAATGTATTTCTTCACACAAACCAGTATTCTTATATGGCTTACAGTTATTGACTAAAAAAATCCTGTTACTTTCATTTTTAATGGAAATACTGGGTCGTCTTAGTTCTTTGCTTTCCAGCAGAACACTCATGTGTAAATAATGAATTCTTGAAAAATGAATCAAACTGGGTCACTGCAAAGTCATCAGGCACTCTGGGGATGGGTAACGTGATACTGTGCCTTTTGCGTCTAAGTTGCCAGTTTAAATCCAGTCTAGGCCAGCAGTGACTGAAGCCTATTGCCAGACATTTCTTGTCATGCATAATGGGCTGGTAGATGTAGTTCACTTTGCAGTGAAAAAATAACATTTATAAATGGTCTCATGAAACTGTCAATGTAGACAGAATGGCTTCTGCAAAGCAAACTATCCCGTATCACAGAATGGTTGAGGTTGGCAGGGACCTCTGGAGGTCATCTGGTTCAACCCTCATGCTCAAGCAGGGCCACCTACAGCCACTTGCTGAGGACCATGTCCAGATGGCTTTTGAGTGTCTCCAAAAAGGGAGACTCCACAACCTCTCTGGGCAACCTCTGCCGGGTCTCAGCCATCCTCACCATAAAAAAACATTTCCTGATGTTCAGAGGGAACCTTCCTCAGTGCTTTTGTGCCCATTGCCTCTGATCCTGTCACTGGGCACCACTGAAAGGAGCCCAGCTTTGCCGCCTTTGCACCCTCCCTTCAGATACTAATTCACACTGATAAAGTGCCTTTGAGCCTTCTCTTCTTCAGGCTGAACAGTCTGAGCTCTCTCAGCCTCCTGCTCCAGTCCTTTAACCATTTTAGTGGCCCTTTGCTGGACTTTCTCCAGTACGTCCGTTTCTGTCTTCTACTGGGGAGCCCACCAGTGGACAGAGCACTCCAGATGTATCTCACCAGTGCTGAGCAGAGCAGAAGGATCGCCTCCCTGGACCTGCTGGATGCACTCCTCCTAATGCAGTCCATGATACTGGCAACCTTTTTTGCCACAAGGGTACATTGTTGGCTCATGTTCAACTGGACCATCAGGTTGTTTTCTGCAAAGTTGCTTCAGATGTTGGTCTCATCAATGTGTCCTCTCTGAAATATAGGGTCTTCCATTCAGATGGGCACCACACTAGGAATGAAGTGTTTGAAATGGCTACAGCTAAGCAAACTGACTTATCACAGTGCAGGGCTAAAAAACACACCAGTGGGCACCAGACAAACTTGTACATGACCTTTCAACTGAGCTAGAAAAATCTGAGGCAGTTAACATACTGTGAGGCAGTATAAAGAGATGTGATGTAGATACATACTGAGAAATACACAGTTCAGTTAACAAAGAAATGTTCTGTTTACAAATCCACGCCTAGGCTTGCACATTTTCTACTCAGTATATGTTCAAATCTAAGTTTGGTTTTCCAGAGTAGCAATATTAACTGTAGATATGTAGTTCAAATGTTTACACTACCACATCTTAGTGCATCACAACCCTGATACCTCAAGATAATACTTAAGCTGACTTATACATGAGCTGACTGCCTGCATAACTAATTGTATTCATGCCTACTAAGGCATATGGACATACATTTCCTGAAAGAAAAAGAAATGTTTATTTTATTGCTTCATCACATCACATCATAATTAGATAATGAACTGCACTTTCACTTCAAGGTATTATTTTACTACTTCAATTTTATTATTCTTATTTTAACATGTATTGCATATCTTCTCTCCATCTCTGAAGATACTTCTATGGTATTTGAATGAGTTTTTATTCAGGACAGACCACAGAGGACCTCTCTACAGGAGACATTCCTGCCCTCTCATCCCTACTATAAAAAGATTTTTGTGGAACTCATAACACAAGGCCGCATCTATTGAGCTAAATTATCTCTTTATTAGGAAAGCACCAACAACACATTCTTCAAAATTACTGGAATTTTATTTGCCTCAGGCTTATGACTTGCAACCAAAGACATTGTGCAAAGAAAGCAAAGATTAAGTACACTTTGGGGAAAAGGTGATAATCCACATTGGTAACATAGAAGATCAGTCTGATGAAAGAAGCCATCCATTACACTATATAGATTGCAATATTCAATAGCATTTTTTTAACCCAACTTTTTTAATCAAGGAAAAAAAAGTTAAGCAAAGTTTACAGTAGACATAAATTTGATACAATTCAAAAAGCATTTTTCTGAAGATCGTCAAGCGTAAAGTGGAAAAACGTATATGAGACAAGGTGGATAAAGGCTAACTACTGTACATTTATAAGCTATTAAACAAAGTTGCATATATGTACCACAGTGTAAAAAAAAAATACAGAACAAATAAAAACTTTGAAAACTGCCTGATGAAAAATAAAATAACCAGTGGCTTTTAATGGCATCTCCTGGTTATCAATGCTACAAAAGACTTCTTTTTTTTTAATGTCTTTCTGATGCCACTGAAAAACATCCTATCAAATGATAAAACCAGGCACAATCAAACCATTACTGAGTTAAAACCAGTCCATAGAAATATACTATCAACCCACATTTTCCATCAAAAGCTTTTTTTTGTTGTTGTTTTGTTTTTAAATCTTTTGAGGCCCATTTGGTCACAATATGTTACGTTTTTTTTTTCCTTTTTTACACCATGATAGCATATGTTTGTCTGGCACTATCCTAAAGCTAGTTTATAGAGAATGAGAATACAGAAACAACCCAATGTCTATTTGACAAAATGAATTCACTGGGTGTAAAATAGAAGAAGGGAGAAGAGAAGGGGAAGGGGTCAGTTCTGCCAACAAAATAAACCCTATGGATCACTCATCATCACTTCCGCTTGCTTCCGACTGGTCCTAGAGGTAAGAGACACAAGACAAGTCAGAAACTCTTTGCCACCTATTCTGTGGAATTTGTTAAAGAAGTAAAAAGAAAATAAAAGGAAGAAAAAATGACAATTAAACTGACAAATCAAGATAGCCTTAAGAAAGGTACTATGTTATCTAATATTTCTCTTTCATGGTATTTCATTTAATTGCTGTAGACTTTTTAGAGAAGGAAAGACACTGAATCAGGAAACACCAGATTCTTCTTTCTACCCAGACATTTAAAGACAACTGGGAAGAGGACTGTTTTAATTTGTTGCAACAGTAGGAGTACACCCCCCTCTCCCCTCCCCCCCAAAAAAAAAAAAAAAAAAAATCAAGCTAAGAGTTTTTCGCCTGTGGATGAAAGCAAACAAACTCTGAGGTTTAAAGGTGCCATGAAAGTAGGAACAGCTCCAAAAAATAAGCTCCAAACTTCTTAGACTTCTTGTCTTTCAGCACTGCGACCAGAACTCATAAGCACACCCAGATACAGTTAACACCCCCGCCCAATTCTCTCAAGATGATCAATACAGATTAAAAATGTGCTTAAGCATGAATAGTTGAGACTTCTGACAGCAAGCAGGACAGGGTAGAGACGCAATCACTGCAACCACTTCCACAGCCTCAGTGAACAAAACTTACATTTTCATCTTGATCCTCATCACTATCATCATCACTCACAACAGGCTTGGCTTTTGCTCGGCTTTGCCTCTTCTTGCCTTTTCCTTTCTCCCGACTTTTTTCATCCTTCTTATTTAGCTTGATTTTGACTTTCACTGATTTTGCTGCAAAAAGTTTAACAGCATACATGAGTGTAACTTTCATTTATCAACTTTTAAATGCCGTCTCTGTTCACAGAAAATCACCCCTGATAGCAGCCTGAAGAGATATTCCCCTCTGTTCTTTATCTGAACTCTGGAACAATGAAGCAGAGGTATTTGATTTTATTTCCCTACTTCTCGACAGTTTTAACAATAATCTGTATTAAACTATAAAAGAATAACTTTAAGTTGACCATGTGCATCTTTTCATTCTCAGAATGCATGGTGTCTACAGGTAGTATATGTTCCTGTGAGAAGATACACATTTAAAAATATTTTCTTCCTTGCATATCGAAATGTTTATCCTTTGTAGACAAAGACGATTTTTAAAATTTTTAACTACAGAAATGCTATGGGGAGGGGACTGGCAAATTTTGAGCTGACATCTTTCTGAAGAACATGTTAAACTCCTGATTCCAGAATACCCACTCATTTCCAAATGAGCTGCTAAAGTTACAGGCTTTGCACACCTGCGTGATGTACTTGGAAGAGTAGCTCAAGGCCTCGTACTATAGTGTCTGTAACCAGATAGATGGGTAGTTGGACAGTATGGGTAGATATATTTGGCGGCAGAAAGTAGAACGAAGGGCTCCCTCCATTACCACTGTATCATGTTTCCAAATCTGCAGGGACTGAATGAGTGTCACCTCCTGCTTCTGAAACAGGCGAAGTTTCACTTAGTCTTTATTGCACTGAAGATCTGGTTCTTAACCAGGTGAGGAGTTTTATATGTCACACCATACCTGAAGGTTGACCACCCATGGACAAAGCCTTTCCAGGCACTTCTATTTACAAATAACATGAACAGGACCAAAGGGTTTATAAACACTCATGGCCAGTCAGATTTGCTTCCACAAAGCACCTCTGCGATTTGTTTCTGGCTTAAAAATAGTTTACTCTAAGAGGTATTAGCCAGAACATATAGCCAAAAGACTTCAGCTGAATCTGAAAACAACCTTATTAGTCTCCATGCAGAAATTGCATGGAGGAAATTGCAGAGGAAAACCTCCCGTTCCATCCCCAGATGTACTTTCTTTTCAGTGTTTAGCAGGGGACTCACATTCTGATTCTGATTCTTCTTCTTCTTCTTCATCTTCATCATCATTGCTTTCATCCTCACTTTCTTCTTCTTTGGCAATCTTTTGTCGTGCACTTTTGAACACAGACTGAAGAACAATGGAATCCTCATAGATCTACAGTATGAATACAAACTTTGTCAGAACTGTAAAGTCAAGCAATATAAAAAATTCACAGCATAGATCTTAATTTCCAGTGCAAACCCATAGAGTATATGGCATTTTCAAATACTGAGTAATAATGTTTGTTGCATGAATTTTACAGGAAATGCCAACGTTAATTTTTCATGCTCTAAATGAAGAAATTTGTCAATAGTGAGCCACAAAAATACAACTCTTAAATTGTATTGCATCTAAAATGTCCAGTTAGAGTACTTTCCTTATTATTTTTATTACCATAGAAATTACTGTGTATTTTCATTAGATTGTAACAGCCTTGAAAAACTGCCAAAGCAACAGGCTTCAGTAGAAAGCACCTTAATTAAAAAATGGGTTATAGTCTAGCAATACAGTTGGTAATGACAAATGGCTAACCCTCATGTTAATTATTCTTATTTTTCTCTGAAATCCAAGGTAGCTACAAGAAAAATAACTTATCCCAAGCAACTCATTCCCTCCTTCCTCTCACATCTAAAAAGACTGTGGGGAAAAAAAAAATAGTGCTTGTTCTAAACTTAGCACCTGCTCTCAAACATTATGTAGTTTGCTAAGTATCTTGGGTACATAAGATTTTCTCTTTAACCTCAAGCATGAGGGGACTCTCAAGAGTGAGAGGACTACACTTGGCTTGTAACACATTTCTGATTAACACAGTAAAAATCCTGTTGTCTTGCTGAGTATCCGGGACTTCATAATCACCTTAACAAATGAGCTGTGCGTTTTGTTTTGTAAAGGTCAGAAGCCGAGCACTGGACAATTCAGGACTAGACAATTAAGAATAGCTAACAGAAGGGTACAGAGTCATAGATTGTATTTGGTTTTATCACCGCCATCACCTGAACTACCTTGGCTGTCATACTACTCCTTAGGCTAAATTACAGACCGTGTATAAAGGGACACTGGTGTTTGTGAGGAAGGTAATGGAAGGATTTTTGGCTGCCATTATACCATCTGAATGTTAAAACTGATAAAACTGCTCTAATACTTTGCAGGTTCAACAAAACAAATTAGAAAAACTTTGTTCAGAATACCTCACATGAAATATGCAATCTCTTTTTTAACTTGACCACCAAGTCCTTTTTAGAAAAACTGCCTCTCATTGCAGATTGTTCCCCATTCTCTAAGTACTGCTGTGCTTTTTGTTATGAGACATTTGACTGCTCTTGATCATGGTGAAATTTCTTGACATGTGTATAATGATTGTTATGAATGTTTTGAAAAGGCTTTTCTCCTATTGTCTTACAACATTAGTGGGCTGTGAGACCCCACAGCTTCCTTCCTTGAAGTCAAATGATTATTGACTTTCCCTTATAACCACTTATTTTCAAGTCAGCAATCTATAGAAGTCCCCGAGTTCCTCCTGAGGACCATTTATCTTTCTTATGAATAGATCTAGCATATTACATCGTATTAGGAATGGCTCTTTCAACTAACCTTGCTGTCCCTTCTCAGACCAAACACTTTTCTAAGACAAAAAGAATTAAGGACGCATACCACATTATATTTTTTTAATGCCAGCCACAACATATTTAAGGCATCACTGTGACCTAGACTTTTAAACAGGATTTCCTAGGGTAATAAAGGGTTTTAAAAAAATTATTTTAGTCCTCTTAATGTGGAATTATTTGTAATACGCAGTATATATTTTGATCCAGAAAAAGCCTCAGGCTGCTTCAGGAAAAGCTGTGCAAATACAAGTTTTGTTATTTTGACCCAAATCTAATTCCAACAGGTTTCAAAAAAACAAGCAGCAATGACAGTGGAACTTCCTTCAAAGAGGGAGAAGCAATGACAACAGAACTTCATGACAAATGACAACATTCATGACAAATCTTCTGCTTCAATAGACAGATACTATTTTTAACCCCTAACATGTCTGTGTTTCATTTAACCATTACAACATGAAAAACTTTTCAAATAGCTGAGGTTGCACTGAGGACAAAAGCCTTAATACACAAAGTCTGTGTCTCCCTGAAAACCCTTCATAACGTTCCAGCTCAGATGAAACTTCTTTGCTTCAAAGAAAAGCAGCATGCATCATTCTAACAGAACAAATACAGAGACCTGAAGTCACTGTGTACTTAAACAACTGCCTCAATTAGCCTTTTGGTTTTGATTGCACACACAAATAATCTAGTTTACTGAGTGAACTGATATGTCAGTGTGAAGGCAGACCTGAACTACTACAAAGAACATGAGGTAGCCTTAAAAACTCAAGGACTGCTGCAGAAGTGTCCTGCAATTCACTGGAAATCAAAATGAACAGTATGAGAACTTACCAGAAAGAAACCTAAAAAAATCTTAGATACAACTTATTTCGGCTTCATGCTCTAAAAGGTGATACTGGCTCTGGTAATTAATGTTGGTACATTGGAACGGAAAATAATACTGCAACACTGGGATACAGGTTGGGTTATTTCCAAACAGAGCAGCAATATCTACTGAACATTCCTACCCAGTAAGGATTATTCCTGTCAATTCAACCACCTCTGCCATACAATAGCCAGTTTCTCATTAGCAACTTCAGTTATTCTGATGGGAATAATTTCATTATTTTTCCCATTTAGATACTGATTTTTCTTTGCCTCTTTTTACTTCTCTACCAATGTTTACCATTTTCTAAAGTCTCTGTGATATTTTTTTGGTATTAGCTTTCCTTTCCTTCCCCCCCCCGCCCCCCGCATTTGTTATCATTAGGTATGTATAGCTGTTTTACTGTTATGTGACTAAGCAGTAAACTAGCAATTTACAGGTGGACATGTAGCAAAATTTTGTCCCATGCTTCCTATCATCATTAATTTTCTTAAAATATTTTTAGCTCATTTATTTATAGTTTTTTTTCCCCAATAACTGAAGACAGTAAAAATACTGCACGTACATAATACAGAAAACAATTTCTGTCTCTAGATAGCCAAAATAATCACAAAATTATAAGTTGTTTTCAACAATCATCCACAATTAACTGCATACTGATTTTACTTTTTAATCCTCGAATTTTAATATAAAGTCCCCAGTTTAGCTAAGGGTCATCAGTAATGTTTACGAATTTGAAGGATGTATTAGTATTGGCAGCATCAGCGTTCCGCTTACTTTTACTTAGGCTTCTTTTAACATTTTCTTCCTGTTGCACATTATGGAAGTTGTCTTCATGTTCTCTGTTTCAATTTAATACTGTGTTTGCATCACACTATTTGGACCTCTGTATATTTATAAAAATATAAAACACTATATAAACATAGCTGTATATTTAACACAAAGTGGTTCATTCAGACCTGTGATCCCTCCAGATTGAATGTCTGAGCATTGTGACACAGCAACATGACATCTTTCTCCAAGTCTCCAAGACTCCGATACTTATGGTTGCGAATTCTTTCCTGTTGCATTTGTTGAGGAAATTAATAGAAGTATGGATGGGCAGTGGTGCAGAAAGAAAAAGAGCAGACAGAACACTGAATTAATATTTGATTTCAACACATTAAAAGCTTCCTCTTTAAAAATTTTACCTAGGTATCAAGACAAGTATCTGTTTAAAACAAACAAACAAAGTCTTAAAATGTATTGTTAACATACTACTCAAAAAAATACACCAGGGTAATAGAAATAGTTTAAAAATAAAGCAATTGCTGTGTGAACTGGAAAGGACAAAAGAAACAGAAATGGAGCTCTTTTGGTAAAATGAGTTCCAGTTTCTTCTTTCTAGCACAGAAACAAAATAAGCTATGACATGAATGAAAGTCATACAGTTATGACACCACCTAACATGCAACAAACTGCCTAAACCCCATCTGCCAAACTCTGTTTGGATATGACCTAGCTGTTCCAAGATGTGATGCTAGTTTAGGGATGATTATATTCCCCTAGAACCATTAAACCTTCGCAAACACTATGTTTTTACCAAAGATAGGCTTACAGATTCACAATTAGGTCTTTGCAAAAAAGACACTAACATGTCATCTCTGAAAGCATCATTCATGTCACATTGCTATATTTTGATTTGATTTTGAAATTAGAGTGATATACTGCAATATACACTAACGAAAATTCCTAACAAGGTGTGTAACAATGTTTAAAATCTAAGCCACAAATACAGGTACATGCAATATTCACGTTGTTGTAATTTTAATGATGACTTCATGCTTGCCCTTCTTTATAACAAAAAGAAATAGAGGAATCTCCACTTCTAAAAAAGGTTCTTACTTTTATCTTTTTGAAGTCCACTGGTTTCCTGATCAATTCATAATATTCTGGTAATTCTTTCCTAGATGGGAGCTGAATGAAGACTTCACTTAGTTGCCGTCCTGAACTGTTGAGAAAAACAAACCCATAATGCAAAGAATTAATATGACTACAACTTTCTTACAAAAACGCACACATAGAATCTAATCCTAAGAAAAAAAAAAAATCACAATTTTTCCCATCAAAGAATTAGAAATTGAACCCTGCTCTGTTTTGGTACAGATAATTAATTTACAGTTTGAAACATATCCTTTGCGCTGTTGTCCTACCATACCACTATCATTATAGGATCATATGTGTAGGAGGCTTTATGGAAGCAGGATCAGGACTTGAATCTGAATTCATAGTGGTTTGCCAAGTCTTACCCTTTTCTCAGTTTTGGTTTATAATTTTTAGCAGTTGTCACTCCTGTCACTCTAAGTTTATCTTCTTCTTGGTAATTTTATAGTAGTTTTGTACCTCCTTGTCATAGCAAACCATTTATTCATACTGATTTCCATTATACCAGATGCTGATTGCTATTAGACTAACTAGATGTTACAAAAAAAAAAAAACATACAAGGCTGCCAAGTCCTGGTATCCACCTGAGCTTCTCTCTTGCAGTCACCCTCCACAGTGGTGTGGGATCTTGCCAGACACATTAAAGTAATACTGAATCGAAGGTTAACTGAGGCAATTCTTCTATGGAGGAGAAGAACGATGAAAGGCACAGAACAGCTCTACCCTTTATGAAAGTCATGAATGCCTACTATATCTTTGGCATTTCTTAATTCCTGAAATAGCATCGGAATTTGAGGAGATACTATTTTTCTTACGGACCTAGTAGACCAATGAAGAAGTAGGAATAAACAGAAGTTCCTTATTTCCTAAGTAGCTGTTGCTCACTTAATCCAAGGTTTCTTAGTAGTCTTGGTTTAGTCCTGGGACACTGCTGCTACTTATGTACCTTGCATCAGAGAGGACAATAGTGTAAACACCCTTATCGCAGCTTGTTAATCAGTGTTGTTCAACCAATATCCTGGGTGCCAACTGGCAGCTAGAGAATTCTCCCATCCAGTGCAAACCTAGAAACTAAAAGCTGCTGTCTCATCCTGACAACTTTTGTCTGACTTGCATCAGCGGAAGCCGCTGCCCCTGCCCGCTTAGTAGAAACCGCCAGGCTGCCTCCTGGATTATGGCAAGATTATGGCACATGCATGGACGTGCTTCTGGGTGCTGCTGCTGCACGGTGAGACGCGGCCGCGTACCGCGCATCTCCGTCATGGAAGGCGAGAGTGAAGTCTCTCTCCCCCATACAGCCGTTGGGGTGGCACCCCGACAGACCACCTGCACCTCATACTCCCGGCAGTTACTAGCAATTTCACCCAACAGATCTAAGTTATTTGGGAAGCACCCTGTTAGTGAAATAGAGGAAATCATGAAATGACCAGATAATTGTCATCCCAAGTCTTACTATTTCTTGCCTGCCAGCAAATAATTGTGGAACTCAGGCCACTGCACCTCCCATCTCCTTTGGTACTGATTCACACCAGAAAGACAAATTCATTGCTTTCAGACTTCTCCTGTCAAAGTGGGAGGTGTTTATACTATGGATTTAAAGGCACCAATCTTGTTAATGATCTATGTGAGTGACTATGTCATGCACATGACAGAACTTGTCCTCATCTCAGACTGCCCTCTCCAAGAGAAACTGGAAGCAATACAAAGAAAAGCAATGCATTAAGTACACGCTACACAACTGACTAAATTAACGTGGGTTTCCACTTCTTTGCAACCTGAGGACTGTGGGGTGGGTTTTTTTGTTAATAAAGGGAAGTGTTGAGCACTTACAGCTGCAACGGAGATAAATGAAATTTGTTCTGAATATAAAGAACACTAATTACTCTGAAAAAACAGAGTGCCCAAATGGTATCTTAAAATTTAAGTTTCTCTTCTGCATTTGTAAAGTAAGAATAAAATGCTGTGGAAAAAGTTTTGTATCTGCAAACATTAAGACCCGTTTGCATTATAAAGAAGCCCAGGGGGAATTCCACCATGCATTAAGTGATCAGTGTTCACCTTGTATATGCAAGGCTCTGATCCTGTGGAAAAGCAAAGCAAAGTGATACACTGTCACACTGTTACACAGCATGCTATAACATACCTTCCTGACAGAATCACATTGGGTTTCCACCTTTTTTTCTGTTGTATCCTATTTTACTGTGTGCTTGACTTCACAAACTATTAAAAAAGTTATTTTAATAAATCCATGCAATATACTGACTGATGATATAGATGTAAGCCAATCCTTTAAAAAGTGTAAAAAGTTGCTTTTGAAACTTCGTGCAGTATGAATCTGGGTTTGCTATGCAGAAGGACTGAGTTACCATTGCTGTGTTTTAAACTTCATCAGCTTGCTTTCAACAGAAATATCTATCTGAGAAAAATTACTAAACCACTGATGCTGGTGTTGCTTCAACTACACTTTGGAGTCCAACAACAAATCGAATGATATGACTATAAAGGAACCGGCTACCAATAATCTAAGTTTGATGAAATTTTAAAACACGTCTAGCATATTTGTCCTATTGAAAAGGCTCCTGATGATTATAAAGCTTTTTATCTCATGACTATATAATCTTTTTTCCTCTTTTTACATACACCCACCCTTATTGTTTTTTATATTAAAAATATAACAGTAGTAAATTATTAAACAGCAATATCCTATTTTCAAGATATAAATCTAGCCAACTCTGATTTGTTCACACATTCTGTTACACGAAGAATGCCACAGAAAACCTTCAAGCTTTTGCTTGATATAATTAGTTACTGAGAATCATTTAAGGCGGTGAAAGAAAAAGCATTAAGGGCATGAAATATGCAACAGACAGAAGACTAGGGCCCAATTTTGCCTACTCAGATCAATAACAGCTTATTCTGTTCTATCACTTTTATAGGACCTCCTCTCACAAAGAAATACTATCTTTTATATGTACATCTATACTGTAAATTGATGTGGTATTTTCTTACATAATCTCAAATGGCTGTATTGTGGATACAACAGGAGAAAATTGGTAATTATTAATGAAACTCTGATTTTAATCCCTGCCCCTAATTTTGTAATTAGAAGATAATAACCACAACAACTACCACGTAAAAATCATGCGCAGTAAAAAAAATCAGTTATGGTTGCCTAGCAACTAGCAGATAAGTGCTGAAGGGAAGACGTACCAGAATAAATTAAAAGACCTGACTGTGAAAGAACTCTGAGTGACAGTTCACTGCTACTGCATCAGCTCAACCTGCTAGTCCTATGTGCGCTCACATAAAACATACCTGCATTCTGTGCGAGTGAAAAATCATTAAGAAATATCGCTCATTTAAAACATATTTTTGCTTAGAAAAATATTTGTGCTCTGTGTTTCTGATTTTCTCTAATTTTTGTCAAACTGTGTCCAAGATGCATACAAGCATATATTTCCACCCATTTAGTCAGTATTATCTTCAGTGGAATTAAATGCAGGAACAATTAGGCCTCATTTGTATGAGGCACCTTTTGTATTCATCTTCCCTGGCAGTATGTGGCCAGAAGCAAGCCGCCACTGACCTGTCAAAAATACTACTTACTATCAACACTCTTTCTCCTTTGGAATCAAAAGGAGAGCCAACTATGAAGCTGAAACTGCAAGATGTTCTCGTATTTCTGGCAAATTTCATACTTTTAAAAAAATACTGAAATTCAGTTTACAGTTGGTAGACTGGAGAGTCCTACATGCTTGTAGACACGCTTGCCCTAGTCAAAACCAGAACGATGGCTTTCTCACAAGGTTGCAATACACCAAATGCAATTCACAACGATGCTCTTTAAAAAAACCCGTGTGTATGGGAGGAGAATTAAAAGAGCTTACACAGCGAGGTAGTTCCTCTGTATTTAACAACTTCCAGCAGTAACCCAGCTATGTAGGGAGATGATTCATTTTTGTTACACCTACTTAACGGTTCTCCCTTTTTGGAACTGACCGCAGTAGTGTGGTAGACCTGTCACCACCATTGAAATGGAAGTGGGTAAAAATACTTAAAAATATAATTCCTGGTTTTGACATATGGCTATGTACTCCATAACTTTGGCTTGGCTATAAATAAGAATGATTTGCTTTCCGTGTTTGAATACTCAAGTGTACCGGTTGGCATAATTAATTACTAGTTAGATTAGTAATGGCTAATTACATTACTCACCATTTTACAACAGTTAAAAACTGGCAACTTGAGAAAACAGCTGGAAATAGTCTGAATAAAATCCACTGCACATAGAGAGAAAAATACTCTCTCCTTGAGCTATGTCCTGTCAAAATTAGAATACTATGGGCACGAATTTGAACATTTTGGCTTTAATGATGCAGTGGTCAAAATGCTAAGCACCACAGACAGGGGAAGTCTCTTCCCAAGCAGGAAACATGGACAAGGCACACCACCCCCCCGCTTCAATTTCCTTATTGGCTTTATTAAAATGTGGTCAACAACCACCTGCTATGGGGAGGAAGCTTTGTGAAGTTAATTAGTACTCCATGCAAGTCCTTACTTAAAGTCTCGCAAACAGAGCAGAGAGTAGGTAGACCACAAATCAAAAATCACTGTATATATAATAGAGCTATCAGCACTCTGGGAGTCTTGAATTCAGCTGTTGCTATCTAAACAAAGCTAATGCAAACTAGCAGTAGCATCAAACTTGGACCTAGACAGGAAACATCAAACTCTGATGCAAGGCAGAAGAAGCCAGTGGCTTTGTAGGGAAGCTCAAGTATCATTCTTTTTCTCCACTTAATTTTAACAATCAGGAAAGGGAAGCTACACTTACAGCTTGTCTTGCTCTGAAATAAGAAGTAAAGGAAAACCTTCAAAAGAGGAACACTAGTTTGGGGGACTAAGCCTGCATGTGCATGATGCAAAATCAGCAGCTGCGGCTCCAATTCAGCATGCAAATCCCTTATTCTGAAAAGAACATCTATCTCCACTAAAATTGTCCCTGCTTTCAAAAGGCTAAAGCATTTAAACTGGACATACAGACTAATTTTGCTTTCTGAAAACGTAATATATGTATTACATACATGATTCTATGATTAGTCATTTCTATAGGCATTCCTAACTTTACAGTGAAGGAAAGACAGGTTTAAAAGCACTGCAACTGGAAAAAAGTGTAACAACAATGCTGGACTGATGCATTTCAGCTTGTTCGCTTCTGAACAGCTGTGTTAATACTGCAAGATGAAAAGATGAGAACAAATTATAAGGCTGCAAAGGCACCTAAATCTTGGTTTAAGAAATAATTGCAACAAACCCCCAGACTAAAATGTATTATTGCAAATGGAGTCTGAAAAGGTGATGCATATAAAGGCACAGGAGCAGGCGGTCTCCATGTGCCGTAAGAAGAGCTGGCGGGGAAGGCGACCGGCCTGGCTGAACAGGGAGATTTTGCTGGGACTCAGGGAAAAGAGAGTTTATCACATCTGGAAGAAGGGGCAGGCAACTCACGAAGAGTACAAGGATCTCGTTAGGTCAAGCAGGGACAAAATTAGAAAAGCAAAAGGCCAGCTAGAGCTCAGTCTGGCAACGGTTGCAAAGGATAATAAAAAATGTTTTTACAAATATATTAACAACAAAAAGAGAGGCAAGGAGAATCTCCATCCCCTACTGGATATGGCGGGGAATGTTGTCTCTAAGGACGAGGACAAGGCTGAGGTACTTAATGCCTTCTTTGCCTCAGTCATTAATAGCCAGACCAAGTATCGGCAGGGTATTCAGCCCCCTGAGCTGGAAGACAGGGATGGAGAGCACAATATACTCCTCATAATCCAGGAGGAAGCAGTCAAAGACATGCTAAACCACCTGGACACCCACAAGTCTATGGGGCCTGATGGGATCCACCCGAGAGTACTGAGAGAGCTGGCAGTGGAGCTTTCCAAGCCACTCTCCATCATTTATCCGCAGTCCTGGTTAACAGGGGAGGTCCCAGAAGACTGGAGGCTGCCAATATGACGCCCGTCTACAAGAAAGGCCGGAAGGAGGATCCTGGGAACTACAGGCCTGTCAGCCTGACCTGTGTACTGGGCAAGATTATGGAGCGGTTGGTCTTGAGAGTGTTCACAGGGCACTTGCAGGACAACCAAGGGATCAGGCCCAGCCAGCATGAGTTCATGAAAGGCAGGTCCTGCTTGACCAACCTGACCTCCTTCTATGACCAGGTGACCCACCTAGTGGATGAAGGACAGGCTGTGGATGTTGTCTACCTGGACTTTGAAGCGTCTCCCACAGCATTCTCCTGAAGAAACTGGCGGCTCATGGCTTAGACAGGTTTACTCTTCGTCGGGTGAGGAACTGGCTGGATGGCCGAGCCCAGAGAGTTGTGGTGAACAGCGTTAAATCTGGCTGGCGGCCGGTCACAAGCAGTGTTCCCTAGGGCTCGGTTCTGGGGCCGGTCTTGTTCAATATCTTTATAGATGATCTGGATGAGGGAATTGAGTGCTCCCTCAGTAAGTCTGCAGATGACACCAAGTTGGGTGGGAGTGTTGATCTGCTGGAGGGTAGGAGGGCTCTGCAGAGGGATCTGGACAGGCTGGATCGATGGGCAGAGGTCAACTGTATGAGGTTTAATAAGGCCAAGTGCAGGGTCCTGCACTTCGGCCACAACAACCCCATGCAACGCTACAGGCTTGGGGCGAGTGGCTAGAGAGCAGCCTAGCAGAAAAGGACCTGGGGGTGCTGGCTGACAGCTGGCTGAACATGAGCCGGCGGTGTGCCCAGGTGGCCAAGAAGGCCAACAGCATCCTGGCCTGTAACAGAAATAGTGTGGCCAGCAGGAGTAGGGGAGTGATTGTGACCCTGTACTCGGCACTGGTGAGGCCGCACCTCGAACACTGTGTTCAGTTTTGGGCCCCTCACTACAAGAAGGATGTTGAGGTGCTGGAGCGTGTCCAGAGAAGGGCAACGAAGCTGGTGAGGGGGCTGGAGCACAAGTCTTACGAAGAGCGGCTGAGGGAACTGGGGTTGTTTAGTCTGGAGAAGAGGAGGCTGAGGGGAGACCTTATTGCTCTCTATAACTACCTGAAAGGGGGTTGTGGTGACGAGGGTGTTGGCCTCTTCTCCCAAGTAACTAGCGATAGGACAAGAGGAAATGGCCTCAAGTTGCGCCAGGGGAGGTTTAGATTGGATATTAGGAAAAATTTCTTCACTGAGAGGGTGGTCAGGCATTGGAGGAGGCTGCCCAGGGAGGTGGTGGAGTCACCATCTCTGGAAGTGTTTAAAAAACATGTGGATGTGGCACTTCAGGACATGGTTTAGGGGACAAGGTGGCGCTGGATTAGTGGTTGGACTTGATGATCTTGAAGGTCCTTTCCAACCTAGTGATTCTGTGATACACTGGAGAATCAGGATCAGCTGTGTAACTGCAAAGCTGTTTCCGAGTCCTTGAATCTAATGCCTTGGTATTGTAAATAATGATATAGAAGTTTTTTAATCAAGGAACAAAGCCCGGATCTATCTAGGTATTTTTGCCCCACTATTCCATATGGAAAGGTTCTGGGACTCTTAGTTAACGAATTTAATGTACTCATGAACATCTACGCTCATATAACTTTGTGACCACCATCCTGTATTTTACATATTTCTACACCCTCTGTGTGTTTATGCTTCCCTTCTTTCCCAGGTGAATTTACTGAGAGCAATCATCTTCCCCTCTCAGACTGTGCTGTGTTTGTATAAATAAACCAAATTGTTTCCTCTTGCAGGATTCTCTTATGCTCTTTATCATTGAAATAATTACTTACAATTGTCTCAGTGTAAACTAATCTTTCTGGAATGGAAAAGTATTCAAGCACTATATACAGCAACTCAGAAGCATTAATGGTGTCACATATAATGGAATACACAATGAGTATTTCCTCATCCACACAGGCAACAGTGTGGGCCAGGCTCCTATTATGGCTGGACAATACTTCAGGGCTCATAGTTAGCTTTGATCAATAATTTCTTTGCCCAGGTCATTCTTTTTCTGTCAGTTCCACATGATGAGCTTCCACTCCAAGAAAAGTTTACTATTTTCAGTCTGTTAAGTACCTTATAATGCACTAGGTACTTTATTTCATACAGATTCTTCACTTCAGACTTAACTGTGTTCAGTTCTCCATGAATACCATCGCAATATTGATATTTTAAAATTTTATATTTTGGCTAGGACACTCCTAATTTTTTAATTTATATCATTAATGTATTACGGTCTATGCCAACACCAATTCTTCAAGCACTTTTGTGGTATCTTCTTTCCAGTTTAATAGTTCTTTTTTAAATAGTGCCTTCAGTTACATCTTCTTCCTTGTTTTCACTGATATTAGAGCACTTACTCATTAGATCTCCTCTGTCTTTCATATTAGCTTATAATTTTCCTGTGGTACCCTAACAAATGCTTTACCAAAATCACAGAATCATAGAATGGCTTGGGTTGGAAGGGACCTTTGATGATAACCTAGTCCAGCCTCCCTGCTGTGTTGGGCAAGGACATCTTCCACTACTTCAGGTGACTAGAAGTCAGTTGGCAAAGCAGTGTAGAAGAGAAAACCAAGGCTCTATATCTAGGGTACTGCTCTGTGTCCACAGTTGGCAACATGTTTTATGGTTTGATACTTGAAGCTGAGTAACAAAAGCACAGGTGCAGTTTAAAAAGGTAGCAGTGAATAAACAAGCATGTTTAGTTCTTAATGATTTGAAGTACTTACCCCACAGTTCTTCAAGATGAGGTATGACTATTTGTGTCAAGATTAACAAAGATAAATACAAAGATACGATAAAGAAACACCTATCAACATGAAGAAAAGCATAAAGCACATCAACAAATACTGGAATCCCAAGCACAGCAGCCTTGCAAGAAGCAAGTACTGTCAACTTGACAAGGACCTCAACAGCTCTCACACCAAAGAACTGCAAACAGTCCGAGTTGAACATTTTCACAGTGCCTCACATCTCTGTCCTTCTTCTCCTTTTTTACAATTTCCTTTATTACATGGGAGACACCCCAGGTACCAGAATTCCAGGAAACTAATGCAGTTAGGCTGCGAGCCAAGTCAAATCTCAGCACAAACACTAAGTTTTCTCTTGTTCAATGTGTTCCCAGTTCTCTAGAAAGATTGAAAGAAACTCAGCTTGTAGCTATAAATTGCTCTGTAAGAACTACTAAACTTACTGTTAATGGAACGTTACATTAAAATGAGTATCATGTTGGGATGTGGGATGGGAATAAAAGGAAATATAAGAGCTGCTATACAGTACTGCATAAAAGAGGTAAATTTAATGAAAAAGCTTGAATTTGCATGGAGGAAATGACAGAGATAAACAGTAATTTGGCCTCAGTGGTAACCTCCACTGTCTTGCATGGAGTTCTTTAACTGGGGTTTGCAAGTAACTGGGTATCTACCTCTGAATTTCCTTTTCAAAGAATCATATGCTGCATTTCTCTACGCTGAACATTTACCTCAAATGTTGCTAATTTGTCTGTTTAATCTTATTTTGACTTTTATGTAATAATTGTGTAGCTCAAACTTCAGTTTACTAGAGCTTATTGCTTGTATTATTGTAGCCTGTAGCTTTCCTAGACATAGGCAACCCAGTCTGTTTTGTTGGATGGTTTTTAAATAAGGAAGGATTGTACTTGTCCCCAAAATGCCTACAATGGAAGTCAAATACAAGACAGTTAGGAAAGTATTTGGAGACTCCTTCCCTGCATCAGCATTACACAGAATTGCCACAGAAAAGCAGCCAACTAGTACCCCAGGTTTTTGTGGACACCATGGAAAAACTTTTTTTAAAAATAAAGATTTTAACAAGAAGGGAGAGAAGCTCTTCTCAAAAGCAAGGGGAAATACGAGATATAGCACACAGAGGTTTATTAGTTTAGCAATGTATTCTCTTGTTTTTTTGCCAGCAGTTAATTTGCCTGCCGGCTTATTAACTGCAACAAAACTTACTAAAGATTGTAGAATTGGTTTTGACAAAGTAACTCCGGTCAAAGCCAGTAGTATTTTGGATGGTTATCACCTGCCCACCTTTTGGAACACAATCAGCTCTCTGTGGTCCAGATCGACCCTCTGGACTTTCATAAAGTAGAGATGAAACATCTACTAGCTCTGAAAATTTAAGCTAAAGACAAAGATGATTTCAAGCGTTCAAATACTAAATATGTGAAAAACTTTTTTTTTTCCCCAGATGAAGCTCATGGCCTACTTTTCTTCCAATTAACCTGTCCCTCTATACTTGCCCCAATTGCCTTCTCACACACAAAAGCCCTGAGCTGAACAAACATGAACGCCGAACAACACTGAAGGGTTCCACTGCCCAAAACCCACTTAATTCTAAAGCTGTAAATTCTGCAAATGTTCATCAAATCCTAGAAAAACCTTAACCCCGAAGATTTTACGTTACTAAAGTTTCCTGATACCTAGATTTGCAATTCTGTTCTGTCCCAACTTTCATAGGATCGGGTGGTTTTATGCTATCTCACAAAAAAATCAGAATATAGGAACTGTGTTCTGAAGCTGTTGAATGATAATCCAAGGTTAGCGGAATGCGGTGCTAGCGAGGACCCTCAGCTTGTTGCACCAGCAAAAGGCCTCAAAGGAACTAAGAGGTGTTCCTCTAATAGGGTGACATGGCTGCCAGTCCAGATGAAATGCCTCTACACCAATGCATGCAGCACGGGCAACAAACAGGAGGGGTTGGAAGCCACTGGGCTGCTAGAAAGATACGAACTAATTACCATTACTGAAACTTGGTGAGATGAACCCCACAACTGCAGTGCAGCTGACGATGGCCACCGGCTGTTCAGAAGGGACAGACAAGGAAGGAAGGGCAGAAGCATTGCCCTCTTCATCAAGAAATGGATAGAGTATGAAGAGCTGTCCCTGAAGAATAACCATGAGCAGGTGGAAAGCTTATGGGTAAGAATCAGAGACCAAGGCAACAAAGGGTACCTCATGGCTAGTGTCTACTACAGGCCACCCGATCAAGTGGAGTCTATTGATGAAGCCTTCTCACTCCAGCTACAGGAGGCATCGCGCTCACAGGCTCTTGTCCTGCTGGGGGACTTCAACCACCTCAACATCTCCTGGAAAAGTAGCACGGCGAGCTGTAGGCACTCCAGAAGACTCCTGGAGTGCATGAAGGATAACTTCTAAGCCAGGTAATAGACAGCCCTACCAGGGGGGATGCCATGCTGGACCTGCTGATCACCAACGCAAGTGAGATAATTGGTGATGTCAAGCTTGGAGGCAGCCTGGTGTGCAGTGATCATGCACTGGTGGAGTCTGCAGTCCTGAGGCATAAGGGGCCCGAGTAGTAGAGTCAGGACCATGAATTTCAGGAAAGTAGAATTCCAGCTCTTCAGGGAGTTAGTCAATAGCCAATGGGACCTGATGAGATGCATCCCAGAGGTCTGAGGGAATTGGCTGACGTACTTGCCAAGTCACTCTCCATCGTATTTCAAAAGTCCTGACAGTCAGGTGAAATCCCTGGTGACTAGAGAAAGGGACACACTGCGCTCATTTTTAAAAAGGGCAGAAACGAGGACCCTGGAAACTACTGACCTGTCAGCCTCACCCATGTGCCTGGGAACATCATGGAACAGATCCTCCTGGAAGTTATGCTAAGGCACATGGAGGACAGGGAGGGGATTCAGGACAGCCAGCACAGCTTCACCAAGGGCAAGTCCTGTCTGACCAACCTAGTGGCCTTCTAGGATGGAGTGACCACATCAGTGGACAAGGGAAGAGACACCAATGTCATCTATCTGGACTTCTGTAAGGCCTTTGACACAGTCCCCCACAACATCCTTCTCTCTACATTGTGGACAGATGTATTTGATGGGTTGACTGTTGAGTGGATGTGAAATTGGTTGCATGGTCACAACCAGAGGGTAGTGGTCCATGGCTCAATGTCCAGAGGGAGATCAGTGATGAGTGGTATCCCTCAGGGGTCTGTATTGGGACCAGTACTGTTTAGTATCTTCATCGATGACACAGACAATGGGATTGAGTGCACCCTCAGGAATTTTGCAGATGACACTAAGCTGAGTGGTATAGTTGACATGCCTGAGGGACAGGATGCCATCCAGAGGGACCTGGACAAGCTTGAGGAATGGATCCTCATGAGGTTCAACAAGGCCAAATACAGGGTCGTGCACCTGGGTTGAGGCAACACCCAGTATCAATACATGCTGGGGGATGAAGGGATCAAGAGCAGCCCTGACGAGAAGGCCTTGGGGCTACTGGTGGATGAAAAGCTGGACAGGAGCTGGAAATGTCTGCTTGTAGCACAGGAGGCCAACCGTATCCTGGGCTCCACCCAAAGCAGCATGGCCAGCAGGTCGAGGGAGGTGATTCTGCCCCTCTACTCCGCTCTGGTGAGACCCCACCTGCAGTACTGCATCCAGCTCTAGAGCCATCAGCACAGGAAAGGCATGGACCTGCTGAAGCCAGTCCAGAGGAGGGCCACCAAAATGACCAGAGGGATGGAACACCTCTCCTGTGAGGACAGGCTGAGACAGTTGGCGTTGCTCAGCCTGGATAAGTGAAGGCTCTGAAGGACACCTTATTGCAGCCTTCCAAGTACTTAACAGGGGGCTTATAAGAAAGATGGGGACAAACTCTTTGGCAGGGCCTGTTGCGATAGGACAAGGGGTAATAGTTTTAAATTAAAAGAGGGTAGATTTAGACTGGATCTAAAGAAGGAATTTTTCACAATGAGGGTGGTGAAACACTGGCCCAGGTTGCCCAGAGAGGTGGTAGATGCCCCATCCCTGGAAACATTCTTCAAGGTCAGGTTGGACGGGGCTCTGAGCAACCTGCTCTAGTTGAAGGTGTCTCTGCTCATTGCAGGGTGGGGCTGCACTAGATGACCTTTAAAGGTCCCTTCCAACCCAAACTATTCTATGATTCTAACTTGGAACTCTTCTGCATATTTCACTGCACTGAACAGCTCAGTTTAACAGGCATTTTAAATTGCTAACAGAAGTTAGCTCCACATACTTTTTGAAGTGGGAACCAATTATGTCTTGCATAAATGTGGCCTCCTGGGAGAGGGAATAGCATGTCTTGTCACTATGCAATAGCACAGTAGTTAACTTGTTTGACAGAAGTCAGATATCAACTTCCTGGGGTACAAGCAACAGGCAAAAATCTTTAACTTCCCCAGTAACTATCAGTATCTATCCCCTACTAGTGGCTAGTGGAAGTAACTTTGCGAGCTACTTTAAAAGTGGTAAGTAGGTGCCCTGACACCTGAAGTGTGACACCTTGGCTTCAGAAGACAGTTTAAGGCCAGAGGTCAAAAATGAAGAGATGCTTCCTTGCAGCCCTGACTGGAATACCTGAATTTTAAACACTTTTCCCTTCTTCCTATTCTGTTAGTTGAGAGTCAAAACAAGGTCAATACACTGAGTTTGTAGTCAGCTTCGTGCTCATCATGTTAATTGCTGTGAATCCTGTTCCAATGCAATAAACTTTTCGATGTACTTTAGAGAGACCCCACGGATCACAGAATGCTTCATTTCAACAGTTTTGTGCCAAAAGAGCCAGGCATCACAGCTCTGTGTGCTTGACCAGATACTGCCCAAGTTAATCTTGTACAGGCAGACCCAGAACACTAGCTGCAAAAAAGGAAGAAGTGCAACTTGCCTTTTGAAATCATAGACTGAAAGTTGTTTACATGCAAAAATTGTATTGTTACACTTGTGTGGGTCACCTAATGCAAATACTTCTTGATTTTCTCTGAATGCATTTAATATTCCTTTAGCTTGTAATTGTTCCTTATATGATTTAAGTAACTGAATGTACAACAAAGAAGGAATAAGTACAAAAGAAGGCTTTAGTGACTTTTGGCAAATGGAATTTGAGTTAAAAATACAAGTTTCTCAAACAAGTCTGATTCAAAGATGCTATTAACTAATTCTCAATTTCTTCCTCACGAAGCACAGATGATTTTCAGTTTGAAAACCTGCAGAAAAAGAAGTCTTCAAATGATGTTTCAAATTAGAAGCTACATTTTTTCCTAAGGTCCAGCTATTTAGCATTTTATTATGCTGAAAATAGGGATTTCTTGACAAACAGGCTTCCATCTCAGCTGCAGACAACGTATTATGACCAGGTTTGCTACAATTTTTCCTTTGGCAACTAAGAGTCTCATGATAGAAGTGCTACATTTTTCTGGCAGTCTTTCAGCTCATGGTGAGACTCATGTTAACTTGCATTAATAAATCTGCAGCCATGTATTTGCAAAGTTCAACCTTAACACATGCTGCATCATTAATAAATGTTCTGAAGTACACCTCTTGACACGAATGAATTCATTTCTAAGTGGGAGCTCTATGCCTACTTTTTGTATTTGTGTTTCAATAACTTCCTATCAGATGGGTCTTTAAAAAACCCTTAACAAAGAGTAAAACTTAAAGAAATACGCCCTAAGTGGAATGGCTTTTCAGAAATGCTGTTTCAGCAAATTATTCTAAAGACTGAAAACAAAAATGAAGCCATTAAAACACATAGAGATAGATATCAACAGAGAGGAACAGAGAACACGCAACAGAGGGAGACCATCTCCAAGCTCACCTATCCTTGTAGTTTATCACAGTATCAATGATAGCATTCATTTGTTTTGTCAGTTTGGGTGGGTTGGGTGACAGCTTCTCTGCAGGAGGTCTGCCTCTTCTTTTCTTTGCTTTCTCTCCATCCTCCTTCCCAGAATCTTTATCTACGTTTCTTCGTCTCTTCCGTTTTTTAAGCCGGACTTCCTCTTCCATTTCTTCCAAATTTCCGTCTTCAATTGCCTGACAACCATGAATGCAAAAAGTATGATTTTTAAACAAAAGAAATATTGCAAAAGGAAATAACAAACTGTATTTAAAAACGAAAAATGCAACCCCATAGGATGCAGATAATTCAAGTCAAAATAGTCATCCTATTTATAAACAAGAGTACAGCAAGAAATTGAGTTACTGGCAATCAAAGAGACACTAAACATTAAATTCTTCTAAGAATGGCGCTATCATATAAATAGATGCATCTTTATCTGAACCTTGAATTCCACACCAACTCACAGTTTTCACACACAGTAATGGCCTGTGGTCCTGTGTCAGTAAGTGTACAACAAACATTCATTTGTTCATTTCAGTGGCAGTTCTGGCATATGTAGTTCCATGCGAGACAGACTTTGATGTTGCATGTTTTCAAACAGGACAGTCTAAACTGCACTTGGCTCCCAAAGTCAGATCACACACAGCTCTTCATGCACACAAACAACACACAGATTCTTTATGCAGTAACGACTCAACTTCTCTTCCAAATAGTTTAAGCAACTTCCAAATTGCCTAAGCGTAAAGACCATTTCTAAAATGTATCATATTCTTCTAGTACAGTAACCAACAGATAGGCAGAAGCACTGACAGTACAGTGTTTTACTCTAAAAAGCACTCGTAACATGGGATGCAAAAAAAAAACACCAAAGAAAAAACCAAAACCAAACCCCACACATAGTCACAAATAATGAACACTAGCTTCAATTACCTCGTCGTATGCTTTTAACCAGACCCAGCAGCAATACGCAGAAGGATAAAAAAAATCACCACAAAAAACCAAACCAGGAATAAAGGGAACCTGTTCATACACTGACTATCAGCTCCATGTGATAAAGCAAGAAGCTAAACTTTTCTTGATTTGGGAAAGCAAAAAAAACCACCACAAAAACAAAAAAAAACCAAAAACCCCCAAACACCCATGTCATAAGAGAACTGAAATTAAAACTAAATTAAAAAAGGAGAAAAAATTAAAATAGGCTTTCTGATTAATGCTTTCTTAGAACGTAACTGATGTTGATATTTGTCCTTTTTGCCTCTCAATATTGCCCTGAGTACATGCAAATGCTAATCAATCCTTTCTCATAGCTGAAAGAGCTCTAATCATAAGGCAATTACTTTAATTTCTTCACAGCACCAAACATGGCTAATATTTATGATCATTTGAGCATAACAATCAATACAAAAAGAGTGATTACAACCCAGACATAATTTTTCTCAGTTGTGTACAATGTCTCTTGAAAAACGTTTTGTGAAGAAAACCTGATGCACAACACAAAACAACCTGGCATGTTAAAAACACCAGTGGGATTTCGGTATCTGTTTCCTATGCATCCTCCGATGTGCAAATCCACAGAACAAACACAAATGCAGAATCCTGAGGGACAGCCTGAAACTAGGCCTTAATAATCAAAAGACAATTTACATCATGCTTCCACAGCATTCAGATAACCACTATGAAGGAGGCTTGAGATCTGATGAGTTAGGAAGAAAAAAGAAGGAAAAAAAAAAATATCTGCACACAAATTCATTAATATTCATTTGGCTAAAGCAGGACACCCACTATAAACCACTGCAGCTAACAAAGATTAAGAAAAGGAAATTACTCTGCATATCTTGGAAGCTAGAAAATCTAATAATAAATACAGCATGCAAGGCTGTCAACAGTTAATGTCATTGCTCTCCTTAAGCACTCAGTTGTACACTGAAATACGGAGAACACCGACTTTTGATGTGTTACACACCTACACATGCCTGTGATGTAGTTCGAGTGAATCTTCAAGACGGCAATGAAAAAGGATATTTACCTTACCACTATCAGCAGGCCGGCTATCGGAAATCACAGTTAGTGGGGATAAAATTAACAAGCCAGCAAAGCAGCGAGCTGCTAGTCTCTTCATCAGCTGATCAGGAAAAAAAAGAGAGCTGGGGAAAGGCTATGTTTTCATATACAAGTAATTTTATTTTACTGAAAATTTAATACTGAAAGGATTGTGGATACTCAAATCTGCTGTTTCATTCTACCTACCACAAGGCCCGAAGCCTTCCTCCTTCAGCCTGCTTTAATATTGACAACTACTTATCATATTTCTCCCCTTATTATTCTAGGCATCCAAAGTAGATTTTTAGCTGGGCAGTTACTGATTCTTGTTAGCATTTTAACTGTAACAGCACAATTAGACAATTTCATCTAAGATTTTAAAACTGAAATAGGTTGCATGCATTTTAAAAATGCATGTTTTACAGAAAACATATTCTATTGCTCTGCAGTGAACAGATCAGGTTTTGGTTATTAAAACAATAAAAATATCTATTCTGCTTTATGAGAAATTAGAAAACCAAACCAAACCAAGTTATAATTTTGTTAACTTTGGTAACATTCTGTTGTCCTTCAGAAAACTGGTAAAAACTAAAATATATTTATATTTTTGTTTGCTTGACAAATTTTCTACCACCAAAAAAATAACAGTGGTGCTGTCATCACAGTTTGCTAACATATCATTTTAGTATTCTGCATAAGATTCTTGCATGGAGTAGGTAATACTTCGGAAAGAAAATATTAGGACAAAAAAAAAAAGATGAACGAAGAAGATTTTTTTTAATACTAAGTATAACAATATAGTAAAGGCAAAAAATAAAAATAAAGCCCAAGTAAACTAACACGTACTCTTGCACTCTTAAAATTAGTGACTAGTGGATACCAAATGAATTCTTAGCATACTACAGATCTGCAAACAAATATTAAACTAGATACATTACTAGCTAAGTAGATATCGATTACTATGCTAAGCTTTCACATGAATATACACTTGGACAGTTTTCCCTAATTTAAGACTTTAGTGACACCGCTTGAAATAAGTGTGACAATACCAGCAGTCCAAAAATGTTCCTTTTGTGACTCCTAACATTAGTTCTCAAGTGGCAAATTTATATTTTGTATATAAATAGTTAAAACTAAACCAATATGATTTATGCTGCCTCAAAAGATGGCTTAAAACTCTATCACATAAACCAATTATTAGCATAGATATTAATGCTTTGTGCATATGTCCACACATATGATCCATGTATGTGTGTATAAGCAACAAAATATTTAAACTAGTTCATCTGACTGAGCTCTTTGCTAGAAAAGCTTACTATTCCAGGGCTGAAGTGCCACACTGAAGAGAACTCCCTTCCAAACCTTTACCAGTACAATAATGATACAAATCCCAGACACAAATCTCCCGTGCCTGACAGATGATGGGCTGTGTGAGAGTGCAAGACAGCATAGACATTTCCCATGCTCAAATGCCTTTGGATTAGTGAGGTGAACAGCAAGGGAGTCAAGGAAAATAGTACACAAATGAAAATTTAACACTTTCATTCCCTTAACGAAACAGGACAAAAGAGTGCTATAAAGTTTGGAGACTTAATTTTTTGAAAGAAAGCTGTGAAAATTTAATGTCAAATTTTGCAAAGGGTTGGGCACCTCATAGAAGGCAAAGACACTAGTGGAAGTGTGAGGACTCAATGTTAAGTGCAGTACTGACGAAATTGTTCTGCATTTCTGAATCTTGTTTCTGTATCCTGGTCCATGTACACAAAACATTTGCCTTCTTAAGGAGCTAAGAGCACACAGGCTTCTTAGGGCACCAGAATTTTAAGAAAGAGCATACTGACCATGGATTAAAGAAACCAAACTGCCTTCCTCCAAAAAGAAGCACCCCCACCAAAAAAAACACAAACCCAAAAGCTAATTTTTCAGGAGGCAAGTAGCACTTAGTTACTTCTGAGACAGTTGGCCTTCTATTGCTTGTAATTACATTTTCCTCTTCAGAGAGGAAAATAGCTATTTTGAGGTGGAAGTATTCTTAGTGAACATGGATACAGCTATGTAAGTAACACAGAAACAAAGTAAAGCTCAAATGGAAACTGTTTTGTTTCTCCATTTGAAGAGCAGGACATTAAGGATGTATTCTTAACTTCTCGAGAGCATGACACAGCACCATGACTGAACACCTTTTCAGTTAAGAATTATGGACCCAAATAAGCACTAAAAGCTACAGCTCTGAGGCTTTTTTCATTACTACCTTCTGCGAGTCAACAATTGAGTTACTCTTATATTAGCTTTAAATTAATTTGAGAGGAATCAGCTAACTCAAATGTGGTCACACAGTAAATCAACAGAGGTGCTCAGCATAAAATCAGTTTTAGTGTCTAAGGCCTGTCTCTAACAGAACATTGTAAGACATAGTTATTCTTCCTTTGATTGGAGGTAACTGTAGTATTGTTATGGGAAAGTTAAGGCACAGTGAAAGCTATTGCTACTACTTACAGTCAAAGCAACTGTACACACAAAACAGAAGTGGCAGGGAGCCATGTAGTAAGTCTACTTGATAATATTGAAAATACGTTCAGATTAAATGCGAAACGGGAACAGAACATGAGATCTCTTCCTTTGTTCCCCTCTGATTTTATCTTAACAAAATGAAGATAGCTTGCTCCCTTCCCTTCAGACACCAATGCCCTGTGCCTCTCCAAACTGCAAAGTTGGAAGTGAGCTCTTGTAACTAACATTTGAACATATCTACTAGCATGCTAATTAAACTCCACATTTCCATACAAAGCATGTAAAACACAGGTGAACATAAAAAAAAGTCAGTTTCCCAACTCCCTGTACATAAATACCTACCCATTCATGCAAAGTCTCGGAAAGAATGAGCTTTTTCCGGAAGCAACAAATAACTTAGCTGGGTATTGTACTGACTACTGGTCAAGAGGCTCTAAACTTAAGGGCTGTTAAGTACTTGAAACCAAAAAACATGTCAGTAATGCAGTAATGAACAACAGATGACTGCTTTGCAAAATGAAGTTCTCATTTACCAATTTGGAAGTGAAGAAAGAAGTAAAATAACCCTACAGGAGGCTAATGACAAACATCGAAAGCACTTCAAATGTCATTTACCTGCCTCTACCATTTTTCTGTTCAGCATAATCCTTCAAGTCCTATATTGATATTCCAAGAGAAATTCTACTTTTTCCCCCCATCTTGCTCTATTTGAAATCTTACATTTTTGTTCTCATTATAACTGACAACTGAAGATGATGAAGACTTCAACTTTCCAACCTGAAGTTCATCTTCTCTAGACATCAAAAGATATCTTCAAAATCCAGTTCTCCTGTCTAGTTTCTCAACAGTGACATTCCTGATGTCTGGGACTATTTCTGATTTCCACACATTGCAATTACTACTTGGCCCTCTAGAGCAAGATCCCTTACAATTATCTCTTACAGCATAGAGGTCAGTATACCACAGATGAGACTGAATAATGCCGTAATACTTGACAATTAGATGAAAAGGCGTAAGATACTCTATCAACAGTGCAATGACTAAATACCTGAAGGTAATTATAAGGATTGATGAAGACTTATTTTAACTGAATTTCCTCTTCTTCCTGGATAGTATTGCAGAACAGATGTACCAGAGCAGTTTTGCTGGGACTAAACTAAAACACAGTAGAGATTAAAATCTGCCAAAGGCAAAGAATTAGTGAATACTAAAATTAGTGAATACTACTCAGCTTTAACTGCTAACTCATTCTCTTCCACATAAGAAATATTCCAAAAAAGTCTACAACCAGCAATTAAGCAGATATCAAAGTATTGTGTTTTTTTAAAAAAATGCAAACAAAATGCAATTATTGCAAAAGCATATAAACTTGTAATAAATGATTTCCACAAATATGTTGAACTACCACAAAATAAGGAAACCGAGTCCTTCAGCCACATGTTCATCAGTCAGGGTCTGCATCTTCACATTGCTGAAACTTGTGTCTTTTTGAGAAGTGGGAGAAGATAGGTTTTTTTCCATTTTGCGATGCTTAGTTATTTACACAGAAATTCCAGGTGCCTATTTTTAATTAGACATTAAGGAAAACAATAGTGCAAATTACAAATAGTTTTCCCTTGCATTTTGATTTGAACACTGATGCCAAAAAGACCTGATAAAACCATCCAAGAACATACCTAAATCACTTTACCCAATGCAGCAGAGCATAAAATTAAAAGAAAAAGGTTATCTATTTAAAATATTAATAGGACCAAAGCTTTTATCTTCAGTGTTTTCCTTCTAGTCTGAGAAAAATATTTCAGATAAAATACCCTAATATTGAATCTTAAAGAAAAATATCTTAATGCTTAAGCTTAAGACCAAGGCAACAAAGGGAACCTCGTGGTTGGTGTCTACTGCAGGCCACCCGATCAAGTGGAGTCTATTGATGAAGCCTTCTCACTCCAGCTACAGGAGGCATCGCGCTCACAGGCTCTTGTCCTGCTGGGGGACTTCAACCACCCTGACATACAGTTGGAAAAGTAGCACGGCGAGCTGTAGGCACTCCAGAAGACTCCTGGAGTGCATGGAGAATAACTTCTAAGCCAGGTAATAAACAGCCCTACCAGGGCCATGCTGGACCTGCTGGTCACCAACGCAAGTGAGATAATTGGTGATGTCAAGCTTGGAGGCAGCCTGGTGTGCAGTGATCATGCACTGGTGGAGTCTGCAGTCCTGAGGCATAAGTGGTCTGAGTAGTGAAGTCAGCATCCTGGATTTGAGGAAAGCAAACTTCCAGCTCTTCAGGGAGTTAGTCAATAGGACCCCCAGGGAAACTGCCCTCAAGGGACAAGGGAGCAGAACACAGCTGGCAGATGTCTAAGGATGCTTTCCATAGCACACAAGAACTCTTGATCCCCAAGTGTAAGAAATCAGGAAAGGAAGGCAAGAGACCAGCATGGCTGAGTGGAGACCTGCTGGTCAAACTAAAGGGCCATAAGGAAATGCACAGTCAGTGGAAGCAGGGACAGGTATCCTGGGATGAGTACAAGGATGCTGCCCAGTTGTGTAGAGATGACGTCAGGAAGGCCAAGGCGCAGCTGGAGCTGAACTTGGCAAGGGATTCAAAAAATTGTAAGAAGAGCTTCTACAGGTATGTCAGCCAGAAAAGGAACATCAAAGAAAGTGTATTCCCCCTGATGAGCAAGACTGGCAGACTGGTAACAGCAGACAAAGAGAAGGCCAAGGAACTCAGTGACTTCTTTGCCTCACTTTTCACTGCCAGTCTCTCTTCCCACACTTCTCGAGTGGATGGTCTGAAAGATGAGGCCTGGAGGACCAAAGTCCCTCCCACAGTAAGGGAAGATCAGGTTCGAGACCACCTGAGGAACCTGAACAGTCATAAGCCAGTGGGACCTGACAAGATGCATCCCAGAGGTCTGAGGGAATTGGCTGACGTACTTGCCAAGCCACTCTCCACCATATTTCAAAAGTCCTGGCAGGCAAGTGAAATCCCTGGTGACTAGAGAAAGGGAGACACTGTGCCCACTTTTAAAAAGGGCAGAAAGGAGGATCCTGGGAACTACTGACCTTGTCAGCTTCACCCGCGTGCCTGGGAACATCATGGAACAGATCCTCAGTATCAGTGCAGACTGGGGGATGAAGGGATTGAGAGTAACCCTGCCAAGAAGGACTTGGGGGTGCTGGTGTATGAAAAGCTGGACAGGAGCTGGAAATGTCTGCTTGTAGCACAGAAGGCCAACCATATCCTGGGCTGCACCCAAAGCAGCGTGGCCAGCAGGTCAAGGGAGGGGATTCTGCCCCTCTGCTCTGGTCTAGTGAGATCTCACCTGGAGTCCTGCATCCAGCTCTGGAGCCCTCAGCACAGGAAAGGCATGGACCTGTTGGAGCCAGTCCAGAGGAGGGCCACCAAAATGACCAGAGGGATGGAATACCTCTCCCGTGAGGACAGGCTGAGAGAGTTGAGGTTGTTCAGCCTGGATAAGTGAAGGCTCTGAAGGACACCTTATTGCAGCCTTCCAAGTACTTAACAGGGGGCGTATAAGAAAGACAGGGACAAACTCTTTAGCAGGGCCTGTTGCGATAGGACAAGGGGTAATGGTTTTGAACTAAAAGAGGGGAGATTCAGATTAGGTATAAGGAAGGAGTTTTTCACAGTGACGGTGGTGAAAACTGGCACAGGTTGCCCAAAGAGGTGGTAGATGCCCCATCCCTGGAAACATTCTTCAAGGTCAGGTTGGACAGGGCTCTGAGCAACCTGCTCTAGTTGAAGATGTCTCTGGTCATTGCAGGGGGTTGGACTAGATGACCTTTAAGGGTCCCTTCCAACCCAAACTATTCTATGATTACATGTCGTGGCAGACTGTGTGTGGTTAATGTTTTGCAGCTCATAATGCTGAGAACTAAAGACTGACCTCTCTGATTTTGTTCCTCATGAAAAAATTCTCAAATTTCAATCCTTCAGAATGTGAATTAACGGATTATTTTAAAATTTATATAAAAAAAAACCCAAACGACTTCCCAGGGCTTAGCCTCTCTTCATTCAAAGGGCATTATGTCCTTTTTCTTCTGAGATCCTACTAATTAAATCAGAAAGATAGCTAGTGTAATGAGACGATTTACACCCTCACCATATTAGTCCTTTGGAAAGAAACTGCAGCGTTACCTCTTTCCAGGACCACATTTGCTTCCAGTGGACCTTGCTAACATTTGCAGAGACAGATATCTTTTCTATGGTAAAAATAAAATTGACAACTCTAGGCACTGGATAAAGCTAAGTAGATCGGTCCAACTCTTATTCTGCAACACACCCAACAGCAGGATACCATATCCTAGTAGAAAGTTTCCTATAAAGAACAACCTGCCTTTTCTTCTGTGGAAATGACACAGCTGAGGATGACTAGTAGATTTCCAGTGTGAAATGACTCATTTTGAGCCAAGTCTCTAGCCTTAGAATAAATGAATTATTTGGCTCTCAAGTGAACAGATATCCAGTGATGCCTTCTAACTGCTCAGAAAAATATTAAATGTGTTAAAAGTGTTTTCTTTATTTCTGACCAACAGACTAACAGACTAACAAAAGGCTTCTGTTTTACAGGTGAGCATAAATTTTACATGTGCCCTGAGACACTACCATTCTTAATGATACAACATGAGCTTATAGTACAAAGCTTAAGCTGGCACCTTTATGCATGTAAAAGTAAACTCAGCTTCTGCCAATAGTCATACCACTAAGTACTTTCTTTCAGATGTTCTCCTTCTCCCTTATCTTTAAGTATATTCATACGTTCTCATACAGACATTTTTTATTCCAAGTTTAAAGTGTGGAAGATACACAAGTAGGAGCAAAATGGAAAAAATCAATTCAAAACAAAAAATATAAAATATCTTGCATAAAAAAAATATAATGGAAAAAAAGAAGAGCAGCTTTCAGAAACCATTATAGTTTCATTAGTTTTCAGTGGATATTCATAGGCTCTCTCCTATCTACTTATTCACAAAAAACAGTTTAAGGATTTTTCCAATAGCATGGGAAACTGGTAACAGAGATCTATCACTATTAATGCAGGTAGTCTGAGGCAATTAAGAGTCGGAAGCATGCAATGTTGAGAGAGCATGATATAAGAAAATATGGCAAGAGATTACACTACTCACTTCCTATGCTGACACAGGAAAAAAATTTACTTATAGAAACAGATTGTGTTTAAAGACTAAACAGTAGGAAGTAGCCCTTTAAGACAATTCCAATATAGTTTTCTAATAACTTTGCAGAATTTTGAAGAAGATAGCATGAAAGGAAACCAAGTCAAACTTTGGACAACTTGTTGAGAAAAGCTACGTTATATGTGTCTCATGTATTTTACAGCAAAACAGTCTTTTGTGAGGCTAACTTCTAGCAGTGATGTAGTGAGTTCCATGTTTTCATGATGCTTCTAAAGCTGCAATTACCAGACTCTGACAGGAATTACAGTGGAGCTTAACCCTTTAATATGCATACCACAGCCTAGAATTCAAAATCTAACATGAACAGTATTTGTCTAGAAGGCCTTTTTGGTCTTCTGTGATAAACTGTAATGCAAAACACAGTCTGACGAGCAAAAAACTACTATCTAAGCAAAGGCTAACTGAAGAATACAAAGAAGATTCCTGGAAAGGTAATGAGGCTTAAGAGGAAGTGAAGTTTCTCAACAGAATAATGTATAGTTTACTGTAAGTGCATGTATGAAAAACTAAAGGAAGGCTGTAAGCAGCAGCAAAGTCCTATAGTTCTCGGTTTGAAACCCGGCAAAAAATATTTTTTTTACATTGTCAGATACATCTGAAAAGAATACATAATGGATATCCATTAAACTATAATTTGTAAAACTCTAAACTCCACAATTTCAGAGTACAGGATGAAATTACAGGGTTATGATTACTGGAAAACTTCTGTAGGATTTTCCTTTTTTAAAGTTAAAATTCCACTGCTAGAGGAAGGAAATATACCATCCTACTCATGAAGCAGAGTACTTCAAGATGACTCAGGAACCTAACTGCCTAAGGCCTTCCACTCAGGACATGCCTAAGAACAGGCTGAGTAATTCTTAAGAAGTTCAGTCTGAAACTTTCCTGCTCTTCCATATTTGCTAAGTTAGTACTTTCATACTTGTTTACATAGGAGATGACACAAATAGCTTTAATTTAAGTTGCGGGTTTCTGTAGAAGCAGTAGAGCTCTGCATATGTACACTGATCCATCAAAAGGATTACTTTTGCCTGTCACACCTGCTGCTTGGAAAACATCAGTGTGAAGCTTCCCATTACCTGCTCAGGTCTACCTTCAAAAGATGGCATTTTACAGTAACGGTCTCTCACTTTACTCCTGATGACAAGGCAAAATATTAAATGCTTCTCTTTTTGCAGAGTGAATAAATACTTTGGTCACAATATACGCATGGAAAGGTACGGGTAACTTCTCACCCATCTCGTAAATGCAAATCAACATAGGAAAATTTATTGCCTCTATTCAAAAGTTTGACAGGTGACAAAAAGTCACTTACTGCATATGACCTATCATCATTACTGTCAAGGCATGTCAGAAAACATAACAATGGAGTGGACCCAAGTATTAAAATGCTTGCTGCTTCTCTTTATAATGACAAATGCCCCTAAGCAACAGTAATGTTTTAAACTTTTAATGCAGACTTTCTTTTTCTTGTGGATTTCTTGAAGTATTTAATAGTTGTGTTTCAGTTTTGAAAGTTGATTTGAATTTTGGCCTTCCACATGAAGAATATTTCAGGCAACTTAACCACAGGACCTAATTTTTTTCATGCAAACTTTCACACTTGAAACCATAATAATATAACAAAGCCTGAAACCCAGAGTTTTAACTCATGGTTTCCAGGCTATATAAACTTGGTATGTCAGAAAAGTATATCTTTTTCAAAGAAAATGCAGTTTATTTTAGTCTAATGTTAACAGTGCTACTCACATTTTTTAAAAATACAGAAAGGTGTTTATGTGACACTACTATTCTAATGTTTTCTAGGGGAGAATATACATACAATTCCAATTGAAACTGTGTTAATATTTGTTATAGTCTTTTACATGTAACATCATATGTACAAAATCAGACTCAAAAAAAAAAAAAAAAAAAAGAATCCTATGAAAATATGGCAAGATGTTTTACTGATAGGTATTCCTCTGAAACAGCTGTTCAGATTTCCCGACTTGAGGTCTGTCTCACACAAAAACTATTTCTGGAACACGAGAAAATGCCTTACTGAGAATATCTCTCAGATATTGAAGAGGCATTTTCAAGTACTTTGTTAGTTTCCAGAATTAATACTCTTGATCCTGCCTCCAGATTCTCAGAAAGATACCCACCAGAGTGTAAATCAGGTTCTTTTCTTTACAAACTAACAAACCCATCTTTCCAAAATAGAGAACCAAAGCCATCAGGCAGATGCATTTAAATTCCCTCTCATACATCAAAAGTCAAGAAAACCCCCTTTCATCTAAACTGCTTCATTGGTTTTAATTTCACCACAACTTAAAAGTAGCCATTTTCTCCTTTTCTTAAATAGATTCTCAACCGAATTTCCTAAAAAGGGCATGAAAGGTAGATGGTAATACTCAGAACATAAAAATGGCTTGGCTTCATGAGGCCTTAAAGCCATGTGCAACTTTCTAATCCTTCAAGAAATCAGCCTCCACATGCATAAAACTTATCAGCCTCACCTTGCACATTAAAAAGTAGTACCTGGGGCATCCTGATGACTGCTGGTCACAAAATAGACAATACTCTGGGATGGTGGACTTTTTAAGCCTCCAGTGACAAAGCCTTTTAAATGTCACTTGTTTTCCTTTACAGATTAACAAATTCAATTAGAGCTGCAATTCAATACTACAGAGCAGAGTTTAGATCAGAACGCAATTTTCTTCAAATGCCCTGGGCAAATTCTCACTTACTCAACTGTTAAACAGGTTTAGCAGCAAGTCAGTAAACTTTGCAGTTGTAACCAGAAATGATACAGAAGAGTAAAGAAGACAGAAAACCAAGGGTGGAGCAGTATCATGTACATGAACTATGCATGTAAATTATGCACTGGGTAAAAGGTTATTTTTTTGCTCCTCCTTCACAGAATCTCAGCCTCCAATATAGGCTATATAAAAAAACCTCCATTACAATTACAAATAACAAATAGTAGATGAAAAGTGAAGCTAAAACAATTATCAAATGTAATGCTACTTTTCCACACAACTATTTCAGTATCTAACGAAGACCACTCTAAGATCAAATTTCACCATCACAGTTTACTAAAACATGTCTTAAAATATCATCTTAGTATTGATTCGAAAGTTGTATACATAAAAGTGAAGCTCTCTCAGAAAACATAAACCTAACTGAAAAACTTTTAGTGATTTATGTCAAGTTGTAGTAACAAGCTGGCTTTTGTTACTAAACAACTTCTAACAACTATTAGAGAATGTGTAAAACCAAAAAGTTATGAAAAGTTCCAGCTAATGAGAAAACAGCTGAAAATATGCCCAACATTTTCCTACTACACAGGTTCATGTATTATGCAACATATTTACCTTAGTTAATAAACATGAACAAAAAAGCAAATGAAATTTACGTCATGATTATGCTATTATGATATTCTGTATATATGAAAGCCAGCACTGTTTTTTTTTTTTTAAATTTAAATAAGATTGACTAATCACAGACCAAATGCTTGAATTTCACTTAAAATTTTTAGATCAGCAAAACAAGTAGTCCACAATAGTTGACCTTTGCACATTTGCATCAGGTAAATGAGACACTGCTCATTTTGAACTCAAATATGTTTCCCTGGCCAGCATGCAAAGCTATTTCAAATTAACTGCACGGCTAGGGAATAAAACTTTATTCATGTCACTTAGCCAGCAATTTAATTGAATGAGAAACTGAATCCAGGTGCAACTGTCTTAGGAGTCTTATAATTACTCAATCAAATCCTCTGATTCTTGAAGTCTGCCCTAAGCAATGAAGTCCTTAGTAGATGACCCTGCTAGAAAATCATCTGCCCTGGGATCCAGCAAAGTATTCTGAAGTCTTGTTAGAAGTGGTGCAGGGATAGAATCTGATAGAACATGAAATACTTCCAGGATATAAATGCTTCACAGGATCAAGAAGCAAACTCCTCCTTCCTGTTTTTTTAGGAAATACAGTTGTCATGCCAACAGTTACAGAACAGCAGGCTGCAGCGACAGCTAGTGATCATAGACTCATAGAATGGTCTGGGTTGGAAGGGTCCTCTAGTCCAGCCCCACCCTGTAATAAGCAGGCACATCTTAACTAGATCAGGTTGCTCAGAGCCCCGTCCAGCCTGACCTTGAAGGGTTACAAGGATGAGGCATCTACCACCTCTCTGGGCAACCTGTGCCAGTGTTTCACCACCCTCACTGTGAAAAATTTCCTCCTTATACCTAGTCTGAATCTTCCCCCTTTTATTAAATCCATCAGCCTTTCTCCTATCGCTACAGGCCCTGCTAAAAACTCTGTCCCCATATTTCTTATAAGCCCCCTTTAAGTACTGGAAGTCTGCAATAAGGTCTCCTTTGTCTTCTCCAGGCTGAACAACACCAGCCCATTTGTGTCTTACAGCTTCCCTGGGAGGCTCTTATTGAATTACCGGTTGTTCAGGGCAGCAGCCCTAAACAGCTGTGTATGTCCATAGACCTGGCTTCAGTAATTATTTTGTCCCTTGCTTCCAAACTCAGGTACTTCACCTCCTAGCAAGGAGGGAGCTGACATACTTGGTCAGTATACCTGCATGCAGACAGACCTCAAGGTGTATGGCAGATCCAGTGAGGATCTGACATGACCTTAACTAGACTCTTCAGTGTTGGACGAATCAGCAGAGCGGTCAGGGTCTAAATGAAAAGGAGCATGCAGCTGATCTCCACAGATTGCTGACTGAGGCAAAACTCCTTGGAAAAGATCTAATCGGTCTCCCCGAGACACATAAAGAAAAAGAGACAGCTGAGGACTGGATATTGTTATTATGAAATCAACTTATTAGTCAGAAATGCTAAGTTTTACTCCAGGAAACCCCATGAGAAGGTAACTATAAAGCTGTAACAGCAGCCACAGCAAGAGGAAAAATGAGGAGCATCACTTGCTGCTCATTCTCATTCTTCTGTAATACTGCAATAAAAATAGAACTATCTACAGTTACTTTTGGAGAATGGCATGATACAGAACATGGGCAAAAGGGTGTCTTATGAATTAAATCACCATTCTGAGTTCAGAACTTACTGGCTCTTTAGTTTTTTCCAGTTTTACTGATACACGTAGTTCACTGCATCCAAGTTAACAGGATATGATTAATTCAAAGTTTTCATGCAATACTAGTTATCAGTTACAGTGACAAAGCCACAAGATACATATGCTTATAAACTACCTACTACAATTTTTTATGTTAAAGATTCCCTTGAAAATATTGTACAAGATTATTACCATTTTTTTTTTTACAATCTTCCAGAGATGTCATTACAGAAGAAGACAAACCCTTAAATTCTCAAAGAAGACATAAAAGTGATGGTTGGTGGGAGGCCAGTGGGTGTGACAAAGAGCAGTGTTTACACACACACACGGAAAATAAGATTAGGAAAAACTCAGAAAACTTGACTTAGATTTCAGTATCTATCCAATGGAGAGGAGTTTTTATTTTGAACTTGCATAAGCAGTGTTACACTATAAATAAAATTCCTCTCAATAAATAGTCTAAAAAGTATTAGTAGTTCCTACACTTGCATTTGTTTCAACACATTCTCAAGTCCACCTGAAAGCTTAAGTTAAAATATGTACACAACAGAGTCACAGCAGTGACTGCAATGCTCTGTGAAGCAACTGGACTTAGCTTTAACTTAGCTAATTTAAGAACATGCTTAACAACTCAATAGGGAGGAGGAGAGAGACTAATTTTTCTCAACAGAATAACAAGCCATGTTCAAAAAGGGGTAGCATATGCACCATCTTGACTAGCAAGGTTTCTGACCTGGCCTCACACAACAGTCTCAGAAGCAAACGATGAAAACAATTACTATCAAGTAAATAGAGAATTGGTAAGAAATTGTTTTCAGAATACTCCTTAATGGCTCTTTATGAAATGGTCGACTGCTTTTCAGTGTTTGTGGTATCTTTAGAAAGACAGAATAGAAAGTATGCCTACTACATCTCCAAAGAACACCAAGCTGACCAGAGGTTCACCTGAGGACAGGCTTAAAATTCAGAATAATTTTGGTGAAGAAAACTTGGATATCATTCAACAAGGGCATATGCTAAATCCTCTTTACTAGGAAGGAAAGATCAACTATACAAAACATGATTCTGAAAAACTGGCCAGAAAGTAGATCCACAGGAAAGGATTAAGGGCTTATATTGGATCAAAATTTTAACACAGGTCAATGCTTTTACTGTTAAGAAAATCATAGAAACATAGAATCTTTGCGTTGGAAGGGACCTTTAAAGATCATCTACTCCAGCCCTGCCCTGCAATAAGCAGGGATTTCTTCAACTACAGCAGGTTGCTCAGAGCCCCACCCAACTTGACCTTGAAGGTTTCCAGGGATGGTGCATCTACCACCTCTCTGGGCAACCTGTGCCAGTTTTCACCACCCTCACTGTAAAAAATTTCTTCCTTGTATCTTGTCTAAATCTACGCTCTTTTAATTTAAAATGATTACCTATCACTACAGGCCTTGTTAAAAGTCTGTCCCCATCCTTCTTAAAAGCCCCCTTTAAGTACTGAAAGGTTGCAATAAGGTCTCTGCAGAGCCTTCTCTTCTCCAGGCTGAACAATCCCAACTCTCTCAGCCTGTGCTCAGAGAAGAGGTGTTCCACCCCTCTGGTCATTTTTGTGACACTCCAACAGGTCCATGTCTATCCTGTGCTGAGGGCTCCAGAGCTGGATGCAGGACTGCAGATGGGGTCTCACCAGAGCGGAGTAGAGGGGCAGAATCACCTCCCTCGACCTGCTGGCCACGCTGCTTTGGATGCAGCCCAGGATATGGTTGGCCTTCTGGGCTGTGAGCACATATTGCCTGCTCATGTCCAGCTTTTCATCCACCAGTAACCCCAAGCCCTTCTCATCAGGGCTGCTCTCAATCCCTTCATCCCCCAGCCTGTACTGATACCACAATAGGGGTTGCCTTGACCCAGGTACAGGACCGTGCACTTGGCCTTGTTGAACCTCATGAAGTTCGCACGGGCCCATCCCTCGAGCTTGTCCATGTCCCTCTGGATGGCATCTCGTCCCTCAGGTTTGTCAACTGCACCACTCAGTTTGGTGTCATTAGCAAACTTACTGAGAGTGCCCTTGATCCCACCACTGTCTGTGTTATTGCTGGAGATATTAAAGAGTACTGGTCCCAGTACGGACCCCTGAGGGTCACCACTCGTCACCGAGTAACAAGTGAAATGAAATACTGGATTGTGAGGTCTAAGTATCCTAGATGTTATGCAAAAGAACTCCTCCTCCTTATTCAAATAAGGCCGCACCTGGAATTCTGCTGTCTAGCTTTTGACCAAACTTTCAGAAAGAAGTCAGTCACACATAGAACAGCTAGGGGAAATCAGTGAAAACAATCACAAGATATAGAAAACAGGAACTATGGGAAAAGACTGAATGAGTAGTGGTTGTTAACCTTAAAAACTGACTTTACAGGGAAACAACTCTTCCACGACATAAAGAAATCTTAAAAAAAGAAAAAGGTAGCAGCCTGTATGTGCAGAGTGATTAGAACAAAAAGTAACCGGCTTAAAATCCATCAAGGAAATTCAGGTAAGATACCAGGGAAAGCCAAACAGTGAAACACATTCCCCTGTGAACTTCTAAATTCACTGCTAGGGAAGGCCTTGAAGAACAAATCAGATGAACATGTATTATAAATGACACAGGACTGGCTGATTCCACCCCAAGTAGGAAGGTGGATTAGGTGATTTTTTGAGTGCTGCCGTTTTTGACAGTAAAGCACATAACACAAATATCAGACATAACTCGACACAAAACATGCAAGCCAAAGCTAACTTCTATGTTGCCATAACCAGAGTATTCCACCATTAAAAATAATTAGCTGAAAATGATCTTGAGTAGATGTACACTATACCACAAGCACTTCCACTGTAGGAAAGGGTAAATGTTTGAGAAGCCAGACAGGAGTTTATGTTTCTACGTCTTTCTTCTCCACTAACTACTTGAAAACGTCAAGTATCAAATACCTGTAGTTTCATAAACTGGCTTAGATTTACAGCCAATGTGTAATTCAAACCTTTGCTCCCCTAAGCTTTAAACCCAGCAGCAAAATCTGGATTAGCTCTTAGCATAGTATTGCACAATGCACTCTCACAGCCATCACGTTTGTAGGTAAGATTTCTACATATCTTTAGCAAATTATACATAAAAACTACACTGTATATTCATGTTGGCAATAAGTCTGTAATTATTGTATGATAAAACTTACTCTGTCAAACCATGTAGACTGGTTTTGCACACACAGTACTCATCTATATGTTTTGAAAATTGTAACATTATCAAATTTCCTGGTTTTGAAAAGAGTTTCCAACAACCAATCCTCATCTCCTTACCACCAGTGTTAGCACCATTCTGAAAAGGCACATGCATTAGCATTCATTAGATGTGTGTTTTGCACAAGAACAGCAAGAATCCTCAAGTACAATAAAATCACAGATTTGGTGGCAGTTAAGTTTAGAATCTTTACTTTCAAGTCTTAAATTCTTGTATCATTTATCAAGGGTTTTGATCTCAGTGAAGCCAAGACATGCTCAGGACTTGGAAATGGAACAACATGAGAGAAAGAAGACTTATGTGAAAGTTGCCAAATTCTTAAAAGGGTTAAATTCAGGCATTTAAAAAAATAATAAAATTAAGCTTCTGCAGCATAGAAAGCTGTAATGTACACCTATCACTGGTCTTTTCCACTGTAAAAGAATTCTTCATATATCTTAAAGATGACACTTATGAAAGTGTCTAAAGATATAAGAAATACATCAAGATCCACAGCAATGGAATAGTTGCAATATAAAGCTATCATAGTCCTTATTCAGCATTTAGTAACGCTGATTTAAGTTTCAGCAATGCAGCTTAAAACTTACTTATGCCTTCAACACAGCAGCAAAAGCTGAATAATAAGGATATTTAGGCCTCAACCACCTCATTGTGCTTTCTCTGGCACAACTGTGCAGTCTCAAAAAACAACCCACCACAAATGAATAAATTTCAGCTGTAAAAAAAACATTAGAACGGGACAACCTACCCGCAGCCATTGTTTCTCTGTGAGAGCATCACTGTAGTCCACATCCCTACGTTGACGGGATCCTCTTCCAAATATTTTCTCTTCTTCTTCTTCACACGTAAGCCTTTCAACTTCAGCATCATCCTTAATAATCCAGGATGGTAATTCATCCTCCTCCATCAAGCGGGGCTTACGCTTGGGATTTCTGGCATCCTCCCTGCGACGGTCCATGTCCATGCGCTGAAATGGCAGTTGAGAAAGGATAGAACAGTTTTAAGGACAAATATTAAGTAAACCATGGAAATTCCTGGCTATATAAAGATACTTGAAACTTTAAGCCAAGTCCTTCACAGGTATTTCCCTTCCACGATACCTCTAAATACTTCTAAAATGCAACTATAAAAAGAAGCTACACTTGATGGTTAATTTTCTGTCAAGTTCACTACTCCATGTTGTGGTTCAACATGGCAGGAAGCTAAACACCACACAGCTGTTCGCTCCCTCCTCCCCGTTGGGATGGGTGAGAGAATCAGGGGGGAAAAAAAAAAGTAAAATCTGTGGCTTGAGATAAAGGCAGTTTGTTAGGACAGAAAATGAAGGGAAGAAAAAGAAGAATATAATGATAAAAAGATATACAAAACAAGTGATGCACAATGCAACTTCTCACCACCCACTGACCGATGCCCAGCCTGTTCCTGAGCAGCAGCCCCCCTCAGCCAACTCCTCCAGTTTATATACCGAGCATGAGGTCATATGGTATGAAATACCCCTTTGGCCAGCCTGGGTCAGCTGTCCTGGCTGTCTCCCAGCTTCACGTGCACCCCCAGCCTTCTTGCTGACAGGCCAGCATGAGAAGCTGTATGGTCCCTGACTGCTTAGCAACAATTAAAAACATCACTATGTTATCAACATTATTTTCGTCCCAAATCCAAAACACTGCACTACGCCAGCTACTAGGAAGACAATTAACTCTATCCCAGCTGAAACCAGGACACTCCATAACCAGCTTTTACTAAAGTGACTGAAACAAAACAGCAGCTAAGTGATACAAAGCAGAACACAAGAACACTGTTGTGTTAATTAAACAACTCTCTTCCTTTTTTGCATGGATTTTATGGTTTCTTTATATTGATAAATGTGATCTGCAAACACTAATCATTCCTTGACAACATGTAAGGTGGTGTTGCTGTTATGTAACTAGAAAGAACAACTGAAAACACACTAGTTTTGTGAGCCTGAATATCAGAAGAACAACATTTAAGAAATTTAGAATTAGAAAATTAGTATTAGAAAAAGGAAAAAGTATTAGAAAAAAGGAATTAAGACAGAGAATTAAGAAATTTAGAGAAAAGCTTCCCTACACAGTGCCAGAAAACCAGCACGCTTAAACCACTGAATTTTTCCTGATCTTCTTCTGTACTTAGGCAAAAATCAAAACACATACAAAAAGTATCAGGTAAGATTAGGTAAAGTGTCAAGAATATTAGAAAGTAATGTTCAGACTTCAAGCTAAAATTGAAATAAGCACATAAATTAATTTCAAGTGTGGTGAGTAATTACCTCAGAAAACAGATATGGATGCTCAGGATACATTCTCATCACCTACTGTAGACTCATCAGTGAGGTGCTTTATAATCCTCTTGGCAAAGCATCCACCTCTCTCTATGTGCTGATCTAGGCGCCTATGGTCCTGTGAATCTCATTTGCACTTTTTTAAGTAGGCCAAATCAGAAAATAGCCTTTTTAAATAGACCTTTTGAAGAGTCATACCATACTTAAACACTCAGTAATCAGTTCCTAAGCAGAGGAAACAATCAGGTGGCCACTAAGCATTTAATTTTCATGTTTGAAAAACCAGCATAAATAGACTGGCACCAGAATTGGCTGTAGCATCAGAACGGGCTACTGCTTTGTCCAGTAAACATTTGTAAAAAGCATTCTCAATTATGTGCAAACTCCTCCCTTGCTGCATGATGCTGCGCTTATACAGGATGCCAGCTAGACTTAACATCCTTTTACACCCCTAGCCAAGACACAGACATGCATAAATTCAGAGGTATTATCTATCTACAGGGGCAGCTCATATCCAGCCAAATTTACAAACTGAGGCTTAATGATGGCACTGTGGAATATGCTGAATCTCCTCTCATCTTGGCACTTCTCAAATACAAGCATTCCCAAAATACTACCTTGGGCACAGCGTCTTACAAATGGTCTTCATCATCTTGTCCAGTGCCCAATCTGATTTCTAAACTCAGTGAAAAGCAGAATGTAACGTGTGTCTTCAGTCTGCAGGTTCAACTACATTCAAGAGGCAACTATAAATACATGTGGGTTTTCCTCAGACTTCATTACCTCAGACAATGACGAATGGGCTGAATAGCCTTTAGATTTTTACAGCAGACTTCCATATTTCACCTTTTAAAGAACCTCTCAGTTAATCTGAATTAATCTCAAAAAAGGGCTTATTCAAGCCAGACATGTGGCTTGGTTTATTGCTAACTCGGCAACTACCAAGCTGCACTGACAGAAGGCCAAAAATAGATTTCTCTATTATTTAGGAGAGAACTTCAGTGAAGTCAGGGGTATCATATTATAATGACAGTAATTATATGAAGTGAATGCTGGAACGTAACTTTTTTTCCCCCATGACCATGTTTCTATCTCTAAGACAAAGACTGAACACTAAGGTAGTATATTTTAATAGCTGTTTTCTGAAACAAAATCGCTTGGAAAGGAAAATTAAAGACACTCTCAGTTAATCTGAGATACAAGAGATACAAACAGCCATTTGTTTTTTCTTAGGATAGTATTCAAACTACTTTTATCTCTGGGAAACGTCCAGCCCTAACTTCCCATGTCTCAGCAAAACATGTATTTTCAAACCAGATCTACCTTGTTTTATTGAAACTAAGAGTAGTTGTATTTACACTGTCCTCAATGAGGCCTAAATGCTGGAAAGAAAAAAATGCTATGCTACTGATGTTTACACTGAAGTGAAGAACTTCACACTCAACGCCTAAAACTTCCAGTTTAGAAAAAACACAAAGCACTGCTTTCTGTGAACTATGAATGGTTACCTTAAACTTTCCAAATTATAGCAAAAATAATTTTTTTAAAAAAAACAACTCAGTGTAAAACCAGTAATTTATACACTCAGTTGCTGCTATATTTCCATGCTGGATTCAAGGAGATAAGCTGTATTAGCAGAACTAGAGTATCGGCACCCATTTTGGCGAGTGGCCTTCCTTGAAAGGCCACTCTGCCACTTGAAAGGCAGTTTTTACATCAAGAATCTTTATTTAAGTAAATATAATACTGAAAATAACTTAAAAATTTTTCCAGGAAGAGTAATACTTTTTGAAGCACACTATTATGAAATGACAAGAGTTGTACAGACCACATTGAAACACGTGACTTTTCTTTAAATATTTTCTAAACTTACTATGTAACGAAGTGCTGTCATTTGCAATGAATGCAAACATAGGACAATGTGAGGTTTGAAGCTATCTAGAGCTTTTACCTACTGTTATATCCTCCTCTAAAAGCCAAGGAACAAAGTCCATTTGAACACGTCCTCTTTCCGAACACTGTATTTAGCTCTACAGCTACATCTCAGGACCTATGCCAAAGAATACTTCTAACCTGAAAAGAGACCACAGAAGAGCTTCTCAAGGAATTGATCTGTTCTCTGGCCTGTTATTTTAAAGTGAGCACTTCCAAAACAAGCAAAATGCATGCTTTTACACCTCTAAGCCTAGTTAAATGAACAAACCAAAACACATTTTTTCCTGGATATTGCAGTTTGCTGAATTATGATTGCATCTGCACAACCTTAACAGAGTGAATGAGGCAGCACAGATATCACTGAGGTAAGGAGAATACAAACCTATCTGTGTGCTCCTTATCTGACTATGCAAGACCTAAAATATTGATAAAAAGAAGACATACAACCCTGAACAGTTTACTAAAATGAAAAACACATTTTTTATTAGCAATTAAAATTATTTCTTAGCCATTAATATTTATCTTCACTGTTTCTATATTAGTGATGTTTTGCTTTTCCTTCAAACGCCAGGCTTTCAAAGCATGTTAGCTTTGCATCTTCAAATTTTATTGCCTAATACCAACTCTTTACTCTCCCTTAAAAACTTTCATCTACATTAATATGAAAAACATGAATTCAGCCCACACAGTGCTAAAACTGTCTTCACTCTAGGCCCCTCAACTATTTTACTGAATGGCTGTTAATAGCCTTCAAACTTAGTCCAAAAAGATGAAGTTGTAGAAATTTCCTGCAAACAGGAAATCAGCTAGTTTCAATCCATGGATTAGTTTTTTCCTTCTGGGTCTGAAGAAGTACTGAGAAATCTTCTCCAGCAGCAAATCTGCTCAGGGTACTTTCAGCCAATAATTTGAATTTTGGATCAAATGGCCACCTTTTGGTTTCTGTCATGTAAATCTCCTTACATCTAAATCACTAAAGGGAAGTTGAAAAAGACAGGTGTCTGTAAGCACTCATTTTTTGTGCAGCCTAGCTTTTGGGATTTCAGTTTTTCTGAGATTAACATTAAAATTTAGCACAAAAGGACTAAACTGGCAAGTCGGCAGTAACAAAAAGGCACAGCCATGTCGGGGAATATGGCCTTTGCCAACTATGCACTTGAACAACTGTCACATGTAAAAAGGGCCTCTGCACACTTGCCTAAGTGAAGTTTTACAGATGAATCCTTGAGCAGAAGCTGGTGAGGGATGAAAAACCTGTGGTCCTATCAATGGTTGTTTCTGTGGATATCACCTGACACCCTTTTATTCATGCACATACAAGCGTTCGTCTTGTTCCACCTTGCAGGAAAAAGCAGCTTATGTAGAATTAGAGGGGATGGTGCTTTACTTTCAGTACTTAAGTATTCTCCTGTTGCTCTGTCAGTGACTGTCAAAGGTCCTCCAGCAAACCCTGCATTATACACACACTAAAAGGCAAGAGCCATGCCTACACTGACATTTTAGTAATTATTCCATCAGTTGTTTTAAACAAAAAGGGAAATACTAATAAAAATGAGTTGTGTGCATTTGAACCACAGTCACTCGTTCTACTTCAGTAACTGTTCAACAGCTGTAGCAGCAAAGATGCAGCTAACTGGGCTCTTGACAAAACCATCAGCAAACCCCAGTTAACCCACGAAGAAAACAGCACTGTCAGTCTACTAATTTACTATCTTGTTAAGTTCCTGTAGTTGTCCTTGCCAATATCATAGCCCAGAAGTCAGAAGAAATGTTGGAAAATAAAAGTATGTTGGAGAATTAGCAAGCCAAACCATGACTATCAGTTTTGCACTGTACATTTCTCGGCTTGTGCCAGACTCTTCCTCCAGACTAGCACTGTTCCACTACACTGCCTGCAAGAATCTCTGGAATCTTCCTGTCATGTGAGGAACTCTGTATTTAAGCAGACTATTCTTCTTTCCTCAGGTAAACAATGCAAGCAAATAAAGCCTGTTTCTCCAACAAAGTTTTCCAAAATTTGAAAGACAAAAGGTTAAGGCCTTTGTCAAAAACACTAAAGAAGATATTCTACTTATGATTGTATCATCCTTACCATAAAGAGATCAAATTCCTCCTCACGTCGAGCAATCATCTGATTCAGAGTCTCATCATCGGGAACTTCATCTTCCTCCTGGTTAAACAGATGGATAAAGGTATTACAAAGAAGCTACATGCAACCTGAAGTAACAACCTCCATCAGCTCAATGTTGCACTGACCCTCCTTCTGTCACAACACACATGAAACACTCAAAACAAAAACTTTTAAAGTGTTCAGCAATTCAGAAGTAACACAAAATAGACATAATCAGAGAGATGACTGGGACTTATTGCCACCTTCATAAATTGAGAATGAGGAAATGAGCAAATATGCAACCAGGAAATTTTGGGTTGTGGTTTTCCTGGGTCAGAAGCACAGTTAGTGCTTCAGTTAAAATATATGCATTTCCGTTCTGGTGTTCTACAGTGCTCCCTCAGAAATACTGTCCTGCGTTATGAGATCTTTGCTGTGAAAACAAGTATAATTAAAAAGTCCTGGTTAAATGAAAAGAATGAAATATGTCATTATACTGGAAAAAAAACCCTGCTGAATCCCTCTTTCTCTTGACTGTTATCCACTTACAAATTGAGATGTGAACTTCTGACTTCAGACAAAATTAATTATATCATAAAAACAGAAAGTCATTGGAAAAGCAATTTATAACTGTAGAATTCAACTAAAAATGTTAAAGCTGAAGAGCAATGATACCTATTTTAACACACAGTCCACAATGTTCAGTATCCCTCCCTGAATTATTTTGCAAGCACATGGCAATTCAAATCTGACAACAGGTCAATCAAAACACAACTACAGACTGGTTCCTACATAGGGCTTACTGAAGTTACTGTGTTACAGTATGCTGCAGATCCAGCATTTTTCATGAAAACTTATGTTTTGTACTCAGTGAAATGGGAGTATAGGACACTGCATACAGCACCCAAACATTTACATAAGCCGTAACATTCTGTAGCTTTTTTCCCTGAAATAAACAGAAAAGGCCTTCACTTATATCCACACATCTTATTTTCCCTCCACAAGCAAGACTTCTACACCTCAGAAAAAAAATACAGTTCTAATTAATGCAATTCCCAACGAACACATCTGTACTTTAATGTACATACAATTCAAATGAAAAAAAAACCAACTGCAAAAATGATAGCGCTAGCTCTTCTCACTTCTAGTGAGTGCTCCTTCAACGTTCAAGAAAAGGAAGTTACGTAGTTACACACACAGAGAAAAAAAACAGTACAGAACCCTTCTTTTATCATCAGTGAAGAATGTGACCCTCACAGAAGTTTCACATGCTTCCTATTATCTCAGAGCAACTTGTGACCTGAAAAAAATAAGGGATGCCACAGCAGAACCTGGAATAACAGTGTCCGCATCATCTGTGGTTAGTCTGAATAGTCCGGTTGTCAACCAGGTAGTCTTGGCAGAATTAAAATTTATGAACACCAGTGCCAACAGAAAACGCCTCTATGAACAAGGTTCTTCTGATCACCTGTCATACATTCCTATTATTCTATCTTTCTAAACACACAGAAATTACCTCTTTGCTTTACCTAGTACCGCTAAAACAAAAAAACAGAGCAAAAAGGAGATGAAAGAAGAAAGAAAAATAAGGGGAGATTTGATGCTGAATTTACAAAAACTACTAAGAAAATACAAATAGAATGTGGTGTTCTACATACAAGTGCGAAAAGCTTTGACATGCAAGTTTAAAGCATACTTAGCATGGGTATATTTAACTAGGTGGTCACTAAACAATCTCTTTATTAGATGGGCTAGCCTGCATTTGCAAGTCAAAGTTGTTTTGATATTAGTAACTTTTAACTGAGAGATTTACTTTCTCTTGTTGATCTCTCATTTGATACTCAAATTTTGTTTCCAGGGCTGTTGCAATGGAAGCAATGGCTGACCAGTGCAGGATGGTGCAAATTCAACCCCTTTTGCTCCCTCAGCAGTTTCAGTGTTTGGGCCAAATTTTGCCTAGCCTCTGTTCACAAAGAAAATTTACCTGAAAGCTTCAGCTTCAGTCTGACCATTAGGACACAGACTGCAGTACCAATGCTTGCTTTAAAGAACTGGGTTATGGCAGGCAAACCTTGGTTAAATAGGTGCTTGCTTCAGGATAGCAAACCAAATGTATTTGAACAACACACAAGCAGCAGATTATTCTGAAGTAATCTATGAAATAAGGCATGTGAAGTAGGCCTGAACTACAGTCCTGACTTTGGAAACATTTTCAGATAAATATTTTTGAGGGCTTTGAATTCATAACAATATTATGTCAATTGTAAAAATAAACCCACAGACTTACTGAAAATTTCTATTGGTTTCAAGCTCATCTATCTACTCATAGATGGTGTTGGCTACTTGAGAACTACAGTTTTACTTAATCAAAAATGGCACATATACATCATCCCATTTCTGCATTCACACCCTGAATAAAAGATAATTACTGATAAAACTGTCATTTTTCTTTCATTTCTTATGAAAAATGCTAAAGCAACAATACAAAAGTCCATCTGAATGATGTACTAGCTTTTTCTAAATGCACAGTAACACAGAGTTTACACAAAAGGTTTAATTACTGGAGAAGTAAACTCCTTGGTTTTTGAAACTTTACAACACATAATGAAGGATGCCTGGGAAACACAGACTATAGAACGTTCTTTTCTTTCAGTGGGCACCATATTCAGACATACTAGGCATACTGAGGCAAAGTTAGGCTTGAAATCTCTGTGTCTTTGACCAGTACAGGATATTTTACAGGTGGGAAAAAGTCATTGCAGAATGGGATTTTTTTGTGTGTCCTCAGTATAATTGATACATTCATACACTCTCTCCCAAATGTGGCTTTCTTCCAAAAGCTGAATTTTGTTCACATTAAGAGTCTGCAGTGGCAAGCAAAAGAAGGGGCTCATCATTCCACAATCACAATTCCAGAGATGAACACAATAAAAAGACAGGGACATACAATCATTGATTCTGTAACCTCACTTCCCACTATTATAAGGAAAGATTTGACAGCTGTTTTTAAACATCTAATTGTTTCTTGAAGAGGAAGTGGTAACCAGAAGTCCAGATGGGACACAGCACCAGAAAGAAACAGTTATTTTGCTGGCTTGTCCTAAGCCCAAAGCACATTAAAGCAGATCTTAACTCTTACCCAGGATCCAAAAGAAGCACAGTAAGCAGGGTCTTTCACGATTGAACCTAGGTAGTGCTAGTTGCTCATCATGTCTGAAAATCAGATTACCTAGTTTAACATATAAACTGGACTTAGGAACTGTTTTATAATCTGTTTTGGGGGAGGGGAAAAAAAAAATCTCTGTTTGAATACAATTTTCTGCCAAAATTATGAAAGGGCAAAATGGGTTTAAGTTACAGTGCCTAATTCTACACTAAAATTCTGCCACAACCATTACATCGTAACCAGTGCATTATAACCTGTTACCATGACCAAAAAATAGACAGAAAAATGAAGCTGTTTCTTTGACCGATGGTAAGAATATGATGACATTTCTAATTTTAAAGGAGGTTACAATCTTTGTAACTGATGACAAAAATGACTCAGTACTTCCTGAAACATTCTCTTACTAATTCTAACTACCTTACCTCATTTTCTTCTTCATGCTCCAATATAGCCTGTAGGAAAGCTCTCCTTTCATGGCTTGAAGATTTCTGATCAAACATTCCAGCCTGAATAACTTTTTGATCTACATTCAGCTTATACTTTGCAGCAGCAAGTATCTTCTCTTCCACGCTGTTCACAGTGCACAGTCGCAGGACTCGAACTTCATTCTGCTGACCAATTCGGTGAGCTCTATCTTGGGCCTGCAAGTCCTACAGGCAAAGAACATACAGAGTGATTTATAAGTGCGCTACAGAAATCATTCTCTGCTTAAAGGACATTATAATGCTGAATTCTTTCTGGTATAAAAAGCTGCCCACCATAATTCACATGGTTCATTCTTCATTGTTTTCTTTCCCAAAACTTTATCAGACCCAGACAGGGGCAAAAAACATGGACTCTGTACATGTGTAAATGTATACTTCTTGAAAGCACATGCAGTGACTGAGAAGCGCTAATCTATTTATTTTTTACCTTCTATTCAAAGCTCATGGCCTTTCAAGCCAGAATGAACCCTAAAATACCTCTTGACTGCACAAAAAGAAAGCAATAAAATTACTAGGAAAAAACCCATATATAAACTTACCTACTAAAGGCTGTTGCGAATTCTTAAATATGTTAACTAAAAATTATTTGATCCATTGAATCAGCTTTTAACTTGGAATATTTGTGTTAAAACAGCTTAAATATGATCTCCCTGACTGAAAGTTCACATATACAAGACTGTGACTCAATATAACCATTTTTTTTGTCAGGTGACTGCACTTAGAAATGGTGGAAGTAAGAAGTGCACTGCAGTCATAGGTAAAGAATTTCTTTTAGTAATTCAAAATCTTACCTATTTTCTTTGGGGAAAAGAGAAATCCATTAACTCCTATAAATGACGTGTTTCTACTTCAGCACAGTCAGATAATGAAGAGTACCTAACCTCAAAATGCTATCAAAATTTTGTGCTAACTCACAACACAGAAGTTTCTTAACTTAGAGAAAAAAAAGAAAACAGGCAATGAGTTTGCCTATTTCAGTCCCAGCACCTTGCTTTTGCTCTGTTCTTAGTTCTTTCCTCCCACAAACTCCCCACCCAAGCACTATATATGATACAGCTGCTGCAACCTAATGGTGTTTTTGAAGTTTGCATTAACAGTGAAGATGAAGATACAATATGATTTGCTTGTGTAATCATTCTCAGAAGCACAGGAAAATAGTAAAGTGAGGAAGCAGAAGATTTTTTTTCTGGAAATATGCCGTTTAAGTCCTACCCCTGCTGCCAGCTATCCCTTTTTAGCACACTGCTCATTGAAATGAACAAATCACTCCCGTGCAGGAGAAGAGGAACTGCATGCATTGAAAAGGAGGCTGAGGGGAGACCTTATCACTCTCTACAACCACCTGAAAGGGAGTTGTAGTGAGGTGGGTGTCAGTCTCTTCTCCAAGGTAACAAGCAACAGGACGACAGGAAATGGCCTCAAGTTGCAGCAGGGGAGGATTAGATTGGATATTAGGAAAAATTTCTTCACCGAAAGGGTTGTCAAACACAGGAACAGGCCGCCCAGGGAAGTGCTTGAATGACCATCCCCAGAGGCATTAAAAGGCATGTAGATGTGGCACTTAGGGACATGGTTTAGTGGTGGACTTGGCAGAGCTAGGTTTGTGGTTGGACTTCATGATCTTAAGGGTCTTTTCCAACCTAAACAATTCGATGATTTTGTAATTTAGCAATCTGCCCATTGAATACTCCAGAAAATATTCTGTAATTTTTACTATACTGCAAGGATTTATTGCTATCCAACTACTGAAATAAACACACATATTGCTATACAGCTCTCTGCTGTACATCCTCTACATATTGCTATACAACTGTTGAAATAAACTTGTCTCTAAAAGTCACCTGAAGACAACCAAAAATACAAAGAATGAAGTGCTTTCTGAGCTGCTTTTAAAACCTCTAAATATAATTTCTCCAAATTTCTTAAGCCTTGCTTCAAATTGGTCACCATGGCATCTATGGGAGTGCTGCCTTGACAGTTCTATATAAAACTCTTTTTAGTCTCACTTTCCTTACTTTTACATGTGGCCATTGACTACAAAGTGTTTTGCATGTATTTGCACAATAGCTGAAAACACACACATAGTTATGTACTTCCAGAGATACCTAACTTACATTCTTTAAAAAAAACCACAAAGGCACTAAGTGGCAAAGACAAACTTGAGTTACCTCTTCTGGCTTTTTAAAATAAGCTAAAGTGGTCTGATACCCTGTCTTCCTGGTGATCTGTACTCACTACTACCCACTCACACCAACAGTGTAAGTTCACTGTCTCAGGACAAGACTGCTGCACTCATGCAGCCACTAATCTCCTGAGACAGGCAGCACTCTGCACAGTCTTTACTAAAATACTGCAACTTACCTACTGAAGACTCAAAATGGGGAGTTACTCATTGATGTCCCAAGGGTTAAAGAATGAGTACAGCTATACAAATGAAGCAGGTCTATAGGGTCCCTAGCTCTCAGAATTCCCTAAGACTCAGATAAAATACATACACAGATAATTACTTCACTGAATTAAACAATAACATTTCCTGATTGTAGCAGTTTGCCTCACTAATTCCTCTTAAAGCAGCATTTTATGAGTTACCTTAATCTATTCATTTCACATCAGGCTATATCCCCAATTTAAAGAAGCAACCCCCAAAAACATCATGAATTCTTTGCGCATTTCATGAAGATAAGTAAATAAAAATAACCTGGTGAGGATTCCAGTCACTATCAAAGATTATAACAGTGTCAGCAGCCTGGAGATTTAAGCCTAGCCCTCCAGCCCTTGTACTCAGCAAGAAGATAAAGTATTGTGACCCAGGTTCATTAAACTTCTTCAACAGAGCAGCTCGATCCTCTGATTTTGTTGTGCCTGAAAAGAAATTAAAAAAAACCAACCCTGTAACAAAGATGTGAATTGAAATAATATAAATACAATGTCAGTTGCTGAAGGTACATGTGGAAGGGAAATTTTAGCTCACTTGCTCTTTGCCACCTCTAACACATTTTCCATAATACAGAATAAACACTGGCCACAAATGTTTTGGTCAACTGCCATCACATCTAAGAGACAGACTGCTCGATACATCTTTTAAGTATTTCTTTTGACATTTCAAAATGGGACTTTAAAATGTTGGCTAACATTGTTATGCCTTTTTATGACTCTCATGGTTTAACCCTAGCCAGCAACTAAGCACCACACAGCCACATGCTCACTTCTCCCCCAACCACACAGTGGGATGGAGAGCATTTAAAAAAACCCAAAAAAACAAAAAAACAAAAACCTGTAGGTTGAGATAAAAACAGTTTAATAGGACAGCAAAGGAAGATAAAAAAATAATAATAATAATGATGATGATGATGATAAAAATAACAACAACAGCAGTAAGATGATGATGATGATGATGCAAAGTAAGTGATGCACAATACCATTGCTCACCACTCACTGACTGATGCCCAGACAGTTCCAGAGCCATGGTGCCCCCGGCCAACTCCCCCAGTTTATATATTAAGCATGATGTCACACATTATGGAATAGCCCTTTGGCCAGTTTGGGTCAGTTGTCCCAGCTGTGTCCCCTCCCAGCTTCTCACTGGCAGGCCATAAGAAGCCAAACAGTCCTTGACTCATGTAAGCACTACTTAGCAACAACTACAACATCAGTGTTATCAACATTATTCTCATACTAAATCTGAAGAACGGCACTATACCAAATACTAGGAAGAAAAATTAAGTCTATCCCAGTTGAACCCCGGAAAATGACTCACATAAATTTCAACTGAAGTTACTCTACACAAACAGAAGAGAGCTCCAGTTTTGATTAATGCCTTCTGGCCATGACAGCATCTAAATATTTTTTTTAATTACTTATATAGAGACCTATCAAAATGTCAGTGTTAACGTTCAGAGTCTTCATTAGTAAGAAAGGATTGAAAATTCTTAAAATGTCCAATTTTGAGGCTGATGGTATACAACAGCTGAGGGAGAGCAAGGAATGAAATCATGGTGAAAATGTAGGCAAAATTCTAAAGTAAAAACCAAGCCCTTCACACTCTGGTGACTGGATGAATTTCACGTACTTTGACAACAGTCTATAGAGTTGACCTGAGCCTGGTCCACTGTTTGCCTTACCTTTTTTACACCTCTGTCTGTAACTGAAAGGCAAATAAAGTCTGCTGGTTTTATTCAGGTATCAATATATGTACAGAAGACAAAGTTCTTCTATTACTGTGGTGGGTTGACCCCAGCTGGCTGCCAGAAGCCTTACCCCCACCTCCCCCACCTCAACAGTACATGGGGAGAAAGTAAGATGGTAAAGCTCCTGGGCTGAGATAAAGGCAGTTTAATAAAAGCAAAAGCTGTGCATGCAAACAAAGCAAAAAAAAAGGAATTTATTTACTACTTCCCATCACAAGGCAGATGTCCAGACACTTCCTGGAAAGCAGGGCCTCAGCACCCATAATGAGTGCTTGGGAAGACAAATGCCATAACAAGGAATGTCCCTGCATCCTCTTCCTTTGCCTCAGCTTTCACTGCTGAGCAGGTCCCTTTAGCCAGTTTGGGACAGCTGTCCCGGCTGGGTCCTGGCTCAGCCTCAGCCTACTGGCCTTGGGGGTAGAGGTGGAGTGGTTTGGAGACACTCTGCAAGTGCTGCTCAACAATAGCCAAAACACTGGTGTTATTACTGGTGTGCTATCAGCCCTACTTGGCCACAAATGCAAAGCACAGCATTTACATGGGCTGCTAGGAGGAAAGTTAACTTTATCGCAGCCAGACTCAGTACAATCACACAGCCAAACTGCTGGCTTATAGAAACCCATTCCCTTAAGAGGCACATGACTTGGGTAGAAAACACTCTATGTGAGAAGACAGCTGGATAGAATCTACATATATATTATATTCCAGCATGGAAGGTAATCTGTCATCACAAAACTGAAAAAGACGAAAAAAAGGTTCATCTCACTAACTTAATGAACTATGCGCAAAACCTTAAAGAAAACAAGGAGCTGTTTTTACCACACTGCATATTGCCATAGACACTGTAGCATGAAAAAGAATTCATTTTAAATATGTGGTATACGGTAATTTAAAACATTTTAAATATAATATAATTCATCTTTCTTGAATGGACGCATTAAAACACCTGGAGGCCAGAGGTACAAGGGGGGCTTTGTTAGCATGGTACTATGTTCTTCAGCCAGTTTTGACAAAGACATCCTGTGGCACAGACAGCCCATTTGTGTCTCAGTTTCATTACCCCATAATAGCGTTTCAAGTCCATGTTCATTAATATTTGTAAAGGATGAGAATACTTCTCAGCATTAACTTTTCTTCCAAATAAAGCATGAAGAGTCAACTTAAAATGCTTTAAGAGAATATTCAAAAGGACCTTAAACTCTCACTTTATTCATGCTGTTCTATTTTTCTTAAATCATGGCTCTTCTATTAAAAAGGTATTCTGATAAATGCTGCTGGACCTATGTAATACTATAATGTGTAAGATAAATACATTAAGAAAAAATAATCAATATTTAAAAAGGTGCGTGACGCAGAGATCATCAACATGGAAGAAGACCAAAATAGAAACTTCTTTCAAACAGGTTTAACTTCAGATGGGATGTGCTATTTGTAGTTCTTTTCCTTTCAATATTAATCCACTATGTTTCTAAACCATCTTTTAATTCAAAGGTAGTAAAACATAACCACACATAAAGTAATTGAGACTCCTGACCTTCCTGTGAAATTCAGGAAGAAAACTACAGGCACTACTTTACCTGTAATTGAAATTCAGGTATCCTGTGGAGAACAGCAGTCGAACTTTAAACAGGCACAAATTAATTAATTCCACCGGAATCTAAGCAAAACACTGGCATTATCATCTCTCATCACGAGAACACTTTCAGGTTAACTTAGATAGTAACAACTAACTGGGACCTTGGATTTTAAACCTTATTTGAAAAAGTGATCAGCCCCTAAACATCAAATCTCTACATAATCTGCATTCCAGGAATAGACCTGAGTGTTCATCAAAACAATTCCTCGACTAAATGGTTTGCAGGTTAAGCAGATGAAAGAAAACAGTCAAAGAGCCAGGGAGACAGAGAATTACTTAAGATCAACTCTAATGAGAGAGGCAGAAGTACATCTTAATCAGTATCTTGTCTATAAGAACAGGGAAAACTCTAGTAAGCTGCAGCTTAAGGGTTTACTGCCCTAACTTTACGATAAATACCCTTGCAGACTCTTCCTTCATGGATTTGTCAAATCAGTTTTTGATCCTGTTTATACTTTTGTATAGCCAACATCACAGCACTGGTTTGCTACAAAGACACTAGAAAGAGAATCCAAGTGTCCCATGCCCATACTAATGAAGCTTGGTAACTCCTAACTTACAATGAAGCTTGGTAACTCCTAACTTCTTATTTACCTCCCCCCATTTTTTTTTATTTAGCTTACCATCAAGACGCAGGTAAAGGAAATTTCGAAAGGCAAAGTAGTCTTCCATAATGGTCATAAGTGATGTCATTTGACAGAAAAGAAGGACACGATGGTTAGTAGCTCGTAACTTTGGTAGAATACGATCGAGTAGCTCAAACTTCCCTGAGGCCCGATAAAGTTCGGCTCTGTTGAAGAGAAAAAGCACAGTGAATGCCAGAATGAGCCTACATTTGGGAAAGTTTTTAGTCATTATTCTGTCAGAGTATAACAGGAAGATTAATTTGCTTAAGACTAACAAGACTAAGAGCACTTTTCCCTCTTTAAAATTGTTTACGTTGATTAAAATAAAAAAAAATGTGAATTCCTGTTTGGGAAGGATTTTTCTTTGATTACAAAAACTGCGTGGACTTTCAACCACACAGAATACCTTCCTTTATGAAATTAAATTCTGTTTCATTATTTATCAAAAAACCCCCCTATTTCTCAGCTAGATAAGCAATTATCAGTTAAGACATTCACCTGCTAGTTTTGCTTTCAATTGGCATTTACTGCAGCTCTAAGCTGCATTCATCAGGCATATGTCAAAGACAATTCCCTTTCCACTCAACTACTATGCACATGAAAGTATATAAATATTCCAAAGTGAACTAATACACAGAGATAATGCAAGGAATTTGATAGAGGATATACTCTTTAGCCATATATCCTTAGTAATCCTGAACAATGTTTAGTTGCTTTAATTAGCTGCTTTTCTGTCTTCTATGCTATGGATTGCAAAACAGACTCTTAGCACTGAAATTCCAGTCATGACTGAGAAAATGAATAAAAGTAAACAGGATGTCTAAACCAGCATCACAGTGATATGCTTTACAAAAATTAATTTCACATAACTTTTCTAACCTTGAGTCTGTACTCTCAAAATACAATTTATCATTAACAACGGCATACTTAAGTCCACAGGATACATGGCCTTCTGATAGGCATACATATGTAATCAGCAAAAGACTAAACTGTTCAGCAGACAAGTAGTCCGGTATACTACTTAAGGAGACAAATAGTCTGGTATACTAATTAAGGGGAAAAAAAAGAAATGTCATTAACAGACAAACAGGAAAGAGGTCAGGTGGAAGATACACATTCCTTTAGAAAGCATCCATTCCTATACAGTTGCACAAAGAAGTGCCAAGAACAAAATTTAAATCTATTTCATTTCAAATAAGGAAGAAATGCTACTCTTAATTGGGAATTAAAATGGTAAAGAGGGAAAAGCAGAAGGCAGAAGTAACAAGAACGAGATGAAAATCCCAACTGATATCTCTGAAGAGTCATTCCAATGAATTTCATGTGGTATCTAAGCTATTTCAACATAAGGGAAAAAGAAGACCACAGTTTACAAACTTCTCTGCCTGTCCTCCTGAAAGAGATGAAGTGTCATAAAAAGCTCATAGAACACTTCTAGTTGTTAACTTTTGCTTAAACTATATGCCCTGTGCCTCCTCTGCCTTTCTATAAACTGATCAAGTTTGTTAGCATGTACCTTCCAGAAAAAAGAATGTGACACATTTGTTCCAATACAACATTATCAACAGGAGGAAAAACTGAAAGAGTTACCCGTTGATGACACCATTTGAGTAACCTAGATGTTCAGCGAAGGACTCCTGCAGAGTTATAAGCAATAAAAAGATAATTACAAAGTACACAGTAACCCAAAATTATGCATTCTTGTATCTAATAAATTAAATATATGAGAGTTGGGGTTTGAGTTCCATTACGCACATACTCTTGGAATCCACCTTGTAGCAACAATGCTCTGCTTAATATTTGCCTATGCTACTATATTTGAAATTCAGGGCTTGCAGAAGTAACTTCCGTCAGCATACATTTTACCAGGTTACAAATACAGTAGAAGCTAATAAATTTATACTAATTACTGGAAAATACATTTGCAAATTACTCAATTATTTACAAGAGAGCAAAGAGTGAACACTACAGTGATAACACATCACAGTAAATACTTAACTATTCATTCATAAATGTAGCTACATTCCAGATATTTATGACATTTTACTGTATTTATGTATTTTGGGTCCTAATGAGAGATGCTATATACATAGTACATTTTTGCTGAGAAAACAGGGTGCATAGAATAAGACAGTTTTGGTTGATACTGTAAAGGATTAGCAGCCTGCTAGTTATAAAGATCCTACACATGATATTTTGAACTAGTGTCTCTACATCATAAATTCGGTCTAAGCAGAGATTAAGTTGCTCTGGAACGTCTTAAATTTAAAAAAAAACTTCATTTTTTAAAGACAGTGTCTCCACAAGATTAAATGCTTTAAAACTAGACTCATATTACCAATGAAGAGTTGGTGGTTGGTCCATTTGTTTCTAAAAAAAAAGGGACTGTAATGATTGTTTTTTTCAAATATGTCCTTTTCAGCACAAATGATGTGGACAGAGATGTCCTCTCTGACAAACACGAGCTTCAACAGCAGTTTTCTATTACATTAGCCATATGAATAAAAACAGCTCTCAAAATCAAAACTGTCAGTCTTACCTCAATGTGTTGAAACATGTATGGGTGATTGCATATCTTTCTCAATTGCATGATAGTGTTCATTAGAGTTTTTGCCCCGCCTTTTCCCTATGGGTACAAACAATGCAAATGAAATGATGAGTCTGATTTCTTAACTTATTAACAAAGCTTTTGAAAGATATTTTTAAATGCAGGCATAAAAATACTTCTACCACAAACCTGAACACTGCATCACTACTTAACCGCGCCCCCCCCCCCCCCCCCCAACCCCAACTCAAACAACAAAAACCCAGAAGCTACTGTGCAGTTGTCTTGCTGTATAAAATTCATCTATCATACTGCTCCATAACAAAAAAGGAAGACCTGGAAGTAATCCACAAAGTGCATTATGTATCTACCTGTGTATTCACAGTGGGAATGCTCACAGCTCTACTGTCCTGCATACTGCTTATTTATACTGTTTATTATGCAACCATGCAAATTCCATCGGGTCTGAACCATCTAACAGGAAACGACTCTAGCTGGATGCTTTTCAATTCTACAGTATCTCCTCTTGTCTGTTAACTGCATGTATGGGTTTCTCCTCCAGGCTAAGTAAAACACAGGCCTCCAAGAGGCTAAACAGCTAGAGATAACCCAGTTTCACAAGTCACCTTACTATTTAACAAAGTATATTCTCAAAACTTACTCTAAAATGAATCTTTTTTAGAATCAGGACAGAGTTCAGACAATAGTCAGTTGTGCTAGACTAAACTGTATGGTCAAATACTAATTTGAACTGGATACAAGTTTGAGAACATCATATCATATTAACATTTCCAAACACTTGTCACTTTCAGATGCTACTTTGCTTTGTTGTAATTTTATGAAACTGTAATCAGAGTGGCAACAATAGTCCAAGTTTACTGTATGACTAATTCAGATTTTTTTTTGAATCTCAGCCAAAAGAATTTAGCAATTTCCAAGAGCAAAACGAGGGAAAAGTACACTATTTGATCATGTTATATACTAGTAATATTCTACTCTTTCCTGGAAAGCACAGTGAAATCATAACTTCCATCTAGAGCAGAGATTTTACTTTTGAAGGGGTTACTCCACACCTAAAATTTTTGTTCTTTTCAAAATCCTCTCACATTTGCTCTAAAATGAAGTGCGTATTTGTTCTAAGAGTAATTTCCTAGAGCTTTCCAGCTTATTGAATTCTATCTAGTCTGAGCTGGTTCCAGGCCAAAGACGCAGAAAGACAGGATTTTTTCCTAACACAGTAGTTGTTTGATCACTAAAGCCGAGTGTTCTCAACAACCACCTCACTCTGCTGGCAACAGGTAGCATGGATAAGAGACCCTGATGAAGCAGTTAAAAAAAAAAATTAAGAGACTGTGGCAAGAAAGGAAAAATTTTAGACCCTTAGAGAGAGGGGAAGGAGAGGGAGATGCTCATAAGACAGCAAAGGCAATCTGAACTGGTTAAGCAAAAAACTGGGTGGAGAAGTAAGTAGGGAAGAGTTGACAGAAGTAGGGAAAATTGACAGAAGATTCTGAGCTGGTGAAAAAGGAAAGAGACCAGAAAGGGAAGGAAGTAGAACAATGTGATACAGAATGACTTTTGTAGGACAAAAGTATAGACATCAAACTACAAAATTCCATTATTAATACAGCGGGGGAACATAAATTTATGTTTAGAAAGTGCTCAAACTATGAAGATGCATATCAATACCCAACAATAAGAACCAGTTTTATCTGGAGTTTGAGTAAGCACCAGCAAAGAAACTAATTCAACTGCAGAAAGTAAGTATAAAATAAGATTCTGATTAAAAAAAAGTCACCCTTTGTACTAACACAACCTGCAAAACGATGGCAGAAATACAGTATGTGATTGCACTGCATCAGTAATACACACATAACAGGGTGCAAACACAAACTGTTATACACCACCTGTTCTGCAGTGCCTATCGAAGGTATTTCACATTTATTATAAAGTGAAAAGTGTATACATAAATAAGGTGATTAATGGCAACTTGTTTACTCTGTATTAACTGGATAAAGTCCCATGGCATAATCAACATTTACTAATATGTAGTCTAAATGTGACTATAGGACTTTGAATCCCCCTGTTCTCTTAAAAAAACCCCTGTCATTTACAGATGTTGTAAGTACGAACGCAAGCATACAGCCCTGGCTGGCCAAAACAAGACTTATACTTCACTAATAGCTTGGAAAGACAAGATGAATAATCTTCTGTAGCCAGTGCTGCCACAATCACAATTATTCAGGTACATCATTGGATTAACCTAGGACAAGGGTAATATTGTTTTTTTTCAAACATTTCCTGTTTCCAGAAAGGCACTGTAACTACAGTGAATACAAGTAGCATCTTTTCCTTGTGAACAGAGAGCACGAACTGCAGTCTTATGAAAACAAAAGTATGTCTGATAGAGATTTCTTTTCCCATGACAGACACCTGCGCTAAGAGCCTACATACTAATATTATAAAACAGAAATCATATTGTTAACATGTTTAATCATAATATATTGTTTCCTACGTGTTTTAGTCTTTCTTTTGTACCTTCTTGTCTTTTTCAGAACCGTCTGTAAGAAGGATTCCCTTGGCTTGCATGTGACGGTACAAGATCTTCTGAAGAGCTGACATATCACATTTGATCACATATTCCACCTAGTGTAAAAAAAAAAACCACAACCAATCATAAGCACACTGACATAATAATGTTAGTAGGGTCTAACTGCAGGTTCTTGTGATCCAAACAAACAAACCAAAAAACCAGTAATCTTTTATTTGTACCCTAACACCACATATGATTTCAGTGAGCAGCAATCCAACTGCAAGCACAGCAATGAGTATCTCAAAAGATTATCTGTGAGAGTCACAACTACTATGATACAGCTGGATTCTACAAATGTAAGTGCACAATTGCCAAACATATTTTTCTCATTCTGCAATTTTAACAATAAAAAAAATTTTTAAAAAAATTAAAAATCTATTTTATTTTGTTTAAGATGTAATAATAGAAAACATTTTAAGTTTAACAACCTGTGGACCTATGTCTGTAAAGTATTATAAAAATATCAAGCAAAGTATTATAAAAATATCATCATTGTATACCTAGCAAATAAGCATCACTCATAGTGTCTAATTAGCATTAGGCTTACCTAGGTTGGCATAGAAATATGCTATTTCATCAACATCAACTAAAACCACGGGGAATCAATCAAGTACTGTAAGATTCCCACATTCAGGTTGACTTCTTGTTCCTCTTTATAAAACTGTATTTATTAAAGCAGTTTTTGACTGCATGCTATCTTTAAATCCAATAATACAAAGACTTCATACCCTAATCTGACCCATTTTTTTCTTATTACCCAATTTCCAGATTACAGTAACTATGTTTTTATTAGATATGTAAAATAAAACAAGTCACACTAATAAAACAGAAATCTTTCAAGTGTTGACAAAAAGAAAAAGCTTAGGCTTCCTAATGTTTAATAAATAGATGGAATAAAAATTATCAGGTTTTCTTCTCAGAAAGACAGGAGGATGAACTCCTTAAACAGAAGCAACTATTTCTTCAATGGCTTCTTTACCAAAATCTTTAAATTCAAATGAAACTGATTAACAGGTGACGGTCAATAAGTTAGGTCCTCATGGTTGGACTAACTCCTTTTTTCATTAACAACATAATGGAAACAAAAAGAAACACGGTCCTCTGAGCATCAGTGTGTATCCAACTTCCAAATCCTCTTCCTCAAATGCCTGTTAATGGATTTATCAAATACAGTGACTGTAACTGGCAGAAATTTCAATGAAGACTTCAGTAGTATTTTTAAATGTAAGTATGTTTCATTCTCAGATAAATGCTTCTGAAGATACTGAGAATCTGACATTTGCAGGAATAGAAAGTCACAACAGTAACAGTGTTCACAACATAATAAAGATGAGAAAGAAATATTCAAAAAGCCTTTCCTTTGAATACTGTCACTAAGCATCTGTACAGAGCTCTTCATTCATTCAGCCAGCGTTAGTCAGCTCACAACACAACTTACAAAAATTTCATTTTGGTATTGTTTTAACCCAGTTGACCTTAGCACTAAATTTTCCCTAGAACACCTTCAAATTAACTTTTTTTATTTAGTTGCTGCTGTTATTCTGGGAAAGGTGAATGTGAAAAGTGATACAGAGGCAGATAGCGTGGGGCAAGATTAGTTGCCCAGAGATAAAAACAATGATCTTTCAAATCAGAAGAGAATTTTATGTTCTGAATTAAAAAAATCACTAATTAAAAAAAACTTGTGCGATTTCAACATAACACTTCACGACTCCTGGAATATTAACACAGGACCAAAATCTGCCTGCTTTATAAAGTCCAGTAGTCATTTAGGAATTTCAGTGAACTAGCTACAGCAGCAAAGGTTCTACTTGGTGCAGGGAGGATGGGACAGGACAGAATCTCATCTTCAGTGTATGGCTGACTCAATTTAAACTAACCAGATATAGTGGAAATAAGTTGCATGTCTTACAAGGATGACTACAAACAGAATTAAAGCTGTAAGACTGGTTAGGAATCCTGAGAATGCAGAAACTTCAGGTATTCAGGCTTCCTCAGTGATCATCTTTCTTTGCAGTTATAAACAAACAAATCACAGCAATAACAGACACTAAAGAAGTCCTCTTCTGTAAAATAAATCTGAAAAATTAACATTATATAATGCTTAAAAAAATATTAACCCCTTTCCACAACTCCTGTCATTGCCAACCTTTTCTGGCAGTTGAGACTCAACCTCCTTCTTCAATCTTCTCAGCAGGAACGGTCGGAGCACTTTATGGAGACGACGGATGATCAGAATAGTTTCTTCCTCATTTAAGTCCACCTACAGAAGTTTAAAATAGTCATGACAAGGCAACTCAGTATATTAAGCTATGTCTTCTCTCACATGAATGGTTAAGGATGTGCAATAATTACTTGCATGTTACAACCAAACTGACTCCGAGTCAAAAAAGACACTGATACTAAAATTTTCTGGCATTATTAAAAAGGTGGCTTTTAGTTACATTAATTCCCTAAGTATCAGGAACAGTTCAAACACTAATCCTTCTGTATAAGCTCCTTTCATCGAAGCGATTTGTTTCTGATGTTTTTAAAAAAACTGCCACAGTACCCTTTCTCCAGTCATGGCAAATGGAGCGTTGAACCACTGTTCAAAGGTGCTACAGCTCTTGAAAATGGTTGGGAGGAGGAAATTGAGAAGAGCCCAAAGTTCAGGCAATTTGTTCTGCAATGGAGTGCCAGTCAGCAGTATTCGCCGAGGGGCCACATAGTGAGTATTCAAGACCTGAGTCAGCTTGCAGTGATGGTTCTTCATTCGATGGCCTTCATCTACTATCATGTATTTCCATCGAATCTGCAAGAAAAAGAAGAAAAGCTGGCAAAGTTAGAGCAGGTCAGACTTAGTCAATTCCTCCCAACAGGTGTAGAACAAAAATATTTCAAGTCTGAGACATCAGTCATTTTCATTTATGAGAAAAGCTAAATCAAGCATTATCCAAGTACCGGTGCCTTTGCAAGCAGCAAAATAGAAACAAACACTAGATATGCTGAATCTGATATCAGCAAGATGTCAAGAAACTGTCTTGAATTGCAACAGCAAATAGCAGATTCCTCCCATTTCTGTGAAAGATATTAGGGTGACTGGCTCTTCAAGGCCAGAATATGGTTCAACGAAAGAGATGACATAAACTCTAAATAAACCTGTCTGCAGCAAGAACCTTGAGAGGAGATGAAAGCATTTTCAGACAAAACTATGCTCACAGAGAGTAGCAGCCCTACGCTTTGTTTTGTTTCAGCTAATCCTATGTTTTGACTCAAGAACAAGCAGCATAATTACGATCATCTCATCTCAGATACTGCAACTTCAACTAAAGTTTTTATTTCTTAATATGAAAGCTTAAATGCAGTCACAGCACATGTTGAAAGTAAGTTGCTCAAGCTCTTTGTTACCACCTGTATTACAGCACGGGCAGTCAACACATGTGCCACACTGACCGTATGACTAGGAAGGCCTCGGTTTGTACTTTCATAGGTGCTAACTAATTCCATTCCCAGAACAGACTGAACGGCATAGTGCTATCCTTCCTATCTTTTAGCTAGAATAGGCAAAAACTACAGGGGAAGGAAAACTCTGCAGTCTCAAATTGTTCTCCAGTGTTCAGAATTATGCTAAGAAAATGCACTGCCTTTGTTTCAGAGAGGAAAAATGAATAATCTAAATATGCAGTATGTAACAGAATGAATGTAAAGTGATAATGTACAACAAAGGGCCAGTAGGACCATATGGTTTCTCCATATGGCAAAATACCTCCTTAGTCTGCTTTGTGTGTACATGAAATAGTCTTACAGTGCACTAGCTTTCAAATTAATTAACTACATTGGAGGGACACCTATTGACAGCAAGCCTTTAAGAACTGGGCCATGTGTAGTAAAGAGTCTGGATACCAAATTCATGATACAGGAAACTATTTGATCATTTGGGGAAAAGTGATCACATAGCTGTAAAGGCTATAAGGGTGAGCTGCAGGTGAGAAACAATGGCAAAATATTGAAGTCAGGAATGCAGATTGGGTTAAATGCCATTAAGCAGAGGGAAGAAAAGTCATGTTTTGACAAGGACAGGCAGGTATACAGATAAATTTGCAGAAAGGAATTAGTCTCCTGGCCACAATCAGGAAAACCCCGGTGTTTACAGGGAGAAGAGTTGTGACCAAGAAGTCCAATCATAAACAGAGGTATAAAAAAGCAAATGAAAGGTTTAACTTTTATTGAAGGACAGAAAAACAACTCAGGACTTGCCTATAAAACCAAAATGTGTTTTGTGCTATGAACCATTTTAACAAATCTTGAAGGTCTTGCTCTTAAGAGATGACAGTCATTATTACCTTAGCAAGGATATGTTTGTCTTTTATTATGTACTCATAAGTAGTTAAAAGAACATTAAATTTTCCACTTCGAAGCTGAGGAACAAGTGAGCGGCGCATTGCAGGTGTACCCTAAAAGACAAAGAGAAGTGAGTAGTTACTCTGTCTTCTGATGAAGAAGAATATATCAGTTTTATAAATTAGCAGACACAGAGCAACCACATGAACTTGTCATCCTACTTTACTGCAAAGAATATATCGATGCATTACAAACTTCTTCAGAGTGCTAGACTAGCAGTTGCTAGACTGTAAAGCTCTGTTTATGGGGTGCTGGAAACATGTAGCTAGTGGTCTAGTCTCCCTACAAATTGCTTGGCCATACCACTACTACAATAGCCAAACAGCAAAGTATGCAGCTACCTATAAAATATGAAGTAGTTACCATTTGTATTACTCTCATCAGAAGCCATGCAATGTGATAATTAACAATTCTATTCTGCATTTCACTATGTGAAAGTAATTACAGTTTATTACAGTCTTCTTAGTACGATTAACTCTCACTGCCTGGTACCTGATATACATGACAAAACTTCATGAGCAAACAGAAACACACACAGAGGCAGAGGAAAAACTGCCTCTATTCTCATTCCTTCAACTCTGTAATCATACGAAAAGCAAATCAAACCTTGTAAGATATCTTCACCACAGAAGGAGCCCATTTGTCAAATTCATATGTCCAATTGGATAAAGTCCTATCACAGAGATTATAAAGAAAAAGTAATACATTTCATCATTTGCAAGTCAAACTTTATAAATTATTCCAAGTAGTTGCCAACTTTTCAACACATTTGATGTAGTAAGCCCCAGTAATTAACAGTATATTTTAAAAAATGCACTTTATATATTGTAGTAAAATACAAGCAGGGACAGGGGAGTAAACAGAAAAAGGTGTGAAACCCTCTTTCAGCTCATATTCAGGGGCCTCTGAAACCAACTCAGAGTAGTATTTTTACATGCATCTTTGTATTTTGGAGCTATTAAGGATATGAAAGATAACCCTGAACAAAAAAATAGATTTCTAAGTTCTGCTACACTACTTATCATCCAAAAACTGACATTACAGCTTTTGACATACAGCCTCATGAAGCTGGTAACAGAATTCATCTGTGTTCTAGTCGAGTGCCACCTAGTGCCAATATGCAGGTCTGTTTTTGCACTGTGTTTCTGCCATTTGTTCACAACAAATAGGTTTTTATGGCTAAGATAGTTGCTATCATGATACAGCAGCAAAAAATAACCTTGAGATTTTTTGGTTGCTTGCCTTTTTTTTTTTTGTCTTACTGGACGTGTGATGGTAGCAGTATTAGCTGTTAGGAAAAAGGCAGGGAAAGGCAGCTTTTAAAATGTTTATCATAAAGTTATATATTTCAGCTCCCCTCTTTTAGAAACATAAAAAAAATTACAGAATACTTAAAAGAAATCTCTTTTTTTTTTTATTGTGCCCATATGAAATCTGATGTTAACAACACTCTCCCTTTATTTTTAACTTTGTTTTACTTTGTAGATCTCACAGCCATTTCTTTTCACACTAGAGCTCATCATTTGTATTCATACAATTAGGCACAGCCGTGGTATTTATGTTATCAATCAATTACTACTGCAGCACAGCCAGAAGACAGGATACCTCAAAAGAAATAGCCACGAATAAAATTTATCCCAATCAACACATTTGCATGCTCAACCCAATCTGTGAACAAATTATCTAACAAAAGGGCCAGGGAACTTCTGCATATCAATTAAGTCACTTACACACAAAAATAAGCAAACAATCCCTCAATATGCTGTATCTGTTTTACAATGCCTGACAGTTTTTATTTAAAACACAGCGCTTCAAATCTCTAAAGCTCACCTTTGGAGAAAGGAAAATGCATTCAAAGAAACGTTTAAAATAAGCAGCATCTTGCAAAGCTAAGGAAAAGCAAATGGGGCAGCACAATGAACAATCATAATCTGCACACCTCACTGAAGTGTTAGTATCATTCATCAAGGCTATTTGCAGGGCTAGTTATACAGTACTTAAAAGATCATCCAATCTCGTTAAAGCATGGTTACTTGGTATCAGATGGGGCACCAGTTGTTTAAAGAATTAAGCAACAGATTTTTAATATCACAGTTAAAAGTTGAATGAGGAACGGCAAGCATGTAATATGAAAGAACACCATCCCCCTCTTGTGGCTTAAGAGTGAATTACAGTAAATTCACTAAGTGTCAGAAGAGCGGACCGTGAAACTAATGGAATCAAGTGCTTTATCAGGCTTCTGGTCACTCTTCCGATGCCAGACAATTATCTGGGAAGAAATTATCAAAGACAACACTGAATACATGCTCAGTGTAATCCCACTGTGCACTTCATCTTGTCATTACATGAAAAACAAGTGTGTGTTCTGAATAAATGAATCTGCAATGCTTAGAATGGTAACAGCAGAAGGAGTTCCTTTACTTACGAAAGGGGAACAATGATGAGATAAGGGCCATTGAGTCTTTTGTGCTCCATCAAGTAAGTGATGAGTGCAATAGTCTGTATTGTCTTTCCTAGTCCCATTTCATCAGCTAAAATTCCATTTAGATTGTTATTATAGAGTGAAACCATCCATTCCAGACCCTGGAGCTGAAATGAAAAATAATAGTTTCAGTTATTTAAAATCCACACGAATAATTAACATCAGTACTACAGAACCAAGGATCTGATATCATTGCCTACTTAGACATTGGATTTCCTTTAATACTACTATATGTACAGGGATCCTTGGCTATCTTAACAGCTTCACCTGACAAAAAAACCCAAAATAAGATAAACTTCTGGTAACAGCTGTATGGGAATCATCACTCCTGTTTAGCAGAGCTCATAATAGGAAGTTCGATTTCATTCGTGGAGGTTTCTTTGTACTGCATACAAAGCAACACAGGCACTCACACTTAAGGCTGATAAATACTTAACATTACATGAGTTTGTTCTTCAGTGTCAGCACTGTCAAATGTTAAACTTTCTGTGTATATTTCATGCCATTTGCCTGTGTCAATTAAAATCTTTCAAAACCAAACCCATGAAGTCTGCGCATATGTAAGCCTCACACTTGTCAACTGCACCACTGGTATGCTAAAGCTCTGGTAGCACATATCCATTTAGGGTCTGCTGTCCATACCTCCACATGTCAGAGGAGGCCCCCTTTGTCCAATTACACCTTGTGTATAAAATCCAAGAGCTTGAAGGAAGCCAGAGTACTGTAGCTAAGAAATGTCTACATAATAGAGTTTCACACTCCAAGGAGTACTGCTAGAACGCACTGGCTCAGATCATTCCCTTCTCACACAGACTTCCACGTATGTGTGTATCACATTACTCATGCAAGTGCAAACTAAGTTTTTGCTTCTAAGATCCAGACTTTTGGTGTGTCACATGCATGGGAAGAGAAGTCAATTAAGATGCCCGAGAAAGTTCAGAGAGAAAACACTACATGCTTGAAGTCATCTCCTGTTGTCTCTGCGAGAAAGTATGCAAAATAATGTTGCCAATTTACTGGCTTTATGTACATGCTTATTAATTTACATTTAGGTATTAAATACTCAGACCACCAAGAGTTGATCAGAATTTGTTCTGAAACCATACGTCCCACTTGCAAAGCAGCTTCAGAATTGAGAATAGAAAACCTGTCTTTTCTATGTCACTGAACTTCCTCCACTGACATATACCATTATGAAAGAAGAGACAATCTGACCAAACTTGGCAGTAAGAAACATGGAGAAGCAGGAAAAAAGTCAAGAAGGAAAAAGCATGTAAATTCTAGTGGATGGGAGAGTCGCAGAACAGTGTTCAGAAAACTCCTGCTATAACTAAAGCCAAGCCTCAACAGTCCTGACATAAAGCTCTTTAGACAGGTGTGGCTCTTACCTCTGGTGCAATTACTATATAGAACTGACACCATGAAGAGCAAATCTACTCATTCAATTGCTAGATATCACACTGAGCAGCTGAAGGACCTGCTGTAATTGGTAATCCCTGTAAGTGTCTGTGTAACTCCACAGACTGAATTATTTTACTTTGTGGCACACAGGGAAATTGCATTGCAAAACACCTATCTACATAATCTAAGAATGTTTCTATGTTCCACAAGTAATTACAACTCAGGAAGTAAAGGAATTATCACAATCTTAATTTCCCATCCATAAGCACTTTAAGGCAATATGGCCATCAAATTAGTATTATAGTATGCTACATACAGATAGCGTATAACAACTATGCTAACTGCTGTTATACACTACATACATCAGGTAAACCTTCCCAGACAATGAATCCGTATTATGCAGTAAAGGCGGCTGCCTGCATCTGATGGCTCCCTGCTTCATTTGGTGCACAAGGAAGACAACACGCTACCAGTGAGGCAGCAAAAATAAAGAGGGTGTCATAGCTGAGAAAGTGGCATATTTCTCTATATGGTTGAACTCTATCTTGTCTTAGTCACAGTGCTCCTCAATAGTGCCAGAAAATTTATTTAACCTGCCATGTTAAAAATGAGTCCCTGAATGACATGTTTCTCTTTTTGTTGAGGGCTCACAGTGAGACACCTAGAAGTGTAAAGGATTCACAACAGAATTCAAATTCAGATGGAGTTTTGCTACAAACAGGTAGGGTCATGGAATGATTCGGTTTGGAACAGACCTCAGCCAGTCTTTAGGCCAATCCCCTGCTCAAAGCAGGTCCAGCCTTGGGGCCAGGTTGCTCAGGGCTTTAGACGGTCAGCAATATAAAACCTCCTAGGTAAAAACCTCTCCAAACTCCAGCTCCACAGCTGTCCTCTTCTGTACACCCAGTCTGAACCCCCTTGTTTCAGCTTTTGTTCATTGTCTCTTGTTTTCTCTTTGAAAGGCTGAGAGAGTTCGTGTTGTTCAGCCTGGAGAAGAGAAGGCTCTGGGGAGACCTCATTGTAGCCTTTCAGTACTTCAAGAGGGCTTATAAGAAAGATGGGGACAAACTCTTTAGCGGGGCCTGGTGCAATAGGACAAGGGGTAATGGTTTTAAACTAAAAGAAGGTAGATTTCAACTAGATATAAGGAAGAAATTTTTCACAATGAGGGTGTTAAACACCGGCACAGGTTGCCCAGAGACGTGGTAGATGCTCCATCCCTGGAAATATTCCTCAAGGATAGCTTGGACAGGGCTCTGACCAACATGATCTAATTGATGATGTCCTTGTTCATTGTAGGCAGTTGGACTAGATGACATTTCAAGGTCCCTTCCAACCCAAACTATTCTATGATTCTATGATTATCTGTGATAGGCAACTGTCATTGATTTGTCCATATAATTCCCAAATTCTAACCTACTAGAGATACTGCATTTCTTAACAAATTTTCAGTTTGCCACTTGAAATACCACATGAAATGTCGAGTATAATTCCAAGTTTTAAATATTTTAACTTTTTAATGATTTCTCACCTGATAATGTTTTAGAGTGCCATTAATAAGAAGAGAAGACTGCTTTTCCACCCTTTCTGTGATTGCATGAGCAACAGTGTAGTAGGACTGAGACCCTCTAGCACTATACTGCATGCTATATTCATCATCCACATCTTGTTTGGCTGTCCTGCAAAGCAGAAAAAGAACTGAAGTGAATTCCCACAAACAGTTTTTTTGACCACAGCTCACATACGTATGTCTAAAGAAACAGTGCAAATCCCCAACTGTGGCGAGTACACAGAAGGGTGCAAACTATTTTATAAACAGTACATAATTAATACAAAATGACCATGTTCCTTCTCCTGCAGATATTCATGCCAGAGAAGGTACCACAACTCACTGTAATCTAGAGCAAGCTACTCTTGGGAAACGCCACTGTAAGAAATCACAATTCCTAAAAAAAACACAATCTAAAGAACACTCACTCAATGATTTGCTTTGCATCTTTCTCAGAAACTTCCTCACTGTTGGGATCCAGGAGTATCTTCTCATCTGCTTCTAACCTGCTTGATTCTTCTTCATCATCCTACAGAACACAGAAAAAGAACAGGAGTGCTGGGAAGTGCAGTATCTTCCTAAGTCATACTTTCAACTAGCATTCACATATTGGTAGCTTTCATTGGTCAATGCTTTACGACAGAAACCTGAAATCACAAAGTTCAACTTGCACCTATTCTGTAACAGAATTGCACTGCAGCATAAGAAGATGGTAATTTTTGACACACAGTAGCCAAAAGGAAGTCATGATACTTTGAAATAAAAAGTATTTTCCCCTTTAATGATCTTACTTTTAAAAGCCTACCGCATTCATGGAGAGGAAACCAATACCATGTATATGTTTATATCATATTCCAGATTGTGTGATAATTTAATAAAGCTTGCAAAACTGCCAAGAACTGCTGTTATAGGATTCCAACTTCTTAACTTTTTAAAAACAGACCATGTTTTTACTCTGTTAAAAATACTTTGTTGTCTGGCTACCATTGCAACAAATAACCACCACTTAAAATTTCACTAATAAAGCTAAACTAACCACTGCTCTGAGTTCCGCAAGTATATTCTCCTAAAAATTACTTCCCCACCTCTAAACAACACTGCTGCTAAAACAGACTGTCCAAAAATGTGGTCACATGTCTTTTAACAATCCTCCTAGAATCTGACAGATATCAGGCCCTCCCCTCTTACCTTAATAGTGAGAGTCTTGTAGAATTACATGAGCAGTAATCAGTCCTACAAAGGCATGTATCTTAACAGAGCAGTCAGTTTCAGTGGTCATTTGGTATAGTATTGTAAAGACTGCTAGACTTAAGATATCTGAATTCTATACATAGTTCTGCTATGAGCCTGTTGGTTGAACATGGTCCTTTTCTACTCCTCAGTTTTTCTCTCCTTTAGAAAGTACTTGTCTGAAAAATGCTATGCAAGTACCAATAATGATTGCTCATGGTATCTTCTGTAAGGCCTTTGACATGGTCCCCCACAATATCCTTCTCTCTACATTGGAGACATACGGATTTGATGGGTGGACTGTTCAGTGGATGAGGAATTGGCTGCATGGTCACATTCAGAGGGTAGTGGACAATGGCTCAATGTCCAGAGGGAGACCGGTGACGAGTGGTGTCCCTCAGGCGTCTGTACTGGGACCAGTTACTCTTCAATAACTTCATCAGTGACATAGACAGTGGGATAGAGTGCACCCTCAGCAAGGCTGCAGACAGCACCAAGCTGAGTGGTGCCGTTGACATGCCTAAGGGATGGGATGCCTTCCAGAGGGACCTGGACAAACTTGAGGAATGGGCCCAGGTGAATCTCATGAAGTTCAATGAGGGCAAGTGCATGGTCCTGCACCTGGGTTGGGGCAACCCCCAGTATCAACACAGGCTGGGGGATGAATCGATTGAGAGCAGCCCTGCTAAGAAGGCCTTTGGGGTGCTGGTGGATGAAAAGCAATGTGTGCTTGCAGCCCAGAAGGCCAACCGTATCCTGGGCTGCACCGAAAGCAGCATGGCCAGCAGGTCGAGGGAGGTGATTCTGCCCCTCTAACCGCTCTGCTGAGACCCCACCTGGAGTCCTGCATCCAGCTCTGGAGCCCTCAGCACAGCAAAGACATGGACCTGTTGGAGAGGATCCAGAGGAGGGCCCCCAAAAATGACCAGAGGGATGGAACACCTCTCCTCTGAAGAAAGGCTGAGAGAGTTGGGGTTGTTCAGCCTGGAGAAGAGAAGGCTCTGAGAAGACTTCATTGTAGCCTTTCAGTACTTCAAGTGGGCTTTTAAGAAAGATGGGGACAAACACTTTAGTGGGGCCTGGTGCAATAGGACAAGGGGTAATGGTTTTAAACTAAAAGAAGGTAGATATAGGGAAGAAATTTTTCACAGTGAGGGTGGTAAAACACTGGCACAGGTTGCCCAGAGACATGGTAGATGCCCCATCCCTGGAAACATTCTTCAAGGACAGCTTGGACGGGGCTCTCAGCAACATGGTCTAGTTGATGATGTCCCTGCTCGTTGCAGGGGGTTGGACTAGATGACCTTTAAAGGTCCCTTCCAACCCAAACCATTCTATGATTCTATCATTAACCTGCAGGGTTGGGATCTTTGTATGTATTAATTTTAAGATTCTTTTTAGTATTTTTGTAATAGAAGTATTTAAATCACAATTAAAGTACTGAATCAAGTAAGATTACCCTCAACAGCCTGAACCTAAATCCCTGACATAATCCTTAACTTCTTAATAAACATAATATGTAAACAGTAACTGTGTTATTCATAATTGCCAATAAAATCTCCAATGCATAAACATTAAAGTTGTTTAACTTCATTCAGTGCAAAGCCACAGTACAGCCTTTCTGACATCTTTTAAAATAGAAACCTGCTTATATTCTCTGCTTCATGATTATTAATAGTCAGAGTAAAATATTTACTTTTTATAACCCTGATGACCAGTTAGTCATTTACAGCATATATAAAAGGCAATTGCTGTGAACTGAGAAGAATTACAAAACCAGTCACCTTTCCTGTTTGTATGATTCTATAAACTCCTACATACCTGCTATTGCTTTCCCTTCCTTCCTTACGAAAAAGAGAAAAATGTCACATGGAATAAGTACTTGTTTTTTACTGTATTGCTTGTCATGGTATATTTTAAAGACACATACCTCTTCCTCATATTCAGAGCCACTTTCATCTTCACTGTCTGACCTGGGAGCAACTTCATAGCTGTAAAAAGATGACAGAAAGATTATGAATTACAGATAACAAGAGGAGGGAAGAGGAGGGATTAAGTTCAACACCTCTCCTACTCATCTTACACATAAGAAGAGTTAGACTAGACTAGACTAGGTGAAAAAGAATAACGATGATAAGCCCATGAAAAATATCAAAGCAAATAGAAAAGCAGCAAATAGAAAAGCCTACTTGTATGCTAACTACTTACCCGGGGTTCATTTCCAGCCAAGCATCCAGCTGACTTGCTTTCGGTGCTTCTGGTCCAAGAAGAACTTTGCCTGTTTCAGTGTGGGTCACTTTGACTGGAAGGTCACTCATCTGACTGCTCTCATCTATGGGCTAAAAATTCAAATGAAATTTTATACCATAAGGCAATGGAATTTCATGCTTGTCACACATAATAAAAAGAACTAATAGAACCTTCAAAATTTCAGATCTGAACATGCAGTGAAGTTTTTTTATTAGAAGCCACACCTTCCCACATGACTATCAAGCAAACACGGTATTTCTGTGTATAACACATTCTATGTGACATCCACAAATATATCACAGTAATCCAAATAAATTAACAAAAGCAGCATGGAAAAGAATACACTGCTGGCTTCTGTGAAACAAGAAACAAGGCGCATATGCTTATCGGCATTTAATCCTGTTACTTATACCAATGGACATCTGTAACAAAAAAACATACATTCACCTTATGACCATTTTTTGTATATGGAGAAACAAGGATGTAACCATTTAGCTAACTTTCTAAGTAAAGAAGGCCTATTTTAAAGATTCACTGTCATTAGTTAAGCTGATAAAGCACCTGCAATAACTAAACTTTCTACTTATTCTTGTGCTCTAACAAAACCAGAATAGCATAATTACTTTTTCTATTATTTCTTTGTCCTGTTTAATCACAGATTTTCTACTTTAAAACTCTTTGCCTTCTAGTACTGGTTCTACTGAAGAATCTTTTCCTTATATATATCTATATATATGAACAAGAAAAAGTAATTCTGAACCGTTATGAATACAGTGACTGACAGAGTATAAAACTTACCCCATATCCATAAATACTGAAGTTACGGGAATATTATGTGCATTTTCCTTGTGCAACCATAACTATATTAAAGGATTTTGCTATAACTCTTTAACTACATCAGCAAAAATATCACTTGCAAGTACAAACAGAAGATCAAAAGTAAAACAGTAAATTCAATTCTGAAGTTTTTGTATAAAAATAAAATGGAACAGAAAAATGGCATTAACAGAATAGCTCTTAATAAGGCAGCATATGCTCTGCTCCTGAATGAAAAATATTATCCAAAGAATGACACAGAAAAAATTACTCATTTTCATTTTCTTCTTCCGAAGAAAGAACTTTCATATGTCTTAAGCCATCATAATACTATAGTCTGTCCTGTGTCTGAAAGGTAATTACATGCAATAACAATGTATTTTATAAAAATGAGAAGCTAAAATACAGTGTTTACAACATCATTTTATAAAGTAAACTATGTCTACACACAGACTGCAAGAAAACCATTTACTTTTAAGCATGTAACAAAGCTGAGATGGATTCTTCAGCATACTCAGTGATAGATTCAATATATTGTTCCTTTAGTCTTCAACTTTCTAAAGAGAAACAGGCTAGCATAAATGTTAATTTAGGTAATTTTTATTTTTATTCCTGGTTATAAACAACAGCTCTTCTTAGAACACTTGTGGTCTTTTTTTTTTTAAAGCTATAGCAATGGCACACAGAACAATCACTAGAAAGTTAAAAAAAAAAACAAAAAGAGAGAAAAAAAACACCTTGTAAAATTCATACCTCTCCATCAGGACCAAGACCAGATGCCATTCCTTCTGCATTTTCTTCGGCCTTCTACAACAAATGAAGAAGTGAAAAATACCATGGTGAGATTACAAGTATAGAGAGAAAACTTTACATGATGTAAGTGTTTTTGGCCATGAATATGTTTCACTCTGTTTCTGAATAGCCTAGGATGCATTTCATTTAAGGTGCAGCTGGATATAGGTAGAGATAGGCACAGAGTTACTACCATACACACAAATAATTTATTAGTATCAATAGGGTACCTACAACACCTCTAGTCACAGTAATAAATCTGCATCTAAGAAGTGTCTGGTCTACTGTATTTCTGGTCCAGACCTAGAGCTCAGTTGCTTACAGACTGTGCTAATACAAATAAAATAGTAATTAATTTTCAGGTGATTTACTATAAATTTCCTCTAAAGTGCTTTAATCTCAGTTTTGGAGGTGTCACCAGGCATCACAGATTGTATATTCATGCTTGCACTTCTATTTTGGGTATGTACACAATTTTTTGGGGTCTGACAACTAACTAGAAGGGGTATTTCGGGAGTTCTTTGCACTATACTTCAGTTAAGTCTAGACCACAGCTACTCAAATTACAAACAAAAAGAACCCTGGAGTTCTTAGCTGGAGTAAGCTCGATTGTTTTTCTCTCCAGGCACTACTCCGAGATATGAACAAGATCTATCTCAAAGCCTGTCCTCATTTACCCTACTTAAAAATGTCACGATAGTATGAGAAAATGGAAGACATAGTTTGCTTCTGAATTGGAATTTTCCTAAACAATTCTGACAATGAGAAAGAAAGGACAGAATACAGCTACTGCTCATGCCACAGTGCTGGCTTTGCAGTACTACAGCAGAGTTTTATTTTGGATACCAATGTAAACAGATCAGACTAAGAATGAGAATAGATCTCTTAAATTGTGTTTTATAGATAAACAACTTCCAAGCATCATTAACATGTGTGATAAATTTAGATAATCCAGTTGTTTTGGTTTTTTTTAAGTAGTATACTTAAGGAATAGCTGCACTTCCGAATATTGAGATGACCTTCAATATCTGCTTCAGATCAAGCCTTGAGCCTTTGTCTTTGCCACTAAAGTCCATTTTCCAAGGCATTAACTGCAAATAAACATGCAGCAGCAGGCATGGGTCAATTCTACATTTTAAAAAAGTTACATAGCTTTCATACTTCAGGACACATGCCTAATTATCTTTGTTATCTACCCTTTCACTAGTATTACCAAAAATGGAAATCTGGCTAAACTTCATTCTAGTCTAAAACCTTCAAAATATTTATGAAGCAGAACGTTCTTTAATATACAAAAAATAACCTGAAGGAGAGGCTTACAAATACTTCACTGGGCTACACAAATGTGTCCTGCTCAATGCAACAACAGCTGATGCTCAGTAAGAACAACATCAGTACGAGCTTGAAGGCTGCTTGCTTCAGCAGTCCTGGGGAGCAGGGGTGTCTGCTGACAAAGGAAGGAACTGTACCAGAAATGAAGAGTTTCAACAAGCAGAGGGTCAGAATAAGTTACAGCAGCACATATCTGGCCTTGGTGGAACATGCTACGTTGACTTGAGGATATTTTTTCCTTGGTCCATTCTTTTGCACATGAGACTGCTCTCTAATGTATGAAGATTGTTACAGCTTGGCTACAAGTCAATGGAAAGAACCTTACAACTCAAACACACCACCACAAATAAGCAGTAAGCGTAAGTGCTGTTCACCGTGCAAAGATCAGATCATGCTGTAAGAGCAGAACCATTTACAACCTACAGTTGAAAACTATTTTGGAAAGCAGAAACATATATTACAAAGGAGATATAGGTAAATAATGACAGATATCTCCGACTTGTATTTTGGGCTATGCAAAGATGTCTTTAACTTTGACAATTTAATTCTTGACAAGTAAACATCAATTTTATAGAAGTAGAAAGCTACATTTTCTTCATTTATATGACAGGAAAAACTCCTGCAGATAAAGGTGAAATGTTGCATAGCAAGTTAAACTGGCCTATCAGATGAAAATTTCATCTAGTGTATTTTTTAAATCCGTGACTGCCGTGAAGATGTGGGACACGAGCTGCACAGGAGGCTGAAGACAGAAGACACAAACACAGGGAAGTAAAATAAGGAAAGGGGGAAAATGTATCAAAAGATTCCCCAAACTGTATCCCAGAGGAAAAACGGACTAATCTGAAATTTTATTCTTGTAAGAATATAGGGTTCACATGGATATTATACAATGTGAGCCTGGCAAAGACGAGAAGTATTTCTTCACTATCTACTTCCTCAATGCCATTTCTAGGAGAAAAGCCTAAGAACTGTCTTTTCTCATTTCTCTCTAAGTATAAAGCATTTAAGTAAAGGTGTCAGTAGATTAAACTGTGGTATACACAGATTACAAAACATAAAAGGGTAGGTATGAGAAGTGTATGACTCAGAAAAAGACACAGTTCACTCTAACTTCAGTAAGTGCTGCAGCCATGCAACAATGAATTCATAGAATTAGAAATTAAAACAAAGGGTAATATTTGTGTACACTCCTTAACAGATGAGCAAAAGCTTGGCAGAAAGAACTTAATTACAAACAAAAAGCTGCAGGTGATCAAGACAAAGCTGAGACTTTTTTCTGCTAATTTTCATTTAGGTTTTAGGCTGGGACATTTATAAACACCAAATATTTATGGGGCATATTTCCTTTTTACTTCAATGACAAAAAATGATGCCTTTATTGACATGGCCTGTTCCTCATACATATTTCAGCTAAACTGACATAGAAATATAACCTTATCACAGATGTGGATTGTTGAAGAAATTAATATTTTTAATTAGTGTGTGGAGTAAATGCACTGCTCTGTCTCATTAAGGATTATCTCTACTGTGAATTCCGTACATTAAATAAGGTCTGTTGTCAGGGGTAACACAGGTCAAGAACCATGTTTAAGTTACATCTTAACTTTGTAGGTGGAGGACTGTTCCTATGTTAAGAACATACTCTCAGCAAAAAGTACAGCGGTTTTAGAGAGGAACAGGAGAAAACATGGAGCATTTTTTAGGCCATTAATCTCCAAAATTAGAAATTTTTTATTAGCATATTTAAAGCACGGCTTGTAAAGCATGTAAATATAATGTTTGTATTTGTATGAGTAATTAGTAGCAAAGCAGGCATGGAAATGGATTATAAAAATCCTTTTATCCATCCTGCAAGAAATGAAAGGTACTGAGCGGTCACAAAAGTAACAAATCATTACTTAATGATTATTTCACACATAGAATTATTTTTTCGAAAATAGCACTGTTCAGTTTCCACAAGTCTCACTCACAGGGTAAAATACTTCATACAAAGAAAGGTAATCTTGAAAAGCTTCAATTAAATGTTAAGAATGCACAATGAACAGTACTACTGGCAGAATACCTGCTTACTATAATAAACCTACCCAAGTTCTTCTTCTCTAGTTGTTTCCAATGGTCCTACAGACTGGACTGAGCCAAGTGCAGAACATGGAGGTCTAAAAAAGTTAGTCTGTATGAAACACCTACAAAACCAGACTTTTCCCATCTTTTTCATACAATGTATTTTGGATCATTTGGATCCTTTTTGGGTACGTTAATCCTAATCTACATGTCTGGCCCAATCTTGCCTGCAGAAAATTCATCAGCAAATCAATCTTAACAGCCCACAATTTTCTAATCCTGCCTCCGTATCACCTTCTTTTCAATTAATGATAGCAAATTTCTTCTGTATTTCACTGGACAGAGATGAGTTCCTTTAGTGTTAAAAATCTAGCAGAGTAGATGATTTTGGATACTCTGGTATGTGTATGACGATTGGGTATCACTACATTTATGAACATTGAAATTGGATTTGTAAAAGAGATGGCCTAAAAATACCAGCTGTAACTACTTGCCTTCTTTCTTCTCCTTCTCTTCTTCTTCTCTTTGGCTGCTTGTGCCTGTTTATGTTCCCATACCAGGTTAGTCAAGTTAGCCACATACTCATCTGTCTGTTGCAATAGGTAGGCCAGACGTCTATCTTTCTTTTGATCAATCAGCTTACGGTAGCCTTCTTCATCTTCAGCCTAGCAATATGAAATAGACATAAGCCATGACAGAAATGCTTCCAAAGAAACACCAACCAACTCCTGTGTCAAAAATTATGATCTGCATAGAGGGACAGCTAGATAGGAAAAAAACTCGTTGAATGATCAGGTCCAGAGCAGCATACGTTTGTGTTAATGGGTCACAGAATCACAGAATGGTTTGGGTTGGAAGGGATCTTGAAGATCATCTAGTTCCAACCACCCTGCCATAGCAGGGACAGCTTCCACTAGATCAGTTTGCTCAAAGCCTCATCCAACCTGCCCTTGAATGCTTTCAGGGATGGGGCATCCACAACTTCTTTGGGCAATCTGCTCCACTGTCTCACCACCCCCACAGTAAAGAATTTCTTCCTAATACGTAATCTAAATCTACCCTCCTTCAGTTTAAAACTGTTACCCCTCATCCTATCACTACACTCTCTGATAGGGTCTCTCCCCATATTTCCTGTAGGCACCCCTTTAAGTACTGGAAGGCTGCTGGAGCCTTCCCTTCTCCAGGATAAACAACCCCAACTCTCTCAGCCTATCCTCACAGGGAAGGTGCTGCAGCCTCCTGATCATCTTCTTGGCCCGCCTCTGGAGCTGCTCCAACAGGTCTATGTTGTTCTTATGTTAGGGGCCCCAAAGCTGGACACAATACTCTAGGTGGGGTCTCACCAGAGCAGAGTAAAGGGGGAGAATCCCTTCCTTCAACCTGCTGGCCACGCTGCTTTTGATGCCAGTTGGCTTTCAGGGCCACAAGTGCACATTGCCAGCTCATGTCCAGCTTTTCATCCACCAATACACCCAAGTCCTCCTCCACAGGGTCATGGAGGGTCATACTTTATCTGGAGACAGTAAGAAGAGGGATACCACAGGGGCCCATCCTGGGGCATGTTGTGTTTAACATCTCTATCAGTGACCTAGAGGAAGGGATGGAGGGCATTCTAGTCAAGTTTGCAGATGACATGAAACTGGGGGATACCAGTCAATATGCTCGAGGGCTGGCCTGCACTTCAGAAGGACCTAAACAAGCAGAGAAGTTGTGCTGTTTCTGACCTCAGAGGTTTTCAAGACATGACTGAAAAAAGCCTTGAGCAGTCTGCTTTGAACTCAATGTTGACACTGCTTTGAGAAGGTGGCTGGACTAGAGAGGTCCCTGTCAGCCTGAGTGACTCTGGGATTCAGGGACTCTATGCTTCTAAGTATCTCCTACTCTCATGGACTAATGACTGGAAAATCTACAGCAGTTATGACAGGTAAGTAGGGAGGAATCACTTAACACCACATCAAACAGATTACAACGTCCTGAAAAAGAGAGGCTTTGTATGTCTCCTATAGAGATGATTTTTCAAGGACATGAAGTGCAGGTAGCCCATACCCAGAGGAAGAACATGGGAGTTGCATGCAAACTTGCATTTAGTCCTTTTTCCAGTATGAATAAAATCTTTTTTCTTTTAGGTGTTAGAAGAAAATTTTCTTTTGGGTAGATTATCTCTCATCTTTCTACTCTGGTGTTACTTCATCTTTGACACAGGTCACTATCACAGACAGGATTCACCAGATAAGCCATATCTCTGAGTCATTCTGGCAACTTCTGCATCCTTATGCCACTGCGTAAGTGTGTTGTTAGGGGTAAGACAAACCAGGAAATATGATTTTCATGTGCTGTGAAGATACAATACAGCATTTGAGCATGTCAGAAAAATACAAGGAAAGCTGCAGAGACGCCTTTGTCAATTTTGGCTGAAACAACAAATAAAGGAAGTATACAATGCTTTATAAAAACCAAACACGACTAAGAAATATTTTGAAGACAATTACTTTAAAAGACAGAACTCTGGGAGATATAAAAAAACCTCCTGCCTTTTTGGAGACACACCAGAACTGCAGAAAGTTGTCACAAGCAGCTATAGTGTTCAAACTGAGTTTGTAAAATTGCTTGTAAAATTCACTTGTAATGTTCAAGCCACCACAACCACAACACTAAGAACCTAAGTTTTTAGAATTTATTATTATTGTTGTTATTGCTATTATTATCATCATCATTATTATTACTCAATACACAGTCATTGTAATCTAGTCAAGGTACCTCCTTTAGACATTAAAGCTTGTCTTGACAGTATCTTTTAAAATCATGCCAATGCCCATTCCTGCTTGTAATATATACTAGTTTTAATGAGCTGTGACACAATCACCATTTCTAATCGCTACCAATGAAGGACAATATGTGGAATATATTCAACATTCCTGAATAGGTATGAGTTTTACACTCAGCACATTTTCCTAGACCACACCACGAAACTGACAGATGTTCGTAAAAACTCCTAGTACGTACCTGCAAATTCAAAATTTATCACAACTGCACTAAAACTAAAAAGGCAAAATACCCCAACTAACATAACACAGTTTGCTTTTGCAGATGGATTTAATTGAGCAGTAGAGGCTCTGAGTGTATCACCCCAAACTGAAAATGCCTATGAAGTGCTGTATCTATGGTAAGAGCTTAACCACAGCCCTGATGACAGAGTCTTAGGACAAAGCACTGATATTATGGAAGCATTGATATCCTGTGCTACTTCTGGACATTCAAATCTACTTCATATTTTTCGGCAGTGGACATCTTTATTATTTATCTTACTACATGTTAGACTGACATAAGCTCAACCTCATGATGTACAAAAATATTTCTAAAAATATCAAGATAGCTTTTTTAATCAGCTCTTTTTTCTCTAATAATTAACATTTTTACAAGCTTGTTAGATAGACCGCTGGCAATTATCTCTAATTATAAAAAAGCTCTATAATGCTGATTACTATATAATTTTAATAAATGTTCTAGGGCCTAAACATTTGTTATTCTCTTATGCAAGTCCTTCATTTACATTTTACATGGACTTTTACTTCTAAGTTTTTAGAATTTTTATATTTAATTATTTCTACATTTTGCTTTATGATTTTTAGAACCGAACTGTTTGGTCCTCATTCATGGTGGGAACAGATTCTGGACACGGACTAGAGTTTTGCTTTACATCTGCACCCGTATTAGGTGCTCACTGGTTTCTACCAGCATGTTTCAAAGTAAGCATGTCAATTCCCATTCAATTTTATGTTGGTAAAGTGTTAATAAAGCGTTGAAAAAGAGGTAACCAATGTCTTGAAGAAATTTTTCCAACCCCAGTTGCTAACATACTTGTACACAGTCATTAATCTGTCTACACTTTAAATTCCAGAATTATTTTAACTCCTGAAATGTAGGCAACTACTGACTGGTTCCATAGCGTTCTGAAAAGACATGGTTATACACCAATCCATTCTACTGTGTCCTCAGAATGCCACAACTGATATTGTGCAGTTGCAAGGAAGGGGAAACTATGAAACAGCAAGAAGGAGTATGGTCCTGGAGCATTAATGGCTATTAATTCTCAAGATACATGCATTACTGCTGTTAGTTATGTATTTTCACATGTGAAATCAGCTTAATGTAAAAGTTATGATTAATTTGTTCATGGCATTACTTCACATCGACTCTTCGAAACTAGAAACCTAGAAATAAAACATAGTCCGGTATTTATATAATGGGCCAATACCCCTGCAATTGTATAACAGTGTTAGTATATTAAGTTAATGAGATCAAGTGATGCAATACAGAAGTGGCTGTCCTAAGTTTTCATGCTGGTAGAAAAAACAATTATTCTTACCAGAACCTTAAAAAAAGAAGTAGCTATAAGTTAAAGTGAGCAGTGTCCCACTTACTGCCATCATCAGAAATACACGTAATCAAACTGCAGCAGTTTTAGGTTTATACTTTCTGTACTACAGAGGCTTTATTCTGCAAAGGAAATACATGAGTGTGGCTGAGACTGTATATGAAATATTGGAAGGATACAGTATGTAATTTTAGCTAGAATAACCATATTACTTCCTCTACTCCTTACCATTAGTCTCCTCATTCTTTCTTTCTCGATTCTCTCAGTTTCTTTTTTCTGCTCACGCTCAGTGTTGGCATGCCAAGTTGCCACAGCTTTAGAAAGTTTCTGAATTTTCCCAGCAACTGACCGGTGGTACTCTTTAAAATCTTTAGCATGCTGCAATATGCTATTCAGGTACTCCTAGAAGGAGAAACAAGTTAAGTGTAGACACTTGGAAAACACAGGATTTGCAATCAGGAAAACAAAAGTTCTAATCTTACCATTTTCCAATTGCTTATCACAAAATTTTGATGTTTTTTCATCTTAGAAACTTCAAAGGTAAATAAAATATGTAATAGAGAAGATCCTCAGAGCAAAGCAATGTGCCTTTCTGTCACAGGGCAAACAGCGAACAAGTTAAAATACCTGATGCTTCTGCCTACGCTTCCTCTCTTGTTCTATCTTCTGCTGTTTCTCAAGCTTTTCTGTCATACGGGCCTCCCTCAAAGTCTGGCGTTTGCTTCGTTTGTAGGCTTTGGAGTTCAGTGCCGTCTCCAGCGTTGTGTCACGACGCATGCAGGCTACTACCTCTTGTCTTAGCTACCAGTGGGGGAAAAAAAAAAACTTTAAAAAAATAATTTTTAATACATGGAGGAACAACTTTAACACTGGTATGGCACATTTAACAGTAACAGTCCAGAAGATGTCCCAGCCTATGCAGTTGCAGCAGCTATGTCTGTCTCCCTAAACAAATCTCAAGTCTCCACAGGATGCCCAAAAGTGTTAATAACCCTTGATCATCATTTATTTCTTCTTTGCAAGATACAGCAATGACTGCCCTGCTGCAATGAAAGGGGCTAGCCAAGATGTTACACCATGAAGTAAAACACGAATGAACACCACACATAGCATACTTTCTAGAGCTGGACCTGAACACAGCTGACAACTTGTTTCATTGCCAGCTGCACAAGTAACAGCAGGGAGAGGTAAATGTTAAGGGCTTGGAGCAGCATTGCCACAGTTCCAGCAGTACAGCAGGGAGAGCCTGCTGCTTTTCATCTGACCTCTGACAAAACTTTATTAGAAAGAAGTGCCAAAGGTAGAGGGAAGGACAATTTGGACATCATGATGATGCAACTACTGCCAAAGCTTCTGTCAGGAAGTACTTTTGCTTGACCTGCCAAATTGCATCTTTGTTCTTCCAAACTAGCTGAAAAAGCCAACAGCAAGAGGCCCGTAAGAGTCTGGCAGTGCAATTCCTTTTCTGAAATTCATTTGCTGATACATGCATTCAACATCCAACTTTTATCTTACGTATGATCTTGTTACGCTTAATTTTCAAGTCTGTGTGCTGTAGTGGAAATGCTGAAAACAGATCACAGAGATATACCACATGCAAGACCAACATACAACTCTTCCTAAAACAAGGGGACCCATGACAAATATGACGTATGTCTAGAAAGAACCATCTATTGGGATTTGTGTTGAAAAAAATCAGCTTGCAGCCTGTCCAGCTCCTGTTTTGCTTTTGTGCCAATGATATGTTCATTACGAAAGACACAGTTCTATGGTTGCACTTTAGACTGGAAAATAAAGCAGGAAGTGAAAAAACGCTTGTACATTTTTATTAACAAAACAAAATCTAAGCTAAACATTTCTGTGACTTGATTATTGGTCAAGTTTGCTTTTATACAAGATCTGCTCAGGCTCACTGCAGCTGCAAAATCTCTTCCCAGTTTACTCTTTGCCACATGAACACGTTTGGCTGTGACCTCTATGAGAATTCTCCTGAAGCAAAAGGCATTACCTGGCGCTGGAAATTCAGTAACCTAAGTGCCTTCAACTCCACTGTAGCTTTGGTTCGCAGATCAGGGGGCAGAGAACCAGGCAAGTTCTCCAGTTCCTGGATTCTGTGAGCAATTCGAGCCTGAAGCCTAATTAAATAGAAAATTGGGTAAGACACCAGGAGAAATCTGTAAATGGTTGTCAAAATTATGCAGTAACTACACAGCATTTTTTCTTTTACTAATTGTTTCTGAACTAACAGGTTTTTGCAGAGATGACATTAGGTACCCTTTTCCACTTTGAAAACAAATTGTCAAATAATGAAAATACTCCTTGGCCCTTTTTTCAATTTTGACTAAAAGTATATGCATGAAAAGAAATTTGGGAATTTTATTTTACTCATACTATACAGGATTCTGTTTTTAAACTTCTTTGATGGGTATTTTTTTATGCACAGTGTAGTCAGTGATAACACAGACAGAACTTTCCTTAATATCTGGAATGCTACTTGCTTATTTTATTGACAAATTAAAAGTTCATTAGTAAAGTATTCACACTTACATAGCTGTTACACTGTAAATCAGATTCTATTTCACTCTTCCTTTACAAGTTCCTTTTGCATTAATTTGCAAATTCAAGAGAGAGAGAAAGAGAGAATAATGGACAAGCCAGACAGAACTCATTTTTTTCTTTTTACATTGAAAACCAAGATCACAGAGCTAACAGTTACATACTCTTTGTGTTTTTATTTACACGTAAGTACTTCTTTGAAATGAGAATTTTGCCAAGGCACTAGAATAGCAGATCCCAAAATTTTAAGTTATCCAAAAGTTGCAGCTGAGTTCAAACTGAAACAGTGCCCTCCATTTCCCACATGCTTTAGGAAAAAAACCAAGAGAACAACCAACAAATAAAACCCAACCAAAATCAAACACACACTCCCAAAACCAGAGAGTCCTCTCTCTCCCAAAATCAAAAATTGAAAGGCCCAGGAACAATAAAGTATCTCATCTGCCTGTACTACACAGGACCCACAAAATTTCCTTTTTTTTTTTTTTAACTTTCACAAAGTACAGAACATCAGATCACATTAGGAAAAGGTGTCTGCTGCTGTTTTCCAGCAATGAGGACATTGTAACTGCCGTGACTGGTGAAAGAAAACACTTTCTCTAGGGCTTCTTCACATACAGTGATTATTCTTCCCCTGCCCTTTTGCCCCCTCGTCACTCCATAGTATTAGCACAGTGATATAAACTCTCATACACTCGGCACATCAGCCTCACAGCTGGAAAGCAGACCACACGTCTGGCAAAATGGCTGCACCTGATATATGGAGCCAGAACAAATAAAAATGCTAGTATCTCACAGTAACTGCATGCATCATGACTTGTATAATCTGAAAAGCAACTGGAATCACTTGTACAGTTGCAGACAGTATCTTTTCTGTAACAGTACTCCTTCCTAAAACTATGCATTTTTTTATATAACCAAAAGACTTCTTAAGTTCCTGGAACAACAAGAAGGAAATAAAGCTGCATTACTGCAGAAGACTAACTTAGTATCCTCAAAAGAAGAAAAATTTTAAGAATACTTAAGTTAGTTAAGTTTTTCATACAGACTGAAAAATAAATCAAGAAGGGATAGTTCCTAATAAAAGAAAGTTCCACTGGAAGCTACGGATACTGTCCAGGCCCACAAAAGTTCATGATTCCTGCAGGAAAATTATTCATTCTGAAAATGACATTGGCGTATTTTGTTCTTTCAAGTGTAGGTACTACACTAAAAGAAGTCCACATTTTGTACAACTTCACCTGTCACTGGGCATTCCAGATATTAAGAAGAGTTTTTAGTGTACTTAAGGATGCAAAATCTTGAGAATTAAGAAGTTTTCTTGGAGACTGGATGTACTATGGTATATCCATACAAAAAAACAGGTAAGATGTACAAAGAGAACACTGTTCTAAATCACTGATGGGTGCTCTGCCTGTTGCTTATTCACACATGGATATAATCATGCGCCACAACTATGATTTATTACTCTATTTCACTCCCCAAATAGCTGCAATGCTTCTCCTGAAACCATAACCTACATAACAGTTATAGCTAAACCCCAGTTTCACAGATTTAAATAAAACTTTAGGGGTGGAGTCATAACCTTTCCAAACTTCTTTTTTTGAGCTGTGAACTTAGTAAGGCAGCTGAATACTGAACATGTTTTCAATTTTTCTTCTGTGACCACTGAATGCTCCTGTACTATACAAGAGGATGGGTACAAAAAGTTAATCTAGGTTACTCCCAACATACCTTATGGTTTTAGGTAACTAAATGGATGAGTCCCTGTGCAAACAAACATGAAGGGAAACATTCACTTACTAGTTCTGCCAGAACTGGCTTGTTACTTTAACTCTAGGTATAAAATAGGCTAAAGTGCCTGCTGACGTAAAAGTTTACACAGTAGAAATTTGAGCCAAAGCTGGGCAGGGGTTTCTATTTCTATTGTATAAATTATTAATAGAAATCCAAATATACAACTTTCTTGAGATATGACTAAACATAATTCAAGCTTATACAGTGTATTTATTATGTCCTTTCATCACACTAAGCAGTCCACCCCCATATACACACTGCTAATCATCTTGTTTGTTTTCCTCAACTCAGGTTTATAAAAAGGCTGATCAGGAATAAATGCAGATGAAATTTTATCATTGAATTATAAGGCAGGTTAGTATTGCCAGCATAACTTTTCCTCCAATTTTTTTCCTCCATATGTTGAAATGACTGCAAAAACAGAAGTCTGCACTGAGCTACAAACAATGACACTTCTACAGTTTTGTGGTGATCACCCTCCTCTTATAATCCAGCCAGAGGGAAGAAACAGGGGAAAAAAAACCCAAACAGTATTTCTAAGTCAGTACAGATACTACCTCAAAAAACCCTCACTGAAAATCAAGTCTATCCTCTATTAAAATAAAGCCCTGGTCAAAAAAAGTTTAAATACTAAAGAAAATCTACAGTATGCATATGGAACTGTAACGAAAAACGGCAACCAGATAGGTTACATATAAGTAAGCACTTTTAAGTACCAATTATATTGCCTAGGGCATTGACAGTAGTAGTAATAGTACTAATACTTTGTTGAGTAGTCAGTAGGATTTTCGAAAGATTTTTATGACAGACGTCCCAACTCAAGTGAATGCAACAATTACTTGAGGTGTGTCCTACCACAGCCACCTTCTAGTCTTTAAAAAGAAAGACTACAGTTGGCTGGACTATTGCTATCTTCATGGAAAAATACTAACAGCTATTAGGTGAACAAACCCAAAGAAAAAAGTTTCACAGATGCTTTTCACAAGCACTTGAAGGATATAATCTCATTGTTTAAGTGATTTATTTTATTAATCTTTGCAGTTCAGCAATTTATCTTCATCCATGCAGGAAGTGGCTAGTGCATCTACACACCTCTGCAAAACAAGTGATTCACACCTCTTCCTTATTAACTGAGGTCAACAGCAGAGGTTGTGCTTGCACATTCAAACCTGTCTGGCATAGATGCATGCAGTAAGCCATGAAGATACATAAGAGACTTTGCAGATAACAGAAAGAAACCACAGACAATCTACAGGACACTAGCAAGTGTGAGTCTTTTTAATTAGCAATGAGAAGGTGGAAAAAAGTCCTTCCACATAATAGAACAACTTTAAATTACACACATTATTAGCTTTAAGAGATCTATTCAGTAAGATTAGAAAGCAACACTTTATTTTGAAGAAAGTGTTACGGCGAGTTTTATAAAAGCATGGTATGAATTTTCCATTCTGGCCACATTTCAAGAAACACAACAAGTTTAACAGCTCTCCACATATGAATAACTTAAACTTCTTATATTAATAAGAATTTTAAATATATACGTTTCTTTTTATCCACCTTTAGTCACACAGAGATTAACAACAATTATCATATAATCTCATCTCAAATCAACATATGCTGCAAACAGCTTCTGAGCACAACCATGTGACTTTGACAGTGACATTAACTCTCCATTTTCTTTCTCTTTGTTAATATAAGCTGGAGCCTTTTTTTATAATCAGATCAAGGCTTTTCAGAGAAAAAGCAATCTGCTGATTTTTCATTAAATTTAAAGCTTTTTCAGATCCTGCCATATATTAATAGGTGCATTACTGCTTCTCCATCTGTACTCGTCTATTTAACACATGGTTAATGAATAGGAATGCTATACTGTACTTCTAAGTGCCTATTTGATGAATTGTTTGATGAAACAAACCACGTAGCTTCCTACTAACAAGGAAAGGAAAAAAGAATTGCTATCACTGAAAAAAAAAAATAGATATAATTTTGTAACAGCAAAACCCAAAGTATTTCACGTTTGCAATATTGTTCTGTGTGTAAGACATGCTTTAATACATAGATTATGTACATGATCCACTAAGTATTGGAACTGTTTATGCAGTAGCAGGTATTCTCCCCAAAAAGTCTGCTGTTATGCACTTGAGATGTTTGTATACAAGAGAAACAGACAAACATCTCACTTTTTGTCATGTAGCTGATGAATTAGCACTAAATTATCTCCCCAAGCAGCACACTTCGCACCTTTAGTCCAAAACCACAATGTTCAAGGTCACTGTTGTGATTTAACCCCGGCCAGCAACTAACAACCACACAGCCACTCGCTCACTGCCACCCCTGCCCCTGGTGGGATAGGGGGAGTAATTGGAAGGGGAAAGGGAGAAACAAGCTCATGGGCTGAGATAAAAACAGTTTAATAATTAAAAAGAAATATTTTTTTAAATTATAAGGAAAAGGGAGAAAAAAATACAGAGAGAGGAAAACAAAACTCAAGACAAGCAATGCAAATGAAAACAATTGCTCATCAGCAACTGACCAATGCCCAGCCAGTCCCTGAGCAGCAGGCCCACGCCAACCTCCCCCCCAGTTTTACTGCTGTGCATGACGACGTGCTATGGTATGGAATATCCCTTTGGTCAGTTGGGGTCAGCTGTCTCAGCTATGTCTCCTCTCAACTTTTCATGTACTCCCAGCCTACTCGCTGGTGGGATGGTGTGAGGAACAGAAAAAGCCTTGACACTTTCTAAGCACTGCTCAGCAGCAACTAAAACACCACTATTTTCATCACAGCCCCATACAAACCACCATGAAGAAATGTAACTCTATCCCAGCCAAAACCAGTACAATCACTGAGTAAACCTAATCTGTAATTTTCAAGAATTCCTAAGTTAACCAGATTCAAAGCTCATACTTTCTCACAATACGGCAATATACCAAAATTTTACCTTTGGGTTTATCTACATGTTTGAAATATGAATTCCTAAAATACCTATGTGATAATTCTGCCTTCTGATGAAAACGAGCAATTCAAACAGTTTTCTAAGTATTTCAAAGTATAATGCCCCTTCATTAAAAATGTACTGAGAGATCTCAAGAGACAATTGTTTCATAAAGCTTTCACTAACTTCACTGTCTCAGGATACAATTGTTTATATTGGCTTTTTTTCTACTCCATTTTTATGAAGAAAGTGTGAGTACATCATGTTACTGTATTAAACTTGCCTATACTAAAGCTAAGTCTAACACTGCCCAAAGCACAAAAGCTGTTAAACTGCTGTTTTCAAAGCTTTTGTCTGATGTTACTCATACAGTTTTAAATAATGAAAAGAATTCCAGAAGTTCTAAGTATTCTGGTACACAAAGCAAAACCAAAACCAATTCCAGCAGTGTTCAACATTAAAGAAGTTTGGATCATTATCTATGTGCTACCATAAAAAATAAGAACACCCTTCTGCTACAGAACCCCCATCAAACTTCCACCTCGCTTACTCTGCCAAGACGACCAGGGTATTTAGAACTTAATGGATATGCTGTATCTGCAACTGGTTCTCCACGTCAGTAAATGCAACACTGCTATTTTCTGCCACTCCTCACTGCCCTCCATTTATGCATACCAAAACAAAGCAGTTTGGCACAAACAGTGCAATGGAGCAGGGCTGGAAAGGCAGGAGGAGTAACAATTTGAGGTTAACTGATGCAGAAAAGGTTGCATTATACCGGCCACATGATTCTTGGCTCAGGTTACTGCTACAATTCTTCACTCAGAGCAACTGTGAAACCCTGGAATGCTGTGTTCTACAGGCTTCCTGAAAAAGATGTTAGAAAATGGTGATTGCTCATGCTCAAAGCTATGGCCATTCAGTCATAGGTAAAAAAGCAAGGTGAAAAGGGTAAGACTGACAGAATGACCACAACAATGCCAATAAATTACTTAAGCATTATCTTATGCAAAAAGTAAGAGCTTTTCTGGGATTCTGGATGTGGCACCACAACCTAAAATACTTCATAGTGTTTCCCCTTCTGGGGAACTCCAGGCCTGTCAGTCTGACTTAGGTCCTCGGGAAGGTTATGCAGTAGATCATCCTGAGTGTCATCACACTGCACATACAGGACAACCAGATGATCAGGCCCAGTCAGCATGGGTTTATGAAAGGCAGGTCCTGCTTGACCAACCTGATCTCCCAAGATGACAAGATGACCCGCCTACTGGATGTAGGAAAGGGTGTGATGTTGTCTACCTGGACTTTAATAAAGCCTTTGACACTGCTTCCCACAGCATTCCCCTGGAGAAACTGGCTGATCGTGGCTTACACAGGCGGACTCTTTTCTGGGTAAAAAAACTGGCTGAATGGCTGGGCCCAAAGAGTTGTGGTGGATGGAGTTAAATCCAGTTGGTGGCTGGTCACAAGTGGTGTTTCCAGGGCTCAGTACTGGGGCTGGTCATGTTTAATATCTTTATCAATGATCTGGATGAGGGGATCGAGTGCTCCCTCAGTAAGTTTGCAGATGACACCAGATTGGGCGGGAGTGTTGATCCGCTTGAGGGTAGGAAGACTTTACAGAGGGATCAGAATAGGCTGGATCAAAGGGCTGAGGCCAACCATATGAGATGCAACAAGACTAAGTGCCAGCTCCTCCACTTGAGTCACAACAACCCCAAGCAACACTACAGGCTTGGGAAAGAGTGGCTGGAGAGCTGCCCAGCAGAAAAGGACCTGGGGGTGCTGGCTGACAACCAGATGAATATAAGCCAGTAGTGTGCCCAGGTGGCCAAGAAGGCCAACAGCGTCCTGGCCTGTGTCAGAAATAGTGTGGCCAGCAGGAGTAGGGAGTTGATCATGCCCCTGTACTCGGCACTGGTGAGGCCACACCTCGCATACTGTGTTCAGTTTTGGGCCCCTCACTACAGGAGGGACATTGAGCTGCTGAAGCGTGTCCAAAGAAGGACAATGAAGCTGGTGAGGGGTTTGAGCACAAGTCTTAAGAGGAGCAGCTCTTAAGGGAACTGGGGTTGTTTAGCTTGGAGAAAAGGAGGCTGAGGGGAGACCTTATCAGTGTTTACAGCTACCTGAAAGGAGGTTGTGGTGAGGTGAGTGTTGATCTCTTCTCACAAGTAACAAGTGATAGAACAAGAGGAAACAGCCTCAAGTTGTGCCAGGGGAGGTTTAGATTGGGTATTAGGAAAAAATTTCGTCACCAAAAGGCTTGTCAAACACTGGAACAGGCAGCCCAGGGAAATGACTGAGTCACCATTCCTAGAGGTATTTAAAAAGACACGTAGATGTGGTGCCTAAGGACATGGTTTAGTGGTGGACTTGGCAGTGCTAGGTTAAAGGTCCAGCTTGATGATCTTAAAGGTCTCTTCCAACCTAAACGATTCTAAGGTTCTGTGAAAGCCAAAGTCATTAAACAAGTCTTCAGTGAGATCATCATCCCTTTTGGCTAGCTTCCCCTACAAATTCATTGTTACAGTAACCGGAAGATGCACCATCAGTCCAAGCAAATACACTAAGTGCAGTTTATTTCCTCTGACTGATAATGATCACAACATGTTTTAGGTAGAGATGAAGATCCTTCTGCCTGGCAGATTCTCAAGGTCAACTGTTTAATAGCCTTGTTGATAGGAAGAGGGAAGAAGTCTCTTTCTAACTCCACAAGAAGTGTCATAAGCTATACTTCATAATGAATATAATTAACCATCTCGTTACGGCACTCAGGAGGAAACTTTTAAAAATCATGCTTCTTGGTAACCTTTTTTTTTTTAATCTTGCCTGTGACGTCCTTCATATTCTCTCTACTCTGCTAGTCCAGCCAACCCCATCATCACTAATAAAATTTGGTTTTGCTGTGGCCACTAACTCATCAGCCTTTTGACCTCCATTGTTCTCTTCTACCTTCCCTTTTGTTTATAATTTTGAAAACTTTCTGCACTGAATGCTTTCTCTGTACACTACAAGGATCTTGATTTCCTAACTTTCAGTGTTTACAGCATCCAACAAATACACTAACCGAGCAGAGTCCTTGAGCCTGTTTTAAACTTACCTGGTTTGCAATGATACTGCCAGTATGCTTTACTAGTTCATAACTTGGGGTAGAATTACATCATTGTTTGGTTTGACATTTCTGTACTTCTCTTTGACACACTCTCTCTCCGGAAACTCAGTTTATACTATTATCACTACAGTAGCTGACTGCAAGGAGTTTCAGTTGAGAAAGTGAAAAACAACAACTTGCATTTGCATTTGAATCTTGTTATTTGCTTTTACCTATATTCACGTTCTTGGAGTATTTCAACAGGATCCAGTCCTTGAGGCTTCTGGATGGGGCTGATGCGATTCTGCTTTTGCTGCAGCTGAACTATGGGTGAAGGCTGTCCAGGTGCTGGCTGTGGTACAGAAGGCCCAGGCATGGCGGCAGCAGGCTGGGCAGCAGGTGGAGCAGGAGAAGGCCTCCCACTAGGGGGTGGCGCGGGAAGCTTTTGCTGCGCATTGGAGACACTCATATCTGGGGCTTGACCTGAATCATAAAAAGTACTTATTCATAACATGAAACATGGAACACAGGAAGAAAATCAAGATGGTTTCTGAAGACAGAAAGTGAAGCTAAGGTAAACATTAAAAATCACATGAAAAAGCACACTGAGATAGACTACGCTCCGTATTTTAAAAAACATACTAAAATGCAAGTATACCATTCATTGCAGGAGTTGCAGTCCAAGGAAAAACAAAACACCTGAAACTATGATGAATGCTATTTCTTTTCCTATTCCTGCTGACTTTTAATTCTAGTGTTAGAAGAAGTAAAACAACTGTAGAACTGATTTTGTGCAAGTATAGGAACTAATTCTGCCTCTTGTTCACCATCCTTGCACCACTTAGAAGGCATCTATAATCACAACCTGATAACAAGCACATGTAGGTCTGCTTTTAGAACTCTATCAGAACTAGACAGACATATTAAAATTTCTACAACTGTACTTGTACCTGTCATATATAAATAGCCTTCGTTTTGTTATAATCTCTTATTAATTTTATATAGAGGTATTTAAGTACTTCAAATACCAGCAATTCAATTACTGTTTTATTTTACAGCATTCTAATCATCTTAACATGAAAATAGTACCTGCCACTTATAGACATTAAAGGTCATAGATTTCAGTATGCCATTATGACAAATCACCCATGCATTCAGATGTTCAAAAATTGTCACTGACAACAGACATTGCAACAATAAAGATGTCACTTAATTGTCTGAGGAATCATAGTAATTTAGTGCTAGGAAAAAACCTACTACAAAGTACACCTGCAATTTTGTAATCAACCTTAATTCAAATCCAACATCCTGAAATCTAGACAAAAAGATTTCTTCAGAGATCACCACTTGTCATCTGCATCAAACTCCAGAAAAGGAACTTGAGCACAAGCTGTGGATTCTGTATTTAGCAACACTGCATTTCAGCTTATAAAAAATAAGGAAAGAAAGCAAGCCTACCAAAAGCCTCTGTGTAATCTCAGTTTTCAGGGAATCATGCAAATTGAACTGTAAAACAAACACTACCACGAACAACTGCGTAATGAATGAAAAATAAATTTAAAGAAATAAGCACAATGTTTAAAAATACATCAAATAAAACCTCCAAACAGATACAGCAAGGACAGACAAATTTTTTTCTTATTAAAAAAAACAGCAATGAAAAAAGACAAACAGTAAGCAGCTTACACTTAAACAGAACAGGCATATTGTGATGTACTGGATTATTTAGGTAAAAATATCCATCTAGCAATTCTGTATACCTGCCAGCATTTCTTAGTAGCAGCATTTGAGCTAGGAGGCACTGTGCCTGGTAAACTCATACGTACCCACCTCTCAAGAAACACTTTTCCCCCCCTCTTTATTATCCTACTCAAATATTAAGTATTCGTTGAGAGTGTTCCAAGAAAAGCAATTCTACCTCTGATTACATACTAGTATTTCACTTTCTTTTTATGTTGCCCTAAGTAGCTGACTAATGACAGAGAATTTTTTATGACATCAACTATCACAGAGTCATCACTATCCCCAGATTTACCCAGAAGCAACAACATAGTGTAACATTTCTACCATATGAGAAGCCTGTGTTATTGACAAGTCTGCAATATAGTACTTATTTTTAAATCTTTCTTAAAAAAACCCAAAACTTCAAACAATATATATCACTAGGGATTTCTAATTTTTTTCAATACAATACTTCTTCCACTCTACTTTCAAAGAACAAAATCAGCCTGTAAACTCAAATCTGAATGACCTGGTTCAAAACCTGATTATCCCATGAGGGAAAAATAGTTACACTGTTCATCTGATCTCAAAGACTACACTGAATTTTCAAAGTAGCCCAATTAAAAAAAAAGGCAGCCTAATTCCACCATGGTTTGAAAACTTTTATTTACAGTAGCAAAGACTATAGTTGAAAGACAAGTTTGCTGCAATTAAGTGTGCTCAGAACATAATTTTTTAAGTAGATTTTATGGTTGTCCCTCAGGCAGCTTACATATTTCATTCTGATTGTAAAAAGGTGCTTCATGTTCAGTCTGCCTAACAATTGCAGTAATTTCACGTGGTCAAGTTATTGATGGCATTTAGATTTGGATGAAAAGATTTAGAAATTTAGCATGGATGAATAAATGATTAGACTCTCCTTAAGTCCTAGGCACAGTAAGGGTTACACTATTTTTCTGCATGCCTTTTTACTTTTACTCCCCCGCCCCCTTGCATCTTTTCCCCAAACTCTACCCATACTGTTTAAACATAACTCTGTACACAACATAAAATTAGCATTATACTCTGCTATACCTTCAGTCCAAGTTTTGGGGGTAATGGCAGCTGTATGTCCAGGCATCCCTGGAGCAGGCCCTGGTCCAGTTGCAGCACCGCTCATTGTATGTAACCCAATACCTGCAATTTGACAGAGGAAAGGAGCTTACTAAGATACAAAGCATTTCCAAATATTCAAGAATCATTCTGCTTTCTGGCATGCTAGTCTATTCAGGCAAGTACTATTTGTCTTCATTAAATATGGACTTAAGTAGATTTTATTGTGAAAAAAAGCCATATCCACCAAAATCAAGCGACCAGCGAGATTATTAAAATCATTACTAAAAAGAAAATAGTATATTTTTAAACCTCAATTTCTAATGCAAACTCAGTAATAGAAGTATTTAGAAACTAAAAGGTGCAGGGTATTTAATGTGTTTTACTTTTTTCTTCTTCTTTTTTTAAAATTTTTTTCTTTTCTTTATCTTTTTCACTTGACAGCATACTAGTCATGGTTTGTTTTACTTTCAATAACCTAAATAATCAGTGAACTTGCTCCAGATTTTTTTTATCTACTTTTCTGCGTAGTGACAGGAGACTGAAAATTCAGTCTAAGAAAAACAATAAAATTGCAATCAGTAAAGTATGATCAACATGCAAAACATGTCAAGCCTAATTAGGATGGACATAGTACTGCACAGTGAAATCACCTGTTTTTTACAATTTTCTATTAATAATAGCCAGAATACAGTCCCAAATTATAGCCCTGCACAGCACCTGTTTCTTAATTTTCCACAGGTTGAACTTCCACAAATTACCTGCACAATGACATAAGGCCTAGATTCACTTACCAGACTGTCTGTTGAAGGCACTAGGAGGCTGCTGCTGTTGAATGCCAGGCAGGGTCCTCTTGCCCTGAACAGCAAGCTGGAGGTTTTCTGGTAAAGGCTGACCTCTAGCTAACATTTTGTATGCTAGAATCTGAGCCCGCAACTGATGCAGCTGTACAGGGCTGAAAGGGGAAGGACCTCTGTTAGGTTGATTCATAACTTGTGGGTCTCCTGGTATAATGGGTCCTGGCTGGCTGGGAGTCATCTGGGGTGGAGTTGGACCTCCTCCGGACATCGGACTGGACACATGCTCTGGTGCTCCTAGTGGAGATGGGTGTGGAGACATATAACCTAAAACAGGTAAGAGGATCACAAACTTACCTCTGATTAGTCAAATCTAAATTCCATCAAATTTCTTTAACAGTACACAGAAAATAAAAATGCCCCTCTCAAGTCAGGATCGCTGTAGTATTTTCTGCAAGAACAACCTGAAGTTCCCTGGGATATCAAGATAGCCTCATGAGCTATTCTTTGAGAAAAACTATGATTATATATGAGCTATTCTTTGACAAGAACTATGATTATATGGTCCAATAATTCCTAAAAATAACAATTACCCTCACATTTGGAGTAACACAAACCGAAACATGAAATACAATACAGGAAAATCACGATGTGGTACTGTTCCACTAGCATGTTGGACAAATATATCTTTGTGGAACACATGCAGTGAAGCCTGCCTATTTTACAGCTTAATATTATAAGTTTCTCTTGATGCACAAACACCAAGGAATACCCATTCGCTGATACTGGTCCTCTTTGCCGAAACTCGGCAACATACAGAAATAGAAACAGATGGTATTCAATTCCTATACAATTGCTCTTTATACTGATTAAAGGTTTGAGCAAGACAAAGAAAGTTCAATACCTTTACTACCTGGGTGCTCAAGAACTTGGAACATCAATTCCAAGCACAAAAATCACCTTCCGAAGAAGGTGCTGAAGAATGTGTTCATCTATACCAGGACAGCAAGAACAGTTCTGAAGCGAACAGTGCTTATATCTTATTATAACAGTTTGTGAATGCAGTGGTTTTAAATTTGAATTTTAACTAAACTTAATACATATTTCTGTGAGCTTCACAATGCATCCATGAAAAGAGATGGCATAGATTTTTGGTGAGATTTCCAAGCATATGTAGCCAGTCAGAGAAAAAATATGAAGAGCAATCCTTCAGGTAATGCACAAGACAGCTACATTTTAAAGATGTCCACCAAGAGTGAAATAGAGGTGTCAGTATTTACACACTTCACTCTCGTATTGTGGAACACAAATAATGTTCTTAACAATGCCTAAAAAAAAACTTAAAATAAAAAAATCAAGAAAACTTCTGGCCCACTTCCACATTCCTTAGCAAGCCACAGAACACTGAACTCCAAAGTTCATGCAACAGTTCATGGTTCTGTGACACCAAATCTACTCTTATCATAGAATGCTTTGAGCTGGAAGGGACCTTTAAAGATCACCTAGTTTGACCTCCCGCAATAAGCAGGGACACCTTCCACTGGATCAGGTTGCCCAAAGTCCCATCCCACCTGGCCTTGAAGACTTCCAGGGATGGGGCATCCACAACTTCTTTGGGCAACCTGTTCCACTGTCTCACCACCCTCATTGTGAAAAATGTCTTCCTTAGATCTTGTCTAAATCTACCCTCCTTTAGTTTAAAAAGCCCTTGTCCTATCACAAAAAGCCCTGCTAAAGAGTCTGTCCCCATCTTTCTTATAAGCCCCCTTTAAGTACTGGAAGGCTGCAGTAAGGTCTTCCAGGAACGTTCTCTTCTCCGGGCTGAACAACCTCAACTCTCTCAGCCTGCCCTCACAGGAGAGGCATTCCAGCCCTCTGATCTTTTTTTGTGGCTCTCCTCTGGACCTTCTCCAACATGTCCATGTCTTTCCTGGGCTGAGGGCTCCAAAGCTCGATGCAGTACTCCAGGTAGAGTTTATCACTTGATCTCTTATTTATTTCAGACCCAGAATCTTGAAATCCACCTGGTCTATAAAAAGTGGGGTCTCACCAGAGATGAGTAGAGGGACAGAATCCCTCGACCTGCTGGCCACACTTCTTTTGATGCAGCCCAGGATACTGTTGGCCTTCTGGGCTGAGAGAGCACATTGACAGGCCATGTCGAGCTTCTTATCAACCAACACCCCTGAGACCTTCTCCTCAGAGCTGCTCTGAATCCATTCTCTGCCCAGCCTGTATCTGCACTTGGGATTGCCCCGATCCACGTGCAGGACCTTGTACTTGTCCTTGCTGAACTCTTCCTCCACTCTTCCTGACACTTTAAAGTGAAACCACATCAATTTCATCTATACAGAGTCTACATCACAGAAGCAAGTAATTCTGCCTTCTCTTTAGCTTCACTGTTCTTATTGGCCTCTCAGTATCACAGAACCATTAAGATTGGAAAAGACCTTTAAGATCATCAAGTCTAACCATAAACTCAACACCACCATGCCCACTAAACCATGTCCTGAAGTGCCACATCCACACGTTTTTTGAACACTTCCAGTGCTGGTGACTCCACCACCTCCCTGGGCAGCCTGTTCCAATCTTTGACCACTCTCTCCATAAAGAAATTTTTCCTAATATCTCATCTAAACATCCCCTGGTGCAACTTGAGGCCATTTCCTCTCATCCTATCACTAGTTAGTTGGGAGAAGAGACCAACACCCACCTCACCACAACCCCCTTTCAGGTAGTTGTAGAGAGCAAGAAGGTCTCCCCCTCAGCCTCCTCTTCCCCAGACTGAACAACCCCAGTTCCCTCAGCCGCTCCTCATAAGACTTGTGCTCCAGACCCCTCACCAGCTTCATTGCCCTTCTCTGGACACGCTCCAGCAACTCAACATCCTTCTTGTAGTGAGGGGCCCAAAACTGAACACAGGATTCGAGGTGCGGCCTCACCAGTGCCGAGTACAGGGGCACGATCAACTCCCTACTCCTGCTGGACACGCTATTTCTGATACAGGCCAGGACGCTGTTGGCCTTCTTGGCCACCTGGGCACACTGCCGGCTCATATTCAGCCGGCTGTCAACCAGCACCCCCAGGTCCCTTTCCGCCGGGCTGCTCTCCAGCCACTCCTCCCCAAGCCTGTAGCATTGCATGGGGTTGTTGTGGCCCAAGTGCAGGACCCGGCACTTGGCCTTATTAAACCTCATACAGTTGGCCTCTGCCCATCGATCCAGCCTGTCCAGATCCCTCTGCAGAACCCTCCTACCCTCCAGCAGATCAACACTCCCATCCAACTTGATGTCATCCGCAAACTTACAGAGGGAGCACTCGATCCCCTCATCCAGATCATCAGTAAAGATATTGAACAAGACCAGCCCCAGAACTGAGTCCTGGGGAACACCGCTTGTGACCGGCTGCCAGCCAGATTTAACACCATTCACCAGAACTCTCTGAGCTTGGCCATCCAGTCAGTTCTTTACCCAGAGAAGAGTAAACCCGCCCAAGCCATGAGCTAGTTTCTCTAGGAGAAAGCTGTGGGAGACCGTGTCAAAGGCTTTACTAAAGTCCAGGCAGACAACATCCACAGCCTTTCCCTCATCTACTAGGCGGGTCACCTGGTCATAGAAGGAGATAGGGTTGGTCAAGCAAGACCTGCCTTTCATGAACCCATGCTGGCTGGGCCTGATCCCTTGGTTGTTCTGCACATGCCCTGTGAGCACCACATCATGCTCCATAATCTTGCCCAGTAACGAGGTCAGGCTGACAGGCCTGTAGTTCCAGGGATCCTCCTTCCGGCCTTTCTTGTAGATGGGTGTCACACTGGCAGCCTCCAGTCATCTGGGACCTCCCCTGTTAACCAGGACTGCGGATAAATGATGGAGAGTGGCTTGGAAAGCTCCTCCAGCAGCTCTCTCAATACTCTTGGGTGGATCCCATCAGGCCCCATAGACTTGTGGCTGTCCAGGTGGCTTAGCAGGTCCTTAACTGTTTCCTGCTGGATTATGGGTAGGTTATTGTGCTCTCCATCCCCGTCTTCCAGCTCAGGGGGCTGAATACCCTGCAGATATCTGGACTGGCTATTAAAAACTGAGGCAAAGAAGGCATTAAGTACCTCAGCCTTGTCCTCATTCTTGGTGACAATGTTCCCCCCCACATCCAATAAAGGATGGAGATTCTCCTTGGCTCTCTTCTTGTTGTTAATATATTTGTAGAAGCATTTTTTGTTATCCTTCATGACCGTGGCCAGATTGACTACTAGCTGGGCTTTTGCCTTTCTAATTTTGTCCCTGCTTGACCTAACGAGATCCTTGCACTCTTCTTGAGTTGCCTTCCCCTTCTTCCAGAGGTGATAAACTCTCCTCTCTTCCCCGAGTCCCAGCAAAATCTCCCTGTTCAGCCAGGCCGGCCACCTTCCCCACCAACTCGTCTTGCAGCACATGGGGACTGCCTGCTCCTGTGCCTTTAAGATTTCCTTCTTGAAAACTGTCCAGCCTTCCTGGACCCCTTTGTCCTTCAGCACAGTCTCCCAAGGGACTCTCTCAACCAGGGACCTGAACAGGCCAAAGTCTCTCCTGCAAAAGTCCATGGTAGCAGTTTTGTTGACCTCCTTTCCTTACTTCACTCAGAATTGAGAATTCTGTCATGTCATGGTCGCTAAGCCCAAGACGGCCTCCGACCACCACATCTCCCACCAGTCCTTCTCTGTTTGTAAACAGCAGGTCCAGTAAGGCGTCTCCCCTGGTGGGCTCACTCACCAGCTGTGTCAGGAAGTTATCCTCCACACACTCCAGGAACCTCCTGGACTGTCTCCTCTCTGCTGTGTTATACTTCCAACAGATGTCTGGTAGATTGAAGTCCCCTACAAGAACAAGGCCCAGCGATCGCGAGACTTCTGCCAGTCGCTTATAGAATGTTTCACCTGCCTCTTCATCCTGGTTGGGTGGTCTGTAACAGACTCCCAGCAATATATCTGCCTCACTGGCCTTCCCCCTTATCCTTACCCATAAGCGCTCTATTTGGTCTTCACAATCGTTCATTTCTATAAAATCAAAACTCTCCCTAACATACAGAGCCAACCCACCACCTCTCCCTCCTTGCCTATCCCTTCGGAAGAGCTTATAGCCATCCACTGCAGCACTCCAGTCATAAGAGTCATCCCACCATGTTTCTGTGACGGCGACTAAGTCATAGCTGTCCCACTGCACAATGGCTTCCAGCTCCTCCTGTTTGCTGCCCATGCTGCGTGCATTGGTGTAGATGCACTTGAGCTGGGCTATTGATTTCACCCCCAACTCCGGCATGCCCCCCCAGACTCATCTCTAGTGAGCCTGGTTTTGTGCCCTTCCCCCTTCAAATTTAGTTTAAAGCCCTCTCGATGAGCCCCGCCAGCTCATAAGCAAGAATCCTCTTGCCCCTTGGAGACAGTTGCACTCCATCTGCTGCCAGCAGGCCCGGTGCCATGTAAACCGCCCCATGGTCAAAAACCCCAAAGTTCTGCCAATGGCACCAGCCCCTCAGCCATGTGTTGACCAGGTGTGCTTTCCTATTTCTTTCAGTGTTCCTCCCTGCCACTGAAGCGATTGACGAAAACACTACCTGTGCTCCTGCTCCATCGATCAGTAGCCTTAGTGCTCTGAAGTTCCCTTTAATTGCTCTTGGGCTTCTTAGCCTCATTGTTGCCAATCTGTATGACCAACAACAGGTAGTCATCAGCAGGCCAAACCAGACCAGGAAGTTTCCTGGTGACATCTCTCTCCTGGGCCCCAGGGAGGCAGCAGACTTCCCTGTGGGTTGGGTCCGGTCGGCATGTTGGGTCCTCTGTACCCCTCAGAAGGGAGTCACCTACAACAATTATCCTCCTTTTTTTCTTAGCAGAGGACATCTTGATGTGTGGGGCTGGCTGATTCACCCTGGGCACCCCCCTGGATGGACTTTCATCAAGGTCCTCATGCTCCTGGCCCTCAAGTTCCAGAGCCCCATACCTGTTGTGTAAGGGCAGCTGGGATGGTGAGGGAGGCCGGGAGGGGATTCACCTGCTGTCGCGAGCAGGGACCTGTTTCCATTCTCCCTCATGTCTTAGGTCCCCTCCTTTTGCCTGGCAGCAGTAAGGGCAGCATAGGTAAAATCTCAAGGTAGTCTTAACTTTTCTAATATGACAGCAGCTGTAAGTCACTAGAACTTACACAAGTGGATAGATGAGAGTAATAAAGAACTGAAAGTCCATCAATGCAGAGGTCTGGAGATGAAAATACTCTACAATAAAGGTTCTAAATGTCTGAGATAAAGGACAAAGAAGAGATTTCAGCTCTTCTAAAAAAGGAAAATGAGGTACAATATGAAAAAAATGGTTTTGTGGTGGGAAAAGACCAGATAAGACAAGACAGAAAAATACTGAGTTCAACCTTGTAACTAAAGAAGATGATGACACGAAAGGAAGAAGACTCTAGTGAGAGTAAGAAAAATTAGGCAGTTCAAGAGAAAAATAGGGAAGCGAGGTGAAGAGTTCAAGGACAAGGGAGAAAGAGACCTTAAAAAGTTGAAATTACTGAGGCTATTTACTAGGTCAATATAAAAATTGTTTATACATCCATTGGTGGTTATAAAGTCTATGATAATAGACTCCACTTATTCATCTCCTTCCACTAACTTACTTTTGCCTCAGGGTTTTTTTTTAAAACAAAAGAAGGGAAGCTTTAAAAAAAACACTATGCTATAGTGTTGTAGTGTAAATATACAACTGCATTATTGTTTTATACTATAGAATAGGGTTTATTGCAATGTTTACATTTCTAAATCTCAGAATTGACTTTAAATAGCACCTCTTTTGAACTTCATTTTTTCAAAACTGCCTTTTAAAGGAAGGTTTCTTTCTGCCCTCATTTATATTGTCCAAATTATGTATTCCTTAATCACTTATATATTTCAGAACCAGGATCCTGAAATTACCTGGACTATAAAAATTTAAAACTGTGGTGTAAGATATTGTTTTCAGTCCTGATAGTTCCAGCTGCAAGTCTGTGACTATGTTTTGCAGAACGGAGTTTTTGGAAGCAGACATTTTTTGAGCTTTCTAGATCCTACTTACAGTTTCTCTCTCCCTCGAAGTCCTATGCATTGTAATTCTTGTCAATAGGAAACTAGGCTTCAAAAGAGTAAGAATGAAAACAAAATTCCAGTAAAATATCCCAGGAAACAACAAAAGCCTTCCAAACTTCTTGTAGAGGCTCTAAAATGCGGCACTTACAGAACCTAAATTTATTGATGTTATTTGGAAATTTTCCTTTTTAAGTCTGAAAACTTTCAGAAGATGTAGCAGTGTGTCAATACATGCAGTCATAAGCCTGTCCTAATAAAGTCTATACCACTTGCTTTTTCTGTATCTTATTACACATGGTCTAATACAATGAGCACGTGCACATGGGCTCTGAACAAGGATGCATGAAGACTCACTAAGATTGAGTTTAACCAGCATATGTCATAATAGAAAAAAAATTAAAGACATAGTCTTTGGGAGTGTTTAACACACAGGCAAAGACAGACACCTTTTGAACTCTGCAAGCATTCTTTCATCTGCTATGAAGCACTTCAAATGCATTTTTGCATGGCACACATGAAATTCCACAGTAAGTATTACAGGTTTTAAAATACCTATCTCACTAATTGTTACTTGCCAAACTGCCAAGTACCCCTCCCTCTAGATTTTCCACAGAAAATTTTGTCTTCTGCATAAACCACTGTTTAATTTAACCTTCAGAATGGAAGATGGCAAAAGCACTGAATGATAAGGTTCCAGAACATTCCAGAACACCTCTGAGGAAAGTCTGGTTCTGTCTGCTCTATAATCCTTCAATGGGTTGTAAAAAAAGGCTACATCAGAAAACTTTCTCAAATTTTCAGCAGTTAAAATGCACTGCTTTCTTAACTGTATACATAATTAGGAACACATTTTGCAGCCCACTTTGGTATCAACTTGTTCAACAGAAATACATCACAACATGTCATAAACAATGTATATTCTTTACAGTATTGACACTGGAAGAAATCCTAGTTCTAACACTTTACCAAACACAAGTATTTTTGAAGGGCAGACTGTATAAAAAGTTTCTGCTCTAATTGCTTTTAATTTCACTTTAGTTAACAGTAGCAAAGAACATCTTCCTCATCTGCCTTAAAGCTGAAGAACCAGAAAGCTAAAAATTGAGAGACCTTTTTTCTCCACTTTTAAAGTTATGATTAAACAGAAAAGAACACATATGAATCCTAAAGCCTGGTAACAAATACTAGATAGAAAAAGTCAAGGTTTTACCAGTCTAAACACTGCAATATTCAACAGAGGTCTTAACTTCCCACTAAAATTTAAGACAACTTAAACGACGAAAGTGTCTGAGAATCATGTAATACCAAATCTTTCTGCTATAACTGATAGCAAGGGTATTTTTTTACTCCAAAAAGTGCCTGTAAGAGAATTTTTTTATTGGGAAGATATATAATTAGGATTGAAGCAAGTTAGTTGTTTAACTCATTTATGTTAACTATCACTTTAACCTTAGTTTTTTTTTAAAAATAAGCAATCAAGTACATGCCCACAATACACAGTAGAAAAGCATAACACCTTGGAACACAGTGGAAAATATGTTCACATTGTTCACAAACATTCGTAAGGTAAACAAAATATACCATTTCCCTCTAGGTGGTGTGGCCAGAATTAACACCAGTTCCTATGAAACTCTCAACAAAAAGAAAGAGAGGCCACATATGTGCAGGTCATTTAAAACTAGGACTGCAGAAATAAAGTGTTGAGAGGTCTTATGCTGGCAGGCAGATGGCTAAGGTGACAGATCTTTTATCATCTTTAAAAGGCTGAAAAAAATCAGAAAAGGAAGTGCAGCTAATTTAAGAACAGTAGTGAATTCTGTAAGTTAACCTTATGAAAGTACATCAATTAAGAAGTTCAATACTGCATGATAATTAAAAATATATACAGAACAAGTCCCAGAACATTAAATCCCTGCGGCACTCATGCGTCCACTGAAAAATAGCAAGCAAAGACAACCAAACTGTTCAAACTGGTCTGTATTTCACTGCTGTGTCACAGTGACTGCATTTAATTTGTTCCAAACTCCAGAAAAACACAGAAACTGTTTGTTTCAGTCCATTTATATAAATTTTTATGAATTAATTCCAATAAAAATACCTTATTTTATATAAATATTTGGCCTGTCTTTGCAATTTCTCCCCATTCTTCTTACAAAGTCAAATTTTCATCTTCTGGATAACTCCAATTATCCAGTTCAGCAGTTTAACAATTTACAGTAAATTTCATACTTCTAATATCAATACTGTGTTTTTCAGCACAGTTCATTCACAGAGGCTGAAGGCAGTTTCTAATACAATTCAAATTCAGTTAACTGTAGTAAGATTACTATTTAAACAGCTAAATACAAACCTGGAGCAACGGATTTTCCTTTCATTTAACCTACTAGCGTTAAAAGAAAGGTATTAAAACTGAACAGGGACGTCATTGTGCCTAAGTTCAAGAAAAGAAAATTGGTCACCAGAAATAGTCTGGAATGTTACCCTTTCTCCAGTTTGGCAGCAATAGTGCAAAGGAGCAACTACTGAGGAGAGAGATATCAATTCAGAATATTTTCCCCCACACATTAATGTCAGACTTCTGAAAACCATCCTATTGCAGTACGACTGCAATAAAAATGTGACAATCTGTCTGAGCTGGTAACAGATTCTTTCTGCATGACCAGCATCCCACTGAGCACCAAGAAAAAAAAAATTCAGAATCTAAATAAAGTTGCATACCTTATTTTAGTAATTATTGTTAGTTAAAAAATTCAAAAATCTCAGAACAGTAACTGCCAGTCAAACAGCAAAAAGCCATTTATGAGCAAAATGACAACGTTCTTACAGATTTAGCTTACAAATGTTTTTGATCTGCTATTCAAAGTTTTCACCTCGCAAAGGGTCAGTTCATAAGAATCATTACTTCCAAAATTCTGTATCAACTTGCTCTTTCTAAGTTCAGTGGTCTTTATTTCAAAATTGTCCTTTGACAACTGCAGATTTGATTTACAAAAATTATACCAGCAACTGCATGTGCAGTTTGCCAATTTATTTCTAATTTATCACTCACATTCATAAGCACATATTTTATAAAAATTCCTGCTTTTGTACTTACCAACACTCTTTTGCAAGACCACCTTCTTTAAAAAAATTACTAAAATGACTGCTATTGGAACATTTAACATTTAAATGAAATCCGATTATGTGATCAGTTCCAGCTGTAAACTGCATACAGCACTACTGCCTATGCATTTATCACACCTATTCTACTCAGAGCTCTAAGAACAGCAGCATTTTATGACAACTCCCCATCTTCCCATTCTCAAAGAATTAAAAACTTTGTTTCCTCCTCTAGCTTACCAGTTCTGTCAGAATCTTGGAGCCTGTTTACAGGTTCACAGATTTCTGGCAATAAGGGACCATTACAGCTACAACAGTCTACCTGACTGGTCTAAAACAGACCAAAGACTCTCACCCTCTAAACAATCTCCTCCCACTCTATTTCTTTTTTTGAAGATAAAGGATCCATCTATTACAAGCCTTTCTACCACGTGGGAATGTGCAGACTGATCAAGTAATCTTTTAATTCTCTCTCAGAGAGAATTAAAAATAGGGTATAAAATTCTCCAGGTAAAAACTTAAGTCTTCCAAGTTTCAAATCATTCCTTTATTTGTCTTCTACATAAGACACAATTTCACAGAATCATTAAGGCTGGAAGGGATTTCTCAAGAGATCATCTAGCCCAAGCCCCTCCTCAAACTGGGTCAGCTACTGCAGGCTGCCCAGCAACATGCCCAGTCGGGTATTGACTAGCTCCATGGATGGCAACTAGACAACCTCTATGGGCAACCTACTATACTGTTCAGCCACATTTACAGTAAAAGCACGTTTTCTGATGTTCTGATGGAATTTCACGTGCTTCTGTTTGTGCCAATTGTCTCCTTTTTTGTCATGATAATCTCTGTAAGGAGTCTGGCTCCCTCCTCATCAGTCTGTCCCACCAGGTATTTCTGAGCCTTCTTTTTTTCAGGCTGTGCAGTTTCAGCTCACTCAGCCTGTCCTCACGCAAAAGACGCTTCAAACATTTGATGCCACCTTAAACATTTCTCAACATCTTTCTGAACTGTAGATGCTACAATGGAATACAATACTAAAACACAGCCTTCAGCTAATTCATTAGAAAAGGTGACACAACTCCTCAATTAACATGCCTTGCTTCTGTATGCAGGTAGTACATTCCCCCTCATGGTTGCAAACACTGTATATGGCAATAAACATTTAACCTGATCTAGTTGAAGATGTCCCTGCTCATAGCAGGGAGGTTGGAATAGAAGACCTTTAAAGGTCCCTTCCCACCCAAACCATACTACAATTCTATGATGCCATGATTTTTCCATAAAACTATTCTCAGTGGCCTGAATTATAGACAAGGTCATATGGAATTTAAAGACAGGCAATGTTCTTTGATTTTACCTAGAACCACTGCTAGACTAAATGACATTAAACTGATCAATGGCCATCCTGCTTATGCTTTCAAATTAACGGCAGAAGTTTAGGGTCATCCATTCCCTGGGGTTTTGAGCTTCTTCAGCTACTTTCTACCAAATATCTGAAAATAACATTAATTAGCACATATATTTATCTACTTCAATTTGAAGCCTACAAACAGTAAGCCATGGAAAAAAATAGACCTAGAACTACTGAGGTGCAATTTCTCTTTGACATGCATATTGTTAAAAACTGCACACAACTGCAACGTAAGCTCAACTATCAGATATCCAAGAATCCACAAGGAAGCGAACCTTAGAGTAAGTCTTGATTTCTAACAATATACCAAAAGCAACTGAAGATTTTGTAAGGATTAGAAGATGTACCATGCATCTTCCAATGGATTCTCAGAGAACTCATACTGTCCTGTCCCCATGAGTGTGGGCATGGGTAAGCTCACTCTCTTTTACCACATTGCCCATTTCCACAAAACTTGTAGAAACACAACTGTCTTACAGGACTCTAATCCTGTGGTAAATCACACTGAAAGTATCCAATAGGTTGAAAGTCTATTAAGAAACATGGTTTTCTATCTTGGATACATAGACTAATGGGGAGAAAGTACAAGGTTAGCAGATGGGACTTTCCCCAACATGTATCAGAATACCCTCAAGTGCCATCACCATTTTTTTGTGAAAAGCCAATTGTGTAAGAAGAAAAAAAGGAGACATAGAGGCCAAATAAGCTAAAACACTCCTCAATAATATCAAGCAGAGTATTTAAAATTGCGCCAGGGGAGATTTAGATTGGATATTAGGAAAAATTTCTTCACCGAGGGGGTGGTCAAGCATTGGAACAGGCTGCCCAGGGAGGTGGTGGAGTCGTCATCTCCAGAAGTGTTCAAAAAACGTGTGGATGTGGTGCTTCAGGACACGGTTTAGGGGACATGGTGGTGCTGGATTAATGGTTGGACTCGATGATCTTGAAGGTCCTTTCCAACCTTAGTGATTCTGTGATTCTGCTGCTCTGTACCTGTTTTCTCCTTCCAGCATTTCTCTTACCCTACGTCATAAACATGTATTTACATCAATTAGGGACCATGTCTTAATCAATTTGTACAGACCGTGTCAAACCAGAACCCTAATTTCAACTGTGATTCTTCACATGTTGCTGTAATGTAATTTATTATGCAATATACAAAGCCTTATCTGCTGAACTAATTAATACCAGCAGGTGTTACCAGTTAAATCTCCAATATATTGAGCTGCTTGTAGAATGCCTGTCCTCTTATGTTGTGAACTAAAGGACACAAAGAAGGCATGTAGCCATGTAGTAAAAAGAGTTTCTATCTTCTGGCATAACAAATTTGGGAAAGAACTTTGATCAGCTCTTGACCAAACTTTAGCGATATTAAAGGAGGTTTCTTCAGGTTTGCTTAGGTTCTTCTCTCTTATCATTCCTTCACCAGAGGATTAAAATGAATCATATTTTAATGCATTTACATTTACAATAGCCACTAAGATAGGAAAGAATTAGGTGGGGCTTTTTTTGAGATGTGAACTGAAATCTGTAACAGACTTAGTCCAATTATTTGCCCCAGCCACAGACTTGAACCTTAGCTTTTTTCCAATACATTACTGCTGGACACTCCAGAAAGCAAGGAGGTTCAGTTATTCACCTTGCCCTGTGGTATCAGTTCAGTCTTTCCAAACAAAGCTGAAAGGAAATAATTGGGAATTTGTTACATGGAACTACTGACTCTTCATGGAAAAAAGGGCCCCAAAATCATACAGCATGCACAGTACATATAAACCTTGGCTATGCTGGTCCATTGGACTCTGAGGTGGGCCCATTCCAGGATGAGGAGGTCGCATACTCTTCATGGAGCCACAATGAACGTCTTCAACCATTCCTTTTTCATGCAAGCCATCAATAGACTGTGAAAACAAAACAAGCCTTTATATAGAGATAGTATATAAATCCACTATAAAAATCCAAAGGGCTTTAGATCAAAATCTAAACAAATACATTAAAAGTACAAACATCCCTTAGCAGTCATTAAAAATAAATACAATGTGAACCTTTACCCCTGGAATCAGATATTTGGGGAAGCACATTAAAGCTGCCTGTCACCTCTGTTTCCTTTTTGCTTTGTTTTTTTTTCTCCTTATGAACTGTTTGGCAATGCTAGGGAGGCAAACTGTCCAACTACAAACACATGAATCCTATTGGCCTCATATTGCAGAGCAGTGTAACACACACCAACTTATGGAAGTACAGCCTGTGGTTTGGCTTGAGTTATTTTTAGCCCAAACTTTGCCCTTTCAGTCACTGCTACTGGAGTGCCCCAAAAACTGTTTCTCTTCAAAAACAAAGATGACGCTGCAGGAGGTTAAGCTCTTCTTTTGCAGGTAAAAACAGGGATAGGCAGTCAAGGAACAGAAGACATAGTCCTACTCAAATACTTGTGCTCCCTACAGTTCCTGTCACGTCATTCACTCCTCAAAAACTACAGTTCCCATGGTACCTGAAATGCAAAGCACAGCCAAGTGCCTTCTTCAGAGAGTGAAGACAAGACAGCTTGGGGTCAGAAAAACATGCTGAAGGCATGCAGGGCACTGGAAAAGGCTCCATAAGAGAAACTGAAGGACTCTGAATGTGAAAATAGGGGAAAAGTAACATCAGAAGGAAGATGTCATAAGAAAATTATAGTTTTACCTGAAAGCAAAAACGACATCAGGTCCCTAACTAGGGAAGAGATTATGCGCCTTAACTTCTAAGTTAGAGCCCTGCAAGGCTTTGTGTTAGGAAGGAACAGGCTGGCATCACTTACTTATCTTCTCTCTGTAGAAATACGCAGTTCTGCCCTTCTCTGTAACACATGCATGCATGTATGCACACTAAATACTGTTCCTGCAAACCCTACTGCGAATGCAGACCTTGCAGTCTGTTTTATCTAAATGCACACCTATTTATGGAGAATTCTTTTTAAAAAGAGAGTTAAGAAAACTTAGTCCAGTGGAAAATACAGGCAGTTAACAAAAAGTGTGCAAGAAGCTATATCAAGTCACGGAAAAAAAAAGACACTGTCACATTTCTTCTTTTTGAGCAACTTGTTGTACGTAAATCAATTTAAGCAGGACTACACATAGGTCATACTTTTTACAAAAGATAAAATAATTCTAAATTTTAATTTGTAAACTTTTCATGTAAGGTTTTGACTTTCCATTGCAATAATCAGATTAGATTGAAAGTATCTTTAAACACATGTTTTGGGGTCTTTTTGTTTATCAGCATTTTTGAAGGATTTCACTATCATTTTTCCTTATTAGAAGCTATGGGTTAAAAGGAGAAAAGTTATAGAAAAGGAAAAATAAAATGCATTTTTTATGTTTCGTCAAATCGTTTAGTTGTCATGACAGTATAAAAACATTTGTGAAAAGAATCTGTATCAGAAAAATACCCGTTACTCAAGAAGCTATTTTTGATTACAAGAACTTGGGATATGGAGTAAAAATATAGCGATAAGATGACTGACACATTAAAAATAGTTCCACTGTGCTAACCAAGTAAATCCCAACGCCGTTTGCTGAGGCATGAAGATCCCTCCCTCTCCCTTCATGCCTACTTACAAAGACAACCAATGTGGAAGGGAATGCTCAGTTCATATTCTGCTCACAGGAGCTGAACAAAACACCTGTAAAGTCAGATCCACACCTATTTTATCATGGTATGTGTCAAGGACTAAATCTTTAGGGCTGCCAAGTGTAGGAGAAGAATTTGCAGGAAATTGGATCTGATTTCCAGAAGCAAGGACTCTAGCTGTACACATCTGTGGTGCAACTGCAGGGATGGGTGTGACGGCACTAATGGGTGGCAACCGTGAAACCTCTGTGAATGCAGGCAGCTCTGATGGGACAAAGATGGGACACAACACTCACACCCAGGGCAGCAAAAGTACCAGCATACAGAAGGTGCAGAAAGGGGCTGGCATTAACAAAGAGCAGCAGAGGAAAACAAATATGTGGCCTTTCAAAGAGAGAATTTTTTAAAAAAAATCAAACAAAGGTAAAGATGTGACCATACAAGAAAACATCAATTGAAGGAATGCTTCTATGGAAAGAATTGATCCAAGGAACAGGTTTTTGTAAGATAAGTACTAAAAAAACACCCAAAACTCTGTAGCAAACTAAAATGCTTCAAGTCTAATGGAAGGAAGCATAAATATAGCAAGAAAGAGGCTTGCTTCTGTGTGTTTACAGAAATTATGCTGTGAAAAAAATGAAAGTGAAATTTATTAGAAACAGATTAAGAAAGGTAGAACTCATTCATCAGGTTTTTACCAGCAAAGCTGCAAAAGATGAAGATGGTATAAATGTCTTTGAAGACAAAATTAGTTTTAATGATCACAGTACTGTTAATTTATAAAAGAGACTTGTACTTCTGAGAGTATTTTTCATCTAAAAGCACCTCTACTGTATATGGAAAAGCCCTATAAAACAGGGGAGACAATTCAGCAGAGGACTGCAAGAAGTGAAAAATAGTTATTTTTCATGACTTCTTTGAATCAATGTGTAGTTACAGAGTTACAATGAGAACTTTAAATCTATAGAACAGGTTAAAAATTACAAAAAGGATCTTACACACAATGCAGTTTCAGTAAATGCTTTAGTCCTGTATAAATTATTAAAGGCATCTTCCACAATGACATTGTTGGTATGAGAAATGTAACCTATACTATCGATAAAGCACTACTACCATGTTGGAGTACTTTTTTTTTATTATTATTTTAATATGACAGAAGGGAAACAGGAAGTTGAGACATACTCCCCGTAAGTAAGAACAAGCACAGAACAGGCCAGATATATAAAGCGTCCTTCCAGAAAACATAATGAGGGATGAGTTTCAACTGTATGCAAACATACACCTACAGACTTGGCAGACTTACTGACTTTACATAATGCCTAACACATAAAGAACATTTTGCCTACACTGCTTTTACTCTGAATTTAATCACTAAGGTATTCTCACAGACAGTACTGCATCACAGTTTGACCTATTTCCACGTAAACTGTCAGATTATGGTGGGGTTTTTTTGTTTCCTTTCCCTTTCCCCTTCTTAAAAAGAAAAAGCACAACCAACCAAACAAAACACTGTCATTGAAATGAGAGGTTAAGCTAGAGTATCAAACCAGATTTCTTTTAAACTATGCCTCCTCTATACCAACAAAAATTACATAGACCAAATAATAATATGTCATCACATAACTGTACAGCATAACTGAGTGCATCATTGATGGACAACCAGACTGACTGTGGTTGTTCCTGAAGTAGGGGCTGGGCCAACAATTCCACTGATCTCTTATAAATCACTAAAACAACCCTTTGCATGAGGTCTCTGATGAATTTTCAAGGCTGACAACAATACTTTCTTTCTTTTTTCACTAATGTAAACACATAAAACAAAAATAATGCAGGGAACACGCTTGCTGAATAACAAGGGATTGCTTCCAGGACCATGACAGAATTTTAAGATTCTCAGAATGTCTAATGTGCACAGCTCTGTTAGCCAGCAATATTTGAAATGGGACACCAGTTGCCTTCTGTTTTAATGGAACATCTGAGTGAACAAATAATACATCCAGTAAAAAATGCCATTTCTGTAGGAAAAGAATTTTTTTCTGCCACTCACTTTTTCTCTCACTCGCCAAAAAGCATAATATTGCTCATGATATCATTATAATTTTTCCACAGCCAGTAATCATTTACAGCACACCCCACTACAAATTCACAGAAGTGATTATGCATCAGGTTACGATTAAATGGAAGAGAAAATAAACCAAGACCTCACAGTACTCTTCCCATGCCTCAAGTGAGAACCATGCAAAGTAAATAGATATACTGTTGTCATAACTAAGAGTTAAGCAGTTAAAATCATGTGGCCCAGCTGACGCATAAGAGCATACAAAAGGCTGTATCAGTTTATCTAAAACCATCTAACCCTGTGTTCTGCCTCCAGAGTATGTGGATCCCGAGGAAATGTTAAGACTAAGGCAACCACGTATCAATGCCTGCCTTTAATATCTTCCCAGCTCCAAAGTATTTTCACCTCATGAGACTCTCTGAGGCTGTTATGGTTTGTCCATTTAGCAGTTCCCTCTGACAGACCTCTGAGTATTTCCCCTTAAATGTAGCTGTCTTCCATCCAAGATATACTTCAGTGAAATTTGGAACTGTATTTCCTTGGCAATTTTATTGATAGCCTAAGATTACATAAGAAAGACAACTAATTTATTGTTTCTGTCAAAACTGCACTATGTAAATCAATAGTAAATTTTCCTGTGGTGGCATTATCTTATTACTTAGTGAATATACAGTCTTTAATTTTCATATTAACTGTTGTTAAGTAAACATACTTTAAGAATTATCATTTATTAATATAAATTTGTATCAATCAGTGTTTTCTGGATTTTTTAAAATTTTTAGGCATTATATTATTCTTTGTAAGCTAGTCAAACACCTAACATAGAATGAAGGTGTTTCACTACTTAGTGAATTTTAAAAGTAAGAATCACATCCCATTGCATACGTAGGATGTGTACCCCACAAGCAATTGTGTAACTGGGACACTTTTCGTGCAATCTCTTATTTCACTGCATTTCATTAGGGAAAAAAAAGCATTATGTTACATCATGACTTGAAATTCAAACTGCTTTACATAACACTAAGCAGAAAGAAAACATTTACTTGGTCAAATTGCAGGTGGCTGACCATTTTTTTAATTACATGGAACAACATTCAAGTAATATTTGCAAAATAGTCTAGAGGCACTCTTCCACAGCATTTCTTACATAGACTCTTCCCTCAGTTGTCACAATACACTATTTCATAGAATCATAGAATGGTTTGGTTTGGAAAGGACCTTAAAGATCACATAGTTCCAAACCCCCTGCCATAAGCAGGGACATCTTCAACCAGGCCAGGCTGCTCAAAGCCCCATCCAACCTGGCCTTAAATACTCCCAGGAATGGGCCATAGAATCATAGAATCATTTGGGTTGGCAGGGACATTTAAAGGTCATCTAGCCTCCTGCAGTGAGCAAGGACATCTTCAGTTACAGCAGGTAGCTCAGAGCCCCATCCACCCTGACCTTGAAGAATGTTCCCAGGGATGAGGCATCTACCACCTCCCTGGGCAACACGTGCCAGTGTTTCCCCACTGTGAAAAATTTCTTCCTTTTATCTAGTCTGAATCTGCCCTCTTTAATTAGTTTAAAACCATCATCCCTTGACCTATTGCAACAGCTCCTGCTAAAAAGTCTGTCCCCATCCTTCTTACAAGCCCCCTTTAAGTACTGAAAGGTCACAATAAAGTCTACCCAGAGTCTTCTCTTCTCCAGACTGAACAACCCCAACTGTCTCAGCCTTTCTTCATAGGTGTTCCATCCCTCTTCCACAACTTCTCTGGGCAACCTGTTACAGTGCCTCACCACCCTCATTTCTGAGGTTGCACAGGAAAAAAGACAAAAAAACTGATCTAGAATGAGCAATTAACCAAGAAATATTTTTTTCACTTGGATCAGGTCAACAAACACATTTGCTAACTTAATCACACGCACACAAAGGCATGCTGGAACTTGTGAAGTGGCAAAGCAGAGAACAGCAAGGCTGTTGCTACTAAAGTAAGGACTTAAGAAATTACAGCCTTTGTTCCATTATCAGAATAATGGTACAGAAAAGGGAAAGTAGTTTTACTGTAACTATACTGACTGGTCATCTTTGAATTAGCTATCCAGGCTCTTCAAATTCATGGTGCATTTTTCAAAACATCTCAATGCCACCTCAATGAGAGAACTTCTCTCTGGCTCACAGAACTTCTGAGATGCTTCTAAGCCTCTGAAAGAACTTTGTGGGATGACACTTTTTGGTTTGTTTCTAACGCTAAAATAGAAACACAACGTAGAACAGGGTATAGCAGTTAAAGACATAATGTATGAGCAGTTAAAGACATAATGTATGGAGCATTCAACTGTTCTGATGGAAAATTGCTGGTGCCATCATCTTCTTCTGCAGGTACAGAATCTCTTTAAAAACAGAAAGAAACAAGAGAACTGAAGGATGTAAAAACCCTGGCTGTCTGCCAAGTTTGGGGCATTCATCAGAGTACTAGGAGCTTGGGCTGTAACAGACCTCACAAACAAGGAAATGTCAATTGCAAATGTCCAATCTGGCTAAAAGCTAAATTAAATGCTTCAAGATTCAAATGCAAAAATTTTAGTTACTGAAGTACTGATCTCTCAGAAATGAGAACAGTTCAGTAGAAACAGGTGGCTGGACTGTAGCCTCCTTTACTTCAGCTGTCTTTGTGCTTTCAGAAATTTTAATGATACAGTTCTTCATGAAAAAGATGGTAGTGTCATGTCCCTACCGACTGGGGACTGTTTTAACTGATTAAAACCTATGCATATGTGAAAATGGCAACATGAAGAAGTTGACAATTCATGAGGAAAACTAAAATATGTTTATATTACTTTAAAACTATATTTTTATTGTAAATTTATTTTTTTCTGTGTGCATATAACAATTCCAAGTGGAATCAACAATATTTACCAAAATGTTTTCAGTATCTTGGCTCTGTAAACTGTTGCTGCATATTTCTGAGAGTACAACATCAGTGAAATTGAAATTATCCTAAGCTCTAAATCTCTGGTACACAACCAAATAAAAATGACAATACATAAAGAGACTGTTCTCACAAAGGGAATTGCACACAAGCAATTATTTCCTCAAAGCAAAGACATTAATGATAGTCTAAGCACACATGTAATCTTAAGTGTATAACAACAACCACTGAAGTCCAATTATTCACACGTTCTACAGTACATAATTTTAAATTCCTTAGCAGGATGTAGCCTTTATGAAATAACTTGGCAACCAGGTTTTTCATCAACACGGAAGAGTAAACAAATTTGTAAGCACAACCTGTTTAAGAGTTAAAAATTAAAAAAAAAAAAATTCATGCAAAACTAAAAACCAGCCCAGAAAAATGCAAGACACATCCAAATAGATAAGAAAGAGGGGGAAGGAGGAGGGGGAGGGAAGGGGGAGGGAAGGGGGGAGGGAAGGGGGGAGGGAAGGGGGGAGGGAAGGGGGGAGGGAAGGGGGGGGAAGGGGGGGGGAAGGGGGGGGGAAGGGGGGGAGGGGGGGAGGGGGGGGAAGGGGGGGAGGGGGGAAGGGGGGGAAGGGGGGAAGGGGGGAAGGGGGGAAGGGGGGAAGGGGGGGAAGGGGGGGGAAGGGGGGGAAGGGGGGGGAAGGGGGGGGAAGGGGGGGGAAGGGGGGAAGGGGGGAAGGGGGGGAAGGGGGGGAGGGGGGGAGAGGGGGGAGAAAAGAAAAAAGGAAAAAAAGGAAAAAGGAAAAAAAGGAAAAAAAGAAAAAAAAGGTATGATCTGCCATAAGGTTTTATCACTACAATTCAATTCTTTTTTCCTAGTAATGTCTATCTTACCGAAAAGTATAGTTTACAAATGAAAATTTGCAAACTACTAACTCTATAGTTCAAAGTAGTCTACTAAGAACAAGGAAACTGTGTTTAAATTGGTATACGCATCATCTTTATTACTAAAGACAGAAGTAGGAGTGTAGCTGCAGTTTTGCAGGTGATAAATGACATGTAATAGCAGTTATGCATGTCTAAATGTAGTGTAAGTAATTTTTTTAATCAATGGACAGAACTCTAGGAAAAAAGTTTAACTTGTAATAAACTATACCTTATGCATTTGGTGCATGCCTTCCTGTGGATAATCCGTAGGCATTGTTGGCATTGGATGTGGGACACTGGGTGGACCAGGACTTGGCCCCATCATGCTGTGAACTGAGCCAGGAGACGGCCCTGGTCCTGGGCTAGGTCCTAGAATCGGTCCAGGTGAAGGTCCTGGTCCAGGGGAAGGACCGGGATGAGGCATGGCACCAGGGTCTGTAGGCGTGGACATCTATTTTCTGTCTCCTTTTCAATTAGCAGAATAGCTCTAATAACAAAAACAAAACAAAAACAAAAACAGAATTTCTGTGTGACATTAGGGGCATTGAAAAAATGTTATAAAATCTACTGGCAATCATTATACACACATGCACATACACATGCAAGCTGTCATTAGCAGTAAATGTTTAACCATCCTCCTAAAAGCCCACTAGAAGGATAAGGATCCTAAGAGTTCAGTCAACTTCTGCATGTTTACATATTACTCACAGCATAAAGCAACTGGTACGCTATGAGAAACATCTACCAGAGACAATGGTATCATCAGATGTATCACATGGGGTCAAGCACAGTACTACCAAAGGCAGACAAGATAGCTGGGCACCTCTGTAACATGTGTGTTAAAAAATCTCTCCCTAAACGGCTGTGACTACACTGAAATTTGTACTTATAAAATTTATGGTAATACAGCAAAACACGTCTTAAAAGGATTAAGACTATTTTCTGATTTTTTTTTTTACATTAGATATTAATGTAGGACCTCTCTGGTTATCTCTGTATGCAATCATAACACCAAATGAAACAGACAACAGAAAAGACAATTACTTTTGACTGAAGAGTTATAATTCACTTGAGGGGTTCTGCTGATGTCACAAAGCAGAAGAGTGCAGCTCAAGTGGCCTATAAAACAGTAAGCGCTCCAAGAACAAATTACAGGCTTTTACAGACTGGAAAACTATTACTGTATTTTTATTTCTGTGTTCTTAGCCCAGCAAATTGATGTAGGCTACTGGCTTGAAACATTCTTCAGTTTTCCAAGAACTTTTATCATTCTTCAGTTTTCTAAGAACTTTTATCAATGTCTAATATTGGGAACTTTTTGTTTACTAATATCAGAGTATTGTAACACAGTGACACAGCTGCCATATTTTTACAAAACTAATGGTCAGTTGCTGCCAATGAGATCAGACATGTTCCTTGGTATTCCCCACTCCCAACAGCATTGTTTTCATGTGTTTGATCACACAGTGATTTCATTATTTAAGTAGTTAGGCCAGCAGAAAATTAACTCCATATTTAAAAAAAAAAAACACAAAACAAAACCACCAAACCATCTAGTGATTCAGGTTACTGAACTGACTTTCTGATGAGTCCCAGAGCCAGCACAAGGAAGCAAGTAGGACCACCATTTTCAGCAGTAGCTGATCATCAGACAGGCTTAGCCTGTTCCCCTTATTTACTTTGAGTGTAGTTTTATAGTAAGGTTATCTGCCATGATTACTTGTCCCATAATAATAAAACCAATACAATGAAAAAATTACTCTTATTAAAAGTTATTCTAACTTGGTACATTACAAGGTAATTACAATGTCATGGTACGTTACAAGGCCTAAGAGGACTCCCTGTCCCAGCCTCTCTCCTTACAGAATTTATCACAGAAGAGTGTTTCATCTTCCACATCAGGGTTTATCACTATCCCTAGTTAGCAGTAATTACCTTCTAACATGAGTAAGTGGTGTAACCCTGTTATGACACTGCTTATATAAAGTCACACTGTACTACTAAAAAAACCCTGGCTTGTAGGGTCAAATTAAGAAACAGACACTCAAGAAAAATGAAGTACCATCCCAAGGTTCCCAACAAAGCAGAAAACAGGCCCATCTGCAAGACCTGTCAGGAAAAAAGTGGACTGGTGCTTACTGCTAGCTACCAGGGAATTCGAAGCTTACAGAACTGATCATCTTTCTTCTAAGAGCAAGAGTCTTTATTTATCAGAACCCACACAGAAGATAAAATGCTACTACACCAAGCCCATTTATCACATACTTACCCCCAATTACCTAATCATTCTGTCAGGAACAAAACTGGCTTAATAGCTTTTGCTTATACATTCCCTTTCATTATGTTTTAATAGCTATTACTCTCTTCTGATTAAAGGCAACAAATTAGAACAATGCTTAACTCATTTAAAATCAAATATCCTCACCTGAAATAAACTACCTTGGGATCCTATTTTCTTCCAAGGTAAAACAAGGAGGTGTCTATGAAGTTCAAAACAAAACACTAGTCACTAATTAGTCCCCATGACATTACCACAAAAGGCATCAAGTTATCCAGTGTTCAAAACTACATACACCATGCCACAGCTTCCTATAAGAAGCCTACAGTTTGGCTGTATGAAGGACAACAGACATTTCCACACAACAAGGAGTTTTTATGAGTCAATCATTACATTGCAAAACATAAGACTGACACTCTCACAGCTAACTCTCTCTGCATGTTATAAGCCAAATTCAGTCCACTTAACAAGGCAGAACATAGCACCACTACCAAGAAAAATTTATACAGAACTACAATGTAATCAATTGAAAAACTACTATCAGTATACAGTATCCCAAAACATCCTATTTCACAAAGGACTTCTACATAGATCTATGCATTAAAATGGGTATCAAAATCTCCCTCTCTATTCACCTCTATTTCAAATTCAACTTGCAGTTCTCATAAAAATTAACTGGCTACAATCTCAGCTCCACACTATCATTTACATATACATTAAACATGTTCTGTAAACAAATTTGGAATATTTAAAGTATTTTTAAATGGGCTAGCAAGTGCCCAACCTGTGAAAAATAATAACTACCAGAGGGCAATGTTGCATCCCTTACACCAAATCAAGTCCCTTCTGTACCTTTAAGAGCAGATAAACTCACCCAATCTTACATAATTGTGAATTGTCTTAAAGAAATTTGTATTCAGAGATTTTTGTATGTTGAAGAACATACTTATATGGAAAAAAAAAGGTAATTTATAAGATCTATTTCAGGGGAACATAAAATATTGGAAAATACTATCTGAATGCAATAATTAAATCCTGTTTATTTAATCAGGATTTATTATAATCCTGTAATAAATCCTGCCCAAAGATACCCATGGACATAAAGAGACAAAGCAATCTTCTCTGGCAATAGTAGTCCACCATATTAAAAGAGCAGCCACTGCTATAAACCACAACACTTTATAATTGGCCCTCCCAACTAAGGGAGTTCACAGAACAGAACTGCTAAAAAGCTCATCATTTAACATGTTTCAAAAATAGCTCAGCTTATGTTTACTAAGACCAAGATTGTACAAAAACCCCACAGAAATTAGGCACCTTGCTCTCATTAAAATTCAGTAAGAGCTAGATACCTAATTCCTCTAGGCCCTCATGAAAGCCTCATTAAAACCAAAGCAAAAATCTACAGAAGAAACAACAGGTGCAACAGTGGCCAGGCTCCATCCAGATAACACTGGTATTAGTTTGGGTAAGCACTGGTACCTGTAATGAAATAAGCAAAATGAAGCCAACTCCCTGACAAAGCCAGTGTTGACCCATTAGTTTGGACTGATTTTTAACGAGTAGTGCCTGTTAGAATTACAAACTGAGGGGAAGAGAGGGGAGGGAAAAAAAATGCTTCTAACAGATGATAAAGATTTCAGTAAAATGAAAAAACAACTTTCCATCTCATTGTCCCAAATGATAAGGCTTGGCCCTGATTGCCAAATGCATTACATAATGTCTAATTGGTTTTTAAGTGTCCAATCTTAAAATTTCCTCCAAACCCTCATGACAGTAATGTTACTCACATGACTTCAAGTAAGACATATCTCTTATTGAACTGTAATCCCTTACCACTTCCTAGGTTTAGTTACATCAACATCACCAATCTCTTTTGTGAACAGCCCCAAGTGGAACTAGGGGGGATTGAACTAGCTGTAGTGAATCAAGAGTTCTTCCTAGGGTCCCAGAGAATTTCTCCACCTCTGCTGGACACACCAGAATTGAGACAGAGAGGAAAAAAATCTATCCATGTCAAGGTAACTTTAGCCAAATGTAAATAGAAGAAGAGCCACAAAAAACAAGAGCTGAAGCTAAAGAGAGAGACTTAGGATTCTCTGCTCAACTATTTCTAGACCAAATGGTGTAGGACAGTGAATATCTACAATACAAAGAATTTGAGGGAATACTCCCTAAGCATAAACGTTTCTGTATTGTCACTTTACATGCATCTGGAAGGTTTTGTAGATGTAGCTGATTCATTGTACCATAGGGTCTCCATCAGCTCTATGTTTCAGCACCCACAGCATTCAAGCACATTACACATAGTTTGGTATACACCTGCTACAAACTCAAAGGTAACAAAGGCATGGATTTCCTTCACGTGAAGAAAGTATGCAGTATTAGTAGATCCAAAACTAAAACACAGCAGGTAACAAACCACCCGCATTATTTTGGAATTCAAGACCAGCTGGACACCCAAAAAGATGCAGAAATTATAGAATGCTTTGATACAGGGCACACACCGGATCTATGAACAGATGGAGCAGTAAGTATTTATAATTCTTCTGGCTGTTTCTCTTCACCATCCAACAATAACGTCTACCTTACCATGGCTGAGTCAACCTAAACTGAACTTCAGCCAGGATGTTTTGGCCAGATCCCCTGCCTTGGATAGGTAGTGAAAAGTAAGGAAACTACATCGCTTAGATCTGATGAAAAAGAAACGTGGACCCACACAACAGCCACATGCACACTGCAAAGCAGACGGTAACTTTGCCTTTACAGAAAAATAATTAGTGTCTACTTTGCCCCACACATCTCCAACTGAAATCATGATTCACAGATGGCTTTGAAAAGATATACTGTAAAACTGTGATACACTACAGGCTAAAGAAGCTATCTTTACTACACCACCAGAGAAAAAAAGAAATTATACTGTTAGTGATGTGTAGTATTTGCTTAATCTGCTAACCATATCGAATGAAGATGTGCAAAGTTTCAGAACTGATTAATCATGACAGCAGCTTGTCATAATTAAAACAAATAACTCAGAATACTTAGAAGCAAATCAGTGTCTTGTATTGTACAACCCTACAGGACAGTCTGTATTAACATTTATCAGGATTTAACTATTGTCATTTCATCAAACAATGATGCAATCAATAAACAGGTTTACATGAAACAACAAAAAAGTAAGGAGAAGAGTCAAATCTTAAACTGACATAAACCGAAGTTATGCAGTTCATGTAAGAGAAGTCAAACACACTAACAGCTGAAAGAATCTGCCTTTGCATACTCATATATGTAACTTCACTGTAACTTCAAAACCTTCTGGAAGACAATTTGCAGTTTAAACTACAAACCACAGAATCAGAAATGCTGTATCTTAATTGCTTATCCGGTCACTCAGGCCAGAGACAACAACCTCAGAACGCTGCTTTAGCTCCTTGTCTAGCTGTCTACCAAAGACTGTCTGCATGCACACCAGCAGAGCTAGCGGAATGGGTGGTGTGCTTTTACACCAGAAAACTTCATTGTAGAGTCATGTAGGGCTCCTTTTCACATGCAGAGACAGTTTACTTTAGGGTGATGGTCCTAATAGTCCCCACCTTCAACTCCTTACTGGTAAAAATTCCTATTCCTACTGTGTAGCTGTTTCAGTTTTTCATAAAGCAACTTCTCAACTAGTCTAAATTGCAGTCTTCCCTCTTACGAAAAACTAAAATCAGCACCAAGTGATGACTGGCTAACAGCTGGGTGTTGAGTGTACTACACAGTCAAAAGGTGTCATCACAAGTCATAGAATTCACACAAGTTAGGCTAAGCTATGCTACCAGACTTTTCAATGAAGAGGCTACAGCATAGGTACATGATCTTTTCTGCTGGCTTTGCTGCAGAAGGCAATAGCCTTCAGGAAAAGAGGAGGGCAGATAGCTGCAGTCAGAAGTTTAATTGCCTTTTAACCCCATGGCCAAAGTCACAGCAGCACATGCCCAAGATCATATCTGTATTTGTTACATATTCCACTGTAGGTTTCGGGCACAGAAAACTTACTCATGACAGCACTGACAGGTTACAGACTACATTTCCATAGCGTGACCTTTACTACAGGTATTAATCACCGTTACTGAACATCATCTTTCACATTAAACTCCGAAAAACAAAAGCCATAAGGAGAGATAGGGAGAAGGAAAGGAATTTGCCATACTACTGACAAGCCTTGTTTTTACTTAAACGGGGAAGAAGAGGAAAGAAGGGAGAAGATTCTTTTAGATACAAGTTACTTACTGTGAAAATACCAGTGAAGGTATGAAAAAGGTATCATTTCTATAACAACAAACTTATTTTCAACATTTTTCCCAAAGGTCCCAGCTGTAAATGATCCACCTGCGTGCTCATACCCTGCAGTGATACACAGGCAATATTCTCTACCAAGTGGAGACTTGGAAAATGTTTACGCCTAAGAAGTGATGACTTTACGTGTATTAGAAACAAAACAATTTTGAGTATTAGTCTTCTTGTTCTGCTCTCTTTACTTAAACACAATTTCAGCAGTTTGCAAGCCTCACTTCTTTCCCTTATTCATTCTTATTCTATCTTGCAAATAAGGCATAAGCTTATCTCTGCTGCCATTTTAATGACAAGTGATCTTGATGTCATAACGTTGTATTTACTACTCCACTAGAGGATCAAACAAATAAAAAACTAAACAGATAAAGTTCAGAAGAGGTGGAGGTCCAGGAAACACTCTTTATACATACAGAACTTGCAGCAGAAAACACAAAAAATGTAATAAGCATTTTCATGAATAATTTGCAAAAGTGTTCTCAGTCATGCAAAAAATGAAAAGTCTGCTCCTGAAAAGGATCACTAGTTCACAGCAATATTACTAATCAGGACCATGAAAATTGGAGGTAAAAGTGCAGACATTTTTTAAAGTTGCTACTGTGCACATTCTGACCTTAACTTCAAAAGTCTAACAAAATTGAGAGAATGTATCTGCAGATACATTAATTTCATATGGACCTTTGTCAGGAACATATTTAATATAAAAATGATAGCTGGGGTGCTTTTCCTCGTCAGTTTTCAAGCCTCAGGTGTTGGTGAAAGCATTTTTCAAACTTGACAAGAAACGCTCATGGACCACTTCAGAAATGAACAAAAGAAAAGATCTAAGACTGCTTTGAACACACTCTTCTGGCGCATGTTCTATGAAACACCACAGAAATACCAGTCTAAAGCTGAGACATAACTCATGAGAGAAATACTGTATTTAATGAAGCTTTACCCTCATCTCTGTCAAGTCCACGTATGCTGTATGATACACTTAAATTTGGATTTATTTTTAAATGCTCATTATCCATACAATCTTTTTGCTTTCTATTACCGATATATATTGGCATAAAAATCCACCTCCAATCCTATCCTTGTGGTACACCACTTTTTTTCCTTAGAATGGAAAAGGACAAAAGAAACAAAGTCAAAGACAATAATAGGGCAATTAGGTTCGCAAAGAGAAAGTGTGCTTTTATTTGCACAATACCACTAACTTACACATAAGAGACTGCCCCACCCCGAACATGTAACGGGTATACTACTAAAGGAATTAAATTCCCATGCGATGTTTATTGTCTGGGTCTTAGAGACTGTGGTTAAAACCAACACTGAAGAAATCTGAAGCAAAACAGAAAAGAATGCAAGCAGAACAATGTCGTAATTTTTTACAGAAAGCATGCAGAATACTTGAAATGGTAAAAGTAAAAAAAATTAAGACTTTATAGCTTCAATTCTTCAGTTGGTTATTTACTTGGCTATCTAAAATATTAATCAAAAGACATCCTGAAAAGAACAGCGTTAACCTAAAGTTTGGAAAGTCTGAACATTAAACATAAGCAGCAGTCAGGAAGGAAAACCAGCTTCGGTGCAATCTACGTAATCAGGGTGACACTTAGCCACTCTTTTTACTTGACCGTAATGCACACTCAGGGAAAAAAAACAAACACCAAAAAGCAGTATGTTAACTGTAACTTCACTTCGAGTTTAGAAGAGCTGTAAGTTTTCCAGCCGTGTGCAGTTTGTCGTTCCACCATCATAAACTCCGGGGCGGGCGGGGGGACGACGACGACACAGAGATACAAAATAAAAAACTCCCTTGCCCCCCGCACCACGGACAGAGTGATGCGTGGCCGTGGGGGAGACACGGCACCACTTGCTCCCGCAGGCGCTCAGAGGAGGGCCGGCCGCCCGCCACGGCGCACCGGCGGAGGGCCGCCCGCGGGCCGCCCGCTCCCGCCGCTCTCGGCGGCTCTTCCGGCCCTGCCGGGCGGCGCGTAGGCCTCGGCAGCGCACCGCCCACCGCCTCCCCCGGCCGCCAAGGCGCCGGGGCGGGCGCGCACAACCAACAGGGTTTTATTCACACCCGCCGGCTTTTCTGGAAAGTTTTCGCCCCGACCGACAGGCTCTGAAACGTCCCTGCCTGGAGATACAGCCCTGCCGCCTCCTTCTCCCTCCCCTCCACGCGGCAATGGCTGCGCCGCTCCCGGCAACCGGCCGGCCGTCCAGGGCCCCGTACCTTAACGGCGGCGGGCGGGGGGGGCGGCCTCGGTGGCGTCAGGCGAGCGAGCAGCCGGGGCACGCCTCAGGGCTGGGCTGGGCCCGTCTCCCCGCCGCTCCTTCCCTCCGCCACCATGTCTCGCCGACCAAAAGCGTCTGTGCGCCTGTGTGCGGCGGCGGGGACTTCCTGATCCTCCGCCGCCGCCGCCCGCACAGGCTGAGGGACGGGAAAGACCACCGCCCGCCGCTACCGGCGCTTGCCACCACCTCCTTCTCCCCCGCGGAGGCCCGGGGACGGGCTCTGCTGCCCTCCTGCCCCGCCCGGGAGCCAGCTGCAGCAAGCGACCCGCTGCCTGCCCCCGCCTCCGGCACGGGAGAGAACTTTTCCAGGTGCCGACCACCGCCGTCCCCCTCTCCCGACGGGGCAGACGAACCGCGTCTACCTGAGCATCCGCGTGTCTATACATCCTCGCTCCCGCCCGAACAGATCAAAAAAAAAAAAAAATTTCCGCGCACACCGGAAATAAAATGCTTTTGCTCGGAAGGCGATTACAAAATTGCAAGCGCATGTTTTCTGCTACTCCACTTCGCCGACTGCTGCAAGGCGGGGGGCGGGGGAGAAGCATGATTCCTGCAGGGAAAACGGGCGGGACAAACACGCAAGCTATTTTGGGAAGTAAATCGCGACACCTTTACAGCAGGAGTGACTGACTGCAGAGTTAAAAACAGAGACTGAAAAGCAACAGGCGCCGCAGCCTGTCGGACGAAGTCCCAGGCCCCCCCTCTGGCTCTCCGGTGCCTGTACTGCTTGTGACAGGCAGGCGGGGAGATTATCCGGATCATGGCCTCCCTTGCTCTGCCGGGTAACGCCGCCACTCTCACAGGCAAGACCGCTCCCCCACGCACCATCTTTCTCTCTCCTCACGCCTCCTCACTTCCCTTTCCTCGGCTGGGTCTACCCGAGCGTGTGCCACAGCGGACAAACAACCCCACCGCGCCGCCGGACACCGTCAACTTCACCGTGCCACCCCCCCCGCAGCCGCCGAAACGCAGCCCACCGGGCGGCCCACACCAGCGAGGTAGCAGGCGAGGCTGCCCCCGGCCCGCCGAGCTGCCCCGGGCGGGGGGGGGCGGGCTGTCGCTCCCCCGGATCTATTTCCCTCCCGGTCGCGTCGCCCGGAGCCTGTGACAGGGTCCCTTGGCGGCAAGACCCATGGGTGCCAGGAGCCAGTTGCTGCTGTGCGAAGCCGCCGGCCGCGGCGGTGAGAAAACGCCCGCCACCCCGCCGCACAGGGCGGCTGCAGGCGGGCGGGCACGGCGCCCCGGCGCTCCGCCGTCCCTCCCGCCGGTGCCGCTGACTCACAAGTCAGCCGCCAGCGACGCCTTGGGGGTTTCTTCCCTCCCACCCCGGAGATTCGCACCGTGATTATGGCAGAAATACCGGATCAAAACTTTCTTCTCTCCACCCACTGGGGGATATAAATATTTGGGAGGGGCGGGCGCCGGCGAAGGTGGGGAGAGGAAGCAGGTGGCACGACGGCGCCCGGGGCCAGCGGGTACGTGCTTGGGGACGGGGAGGGAGGGAAGGTGGGCACGGTGCGTGCCAGCGCGATCGCTGACAATAAAGGACGGCGCAGGCAGCGCCGTGCTGGGGACGGGGAGCGGGGCGGGGGGCGGACCGAGTTGTAAGTTATATTTACCTTCCGCCCAGGAGGAGCGCCGCGCTGGAGTGTGGCTCCTCTCCCCCTCGGTGAGTCACTCGAGCCCGGAACCGGAGCGAGGGACTAGATTACGAACATGACTTCATGGATGACAGCCATTCCCTCCCCGTCCTAAACTCGTGCCCCTCCTTCGGCCCCCTCCCGCCCCCTCCCCTCACCGACGCCACGGCTCAGGAAGCGGCGTTCCCATTGGCCCGCTGGCGAAGGAGTGCCCGCCTTCCCGCGCGGAAAGGGCGGCTCTATTGGTGTCGGCTAACTGTCGCTTAGGCGGGAGGTTGGGGAGGAGGTGTGCAAGAGCGTGGCGGGTGGGGAACGCTGCGCGAGCGTGTGCCCGCTGTGGTACGGCGGGCGGCCTGCGCTGCCGCTCGAGGCACCTCCGCGCCCCTCCACCTTTCCCCAGCTCGTTCCCCGCTGAGGGGAGAGAGGCGCGGGAGCGCTCTCCCTGAGGAGGCGGCGGCGGTACTCGCGGGAGTAGTTTGGGGAAAGGTGAAGAAGGTGCTGGAACCCCGCCGTGCCGCTGCCCCAGCCTGCCGGGGCGAGCCCGCCGCCGCTGGGAGGGGCGGGGAGGAGCCAGCCTGGTGGGCCCTGGGGTGTCCTGTACCTGGCGGTTGAGAGGGGTGTGTGTCTCCCTGCCCCTAAAAAAAAAAAAAAAGCGGCGAGGGGGGGCGCGGAGGAAGGCATGCGAGGGCGTTGCCATCCGTCCCGAAACTTAGACCCCGTCCTCGGTCTTTGATGGCAGAAGGTGCCGTGGTTGGCAAGAAGAGGCTGCCGCGAACATTCCAGCCCAACCGGCCTGTCAGTTAGGCGGGCTCCCGCCGGCGGGCGGTTATTTACCACATGCCCTCTCGGAAGACCTGGCTGCTGCTTGTCGCAGGTCTGGAGGCGGCTGTGGCCGCCAGATATAGTAAGGCTGTGTGAAGAGCGGAGGTGGATCCCTTGTTTCTTAGGGATAGGAAGGGTAAACAGAGCAACTACGTTTGTTCCCTCTGGCTTGCATCCGTCCTTTTAGCTCTTTCACCGTTGGTTTGGAAGTACGCTTTTCAACCCTGCGTGCTAGTGCTGTACCTTTTTTTTTTAATGCTGTAGATCGTTTACCTGATCTGCAGCCAAGCGCTGCAGAGCTCTCGTGTTGTTTGCAGAAGCTATACCTGTTTATGTAACGAACGAGTAAGTACTTCATTAAAGTAATGGGCCCGCCAGTCTGAGGGGTTTGGGCTTTTTTTCGGAACACCAGCTGCAGAGTCAGCTTTTAAAAAGGCATGGAGCCAAACTACCTATACGTGGTGTTGTATATAATAATGTTTTTTTGTCTTGTCATATGGGAGGTATTTGCCATTCCGAAACTAGTGTAACTCTCTTGCCGTGGATTTCACTTTGTGCTACGGAGTAAAAACGTTAAGAGGAACTTCGGTATTAAAATCGGTAGCTACTCCTGACGACGGTATTTAACACGAAGTTACTCTGCTGTGGCCAGGTGGAGTAGTTAAGGACCTGAAGCAATGCTGGGAGCACTAAATGCACCTTGTGGTCATTGAGTGACAGCTATTGTTTACGAGGTGTTTAGCTTGGGGCTTTTCTTACTGGTTGAATAGGAGCAGCAATCTCCAAGTTACAATGCTGGCTATGTGGTGCTAATTACTACTGTTTCTGTAGTTTTCCAAGGTGTTATTACTTAGTCGTTAGCCTCATCTTATTTGTTATGTAACCAAAATGCTGACAGATACGTTTGTAAGAACTAGTGCTAACTGAACAGCACTAAGTATCAAATAAATAAAATTAAAAGGCTGTATTTTCAGTTCACCGTTGTCTCTGAAAAATATTTACTTGGGAACAAAATCAAAGAAATGGAAACACTAAAATCTGTGTATGCCAAATAGCCAATATCATTATGTAAAACATTTTATCCACGAGTAATGTATAATTTTCGTTTTAGCTTTGTCTTAAACTGAGTTGCAAGATAAAAGAATGTAGTTAACATTCTTGGAGAATTATGCTAATGGCAATGAAAGAGGTAAATAGATTCTTCCTTTTCTTTTTTTTTTCTTCGTACTCTACTGTAACCCTCATTAGGCAGTGTGGGTTTTTTCTTCTCCATTCCCCAGAGTAAATCTGACGGCCCTTTGCCTTTTCTCCTCCCAGAAGAGAAAACAAGCCTTAAATAATGGAGGGGGAGCTTCCTTGCAAGACAGCCCTGGGCTCAGCAGCACTCAAACTGTTCTGAGCCAGGTCAAGCCATTCTTTTTGGTAGAAAGCACACTGAGAAAGAAAAAGGGACTATAAAATTAATCTTTTGGGCAAAATAAAATATGTTCATTTGACTTTTGCATAAATGCACCTGTGTTTAGTTAATGATTATTCTAGGAAGGCTGCAGCAGACAATTCGTTTTGGGACAACAAGAACTCCATCTGAATGGGCATGTTGCTAATGTCAGTCTGAAGGCTTTTGCTTTTTGTGTATTGGTGAAGTATCACTTAATCTCGTTGTAACCTCTATTGTGGGGTTGGCAAACATGTTTGTTGTCAAGGCAGGCATATTCAACTGATGTGAAAATCTACTGAAATTGACCGTACGATCAATAAGGGTTCACTATATGAGACTTCGGTGGCTGAAGCTTCATGCATAGTGAATATGCAAACATGTTGAATAGAGGGGTGAATAAAGGATAGATTTGTTTTTCCCTGATTGCTTTGTCTAGCTGAGCAAAAGGGGGAAAAAAGGTGAGGGCCCTTAACTGAATTAACGCTTTGGATGCTGCAGACAACAGTAAAATTGTACATAAAATTTTCAAACTAGGTAAAGTACCACGATGAGAAGAGGTACCATTTTGACTAGCTATACGTGGTGTTGTGGAACTAAATCTTCTTTATGTGTGGAATGATACCAGCATGGTTAAAACTGTTTAGAAACCAATATATTGGTGGAATTCTTGCAGGGACAGTCTTATAACAAAAGAAGGTCATTACCATCAGGGAGTTGCAGATGTTTACAGAAACCTCACAACTACCACCTCAAAACCCCTGCTACAACAGCCTGTGGTGGTATTTATCTGTTTGCTACCAAGTCTCTGGCAGAGGTTGCAGCCACCGCAGCAGAAATGGCAGAAAAGTGTTTTGTTTGGTTTCTTTTAATTTTAGTCCCTCAGCCAGTTCCTCACGAAGTCCAGCTGCTTAGGTTAGGTGGCAAGTGAAAACAGGATTAAGCGGGAACATTCCATGAAGATGGATTCATGCTCAGGTTTCTATATAAATAACAAAACATAAAGGATTTTTTACATGTCCGGAGAATTGTAAGTGAGCAAACTTAAGACTTGCTTATGGAAATGCATAAAATTTTTGCTTATGTCTGTGGCTTTGGTGGATAGTCTTTCTCCCAAAAAGTGAAGAGAAAAAGCATGAACTTGTCTGAACTTTAATCAAAGCCTTCAAAAGTGAAAATGGAGTGAAGACATGATACTTCAGCTTTACAGTGGTGTATGTTCATTGAAATCATCACCAGATGGGGAAATAAGATTGGCCTCCATGACCTTGCTGCAGTAAGGTGGAAGTGTCTTCTCTTTTACACCAAGATAGTTCACATGTCTTGGGTAACTAACATAGAAAAGGTAGGCATTTTGGGTTTTTCTTCCAGTTAAACAGTGAAGACAAACCCTGTGCTGATGAAGGTAAGAAGCCCTAGAAAGTGTCTATTTTGATGGTACTGCCTGCAAAAGTATTCTCATGCCATATCCATTGTATATTGGGAACAGTACTTTCCCTGAAGTATGTGAATCCTAGAGGGAAGGATATTCTTGCCTATCTATTGATCCGCAGTATGTCATATGAGTATGTTCATTGAAGTGATGCATCTCAGCCTGATATGATTCGCAACAAAGTAATTGTTAGATCTAGCAAGAGTTTTTCCTTCTCTTATGAAAGATGTAATTGCTTTTTCATTTAAAAGTAAAATTTCTGTTCTAATACAACTTTCATTAATGTGCTTGGTACTCCTGCACTTCTCCCCTCAAACTTTTTTTTTTCTGGAGACATACATGTTCATCTAGCTGTCTTCATAGGTTTAAAAGATAGAGCCTCTTTCAAAGCAGCCTCATTTGCTCCGAACTCTCAAGGTGTGTCTGTGAGTGTGATGTCAAAAAGATAATATTCAGCTGAGATCTTCTCAAGGCTAGACGGGCGTAATTATCTCCTTTGTCTAAAGAGCCTTTCTGAATACATTCCAAAATTAAGTCTGTGTTTGAGAAAGGTGAGTTGGCTTGCAGTGATAATGTGTTAGTGTTTCTATTTATTTTGTAGGCCACATAATTCCAGAGTTTGGTTTGATGTCATATTTTAAGGAAGGGGAGACACACGCTGTGGTGTTGGTCTCTTTCCCTTCTTGTTTTTTTTCAGGCTGCCATTTTGCTTCCTAACCATGTGGTCCCAGTTTTGTGGGTTTGTTTTTTATTAAATGGAACCATGCCCAGAACGGATCTCTCTGCGACTCTGAGGTGTCCTCAGTTATTAAGCATTCATTCCTGGGTGCTAACCTATTCTGGTTCTGGCAGCCAGTTATATTTTTGTATGTTTTTGAAAGATATGTTTCCTACTTTTGGCTATTCCTGGCCAGTTAAACTGCCTGCTGGAAGTGGTCAAACAACTTTTACTCAGTGAGGCAAACCCAGAATTCTGAACTGGTGCCAGTAGTTCTTGGAGAGTCCTTTCTTCTGTTTGTCTTGCGGTTAATAGTGTTCCTATTGCAAACGTGAACTTACCCATTTTTAAACAGTCGCTGAGTATAAGAAACAAAAGTAAAATCTATGGTGATTTGCTTATTTTAGTGTTGCTGGCATTAGAATTGTGCTAATTGCAGCGCAGTGGGGGAATACATAAGGAAAACTATCATTGTAGAATTTTGATCCTATAAGCAGTAAAGGTCATGAATGTACTAGACTGGGAAAAATAAACTCTTTCTTGTATGATTGTGAAGACCATGGTGATTCAATTTAGTCAAAGTGAAAAACAAGTATAGAGGACCATGTTTTCTGACAATGCTCAACTCAACACAGCCGGCTACTCAAAGAATGGCATATATTATAGTATCGGTTCTAGTTTTCAGTATGGAGTTGGATTAGAAAGGAAATATATTTAGGCAATGAATACTGGAGCCTTTGGAAAACACGACTTGCACTTGAATTCTGCATAAGTCACAGCTATGCACCAGGCAAATCTGAGGACTCTTCTGTACATCAAGCATGGCAGTCATGAAGACACAATCGCAGAAACCTGGATCCTCAGATTACTGGAATTTGCCATAGCTTGCTCTTTTCTCCTCCATTCACTCTTCTTTAATCCAATTTTTGAGTTGTGTTTCTGTCTTTTTACTCGCAAGTATTTAAGTTTTCACTTTGCAGCTTTTTCCTTTTTATAGTTACTTTTTTTTATTTGCATTAATGCTTTTTTCCCAGTACATTTGTTCCTTCAATGCTGTGTATGCTAGTGTTATGCATAGTGACTACAAGGTGGAATTATACTACCTAAGAAATATTAATTTAAATAAGCAACTGCTCACCATTTGTGCAAAATTTGAGAACCGGTTATGAGTACTGTCTCTGCTTCTTGAAATACGGACTTGGTTTTGCCCAAGTATAAGCATGTTGAAGACAATGGGATCCAAATAAGGCTGAATTTGGCCTAAATTCTCTAACTGCTGCTAACATGACTTACCTCCTTCCTAAATACGCATTTTCTCTGATAGCACAATTCTCTCTTCATAGCACAAAAGAGGGGATATCCTTGTCCTAGCAACAAGGAAAAAAATAAAATAATAGAGACAAAAATGTAACTCTGACTTTCTCTGAAGAGAAAATGTAGAGGGTTTTTTTTTGTTTTCACAGTGTTATTTTGGGATACTATTGCCTGTCTCATGTATGCTCAGGTTTGAGACTACAAAGTTGTGAATCCACAAGCAAAGCACAGGTTATATCAATGTAAGTTTTTTTCCTTGAGCAATTTGAAATTTGCAATTTCTCAGTCATAGCATCTTTTTTTTGCCTAATACAATAATAGCTATCAAAAAAATCCAAGAACTTACCCAGGTGTTCCAAGTCAACCAAACAAAAGCCTGTTTTGTATCAAGTAGCAGAATATTGTGAGATTCCCTCCTACCTACAAGTGGAATTTTTGAGTGAAGTCCAAAAGCTTCTCATTAGCCTTCGTATCTCAAAAATGTAATTTATAAAAATCAACCCAGTGGGTATGATGGTAAGGGAAAACAACATAGTAAAATGGGGAGGGGAATGGTCAGTTACAAGAGAATTGTTTCAGTATTTTGTTAGATATATTTTCAGCATGCAAGGGCAGTTTTATCATGTGTATTATGACACAGTTTCCCCAGATGAGTGACAGCTATCTGCTCAGTTACCCAATTTTATCAGAAAGGCTGAAGGCAAATAGCACACCTCAGATGTGTAAGCTTCTGCAGACGCTATCAAACACCTGGATAAATTTGAGCCATCTCTGCTGCCATTCAACTTGTAGAATAATGGCAAGATATAGCCTTAAGGATGTTCTGTTTATGCTTGCTTATGAGCTCATTGTTAACAGTCATAGGGAAGTGGGACTCTGGAGATATTATTATTTTCTATTTATACTTGTTCCTCACTAAATCAGTTGCATGAGCATGAAATACGGCTGCGTGAGAAGGAAGCTATGTCATATAAGGTACAGAGTTTTGATTTCAGCTAGAATATGCTGGCATTGTCAATATGCAAACTTTTCCTAGTGTTCACACCTTGTTTAGGGTATAAGAATAATTTGCTTCTGTTTAGCTTTACTCAATTGATCTTGAAACCAAAATAATTCATTCACCATGGGACAGTGTGCCGGACACCCCTAGGTCAGCTATGCCAATGGAAGAAGTAGATGTCAGCTGTCTGCCAGTGCTGTTTTCGCTGCCTGCAGTGATCTGCCGACACAGCAATTCATATGACCACTCTCTAATATGAGAAATTCAGATAAGTCAGGTTAATTTTTACTGTTAGGGTAAATGGTGTGAGCCAATCCATCAGATTTTGCCAAAGTAATGCGGCTACAGGCTGTGTTTTCAACATATTACAGAGAACTTCATTCTGGGTGAAGGCAAAGTTTAATCCAACAAAACAACTGAATCCAGAAAGGGACAACCATCCGTAAACAGGAATTCAAGGGATTAATAATTCAGTTAAATAATTTTAAATTCACATATTCTATTTAAGTCAGGGACATTTCTATGTTAAAAAAATCTCTGTGCTGGTTTCAGAAATCCTAGTAAGTTGTTCAGCATTTATCCTACTGTATCACACACAAATTCTGCTACCTTAGCTTGCATGGGTTTTGTGTTCATTGTTTCACTGACTTTGCCTGCTGCCTGTCTGAGAATTAGAGCCTGTTCACCCTTTACCATCTTGTTCAGTGACCTGTACATGTGAAACTTAAAAACACCAACAAAGTGTTGTTTTAATACAAGATGTTTTAAACTACCTGAGTCATGTACTCGTGTAAGTCATGATGATGTACTTGAAAGCTTCAGGATGGGCTAGCGACAATGATACTTACTTTGTCTTATGCAACAAATGTTGTAGATAGCTAAGATATCTAAGGGCAGTTAGCCTTGGGCAAAGTTAGTTTTCAGAACAGCTTTAGCTACGTACAGTCTTCATACCTCAGCAAATCTAGTGTTTATTACTTTCAGAAACTTAGGTATAAATGCAGAAGAAACTGGCAGTAGATGAAATTGTGGGACTTGGCAACAAAAACTATTCTCCCCAGCTTTGCTGGAGACCTCCTATGGGAAATTACTAAGCTCCTTTAGGTTACACTAGGCTCAAGTAGTGCTCCTCTTGTTACAGCTCTGACACACATGCTAACAGATTCCTAGAAAATATTTTAATAGGATGCTACCGCATGGGTAGGCTTCCTCTCCCACCAGCCATGTTACCAATCCTTGATGTAGGGCCAGGAGAAAAGACCATGTTCCTGGAATGGGCCTACTAGGTTCTTAAATGTTTCTGGAGAAAACTACTGGCAGAGGCTTGACTGTGCTGTTCCTGTGTAACCTGTGATAGCTGAGGTGTGGACATGGCACTGCTTCTGAGACAAAACCATAAAGTGGTGATTTTTGCCGTGAGGCTTTGTGGATGTCTAGGGATGTGGAACAGGATGCAGTGCTCTTGCAAAGATGTGGAAGAACAGCTTGTTCTGAGGATCAGTTGGGGATCTGACTTCCTTGGAGTTAAATGGCTTTCCAATTGAGAAGATGTAGGATGGCACTGGGTGGCGGAAGGCTTAAAAAAAGGAAAATTAACAAATATGCAAGCATCAAAGGCAAAATTATTCCCCTATGAGAACACTAAAGGGTAGTGGTGCCTGACCCAAAGGAGAAAAGAGATTCTGTTACTGCCCATTTCACGAAATCACCCTGTTCTTTCATTGAACTGAAAACAAAACCAGCTGAAGAGACTTGACTTCACGGTCGCTGGGACACTCCATTGTCCTGGCTGGCGGAAGGCAGAACAGTCTGTGTGTTAGTAATGTCCATAACAGCTGCAGCAGTTTGCTGCAGTGCTTATGACTCAGAACCCTACATCTCTTTCCAAGCACTCTTTAATGCTCAGGTGGAATGTAATATACGTGAGAGACCATTACCACATTCAAAATACTGCGTTCTGGTTCATCTGTTTGATTTTTAGGACTTTTAAAAGCCTTTATCAGTCTGAAAGCCTCTATCTGTGTCTCAAACGTAGATGTATCTAGCCTCATGCTGCTTTTCTTTAAGACAGAGAATAATCAGAACTATATTTTAATGAAAAAACTGTTAATAGGGTTACAAACTAGTGTATTTTTAATGCTTTTTGTGGCTGAAGGAGCAAAATTGGATACTAATTTGGAACAACATGAAAATAACCCATTTCTGATAAGATGACACTCAGAGGAGTTAATTTCTATTTCTTGACAGTTGCTAACAGAAGTATTTGCAAACCATTGGTATCAGCCTGTTACACAGAACTTATTTTCTCTTTTTTACTTCCTCTAGACTGCATAAAGCATATGCAGTTAACCAACCCTCCTTAATTTCTGACAATTTACCACTACCTAAAAATACCTAGGACTTTTCTGTGAAATTACTTTAATGATGACTTTTTCCTCTATAAAACATATATAGAATGACCTGCTAAGAGCAATAGCAAAATAAAGCAAGGAACCTTAGATGTCAGGTCACTTCCTGGGGCAGGGCAGGGAAATTTGATAAAAAGTCAATTATCATTTGTTAACTGAGGTAGTTGTCAGGGTCATAAAGAGTCTTAAATGACCTGAAAAAACTTGAAAAGTATTATTACAAGATATTGAGGAGAAAGATGCCACAGAATCTTAACATACTAGTATCTGGGGGAAAGTAAGTTGAAAACCTCAGAATTCATTTGTTCAGGATAAAAGATGGAAGCATCAAGGAAAACAGACCATCTGGGTGACTGTGGGTTTGTACTGGAGGGGTGTTTGTCTAGCAGGGATTTAACTCTAGTGCACTTTCTAATTTCAGTACATATAACTGGATGTGTTTAAATGGATCATCTCTGGTTAGAAGCTTTCGAAAGCAGAGTGATTCCACTCCGGGGAAGCCAGTGAGCTAGGTAAACCTACACTTCCTAGTTACAAAAAGCCTGATATTAATGTTTTGGAGGATGAAACTGGGTAGGTATGTCATTATTATTTTGTCAGTAATGCTTACAATTTCGTTAATTGTCTTCTGTATTATTTATTGGCCCTTTGCGTTTACCTCCTGTTTAGCAGGACAGATGGATTTTTCTAGGGGTGATGGCTCAGCATTGCCTCCATCCATTCTGTCATGTGCTCACGATAACGTTTAGGACTATGGCTGCGCACCTTTTGCCCCTGACTGCCACCTGCCTTCTCGCCGGACTCGGCGCTGTGAACATATCATCAAGCAGAGGAAGCTTGCCGCCTGGGTGCTTGCAGAAGCCACTAAGATTTTTATGAAAAAATTATGCCTGGGTGCAAGTGCATGCTGAAGTTTCAGTTCGTCTGCGCTAGCAGCATTTAACAGTGCCTGTTACCATGCGTGGTATGCAGACTGGTAGGCAGCGCAGATGCATGATTGTATTAAACGTGCTCAGAAGCCTTTCAAAAAGCACAGAGAACCTGCATTTTGCTGGTGAACTTCTGAACCTCTGCTAAGTCTGGATGCATTAGGAATAATTAGCAAGGAAGAAAACAAATCTGTGAGTGGGTAGATGCAAGCAGCCTGAGATAGAAGAGTAATAAGACAACTGTCCCCACAGTAACTAAATAAGGTCACATTTAAAAGATAACTGGAAACCAGCACTGGACTGTTGCGTAAGAGAGCCCCAAGAACAGGGAAACAAATGTAATCAGTTACAAATACGGCTATATTAGGTATTTTTTGTAAGGGATGTAATGACAAAATAAAGCAAGCTAGCAACAGTGTAACTGGAGATGCAGTTGTATAAGGCCTGAAACAGGTATGAAAGACATGGAAATCTCTTGCAGAGCATTAATTATCCTGCATCACAGTAAACAAATGGAGCTGTATTCTTTGTACTTGGAAAAGAGTGCTACGTTGTTGCTGATCATAAATCACAATTTATTAATGATAACCTTCTCTTGTTTAGGAAGCAGTGATAAAGGTTCTTGCAACAGGAGAAACTGATTTGAAGTAATGATTGGAGGTGTGTCTTTGTTGCTCACATTTGTTTCCGCTGCTGCCTTGCATCCCTCAACTTTTTCCTCAGAAGCCAAGGTTATGTAAGTAGGAAGTAAAACCTGACTCTTCAGGTTGTACAGGCTGCTGAAGCAACCCATTATTGCTGTCTTAGCCCAGACCAAGCGCGTAGTCTGCTGTTTTAAGTTGCTGCCTACTTTGCCTGTGCCAAAAGCTAGACCGTGCAAGACTCTAAACAGGCTGCGTTTTAGAAACTAGGGAAGACCTAAATCCAAAGCAATCCATACAGAAAATGCAGAACTATGGTTGCTTCTGAAGCCACTACACCGAGGACTTTCCCAAACAGCCACTGAGAGCAAAGGTGTGGCAGAAATCCTTACACAAGATAGATCCAAACTGCAAGATTAACCCTAAATGTACCAGCAGCATGTTAGATTCTGAAACCATCCCAAAAGTTAAATAGAAATTGCCCACTTGAAAACCGATTGGCTAGTTGGACAGATTTCTAGCTGTTCATGTTGCTTGGCAAGTTGACCTGCACAGCAGGCCTGTAAACTTGTGTTTGTCACCACATGAAGAATTTTGGAAGAAAGGGATCAGACCATATGCATGAGTAAGGGCAACAGCAGTAAGATCTCATTTCATCCCATGGGCAACTTGACAATAAAGTTGTTATCAAAAACGCCTGGACTGTGTGAGGACAGCCCAAATGCACTGGAGGCAGAGAGTCTCACTGCTATGTAGTCAGCACCCACAGAGAATAACATTCACAGGGTGTGGTATTGTATTACTCTGACAAATCTAGAGATGAGGCTCTGTTATCAGCTTTGTTAATATATCCATAACTATTCACTGCTCCCTGTCCTGTCACCCACCAAAGAAGCAAAATTTTGGCCATTTTGAAGAATGAAGGATCCCAATACAGAATGTTGCTCCTTCTAAATACCCATCCTCTTACATGTACCCAATTCCTGTGTTCTCTTTCCTTTTTCTCTTTTTTTTTTACTGTGCCTTCAGATGGGCAGATGTACATGCAACCTGTTAGCTTGCTTCTGTGTTCCTAGCTGACACGCATGCTCAAAGGAAAATGGACTTTTGTTTATTTGAGGGAGGAGCAGAGGAAAGGCCGTGAGGATGAGAGGAAGCGCAAGAGGAGGCAAGAATGAAAGAGAGGCCATCATGTGAATGAGAAACAGGCAAAGTTAAAAACTAATCGATGGGAAGAAATTCTGGCCAAGCAATGTGAAATGGAGGCACCTAGTAGGAAGCACATTTGACTGAGACAGTTCTTTTGCCTCCTCGTGGCTGCTACAGCTCTTGCTGGTAGCTGTGTATAGCTTCAAAACAAATTTCTATGCGTTGTTTCATCTGATAGGGTTTTTTGGAACATCCTGCAAAAGCAAATTCATATGGAAGCAGTTATGATTGTTGTTGGTTAAAGGATGATCTCAGGGATAAAGTAGACTGTAGAGATTGTACACGAGTAACCCTCGTAACATGCTAACTTGGCTCACGTACCCTTTGTTATTTTCTGTTACAGTTAAAGCAATGGTACCTAATTTAAGGAAAACCAGGTAAGTACTTTAACACTGCTGTGATTCTGGAGAGGCTATTGCTGAACTGAGGAGTGAGGAAGTCAGTCTTCAGAGAAGATCTCAAATTTCAGTCATTATGAAACTGCCATTTTCCAGGCATGGTTATTCAACATGTAGGTGGATTGTTTCTTTTACGTTGTTGGGTAATTTTCCTCAAGAAACAGTCTGGCTATTAGCAGGCACTGGTGTGTAGAAAATTTGTTGTGAAAACGACTGTGATAATTACCACAAGCCCTGCAAGGGACCAGCACAACTCATAGACCAAACAGTCAGGAATTGAGGTCTGCAGCTATAGTGGGGTTTTTGTATAATGACCAGGTTTTGAGAGAGACCCTCTGGAAAAATGAAGCACTGATTTCAAGAATTGGCAAAGTCATTAGCACAGATGGGACTTGAAATGTCATGGGTGGAACCTTTCCTCCTTTTTTCTGAAAGTGCATGTGTGACCTGGGTTTGTCCCTCTTTGGAAATTCTTTCATTTTTAACTTAAATAACAGCAAGTGAATTGCTGCCAAAACGTTCTGGAACTATACTGCACATACCTACTACATTTTTCACTTCCTGAGAAATACTGCTTTCATTTCTTTTGTACCTTAGATTAAAGAAAGCAGTGTTAATTTGCATTGAATGATAAACTGGGTTAGTAAACTGTACCAACACACCTGTTCAGATCCCTAACACTGGCCCTCTTATTATCTATACTCCTGGCATGTGGAGCCATGTTGACACATGATGGTAGAATTCTTGCCTCAGTCTTCACTGGCAGTTTCTCTTCCCACACCTCTCAAGTGGATGGCCTGCAAGACGTGGACTGGAGGAGCAAAGTCCCTCGCTGTAAGAGAAGATCAAGTTTGAGAATACCTGAGGGTCATGAACATGCACAACTCCATTGGACCTGATGAGATGCGTCCCAGAGTCCTGCGGGAATGGGCTGATGTAGTTGCCAAGCCACTCTCTACAATATTTCAAAAGTCCTGGCAGTCAGGTGAAGTCCCCAGTGACTGGAAAAAGGGAAACACTGCACTCATTTTTAAAAAGGGCAGAAAGGAGGACCCTGGGAACTACCAACCTGTCAGACTCGCCTCTGTGCCTGGGAAGATCATGGAACAGATCCTCCTGGGAGCTATGCTAAGGCACATGGAGGACAGGGAGGGGATTTGAGACAGTGAGCACGGCTTCACAAAGGGTGAGTCTTGTGTGACCAACCTAGCGGCCTTCTAGGGTGGAGTGACCACATCAGTGGGTAAAGGAAGAGCTACCCATGTCACCTATTTGGACATATGTAAGGCCTTTGACAGAGTCCCCCACAACATCCTTTTCTCTACATTGGAGAGCTATGGTTTGATGAGGGTGGATGAGGACTTGATTGTATGATTGCATCCAGAGGGCAGTGGTCAACGGCTCAATGTCCATGTCTCTCAATGGAGATCAGTGATGAGTGGTGTACATATTGGGACCTTTAATAAGAGTCTTTAATGTCTTCATCAATGGTGTAGTGGGAAAGAGTGCACCCTCAGGAAGTTTGCAGATGACGCTGAGCTGAGTGGTATGGTTGACATGCCTGAGGGACAGGATGCCATCCAGAGGGACCTGGACAAGCTCAAGGAATGGGCCCATGTGAACCTCATGAGGTGCAACAAGGGCAAGTGCAGGTTCCTGCACCTGGATTGGGTCAACCCCCAGTATCAGTACAGGCTGGGGGGTAAAGGGTTTGAGAGCAGCCCTGCAGAGAAGGACTTGGGGGCACTGTGGATGAAGAGCTGGACATGAGCTGGCAATGTGTGCTTACAGCTCAGAAGGCCAGCCATATCCTGGGCTGCATCCAAAGCAGCGTGGCCAGCAGGTCGAGGGAGGTGATTCTGCCCCTTTACTCTGCTCTGGTGAGACACCCACCTGGAGTCCTGCATCCAGCTGTGGAGCCCTCAGCACAGGAAAGACATGGACCTGTTGGAGTGGGTCCAGAGGAGGGCCGCAAAGAAAGGCTGAGAGAGTTGGGGTTGAAGAAGAGAAGGCTCTGTGGAGACCTTATTGCCTTTTCAATACTTAAAGGGGTTCTATAGGAAAGATGGGGACAAACATTTTATCAGGGCCTGTTGCAATAGGACAAGGGGTAATGTTTTTAAACTAAAAGAGGGCAGATTTAGAACAGATATAAGAAAGACATTTTTCACAATGAGGGTGGCAACCAACACTGGCACAGGTTGCCCAGAGATGTGGTAGATGCCCCATCCCTGGAAACATTCTTCAAGGACAGGCTGGAAAGGGCTCTGAGCAACCTTGCTCGTTGCAGGGGGGTTGGACTAGATGACCTTTAAAGGTCACTTCCAACGTAAACTATTCTATGATTCTATGAATTTCTGTCTCCGCCTGCCATAGTGGTGAATTTTCTCCCCCAGTGTTTCCTTATGTCTGCAAATATACTGTGGAGAATAATATTCTTGTGTTGCAAATGTAATTTGGCCAAGCACCCAAAGTCTTGCAAGGTAGACAATCCCCACTTTGAAAGCACGAAGGCAGCATGCAATTTGCCTGAAAGAAAGAATAAACTAGTGGCAGAGATATGGACAGCACACAGAGGTCAACTCTTTATCCAATGATCTAACTGGTAGAAATGTTGAATCTTTATTGATATGGTGTATTTACCCTTGCAGCTTAATAAATTGCATTAATTATTTGATGACAAGAAAAGGGATATTTTGAAGGCATTCTGTGAAACAGCCACTGTCAACAAGAATCACAACAGCTAGGTTTAAAAACTTGTAGTTTTAACATTGGTTTCCCTTTAGTAAAAGATTCTTGAAAAAAACAACCCTTCCAAGAATAGTTAGTGAAAATAAATAGTGACTTATCTTATGCTTGTAACAACTTGCTGAGTAACTTCACGGGGTGGAAATGTTTGTAGGAGGATGTACTTTGATTTCAAATACAAGCAGGGATTTGTAAACATGTTCAAATCACTGTGCACATAGAGGCTTTGTGCCTAGAACCTACTCCCGATGGCTTATATATAAATGGAGTAAAAAGCTCATGCTACAGTTGCAGTATTATGCAATTAATATCTTTACAGTTTTGTTAAGATACTTTGGAATTTTCTTTCCGGTCCCATAGAAATTCTGCTATCCATCTGATCATAGATTTTTGCATTGCAATGTAATGTTGGTGCCATCTCCAAAAAGTGCATTAGAAATGTGCTGCAGTATTGGGCTGTGCTGGCTTTGCCTTGCAGCTGGATTGGGTAAGACTGTGACTGCATACACTTCCAGAAGAACTGTTTTTTTGTTTTCAGTTGGTACAGCTCGCCATGACTCACAATCCACTGTCTTCAAGATCCACCACCCACAACTACTTTGTGGCCAAATTTAAAACTGAAAAGAGGGGACCGAATAGTGGCTGAGTCACTTCTGTTTTGTGCCAACAAGTCGCTCATTTGCTGATTGGCCACCTGCCTTTGATCTGGATTATATCATACCAGGGAGCTGCTCCAGCTGGCCGGAGATTGCGGAATGTGAGCTGTAGTCAAGGATACCTGCAAAGCATTGGGAGCGGCAGTGAAGAGTCTTTGAAGAGAAGCACAGGGAAAGGCAAATTAGAGGGAAGGCAAGGGAAAAATAGAGGCAAGGAGCCAATTTGTGATCTCAGCATCACTGATGTCACCAATAAGAATCTGGTCCACAGGGTGCTGGGGAAAGAAGAATAGAAACAGGTCAGAGGGAAAGGTGACAGACGAGCAGAGGTGACAGAAAGGGGATAATTAATCATGTCTCAACTGTAATCTTAATGACTACTCTGCTTTAACACTTGTAATGCCTCTTATTCAGCCAAGAGCACAAAATTGATAACATCTTTCCAAGAGACTGGCTTGTGTGTCATAGCAGCTCCAGCGGTGATTTTTACTGGTGGTACACTGGGTTGCAGATCTATCTGAAGAGCAGCACGGACAGATCTCATGAAGAGGAAAAGGTTTAAATCTCTTCATGTTTCAGGTGAAATCCTATAGTTACAAACTTTCTTATACTTAAGATCTACTTTTTTGTAATGTTCTACACATTTCCAAGGTTGTTTTAATTTGCTGGTACTCTAAAGCTGGGTGAGTACCAACTTTTTTTTTAATTTTTCAAATCTTCAACTACACTTTAGAACACATTCTCCTCAAAGAAAATCCAACAAACCCAGAAAAAAAATGACCTTCCTGAAATACGTTCTTTTGAAAATGCTCATGTGTTGGATTTCTATTGGTGAATCAAAATAGATGAAAATAAATGTTATGTTTGGTGCAAGAATTTTTAGTTATTTCAATAGATTATTTGTTCTGAAAGTAGTTTTTCATCTTGTAAAGAACAAAAAGTAAGCATGAAGAACCCCTCAACTGCTTCCAAACATTCTAAAACAAAAAATAAAGTTATTTTTAATGACTTATTTGTTTATAATGACTCCATTCCAAATTCTTCCATTTTACAAACATTTGCCCCTGCAAAATTTTTTTGAGTAAGTTGACCTGCAGTTATAAAACTAAGGCAGAGCCAACAGTCAGTTTCCTGTGTCTAGATACAGCTAGGGCTAATGATTCAGTATTAAAAAATACGTTTCAGTTACTGCCTTTCACTAAAGAGGACATAATTCTCTAAATTAAGGCTTTGTAATCCTTTTTCCATTATTTGAATAGCAGTCTGATTTTCAGAAGTGCTGTGCTTGAGAAGTCCCACTGAACTGAGGGAAAGGAGGCATTGTCTCCTATTCCTGTTGTGCAGATACTTGCGGGCCTGATCTAGCAACAAGATGTGCTATGTTGTTTTTCTGACTGTTGCATTAGAAAGTGCAATAGTTTTTCCCAGAATTTATTTGTAAGTGTAAATTTAAAACAGCTTGTTGTTGGCTTGTAGCTGACAAACTTCGTCAAGGTTGAAAAATAACCTCCCACAAAAAAAGATATTAGATTAAAATAAGAATTCTCTTACCCTAGACTACACAAACCACCCAAATTTGCAAGTGGAAACAGTCTTACGGCCTCAGACTTGAGTCCATGTAGAAATACTGCTCACGCAGGACAGTCATTGTGATTTCAGTAAGATTGCTTGCAGTATGGAACACTAGTCATGTTTACAGAGCTCCAGCTTGGAGTCTAAATGAGGCAGGTGCATGATTAGAGAAATAACTCCACTGACTGAGCTTTTTAAAAACTCATTTGAATATGTACTTTGAATTTGAATTGAAGATGATCTTTAAAGGTCCCTTCCAACCCAAGCTATTCTATGTAGCATGTAACTCTCCATGTAACATACAGACCACAGTTTTTAATACTGCTGGATGAGGTCATTCTCTCCTAAATTGGAAGGAGCTTCTGTAGGAATAGACACCTATTAAGAAAAGTCATTAAGGGAGTCAAAAGTGTTGTATGATTTGCTGTAAAGGAAGTAAAGTAATGTTATCCAGCAACTATTTATGTATAAGGTTAGGAAATACCTATAGAATTTTGCAACTCAGTTCTGAAGTTGAAGAAATTTTAGAATGTGAGATGTATGTTCACAAAATATCTTAATGCTATTATTTTGGAAAAATAAATATAATTGTGCTTTGCTTTTCACTACTGTACTTATGTTTCTTCAGTAAAAATAAATTTTGTTTCTCTTTACAGCAGCTGGAACTGAGTTATGCTCCATGTCTTCCTGGTATAACTTGTCTAAGAATTCATCCAAGTACAAGATTAGGGACAGAAATTTGCACTAAGCTGCTAGTATAAACTCCAGTGTGCCATATGTGCAGCCAGTCAGCTTCTTACCAAGATAGCTTCTCTACTAGTCCACTGATGAAGGATCTCCCCACAGCGATCCTGCTTGGAAGAGTGATCTGCTCTTTGTTGTATGCTCACTAGGGAATATGGGTGAAACCCAGGCTGTGATTATAGAGGTTCCTTTCCTTCAAGCTTGATTGCTTTTTTTTATCATGTCTTAAACAAAAAGTCTATTCATTGCCAAGAGAGCATTCCTCATTTTGCTGGGAGAATGTGTCACGGGATGATCATACGCAGCATACTTCCTTGCTTCCCTTTCCGCAGTTTATCCTATTCAGCTGATTCCAAATAAAAATCATCATCTTTCAGAGCTGAGTCTACAGTTTCACCCATAAATTGCTAGCATTTGTTAATGCAAAGGAATGCTTAAGAAGATGGGTGTTAATGACATAGGGACATAATTCTCAAATGGTCTGGTTTCGGGCAAGTGCTTTGAGAAATACTCTTCAGCCTCTTAGTATTATATGCTGCTAATTTGAGAAGATTCCCCTGATATGCAGATTGCAGCCAGGAGTAATGAGGACGTATAAGGAGATGTTAGGAAATGAGATGACATCTTTGACATGAATGAGAGCAGGGTCATGGTACTACTGACATCATAGTAGTGGGGTTGCTGTAATCTCTGGATTGGTTTATTGCACATTACAGAATACATGCAGCTAAGTTCCTTGTGTCATACGTTGTAAAGAGAAGGGATCCCTAACACAAATGTTTCTGCTGTACATTCTGCAATGAAGAATGATATCTGATGAATATGAAGTATATACTCCAGAAATGCATAAAAACCATTTTTCTCTGGGGTTAAAATTTTATTTGACCTGTTCAAAAAATGGAATTTAGCACCATCCAAACAAATATTTTTCTGCCAGCAATGCCTGCTGCTCTCCAAAAGGATAATCCAGTTGTTCATAGTAATTCTTTCATTCACGGGCTTGTACAGTATTCTCTCACAATTTCTCTAAAAATAAGAGTAAAGAAATTGATACTCAGACCCATCTTTCTAGCTCATAGAAGTGACAGAAAATACATGATCCTCTCCCCAAGCAAGAACATTCATTGTGCTAGCTTACAAACCATAACCAGACAATGCATGGGAAATTGCTTGGGAAAATTCCCATGATTTCTTGGTAAAGTTATGGAAGAGCTGCTTGTTTCTCATTCTTTTATAAGTCAGGTTGATGTAAAAAGCAGCTTCTATATAGCTTGAATCAAAGCACAGTATTCTTTTAAGTTGTCTAGATGCTATACAATCTTAGGAAATGCATTTATGTAACATCACGTAGAAACTGATGCCAGTCTTGATCTTATGTTAATAACAATATTAGCATAAAATACTCAATTCTAAATGTAATTTATTCTTTCAGGCATGTTAAAATTATTTGATTCATTGATAGTTCTTCAGTACAGTCCCTTAGGCATTCCTGTAACTTCCTGTAGTTCAGACATTCCTAGGTAATGTGCTGCAAATACTGGAAATAGTTGGAGTTTAAAAGAAGTGCTGAAATCGGTCTGTTTTAATCTTCACCATGGTTTGAAATAAGAAAAACAGAAAGGCATGCTTTAAATGCAAGCAGAAAGTCAAAGATGCTTCTGATACATAGCAGGTGCTCATGTAGCTTTTTGACACCACCCACCCCGGAACTGGATTTATATATTAAATATTCATAGCTGAGCTATAAACCCTTTTGTATTTCTGGTTTCTTCCTCTTATGACAGGCTTGGTCGCAGGCAGATATTAGCCCTTCAGACTGCTTTAGAGTTTTGGGGGTACAGCATATTCTGTGTATTACTGAAGTGGTGTAAGGTAGTGTAACAATAAAATAAGACTACTGCTGTTTTGCCACAATGACTTGGAAGTAGCTCTTTAATGTAAATAATTGTCATGCTTCACAGCTGGTGTAAGTGGCTTGCCTGTAGCAGGTTTACATTTTGTCCAGAAACTGTAATTCCATTTTATTCAAAAGTTGGATTTACACTCTTGTAAAAGAAATTATAAGATGTTGTGCTGTGTGTTTCTCAAAGCTTGAAGATGTTTTTAGAAAAAAAAGATTTTTCAGCTTCCAGGTATAACTGTACCTCCAAATATGATCAGAATGTGGTCTATGCTATTTTTCTCTAATCTCAGTAATTTCTTAGCATTTTTCCCATAACATTTTCCTAAACATTGCGAATGGAGGGGAGAACTGAATATGCCTAAAGCAATAGTTTTTGATCCACTGTGTCATTTAGTTTTTCCTGATACACCTGCCATTGCACAAGAAAAGGAATTTTTTATAGCTGTGCACATTTTTTTTTCCTTTTTAAGCTTTATGATTGGAAATGTAACCTAGTATGACTACAGCAAAGAATATTGATTTGCACGAGACTTTGAATATTAATGACATTGAGCACCATCTGAATATAAGTTGCTCAGCAAAAATCTCTGAACAAAGTAATTCTATGAGACTGAGACTACTATTCTCACAGTTTCAACTACCAGAAGTAAACCTCTGTGGGTTAGTATCTTTTCTGACAGATCCATGCACCTTACTTAGTTTGGCAATCATAGGTTTGAAAATGAATATGAAAGAGAATCCAAAAAAACCTAACAATTCTTAACTCTGACAGAATATTATAAAATGAGCACTTTCGTGTCCATGTCGTACAGTTGGTGAACGATGATGTGCTACTGAGCCCAGACCATTGTTAGTTTTTAATTAAATAACAGCAGAATGCATACTGAGTCAGGAATCAGTCTTTCATTTTGCCCTTCTTGAAACATCCAGACACTGCTTCCTTGTTTATAGATATGAAGTATGCAATATATTTTTACCATGAATATGTTGACACCTGTATTTCCTTGGCCACTACACCTTGCTTTAAGAATGTCTATTAAGCTCCATATTCCACAAAGAAGGAAACAAAGAGATCTTTCTTTCATCATTTTTCCTTCTCATTAGAAAAAGCATAGAACAGACATTTAGTTTAAGATTTCAGGTTCACAACAATATGAAGGTACTGACAATAAGTGTCTGAGCACTTCAGTGCCAAGGCTTGATTAAGTAGAGCACAGAAATGTAGTAGTGTTTATAAAATATATTCCCAATGCCACAGAACCCTGAAGGCCAGAGCATGAAAAACCATCTGGAAATAAAAGAAAGGAAGTAATATGGTGCTGAGAATCTAACAGGGCCCGTTCTGTTTTGTGAGAAAGTTGTTGAATGAGTGACGATGTGCTCAACAATAGACAATGCCAAAAAGAGTAAGTAAAAGGCCAGTTTCTAAATACTGATAGTCAAGGTCAACATTTGTAAATGTGCAGACTATTAGTCATGGAAATATGGAGTCTAATCTTACTCACAATCTAATCTTTCTCACAATGAAAGTTTTCTTGGCTACACTAACAGTGGTCACCAGAGTAAACGTACTGAGACCAAATTTTGCTCTCACGCTGACTTTGTGCATAGAAGTTTTATCATCACTGACTGACTAACATTGGATTTTTCTTCAGTGGTAGCTGTGGAGGGTGATGGAATTCAGTCATACTGGTGTCTGCTTTTGAAAAAGAGCGATAGGAGAAAGGGAATCCTTTTGTCTAAAAAGCAGAAACATCTGCTGAAGTTATTAACAGCTTTTTGGCTAAGTTCAGCAGCGGGGCACATTCCTCCCCCAGCAATTCAAAGCAATGTAGTAAAAGCAAATTTCTCATTTCCAGAGAAGCAATCTAATGGGGCAAAACTACGTTTAAAAATGGGGTACCTATGCCCCAGATTACCAACAGTAATAATCCTCAGACTTACTTGCAGCTCCATAGCTAACCAGGGTTTTTACAGCTCCACTTTTTATAATGTTTCCGTAAGTGATCCATTCATAGATGCTGACAAAGATAGCTCATTTCACCTTCTTCAGCCACCACGGAGGTACTTGGGCTTAGAAGCCCCATTTCTTGAGAAGCTCTGGGAGCAAATTCAAAGCTGACCAGAACTCAGATGTTCCCATTTGCACTGATGGTTTAAGGTTTCCCTCCCGCAGAGTGATTTAAATTGAACTGGAAAACTGTGTAGTTGAAAACAGGCAGACTTTCATCTTATTTCCATTGTTTATGACAGACTGGGTGGTGCTTGGAGGAAGATGCATGTATAAAGAAGCTAAACAAGCTGTAAGGCTGGCAAACCTGCAAGTGCTGAAAATTGAGCATGCATCATTCTAAAGTGCTTCCTCAACATAGAAAAATAATCCTTGTAGATGCTCACCTCAGAGATGTTACACAAGATGTCTAAGGTTTTTGAAAGGAGAAGTAATACAGGTGCCAGGCTTGTTATGCTTTCTCTGAAGATTAGCCTGTACGCAGTGACAATGAAATGAAATGTGCTAACTTGCACTTTCAATAGGGAAAATATGTTCTTTAGATTGGCTTAATAGAAAAGTGTTAGCTAAATTTAGCTGAAACCCAACCATTTCTCCTTCTCTAGAAGTTCTTCAACATTGCTGGGATGATTTTTTTCCACAGTCCTTAGATTCACAAGAGGTTCTTTTCCTTGTAATATTGAAAAGTGAGAATTTGCTTCATGTACTGTTCAACTTTTTCCATAGCAAACTTTTCTTGTAGAAAGTATGTCCAATTCACATGATGCACTCTAATCATGTGAATAGTATAACCCTGTGTGCTACACCTTGTTTTGTATGCCAAGCTGGTATTTCATTAACTTTTGCAAAAGTTCAACCATTATATGAATTTTGCTCCATAGTAAAATTTCACTCACAGATTGGGATAAGTATGATATTAACTAGCATTTTTGCCATTTCCCTTTAATTATATTATAAAATAACGAAGTATTGCCCTTGTTTTGCAGGTTGGAAGCCAGGACAGAATAACTAAGTCTCTTAACGTGGAAGAGTTTAGGCACCTAGAAACTAAGTGAAAGCATACAATCCATCAGCATAACTGAACCACAGTCACTGAGGCTGGTGGGCACTTCTAGCAGAGTCAGGTACAGCAGGTTGCTCAGGGCTATGTCTCTTTGGTTTTGAGTATCTCCAAGGATGGAGACTATGCATCACCTCTGGGCAACCTGTTCCAGTGCTTGATCACCCTCACAGTAATTTTTTTTTCTTATGCTTAAATTGAATGTCTTTTATTTTGGTTTGTGCCCACTGCCTCTTCTCCCTTCACTGGGTATTACTGAGAAGAGTCTGACTCCATCTTCTTTAATCTCTTCGACTGGGTGTTATGCACATTTATAAGATCCCCCTGAGCCTTCTCTCCTCCAGGCAAAACAGTCCCATCTCTCTCAGCCTCTCTTTCTATGAATGATGCTCCAGTCCCTTCATCACATTTGTTGCCTGTCATTGGACTCACTCCAGGATGTTCATGGTGGCCTAGACCTGGACCCAGCATCTGCATGTGCATCACCAGTGCTGAGCAGAGAGGAAGGCTCACATCCCTTGACCTGCTGGCAATGCTCTTCCTAATGCAACCCAGGATGCCATTGGCCTTTTTTTCATAAGGGCACATTGCTGGTCCATGGTCAACTTCTTGCTTGCCAGCACCTCCAGCACCTTTTCTGACAAGCAGCTCTCTAGCTGTTCAGCCCGCTGTGTGTAGCCCTGCTCTGTGGAGGACTCAGTTTGTACATAGACCCATCCAGAGGCACGTAGGCATTTTCATAGTAAGGTACTCGAGGTACTGTCCATGCCCAGGCTGCAGCTGGCTGGGCAGGTCTGAGCACTCTGCTTTCCAGGTCATGCCTGAGCCTGTTCAGAGGTTCTCCCATAAGTGATGCTATGCCTACAACTCCAAAGGGATCCAGTGCTGTGACTGTGTTTATATCATGCACCTGAATGTATATTGCTGTCAGTGAATCATGCCGAAAGAGAGCAGCTGTGGTCATTTTAATTCTTCAACACTGCTGGCAGTCCAGGTAACATTCATCTCCTTTTTTTTTTTTTTGCAACGAGACTTGCCTGGCAAACAGGGAACGGGACTTCTTGGTTTTTGGCAATTTTGGGAAGTTCAAAATCACAGCTTCCAGAGAACCCAAGCTCAAATTAACTCATTTTATTTTTGGGCCAGTATGTACATGCTGTTGAACAGCCCTGGCATGATAGTACTTTTAAAAGCTCAGCTAGGCTGGATGCTGTTTGCAGGCCTGCAGCAACAAGCTGCCTTTCCAGTGGTGCTCAGATACCATGGCAACTGTCACTTTATAAATAGACAGATAGCAACCCAAGACCCTGAGACCGTTGCCCAGAGCTACTGAAGCTTTGCAAGTTCTCGTAAACGTCAGGGGTTGCACTAAGCCTGATGTGAGCAAGCGCAACTCTAGTGACTTCAAAGGAGTTTGTCCCATTGCCATCCTCACTGGAATTACTATTTCAGTGTCAATGGAATAATTCCCATCAAGTACAAATTTCTTAGAGAGAAGCTTTTGGGTAGAACTTAACTAGACAAGTTAAACCTATTTGTCATAGCTATGATAAGTGAAATGAAGACAGGAAATCAAAGTAATTTTACTCTTTTATTAAGATGTGAAAGTTGGAAATGGCTCTGCAACAGGTAAACCTCTACAGAGGGTTTCCATTAGAAACAGATGATCCTGTTCAGGAAAGCAGGACCAGGCCATATAAGAAAAAATTAATTTCAAGCAATTTTCATCTCTTCATTGCAAAAGCAATTTGTTTTACAGTCACTACACGGAGAGACAAGAGGAATTTGTCGTTGTTTTGAAAACGTAACATATGGTAACAGTGGAAAGCATGGGACTGCCAAAGGGCAGACTGAAAGGACTCGTGCATTTGCCAGCTAGGCCAGAGTTAGGATCATCTGCCAGTGTGCAGTTACTGATTTAAAACATTTGTACTGGGTCTGGCTGGGATGGAGATCGTTTTCTCTACAGCAGCTCCTGCGGTGCTGATAACACACCAATGTTTTAGCTACTGCTGAACAGTGCTTGCACGCTGTCAAAGCCTCCTCTGCTCACTCTGCCCCCACGGTGAATAGACTGGGGTGCACAAGGTTTTGGGAGGGGACACAACCAGGTGGATGACCCAAACTTACCAAAGAGATTTTCCATACCGTGCAGTGTCATGTTCAGCAATAAAATGGAGGGGTGGGGGATTTAGGTAGGTTAGCTATCTTAAGCTCAGGAACTGGTGGGCCATCAGTCTAGCATGGGAGTTGCATCGCCTTGTTTGTTTTGTTTTCTTTGTTTTGTTTTCTTTATGTCTTCTTCCACTTCTCCTTCACCCGTTATATTATTTTTATCTTGACCCATGAGTTTTCTTAGTTTTACTCTTTCTTTTTATCTTTCTCATACCAATGGAGTTGGTGGTGGGGAAGTGTGCAAGTGGTTATGTGGTGCTTAGCTGCCTACCAGGGTTAACCCCACAACAGTGTTTCATAGAATCATAGAATCATTAAGGTTGGAAAGGATCTCTGAGATCATCAAGTCCAGCCATCAGCCCAACACCAGCATGCCCAGTAAACCATGTCCCAAAGTGGCACGTCTACATGTTTTTTGAACACCTCCAGTAATGGTGACCCGACCACCTCCCTGGGCAGCCTGTTCCAATGCTTGACCACTCTCTCCGTAAAGATGTTTTTCCTAATATACAGGGGTCTAAACCACCCCTGGTGCAACTTGAGGCCATTTCCTCTCATCCTGTCGCTAGTTACTTGGGAGAAGAGACCAACACCCACCTCACGACAACTGCCTCTCAGGTAGTTGTAGAGAGCGGTGAGGTCTCCCCTCAGCCTCTTCTTCTCCAGACTAAACAACCCCAGTTCCCTCAGCCGCTCCTCATAAGACTTGTGCTCCAGACCCCTCACCAGCTTCACTGCCCTTCTCTGGACACGTTCCAGCACCTCAACATCCTTCTTGTAGTGAGGGGCCCAAAACTGAACACAGTATTCAAGGTGTGGCCTCACCAGGGCCGAGTACAGGGGCACAATCGCTTCCCTACTCCTGCTGGCCACACTATTTCTGATACAGGCCAGGATGCTGTTGGCCTTCTTGACCACCTGGGCACACTGCCAACCAGCAGTCCCAGGTCCTTTTCTGCTGGGCAGGTCTCCAGCCACTCCTCCCCAAGCCTGTAGTGTTGCATGAGGTTGTTGTGACCGAAGTGCAGGACCCGACTCTTGGCCTTATTAAACCTCATACAGTTCACAGAATCACAGAATCACTAGGTTGGAAAGGACCTTTAAGATCATCAAGTCCAACCATTAATCCAGAACCACCATGTCCCCTAAACCATGTCCTGAAGCGCCACATCCACACGTTTTTTGAACACTTCCAGGGATGGCGACTCCACCACCTCCCTGGGCAGCCTGTTCCAATGCCTGACCACCCTCTCAGTGAAGAAATTTTTCCTAATATCCAATCTAAACCTCCCCTGGCGCAACTTGAGGCCATTTCCTCTTGTCCTATCACTAGTTACTTGGGAGAAGAGACCAACACCCTCATCGCCACAACCCCCTTTCAGGTAGTTATAGAGAGCGATAAGATCTCCCCTCAGCCTCCTCTTCTCCAGACTAAACAACCCCAGTTCCCTCAGCCGCTCCTCATAAGACATGTGCTCCAGACCCCTCACCAGCTTCGTTGCCCTTCTCTGGACATGCTCCAGCACCTCAACATCCTTCTTGTAGTGAGGGGCCCAAAACTGAACACAGGATTCAAGGTGCGGCCTCACCAGTGCCGAGTACAGGGGCACAATCACTTCCCTACTCCTGCTGGCCACACTATTCCTGATACAGGCCAGGACGCTGTTGGCCTTCTTGGCCACCTGGGCACACTGCCGGCTCATATTCAGCCGGCTGTCAACCAGCACCCCCAGGTCCCTTTCTGCCAGGCTGCTCTCCAGCCACTCCTCCCCAAGCCTGTAGCGTTGCATGGGGTTGTTGTGGCCAAAGTGCAGGACCCTGCACTTGGCCTTATTAAACCTCATACAGTTGGCCTCTGCCCATCGATCCAGCCTGTCCAGATCCCTCTGCAGAGCCCTCCTACCCTCCAGCAGATCAACACTCCCACCCAGCTTGGTGTCATCTGCAAACTTACTGAGGGAGCACTCGATTCCCTCATCCAGATCATCTATAAAGATATTGAACAAGACTGGTCCCAGAACCGAGCCCTGGGGAACACCACTCGTGACCGGCCGCCAGCCGGATTTAACGCCATTCACCACAACTCTCTGGGCTCGGCCATCCAGCCAGTTCCTCACCCAGCGAAGAGTAAACCCGTCTAAGCCACGAGCTGCCAGTTTCTCCAGGAGAATGCTGTGGGAGATGCTGTCAAAGGCTTTACTAAAGTCCAGGTAGACAACGTCCACAGTCTTTCCCTCATCCACTAGGTGGGTCACCTGGTCATAGAAGGAGATCAGGTTGGTCAAGCAGGACCTGCCTTTCATGAACAAGTTGACCTTGTCTCACTGATTCAGCCTGTCCAGATCCCTCTGCAGAGCCTTCCTGCCCTCCAGCAGATCAACACTCCCGCCCAATTTGGTGTCATCTGCAACTCATGTAAATATCAGTTTTCAGGAAAGAGCATTAGTTGTATGTTTAAAACCCGTGAACTAATGGAATTGAAGCTTCTTGTGGATCAGAGTTTTAAAGCCCATGGAAGTGGTGAGCATTGAACAGGCAGAGATATTCCCCATGTTGTCTAGAGAGCACAGTGTGGAGGGAGACAGAACCACTGAATTGTGCCAGTCCTTGGCTTGTCTTCCTTGTCTTTCATTAGTCAACGGTGGTGACTGACAAGACAGCCTTTAAACTGCAGCCACCTTGACAAGAGATCTGTAAAGAGGGCTGAGGACTGCTGATAGCATTCTGCTTGCTTGTTTCAAACCCATTGCATTCTCTCCCACATAAAAAAACAGTTTTACTGCACATTTGTGGTTTTCATGTTTTGTGGAAGAATTGCATTCCTTTGTAAGAGAAAGATAGAAATGTGAAGAAAATTGTAATAACCATCATTTTGAATATCAAATATGCAAAATATTTGCTCTGTTTAGCTTGGGAAAAAAGAATTTTTAGGTGGAAGCACCATGCCCATAAAAAGCTGGTTAAAGAAATAGGAAATGTTATTTATATGATGCTCACACACCAAGGATCTGATCCTGCTATAAGAAACAGCTCTGGCGTGCTTTCCTTGAAGCCAGTGCAGCTCTGCTCTGCATGATCTGACTGCAGGGTCAAGTCCCATACTTGCCAAAGATTAAATATGGGAAGCACAGATACTAAGATAAACATATTATACTGGGTCTGGCTGGGATGGAGTTAATTTTCTTCTGGAGGGTGTGGTGTTTTGGATTTGTGACTAAAGCAGTGGTGATGACACACCAGTGTTGTGGCTGTTGCTGAGCAGTGCTTGCACAGCGTCGGGGCTTTCCCTTTTCCCAACTCTGCCTCCCCAGCAAATAGATTGGGGGACCATGAAGAGTTGGGAGAGGATGTAATCGGGACAGCTGACCCAAACTGACCAGAGGGATACCCCTTGCCATATAACATCATGATCAGCAATAAAAATGGAGAGGAGGTTGGTTCTTTGGAAGGTAGCCATTGCTTGGAGACAAGCTGGGCATCAGTCTGCTTGTGGGAGGTGACTGCTGCTGCATCACTTTGGGGTTTTTTGTTTGTTTCATTGTTGTTTTCTTGCTTCTTCCTCTTTCCTTCAGTTATTAAACTATTTTTCTCTCAGTCCCTGAATTTTCTTGCTTTTATTCTTCCTATTCCCTCCCTTATCCCACCATGGTGGGGGGTGGGTGATCAGCCAACATTCTGTCAAGCTGGCATTTAAATGCAGGTAACACTGTATGTCAGTAAATGGACATTTCAATACTATTGAGAAGAGATAGGATCTGAATAGTTTACCGAAGACTACAGATACTAAGCATGGGAAATACCTCTTTGGAGCAGCAGGCACAGATCTGTTAAAATCAGTGATTACTTTCATATGGTGAATTACTTGGACGTGACTGCCACTTATCAGACAGATTTAGACATAATCTTGCCACAACAGTGCAGTTAAATGACAGGTAAATGAATTATAGCATAAACCAGTGATGCTGCATGGGCTTTGTGATTTCATTCAAGATCAGAATATGCAAAAGCCATTAGGACCAAGCTAGATGTTGTTCAGCAGATCCATCTCTGGTTTTAATCAGGGGTTCAGAATTTAACTTGGTATTGAACTAGTGATGAAGTTAGAGTTTTCTGTCTTGACTTACCAAGGTAAAAATGATCCATGGTCTCTCACCTGAAAGATGCATCTCCTTCTCTGCCTTCCTGGGTCAGCTGAGCTCAGCTGACAAACTTATGTTCAATCTGCTGCAGTTCATGAGATAGAGATGCTGACAGAGTATTTTCAACTTTGGTCTCATTTCCCTGTCACAGTGGCTTGTAAATCTATAAAATCACATCTTCCTGATTACTTGCTTACTCTTTCTGTCGCCTCCCATTCAGCTGTGACATATGATGCTTTTACCAGTCACTCTTGATAAAACAACTGGAGCTAGAAATCAATGCTGGTATCAAAACTCAGAAGAGCGGTTTCAAATCCTCTCTGTTGAAAGCAAATCTATTTTTTTTCTGATGAAGACATACCTGCTTACAGAACTGATGGATGTGGCACTGTGAAAAGACATAAGCATGTGTTTAACTGTAAGTGTGTGCTTCAATCCCCCAGCACTCAGACTTAAAGCACGTGCTTATCTGAGCTGAGGCTTCTGCCGCTAATTCTAACAACTGAGGAAAGCTGCTAAACTGATGATACAATAGAAGCTGAGGTGGCAATAGCTTTAAGGACGTCATCTTAAAAAACAGGTATTTTGTCCATTGCTGTGCTTGTAAATGCCATGACAGAAGAGAGCTTGCCCTGCCAGGCTATTTGTTTGTTTGTTTGCTTATTATCAGGATGCATGAGAGATGTGGAGAATTGCAATAGAAATGTTTTCCATATTTTGGGGGGTATTTCAGTAGATGTTTATGGACAAGTTGTCCTGGTTTCAGCTGGGAGACCACAACACAAGGTTAGCCTATTGGCAGGTCTAATAAAAGTATAAGGAAATCCACTGGAGGAATTTGAATCACTGGGAAAGGGGATCAATGTCTATCAGATTTCTTCAGGGCTTCCAAGCCATGTTGTGTACTTGTGCCCATTGCACCACCATGAAGAATGTGCCTCCTCCTCTGTGCAAGGTTAGAATTACTGAAAGAACAAGATGAAATACACTTGTTCTCATCATTGCTTCAGGTGCAACTGAAGAATAACTGGCTTCAGGCACTGAAAGCTGGCCCTGAAAAAGGTGTAGCATCATGCACTTTGAGCTAAGGTATGTCCATGCTATGTTAAGCATAGACTTCATTGTGCTTTTTGCCCAGACATGCTCAGCAAATGCATTTCCTTTGCAAGGTAGTGATAAGGTGCCCATTTAGACTAACCTCCACAACACTTGAAGAAAAGGTGTGAGCCGGCACCGTGTGTTAGCCTAGGTGAGCTGCTTCCATTACACCAGCTGGAAGGACTGAAGATGTTCATACCATACTACAGGCCAGTCCACATAAGGCTGTACAAAGCTTTCATCTTTCAGACAACAGGGTGGGTGTCTTGGAATCTTGAGTTTTTGCCAGGCTGACCAACAGCATTGTTCCTGGAAAGAGAATGGGTGCTGGGAGACAGCCTGTTCACGTCTGCTGTCCAGCCTGTGTTTCTCCTTCCAGGGTGGGTGAAGTGTGGGGGCTGGCTCATGGGCATGCCCCCTCCCATTCTCTCCATCTGCACATCCTCCTCCCATCCTCTGCATCTGATCATTACCTGGCTGCTGCCTTGTGATTTTTGTTTTAATCACTGCTTCTTCCTCCTTAGTCATTATTGCATCAAGCATTGTAAAATGTCATGGTAGGATTCAAAGACACAGTACAAATAATAAGACACTTTTTATTTTTTGTGATAATAATATAAATATTTTCTGACTATATTCTTTCTATTACACTTTACACATGTTGACTTGTTGTTACGCCATAGTCATTGCATTTCAAAATGTAGTGTGTTGGATCAGACATGACTCTGACAGTGTGACAAGTGCCTTTGTCATAATTCCTTCTGAATTTACACCACCCACCAGGTGACATATTCTGATAAATGAACTCTGCAATACTAGATTTTCTATAAGCACACTTATGCTTGAGAATATATTGTAATTTCGCTTTGAGTATTACAGCAGTTCATGCAGAAAGTACCAGATTAACTTTATCCTATACACCATGAGAAAGGAAAATATGTATGTGCTGAATATTATCACCAATAGTTATAGAGGTGTGTAGTACATTGTAGTTTAATGGATTATTCCCAAAATGCAAGTTACACTACAGATAAGGAATGAAAGCTCAAATTGCCTGAAGATAGCAGTCTAGAGAGCACTGCATTGACCAACAAAGAACTGATGAAACACTAATACTTATGTTAAACAGTAAGATAAATCTTTTTCCTCCATTTGGGGAATCTATGATAAGCTTTCTTGCTATCTCCATTCCAGCTTCATTTTCTGCAATCTGGATTGGCTCTGGCATCATTATATTTCAATTTCTCTCTACTATTGTGTCCGTGGCCTTACTAATCCATCATTTTATTTGGCCTGACATTTCAGTTGTTAGATATAAGCTGCGATATTTGTCTTGGCTATCACAATAAATGGGTTTGGAAGAGTGACTCAGAATGCTTTGGCAATGGCTCTGTCCACCTCTTGAAGAGCAACCTGATGCAACTACCTTCTGTCTGATTTAATCATTCCTTTCATTCTCCCCTCTATCAACAGTTGTTACAGAAATATAAAAAAAAGACATATTTCACATACACACACAGAGAACTGGAAAAGCTGCTGGACAAAGAACACTTTCCTCCCTTCAGATAAAATGTAATAAATCTGAGGCAATTCCTGTTAAAGAAGGTGTGTTACTACCTTGAAGTACACAATAGCATGCATCTGAAAAAAAATTGTCTTAATGTAACATTGAAAGCAGCATTTTAATCATTGAGGCATCACAAAACTGTTGAAATTGATCTGGATTATTTCCTTCAGCCTACAAAGGACTTGCAACCAGAAATTATAAATCTTATAGACTGTTATTAAGCTGAGGACTGTAGAATAAGAGAAAAAGCAATTATTTCATTACTGAAATGCAGAGATATAATTGCCATTATTTTTTGCAGGCTGAACCAGGAGTCATGCTTGTATTGATTGCACTCTGTGATTCAAGAGGAGAAGGCCAATGTAGAACTAGGTTGTAACTTCCCGCTAAGGGGAGACTAAAATTCTCTGGCCATTAATTGATAAAATTTTTATTATAAAAGAAAGTAAAGAGCCAGGTGATAGCTGCTCCATCTTCTTGCAAGGCAAGATGATTCATGCAAATCACTCACACAGAGCTGGACTGAAATCAATTGTACAGTGTGATTTTCATTGCCAAGGTCTTCTATGAAGCCTGTTACTGCCTGCTCCAGTCAAAGGAAAAATAGCGTAGGTCATTGAAGAAAATTAAAATACATAGAAATAGTGTGACCAAGGTATAATGATTTTGCTAGACTTGGGAAAAATGCAATTAACAGTACTCAATGTGTGCTCTAAACTTACCACAGGGACTGACGGATGGACCTAAACTTGCATATGAAGAGGGAAGCTGAAATAACCACTCCAAATACAACCTAAACCATAAAAGTGGAACTGAAGGTCTGGGCCAGGCTACCTCTTAAGAATAAGGTATCCCAAATGAACAATGCAGCCATAAATACACTAACAACATTTGGGAGATTCAGAGTAGACAGGAAAATAAAATGTACAGTGATGACATTTTCATCGTCTCACATTTTATGGACTTCCAACACTACTATCTTGATTTACACTTTTTTTTTTTTTTAATGCAGAAGTATGGAATCTGATGGAAAATAATAAAGCCAGTATTAGAATGCAGCTCCTTCTGTGTCAGAGAGGAGGAAATATTAATCAGAGCTACACAATAACTGCAAACAGCTGAGAATACCCATAAATATAGTTGAGAAGCAGAGCTTTCCATGCAACATCAGGGGCATGTTGAAATGACAAAATGGAGGAATAATTACCAACCTGGTGGTGACCATCGCTGTTCAGTATGCTCTGCATAGCAATGAGTATGCTGAGAGTCCTCGCCTATCCCAGCTACCTGGGTGAGCTATCGACATTTAAATATGTTGCAGGTAAATGAGAGTCAGACAGTAAAAATGTTTGGGATAAGGACTTGTATCTCTTTCATCACTGGAAACAGCATGCACACTCACAGTGACCAATAAGGACTTAATTCATAAAACGCACTTTAGCGATGAATGTCTTGGTGATTATTTGCTTATCGTGGGAATAATATGTGGATGAAGTCACTCAGTCCACCTTACCTAGGTGGTAAAAGTGAAAGTGTTTTCAAAACATCTGCAAAGGAGTGTGAAGTGTCCCTGGGAGCCCACACCATTTTGGGAGGTATGTGGCAGAGGGAATAACCTGCAGCCCAAGAGGTCTTTCCTTCTGAATTTGAAATAAAAAGGTATGGAAGTTCCTATCATGAAAGGAATAAGAAAATTACATTCCTGGCCTTTTTTTGATATTGCTGTAACTTTTTCTTTAGGACAAATTTATACATGGCCAGAGTCTGACTTTTCTGAGGCCCTGACACCAAACAGCTCTGCACAGACAGACATCTGAAATGAACTGCTCCTCCTTCGGTTCACCAGAGCTACAGCTCACTTTCAAATGAGGAAGCTGAGAGCGTTCCCTTTTTTCACAAGGTCCATATTGTTCACTGTGGTTGGCTGCACAGTCCAAAGAGACTTCCTGAAAGGATTATGCTTCAAGGCTGTTGGTTTGGTGGCATGGCTTCTTGGGTATAGAAGGTGTGTTTTAAGAGATCTTTGTGATGACTCCAGCAAGAGCTTGTGACAAAATAGGAAGTGACACTGCAAAATATCCTAAATTATGAATTTCCCCTCTATTTTAAAATGAACTTGGATTTCTATTTAAATAGATCAGGGCCATGGCATTGAGTTGTGTTCACATCATTTCAGCCCCGTATATTTTTAATGTAGTTTTGGCTTTGTGGGCTCCAAAATATCAGAACAAAAAAATTACATATCTGCATGGGGAATATGTTAATATACTCCTTATAATAATACCTTTTTCAGACTGTAATTATGCACTGAGGTGATTTAATTCAAGGCTAAAGGTTGGTATGTCTGGTAAGAATCAGCTAAAATGGCTGAGCTTGACTCTACTGAGTTTAGCCCAGCTCTTTGTGGTTTTCTTATCTTGATGGAAAACCTCATGATTAAATTCTGGCTGTTAGACACAGGAGTACCACACAGGAAGAGCAGCAGAAAACCTCACTAGCCCATTATTATGAGTAAGAATTCCTTTCAACATAAGAACATTACATGACACATGGTGTCACCAGAAAAGATGAAAAAATAGACTAAGTTGGCTTTTCTGTTAACAATTAGAACATTAAGAAATTAATCTAAACCATTCAGTCCAAAGCACACACGGGTGTGTGCTCATATGCATATGGGGGCATATAGTGTGTTGAGAGTAGAAAGGATACATTAGAGGATTCACCTTGCTGACAAGCAAAGTTGTCAGCTGGTATCTTAGACAGAGCCCTAATACTTTGTAATTTTGAGTGACGACTCCGGATTAATTTTTGGTAGACAGTAAAATGTTCATACAGTGAACCACCAGACATTTCTCTTGGTCTTGAAGGTGCCCATGTTCTGCTTATGCAAAAGTTGTCTTGTTTATTCATTTATTCCTGACAGAGGTAAAATTTCAGGTAAGAGCTTCCACTCTATTGGCAAGTCATTCAAGGCAGATACTCCTCTATTGAAACATGAAATTACTAGTCGTTGTTTCCTTCCTCTTAGTCTACCATTGCCTTATACAATGTGTAGGGAGTGCATGAAAAAAAGATAGTGATACTGCTGCTCTGCTGCAGCAAACAGAGAAGATGGGGAGGAAGAAGCTGTTTATTTTGTCAATTCCCATTACAACTCTAACAAGGTGTCAGAGAAGTAACCAGGCCTAGTTAAAATGGAAAAAACTTATGCTGGTTAGTGTCAGTGTCTGCAAACAACAGTCATATCCCCTTTACTCTGAATAGATTGACTTCCACAGTTAATTTTCTTCTTCTTCTTCTCCCCATGTTTACTCATAATATGCCCCAAATAAAACCTTAGTGAAAGAGCACAAATGCAATTCTGAAAAGCAAAGAGCAAGCTTTAGAGTTCACAGATGAAGTTGTCATTCAAAACAAAGAAACAGGCAGTTGAGGACATTACAGCATTCATGCTGTCTGAATTAGAAACTCTTGAAAGCCTTTCCTCACCTGTAAAGATATGCAGAAATCAGTGCAGCAGGAAATGGAGATACACATTTTTAAGATTATAACTATACTGAGATCTGGATTCCCTAAAGCTTTAGGCTGACATCACTTCTCAGGACTACCTGGGCCACAGCCACACTTGCACTTGGAGAATCTTCCTATTCCTAAGGCTTTGTCAGGCCTTAAAAAGTCAGCGCTTATACTTAAAACTTAGTCTGTTAAGCTGCTTCAGCACAAGTAGTTATCAGGCCATATGCTATGGAAAACACATTCACATAGCAGTTGTACGGACCAAACTGTTTTTGTAGTAAAATCATAGCCCTAACTGAAACAAGGACATTGAAAAGCAAAATGTGTACAGGCTAAGGATAACTTGTGTAAGGAGAATTTATAGATTCGAGGGCTGATAAGATGGCCTTCCTCAATTAACCATCCCATTCCTTCCCCATGGTCAGCTCAGCTGTGTGTAAACCAGCTCTGAAAACCTAGCAATTACAGTCCAATTATTTTGAGGTAGAATGCTAACTACTTCACAACCTTTTATTTCCAAGACAAATTGAACTGAAATGTAGTGTTTCAGAAGTAGCTAAAGCCTCCATGTGGTAAAGTGTCGTGGTTTAACCCCAGCTGTCAGGGGTCAGCTCTCCTGGCTGTGCCCCCCCCCCAGACTTCTGGCTGCCAGGCCAGCATGGGAAGCTGGATGGTGCTTGACTGCTTAGCAACAGCTAAAAACACTAGTATGTTATCAACATGATCTTCACCCCAAATCCAAACCACAGCACTATACCAGATATCAGGAAGAAGATTATCCCAGCCAAAACCAGCACACAAAGTACGGTACGCTCAATACTTTTCCTAATAGGCATCAAGCAGCTCTCGGGTCACTGGTTAAAGCCTAGGGATGTCCTGATATCCGGAAGCAATCCCTTTTTCTCTGTGTTTCAATACAACTGTTCAAGTAGAAACCCCAGTTTCAACTCTCTGGTATAATCAGCCTAAGTGATACTGCTTATTGTTTGCAAGGTGATAGCACAGTCCCCAGGAGAACCAATAAAGTGGAAAATTCACATTCAAATAACCCCTGGAAGTCTGGTGCTTGACAACGTTTTCCCAATGCTATAGCAGGGCCAAGTGTGAATCTTCCTCAAATTTGCCAGCTCCGTAGCTGCTAAAATCATACAAATATATCCATTCTGAAATGGGCTTTATCTCGTCTGCCCACACCCAAGGTATAACTGAGTATGCTAGAGAAGCTGGAGAAGTGGAGGTGAAATGCAGAGACTTTTCACTGCATAAGGCTGTCTTCAGCTCTGACAGAAGTAGGCCTTGCTGTGTGAAAGGCTTGTCTGCATTTGGGGTTGATTCAAGTTTTTTCAGTGTGCACTTGCCTCCTTACAATACTGCTATTTACTTGTGGGAGCAGCTGAAAGAAGAGGTCCCTAACCTTTACTGCCAGGATGTAAGTCTAAATACTGGATCTGGATGAACAGAACTATTGGGAAGGGATCAATCTGCCAATAGTCAAAGGTTAAAGCTGGGGTATAAACTGCAAAAAAAAAAAAAAAAAAAAAAAAAAAAAAAAAAATCAGTCCACCATAACCCAAATCCTTTGCAGAGACAGGCAAAATGCCAAGATAGGTTGCCCATAGCACCAGAGCACAGATTGCAGTGGCCATTAGCCAAGCTAAACAGCACATTTAGGTGCTCCAGTCTTGCAGACCAACCAGCTTACACAATGCAAGTGCCGCATGTCTATCACAAAGACTCTCAAGCAGTATCACTAAACTCCCAAAAGATCATGGGTCATGTGAAATGGGCAAGGTGGGAAGCTAACCCATAATTGTCACCATGATACCTAGCTAATGCGCCCACAGATGCCTGTCACACCTAGGTGCAGTGGATCTAGCTGAGAGCCCACTTCAGAGCTCAGCATCAATGCCAGCTCGTAGTACTCAGAATGAGCCTGTTGTTAATCCTACTGTTTATGGCCTTGGAAGAGAGCCTGACAAGTTTACTTTTTCATGTCATCCTTACCCAGGAAGGCTTGCCCTGCCTAGCCTTATCTACCCTGTCCCTCAGTTTGCACAGGACTGTCAGTGGTGGATCTGCTCTGATCTTCAGGACATTTGGGGCATAGAGGAACTGTACTTCAGATGTCTGCTTTCTTCACTGTCAGTGGTCTAGTGACATTTTTGTAGCAAACTGGGCTAACTGGGTAAGTCAGAGCAAGTGAGGAGCATGACGGCGGGTAACGAGTGGCACTGCCGAGGAGAGGAGTGTCCTGGCCCCAGCCCCAGCCCCATCCCAGCCCCAGAGAGGAGTGTCCTGGTCCCAGCCCCAGAGAGGAGTGTCCTGGTCCCAGCCCCATCCCAGAATTCGCTGTGATCTCGTGCAGGCTATGCCCCAACATCCCTGGGATTAATGCCTCCCCACTCTGACAGGACAGACAAAGGCTATTCATGCACTGAGGGACCTGCATGTCAAGACACCGAAGTCACTTAAAAGACTTTAAAGAAGAGCCAAAGCACTGGATGTTGTTGATAGGTAAACCTGAGCAGGATCCTTCACTCAAGGATCAGTGTGAAAACATGTCTAAGTCAGAGGTATTGACTGGATGGCCACCTCTTTTTTAGGTATGGATGCACTTAGGAATTTTTATAAACTTCATGAAAGGAACATCACGGCAACACAAAGCTATTTTTTCCTACTTAGCAGCTGGAAGTTAGGTGAATTTATCAGCCTCAATGTGGTCCCTTCTGAACAACAGCGGCCCACAAAGACGAAAAGCAAACAAGTAATCCAGCACAGCAAGGCATGATTAAAATGATCTCCATCTTGTCGTATGTACCTGGAGGAACAAACTTTTTGTTACGAGGCAGATGTAGCTCAGTCTTCATGCTGTCTTACTCTTGGGAGTGAGACACTTAGCTGAGGAGGAACTGTAAAATGTGATGAATTATTTATTATAGCGTTGGGATTTTATTTGTGCGTATGTGTGTACGGAGAGCTGTAGTTCAGTGGGGATTGAGAAACTAATTTTCAACTAGGGTGGACTGCATTTAGAGCAAAAGCATGTACTTCACTGGCTAAGGCACCAATCCCTCTTTTTCTTCTCTTTCCACTCTTCCAAATACTCCCCATATGGCATCTCCACCCATACCCAAGTGCTCAAATATAAACTAAACCACATACTCCCCCCCTGCCCATCTATAAAAGAATTTGTTCCATTGCAGTGGGAAACCACAACGTTTATTACATCTCTGTCTAAGACGAACCTCAAAGCAAGCATTTCATCCTCTCTCATGTAATCATCATAAGGTAGAAAATGAAATTTCCAAAACCTAAAAGCATGCTGCAGAAAGCTTCAGGGCACTGCATGTCAGTTTTCACTTTGATGTATACTATCTTTAAAAAAAAGCCGGGGGGGTCGGGTGGGGAGAGGAAAAAGACGCACTGAGTGTCTTCCTGGAGATTTCCTCTCTATTGCTTAACTCTTTAGATGAGGAAAAGAAGTAAATAATCTCTCCTTGCTGCCTGGGGTGAAAATAGAAGTATTTTGAAGAGACATTGTAAGAACTTTTAGCACCATGGGTGGTTTCACATTCCCCCTTGCATTTTAATGAAGTAAGCATCACCTCAAGGATTGCAGTGAGGCTGTAATGATTTTTAAAGCATTGGTAGAATCAGCTGACAAATGCCAGCTTCTTTGTTTCCTGACATGATTTAGAAAAGTAAGAGCTTTATGTCAGACTAGTGAACTTTATCACCTGACCCAGAAGTAAGGAGGTGTCCTGGGGGAGCTGGGATTTATTGTGTGTGTTTGTCCAGGCACTGAGTGTTAGACCTGAAATGCCTGCCGCTGTTTATTTCCTAGGAGAGCGGAGTGGCACTCCCAAGGGTCAAGTGCAGTTGAATGTTTTTCTCTCTCTCTCTCTGTCCCTCTCTTGTCTGTTTAGTAAGACATTTAAGCACATGCTGTACTATGCTCAAGAAGCAGAGCTGGATGTTTTTCTCCCAGTGGCAATTGAATCCTCCTTACCTGCTTTCATCATTTGGTTATGTCTTCAAAATAAGAGCTCCTTTCCTTACACTGTTTTTCCAAGCCAACTCCGTATCTCCCCCCTCCTCTCTGCCACCTCCGATTTGCACTTACAGCTACTGTCACTGTCAGCTGTGCCTGCCATCTGCTTCCAGAATGTTACGAAGCTGTAATCATAAGACAATTTGAAATTTATTCATACAAATCAAAGATGTTCAGTTGCTGTCAGGGGTGGATTTAGTGCTTAGGAAGGCACGGGTCTCCTGGCAGAGGCTTTCAGAGCCAGCAGCTGGCAGAGAGAGGCTGCAGGAAGTTTCCCTGCCCAGTTTGGCCATCCCACCTCGCTCCCAACCTCCAGCATTTCTGCATTCTCAGGGCTGGCATCAGCTCAGATGAGCTGACTAATTGTGCCAGATTATTTGCTGTTTAGTGGTGAGCTCGAATTTGGGCGAGGATGAGACCGAAGTAATTTTTCGCTTGTGACCCCATTTACGCCTAGTCTGGAGAATTATATAGCCACAGCAGTAACCTCTCCGTCTTGCTCGCTTTGCAAATAGGCTGTAGTTCAGTGTATTTTTTCTATTCATGTTGTTTGGGATCCAGGCTGCTTTATGAAGTCCGAGCAGTGCCTATAACAGTGGCTTAATTGTTAAGGGCCTCTCGGTGCTACCCTAGTACATGGTAGTAGTAATATTGGAATGCCAGTGGTGAGTTAGCTGTGTCTTCCAACACAGATAGCAGATGCTAAGGGGTATTCCTGCACAGCTCAGCTTATACTCTCAGCCTTCCAGTTTAACGGAAGAGGCTGTGATAGTATATGTTGGCATTATACGGTGGTGTGGACTGCTTCTACTGCTCTAGGAGAGATTCCACAACGTGAAACAGCTGGTGCCAAGGACTCACATAGATAATACGCACATTTCGGGGTGGTGGGGTTTCTTTGCTTTCGACTTGCTCTACTCTGATCTCCCAGACTGAACATACATTTGGGGCAGGAACGCATTAGGCGCATTCTTGGTGTGCAACTTCCAATTTGGCTTCATCCAAGGGGAGTCTGATCCATGCTCTGAGATGCAAACCAAAGTAGAGATGATGGAGAACTGGACAGTTCTGATCCAAACTAAAGGATGTACCCAAAAAAACACTGGGATCTGCAACACAAGAAGTCCATTATTCCTCTGCTGCTCTTTCATATTTCTGTTTGCAGTATGCTCCACTGACTTGGAAACTATTTAAAATTAGTTTTAAAAATTTTACTCTGTCACAGTTCAATCTATTTGGTGCATTAGTGTTACTTTTGAACTGCCTCTGCTAGGTTTCCCAGTTTCCAAAAGCACCTCCAAGTATGCCCGTGTTTTTATAAATGTGCCTAAACAAAATCATCATTATGTGGGAAAGGCAACAGAAATGAAAAAAAAAAAAGCTGCTATATATTTCTGCAAAATAAAACTGATGCCCACATGGATTCCCTTTTCCCCCAAGACCTGTTGAGAGCCGGAGATCCAGCCTCAATGTAATGTGCCTATGGTCTCAGTGAACAAAACACACATCGCCTGTGCTGCCCACGGCAGCTGAGCTGCTGCAGGCTCAGCTAGTAGCTGGATGCAAGCCAGCTCAGGATCACGGAGGCTGTAGATGCAAGCCAAAGAGCTGTGGTCAAACACCTGGCAGGTATTAGACCACAGAAACCAAATGAGTAGAAAAGCTTCGTTTGGCTCCATTGTTGCTGCTGAGTTGATGTGGAGGAATAAAGAAGAGTGACCTACTGATTTGCAGAGGTAGTACAGCAGCTGGAGGTCTGCAAAAACGGGACGCTTTTTATCCCAGAAGGTTTATTTTTTTAATTTAGGGAGAGATCTTCAAAACACACACCAAGGAGCTAACTGTGACACACAGTGCAAAGAGAAGCAGTTTTTCCAAGGAATCAGAGTTAGGACGAATTTCATCCCCGTAGTTGTCTGCCTACGCCCTGGCCGGTGCCACGGTACTTGCTAGTGTCCCCTCAAAGGTGGGAAAGCCGATGAAGGCGTACCTAATTTGAATTTAAAATCCCTGACAAGGACAGACAGTACATCAGGAGAGGAAAGGTTAGAGTCAGCTGGTGCACTGCCTTTGTGAAGCGCTGTGGCTGGTATCATGTCACCGAAGGCTGACAACGACGCAGATGAAAGGGCAGACATGGACAGGATCAGTGAAGGCAACAGTAATGAGAGGGAAATACCGGAGACTGGGGAGAGGCTGCAGTATATCACTACTCTGGGTGAAATGCCTGAGCCTTGGCCCCACGGTGACAGTTTGTCATCTTTGCTATCAGGTTGTGTGGGGCGTCAGCAGAGATCTAGAAATGCTGGAGGAAAAGGAAATGGTGATTGTGGGTTTGTGACCAGGGCAAGCAGGCAGGAAGGCACCGAGTCCTTGAGTCATGCTGCTGGGGGGTGCCTATTGTGGGCACACAGCAGTGAGACGGGGAGTGGTACCTACCAAAAACCCATTCCAGTACTAGCGAGTGATTTAGACCCCAGGTAAGAACAGGCTTCTTTGTAATGCTTCTTCAAATCATCTCACAAAAGGACTGTATCATTTAAATGAACTGCAGATTACTTCAGGAGCAGGCCCAAGAGCTATGACCAGTTCTGCTACATCCAAAAAGCACCAGAACAACTGCAACTTATTGGGAAAAGTTGAACCAACATTCAGTTCTTTGTTCCACCCCACAGCTCCTGTGTGAACATGCTGACGTGCATGTCTTGGGATGGGATGTGGAGCCCCTTTACCTGTTATGCTGATTTCACCATCAGAAGCAGGAAAAATATTATTCACTCAGAGAAGGAGCCTAATCATGTTCATCATGGAGCTTGCAAGTCCTTCTTCTGGGCCGTAACAGGCCGGTGTGACAATAGGGGTCGGAGCTGATGTGAATGCTTCTGTGCTATCTGGAGTTAGCGTGTGTTTGGTCTATCTGGGCACATCTACACTGGATGGTGGGGTCCTGGGTACATACTTCAAAGAGCTTGGAAGGCCTAATCCTTCATTCTCCAGATCTGAATAGACTGTTTCCTTTCAGAGCCTCTCATCTCAGTTTCGTTTCTGTGAAAACCGTGGTGGTATGGGATGGTGATGCTCCCCAGGAAACAGACACCTCACCAGGACATGCATCTAGGGTCTCAAAAGTTTTCCCAGGCCCTGCAGCTGCATCCCTGTGCCTGAGTTCCAGCTGCTTCAATGGGGACATGGCACCCACTGCCTGATAGTGCATTGTGGTCATCAGTGAGGACACGCTTCACAGCCCTGGGATGGAGGCAGTAGGTATGATTACAGTCAAGGACGCTGGAAAGAAACTGATTCTTGGGAAGCAGAAATTCAAGGTGAGACAAAAGCATTTTCTTATTCTTGCCTAAATAAGCCATACATAGACTTGTGTAGGTTTGAATACAGGTGGGGTTTTTTTTTAGAAAATGCATTCAGCAAATCAATTTTAAAATAGCTTGGATCCTGGCTAGTCAGTCACATCTAAGGAAAGACATGGACCTGTTGGAGTGGGTCCAGAGGAGGGTTACAAAAATGATTAAGGGATGGAACACCTCTCCTGTGAGGACAGGCTGAGACAGTTGGGGTTGTTCAGCCTGGAGAAGAGAAGGCTCTGGGGAGACCTTACTGCAGACTTCTAGTACTTAAAGAGGGCTTGTAAGAAAAATAGGGACAAACTTTTCAGCAGGGCCTGTTGCGATAGGACAAGGGGTAATGGTTTTAAACTAAAGGAGGTACAATTTAGGCTAGGTATGAGGAAGAAATTTTTTACAGTGAGTGTGGTGAAACACTGGCACAGGTTGCCCAGAGAGGTAGTAGATGGAAAATCTACCAAATCCACCAATCTACCAAAAGAGATCTCTGGAAACATTCTTCAAGGTCAGGTTTGATGGGGCTCTGAGCAACATGATATAGTTGAAGATGTCCCTGCTCATTGCAGGGGTGTTGGACCAGGTGACCTTTAAAAGTCCCTCCGCACCCAAACTATTCTATGATTCAGGGTCCTGACTTTACTCTTCGCCTGCCCCATATCCCTCAGGACTGCAGGCTCCACCAGTGCATGACCACTGCAGCCCAGGCTGCCTCCAATCTTGACATTACCAGTTAACCCACTTGTGTTGGTTACCAACAGGTCCAGCATGGCATCCCCTCTGGTAGGGCTGTCTATTAACTGGCTTAAGAAGTTATCCTCCATGCACTCCAGGAGTCTCCTGGATTGCCTGCACCTCACTGTGCTACTTTTCCAGCAGATATTGAGATGCTTGAAGTCCCCCAGCAGGATGAAAGCCTGCAAGCACGGTGTCTCCTGTAGCTGGAGTAAGAAGGCTTCATCAATAGACTCCACTTGATTAGGTGGCCTGTAGTAGACACTAGCCATGAGGTACACTTTATTGCCTCAGTCTCTGACTCTCACCCATAAGCTTTCAACCTGCTCATGGCTATTCCTCAGAGACAGCTCTTCACACTCTGTCCATTTCTTGATGAAGAGGGCAACACCTCTGCCCTTCCTTCCTTGCCTGTCTCTTCTGAACAGCCTGTAGCCATCAATAGCCACACTCCAGTCGTGGGATGTGTCCCACCAAGTTTCAGTAATGGCAACCAGTTTGCAGCTTTCTAGCAGCATCGTGGCTTCCAACTCTTCCTGTTTGTTGCCCATGCTGTGGGCATTGGTGTAGAGGCGCTTCAGCTGGGCTGTCAGCCATGTCACCCTATTAGAGGAGCACCTCTTAGTTCCTTTGAGGTCTTTCACTGGTGCAACAGGCTGAAGGCTCTCACTAGTACCCCGTACCTCTAACCTTGGTGTGTCATCCCACAGCTTGTCATGGGTAAGCCTGATATTACCCCCCTCCCCCTTCAAGTCTAGTTTAAAGTCCCATCAATAAGCCCCACTAGCTCGTGAGCAAAGCTATATATTAGGCTAATATCCTGTAAACTCTGAACCTCAGCCTGTTCCACAGAGCTTCAGCCCTCAGTTATCTTATCTTATAACTGCTTTTGAAATTAAAAAGTCTGCTGAAGTAATTATTGCTGTGTAATGGGAAATATAATTTCTCCTTAAAATACTGTAGAAAATATTTTTATGTGCAGCCTGCAGTGAAATATAGGTACAGGTCTATGGGTCATGCATAGGTTACACCGAAATCTGGCTTTGGTAGTAAACTATGCAGCTCTTAAACGTTGTTTCTTCAAATCCAGCCCAGTATTCACGGTAGGATTGGAAACAGCATTGACTGCTGACTGTTCACATTAAATGATCGAGTGCTCCCAGGACAGTGCTCCTTAAGGGGCACGCGTTCAGAGGAAGTCAACACCTAGCTTCCTAAGTTCCTAGATCTGATTTTAAGCATGTAATTAGCAAAATTAAGATAGCACTGTCTTGTTTGTGCTGGTGTGAAAGCTCAGAACAGCATACATAGTCATAAAACAACAACATTAATTTGGACACAAATAAAAGTGGGCAATTTTGATTTGAATTTTCTTTGTTTTGAAGTCACAGAGTGACAACATGATTATAACAAATAATAGGATTTTTCAAGGGGCTTCTTATTAGAGGATTTAGATCAAGGCTTACTGTTTGCTCTCTATGTGCAAATGATAAATATTTTGCTTTTTACAAAATAATTCTTTTCTAACCCAAGGGCTAATACCTGCAGCTACACTTGTGCTTCAACACACTCTTTGGACTTGAAAAGCACTCGTAAATTACAATCTAAACTGCAATTTCACGTCCTCTTAGAAACCACTCTAACAGAGTCATGGCAAGTCATTGAGCTAGTTGGCAGGGCAAAGCCTGTCACTACACTAACACTTGCGGGCATGTAACCTGTTTTCCCTTCCTCAGTCTGCCACATCAATTTGAGGTTGGGTAGGCATTGTGCAAAGCAATAGCTGCTACCATTTCAGACATATGTCTAATTCCTCTTCAGTTCGCAGCCATTTCTATCCCATCCTACGGCATCAAGATTTTGACATCACACACGTAGTGTTTTAATGAATCTGAGGGAAAGGGAGCTAAAAACATAATGGGAGCCACGGTTTTGCCAGGAACACAATAGACCGTGTGAAGACCATAGACAGATGGTCCATTAAATGCTTGTCCTTTACAACCATGGGGAATATCACTCACACAGTAAAAACCACGGCCTCAGGCCACCCCCACAGCTAGGAGACATGCAGAGGAGAAGAGTGTTGCACATTTTCCAAGGGCAGACTTGGAGGGTTTCCAGTGACAGAGGCTGGGGACATGCAACCTGGAGGACCCTGCAGGACCAAACGCCCCTTGCCTTCTGTAGGTAGAACAGAGCGGTGGAGAGGGGTGTTGAAGCACCACTGGGACCAGACTTGGTGCCACGGAGGCTGTGGAGGTCTCTCCACAGCAGAGCTTCAGGGATGTCGTACTGCACCAGGTTACTAAAGCATTGCTAAAGTTACACTAGGTTACCACCTCTGTGCCCTGGGTGTAAGGCACATCCATGAAATGTTTCACTGCAAGTGAAATCAGTGCCTCTTATACCCCTGTTCTTTGGTGGTCTTCATGCGAGTGCATGATGTCTGTGTGTCTTTCTCATGGGAAACACCTCTCTGAGGCCACTGTGGGTGTCACTACCACCCTTTATCCCCTTGTGCCTTGTTCTGTGTTTTCTCTTAGGCTCAGGCTTGTGCTGCATTGGCAGCCCAGACTCCTATTATAGACATCTGTTTTGAGTTTGGAGGGTTATTTGTTTGGTGGTTTTGGTTTTTTTCTTCTAATTTTTCTCCCTTTTACTTTTGACTCTTCCCCTCCTCTAAGTTTCCTCTAGTAATATTTTCTCAGCTTTTATCTTCTCTGTTCCTCTTTTCTCTTTTCCTCTCCTGTCTCTTCAGGCATCTTTAACTGCATCTGCCTGCTCAGTGCACTGTCCTGCAGAGTGAGTATGTCCTTCAGATGACCAGTGTGCAAGCTTTAGAAAGACCTCCTCTTCCCTCCTCCCCTGCCATTTACTGTCTGCAAAACTGACAGCGAAGTGGGAGAGAGGCTCTCCCTCCTTCCAAGGACACAGTGCCACCTCACTTGGAAGTGGTTTTCCCTGACTTCTGCAGCTAATGGAAGAATAATTTCCCTTCCTAGTTACTTTGATGTGTTTCTTTCTCCAGCTCCCATTGAGTGAGGCACCTGTGTGGGGGTTATTGGCAGCCAGGCACTTTGTCATACCCTCTCTCAGGTAATGGGTTTGATTTTCATGTTCATTAAGATTGCTCAACACCTGGTAAAGTGCTGCTTTTAGGACTCTCTAGTCTGCCGAGCTGGTGTAAAAGGGATTTTGGCACAAGTGAGTATAAAGACCGATACTGTCATTACCAACTGTTCAAAATGACTTGTTACTTAGTTTTCTATGTGAAATTGGTGCTATCAGTGATATGAGAGAGGCAGGATGTTCTTGCCACTAAAAACAATGCACAGTGACTTGGGGGATTTCAGACTTATTCACATTTTTGCCTATTGAGTAGTGCATAATACCCATTAGGTAATACAGCTTCAGCCCAGTTTTGGTCTCTAAAACATGAAAAAATTCTTCCCTTTTAAAGGTGCTGGAGGATTTATCTGCTTTAGGATTAATTTTTATTAGCACAGCACAGATGGCCCCACCACCGTTGTCTTCACATGGAATTAATCCAAATGCCTCATCTGCAATAATTATTTTTTGCAGATGCACTCAGTTTCTTCTCCTTGGATATGTTCATTTGTAGGATGTTCATGAGAAGGACTTTTGCATGGGCTGAGCTTTGTCTGTTTCAGAGGTGGATAAAGCCCAGTTACCACTAAGCACTTAGAAAAATTTATGATTCCATATGCTGTTTGGAATATGGAATCATAATCATTTGGAGTTTGTGTGGACCATAATTTTGCTTCAAAATCAATGGCTACCTTATTTTTCAATGGTTTCCCTTGAACAGAAATTGTAGAGGAAAACTGTGTATTCCTTCTTGAATTTATAAAATATTAATACTAACCTGTACTTAAAAATAAATAGGTCTTAAGAGTTTCAAAAACCTGACATTTTATGTTCCTTCTATAGTTTCTTTTTCAGTCAAAATTTTCCCTTTGAATGACTCAGGCATAAGTCATTTCCACAACATTGGCACTTCTTGACCTCGTACTTTCATAATAACTGTTACAATTTGCTTCAGTCATTTTCTTTGTTGGTGAGATGGCATGTGTCTCTATTAGATGACCTTTTAAGTCCCTTTTTTTGTGAAGGAAACAAAAACAAATGTCAAGTCTGAGTAGGTTTTCTCTGTATTTTAAAGTCTTCCTGCAAAAGTATCTGATGCACCATCTTGGAGGAGACAAGGAGCGTGAGTCTGCAGATATATGTGACCCTATCTTCTCAAGGTCACAGTTTTCAGTGGGTGCAACTACACCAAAGCACTACATTGCACAGTGACAAAAATTGCCAACTTTTGTCTGCTAAACAGCTGGGCCTCAATGTTCTCCACTTGCAACCAGTTCTGTCTTCATAGAGGGTGTTCTAGAGTTTGCAAAACACTATGGAACGTACAAGAATGCTTCAGTAGAGTGATTATGCACTCAGTAAATCTCATAATAATGTGGTATTATATTTACTTTTATATTGTCCTTATTTTTAAAAAGGTGCAGACCATTAACTTCAGATTTCAGAATTGAGGAAGTTGACATCTTTGCAGTGTTTCTTCAGGCAGTCAGCAAACTTTGAAAGACATTGTGAATCACATACCGTTCACCTTTTCATTCTCATCTCAGAAACCATGAGCACTAGAGACATCATTGTTAGTAAAGACAAGACAAACTTTGAAACAATTCTGCATAAGTGGGTAAATCTGACAGGAATTTCTGCAATGGGTGTGAATTTACACATACTTGTTACGTACACCTGTGCGCAAAAAATATATATTAATTTTCTGCAAGAGTTCCCTGATTCATTTAAAGTTATGTATGATGTAATGCTTCCACCCTTTGACCCTTTCACAGAATCACAGAATCATTAAGATTGGAAAGGACCTTCAAGATCATCAAGTCCAACCGTTAATCCAACACCACCATGCCCCCTAAACCATGTCCCAGAGCACCACATCCACACGTTTTTTGAACACTTCCAGTGATGGTGACTCCACCACCTCCCTGGGCAGCCTGTTCCAATCTTTGACCACTGTCTCTGTGAAGAAATTTTTCCTAATATCCAATCTAAACCTCCTCTGGCGCAACTTGAGGCCGTTTCCTCTCGTCCTATCACTAGTTACTTGGGAGAAGAGACCAACACCCTCCTCACCACAACCCCCTTTCAGGTAGTTGTACAGAGCGATAAGGTCTCCCCTCAACCTTCCTCTTCTCCAGACTGAACAACCCCAGTTCCCTCAGCCGCTCCTCATAAGACTTGTGCTCCAGACCCCTCACCAGCTTCGTTGCCCTTCTCTGGACATGCGTGAGCACCTCAACATCCTTTATTGAAACATTAATACATGTTTTGCACTAGGAGATGAAAGCAATATTTTACCACCTTCCACCTCTGTTTTTTAGTTTTTCTCTAATTCTTTCTAGACTGTCATTCCATTAACTTCTATTTGCAACTTCATCCTTTTAATTTGCCCTGTGTAATGTAATTCTTTTCAAATTACCTGCTCTTTTCCATTTGCCAGTGTGGCTACCTCATTATTCTGCTGCTTTTCTTCCTCCCATGATCATCCCTCTTTCTTTCTATCCTGCAGTTCTGTATGTAAAAGTAAAGATCCCTCCTTTGCTGCTGCAAAATTTCCAGGAAGTGAGAGTTTTGCCTGCTACTTCACCTTTGGCAACAAGGGTGAAAACCTTTCCGTTGGTTCAAATTATAAAAAAGATAATAGAACTAGAGAAAGAAGCCTGAGGTCAAGTAATAGTGCAGATGTGGTTGTCTTCTCGGTTCTTCATGTCTCTTATCCTGGACTTCCTTCTTCTTTTCACATATGCACATCAATGATGTATATTATGCTGTGCAAGTGGGGTCCACTGGTAGCATCCTATGCTTCCCTATTAAAGGTAAAAATCCCATTGCATTCCTTGCCCTTCAGTTGTTTCCTGAGGACAATGGCTACTCGTCAACATAAATAATCAGCATTATTTCTGTTTGTGGAAAAGTACCTCTGTGGGCTTTTGGAGGGCGGGGGGCGGGAGGGTGGGCAGAAGGGGACAAATGAGAGATGAGTGAATTGTCTTTCCATTTCCTTCATACATCACATCTGCCCAGTTAAGTCATGCTTTACTGCTGACCACCCCTGGGGACACAGGTCCACGTAAGCCTGCAGGAGCCTGGATGCTTCTGATGGGCAGTGTCCCTTTGGAAGCTGCAGCTGGAGAACAATGGCTGCCCTAGTCAGGGAGGGGTTCCTCCAGCCCTCAGCTCAGGTAACATCCAGACATGCCAGACCAAATGGCTCCCATTAGCTTTTCTGTCAGCTGTGCATTGCCTGACAGTTGTCAAACAGCTACAGAGGTGGCTTAAATTGCTCTGTTCCCCGCTATCTGGTCCACATCATTGCATGGGTTTTGAGGGATGGGTAGCTTCTGAATTCAACACCAACAGTCAACACACAGATTTTAAAGTTGCTGGAGATGCTTTTATGATCCTCTTGTCAGACCTTCTGGCTAGCCTGGGCCTAAGAGTTGCACCACATGGTGCCTATATTTAGCCTAGAGCTCCACTTAAGTGCAGTGCTTTCCTCATCAGGGCAGAAGTAAAGGTTTTGGAGAAGAAAGAGGAGAGAGGATGACCATCTTCGTGCCTTTCTTTACTGCAAATTCTCATATGCGTACAAATCAATTGCTTTTTATAGTTTGCATGTGAGTGCAAAGATTAGGCACGTAATAAAATTTGAAAATAATTTCCTTTTGACATGCACCAAGGTTGGGGCTCTTAAGGGTCGTTATCACCACTAATGGTGCACCCAGAAAAATGTGGTTCAGACTAATGTGAAAACTTACATGACTTTTGTAATTTTAATATTTTTTGACTAGAACTTCATACATGTGTTCTTCTCAGCATTGTGTGCTGGCTGCAGGAAAGGCTTTTGCTTTTTTACGGCTTCTGGTAAGAAATATACTTTATCTGTAGTTTTCATAAATTGAAATTAATGTAGTAACTGTTGAAGCAGGGTTATGTGGTTCCCTTTTTCCCTGGCTCCTCAGAAAAAGTGTAAGTTGTAAAGGACACATAGTGCTTTCTATGTAGAAAGATAATACTAGTTCTTCCTTTCAAACTTCTGCTTTTGGCACTAACACATTAAAGCTGGGTCTCTTTCCTGCAAGAACTCAAGGTTGGTTGTGTGTCCACCAGGTTTCTCCACATGGTAGGCTACTCCTATTTTCACTTAGAAGTGGCATTAGCGTCGTAAAGCTGATTACATTTGAAATAAAACTTTTCTAATGGTGCCATAATGACTGATATAAAGGCCATTCCCCATCGCTTACTGCAGGAGCCGACAGCTTTTAGCACAGGTGGCCATTAGCTGCCAAGAAAATACCTGACCCCAAGCTTATTATTTATTGGCTGTAAGTGTCCAACCAGACAGTCGTTACATAAAGTACGAAATAACGTAATTCCCTTTTTCATGCGTTGAAAGGATACGGCACTCCCGAGGCACTGACGGCAGGAGGAACGGTCCCACCCTCCGCGGCCAGCCCCGTGCCTCTTGCTCGGGGGGCAGCGAGTGCTGGAAGGGGGCTTCTCCTTCCCGCTTCCAAAGGTTTTGCTCCTTCAGCTGTGAATGGCCCTGTTCAAGGAGCACGCCACTGCTCCGCAGTTGTGGCTTCGGAAAAGGTGCAAAGAGGAGGAAGGTCCTTGCACTTTTCCTGACCCTGGGTGAAACGGTTCTGATTCGAACCACATTTGGGGTTACATTTAGAAAAAATCCAACACACTTTCCACAGCAAGAAATGTCACCAATGAATTCGGGTAGCTTCTGGCTTTCGTGGGGAGCAACAGGGGATCCTTGTGCAACCAGCTATTGGCATGGCAGTTTTGGGCTTTTATATGACCTGCTCTTTAAAGCAGCCTAATTTCCTTCAAAAGGATAACTTTCAAGGCTTCAGGGTACATTCCCCTTGAAACTGTATGGTAAAGATGCTCTTTATCTTGATTCAGCACGATCCCCAGGGAGGAGAACGCACTATTTCAATATTCCTGTCTAGGCAAGAGGGCTCTTCAAAGGAGAGGCTGAAGAAATCAGGTCGCCTGCACTGGATGTCCACAGTGCCGATGGCCAGGACATACATAGAGGCCCAGAAGCACACACAGGTAAGAGTGCAGTGTTTCTCACATTTTCTGCACATACAACAGCTAAGCAGGAGCCAAGTGCTTTTTTAAGCAGCTCAAGCAGCCTACAGCTGAAGCTCGCAGTAAAGTTAAACACTACTGCATCACCTAAACGTGTGCCCATTACACAGAATCAGGGTTCTCATTAACAGCCCTGTCAGCAAAGCCTCAGTGATACACATTTGAAAATGGATGACGTTCCAGTGGAGAGAATTTTATGCTTATGCAGGCTTCTGATTAAATGAGTTATATTATACTAAATTTTCTGAGCTTCTTTTTTCTAAGAAATAACACAGATAATGAAGTTTTACTTGCACATAGCTAAAGCAAAAAAAACCCAAAACCCCTTGCATTTCTCCTTAAAGCTTATAAAGTTTCTGATGTTTTCTCCAGGTCAGAGACACTGCGTGCAAATACCTGTTCTGCCATTCAGTCACTGAGGTAAAAGCTAAAATCAATCCTTCCCCTGGAATAATTGCTCAGCAAACAGGATCGTGTAATCCATTTTCCTTAGTAATGAAATAATAATCTTCAGTTAAGATTCAGGTACCGTATTTTACTTCTTATAATGAGCACAGTTTTACGATGGATGTGTGGAGTTTGCAGTACATAACATCACTGACAGCTGCAGAATTCCTGTCATGCGCACCAGAGCTGGATTAAATAGAAGTACGTTTCTCTGGGCAGTAACGGCTTGTAGAGAGATTAATTTGCAACATATGCCTACTTTACTGCATATGCGCAAACCTCATTTTCCCTGTTAATTCATTGCATGGACATACCTGTTACCGTTTTATTTATCCATGAAGCTATGTTCTTGCTGTTATATTGCATCTCAGTTAGGTACAGACAGATTATTAATCTGCGAGATTTACTGTGGTGACTGCTCTTGTATGTCTCCAGATCCCAATGATTTGGCAATATCATTTCACACAATTTGGGGTGAAGACCCTAGATTATGCACTGCACCCCCTAATTTGTTTGCACTGTAGGGATGGGAGATTTTAGTTTCTGTAATAGCAGTGACTTGGCTGATTCATGGATTAATGATTTTCTCTGGTGCTAGCTATATCCTGAGAAGAGCAAACAGGAACAGAAAGGTCATTAAAATACATCTCTCCACCTACTGCCTAGTTTATATTCAGGTTTTGATGCATTGGTGGAAAATATCTTCCTGTTTCAAACGAAGATTAATTCCTAATTGCCACAGTCCTCATGAGGATGCTTTTGCAGTTGATTAAGAACTGTCTTAACAACCATTTTTAAAACGAAACCTTTAAGCCGCAGACCTGCCATCATCCGTGAGTCATCCTCCTCACTGACTGTTGGATACTGCTGGATCCGCTTTGAGCCTGGCTTTACGGCATCGGTGCCTCTTTAGCGCGGATGAAACAGCAGCAGTGTGTTTGTGCCGGGGGACAGCTTGGGGTGGGGGGCATGAAAGGAGCCTCTGGGGCTTCCGCGGGACGGGCTGTCACCTCACGCTGCTGGGTGCTGCTGATGCCAGCAGTCTTCATCAGCGTGCTCCGTCAGCGGCGTGTAGGCTGAGAGGCGTGCAGGATCTGCCACCTCTCTGGTCCCGGGAGCAGTCCTCTGAGGGCAGAAGGCACCGTAGTGCATCGGTGGGAGGGTGCGCTGCCTCCGCAGCTGAATGCGGGTCGGTGGAAATAACCGCGCCTCGGAGGGTTTTCAGATGGCCATTTTTTTTGCCTGCACAAACTGTATGTGGGAAAGCAAAACGAGGGGGACAGACAAAGATTCGTTGTCAGTCACTGCAAGGGTGGGAGTGGTAAATCTTCTCAAGATGAAGGGATTCATTTTTCCATCCTTTGTTTCATGACTCCCTATCATTTCTGGAGGAGGTTTGCTACTTCTCAGTCCCGCAAGGTTCATTCTTTCCTCCATAGGGTCGGCTCTCAGGTCCCAGGTGTACATGTTTAATGGCTACTACCTAAGTAGGAAGGCATGAAGAAGAAGCATGAGGCTGATACTTGTGCCTGAGAGAAGATTCCCTCCTCTAGCTTGGATGCTGGGTTTCATGTCACATTGCCATGTTTCTCCACAGTATATGCAGCAAACCTCTGCATTTCCATCTTCACAAGTGGACCTTTTGCTGTAACAGAAAGTTGCACAAAACCAGAAGCATGTTTTGAACTTACGGATCTCTGTTTGCTTAAGATACATGTAACTCTAGCAGCACATAACTGCTCAGGACAAAAAAAAACCAACCCAAACAACCAACCACTGAGTGGTCATGAGATTATTGCTCTCTCACTGTAGGGAAATCTGTTTAATCTCCCATAACAGACTAAGCACCCTGGTCCAGTCACTGTGAAGCAGGAGGCTGTGCACAGCCAGAAATAGCAGTGGAAAAGAATGGACAACGGGGAGCACATTCCTCCCACCGCCCTGGAGATACTGAAGAAACAGAAGGGTAAATCTCCTTCAATCTGGAACCAAGCCACCCACAGCAAAACTTTCATCAGAAAGGGGCTATTGGCAATGTCCAGTATTAGAGCCCAGCTTCTAATCTGCAACAGGCTTTTATTAGGATTCACTCACAAACAAGACATGTGGTAAGGCTATAATATCAAGGACACAGTGAATTTAGTGTCTCATACACAAAGTACTCCATTTTTAAAGTATTGGCTTGACTCCTGACAGTGGGCACAGTGCAGATCCCCAAGAGACACCCAGACAACCATCTGCCCTGTGAAGGGTGCAGCCTGTCCTTGCTACCACCCAGAGAGAGGAGAAAGAACAGACCCTGCACCATGAGACATAGCTCTCACAAAGGAGAGAGAGAGACATCCTCTACATTTGAGTTTGTGGTCACAGGCACAAGATCAAAAGGCAGTATGGTCTTTAATATGGGAATAAGAGTGTGTAACTCATGATGAAGTTTATGCAACAAAACACTCTTTTCCCTAGCAGCAATCAGTGTTGGTCCTCCCTCTCCTCTTTCTGACATGATTCCCCCCCACGCCGAAACCAATGTAGAATTCAGACAGCAGAAATGAAACAAGATGGTATTTACCTCCTTTACACCCTCACCCCACCAGAATGATTTTATCACATAATAGCCAACCTAAATAGTGTTCAGTGCAGTGCAAATCATGCTTTGCATGCAAATGCAAAGACAGTGTTACCACAGGAATGAAGTCTGTTGAGGCATGGGGCAAGGAGAAGCTGGCTGCCGTCTTCTGAACAGACCCGAGTGGTGCAGCAAGATGTTCACAGATTCAGGGAGGGCAGGAGGAGTATCACTTCTGCTTTTGCCAAACTCAGCTTTGACTTTACTGCCCAGTAAAAGACATTTCCAGCTTCAGGAAGCCAACAGGGAGTTAGAAGCACAGAGATCTGTCCTCTACCCAGACAGTCAAACGGTTCAGACAATATTTTTTTATATGAAGGCAGAAATATCTGCGTACTCTCCATCTGGCATTGGCTCTCTATTTACCATCATTCCTCAGCTTCAGAGAAGCGGTAAATGACTCCTTGCCCATACAAAGACCGGGGCTTCATGGGAAGACAGATTTAGCCTGCTGTCTGCTGCATCACCTTGGCCCTTTGGATTCAGACTGCTGAAAACCCTCAACAGCTTTTTTCCAAGGATTTGATACTATGCCCCACAGTCACATCATAATCATCTAGCCAGAACTGCTAGTACCTTCATATCCCTGTGCTGGAGGCAAGAGCATCCAAATGCACTAAAGTACTACGCAGCGCTGATCACCATTTCCCAGCAATGTGCAGCTGACACGGCTGATGGAGGTATTCTGTCCTGACACCTCTCCCATTCCCACGAGAGCATCACCACATGCTGTCAAAAGAACTCACTGGTCAACTGGCAGCCATCCATGCTAAATAACTGGGTGCAGCCCTATGAAAGACTTTTACCAAATGCTTCTCTGCCTGTGTTTGAAATCGCCCATCTTGTTTTTATCGCTGATTGTTAATAATCTCTCACTGGCTGCTGAAGGCTGAGGGTATGCAGCAAACACACTTGTCCAGCTGTGTTTGTGAAACACAAGGATATCAATTTGATCTAAGCATTGTTCTCATCTTGGCTGTCCATGCTTTGTGCACCCTTATCTAAGTTGCTTCAGCACTTCATACCTTCTGTTTCTCCTGCTGCTCCATGTCAATGTTGTCTGTTTACTCTGCAGAGAACATAGAGGCTTTATTTGCACAACAGGGCCCCAAACTTGGCTGGGGCTTTTGGTGGATAAAGTTCCTCCTGCAGATAAGGCTTGAATTTTAGTGTTATCCTGGACTTAGGCTGAAAGATGCACACACTTTCACAATTGCTGCACAATTCCAGCTAGGATTCAAAGGCAACGAATAGCAAGGTGACAGATAGCTACTTCTGCCTTTTGATATGTAAGCAAAGGAATTAGCAGGCTGTAACCACACTGGCATACAGAGCCTGGAACAGACTGAGATTGACAAGCACTGATGTTTGTGTCAGCTGAAAAAGAAAGCAGCAACAAAAAATGTAGAACAAAGAACAGTAATACTTCAGAAAATTTCCCATTGGAAACAAGGGAATCTCAATTACTGGCAGAACACAACATCGGTTGAACTTTTCAAAGAGCAGAAGGACCAATTTTAAAGTGCTCAGCATGCCCAGTCAGGGCCATGTTTTCAATTTAGCTCAGTTCCCATGCAGGCAGATAAACAAAAGCCAGATTTTTAAAATCACTCTGTATCCAGCTGTTTCCATTGCAATAATTCTGGCCCAGTTTTTAAACAGAGCTCAGCACCACCCAACAGGCTGTGTCATTTCAAATGCTTGCCCCAAGTGACTTCACACCTGGGGTCATTGCTTCCTGTCAGAGGCTGAGGTCACCTCCATTTCTGTCTTCTTGCTCCCTTTCTGAACCCTGATGTGGTCTGAATAATGTGAACTATCAAATAACTTTTCTGGGTATGCGTAGAGAGATGCACCACATAGACTGTGGCACAGTGATCTTCACAGCTCTGCCAATTTGCCAGGCGCTTTTGAGCTGCAAGAGCCAGCATTATGCTTTGACCTGCCAATCATGCTGACTCATGTCAAATTATGTCACCTTCCAAATGTTTAGGTTTGGAGGTCCTAAGCTATTTTTACATGCAGATGAAGTCAAGAGATTTTTTTTCCCGAAGTCTGCAGGAAAGCTGAAAAAAGAGCAGACACCATGGTTCAGGGAAGACTGTGTGTCAGGTGATGTAAAACATCATCTGGGTATCGACACATTTATAGAAACTGCAGCCTTCCTTCATCAGCATGTCAGTGTGAAGCTTTTCAAGGGCTGAGGTGGAGTAACCAGCTAGTAGAAGCCAGCCTGGGAGTCCTAAGCCACACACAGCTCCTGTACTCTCTCTCCACCTTTCTGGGAGCTTGTAGGAAGAGCTCAATAGGCAGCCAATATGCATGGGAAAGGGTAACGTCTTCTGCACTAGTGCTTACTGTCTTGCATGGTTCTTGCATAAGGGGAGAGACACAATTCAGTGTAGGGGATGAAGGGCAGAAATTCTCAGAAGTTGAGTGGTCTACCAGAAGAAAAGAAAAAGCAGAACTGTTCCCTTTTGTTTGGGTTGGTTTTGTTGTGTTTTTTGTGTTTGGTTTTGGGTTTTGGTTTTTTTTTTTTTTTTGTTATTGCTGTTTTTCTTTTAAGTGAAGATCCAGGAGACACACAGGGAAGGGCAGAAAACAGAGTTGATCAAAAAGGCAGCCCACCACATGGACAGCCTCAGAGTGTGCACACTGAGGCATGGTTAACTGAAGACACTTTTCTGCTTTCAAAGTTGGTTTAAAATGTCTCTTGCTCAAAACAAACTCCCTGAAACAAGAAAGGGCTTGAAATGCAGGTGAATTTCAGTCTCTTTAAAAAAAGAAGCTGTTGTTCATTTCCCTGTTGGAGAGGGATGTATCTCCCCATTTGAAGCTTCCTCCTCTCATTCCTTCCTCTCATTTCCTTGAGCCCCCTTGCTGTGTGACCGTGTGACACGCAGCTGTTCGGTGAGAATCGAGAGAGATATTGGCAGTTCGGGAGCTGTTTTTCCTGCTTATGTATGCAAAGAACATAATTGCTAAGTGCATCATCTGTTGTAATTTACACATCCACACACAGGATCAGGGCAGTCTTCACGTAAGGATGCAGTGCCTTATTTTCTCCTTCTCTGCTTTTCTGGGCAGGAAAATATTAGGTCTTCTGACCTCGTTGTGCCAGGTGCTGCACAAATGCCCTGAAAGGTGATCCCTGACCTAAATAGTTTACACTCTCAAGACACCTGCAGAGAACCAGCACAGCGACAGTATTTATTTAACTCTGTCACTTCACACACAGGCAGTGCAACTGTTTGAAACTACTTGACTAAAGTCATGTATGGAGGTCTGCAGCAGGTATGAGAAGTTAGCAACACCAAACTCAGTATTACAAAACCACTCTGCAGTCTCAGACCCACCAAAGCAAGAGTTGTGTTGCTCCTGAACATTATCTAAGCAGGAGGCAACCAAGGAGCTGGCAGTCACTACTGGTCTGCAAGGTAGAAATAGTAGCTCTGTAGTAATAAGTGGACTAAAGACTTAAAAAAAAATCAAGAGAGAATGTGAGAAGAATTTCCAGTTGGCTTCCCTGTCAATTGTTTTGCCTCTCACTGTCACAGCAATTTGATTTTTCATGATCTTCTGCAGCAGAAACCAAGCCAAGATACTCTTCTCTTTTAAAACCTTCAGATGCAGGTAAGGCAGAGACCCTGCCTGAAAGTGGAGACTGCATAGCCATATCAGAGACCTCAGAAACCAGCACTGTGCTCCATGAGTACAGGGAAGTGGGGTTGTCATTCCACTCCCTTAAGTAATCTGCAGCTCCCAGTGCACCTTGAATTCCTTCACCAGGTTGCGCCGCTTCCACAAGATCCCCCAGTTACCCTTTAGGATCTTCAGCAATAGTCCCTTGCTGTCCAGACTCTTTTGTGTCTGTGGTGGACCCCAGGGATGTTTATGGTAGGATCTTTTACTCATCGGCCTCTGACCATGCTGTCTCAGGGAATGACATGGAGCCTCATCTCCCTCCCTGGTGCCTGGGGTGCTGCTGTAATCTCCGTTTAAGCAGATTCAGAAGATAAAATTTCCCCTCAGACCGTGTTCTTTAAAAGAACATTGCATCTTCTGCAAATGCAAGGAAGGCCTGCTGAGCGTCCGCCGCCCTTGGCATGCCAGTTCCCTCCCAACGTGACTCTTCTGCTCGGCAAAGCAGAAAGCTGCGCTGTTGGACGCCACCTTGTGTACGGCACCACCAGAAGCGCGGGAGATGTGGGCTGTCACCGAGTACCAGGCATTTTCCACACAGATGCTTTCAAGGTGATGCTTTGCATGTTTACCAAATTGCTTCATTTGCTCCAGCTGTGCCATGGGAACGTGTCCCCTGAGGCAGAGCCACAGCCACCAGAGGGCCTTTGAAGGACACCAGATCAATGGGTAGCAGGCAGCTGGCCACCAGACGAGCCAGCCTTGCCTGTGTGACACACTGTGCCAAGCTGTAGCATGTGTCAAGCAGTCTTATCCCAGTGCCTTTCTCATTCTGTCTTTCTGCAGTTGCCCGTGGGTGCTCTGGGTTAGTGGTTTGCAGCAGACGTGGTGTAGGTTGTTCCCATGGCACAGCTGGATCTGCTGCTGCAAATGGGCAGTAGCTGAGGTGGAGCAATGCTGCTGAATAGACTGCTGAATAGCAACACCCCTTTTGATGGCACCCTTCAAAATAGCTGTGGAAGTAAATATCAGACATAGCTTTGTTCATCATTTGTTCATGAGTTTTAGTCAGCTGCTCCCCTCATTTAGTTTTCCTTGACATTAAGTCAGGAGTCTGTGATTTTCATACCTTTTTCCATCTATTCTCTCCCACAGGGCAATCTTTAGCTAGAGAATACACCTACGCTCTCCATGTCAACCTCTTTCAAGTTCATTTCAGTAGAGGGAGAAATTGAACATGGCCTCCTGTACTCTATATGAAGGCCATGGCATTCAAAACACAAGATATTTGCACCACCATGTAACTGTCCTCCATTCAAAGCAAATGTCTGACACAAACTATATGAATCCTTTCAGTCAAGCTTAAACAGCTCCCCCGGTGGTCCTCTTCATCCTTTTTTTTTCCTTTTTCTCCAGAAAGGAGACGAGCATTACAGAAGTAACAGTCGGAGTACATGCACTTGCACAGTGAGTTACTGTGCAAATGAGCCCCAATGGGAGAAGTTTGCATTAAGGAGTTCCAGGTTTGTATGGCTGGCAACCGCTTTTATGGGTGGGAGAAAAGGGAAAGGTGGGACGAGGGTGACCTTCTGCATGCTGTGGGCCAAGGAGTACCAGAATGATAATTGGGTTGGTGCTTGCCTGTTGTGAGGCTTTTTTGGAGTCTAAGAATCACCAAGCATCACCTCAGTTATCTGCAGATCAAATTGCCTGGCAAAACTTCAGATTCTCGGGAGTGTCCTTCTGAAGAGGAGCAGGAGTCTTGCAGGGTTGGTGCCAGGAAACATAATGCTTTCCACAGACATGAGAGAGAGAACACCAAGCCAGCATCAAGTAAGACAGGTCAGACTCTACAAAAGCAGAAGGGAAACAACGTATCTATCCTTCAGACATCCTCAAGTTGTGTCAGTTGGACTTGTGGTGGGGATTTGGAAGTCCCATGGACACAAATCCAGAGTGAAACTCAACCCTAAGCCTGGTGCGGCAGCACACCACCGTGATTCATCACTACATGCCAGGATGCAGCTGGTAGGCTGGTAGGCTGGCTTTAGCTAGGACACACACATGTGTGGTGGTGTGAGCACCTGTCTGCTCTTGGGGGAAATCCTGCTGGACATGTGATGTAATAATGGTGCACCTGTGTTCTTGCTGTGGTTGCTGCACCACCCTCCATCTTAGATTTGAGCACATCAAGCTTTACAATTAAGAGAGGCACTTCTATAAAAATTCACTCCTCGAGCCTTGAAAAAAACTCAGGAGTCAGCACCAGGATTATTTTTATATCCACGGTAGGGACAAGAGATGTTTCCTGGGACACAGTTACAGACCTGTGGATAGAGCCCAACAACCTTGATACATGACTCTTAGTCCAACATCCAGCTTTCCATGAAACAAATCAGCTTTTACAGGCACTGAGCTACCTGTCTCCACTCATGGATTAAGACCGGGCAAACCACAAACTGAGCTAATTGGTATATTTTTCCCTTAAAAAGATATTAAAAAACCACTTGTACTGGGAAGTGTGAGTGACACATTCTGCCTGGAGGAAAAGAGATTCTCTCTCCAGCAGGCAGATTCAGATCCCCAGGGCTCCAAAAGCAACTCAGGTTGACACTTCCTTGTTTTAGACAGTTGGGATTTGAGGGGGCTAATTTGAGGTGGGAGCAATGGAGAAAATTGTCTCCTTGCTTTCTCTTTCTCTTCTCTTACATGACTGTCACACAGCAGCTGCTGAACAGGCTTCCTCAAAGTCATTATGGCAAATACAGATTACGTATCACACACAACAGGCAGTTCCTGCAGATCTTAACAAGTCCATCCTTCAACGGTGTACTGGTTTCAGGGAGGCCATAGATGCCATTGTTGATCAATAAGCTATAACTCCCAACCACCCATCCCCTCACCCTCCAGCATGGGGTGCTGCTATGAAGGGCTGAATTAAACAAATTATTTCTTTCCTAGAGTGAACAGAGGGCACTTGAGTTACATGGTTAAAACTCCCTACTGCTGCTGGCTTCAGGGTAGCCATGTCTGTTTAGGCTACTGTGGTGACACGCAGGTGGGAGAAGAGCAGTGTGGTACCTTAATCCTGCATATCACAAGACTTTGGTATTGCCCTTGGACTGCTATGCAAATTCTAGACTGGAAGGCACCTTTGGAAGTCATCTGGTCCAGACGCTGCCCAAAGCACGGCTATTGCAAAGATACTCCAATCTGAAAGAACAGGTTGGCTGGGGTGGCAGTTCATACACATCAGGTCTCAGCCACCAAGAGAGGATGTGAGCTTCACAAATCAGGTTCACCAGTTACCTTGCTAGTAGTTAAGGCTACACAGCTTTTTAAGGTGGGTTGAAATCGGGTGTGGGAACCCTAAGACACCGCTTTTGTGGAATCTTCTTGGCTTCTGGCATGTGAGTCTTACCTTTGTGGTGTGATGGGGACGTATGGCTGCCATGCCTCGGTGAAGTCAGCATGAAGAGGTTAATTTTGCAACATCAGAGGGGAATGGGGCAAAGGTAGAAAGAGACTTTCAGTGTAGCTGCAAAAAAATCCTGTATTTGAAAGGTGTATTTGCTGTCCTGTATACAAGTGTGGGAAGTGCTGGGATACAGAACCTTCAAACAAAAACAGTGGAGAATTAGGTTCTGCAGGAACGGACTTTTTACATCAAAAGTTGGCATTCTGCAGAAATTGAATAAGTTATCACTATTGTAGTGAAGCTATGGGAAAGTGAAGCTACTGAATGTACAGAAATTATAATCCTTACACAGGATTATATCAGAATTACATCAGGAGGAAGAAGAGCTAAAGGTGAACACTGATCAAACAGTAAGTAAAAAATGAGCATACTGTACACTGACTTCTGAATAAATAAATACAAGCTCGAGTAATTTCTTAAGTAACCCAAAGCATCTTTCTGACCTGTGTTCGCAGAGTGGGCTATTCTCTTTAGTGTATGAAACACAGTTCAGTGATGGGCACACATCCAGTATTTGTCCATCACCAGTATTTGTCAGCACTGGTGTGAGTATTTGTGCTAATGCACTTGCTAAACCTAGTTGAGAAGCGTGTATGTGGGGACATCACAATTAAAAAAAAATGCAAAAATGAACATTCCTATGATTTTTAAAATTTTTTCTCTGGTGATAACATTTGCTGTTATAAGATGATAATGAATTCTGCTATGGTACTTATTGGTAGACAATAAGTTATCCATGGGACAGCAATGTGCCCTGGTGGCCAAGGGGGCCGATGGTGTCCTGGGGTGCATTAAGAAGAGCATGACCAGCAGGATGAGAGAGGTTACCCTCCCCCTCTACTCTGCGCTGGTGAAGCCCTATCTGGAGTACTGTGTCCAGTTCTGGGTTCTCCAGTTCAAGAGAGACAGGGAACTTCTGGAGAGAGTCCAAGGGAGGGTGATGGGGATGATTAAGGGACTGGAACATCTCTCATATTAGGAAAGGCTGAGAGACCTGGGGCTCTTTAGTCTGGAGAAGAGAAGGCTGAGAGGGAACCTTATCAATGTCTATAAATCTCTGAAGGGTGGCTGTCAGGAGGATGGAACCAGTCTCTTTTCAGTAGTGCCCAGTGACAGGACGAAGGGCAATGGGCACAAACTGCAGCACAGGAAGTTCCACCTCAACATGAGGAAAAACTTCCTTACTGTGAGAGTGACAAAGCACTGGAACAGGCTGCCCAGAGAGGTTGTGGAGACCTTCAAAACCCAACTGGTCTCATTCCTGTGCAATCTGCCTTAGGTGATCCTGCCTTGGCAGGGTGGTTGGACCACATGGTCTTCAGAGGTCCTTTCCAACCCCTACCATTCTGTGATTCTGTGATTCTGCTATGAAGGCTTTGAGAGTCCAAGTGTAACATACAGCTCTGAACTTTGTCATCTTCCTGGTAGCGACATGGAGGAATATTTGGAGGTGTTTGTGTTTGCTGGCAAAATACCTCGTTTCCTACTCATAGATTTTAAAACATTTTCTAAGCAGCTGTTTCTATTTTATGCAGGGCTAATGCCATACCAAAATCCTTAGCCTTCTCCCCAACTCCCTCATTCATCCTGCTGGCAGAAAGGTGTGTGCTCTGCCTTTTGTGCAGCCAAAGGTTTCTCAGGAGACACATCTTGGTGGCTGCCCCAAGAAGGCACACATGAGCTTAAGGTGTAGAGCAGCTTCTGACTTTGAGAGGCTTCCTTTCATTCCTGTCCTAGTCACACCTCCTACACTAGTATTTGGAGTGGGTAAGCTATTTAGTGTAGGGATTTTTATGCCTCTCAAAATTAGACTTAATTATACAAAATAACATTTTTGGCTGGGTAGTGGGACAAGGTCTCAATTACACTTTAGCCACCACATTTTTTCAATATTATAATCACAAGGATCTTTCTGGGAAGAGTAAATTGCAGGCAAAGTAGCTTGCTGAGAAGAGCACTGTTTTTCTGTACCTCATCTATGGAAACAAATAATAGCTCAATGTGAATTCAGCAGATTTCTAGTGTAGCTGGCCCAGGCAAGTATTTGTCTTCTGCTGAACACCTTCTGTTGCACTCTGCAAACACAAGCTGCTAGAATGACCTCAGCACTTCTTTAGCTTTTATCCAAAGTCACCGAGATGTTTATGATTCAGTTTCCTCCCCCATCTCAGCAATAAATACCTACACAGGAAAGGCCTGTAAATCTGCCATTCAAGCAGCAAAAACAAAAACATGCCAATCCAATAAATTACTCCCTCACACTGCTTTTATTATGCAAAGAGGGCTTTTCCTGTGCTCCACCCAAGAACGTCATCCTGCAGGGATAACTTTATAACAAACTAGGGAGGTCCAGCAGAGATGGGCAGTAGATCAGAGGAAAGATAGTGTCATGTACCCAAAAGCAGGGTGAAAAAGAAGAGAAGGTGTAATTATTCATGCGTGTTTTCTTAAATCTCGAATTACCCAATGATTCTGCCACAGTTAGTTTCCTACAAAGTTTATGCTTTTTTGGCAGTGGCCTTTCATAGCTGTATTCATGGATACCTGGATATTTAAGCAGTGCTGTGCATGGTTTGCTATTCTTTCATGCTTTCTGAGTAAGAAAGCAAATTATTTGCACTTTTTGCAGCTGACCCACTAGTAAGGGATCATTAACCTACAGACAGTTGAAGGAAACTGCACGCAAATCATGAACTTACATGTCTACCATGCGTATTTCAAACTCTTATGAACAAAACTATCTGTCAGAATGTAAGCCAGTGCATATATCTTTTGCAAACTGAAGAAAAGACTGCTTTCACTGGGTAATTTGCTCATTACAATTTGTTCAGCACCAAAGTTGTGATAAAGCAGAGAAGAAAACAATCTTGTAATGCCTTTCTCTAGCTGCAGAAGCAGTAATATAGTTCTGATTTAGAAATGCAGCAGAAAGATGGGGTTAAAAAATAATCTTGTTCCACCATTGGTACATTGCTTTTGAGAGCTAGGGTAGATGCGGTCTATCAGCATTTTCGTTTCCCTATATAAAGGTAGATAGATTTCCTACATTTCTTTACCACTTAGGGATGAGGACAAACCACCTGCAGACAATTAAAAAAAAGTCCCAGAAATCAAAAGCTACAATCAGATTGGCTCAAACTTTTATGTCCTTAACAACTTGATTGTCTTCATATCTCTGGGCTCAGCCTGTGGCACAGGCATCCACACATTTTCCTCCTTCAGAAAAAAAACAGGTTCCATTGTGGCACAAAGCTATATAAATAGTTTTTTACATGCCCCGGGGGAAATAGGAGGAGGAGGAAACAAACAGGATGATTTTATTTGTTTGTTGGATTTCTCTGCACAGATGGCTAGATTTAAAAAGAAAACAAGGTATGTTTTCAAGGTGATGCCAGGAAGAAAATAAAAGTGGTGGGACTGAAAAACGGAGAGGAGGCCAGAGCCACTGGTCTTTGTGGTCTTTGATGGAAGGATACTGAAAGACAATAAAGGGAGAAGGAAGAGCAGAGAAGGGAGTTGTGATCCACAGGTCAAAAGGGGATGGCAGCAGTCTTGAAAACGAGACGAACAGAATTCAACACTTTCTGCAGAGAAGATAATGTTCAAAGGAACAATCAGCCAAGCAAGCTGAAACCGGGAGATCCTGAAACAGGGCATAGTGTTGGAACCCTGAAAAGAGAGAGAAAGAAGAGGGCAAAAGTCTCAAAACCAAGTGTCGTGGTTTAGCCCCAGCCGGTAACTAAGCACCACGCAGCCGCTCGCTCACTCCCCCTCCCGCAGTGGGACGGGGAAGAGAATTGAGGAAAAAAAAAAAACTCATGGGTTGAGATAAACACGGTTTAATAGGACAGAAAGAAAGAAGGGAACAACAATGATAATACCAACAAAGGAATGTACAAGAACAAGTGATGCCCAATACAGCAATTGCTCACCACCCAGTGATCGACAGCCCGTCCCCGAGCAGCGATTTCCACCCCCCGGCCAACTCCAGTTTATGTACTGGGCATGACGTCGGATGGTAGGGAATATCTCTTTGGCCAGTCTGGGTCAGCTGTCCCGGCCCTGTCCCCTCCCAGCTCCCCGTGCACCCCCAGCCTGCTCGCTGGCAGGTCAGCACAAGAAGCCGGACTGTCCTTGACTGCTCAGCAACAACCCAAAACACCAGCACATTATCAACAATTTCTCATCCCAAATCCAAAACACAGTCTCACACTGGCTTCTGTGGAGAAAACCAGCTCTATCCTGGCTGAAACCAGGACAGTATCCACCCCTTATTCCATACCATTTACGTCATGCCCAGGTCCTATACTTTTCAATACATTCCAATTATTCATTTTTACTCTTCCTGTCTTTTAATATATATACACAGCTATCACTTTCTTAGTCCATGGGCCATCACTTTAAAATGTCTGTGGAATTCAGTCAGTCCATGACTCCAGGCTTCATCCATCATAGTAGTCTCTCAGGGCAGGGGAGATGGTATGTAGTGTTGGATTGTCATCTGGCACGGTCCATGTCCATGATCTGCAGGTCGAAGATGTCGATCTCGAGGGATTTTGTTGGGCGCAAGCTGCTGAAGCCAGTTCTGGTTCCATCACTGCTGCACGTTGCTTGGTTTCAGTGAAGCTCATTCTTCATCAGTCTGGGTGATTCTTACTATAATACCATTGATATGGTAGATAGCAGCCACAGTAGTAATGTCATACTGAACAATTAACATAATACAATTCAAATCATTGACTGTTTTCACCCAAAATCAAGTCTCCTTGAGGTACACATCGGACTTCCCCATCCTTCCGCATTACCCACCAAGTGCACACAGGTCCCTGGGCAAAGGCAATCCCACGAACGGGTTTGCCTTTGCCTGAGGCAGGAGTAACCCAGACTGTCTTCCCCAGCATATTTCTCATATGCACCACAGGGACTTTATCCCCTTCTACAGTACGTAAAAGTTTTGATTGGGCAGGGCCGGCTCTATTAGTAGATCCCCTAGTGTTGACTAACCAGGTGGCTTTGGCTAAATGTTTATCCCAATGTTTGAATGTCCCATCACCCATTGCTCTCAGTGTAGTCTTTAACAGTCCATCGTATCGTTCAATTTTTCCGGAAGCTGGTGCATGACAGGGGATATGATACACCCACTCAATGCCATGCTCTTTGGCCCAGGTGTCTATGAGGTTGTTTTGGAAATGAGTACCATTGTCTGACTCAGTTCTTTCGGGGGTGCCATGTCGCCATAAGACTTGCTTTTCAAGGCCCAGGATAGTGTTCCGGGCGGTGGCATGGGGCACAGGGTATGTTTCCAGCCATCCGGTGGTTGCTTCCACCATGATAAGCACATAGCGCTTGCCTTGGCGAGTTTGTGGAAGTGTGATACAGTCAATCTGCCAGGCCTCCCCATATTTATATTTCAACCATCGTCCTTCATACCAGATGGGCTTTAACCGCTTGGCTTGTTTGATCGCAGCACACGTCTCACATTCATGGATAACCTGTGCAATAGCATCCATGGTCAGGTCCACCCCTCGATCTCGAGCCCACCTATATGTTGCATCTCTTCCCTGATGGCCTGAGGTGTCATGGGCCCACTGAGCTATAAATAATTCACCCTTATGTTGCCAGTCCAGATCCACCTGAGCCACTTCAATCTTAGCAGCCTGATCCACCTGATGGTTGTTTTGATGTTCTTCGGTGGCCCGACTCTTGGGTACGTGAGCGTCTACATGGCGTACTTTTATGACTAGATTCTCTAGTCGGGCAGCAATATCTTGCCACAATTCAGCAGCCCAGATGGGCTTGCCTCTGCGTTGCCAGTTGCTCTGCTTCCATTGCTGTAGCCACCCCTATAGAGCATTTGCCACCATCCATGAGTCAGTATAAAGATAGAGTATTGGCCATTTTTCTCATTCAGCAATATCTAAAGCCAGCTGGATGGCTTTCACTTCCGCAAACTGACTTGATTCACCTTGTCCTTCAGCCACTTCTGCAACTCGTCGTATAGGGCTCCATACAGCAGCTTTCCACCTTCGATGTTTGCCTACAATACGACAGGACCCATCAGTAAACAGGGCATATTGCCTTTCGTTCTCTGGCAGTTCATTATATGGTGGAGCCTCTTCAGCACGCGCCACCTCCTCTTCCGGTGATATTCCAAAATCTTTGCCTTCTGGCCAGTCCATGATCACTTCCAAGATTCCCAGGCGATTAAGGTTTCCTATTCGAGCCCGCTGTGTAATAAGCACGACCCACTTACTCCACGTAGCATCAGTCGCATGATGTGTAGAGGGGACCCTCCCTTTGAACATCCAGCCCAGCACTGGCAGTCGGGGTGCCAGGAGGAGCTGTGCTTCAGTACTAACCACTTCTGAGGCAGCTTGAACTCCTTCATATGCTGCCAGTATCTCCTTTTCAGTTGGAGTATAACGGGACTCAGATCCCCTATATCCTCGACTCCAAAACCCTAGAGGTCGACCTCGAGTCTCTCCTGGTGCCTTCTGCCAGAGACTCCAGGTAGGGCCATTCTCCCCGGCTGCCGTGTAGAGCACATTTTTAACACCTTGTCCTGCCCGGACTGGCTCGAGGGCTACGGCATGATCTATCTCCTGTTTGATTTGTTCGAAGGCTTGTCGTTGTTCAGGGCCCCATTTAAAATCGTTCTTCTTCCGGATCACTTGATAAAGAGGGCTTACAATCAGACTGTAATTTGGAATATGCATTCTCCAGAAACCCACAACGCCCAGAAATGCTTGTGTTTCTTTTTTGCTAGTTGGTGGAGACATAGCTGTTATTTTGTTGATCACATCTGTTGGGATCTGTCGACGTCCATCTTGCCATTTTATTCCTAAAAACTGGATCTCTTGTGCAGGTCCCTTGACTTTACTTTGTTTTATAGCAAAACCAGCTTTCAGAAGGATTTGAATTATTTTCTTCCCTTTCTTGAAAACTTCTTCTGCTGTGTTGCCCCATACGATGATGTCGTCAATGTATTGCAGATGCTCTGGAGCTTCATCCTGTTCCAGTGCAGTTTGTATCAGCCCATGGCAAATGGTAGGGCTGTGTTTCCACCCCTGGGGAAGTCGATTCCAGGTGTATTGGACACCCCTCCAAGTGAACTCAAACTGTGGCCTGCACTCTGCCACCAAAGGAATTGAGAAAAATGCATTAGCAATATCAACGGTGGCTTACCACTTGGCTGCCTTTGACTCCAGTTCATATTGAAATTCTAGCATGTCCGGCACAGCAGCGCTCAGTGGCGGCGTGACTTCATTCAGGCCACGATAGTCTACTGTCAGTCTCCACTCTCCGTTAGACTTTTGTACTGGCCATGTGGGGCTGTTAAAGGGTGAACGAGACTTGCTGATCACTCCTTGGCTCTCCAGACGACGAATCAGCTCATGGATGGGGATCAGGGAGTCTCTGTTGGTGCGATATTGCCACCGGTGCACTGTTGTGGTAGCAATCGGCACCTGTTTTTCTTTGACCTTGAGCAACCCCACCACAGAAGGGTCCTCTGAGAGACCAGGCAAGGTGGACAGCTGTTTAATTTCTTCTGTCTCCAAGGCAGCTATACCAAAAGCCCACCGGTACACTTTTGGGTCCTTGAAATACCCTCTGCTGAGGTAGTCTATGCCCAGGATGCACGGAGCCTCTGGGCCAGTCCCAATGGGGTGCTTCTGCCACTCACTCCCAGTTAGGCTCACTTCGGCCTCCAGCACAGTCAGCTGTTGGGATCCCCCTGTCACTCCGGAAATACAGATGGGTTCTGCCCCTTTATAGCTTGATGGCATCAGGGTACATTGTGCACCGGTGTCCACTAAAGCCTTATATTCCTGTGGGTCTGATGTGCCAGGCCATCTAATCCACACAGTCCAATAAACTCGGTTGTCCCTCTCCTCCGCCTGGCTGGAGGCAGGGCCCCTCTAGTCCTGGTCATAGTACTCGTTACCCACTTCTTGTAAATAGGAATCAGAAGTCCCTTCAAGAGGATCAGAGGTGAGATCAGCTCTTCTATTCTTTCTGGGAAGCTGCCCACTGGAAAGTGGAGTGACGATTTTTCTGGAGGAACCTGAACCCCCTTTTGTAACTGTTTTTCCTTGCAGCTCGCGTACTCGTGCCTCTAGGGTCGAGGTAGGTTTTCCATCCCACCTCCTCATGTCCTCTCCGTAGTCACGCAATTGAAACCACAGGGTGGCTCGTGGTGTGTATCCTCTATATCTTCTCTCTTGAACAGAAGAGCGCTTACTCCTAATGGCTGAGACACTGGTCCATACAGGTGGAGGGTAGGGCATATCCTCTTTGAATTGCCGGAACTCCCGGGACAGTTTCTCTACAGCAGAGATGCAGGCCCGTAGGGAGGAAGAGAGACTTTCTTCCTATTGCCGGAGTTGGCCAGCCAATTCATCCACCGTTGGTCTCTCTCCGTCTTTCCAGGCCATTACTGCTAATGAGTTGGCATATGATGATGGTGCACTCCGTACAAACTGCCGCCACATAGGTTGCGTGCAATTGACTTCATCTGGGTCTTTGGATGATTGTCCATTGTCCAAGTCACCATAAATCACTTCCAGCACAGCTAGCTCCCTCAGGTACTGGATACCTTTCTCCATGGTGGTCCACTTGCCTGGGTGACATAGAACATCTTCCTTGAAGGGATACCTTTACTTCACACCCGACAGGAGTCGTCTCCAGAGGCTGAGGACTTGTGCACCTTTTCCAATTGCTTTGTCAATGTCCTCTTCTCTAGAAAGGGATCCCAGCTGCTTGGCTTCCCTACCCTCTAATTCCAGGCTACTGGCCCCATTATCCCAGCATCGGAGCAGCCAGGTGACAATGTGCTCACCTGGACGATGGCTGAAATCCTTTCGCATATCTCGCAATTCACTCAGGGATAGAGATCAGGTAGTTACCTTCTCTTTTATGAGTTCTTCCTCTTCCTCCTCTTCAAGCGATGACTCGCTCTCTTCCCTCTTCCGTCCTTGTGATGGCCCTGCTTCAGAGCACTCTGCCTCCTCACTCTCTTCCTCTGGCTCCTTCTTAGAAATATCTTCCTCTTCCCTTACTAAACGAGCTGACTTCCGCTTCCAAGATTTCTTCTTTTGTGCAGGGGCAACTGATACCGGGATGGGCTGGTTCTCTGGTTCAGCTGCAACAGTCTGAGTAGCTACAGTGCCCGCCGTGGGGGTTGGAGTAGTCACAGTGCCCGCCATGGGGGTTGGAGTAGTGGCAGTGCCCGCCGTGGGGGTTGGAGTAGTCACAGTGCCTGCCACATTGCCATCAGACCCAGAGAGCCTCTCTCCCCTTTGCATAGTGTTAAATAGGGTTCGGTAGGCATGGGCCAGGCCCCAGCACATGGCAATGATTTGTGTCTCCTTGGAGCTGCCAGGCTGACAGCATCCTTCTTCCAAATATTCTGCTAGTTTATCAGGATTCTGCACTTGTTCGGGAGTGAAGTTCCAAAACACCGGAGGTGCCCACCGCCCCAGGCATTTGCCCATGCTGTTCCACACGCCCTGCCATTCATAACTATCCAGCCTTGGGGCAGATCTCCGGGTGATATTCTTAAATTGCTTTCCAACCTTAGACAAAACCGAAACAATGTTCCCCAGAAGTAGCAGTAGAGGTATTTTAACTACCCAAGGGTGTTCAAAATACGGAAAAATTACTGTGATGAAGGAGGAAATGTTATGATAGAGGGTAGCAAAGGTACCACTCTGCATTTCCTCCATAAAAAACCTTTCAGAGGCAGAAGTATAATTGCTAATCGTCTCCACAAGACAGTAGCCAAAATACAGTAACGGCTTTAGTACAGAGCTCAGATGATACCGCATTAAGCTCAAGGTCAGTGCTCTAAAAACAAAATTCACAGGCGAGACATTACTAATCATTGCAGAGTGCAGCAGCCCGCAGAAACCAACACCGATCCTTAACATGTACAGCAAAGACGAGAGCATGATGCAAATCAAATAAACTGATATTGTGACCTGCAACCATTATTATCTCAAGCCTCGTGCCCCACGTTGGGCGCCAAAAAGGACTGTCGTGGTTTAGCCCCAGCCGGCAACTAAGCACCACGCAGCCGCTCACTCAGTCCCCCTCCCACAGTGGGACGGGGGAGAGAATTGGGAAAAAAAACCTCGTGGGTTGAGATAAACACGGTTTAATAGGACAGAAAGAAAGAAGGGAACAACAATGATAATACCAACAAAGGAATGTACAAGAACAAGTGATGCCCAATACAGCAATTGCTCACCACCCCGTGATCGACAGCCCGTCCCCGAGCAGCGATTTCCGCCCCCCGGCCAACTCCAGTTTATGTACTGGGCATGACGTCGGATGGTAGGGAATATCTCTTTGGCCAGTCTGGGTCAGCTGTCCCGGCCGTGTCCCCTCCCAGCTCCCCGTGCACCCCCAGCCTGCTCGCTGGCAGGCCAGCACAAGAAGCTGGGCTGTCCTTGACTGCTCAGCAACAACCCAAAACATCAGCACATTATCAACAGTTTCTCATCCCAAATCCAAAACACAGTCTCACACTGGCTTCTGTGAGGAAAACCAGCTCTATCCTAGCTGAAACCAGGACACCAAGGAAAGCCAAGGTGCTGCAGCAAGTCAGAGGGAAGAGGTCAGTGTTGCCTCTGTTCTTCTGCACGGCGGCAGCGAAGGCTGGACGTACCTGCACGTCTGCACAAGGAGAAGGGCACAGCAGTGCAGAGTGTGACTGCACTGCGGCTCACTAAAAACAGCAGTTTCCACAGGAAAGAGAGAAAGACACACACCAGAGTGGTTTAGCACCAGCTGTGCTTATTATTTTTTTAATGGGGTTTTTCCTTGTGTTGTACCAAAAAACCCTAATTTTGAACAGCATATTGTCCTTTCACTGCTTTATTCTGCAGCTGGTGCTCTGTCAATATCTCCTACCCTAAAATACAGACCACCTTGTAACGATGCTGCAGCACACTAAATGTCAGAGGCAGCAGCAAGAACTTCACTTTGATAACTGTGCTGCCGCTACAACGGTAAGAATAAAAGCCCTTCAAAAAGAGATGGTCTGGCTGCTCCTTATTAAGGTGTTTCATACATTTTGTCAAGGAACAGTGCAAAACCACGAAGGAACACATTGGGCAAAGCACAAGGCCTGAGGAACAATGGGAAGCCAGGGGCAACTATTTTTTCCCAGCTTCAAAGTACCTTGTTGTTCGCAGCGTTGTAATAACAGGGTTTCGCAGGCAGCTGTGTTCCTCTGTAACACTTCGTGTGGGGACAAGGGAAAATCAAGGGGTGCAGAGCTGGTGTCCGGCTTCCCCTCCAGTGGGACCCAGCCCCAGCGGGAGGTGGCACGGCTCAAGGCAGGAATAAGGACCATGTCCATTTTCATTATTGCAGGCTGAGAGGGCAATTCTAAGAAGAACAAAAAATGGCAGCTTTTAAAAAGCTGGCATCCCAGATGTTTGAAAATATCCTAACAGAGACAAGGTAAAAGCTTGCTCCTGACCCTTTAGTCTCTAGCTGTTGATAAACTCCAGTACCCTGCGATGACACAAGGATTAGAAAACTATTTCTGCAGGCCTGATTTAACAGTTATCTGGGGAAAGATTATCTAAGATGTCTATCTCAGGTACTTAGAAAACCTTAAAGACATCTTTACGGCAGAGAGCTGGAGTTATCTGACACACTCGTGCTATGGTTTAATCCCAGACAGCAAATAAGCACCACACAGTCTTTCGGTCACTCCCTCCTGGTGGGATGGGGGAGAGAACAAGAAGAGTGAAAGTGAGAAAACTCGTGGGTTGAGATCAAAACAGTTTAATAGGTAAAGCAAAAGCTGTGCACACAAGCAAAGCAAAACAAGGAATTCATTCACTACCTCCCATGGGCAGGCAGGTGTTCAGCCACCTCCAGGGAAGCAGGGCTCAGTCAGGTGTAACAGTTACTGGGGGAATACAAACGCCATCTCTCCGAACGCCCCCCGCTTCCTTCTTCTTCCCCAAGATTTACATGTTGAGCATGATACCATGTGGTATGGACTATCTCTTTGGTCAGCTGGGGTCAGCTGTCCCAGCTGTGTCCCCTCCCAACTTCTTGTGCACCTCCAGCCTACTCGCTGGTGGGGTGGTGCGAGAAGCAGGAAAGGTCTTGACTCCACGTAAGCACTGCTCAGCAGTAATGAAAACATCCTTGTGCGATCAACACTGTTTTCTGCACAGATCCAAAACATAGCCCCATACTAGCTTCTACAAAGAAAATTAACTCTATCCCAGCCAAAACCAGCACAAATGGGGATACAATTCAATTACACATCTGTTACAGAATTGGAGCCAAAAAACCACAACAAACTTTGCTACTTTTTGCATTTCTTTAACTGCAGAAGACTGGGGAGTCCTGTAACCCTACCAATGTGTTAGCCTTAAGGACCTGTACTCAGCATGCCATGTGTCTATTTCCCGCAGCCTTTCCCTACAAAGGAAGTCACAGAGGTTCCTTCAGGCATGGTGGCAGAACTGTGTGCATGAAGGACAATATTGAAAATGTAGCTTGAAGCACGAGTGAAATATGGTACCTTTAGAGCAGTGTTTTTTTGCAGAAATACCACCTTGCTTAACTGCCCTTGCCAAATAGCCAACCCACCATAAAATAGGAGAAGCGGGGTAGGGCTAGCACACAAGAAGCATGGATATGCCCTCTGAGGCTACACTGGCTGGTCAGGCTAGGGCTGCACAGCACCGCAGGCAGAGGAGGCGATAGCCACCTAAGTCAGGTGGGCAGCCTGAGTCACTGCAGGTGAGTTTTGTGGAGACCCTGGTGCAACTTCTGGAGCCATTACTCCACATCCCAGGAATGCACTTTTTTGGGAAATGCATATGTACGTGTTCCCCGAAGACCTTGAAAAGAGGACGAAAATTCTGGTACCAGTGCTGTTTGTTTAGCTGCCTGTCCCAGACCAAGGTAGGCAAAAATTTTTTCAGATAGTTATGATGATCCTCAACGTTGCTTTATTGAAACTTGGGTAGAATCCTACTGTCCGACTACCACTTTTTTACTTTCCTTAGGCAGATTCCTAAACAGTAAATAAAAAGTACTTCAAGATGTAACATAGGGAATTTATTTTCTCCCATAACAACAGGAGCGAGTAAGTCTCTTTCTGCTCTAAGAATCCAAAAAATATTTGTAAATGATGTCCACAGAAGAAGCTTCCTCTGTAACCCTCATTTCCTGGCCACAGCAGGCCTGTTACGTTTCCACTGATCCATTGTTTAGCTTCAGGAGACAAAACGTCTCTCAGTCCCTCTGCTGAAGTTTGCTACATTTGTATCATAACTGGTCGTATAATCCTAACTACAGTGTCTTGGATTTTCACTGTGTCCTTGTTCAACAGGGAGGAATGCTTGATGCGTAAGTCTTCCTGTGCTTAATTTTGCATGCCACGTTATTTCTAGAGCATCTAGGAATGCTGCACTTAGCCAGGTTTATCCTCACTGCTGTGGCAGTTTCAGTCTCAGCGACTTGCTTGCTTAAGATACAACCCTGAATTTTCACTGTGAGCAGTACCCACAACACCTGTGTGATAGCAGAGTAGAACAGCTTCAGGCATAAACTCTCCCACCGAGCAACGTTCACCTTTCTGAAGAGGACAGGCCTGTGCATCAAGTTCTGTTTGAATCCCTGCGCTGACCAAAAGCCCTGCGGAGGGTCCCCAGCCCTCTTTCCAGGGCTCTGCAACCACAAGCAAAGCTTAGGAGCGCAGCAGTCACCCTTGCCCAGCAGTCACACAGCCTGCCGCTTCCAAGCGTGACTTTCCCTCTGCCTTGACCTGACCTGGTATTTGCAGGCTGCCAAAACGCCGCACCAGGGGAGGGAATCCTTATCAGAGCTGCCTGCACCAGTTCTACCAGTGTATTTAACTGGAGTTGGCTGCAGCAGGCAGGAACAGGGTTGAGCCCTGGTGAATTTTAGATCAGCTGCAAGATTGCAGGCAGTTCTCCCCACTGCAAAAGTACAACCTTCCCCTCAGGCCAGGATAGGAAGCCTTCACCTCACCTTAGCTAACCCTGACAAATGCTCACAGTAATGTATTCTCATATAAATTCCTGCTGGAGACAGGCTGTTGACTTCAGTTTCTGAGACAAAATTAATCAGATAGAGCCATGCTTGAAAAGAATTTAAAAAAAATTCAAAAATCTTGTTCTGTTTTCCGCAAGCAGCAGCAACTTCTGCATTAACTGAAGGACATCACAGTAAACAGAGAACAGATGTTGGAAATAAACCCTCTTTTTCTTAGATGTACTAACACAAAGCAGTAGCCCCATGGTTCCTCCTGCATTTGCGTTCTATGTCAGACTGTGAAACAATCCTCTTACAGATTTTACTCCTCATCTGTCAGTAGTTAAAGTGCTTGTAATAAGGTCTTGAACTACACATTCAAAACTTGATGATTAAAGATGTCCCCAAACCTGCTCAAGACAAACCAAACCAAAACAATCTCTTTAGGGAAGAGAAAGTTTTAACAACATGCAGGTGCCATGTGTAAACAAAATTCTTCTCTCAAGAAAATATAATGATCATCATGACAGCTTTACATTCTTAAATGGACAACAAGGCTTGGTCAGGACATGAGAGTTTTAGGGAAAAGGAGTGAGACAGATGCTTCAGAGCTCTGCTGCTTGCTTCAAGTCATTAAACAACTCTCCTGTCATCCTCATTTTCCTCCTTTTCCCAGATCAAGGTCAGGACTCTAGTTTTAGTTCCCACTGAAAATTTTCTTCTGTGAAGAACTCCAGGAAAAGAGTTGTGGTTGAAAATGACCGTTTCATTACTTGTGCATTGAAGCAGCTGAGGAATGCTTTGAGAAAGGACATCCCAAGATTAAAGTGAAGGAGGTGGTCCTTCCTTGACTCTCTTCACTTGCTGTCGAGACTTACATTTTTCCCATGATTAAACTTGCGTGCAAACCAATAGCTAGTTTCCTTGCCTCTCCTGTGACTGCTTCCATCTGTGCAATTGTGTTGGGATCACTACTCTAAAATCTGCATCTGTCCTCAACCTTTCCTTCACATATTCATTTGCCACACCAACAGTTTTCCACCTAATGAGTCCATTGGCTGCAGGAGAGTCTTTGTGAGAGCATTTGAGCACCTACCCTAAAATAGCCATTTCTGAATTTAGCTGGGGAAAAGGCACTAACTGATTATTCATCTCGTCTATTAACCAGCGATGGGGACTTCCCATGCAATGGCCCAGCACAAATTTCCCAAAACACTGTTTTGCATCTAACACAGTGAATGTCTCAATCAAACTCCCGGTCTGAGCAGACCTTGAGAAAAAGTTCTGTCATGCGAGTCTACTCTCAAGACTGAGGTAGTCTGCTCCTGCAGCACAGATATCTCTGCAGCTACTAACCTCCACTTCATCCTGCTCTGGGAGAGCCAGTCCACCACAATACAAGTTAGAGAAGTGTCAGACAAGGAGATTGACAACCCCAAGGTCCAGATCTTAGCAGTGATGACCACTCGGCTTCCTTTGAACTGGGGCCCTGTTAAAAGTCTTGGGTCATCTTATTCATAATGGCAGACACAGAAAGGCCACACTCCTGCAGTCATGAAGAGGATATACTTACACAAAATAATGGGACAGGGAAAAAGATACATCTGTTGTTTTTACCTGAAAGAAACAGCCCATCTCCTGGGCAGGTCACCTGGGCAATGGTCTGGTAGACTAACTATGTAGAATTGTTGGGAGATCTTCTGCTTACGTTGTCTTTTTCAGTTTAACATGAGCTAAATAAAAATCCCATCATGAATTCCTTCATATGCCTTACTACTAGGAAATTTTGTCATTTCCTTCCTTCTTTCTGTGCTGTCCACAATTTCATGGTATGTCGGTGACCCTCAGTAATTTGCCCTTGCATTCAATCCCTTGAATATTTTCCAAAGATTGTACCTCTAAGAAATATTATCGCAGCACCAACCCCACATGCCAGCTGGGTTCCTCACTGTGCAATGCGCTGTGGAGGGGGAGAGCAAGGCTGTGCATGGCTCGGGCAGCTGGGCTTTGTCTACCATGTGCCTCCCTTGTGTCTCCCTGCAGCCATGGGTATACCCCACCATCAGTGGAGTCCTTAGGCTAATTCTGGAGCTCTTCCACATGCAGAAGAGTTATAGCACCAAACTTCGGACTTTTGTTTACAAACTTTCCATGAAATGTGACATAGATGATAAAGCTTGTTTTAAAGCCCTATTGAGCACATGTGCTTGTCGTGTGTCCTTTCCCAGCTGAGGAAGTGTGCATGAGGGAACATCCCATCATGTCCTCCTTGTGAGGATAGACTCCCATGGCTAATGTGCATGGCAGGGTCTTAAAGATTTCTGCAACTGAAAAAATAACAAAACAGTAAAAATTTACGAAGCAAACACAAGTGAAAACAAATAAATTTTCCTTCATACTTAATATAAGCAGTTGAATTTTTAAGTCTGCTACTTTTATAACCACAGACTTATTTTTAGAGCTATGGGCTGAAAATTTAGTTAACGCTAAGAGAATATTAACTATTTTGTGTGTCACATTTGAATTAATGACTGGGACATTTTCATTCTTAGAGAAGTGTTCAATATGGAAATGTCCCTTCTGGGAATGCAAATAGCCCACACAATATATCTGGCAATGCTAAGCAAATCAGATTTGCACAGGTGTAATTAAGAACAGAAGAGACAAACCTGTGCGCAGAACTGATTTACAGTCAAATTCACCTGCCTTGAAAGCCCAGATTAGATTGCATGTTGCTGGATTATCAAACTGGTGTTTCAGTGCCTTGGATTACCAGGTCTGCAGAATGGTGTAAATTAGCTGGTAACCGTGGAGTCAAGCTTTCAAGGTGGAATTGGTTTAAACTTTAATAGTGTCGATGGAGGGGCAAGACAGGGTGGGGGGAGTAGTGGCTTATTGCAAGAACTGGAAGCTTGTCTTCCCAAATGTAAACACACAGAACTGCAAGCCATATAAACTACTGAAGTAGAAGATAGTGCCTACCTTCACGACGGTGTGGCATTTCCAAATAGTGCACCAATAGATAAAGAATATTCTTTATTTTGAAGAATTTGTAGTTGCAATGCAGAAGTAAAGACAAAAGACTATTTGGGACATGCATAATATGTTAGGAAATGCCACGTAGGATGTTGGATTCATCATAAACTTTTAAACAAACCCAGCTCGGCTATTGCTAGTGTCAAGAGCTCAATCACTAAAATCAGACTTACAGCTCAAATTAGATTTCCTGCAACTCAAAAAGCTTACTAAATCTCATCACAAGCACAGACTAGTTCAGTTCTTTACACCTCCCTTGCACCAATCAGTCAAATCTGGTTTCAACAAATATCAGGAAACAGAGAAAGATGTGAAAGAATCTAAACATGATTTGAGGAATTTTCTGTCTTTCTTATAATTAATTAATACTCAAAATGTGTAACAACAACCAGCAGATGTCTCTGCAGCCACCTGATCAGCGATACGCACATCAGGAAAAGCAGGGAGGGAGAATTTAACGAGTGAGCATTTCTCTTAAACATTTACTTCCGGAAATGTCAAGCCTATAGAGAAAATTCTGAAAATCAGAGCAGTCAGAGACTGACAGCATTACAGCAGCACTCCCTAGGAAGGAAAAAACCTCTTACTGGTTTTACAAATAGTAACGTGAATGCCTAAGAATTCTCTGCTATCAGATCGGTTAACCAAGAAGAGCAAGTTTCTAGATCTGGTGTCTTTGCCTGTATTTTTCAAGATATTTTTGTTATCAAAAGGGGCAAGCTTGTTTCTGCCATTCTGGGAGCTGGCCTGTGGCTGTGGAATGAGCTCCCACAGGTGGGGACCACTGTCACAAGCATCCCCCGCTCCGCTCCAACACAAGGCATGCAGCTTCAGGCTTTCCTTTGTAATGTATACACTGCAACATGTGAATGAATAGTATTTAGCCTAGCAAAACAAGACACTCGGCTGTACATCGAATTCCCTCCGTGGGGACAGGCTGAGATGGAAAATGAGCCAGATGATAGTTCTGAGTCACACTATTTAATCCGCTGTGGTATGGTACTTAACTGTTCTAACTGTGAGGGCAATGGAAGAAGGTATCTGATAACAAAGCATGTATTTTCCACCACTGTGAACTGATTTGCAGCCCAGTGACTTGCTGACTTGCAGCCTAGGGTCTCCTGGTAGTGTCATTTTTATTTAACTCTGCTGTTATTCAAGAATGCCTGGCAGGTAGATTTGGATGGTGGTTGTGCCTTGTGCAGACTCAGTCCCTCTTGCCACAAGGCTATGCCTGGATGGTTGACTTCTGACTTGGGACAACTGAGAAAACGCATTGGGGAGCACAGCAGGAAGACAAGCACTCTGAAGCCATTTTTACTCTTCATAAACCCTGGGTGGCCTGAGAACGAGTGTAACTTGAAACTGACTTCAGTGCAGACTGCTTACAGACTGCTGTAAAAGGAACACCTCTTTGCTCCCCTCACATATGACATGAAATGAACACTGGAGATGTAAAGAACATCTACATCTTGGGTGTTGAGGAGGGGAGGGGAGGGGAGGGGAGGGGAGGGGAGGGGAGGGGAAGGGAGGGGAGGGGAGGGGAGAGGAGAGGAGAGGAGAGGAGAGGAGAGGAGAGGAGAGGAGAGGAGAGGAGAGGAGAGGAGAGGAGAGGAGAGGAGAGGAGAGGAGAGGAGAGGAGAGGAGAGGAGAGGAGAGGAGAGGAGAGGAGAGGAGAGGAGAGGAGAGGAGAGGAGAGGAGAGGAGTTGTTGAGTGTTGGTGTGTTGTGCAGGTGTTGCATCTCTCCCATGCAGCATCAATGCTGTGGGTGTTGAGGAGTACAGGTTGGGGTTGCACGCTGGGAAAAGGGACCCTGCTCTGCCTGCCGTATTCCCTGAGCTGTCAGACCATGTGCAAGGTGCTGCCCTTGCTTTAGCAACTCAGTCTCTGGTAGTTAACACCTACATGCATATACATGCCACTTTACGGGAGGAAAATATCAGCATGTAAATCACTGCTCCTGATTCAATTCTCAGAATATAATGTGTGCTTAGGGCCACAGCTTATCAACTGTCTTCTTCTGATCCTCTAATTATTAACATTCAAGAACCCCATTTCATTCAGGTAATGCAACAGGGAAATCCTCCGGGCCTTCTGCTTCTTGGCTGAAGGCATACAACAAATGCAATCCTTCTTCTCCTTCCCATTCCAAGTGAGGTGGTGGGTCATTCAATTTGCAGGAGGAAGAGGCTGGATGGTGGTAGACATCTTTATTATATGACGTATGCTTGTATGAAAGGTTTTTATTTTCTCATTTCTTTAATTTCCATGAATTGCATTTTATTCACTCCCTTTGTTTTAACTAAGTAAATAGCAAAGTTTGTATATATGTTTTACCACTATTTTATGAAAAGTTTGCAGTTCATATCTATGATACATGATATATGATGCTGCCACAGGAAAAGTAGCTAGTGTTGTTACAGTCCTTAATTATGAAAATTTTTAATTTAAATGTAGGACTGAGCATACAAAATACAGTACTAGGCCATCTGTTAGTTTTCCATCTGGGCTCATTTGCAAAATACTCTCTGTTTCCCCCCCTAAACACTATTTATAATCTTCCTTGGAAAACAAATATGACTAATCTATGGTACACTAAACAGAGCTATTTGCATGCAGCTTTTAACAGAAGTGGCTATATGGTTCAAAGTAGTAACAAAATATATTTATTTTGTTTTGCATGCAGGTGTAAAAGCTCACATGGCTTCTAAACATGCACCAAAAAAATCTTCCTGTGACACTGCTTTTAACTAGCAAAAAGTGAAAATCCTCAAGATGTCTGATTTCAAGGGAAATTTACAAATGAGGATGAAGTTAGCATTTTGAAGTCTCTGACCAGGACTTTTGCAGTGATTCTGAAGTGGCTTGTATTTCTGGCTTGCTCAGTCTGAAATGTCCCCAGAGGCCTGATTTCTGAAGATGAGCACTTGAGTCATTATAAAGTATCTTGAGCTGAATATCCCAAAATTAGTGTAATCACTAGTCATTTGGTCCAAGTCCATATCCCCCAGACCAGTAGATGTGTGGGGGCCTGACTGTACCTCAAGGCATCAGTTGCAGGGAGCCCACTTGGAAGCCCCCCAGGAGAGGCATATGTGGGACTGACTCCACGCCGCCCTCCAAGACCTTCTACAGGTCACTACCACTGTAATCCAGAGCATGGGCAATGGGCTGCTGCGACTTATGTTCTATTTTCTCTCTCCACTCATCACCACAGAGAGGTGAAGGCCTCATTCCTTGCTGGCTACTCCCTAATTACTCTTTTACACCGCTGAATCAGGTATCATAAAGTACCTTCTCAGGTCCTCCTTGCTAGCCCTAGCACATCATCTTTGGCCAAACTCTGAGACTTTCCAGAGTGGAAAGTAAGGAAAGGCTTATTTCAAAGGTTCATGGTTTGAAAGGCAACTATTCAGTAGTATCTTACTCTCCTCTTCCCCCTCTCTTCATTTTCCTGTGGATCAAAAAATGCTTTCAGACTCCCTTTCCTTCTTTTAATTATTCATTAAAAGGCAAAGGCTGATTTCTCCTGACTAACTTGCATGCAGAGTTCTGAGTAAGTTCTTGGCAACATCATGCAGAGTCTTTTTTTGTAAGCAAAAGTAGAACAATTGTGTTTTAGAAAACGCATTTAAAAAGTCTGGAATAAGTTGCCTGACTCCCTGAGATTGCTCCTTCAGGCTGTCTCATCATATCTCATTGCTCTTGCTTGTCTGTCATCCTGCCATCCCTGTCTGATACGTTTTAAGTTCTCTGCAACAGTCTTTTTTTTCTCTCTCATTTTTAGTAGTATCTGGTATAATAGCACTGTTGCAAGCTGAAGCTTCCAGGTGCCATTACGATACAGCCCTCCCCTCCACCCCAAATCTGACAAAAATATGGTCCCTGACTAGTGACTGTGAGATGGACCACACTTGAAAAGGTGCAACATCCCATGTGAAGAATCCTTACTGTAGCACCTGCAAGACCTGAAAACTCTATACAGCAAACCAGGTTTTATTTTATGCTAATAACAACAATATGATACCCCAATATACCAGCTGTCTTTTTAATTTCTCCCTGTCAAAGACGAGCAAGCTGCCTTATCTTAGAGTGTTGTGTACATTTACGATGAAACAGAAAATCAGAACAGATGCAAGAGATACAAAAGAGAGATAACATACTGAGTTTAAATTACTATAATGCAAACATTAGTAGCTATTTACTAACAATTTAATTAACTTCCCCCCCCATGCCACCTCAATTTCAGTTCTTTCCATAGCATATGGCAACTGTAGAGTGCATTTTGAAAGCATTCTTCCCCCAAAATGTTTGCGTGCTTAAGGCTAGAGGTGGCTCAGGAGCTGGAGAACTCTCTGTGGCACGTAGTAGGCAAAGGTACCTGGCTCCACAGGTGAGGCTGAGCAATGTGACACTGAAATAGACCTTGGTCAAACTTTGGGCTATGTGGTGTCCCCCTTCAATGGGCTTCAGAGCCCTTTCTCTACAGGGAGGCTTTGGCTCCTGTTGGTGTGTTGCTGGTGATTGCCCTGCCTTTTGCTCAGTCACCCTTTTCTGCTTGTGTGACAGCTGCAGTTAGGCCCACCGCTTCACACCAGGACCATCCAAAGGTATTGCATTGCTCTGCCTTGCCAGAACCAGCTGTGCAGGCTGCCTCATGGAGAGACCCATGTTGCTCAGAGGGACTCAGCCAGCACAGGGAGTTGCACGAATAGTTAATCCTTTTCCTGAAGCCTCTCCTCTTAGTTTCCAAGGAGAAAATAGGAAAACATGAAATAGGGCTCTTCAGCAGCTCATTGGTAGTTAAGCTTACTCTTGACCCTTCAAAAGTCCCTCTTCCTGAGCCAGCATCAGCACTTATCCTTCCCTGATAAGCTGACGGAGCTATCAAAGTCCAGTCACTGTTTTCTGGTGCACATCTGCATCTGGGATGCAGGCAGGAGAAAGGCACCAATCTGCCCTAACGGCAACCTCAGGGTTGGTGTGTGTGATGCTTGCAAAAAAAACCCCAAAACACAGCAGCAACAGGAGAGGAGAGGAGAGGAGAGGAGAGGAGAGGAGAGGAGAGGAGAGGAGAGGAGAGGAGAGGAGAGGAGAGGAGAGGAGAGGAGAGGAGAGGAGAGGAGAGGAGAGGAGAGGAGAGGAGAGGAGAGGAGAGGAGAGGAGAGGAGAGGAGAGGAGAGGAGAGGAGAGGAGAGGAGAGGAGAGGAGAGGAGAGGAGAGGAGAGGGAAAAGAAAAGATACTAGCTATAGCAGAAACCTCTGTTTTCTATTTCTTCCTCAGGACAAAAATTTTCCCCACAAGGAAGTCTTGGGTCTAATTTAACACTCCAGATGTGAGCACTTCCAGCCTCTGGGATAGTATGAGGTCAAAGGCACAAGTGGCATAACTTGCATTTCTCAGTAGGCCAACACTGGTCCAAGCACTTACTCTGTATGGGTTCAAAGGAAATGATTTTGAACTCTAAACTAAAGGTGAAAGATGCAATTCTGTTTCACAGAGATGTCATAAAATTCACATATCATGAACGTGCTGGTCAATCTGCAGTAGACGTGAGTTTCTGGGTTTAACGTGGCCTGTAGGAGCTAAGGGTAAAGCTTCCACAGTGGTTGTGGTTGAGTAGAAATGACCCAGTTTTCACAAATACTAAACACCCACATTTTTCATCAGTTCCTATGGCAATTGCAGATGCTTCAGACTTTTGAAAATCTTGTTACTCATAGTCAGGCAATGGTGGCATCAGATACCTGAAAGGGAATTCTTTGGCAAGTGATCTGTTGAGAGGTCTGTCTTCAAGGTTATTGTCATTTTGGGCTCTGTGCTGGTTACTGTCATGCAAATGACAAACCAACTTCTTCCAAGAGGGTTTTGCAGAATCTATTCTGGAAATTTCTTCATGCTTTAAGTCAAACTCTTAAACGTATTTAAAATGCTTTAGAAAACTGCACTTAAAAAAAAGAAACCCCCAAAAAACTCAGATGGCAAACTCATGGCATTCTTCTTCCTTTTATCTTGACAGGTTAAAGGAAGGTCTTCCATGGCAACAGAGAAGCAATCACTCATCCATTAACAAAAAGTCCTGATTTATTTTTTCATTGTAGCAGGTTTAATTTCATTTCATTTATCAATATGTCTACTTCACATACTTTACTTCTCAACACTTTTTTATTTTCAGTCATTTGGGTTGCTTATAAACAAACGTTTATTAATGCCAAGTGAACCAGCAGCCCATTATTAACTTTACACAGTCTGAAATGCCCGTGTCTCTCTTTCTGAGATGTGTGCATATTCAGTAATCCCTGTCTAAAGAATTAAAAACTAGCTTTTTTTTTCAACTTTTACTAAATAGAAGTATTTTGTAAATGGGAAGAGGCATTTCTGGAAGAACATTATGCAGGTGGGGATCATGCATTTTAATGCTGCTCCATTTGGAATTTTATCTTGAAATAATTTGAATAGTGGTTTAAATAATGACTCTCTGAACCAATTACAGGTGATTTGGTGGCATCCAGACTTAGTGGTAAAGACCACACGCACTTCATATGACCTTCCTTTGAAATTAAAGACAGCAGATCTTTGACAGGGACTTTTTTAAAAATACCACAGTGGTATGTGTGTCTGAAATTTTTCAAAGATATGGTGACCAGCAATGATCAGTCCGGTTCAGACATAGAAGAACCTGTAAGGACAGGCTTGCATATATAGGTCATAAGTCTTCATGTCAAAATCAAAACCCAGTCTTTAAGAGGCTTTCTTCCATTCTCCTCTAGGATTTTTCCAGATTTATTTTAGCCACTTCAATTTTAATACAAAAAAACAATGGCAGGTTTGAGCACACATGTAAACCTGGAAAATGTTTCCGTTCCAGATCTGGCATTTAGAGAGATGCATTCCTGGGGAGCAAAGCAGAACAATTTTTACCTTTCAGAGTGCAAGGAAGAATTATGAGGTCTGTCTATATCCATTGTCCATATCCTAATTAAAAAGTATTCCACAATAGTCATTATCACTGAATGACATCACTTCATCACCATGAATCAGTACTAAAGAAAACATCACATGGCACAATCTAGCATTGATGTGCAGTTTTTCTTCTTAAGAATCACAAAAGGTATCAGAAATTATTTGACTTTTCTTTCTGGAGAAAGGCAGAGTAAAATTAAGTAGCAGCACCCTTCTACCAGCAGCGTGACCAGCAGGTTGAGGGAGGTGATTCTGTCCCTCTATTCTGCTCTGCTGAGACCCCACCTGGAGTCCTGCACCCAGCTCTGGAGCCATCAGCACAGGAAAGACATGGACCTGTTGGAGTGGGTCCAGAGAAGGGCCACAGAAGTGATCAGAAGGATGGAACACCTCTCCTGTGAGGACAGGCTGAGAGAGTTGGGGTTGTTCAGCCTGGAGAAGAGAAGGCTCTGGGGAGACCTTGTCACAATCTCCAAGTGCTTAAAGGGGGCTTAGGAGAAAGATGAGGACAGACTTTTTAGCAGGGCCTGCTGCAATAGGACAAGGGGTAATACTTTTAAACTAAAAGAGAGCAGATTCAGATTAAATATAAAGAAGAAAATTTTCACAATGAGGGTGGTGAAACACTGGCACAGGTTGCCCAGAGAGGTGGTAGATGCCCCATCCCCGTAACACTTCAAGGTCAGGCTGGATGGGGCTCTAAGCAACCTGCTCTAGTTGAAGCTGTCCCTGCTCATTGCATGGGGTTTGGACTAGATGACCTTTAAAGGTCCCTTCCACCCCAAACTATTCTATGATTCTATGATTCTATGATCCCCTTCACTCTGATTCCTTGAGGCATCATCTCTGCCATTTGATCAGTGGCATGTGTGTAACAGGATATGGGATCAGGTGGGACAATTAATCTCTGGGTCAAAGAGGAAGAAGATAGGTGTTCACCCCCGGTGTGTACCCCATGTAAACCTCAGCAAAGATAACTGTATATAGACCCTGGCTAGTAGAAGAACCACACAGTGAGATGATTCCCAAGGAGATAAGTTAAGGATTAGGAGGTCACAAGCATTTTGGATGTGTTCATCACTACCCTAAAAATCAGAACATCCTGTTCTGCAAATTTAATTCTGCTCCCTCCAACACTGTGAATCATATTCTCATTATAGCCAACACCCTGAAGTTTCATCTGGGCTTCTTTCTAAACAGTCCTGGGAGAGTGAGGAGCTGAATACACAAAGCTGTGGACCATTTGGAGAAAAGAATAAAATAACCTCAGTGTTGTTAAGACATTTCCCCTTGCTTCTCCCCACAGTCTGATCATGATAGGTGCCAAGTCAGGTTCCCTGCTGTGCTTTACTAGCCACTTAAGTTTCCTGCTTTGGCTTTTTGTTTGACTGGCATTTCCCTCCCACATGTGTTTCTGGGTGGGCAGTGGGCAGGGCTGACAGGCATGATGTGTTTAGTGCCTTATTTCCGAGTGTTTACCACACAAAGAAGTGTCATCTCACCACCTCCTTTGTCAGCACAGGAACTCACTCCCTTGGAAAGATGGACCCCAGGACACCTCATGGTAGGAGCTAAAAGGGCTTCTTGTTCTTCAGATTGTGCCTGCATAGACATATCACAGAGCTGCATGTCCCTGGGCATGAATCTTCTGAAAACCTTGGTTAACACTATCTCTCCAGGATAATTTAACTACAGACAGTCATCTGTTTTGTTGAGATATCTCATTTGAAAATGTCTCATGTGTTGCCTATGATGAACAGCCAAAATGCCACAGCTGTTGGAAAGCTTCACATGCAAGATAGGATAGTGAACCCAAGGCAATCACCACAACCCATATGAATGGGTTGTGAATGAATGAAACCTGTCTCCCACAGCATTCTCCTAGAGAAACTGGTGGATCGTGACTTAGACAGGTGGACTCTTCACTGGGTAAAGAACTGGGTGGACAGCCAAGCCCAGAGAGTTGTGGTGAGTGGAGTTAAATCCAGCTAGCGGCCGGTCACACGCGGTGTCCCCAGTTCTGGGCTGGTCTTGTTTAGTATCTTTATTGATGATCTGGATGAGGGGATCGAGTGCTCCCTCAGTAAGTTTGCAGATGACACCAAGCTGGGTGGGAGTGTTGATCTGCTGGAGGGTAGGAAGGCTTTGCAGAAGGGTCTGGACAGGCTGGATCGATGGGCCAAGATCAGCTGTATGAGGTTTAATAAGGCCAAGTGCCAGGTCCTGCACTTGGGTCACAACAACCCCATGCAACACTACAGGCTTGGGGAGGAGTGGCTGGAGAGCTGCCTGGCAGAAAAGGACCTGGGGGTGCTGGTTGACAGTCAGCTGAATATGAGCCAGCAGTGTGCCCAGGTGGCCAAGAAAGCCAACAGCATCCTGGCCTGTATCAGAAATAGTGTGGCCAGCAGGAGTAGGGAAGTGATTGTGCCCATGTACTCAGCACTGGTGAGGCCGCACCTCGAATCCTGTGTTCAGTTTTGGGCCCCTCACTACAAGAAGGACGTTGAGGTGCTGGAGCGTGTCCAGAGAAGGGCAACAAAGCTGGTGAGGGGTCTGGAGCACAAGTCTTATGAGAAGCAGCTGAGGGAGCTGGGATTGTTCAGTCTGGAAAAGAGAAGGCTGCGGGGAGACCTTATCACTCTCTACAACTACCTGAAAGAGGGTTGTAGTGAGGTGGGTGTTGGTCTCTTCTCCCAAGTAACAAGCGACAGGACGAAAGGAAATGGCCTCAAGTTGCACCAGGAGAGGTTTAGATTGGATATTAGGAAAAATTTATTTACAGAGTATTTACAGAGGGAGTGGTCAAAGATTGGAACAGGCTGCCCAGGGAGGTGGTGGGGTCACCATCACTGGAAGAGTTCAAAAAATGTGTAGATGTGGCAATTCATGATATGGTTTAGTGAGCTTGAGGGTGTTGGGTTGACAGTTGGACTTGATGATCTTGAAGGTCCTTTCCAACCTTAATGATTCTGTGATTCTGTGATTCTGTGATTCTGTGAATGAAAAACGAAATGCTGCTCCTGGATCTCAGTGTAACAGTGAGCAGATACTAGGTCACATTGCCATCAAGGAAACAAAGCTTGCCATGTTCAACCACTGCCATGTCACCTCAGAAGCAGAGAAGGTGATACAGGTTTGGTTTTGCAACCTCAAGCTTTTGTGGGTACAAGGCAAAAAATAACCATAATTTCTATTAGCACAAGAAAAAAGTCATGTTAACATGGCTCAGAGGACGCAAATATTCACTGCAGCCCTGCAGACTTACACCTATGAAGCTCCATTCAATGTTACAGATTTGCAGCTTAACACCAATGGAGTTAACGCAGTGGTCAATCAGTCCCCATGTGTTTGAGAGCATGCAGAAACAAACACAATGACTTCCAAGTCATCATTATGGCTTTAAGAGATTCTGTGGCCTTGAAGGTTCATTTCCCAGGAGAGGGACAACCAGCACCATACAGCCTGGGCTTGATTTTTTGAAAAAACATGACTCATTTGTTTGCATGGTCTGGGAAGGAAGGAGTGTATTCTGTACTGGCCATTCCCAAAAGAGGCAAATATGTCCTGCCCTCCCTCCTGGTAAATCTGATGCAGATACATGTTATTGCTTGAACAGAAGTCCTCACAAGCATTGCACAAGTGTATCTCTCCAGGAACAGCCACACAGCACTCCTGACTTGCTCCCCAAAAGCTATGGGTTTCCAAGAACCACCTGATTAGAGAGACTAAACCAGGAAAGTCAGACTTTGCACTCAGTTGTTTATTCAGTCAGATTGCTGCTCAGCACAAACAGCTCTGAGCTCCGCAGCCTGCTGTGGGTTTTGTTTTCACTAGTGGCTAGAGTAAATCCAGTCATCTTGCTGAAGCTCCCTGGAACTATGCCAGCGTGGGGAAACCAGAGCCAGACCACACTGATCCTAATGAATTCAGCTGGTTTGAGGAAGGGGATGGGTTTCATAAAGCTGGGTGCAAGGATAGTGGGTATGTCTCAGATGATGATGTTTTAATTGCCACAGAAAGCTACCTTCCTCCCTAATCTGAGTATGCTTATGTTTTTTATTATATATTCTTTCTCCTTACTATTGTTATTGGACAGAACTGTGCACCCAAAGCCCCAGATAATTCTAATAGTTGAATGACAGCATTATTTGGAACACAAAAAGCATCCTGGGAAGAGAAATCTGCATTGGTGGGAAGTCACCTTCCCAGCATGTTATCCCACTAAAGCAAGGGGTGACATTAAGTCACCTCCTAGGCTGCCATTCCTGAACGCACTCTTCATCCCAAGCCTTCTGGTCGAGGCAGAAACAGGAAAAAGTGCAACAATTACTGTGGGGGAAAAGACTCTTTCAAACAGCTGTTAATTCTGCTTTCAGCTTTGGACGCTTCTTTACCAAGTCTCCTCTGCCCTGAAGAGATCATTGCTCCCAAGCCGACATCAGGGGCCAGAGGGGCAGCGGCACTGAGAAGACCCCAAGCAGCATGGTGGATGTCGGCTGTAAACCAGCAGCAGAGAAGATCTGCTCCAGAGCTATTGCTGAGCCACAGGGTCTGCTTAAAGGGCTCGGGGTCAGGCCCTTGCTCACTCAGTGAGGCAAGTAGCTGCAAACTCTTGAGAGAAGCAAGGGATTTATCTCAGAGATTCGCAGCTTAGTCATTGTGGTCTGGCTTTTTTTCAGATGGAGACCGCCCTCACCTGCCCTTTGGGCCAAAACTGCACAAGTGAGAACCAGAGTCAGGATGGTTCCTGGCTTTTTGGGGCACAAAATAGGGCAATACAAGGCTACAGGAGCACAGCAGGAGCGGCTGGTTACTGGTCCTTATTCCCCTCTGCAGAAGCTGCAGGGCTGAGGCACCCTCCAGCCCTCTGCTGATGCTGCATCACGCACCCCACCCCTCTTGCCAAGACACTGGAGACGAAACTGAATAGCGGCACATCTCCCCACCCCATCACCTCTCCCGGAGTTTTTCCTCCAAGTGGAAGGCTCTGTCCTTTCTTTCCCCTTCACTCCTTGCTTAGCAAGAAGGTTTTTTTCCCCTTTAATCTCTCACAGCTTCCCTTGGCTATACTTTTGGAAATTACTCTTCTCCCAGTCAGAACCTGAGCCTGTATTTAAGAGCTGCTTTACATTAACACGCTTGTATTAAAACGTTCTCTGTTGCAACAGTCTGATTTATCTATAGATCTTGGGTTTTGGACACCGTTGCTTTTTACAGCTTTCTAATTTATATAGCCATTTGTTTTGGTTGTCAAAACATTTTTAATTTTAATTACTGTGTATCATGCTTCTGGGTATAAAACTGTCAGATAAATCTGAGTATCTGCATAAACATGTGGGGAACTGCATGTGTTATCGCTCAGCAACTGCCGGTGGGCAGTTATCAAACTCTTGCCTGGGGTCCGTGTTCAGCTGCTGCAGAACAGCCCTGGTAGGATGCACTGCTGATTAGTTGTCAAACCATGCGCAGTGATGTCCTTGACTCCGCACAGCACAGCAGACTGCTCAGACAGCACAGGCCCCCAGCGACGTAGTGTGCGCAGCCAGCTCCACTCCAGTCAGTCGAATGCAAAGTGCTCTTTCGGCAGGGCACCCCAGACAAGAGATTTGTTCTGTTTTTAAGAGAAAAAGTGGCCTCATTTGCTGCATCGGGTAGCCAGCAGGCAGGTGACTCCCTGTCAGTCCCTAGGAGCAGAAAATTGTGTTTCTGTTTGGCTTTTTCAACAAGAAGTAAGCCTATTTCTGTGTGCAGCGACGGGAGCCCCTCTTCTCCTGCTTGGGAGAAGAAGAGGAGCTCTGCGGGGCCAGCGGCTCCGTGCTGTTGACCCTGTGCCCCAACAGGGCAGCGCGAGTGGTCACTTACGCCTGCGCAAGTAGCCCTCCCTGCCTGGCTACCGGTCTGGACCGGCTCAGGTAGAGGACGCATAGCATGGAGGTGCGGCGTGGCCTGGACTCCGGGCTCCCCAGGAGCGCGGCGCTCGGAGCCGGTGGCAGCGCTGCCCGGCAGACGGGCTGCAGCCGCGTGGCACACTGAGCAGGATCGTGGTGTTTCGCTGAGGCGCAGCACCGGATAACGTGTCCTGACAGCGTGCCGCCGGTGCCCCTGGAGCCCCGCCTGAAGCAGGTCGCTTGGGTCCGCAATGGCAGCAGCTCCTTTGAGGAGGTCAGGACAAGCTCAGTCCCTAGCAGCACCCTGCTGTGCTTGTTTCAGCTGGACCACGCAGACAGGTGAGAAGACGCATCCACACTGGGCCCAGAATTAGAATCATGTTTTTCCCTGCTGTTTTCTGTGCAGGAAGCTGTCCCTCTCTCAGCTGGTCAGAGCAGACTCAGGGTTGCCCAGTAATGGAACTCCACCACATGAGACAGGACTTTCAAGACCTCTCTGGACCTCTGAACCAAAGACCTACATTGGTTACAACCTATAAAAACTTTTTTCCTCATCTTTTCCAGTACCACACAATAACTTTCTGCTCATATGAATATATAGCAGTACTCGGTGCTCCTGTCAAACAGCTCACCGCTTGGGACACACAGGAAAAATGTCCTTATGTATTTCACACACGACATAGTGACTTTGTCTTTGTTTTCTGGCCCTGTTTCTACTGTCTCCTCTGTTTTTTGCAGTTGAATCTCCACAGAGCGGGGACTACACATATCTGTGTATATGGCACCTGGCACAGTGGATGAAGACAGCTCTGCACTCCTGCACTACAGATGAAACATGCTTTCAACCTACCAAGCATAGATAGGGAAAAATGTAAGGGGCAAAAAGGCAGCAGATGGGTCAGTGTTGGTGGCCGCTATCACCCAGCACAGCCAAGGATCTGCTGCAATGTCCCTGTGACTGTACTGTCAATTAATCCTGCTGCGAGTTAGACATGAAGTAAAGCAAACCTTTTGGCATGCTTCTCTTCCATTTACTCCTCACTTGGCTCATGTGAATATTTTGCTATTTTTGCTGTTAAAGATGTATTGTTTCCCTTTTTAATGAACAACCTCTCTGAGGCAAAGAGAGAATTGCAGTGATCTTTTGATATATCTATCTTTGCTTTTTCATTTTGTGCCTCAGGTGCTCAAATTGAATGAATTTTACTGCCATCTGGAGATGTAGTATTTTCATTTCTGTTTGTCATTCTACCTTCGAATTTCATTAAAGAGACTCATTCTGGGGTTTAAGAAATAAAAGCATTTTAGTGTTTTTACTTACTGTAATGTTGTGTTCCTCTCCATAACGATCAGGTGCTGAAATTAAAGTCAGCTCCAGCATCTCATGAGACTGTTTAAGATTGAACCAAGCAAGCTAATCCACCTAAGGGCAGGCCCCTACCTGATAGGTGTGTATTGCTTTTGGTGTCGGGGAGGATGATGCCGATGCACAGCAGACCCGCTCGTGGTCGGTCCCAGACCCAGGGGAACAAACAGATAAGCCATGCCTTACATCTGAAACCCGTCAGTAGCTGGAACTGGTGGAGTGCTAGATGGAGCAAGTGTCACAGGTAGAGTTTTCGGGTTTGCCTTATTTTCTGCTGCGCTGGTGTAAGCTTTTGTACCAGGTGTAGCAGTGCCATGCATGTGTAACAGGCCACCAGCCAGGACATATGCTATGGGTGTTAGTGTCTGCACAAAAGGGGTGCATGATCTTGTGCCAGAGCCAGGAAATGTTGTGTCAGACCCTTGCAAAACACATTATGAGACCCCCCTGGAACTAAGGATAACATAATTTCAGTACAGCAACTGCAGACTATCAAAGGAATCAAGTTTAAAACAAATGAAAGGAGGTATTCACTCAGTAGGCAGTAGATCTGTGAAGCTCCTTCCCAAAGGAAGCTGTGGATACAAAATGTTTGTACCCCATTAGAGGAAGATAGGATTAATGTTTAGAAGACAGTAGGCTACTCATCAAACCACATTGGGCTCAGGGAATTGCCTGTGCAGAAAATAGGTGGAGGATGGGAGAGCCCTGGGGACATGGCAGGGGGATATGAGTGTATTGTTCTTATGCTTTCCTGGACATCTGCTAATGGCAAATGCTGGACATGGGCTGCCGGACTTGATGCGACCTTCTTTCGAGACAGCATAGCCCTTTGTATGTTTCCTTTCATCACAACAAACCTAACGGCAGGATGTAAAGGAATTGATGCAAAATAGGTGGAGTGTTGAAATTATGGTTTATTTAAAAGTACTATTGTTTTCACTTGACACTTAAATGTTAATTAATTTATGAAAGCTCCTGCTCAAAGGAAGTAGTGGAAGTAAGATAGCAATTCTGATATAATTCCACATAGACTTTTTTCCCACTTGGCATTATGAAAATCATGTTTCATCAAAGCACAATAACCTTAACTTTTGCTCAATATTGCTTTTCACCTGCAGACATTCTTACTAGTAATCATACAGTATTTATATCATTAGTTGGAACATCTGTGAAGTTACATATCTTTTTTTCAGAGAGCCGCACTTGTACTTCGATGAGGGAACAGTATTAAATACAGGGTAGAGTGAAGGTTATTGTGATAAAAATATTTTGCTTTGCACTTGCTGAAAAGGAATATTGCTGCAGTCAAATAAATTATAATCCCAGTTACGTTCTTAACTGCTTTAAAAGACTTGAATCTGAAGGGAAAAAAAAGCAACAAGAACTTTCTGCTCTTGAAATACCGTCAAGGCCAAGACTTTGATTAAATTGATATGAGCTATTTTATGGCTGAGTTGTACTTGCAGAGAAGAGAAGAGCACGCTGAGCAGGATGGCAAGTTCTTTGAAACCCATCCCTTCTTCCCCCACCAATCTCACCTGCTATTTCATGCCCCAGCCGATATCTGGAATTGCAGCACCTGTGGTGTTTCAGATGTTGTGCACTGAGTCGCAACAAATTATGTATGTTAAGGCACTGTCTACACCAGGGACGTTTTTCAGTTGATTCCCACCGGTTCAGTTTCACTAGCGTGTGACCTCAATACTCATTCTGCACTCCTCACATGACCCACTTGTGGTCACTTATTGGGCAACAAAACCTGTGTCAACAGGGATTCAGTGAGACTATTAGCTTCCAATTACTAGTTGTTCAAGGTTTATCGAGCGTTGTGTCTTTAATTAGGGAACTAAGATGTAAACTGCAGTGTCCTTTACGAAGTCAGTCCTCTGGGAATAATTTCAAGAGCCAATTGCTGTTGCTGGATGGTAATTGGGAACCCAAAGGGATTCACATATGAATAGTAAATTAAGGTGCACAGTAGTAGCAGGAATTTATACCTGGAACGTTGGAGTTCTTAATGACCCCATTAAAAGGAATAAGGTCATTTGTTATTTAAAGGATCAGGAGATACTGCGTTTTCTGAGGATACAAAGCATGCACAAGGTTAAGAAGTACAAGAGTGAGGGATTTTCTCTTGTCCATTGGTAAGTGCTGCCAAGCAGAGTTAGCCTTCTGGGACAGAACATTTGTTATATTTTTTTCAGTGACACAATATCTCGAAGTCACAGGTGTTGACTACCTAGAAAGAAAGAGTGAAGTTAGGCAAGGTTATTTTATATGTCTCATTTTTCAGTGTTTTATGTGTCTGTGTTTCGCAGGGCAGAACTGATAAGTGAGTGGGTAGGTTTTACAGTGAAGAGACTGAATACTTTGGGTGTTCTGGCTGAAGAACGAGGTTGGACAGCACTTTCTAAAATCGGTAGGACAGACTCAGTTTTCTGTTGTAGAAATGGCTAAGGTTTAGAACTCAGTTTTGTAAATCACGCTGTGGAAGTGAATATAAAAAGCTGAAATAGTCACTGAAGACAAATGAATATGGACACACATTCAGATTACAGCTCACAATAACACTTTCAAAGGCCTGGTTTAAACACAAGACTTAGTCCTGAGTTTCCTCACATCTCAGCTGAGCCCCAACATCACCATTTCTATTCTGGAAACCATCTCCTTAAAAATTATGGAAACCACTGGTATTTCATCCTGAGGTAAAGGAGGAAATGTATTTGTGTAACTTTGGTAAATCTCACTGCATCTGAACACCGTTTCCCACTTGTTTCTAGTCACTGTTAAGACACAGCTTAGAGTTGGCCTCAAAACTCAAATCCAAGCCTCCTTCAAATCCAATTCCATGTGCTGGACCACCTAGCTCAGCCCAGGCAAGACGTAGCTGAAAGAAACATCTTCAAACATGAGTTAAAGCAACTGGATTTTTCATGACAAGAGCATCATAAAACTGACAAAAATAAAGAACATCTAGATCTGAACAGCTCTTTGCTGCCAGGTTGCCCAGCCAGGAGTACTAAGTGTTAGTCACAGCTTTGGTGCCCAAGCAAAGTAGCCCACTTACAAATACAGAGGCTTGTCTGTGCGTTGGAAGTGGTCAAGCCTGTAAAATTAACAGAAAAGGATTTCAGGATGTTAAAATCTTACACAGAATTCTTGGCAATAAGAGGGTCAGTCCCTTCACAAGAAAGAGGCAGAGCACGTGAAGTTTTGGGGAGAAACAGGAGCTTAAGCCTCCAAGCTTCCCTCCTCAATTGTTCACGTAATGGGCCGTTCACACCGTCTCAGAAGGCTGTTTAGGCTGCCAGTCTTCCCTGAGAGCAAGGGCAGTCAGCAGCGACCACAGGCTGCAGCTGGGTCCTTTCTCTGAAGGTCTGAGAGGCTGGACCTCCAGCTCCCAGTCTTCTGAGGAAAGCAGAACTTTGTTGCCACAAAAGACATCTTGCCTTTCATCATCTGTATTCAAGGTTAACTACGCCCTTTAGTTGGGTAAGTGTAATGAAATAGGTACGATCTTTTTTTTTTTTCTTAAAGACACATGACCAGCTTTCAGTAGCATTTTGTCTTCCCTAAAATTGCATTTCCTAGTCCTGGAAAGGTTAGCATTTGGCAGTATAACATCACAAAATAGTAATGCAACTTCTGTCACACATAACAATGTGAGGAAAAACCTGTGCTAGTAAAGTCTAAAAGCTACAGAGCTCCCGAGTTATATATACATAGTGTCTTACAACAGGAGCATCATCTGATGAACTGTTGTTTTCCTTTTGATACCTATTATTTTGCTTTTAAAAGAAGTTCCATAGAACAAGGAAATAAGCCTGATTTTGTATGGGCTTCTGTCCTATACTTCTACAGTCACATCTCCACAATAATTATCTTTGCTTCCCTCCACCTTTTGCCAGTCTTCAGGTTCCCTCTGCATTCCTAGAACACTTCCTTCAATCCCCTTACTATTGAAATGAGATGACATGGTTCCAGGTTACTTAAATGATGACAACTGATAGCCACCAGCCAGCCAAAAAGGTTGAACCTCACTTTTTCTCTGCTGTTAGTGGAGAAACCAGTTGAAAAAGTCTCCTACAGCCAACTTTCAATTTCCCACAAGACTTCTATACACTCAGCTGTTTTTGAGAAATCGGTCCCAATCAAATTTTCTTGAGTCCCTTCTCAAGGTATCAGAGTGCAGGTGACTGAAAAAGTGATCACTTAATCTCCTACTTTGTCAGAAGCCAGGGCTAATCATTTTCATTCATCTGCTTTTTGTTGAGTAAAATAGCTCAGTCAGCTTACCGGTCATTTTCAAAGCATCATATTGTGAAGGTCAACAATATTTTTAATAGCTATGCATGGTAGCCAGTGTATATAAGTACATTTATTGATTTAAATAATGCTTTTTACCAATAAAGCACCAGTTATTATGTTACCAAAGTGTGCCATTAGTGATTCTGTAATTGCAGTGAAACGGTCCTGGTCATTTTGGTGACCGGGTTGAAGGAGCTCCCTGTGTCATGATGTTAACTTTTATGCTATTCATTGCCAGCCTTTTAAATCATCTGAGGCTCGCTGCTTATGCTAGTTGTTAACTTCTCTGGCAGAGGAGAGGCAACCTAAATGGTTGAGCCTGGGTATAAGTGTGAGCTGTGTATTTTGGTGCCTGCACCCAAGAGTTCACAGTTTCTTTTAGCTGACAAGACACTTTCCTGGTCTGCTGTTTTCCAAGAAGGCATGTTTCCAAATGGTTTTAGTAATCATCCTGCAAATAAAATATGACAGCCATGCTGAACATACCCTCCAGTGTTGGTCTTGCCTTCTGCTTGCTGATTCTTCCTTTTGTGGACAGAGCAGGAAATAATCAGATGAAGTACTGGCCTTGTTCCCGCTGTTGTCAGGACGCTGTCATTTCACTTTTATCTCAAGAAGGATGCACTTGAACTTAACCCTTCAAATATTTCTAGAGGCCACTGTCAGCTTCCCTGAATGTGGCAGAGCTCTGTGTGGACACAGGTGACAACCCAGCAAACTAACATTAGAGTAAATAGTGCTCTGGCATGCATTTACCTGCATGAAGAGGTCTAAGAAAATAAGACTGAAAGATCAAATGTCAGTTTCCTTTCATGAAATTCTGTTTTGTTTAATGTCCCCACAGTGTGTTGACTGCAATGCTCCTTGCAATCTCACCAACTTACCAATGATCAACTTTGATCCAAATCCGCTACTCTTTTCAACACTCAGGGTTCATCAATTCCACATTGCTCCGTCACTCATCCAAACAAATTAAAAAATATATTACACTGTACCTCCTCCTGGAAACAGAAAGGTTTGAAATAGTCAGATGGGAGGGATGAAGGCTGGTGGTGGTCAAGGAGGTCAGCTGCAGAAAGATTGCAGGCATGAGCTGGTTGCTGTGGAAGGGGACGCTCTGGTTGTAGCAGAGGAGAAAGATAAGTTGCAGTAATTTCATGTCTTCATGACATGGGAGGACAAATGCCATCACTCTAAAAGCCCCCTCTTCCTTCATCTTCCCCAAGATTTACATGCTGAGCATGACATCATATGGTATGGAATATCCCTTGGGTCAGCTGGGGACAACCTACTCACTGGTGGAATGAGAAGCAGAAAAGGCCTTGATGCTGTGTAAGCACTGCTCAGCATTACCTAAAACATCCCTGTGTTACCAACACTGTTTTCAGCACAGATCCAAGACATAGACCCATACTGTCTACTATGAAGAAAATTAACTCTATCCCAGCCAAAACCAGCACAAGCTCCATCCATGTAGCCTTGTTTTCTTTCCTTCATTCTTAGGAGGAGGCAGCAGTGAAAGGTCATTTTTCTGTGCCTGTTCTCTGTTCTTAGGCAGGGTTCAAAGGGATTTTCCAACCCATACCAGCTGCCACAGTCCTGGGAGTGACCACATTCACCATCAGGATAACCGCAGCTTCTAGGGATCTTTATCCAGAAAAATGAGAATCATAAGCGGAAATCCAGTTACCCATGTGGGAGAAATGAGGGACCAAACTGTTCTCAGGAGACCAGATAATGTATCATTGGGCTCACAGTCAACTTTAAGTTACATTATCCACAGCAAGCAAGCCACAGGTCAGAGCAGGACCTCAGCCTCTCTGGGCCCTTGTTCATGAAGCTACATCATTTTCTATGCATGTGTAAGATTATAAAACCTGTGAAACTGAAAAATCTTTACTAACGTAGTATCTAAAATAGATAGTATTAGGCACAAAAAGTTGTCCTTTTAGTCCTACCTTTTAATTCCCAAATTCTCCTTAACTTCGAGAAGTTAATTCTCAAAATTTTGCAGACAGATGCAAACCCTCTTTGTTGATCAGGAGTCATCTCTGTAGTTTCTAGATGCTGCTTCCTCAGGGCTACAGCTGAAATGCTCCACACCTGAATCTTTATGGTATTTTCATTTTTAGATTTCCCCTCGAGGAGTACATTTTCATTATGTTCTAGCAAGTGATGATAGAAAAAAAAAAAAAAAAGAGGAAGCAAACTATCTCCTTTCCCAAAACACATGAGAACTAGTGGGGATGATCATATAGGATTCATTAGGAAAAAACAAAGCATATTTCCTTCACTTGACTCTACATGAGTCCAGTTGAACTCACAAGACAACTGGCATCAATGCAAGGACAGCAAGCAAGTTCATATTCTTGTCAAAGTGAAAGTGAATCATTTCCACAGCTTCTGATCCAGCTTGGAAAAAAACCCCCAGCAACAGTAAAACAGATTATACCACAGTCTCTAGGCTGGTTGTGAAAACTGCAGTATGATCAGTGCTAAGGAACACCTCACAGCAGTCATTACCTACACATTAATTCCTTCACATTTCCTTCTCCACATGTTCCTCTTTTCTCAGTCAAATAGTTACCAACAATAGTTTAAAAAAAAAGCAGAAGAGACCAAATGCAGGCACTGTTTTTTTTTCTCCTGTGCTGACAATGGAACCCAGTTCTTCAAGTATTCATGAGACACTTGTAGTCACAGCCAAAAGATGGTATTATGCAGTTACTCATCAGCAGCAACAGCCTTAATGTTCAGATGAGCCTTGATCATTCGCATTATGCACACATTTTGTGGTTGCTGTGATCTGCAAGTAAACATCAAAAGGACCAGTAGCACACCCCTTCAGGATTTTGGTGGAGCATTAAAAAGCAGAGCAGCAGAACATGACTTTCATTTGCCTTGAAATGCAGATCACTAGAGTCTTCTTTCTTTTTCTTCCCCTGCTCCTCATGGGATTGCTTGTAGTATCAGAAGTAACTTAATCTGCTTGGCCCGAGAAAGATGCAGAAGGCAATTACCTCCTCTGTGAAATTTCTGCAGCCTTCACCTGAGCAGTAATGCAGCTGAAGACAAACATGGGTAAAAGGTGTTTGCCTCCTTTTAATTAGGACAATACAGAATTTGTTCACTGGTCAGTGCCTAGTCTAGACTATCAGACAGATGAATCTTATTCACTTTGATACATCTGCTTCTCTGCTCAGTGGATGTGCTAACAGGAGGAGACAGGAACAGTAGCGGGAACAATAGACAGAGAGGAGCATTTCTCCCACAGAAGATATGAATTATATAGGAAAAAATGTACTGATTTATATTTTTCTATCATATCTTCAACTACCACAGAAGCATTTTAAAGATCTTGCTCGCTCCTTGGGTTTTCTAGACAACCTATAAACAAGTTGATTATGTCACTCCATAACAAAGGCTGGCAAAGTTACAGGAAACATAAAATCATGAGCAATCCGGAAGGATAACAACAAAATATTTCTATAATTAAAGACACCCCACTACCACAACATTTGTAGACAAAGTGGCCAGGCCTTCAAGGCTGCTTATTTACTACTATCCTTGAATATGTGTATAGAAACAAAACTGGGAGATATTGTTCACAATGTTTGTGTATATACTTTTCTGTACAAATCTCAGATTTTACAACTTAATTCTTCCTACATTCTTTGCCAATATATTATTAATAGTAAGCAAAAAGATATGGACAGCAGTTAATGAGAATTATTTGATGAGGTATTTGAGAATGTTAAGTATACCAGCACTGTATTCCATGCCAAGCTTACTTGTGGCAGAAAATAACTTCAGTAATAATGTAATGTTGGATCTGATCTAGATCATTATGTTCCCTTTTATTAATGAATTAGTAGCTTTTTAGTTTAAGAGATCTGCTGTCATTTCTGTGGTTATCTTTTCAGTGAAGAAAAGACTTTAACAAATGATGCCACAGACCAGCAGTCAGTCAGCTGGGGTTTTACTTCAGGACTTTTTAAATGAATGGCCTAATCATCATGGTGTTTTTTTATAAGGGCATTAATCAGGAAGAACACATTTGCCACAGGTAGAGGATGTCATAGCACTTCTCTAGGATTTTCACTGTAATTCAGCCTTCATTACCTGGATCATTATGATAAAGTGCATTTTTAGACACTGTGGTGCCATTACCAGAAGTACTGTAGCATTTTCCAAAGAAGATACTTTCAGAAGATATATGAAGAATGGAGGGACTTGGCAGCTCATGAACTGTGTATTTGCACTTCTATCATCCAAGACACACTTGGGATACACCATGGTAGGCAGAGCACCAATCTTGACTGGGAAAACGAGTATTTTTACCTCTGAGGGTGTGGCCCAATATAAAGCTTAATCTTGTGATCAAGTATTTTCTTTCATTATACTTGCTTTCACTACACTTTCTTCACTGAGCTTTCTTTTCACTACAGCATTGCCTGGGGGTACAAAAATGGAGGATCTGTGCAGAGTATACTGGAAAGAAAGAACACGTAACAGGTCTGCTTCTTTGAGAGGTTATCTGTGTGATATTTTCCTGTAAGTTGTGCACTCCAAGTGAGATGTCCAGCACAGTAAGTCACAGTGCAATGGGCCTTTTTTTTTTTTTTTGAGTTTGTTACTGAAGGGTGATATTCTGTACTGCTCCTTTGTATTATTCATACATATCCAGAGTAGCCAGATTCACTGGCCAGCCAGCATCTGCTCAGGACAGGACCAAACCCTCTGACCTATTTAAGGTGTCTCTAGTTGCTCCATGAATACATTAAAAATAAAATTTTTGTAAAACACTTTAAAAAAATTTCCAGAAGATCCTGGAAAGGCCAACAATTTCCTACAGAATTTATTTTTAGATAAAACTCCTGTATACATTCACACAATTTTTCAGTAACAACAAAACTCTCTTTCCTCTAAAATGCTGGCCAGTACTCTTCATGAGTAACATAGTGACTGCAAAGACATATCAAGTAAAAACTTTTTCCCAAAACAACACTATCATGTATTCCCCAGGGAAAGGATTTATTTCAATATACTTAAACATCTATCCCCAAATGGCAGCAGTCCAGCAAGGAGAGATATTCATTGATCTTCCTGCTTAATTATATCTGTGTGAGACTTATCATGCACTCTAATTAGGCACCTGTTCTCTCAACACTCACAAGGAAAAACAAGGAAAAAAGTTTCAATTAAAGTAAAAAAATCATATGATTTAAGCACTATCCTCTTCACTTTTTTTGGGGGGGGGGGCTAGCTAATTAGAGGAGATTGTGAGTGTTCAGACATTCATCTAGGACTCCAGTCAGTTTTTATATAATAAAATAACAAGGCTAAACTACGTTCTAGGTTAAATTATGTAAATGCAGAGCTGTATTAAATCCATTAGCAGATCTGATGTCCACCAATTTCAGTACTGGGAACATCTCTTTGGTCCTTTTACACTCATAGTCATGGGGGAGTAATGCTATTTCTTCCTTTCCCAAAACACTGGAATACAAATTTGCAAGGGGAAAAGGACACTTTTCAGAAGCTGATATTTGTAAGCAACACCAAAAACTGCAAGTGATCTACGTGTAGAATTGCTAAGCGATGAGCTGCAGCTCTTGTGCACAAGGCAACATTATTTTCCCTATTTTGCCAATTTAACACCCACCAATGGAATTCATGGATGGATGGATTGGATATGGATGCAGATAATTATTCAGGCTTGTGGTGCTGGGTCCACACAGGTTTTGTGTGGATAAAGACCACAAGCCTGCAGGCTGAATTCCCATCCCCTTGTTGTGGCTCTGAGGGCCGACTACACTGCAAGCAAAGGCAAAAAAAAATCAAAATGAGAATTACAGGCTAAATTTCGCCCATTTATCTGACGTCTGCGTCCCCCCCCCCAGCTCTCCCGCTCAGCTCACCCACGCCCGGGAAGCGTACCGAAGGGATCGTTCCCTGGCACCGCTCCTCGGGCGCAGGGAAGGCTGGCAGCCCCCGGAGCAGCCTGCTGCCTCTGCCCCGGCAGCGCGCCCGCTCCCAGCCCCAGCCCCAGCCCCAGCCCCCGCCCTGCGGCCGCTGCTGGCACGCAGGCACCCGGGGGTGGACGGGAGAGGAGCCAATCAAGGAAAGAAAGTGACCCCCAAAGCCCGGGTGAGCTGTGGAGTGCCTCTAGGAGGAGCTTGCCTATTATTTTCTGTCTCTCCTGGCTGCTTCCACCCTCCCTGGGCTGGGGCAAGCCTGGGCCCGTTGTTTGAATAGATTTTGTCAGAATGTAACGCTAGCTTTCTAACACCTGTTTGCATTTTCATAGAGACTAACGTAGGGAAGAAATGTTATTCTAAATCAGCACACACATGGTCCTATCTCGGGTTCCATCCTTCCCCGGGCTGGGGAAGCACTCAGATGTTTTTCATCTGTTTTCTTTTGCACAGTGTGGGCTACCCTACCTTTCCCATCCATTGCTGTCACCATTCCTTTTGGGTCCATAAGGGAAACGCTGTCCCAAGGACCTCATCATTAATATTTCTATGTCAGAAGATGGAAGATATTGTTATTGGTATTACCGCTACCGCAGCAGCCCTTTAAATAAGACTGGTGTTTTATTGTCTATGACTGCATTCAATAATGTTGTAAGAGACTTATTCTGCTTTGAGGAAGTTGTACTCTAGACCTGAACGGACAAATATGCTTTGGGAAACTGAGGCACAAAGCGGCATTTTCATGTGTCCCTAGTCCTACAGAAAAAAGCAGGTATGCAATTCTGCCAGCAGTAAAACAGATCCTTTCAGGACTAATTTTGTGCTCAAGGAGATGTTAGAATATGATAGATAGAGGCAAAAATGTGCGTAAACATCTCTTGATCCAGCATCAAGTTTCAGTCAGTATTAAGTTCTAGTACGGGTGCAAAATTAGACCTGGACTGCAGAGGGACAACAGCATGCACAGCTGAAAATCTGGAAGTGCATTCGTTAGGTGTCACCCCTGGCTGAGGCTGAGGAAGGGGTAGCACGCATTCCCCTGGACTGCCATGGACTCCTTCTCAGAATAAGAGAACAAGCAAATACTGTTGTGTAACAAAATCCTGTTACTCATGCCCGGAGCAAGCAGTGGCATCACTCAAAACAAGCTGTAAGCCTCATCAGTCACATATACCTGGGATTCTTTCCCCCTGGGCACACACTCTCACAGAGAAGGGCGATAATCTTTCTCCAAAGCAAAACCCTGCCTCTCTGTACTCAGGCTAGAGGCGAAGACACGGTGAACCACTTTGGGTGGAATGGGCTCTGATCTGAAACTCTGCCTGAAACAGAATCTGTCTTGCTCTTCAAATGTTCTTTTTTCCAGCCTTGCATGTCTGTGCACCTTCTGGATTACGTCTGGAAAAATGAACCAAAGACCCCACTCATCCAAGATCTCAGACCTTCTTTCCAAGGCCTAAGGAGGTTTGAATACATTTGCATAAGCAAGCCAAGTTGGCTTGTCACTGAGCAATGATTTGGTATTTAACTGACAGGCTTACGAAATCATTAGCTGGTGGAGCAAAGGAAAAAAAAAAAAAGAATCGATCTGTGACAATGCTTAATATTGATCTGATTGAAAGTTTCCTAATTTTTTTGTCTACTGATAATGACCTAAAGATCTTTCATAAAACACATACGTGGAGGAATGTAATAGCAGAGGACTCATCTAAATTATATCCCAGTCCATGCAGCCATCTGGCAAATCACTTAAAACATGGCACTGGCCCACATTATCTACATTATGTTTTAAATCAGTAAAGTCTGCAAAAATTCAATCTGCATGCAGAGATCCACTCTGCTTCATCAATTAAACCAGTGTAACAAGTAATAAATCGTAGAGAAAATGTATTCTTTCATTATACTGACAAATTATTTACAGTGCGAGAGAAGGTCAGGGAGGTCATCTGATAATGCATATGAAGTTGAAAACACTTCTAGAAAAGTAAACAAGGACTTTTTTTTTGCCTCAGAGAGCAGATGGTGCAGCACAGTGTCAGATAATGTACTGAGATCAAAACAGGAGAGCCCCATTAAATTTCCAAAGTAGACAAAAAGTAGATGATTGTGTAAAGTAAAAACACCCAGCACAGAAATAGCTTGAAGTAGCACTACTTTGGTATCAAACCATGGAAGCTGAACAGATGTGAGTATGAGGCATTTTTATTTGACTTGGAAATTGGCCAGATACGACATTAGTATTATGTTTGCTAGTAAATTAAAGGTGAACCATGAATGGTAAATTTTACGCATTTACACTGGTGATGATACAAAGTGGTTGGGGTTTTTGACTCTTACAGTAAAGTATCCAGACTGATGCTGAAGAATACCAAAAACTGAAGGCCAAATAAAGTAATTTGTCTTTGGTGGTGAACCTGCAGGGTAGTATGCCATCTTGTGAAACAACATCAGAGACGTAATTCTGATCATTTCTGGCATCCAGACTTCTTAATCAAGTATATGTATAAATACAGAATTAGGAAATTTTTAAAGACAAGTTTAAAAATTTCAGGTGGCAGATTTTAGCCTTGGCATTTTCACTCAGCCCCATGTAAAGATTGTGATCCAAACCGCTCCTTCACTGGTCATTTTGCTAGCATTAACCATGCAATTTACTTCCAGTTTTTATCTAAACCCACTGATGTTCAATACTGAATCTTAGGAAACTTCTTCCACATGAGGTTTCAGCTGAAGAGAACACTGCAACATCACATCTTGATCTGCTGTGAAACCACCTGCTTCTAAAACAAGATTTTCCATAAGAAATATGTTTATTTACTAATTTTACAGACAAGCCATGGGCTATAGAACTCTGTAAAACCAGCCTAAATCAGTGTAGTCCTTTTCATAGGCATGCTATGGCCATACCTTTTGATGCAACGAGGAGCATTGTGACACAAAAGACCTGGATTTGCCACCTAACTTCAGGTGCCTATGGCCCCTGCCGTATGTCTTTCAGGCCCCTGGTAACAGGCATAAGACAAGTACGTCCATAGTGAAGTGGGTCAGCTGAGATCTAGATCCCTTCCAGGACCACTGTCTTTTATATAGTGAGCACTTGTGCTGGTTTTGGTTGGGATAGAGTTAATTTTCTTCACAGTATCCAGTACGGGTCTGTGTTTTGGATCTGTGCTGAAAACAGTGTTGATAACACAGGGATGTTTTCGTTACTGCTGAGCAGTGCTTACACAGAGCCAAGGCCTTTTCTGCTGCTCACCCCACCCCACCAGTGAGCAGGCTGGGGGTGCACAAGCAGTTGAGAGGGGACACAGCTGGGACAGCTGACCCCAGCTGACCAAAGGGATAGTCCATGCCATATGATATCATGCTCAGCGTAGAAAGCTGGGGGAAGAAGAAGGAAGGGGGGGGCATTCAGAGTGATGGCGTTTGTCTTCCCAAGTAACTGTTACACCTGACGGGGTGTGGTTCAGCTTCCCTGGAGATGGCTGAACACCTGCCTGCCGATGGGAGGTGGTGAATGAGTTCCTTGTTTTGCTTTGCTTGCGTGCGTGGCTTTTGCTTTACCTGTTAAACTCTTTTTATCTCAATCACAAGTTTTCTCACTTTTACCCTTCCGATTCTCTCCCCCACTCCACTGGGTGGGAGTGAGCAAGCGGCTGAGTGGTGCTTTGTTGCTGGCTGGGGTTCAAACCACGGCAGTACTGAGTGGCTACATCCCTGCTTTTGATAGCGCAGATGCTTAAAGCAGCTGGGATGAAGTTGAGTGCCGCAAGGATGGCTCCTGACCAGGAGACCTTTTGTTTAGTGTCATAAATCCTTTCCCAGAGAATTGAAAGGACTTAACCCACAGAGATGTTTAACTTTGGCTGTGCTCCCAGGTTGGGGCAGGGAATGCTGAAGGAGGAGACAATCAGCTCGGGGAAGAAAATAAATGATGAATCTTCACACGGCTGTAAGAGTTGGCACAGGAAGAGAAAGCAGCAAGATGTGCGGTATAGACTTGTGTTTGGTAGTCATCAAGTCTCTGCTGTAATCACCTTGGAAATGAAATCTGAACTGGGGCATGCAGGTATGGCACCCTCCCCTACAAACTTTTGGGGTCAGAGACAGCAGAATTGGAGACAGAGAGACAGATGGCTGGAGGTTGGGAACCTGAGGCTATGAACTGTCGCTGGAGCAGGGAGGCGTGCAGCACCATTAGTGAGGATGCAAGGAACTGAGCCTGGCGCATTGTTTCCTGGTGAACCACATGCTCCTCCCGTGGCAGAGATATTAGATTGAGTTGTTGGCAAGGTGCCGATAGCTCATCCCCTGTGGAAGCACAGTCTCAGGGGAAACGAGGATTCCTCGCAGGATTGCAGTTATTGCAGGGTTGAAGGCTGTAGAATTGCAGATAGCATCAGCCTTTGCCTTTCTGTCTGTGGACATCCTCTGGGTTTTGCTGGACGTGCCTGAGGGATGAGATGCCATCCAGAGGGACCTGGACAAGATCAAGGAATGGGCTCGTGTGAACCTCATGAGGTTCAATGAAGGCAAGCACAGGGTTCTGCACCTGGGTCAGGGTATCAGTACAGGCTGGGGGATGAAGGGATTCAGAGCAGCGCTTCCAAGAAGGACTTGGGGGCACTGGTGGGTGAAAAGCTGGACATGAGCCAGCAATGTGCACTCGCAGCCCCAAAGGCCAACCATATCCTGGGCTGCATCCAAAGCAGCGTGGCCAGCAGGTTGAGGGAGGTGATTCTGCCCCTCTACTCTGCTCTGGTGAGACCCCACCTAGAGTCCTGCATCCAACTCTGGAGCCCTCAGCACAGGAAAGACATGGACCTGTTGGACTGGGTCCAGCAGAGGGCCACAAAAATGACAAGAGGGCTGGAACACCTCTCCTGTGAGGACAGGCTGAGAGAGTTGGGGTTGTTCATCCTGGAGAAGAGAAGGCTCCTGGGAGACCTTCTTGCAGCCTTCCAGTACTTAAAGGGGGCCTATAGGAAAGGTGGGGACAGACTTTTTAGCAGGGCCTGTTGTGCTAGGATGAGGGTAATGGTTTTAAACTAAAGGGGGTAAGATTTTGATGAGATATAAGGAAGAAATTTTCCAGAATGAGAGTGGTGAAACACTGTCACTGGTTGCCCAGAGAGGTGGTAGATGCCCCATCCCTGGAAACATTCTTCAAGATGAGGTTGGACAGGGGTCTGAGCAACCTCATCTAGTTGATGATGTCTCTGCTTGTTGCTGCAGGCTGGACTAGGTAATCTTTAAAGGTCCTTTCCGACCTTAACTATTCTGATTCTATGACATGCACTGTGCTTCTCCTGCTACTTAGAAACATTCTGGAGTGTTGCATGAAATGAGGTGACCTTGAGACTATGCAGTCCCATTCAACATTTCCATACCCTCCTTCTGTGAAGGAGCCCATTAGTGGCACTGGCACCGATCACAGTTAAATAATGACTTGTTCTTCCCACAATGGTTCTTCAGGACCCTTTAGGTTGCAACATTCATGATTTGAGAATCCTGGTGGTGCCATTCAGCTAGCAGAATGAACGATTCATTCTCTGTTAATAACTTTCTAGGCACATTTAATTGTGAAAGAAAACAGTAATTAGGCAGAGACAAAACTCACACTATTTTTGTCTCCAGCCACCCACTCCCTGGAGCTTGACAGCTTTCACTGGATTGGTTCTAGTGGAGCAAGTCTTAGGGGAGATTATCCACATCACAGGTGGTCCAGACCCACAAAATGCAGAACAACCCTCTGCAGTACATCCAGGGCAATGTTCCAGGGTCTGAGGCCTGAAGATGAGAGATTTGTTTCATCACCTAATATTGTACAAGACAGGCAGAAGAAATTATTACTGTAATAAGCTACCAGAAATGCCTCCAGAAATGATCTTAACATATTGTGGGTCGATGAAGATATCTGCCATCCTTTGTCACTGCCAGGAGATGACACAACAACGCTGCTAGAATTTGCTCAGTACACATTCATGATTTCTTGTCCTTTCCTTGGGTAGCAACATCTCTTTCCCCAGTCCTTGCTCAGATGGGCCAAACTGCCTGTCATGTTTGGTCGTGGTCCTGGCAGGGACTTCTGCAAACAGGTGTCTTCTGGGAGTCCGCACTTGTAATGCATTGCTCCCAGTGGCTTCAAAAACAGTATTCAGACATCTGATATTTGAGTTAAGGGAGAACGAGAAGGAATTCATAGAAATTAGCAACAAATTGGCAATACCAACCAGACACTTTAACTCTTGATAATAATACTAATAAGTAATAATGTACTACCAGCTAAAGCAAAAAGAATTGGGAGTAAGGCAAACACAGCCCAGGGCACACAGCAAACGCTAGCCTGTTGTGCTTACAGAGGCTGTCAAGCAGTAGCTCCCAAGCTCTCAAGATGCAGTTCTCTGTTTCACCCCAAAGATCCAGCTGAGCTCAAAGGCTAGACATAGTTTGATGCTCCTTTGAAAGGCTGAGTAGCAATAATCAATCATGGCATTTACACAGTGCTTCTCTCTTTGGTGTTTTACAGATATTAATCAATCAACTCTTGTGTCTCTCCAGGGACGGAGGACCTAAAACACCCCTTCCAGGAATGAGGAAATTGAAAAAGAGGAGCTAAACATCTTTGCATGGCTTATAGAGGTTTGGTCTCAGCAGAGACAATTGAATGCAGGAGGCTTCGTCAGCCCCAGCTGCACCCACGCCACTAGCCCACACCTTTCCCCTCTCAGTGCAACTGCAATACGTATGTGTCCTCCTCTGCGTGTGCGTGTCGAGACCCGGGGCAGCAGCGTCGTATTCTCAACCATGTCAGCAGATGTGGTCATGCCACTGCCAAAATTATTTATAATAGGTACAAAAGCTTGTTCTCAGAGCGTTGATAATATATATGGACATAGAAAAGGCTTATTAAAGACTAAGCCACACTAATAAAATGCAAAGGTTGTCATTTAGAATGGAAAGTCCTATGATTTAAAGGCAGTGGCCAAATATTAGATCATTTTATATACTATTAATAAATCAGAAAAATCAAGGCACAAAATATCTGGTGTAAAAGTTAAAGCTCTTATCCAGGTCCCCTAGGTAGGGACCCTGGGCTTTCTGTGCAAGGTAAACCCCAATGTCTGAGTGACAACCTCCTCTGTACCCTAGTGGCTTCACATACAGTCTGCCAGTGCTGAAATGGCTCGGAGGTGATGTTTTGTGCAGAAGGTCCTGCTGTCACCCCACTTTCAGGTCTATTTGTTCAGGTGTCTGTAGTCAGGTACAAAGAGGGTCTGCAAACAGGATATGCAGAACTTTACAAGTACACAACTGGGTACTTTACAACAAGCGGGAACTACACAAGCTCTAGAAATGGGCCCGTGTGAACCTCATGAAGTTCAATGAAGGCAAGCACAGGGTTCTGCACCTGGGTCAGGGCATCCCCCGGTATCAGTACAGGCTGGGGGATGAAGGGATTCAGAGCAGCGCTTCCAAGAAGGACTTGGGGGCACTGGTGGGTGAAAAGCTGGACATGAGCCAGCAATGTGCACTCGCAGCCCCAAAGGCCAACCATATCCTGGGCTGCATCCAAAGCAGCGTGGCCAGCAGGTTGAGGGAGGTGATTCTGCCCCTCTACTCTGCTCTGGTGAGACCCCACCTAGAGTCCTGCATCCAACTCTGGAGCCCTCAGCACAGGAAAGACATGGACCTGTTGGACTGGGTCCAGCAGAGGGCCACAAAAATGACAAGAGGGCTGGAACACCTCTCCTGTGAGGACAGGCTGAGAGAGTTGGGGTTGTTCATCCTGGAGAAGAGAAGGCTCCTGGGAGACCTTCTTGCAGCCTTCCAGTACTTAAAGGGGGCCTATAGGAAAGGTGGGGACAGACTTTTTAGCAGGGCCTGTTGTGCTAGGATGAGGGTAATGGTTTTAAACTAAAGGGGGTAAGATTTTGATGAGATATAAGGAAGAAATTTTCCAGAATGAGAGTGGTGAAACACTGTCACTGGTTGCCCAGAGAGGTGGTAGATGCCCCATCCCTGGAAACATTCTTCAAGATGAGGTTGGACAGGGGTCTGAGCAACCTCATCTAGTTGATGATGTCCCAGCTCACTGCAGGGGTGTTGGACTAGATGACCTTTAAAGGTCCCTCACAACCCAAACTATTCTATGGTTCTATGATTCTACACAGCAAGTATTTACTGAGTGGCACTGGCAAGAGATAGTTATGTTTTATGGGCTACAGACAGAGCTACATACACTACCTCTTGTAAGGCATCTGAGAAACCTTAGTTGGCTCAGCAGGCAACATCCAGGGGAGACCACCCACCTCTGTGGCTCCCTGTAGCAAACCCTTGGCATTACAAACCCACCATCTTCCACCAGCTCCGCCAATATCAAGGACAGCCAATAACCTACAAACCAGTTTCCCTTTACCTTCTGTTAGAAGTTTATTCCTCCTCATATCAGTATCCTTCCTCTCAAAATCTTGACCTACCTTGATACCCTGCCTGTAATTCTACCTTTATCACTCTTATTTCTTATTTTCTACAGACATTTGCACAGTGCTTTGTCACAGGTCAGCAGCTTCACCAGCAGCCTGAGCAGAGGTTATAGAGCCAGGTGGGAGCAGAGTTAAGCCTGGAATCCCTGGAGCATGAGTACCCAAGCCCTGGAGCGGGCAAAGGTAATAGAGAGGGTGGTGCAGTGCCCTCTGTAGCACTATCACACTTACTAATATATTCCATACCTTGTTGGAAAATGTTTAGCCTCAGACATTAGCCGTCCTTAAACACCTTACGTTAGACTGTGCACTGATTTACTCCTGGCAACCCATCTGAAGTCTGAGATTATGAGAGGAGTAAAGAGCAGAAAATTTAATAGAAACTTATAGCACCTAAGCAACTGAACAAAGTATTCCTGTACAGGCTACAGTCCTCTGCAAACTCAAGGGAAGGAGGAAATAAAAAGGGGATTTTTGTCCTAAGAACACAGGGCATTTCTCAGTGGATGTAGTCATGCTTATCAATGCCTTCTCTGCACAGTACTGCTGAATGCAGTGCGACGCTTCATATGAGCAGATTACAGCTTATGCAAGTGCAACCTTTGCTGTTTCACCCGTCACAGTCTGGTTCCTGAGGTTTTGACATTTAATCCATGATTTTGACTCACATCATCTTCTGGTGATCAGCATAAAAGGCTCTTTATGCAGAAATCCTGCCATTCTCACCTCCAACTCGGTGCATCCTTTGGCCTTTGGATAGATAGGATATACTGGTGACTATGACAATGGTCTCCAACTGGGGTTTGAAAGACATCCATCCCCCTGGGAATGGCATGCCTTGTGTCTGATCATTCTTTCAGCCCTAATGCTATTTAAATTTTGCAAATAAGAGAACACTTAAAAGCTGTAGATTCATAATAACAGAAGAAATTTGCAAGAAGATCAAACAGCAAATGCATTGTTAAGATTACATTTAATGATGAAGACCCTCCTTGGCTACTGCAGTGCTGCCAGTTGCCTGTGATTCTGACTAATCAGTCCCTGTAGTGTCCTTTAAGGCTGGCATGTCCTGGAGAGTTTTAGATCCATGTCTTTTCTGTTTTTATGGATAACGATGACTGTAGGAGCTGCCTCTGACAATTGCTTTGGGCAATCTGAGGTTTTTTTGCCAGTATATGCAGAATTTTCTCATTCTCTCGCCGCACCCCCATCTTCTGGTCTAAGAGCTACTTACCTCCAAAGACCAGCTGTAGGGTTATTATGTGCTAAAAAGGAGTTTGGGTCATTTTTTATCATCTTTCCATGAAGGTCTCCTAATTAATATTTCTATTGCATACCTGAATTAGAGCATTGCTAGCTTTAAGCTTAAACAGTATTTTCAACTTACCAAGTCTTTTAAGACACAGTGGTACAGCTTTACGAGTTATATATTCAAGAAAATATGAACTAGGTAACAATCATATGTTTTACTAACCTGGAAATTAGTTTATTCTCAGCACCACAGAAAGTCTAATCACATCAGCATCATAGGAAGTCTTACCATGATCTCTTGATCTAAATGATTGACAAAACTGCAAAATGAATTACCTTGATTGGGTAAAGCTTCTTTATGCCCTGTAGTTTCAGATCCACACAGGAGCATAGTCACACCAATACTGCCAAATATTCATTAATTTAAATGCTGTGCTATTAGTTTTCAACATTTCCAACTAAAGTGCAGCTGTATGCATGGCCTGACATGTTCCCCTAAAGCAGCATTTCAACAGCCATTATAGAAGCTGGTGCATCCCCTGGAGTTCCCATTTAATGCCGTCAAACCACAGGCTAAGCTGTTCAAGTTTTCTGGTTTAAGATTTCCCTTACTCAGTTACAAAACTCCCAGATGCCCTCCAGCCAGTTCATAAATGGCAGATTATGCTTGTCTCCTGCCAGCCAAATTACACCAGGAAAGTTACAGAGAAGCACAACCAAAGCACACAGGGTGTGAGCAGCCAACCAACAGTAAGAGACAGTACAGGAGACATTAATTATTTTACATCTATGAGAAGTTCTCACTAGATTCATTAAAATTTTTTGCATATGTTATGATGGTTGTGTACAAAGCTTACTAGTTTGTGTGAGAGAGAAAGCAAACCAAACTGAGCTAAAGAACCAGAAAGAGGTTTGGCTAATTGCAGCATGGCCAGCAATGGCAACCCTTCAGAAAACAGGGAGTGCCGTGGTGGAGTGCTGAGTCTTAATACCAGCTATCGTTGTGTGACATTCCTTTGCCTCCCAGGATCTCAAATTGCTTCACCAAAGTGAGCATGGTTACTTCCATTCCTAGCAGAGTACCTTGGGAGAGAGATCACGCATTGCCTCTGGCGAAGGGGAATAACACCCTGGCACTGTCTCTCGGCCTGCCTCTCTCTTGACAAGCTGTTGTGCCATCAACCTACAAGTCTCAAAACAAAAGGTGGGTTTTTTTCCAGTCACCTGTCCAACCTGCTCTTCTCCCAAAGAACAAGCTTCATTTCAGAAACAGGCATTTTACCAGATCTCGCCTGAGGTGCGTTTACACCAGTGCAAGGCTCTGTCCCCTCTAGTGGCTGGACCATGTATAGAGGAGTGTACGTGGATCTGAGCTAATGGAGCTGTTCAAGAGAAAATAACTGCAGGGCTGCAGGTGCGAGTTCCAATCCCAGCTGGCAAAAGGTGGGGGGGAGTAGTTAAAAATGAAGGTCAGAGCAGAATTCTGCAGCCCTTAGAGGTGAAGATGAAAACCTAACGCTGGATGTGAAGACTGGAAATTAAGCAAAACAAGGCAGGCAGATCAGCACAGTGGTAAGGACATGGCTTTCACAGTGTTGCTTTGAACAGGCTGTGGGGAATCAAACATTGACAATATGTTCAATTATGTCCTTTCAGAACTGCAGCCTAGACAAATGATGAAGAAGACAATGTACCAGAGCATCAACGTGTGAGAATGCCACTTCTGCTAAGCTCTTCAACTTTGAAATAGCTAAGTCTGCATGTTTGACAAATTCTGAGAGTTACAGTACAATAAAATTCCATTTTTACCTAAAATAAGGACTCTTTCACCTCCTGCCACTTCATCTATCTGCTCTCTGTTATGACAGCCCAGCTCTTCCAATAGGTCCTTAGTCCTGTGGAGAGCTGCCTCTAACAGATGATCAGACTGTAGCTCTGGCAGAGATCCATAAGCACAGGAGCTCATAACAGTTGTGGATGACACAGATTGACACAGTGGTAAATAACCATGATGACTCAGTGGGTATAGTAAGACATCTATATATAACACATAGTATCTATAAAATATATAAATTCATAATATATATATAATGTATGTAAGATTTATGTATACATACACAAGTATGTATGCATGTTTGTTTATGCAACCTGGATTGCTTGTAAAACTGGAATTACTCATGCAAAATATGCTTTAATGTGACCATTTAATACACGGTCACAGTCATAAAAGGAAGGCCTGCAAGTCATGCCAACAAATACATGGGCAGCAGTGTGGATGACTGTGAGAAGTAGGAGACTAAGCTCAACAGGAGTTCATCTGTCAATTCAGAGGCAAGGTACATTATTACAGTTCTTGGATGGATAAAGAAGAAAAGTGGGTAGAAGCTGAAAATACCATTTTTCTTCTGGATGTGACATTGATAAACTGGGTACTGGGCATCTGTTTTCAAGTTCACACACTCAACACTAAGACATGCACACACACACACAAACATCAGACATGGAGAGGGTATTCAAAAGAGCCATAAAATGATCTGATGGCATGGAGGAAGTGTCTTAAAGCAAGGATTTAGAGATCCTTTCTTAAAGTCTTTAATGATTTTAAGTTACAGAGAATAGCAAAAATTGAGATATAGCTTAATAACAGTGTACAAATACCTCCATGGACATTAAACACTGGGTATTCTAAAGCCCTTTAACTCAGCAGAGAAAGACAAAGCAAGAATCAGTGGCTGGTTAAAGGATAAAGACAGAAATGTTAAAATGAGAAAGAAGACTCAGAGTTTTTTGTTATTTTTAGCTGCTGGAGAAAACTATTAAAGCAAGTGGTGGGTTCTGGTTGGGACAGAGTTAATTTTCTTCACAGCAGCTGGTAAGGTAATGTGTTTTGGATTTGTGACCACAACAATGTTGATAATGCAGTGACATTTTATGTTGATAACACAGTGACTTTTTAGCTGTTGCTGAGCAGTGCTTACAGAGCGTGAAGGCTTTCTGTTTCTGTCTCTATCGCTGCAGTCAGTAGGCTAGGGGTGGACAAATGGCGGGGGGGGGGGGGGGCACAGGCAGAACAACAGACCTGAATTGACTAAAGACTTATTTCACGCCATATAACGTCACACTCAGCAATAAAACTGGGTCAGGGAGTTTTTCCAAAATAGGTATTGCTTGGAAACTGGCGGGGCATCAGTGGGCTTGTGGAAGGTGGTGAGTGATTGCTTTTGCATTAGAGTTGTTTTGATTTTTTTTCTTCCCTTATTAAACTATCTTTATTTCAATCCATCACGACTTTTTCTTGCTTTTGTCCTTCCAGTTCTCTCCCTCACGCACTGGAGGGAACTGAGAAAGCACCTGGGTGAGGGCTTGGCTGCTGATGTCAACCCACCACAGGCTCCCACACAAGCTGATAGCAGATGGTAGCAGGGGACTATTTTGGCATAGTTATGTTGGCGCCTGACTCCCTGGAAAGGGAACAATCAAGTCATGAGGAGGTGCTAAGACCGTCATCTGAACTTGTCCAAAGTCTGGAGTCCAGCTCCAGGTCAGGTCCACCCTATAGCAGACAAGTGAACTGGGGAGTCACTGTCATCTCCCACCTCTAAACAAGATATCCATTTCCTTAACCAGTAAAATACACAGAGCTTGTAAACATCAACTGTTTTCCCACAGCCCACTTGAAACAAAAATATAATAGCTGTGGCTAATCCTTATTCTATCAGAAACAGAGGTAGAGCTGTTAAGAAGTTTGAATAACTTCTCTTCAAGCTGTGTAGTGAACTGGCACAGATACACCATTTTTTAAACTTTTATCTTCTGGTAGTAAAGCCTGAGCAAGTTAACTTCCTGAAGGACAACCCTCACCCAGATGGAGGCTGGTGAGGGCATACTCCTTTCTTCCCAGCCAAGCCCACCTTGGGCACACAATGAGAGCAAACAAGAGGAGGGCAACTGACAGGAGAAGACACAATGGGTACAAATTGAGACACAAGAGATTCCCTCTGAACATCAGGAAGCACTTTTTTCACTGTGAGGGTGACTGAGCACAGGTTGCCCATGGAGCTTGGAGTCTCCCTCCTTGGGGATATTCAAAAGTCATCTGGACGTGGTCCTGCGCAACTGGCCTTAGGTGGACCCGCTTGAGCAGAGGTGTTGGACAACATGGCCTCCAGAGGTCCCTGCCAACCTCAGCCATTCTGTGATTCTGAATCTTCAACTGCAACCAGTGCCCAGAGGGATTTATGCATGTTCCAGTTACGTCTGTAGCTGCTAATTCTCCACACCCTACCCGGGGTGCCCTTAGGATGAAGGCAGCTGGAGCTATGACCTGGTAAGTGAAATTATACATGGTCAGCTTCCCTGGGCTTTGGCTTTATTGGCAACTAAATAACCACAATGGGATTGATCATACCCTGCCTTTTCCTGTATTCAGGGATCTCCTCCTCCCTTTAAGACCTTACCCTAGGTCTTCTGTCTGCAGGAAAAACTTCATACAAGTTGTAGAGTGACTGCCTACCAGCACTTGGTAGCAATTCCATTTGACACCATGTAAGCACAAGATAGTTGAAAACAGAGTGACACAAGGGAGGAATACTGCATCTCAGTGCAGGCTCCCAGACTCTAGCCTCCCCACTCTCAAAGAGTCCTGTTGTGAAAAGAGTGTTGTTTGGGATGGATTCTTTTAGAGACGCTTGTTAAGCACCACAGATTAAAGCAGGTGTGCTCTTACTCCAACTTTTATTATGTTTATAGAATACTAAGTCACAAGTCCTTGTTAATCACTTTCAATAGCATGAACTTTTTGAACATTGCACTTATGCTGATGTGCAAAGTAGAATAATTTATTGAAATAAAAGGTCAACTGAAAAATCATTGTCTTCCAAGCCTTCTTTATTTGAGTTACGGGGTTATTCTCTTTACTGTAGGAATAATACGGATTATATTTCATTGCAGGTTGCAGGGTATTATCCATCTCTTTATTTTATACCCCAGAAGAGGTTATTTCAGGTTTTGTGGATTCCTAAGGTAGAAGAAGAGAACCATGTTGTCAAGCCCAAATGTTCTGCATGTGCAAGCATGCTCTAAATGAACTAAGACAAAAGCAGACCAGCCTGATATCTGAGAGAGGAAATTCTGTGAACTGGTGTGGCATCTTGCTGGTTCTCTCTTGGAGTGGATCCCCAAACCCATAAATACAGAAGCAAATGAGATTTGCGTATTTGTGATTTTCCTTTGAAGCTTAAATTTGTGAACTATGTGCTACCTTCATTTACACCGTCACTTCTGCTCTGTCTCAGATCTGCCTAAGCTTTCAGCTCCTGAAACAGGGCTAGGACAATTTAGACACCACATATGGGTTTAGTATCTGGTCAATGCTGGTAGGGCCAAACCTTCATGAGCCTCCTGAGATTTACCATACACAGAGTTCTCATCCTGGTGCCAAGGAGTCAGGCTACTGCTGCATGTGCCACAGGACAGAGGAGGCACTGAGCATCTGCAGTGCCATGGCAATTTTGTGTCTTGGAATTCTGTACATTACAGCTCTCATTCCCCAAAAGTTTTGTCCAGTATTTTACAGCAGACACAAAGGGCAAATGATATGGTTTTTTCAGTGTCTCATACGTAGATTCACACTCACCCAGGCAGAGCACCAAGTAACAAATACGGGTGTTTTCCTGACTGGCCTTGGCTTCTTGCACCATAAAATGCACCAAGACTTAGAAGTGACAGGGTAATTCAGGCTGGAAGGAACGTCAGTATGTCATCTGGTTCAACCTCCTGCTCAAAGCAGAACTACATTGCTTTAAAACATGCAGGACACCAAAGCCAGTGTTGAAACGACATGTTCCACAGAGGACGGAGGCAGTGATTAAACTTATCAGCCCTGTGTTACAAACAGCTGAAGGTGACAGATCTTACCAGCTTACAGGCAAGAGCTGCCCACACATTCTCTCAGCATCAGCTGCGGCTGCCAAGAAGAACCAGCCATGAAGAAGTAGATCAGATCTTGGCTTGAGCCATGCACTGCAGTGGGTGAAGTCACTTGTGACCTGGCCATCCCTCTCTCTTCTCCCTAGTCTGAAGGGTTATGATAACATGATATGCTCCTTCTCACTGTAGTTTCAGATCTGAAGATAATCTAAATGAACTTAAAGCTTGATATGGAAAACTAGTTTCAGGGTTAGTCAGAAAAATGGCATGGCTGGAGGATCAAAGTAATCTGTTGACTTGCTTTTTTTGGAAGTATCTCTCTTGTCCAATAAAAGTTAAGAAGCCTCACACTGTTACTTGTGATTCTTAAGCACCCAGTGAGGCTACAGTAAGTAGTGAGAATAGTCAGATCTAGAATAACATGAGTTTCAAAGTATCTCTACAATACATTAATTTCTATTTATATCCTAATGGGCTTGAATTATTGTTACTGAATACCTTCTTAGAAGGCCGAAAAGTGCTTTGCCATTGATGAAGATAGAATATCCCCAAATAAAAAGATTTACATCAATATCTGAAATTCCAGGTGGTTATTCAGAATTCTTGGGCCTGTTTCTTTTTTCTTACTTACCAGTATAAGTTTATTTACACCTCTGATTCACCCAGAGAGAAATGCAACACAGAGTATTTACATTTCAGTGGCCAGTCGTGCAACAAAAGCAATTTTCAAGAGATATTGAGAAATTCCTGATTTTGAATAGTCTGGTAACAAGAATTACAGAGGTATGTGGAAAACTGAAAAGGAAGGAGCTAAAAAGATGCAGTAAATATAAAAGCTCACATTCTTGAAAGGATCTTATTCAAATTAATCATGAGATGGCTAACCTTTGTGGGGGAGGGTAACAGCAGTCATTATTTCAGTGAATAGTGTCTAAATATGTTGATAAAACAAAAGATACTGTAAGAATAACAACCTGCTTAGAGGAAAGTGAGAGTGTTTGGCTTGTGCCTGACTCACTTTTTCTTTCTTTGACACTTCTCCTGTCCTCTTGGTGTTATCTGTAAAAGTGACTCTTGGGTGTTGTTTCTGACCATGTGCTCTTGGCAGCTTGGAGTTCAAGTTTTGCACCATTCTCAGTGGAGTTTGTACCACACTTTGATGTCCCTCAGCACATATGTGGGAGCCCATAAATGTTGAGGAGTGAAAACCTGGCTGTCCAGTGTTTGGCAGGACATGGCAAGGGTGTCCATCTGTTTTATGCAGCCGGGAAGAGGTGCTGCACCATCACACACAGTTGCTTTCCCTCTCTCTCAAAGATCCCAGAGTTTCCCCAGCCTGATTTGGATAGAGGAAAGAAGCAAACCCAGAGATTTTTTTAAAATTGAGTCTCCAGCGTGATCAAACAGGTTTGATTTCTTTAAAACGAGTGGGTGGAGACAGCGGAAAGGGAATTGAAACTGTTTTGAAGTAATAGCAACCTCAGCTGCTGCAATGGGATGCAGAGATATGTGATATACTGTGGTTATTACAGTTTAGAGGCTTCCTCTTCAGACCACGACATTTTTCACTCTTTTCGGAAACAGTATTACATTACAGGTGTTATAACTTTTCTTCAGAATCAGACTGGCCAGGGAACTGTAAATCTAAATCATGGCTGCCCTCAGGAAACCTGCCAGCCTGTAAACACAATGAAATGAGTGAGATGAAAGCATCTGAGTGAGAAAATGAATTTTAGGCATTCCACTGAAGTCTATTTAGTTTTTACAGTCTGGCCCAGCATCTAGAAGCAGTGGCTGGGGAGGACATACTAATTCTCAGTGACTAATGCTGGGAAGATTACCTTAAGCTTGAAATCTTTGCAAGAGGGAAGAAAAAGCTTATTCCCTCAATATTTCTCATATTTTTTCCATGCTGCAAAGGCACAGTATGCTGCCTTAAATAGCAAGCCTTCTCACTTCTGAAAGCTTTTTTGATCAAACTGATGAAGTTTGCAATGAGGAATTTATGTTGACAGGCAGCTGAAAGCACAGGCTGACCACAAGAGTAACTCTTCAGGACATTGTTTTGCAGCATATTTTCTTCCTTGGCATATTTGTCTGCTTTCAGAGGGGTTTTTCATTTTTAAAGGGGTCTCTCTTATCAGAGACCTTTGCTCACATTTCCAGCCTAGCAGGGGCAGGTGAACATAAGCCAACGATGTGGGAACAATTCAAGATCTTTTCTTCATGTTCCTCCATCTGAACCTAAGAAAAAGTTCCTTTTAAGGTGCAAAACCCTTATAAGATACAAAATACTGTCATTCATTAACATGTTTATCCCCACCTCTGCTCCATCATTTTTCATTTTCACACATTCTTGCATGTCATCTGGTCACAATAAACGAAGCCAAAACACTGCAAGAACATTTCCTGTCCAGACTGTAACAGACTGTGAGTCTCATATTAGCTCATTCTCACAAGATTTCCAGAGCACTTGCACAGATTTCAGAGAGTGGAAGAGTATCCAGGAAACACCCATTGCTACCTATGCCAAATATTCCTGGCAGTGTAATGTCCTGAAGAGTCACCTGAATTCTTCTAACATCTTTCAGACAATGTTCATATCTCTCTGATACTAACTTGTTTTCCTCCTGCTTCCCATAGTCTCCTTAGACCCTCCTGGATACTTTCCAGGGACTATTTCTTTCCGTCTCCATCTTTATAAAGCTCCCTGTGAAGAAGACCATGAGGTTTTGTAAATAAGGAGATACTGGGCAACTGCAAAAGGAGAGGACAAGGACTTCACCACTGTGATTCCTTATCCCCAGCTACCAGGACCTTTCCTTCATTACCAACCTGTCATTAACATTCCCACTGATTTTTCATACAGTTGCCATCAGTTAAAACAAACTTTCACTGTCCCGCAGAAACGAGACTAAGAAGTTCTCCATCAGCCCATTCTTTCTTCCACAGCTGGAAGGAATAAGCTGCTGCTTCATTTAGCTCTGTCAGATGCATTTTGCCACAAAGATGCTCAAGCAGCATTAAGAGCTGCCATAGGCATGAATGTGATGAAGAACTCAGAATGGTCACTGATTGCCCTAGAAAACAGACTTCCTAAGTATAAGGCCACATTTTGATCTCTGGATGGGTCTTGTTTGGTGCTGGTAAACCAGATAGATGAGGCAACAGATTCTTCTGCTGCCTTCTAGGAATATGCCCTGGATAGAAGACTGTGGCTGAACTAGGTGTAGAGATGAGCGTGTAGAGATGAGCTGATCCTACAGCAGTGGTTCAGACTGTCTACGCGTCGGCTGCTAGAAAGCAATGCTGTGCAGCACTGTTTTTCAGTCACCAGTTTCAGGCAGCAGGCCATCTGCTCTTCAGCTCAGCAGATCATGGAAACAGAAAGGTTGCAGTCACCTCATCACTTCTCAGCTAAGATGGGCAGACGATGGAGACTTTAGATGGAAGGACTCCCAGAATCACTGCCACAATTACTGAAGTCAGTGGACCTGTCCTGAGCATCATGGGGAGGATCTTATGTGTGACTCGTAAGAGTCAACAAGCAAAAGGAAGGTATTTGCTAGCGAAATAGAGTATGAAACACATTCATATTGAAAGTGTTTACCAGTGGAGACTGGGAATGGTGGGAAGGGGAGGAAGGTGTATCAGAGCTGGAAGGAAATGTGGTAGAGGTGTCACAGTTTGCACAGGTGATTCCTGCTGCACCAAATCCTTTTGTAGGTTGAGCAAACAGACATAGAGCCTAAAAATGAATCCTTTTCTGAACATGTGGGAATTTATTGAGTTTGGGCTACCCAGCTGTCTCTTGAATAATGAACTCCTTGTGTCAGGAGAGATAAAAGGCTCCTGAGCCTTTCCTACAAGGTCAGCAACTGGCAGCAGGTATAAACAGGGCAAATGTCCAAAGGGTCTTTCAACTTTCCTTCCTGTCAGATGATGGTTTCAGTTTTTCTGAAGAGAGATGCTGGAATTCAGACACTTTTTTTTTTTTCTTTTTTTTTTTTTCTTTTTTTTTCTGAAAATAATCCACCCCTTGCTGTCTTTCCTAATACCATTGTTCTCAGGTGTGGAAATATGTTTACTGTGCAGCAAATCTAACTTGGTGTCCAATATTAACTAACACTGAGGTTTTGACCTTTGTGCATCAATTAGTTTTCATTAAAGTATCCTAACTAAATAAATAATGATGTATCCCTCTAAAAGTTTATAAGACAATTAAATGTCTACAAAAATTATGTGTGTATGGAACATATATATGACATATGTATGTTATATATAACACGCTACAGAAATAAAGAAGCAGCAAAGTGTCCTGCTTAGAAGTGTGTAAGAGTAACTCCTGCCACCTATCCCATATGCAGCATTGTGAGACATGTAAATTTGATTACTTGAAAAATATATTATGTTTTGTGATCTTATTATAAATAGTTATGGTTAAGCTATAAAACATTCTGCAGAATGTCTTTCAAGAAATTACTGTCTGAAGCACAACATGCTTCTAGAAAAGTCTTTCTACTTTAAGAATATTTCTGATGTTAAGGGATCTAAAGTAGATTTTAAACATTCTAAAGAAGGTTTTTAAACTCTTGTTCATCTATGTAGGTGGATTACAGGTGAAAACTTTAGGATTCTGAATGATGGTTTTTGAGTTTCCAAAGAATTTTTTATGTCATGTTGAAATACACTGAAAATCACATGACAAAGTGCTTCTGTGACTGGATCCATGTCTCATTATTCAGCCCTGCAATGGCAACTGAGGTTGCCACTTTCATGAGTTAGACGCAGATCCTCAGCTGTATTTCAGCACCACAAGTTACCATGTGAGCAATTCCACAGCCTGAGCCTGTTTCCTTCTTGGCAACACAGACTGTATTTCCCAGATCAAATTGCCTCTTGGATACAGCGGTGAACACCAAGCACCAAGATGATACAGGGACAAGCCAACTCAATCTCCCACTGCTTTTGAAATGTCTAGGCTTCATATGGCATTTTATGTCTTCATAACAGCCTATGAGAAAAGTTCACTCAATTTACCTTCAGGTAAAACCAATAAGAGAAAGTTAATAGCATGATCAGCTGGTATCTGTGGCAAATACCAACATTTACAGACAAAGGAGAAGTTACACACAGTTTAAGTTAAACACTCGCTTTCTAGCACAATGATTCTTAAGCTCTTTGAAGAATTAAACCAGAATTATGAAGTCACTGTTGCAAAGACCAAGCTCAATATTTATGTCTGTTCCCTAGGACAAATACTTTGAATGTAAAGAAAGCAAAAATATGTTTCAAATCATCTCACTGCATGGTTCTAGCAAATTGCCTGTAAACCTGTGTTCTCTATTAATTTGGAGTTGTGTGTCACTTGGGCCTCTCTCACAGATAAAAGGTTTCTTTTCCTGTTCTTTGTTGCATGTCTCTGATTTCTAGATAATTGAAACAAGAGAAGCGGAGTGTACTTGGGACTGATACTTTCTAAGCTTTTCTTGGCTTGAATCCCTGATGCAAGGCTTGCTGTTCCAAATTTTTTTAAAACATGTAACAAGCTGTTGGACTGATAAACAACAAGCTGAGCACAGTCTGAAAAGATTAAAAAAAAAAAAAAAAAAAACAAGTCTACCCCAAAAGCTTCACTGGTACTGAAGGGCTAACTTTCTGTTTTCATTAAAAAATACTTCACTACTTCTGTGTTCCCAGAAAACAGACAGAAAAGTCTAAGGGTGACTTCCGACAAGCTCCAGGGTAGAAAAACTTGCTGCCCTCTCCAGTACTTTGAAGAAAGGGTGTCCTTGAAATGTGCAACTTATGCATTCTCATTTATTTATCTACAAGGTTGTTCTGATGTAACTCAATTCAGGAAAATAAGGTTAATCTCTGAGCTCCACCAGAGAGTTCCACTTTGTGTCCTTGGGCAGCTAACTTACAGGTCTTGAAGGTTTCTTTCCCAGTCTAGGGGGGGGGGGGAGGGTGGGGGCGGGGCGAAGCCTGACTTCCAACATTTTCTAAAAATTGACTTATTGTCATGTTTACTTGTTTAGCAGTTGCATCATCACCATGCCAAAGGTACCAATCAGGCTGGACCAAGGTTCAAGAGTTGATTGAGTTCTGTTCCTGTAGGTGGTAGCCCATATTGGTACAACTGCAAAGTGAAGCACACCAAGCAAAGCTAATAAGCTTGCCATTGATCAAAGCAGCAAATCAGAAGCATTAAAACACTGATTTTAATGAGAGATTCTAATCTGCTTCACATGGACGCTGTGAAAATACCAAAGACATTTTTTTTTTTAGCCATGTCAATTCTTCCAGTTTGCATGACACCAAAGAAAAGGGGGATGAACATAACATTTCAGCACCAAAATATGCAAACCTCATGAAGCCTCAGAAAAGGCCAAGTTAAAAAGTGACATGCAGGTTTGGGCCTTTTACTGTCTATTCAAACTAAAATGTGCTCTTTTTTGACTGAGATGTCATGAATGGGTTTGTTTCGTATGAACAAGATGAAAATGGGGATTCAGAAAGCAGGGTGTTTGTGAATGTAAAAGTGTGTGTTTTCTCATGCAGGTTTTCCTTATTGAACTGATTATCTTTCAAATACTAGATCTGGTTTCACCTGGAAGGTAGTTGGAGAAACTTTATGCTCAACACTTCCTATTCTGGTCCTTGCTTTTGTAGTTGCTAGTAACACCAACAAGCTTTTGCAGAAAGAGTTCAACTTGGAAAACCACAAAATAATAGAAGAAGAAGGTTTGCCTACCAAAAGTGTCTGCAGAAAAAAAGTGGTGTTTAATTTAGAGTCCAGGTATTCCAACTTTGCTGAACTTTTTGTCCAAAACGTTCCTAACTGCCCGTCAATACTGGACATGTTTTCTGAGACGTACAATAAGAATAACTCATGCTGACAAAGCAACATCACGTAGGAGCTGGGGAAAAAAAAGGTGACAGAGCGCAGTCCCCTAGGGCAGGTGTAGGTGTGCGTGGGGATGGGTGACCTCTCCTGCGCGGCCCTGGACGATCTCCGCGGGAGCCACAAGATGGCAATGCGCACTACACGACTTCGTACCTCCTAGCAGCCGCAGCTCAGGCTGGCAGAGAAAGTTCGTTTTATTTTTTCGCTAAAATGTTTGCTACTTTATTAATTGCACGTATACGTGCTGTCCAGTTGGCTGTCATAACGCCACCTCTGCTGTTATGAGTTAGGGCAGGAAATCGGGGTTCAGTCTGGTTTTCTCCCTGAGTCTGGTAAGATGCATAACATTGCCACAAAGAGGCCACATAGAGCATTTTTTTCATCAATTTTAACATTTTCCAATGAAATTATGTAAGCAGGTATAAGTCCACTAGCAACAGGCTTGCTTTTTCTACGTCTGCAGTCCTCCAAGAAGTTGTCCATGCACCCCTACCATGGGTTATGGATCATAAGTTGAAAATCACTGAGGCAGAAAAAGGCAAAGGAACTTCGTGTAAACAAGTATGCTCTTTTACACAGAAATTATCCTGTCATCTTCTCATTCCATTAGCAAAAGAGATTCTCCTTTCATCTCTATAGGTGTAAAGCAGGCTTAATTCTGCCAATGTTACTGTGATTGTACTGGTGCAAACTTGGTGTTAGATCAAATCTGAGCTCCAGATAGTCTGTCTCACAAGGCAGTCATGAAAGGATTGTTACGATATTGATGAACTCAGGTAAAAAACAAGCAGCCTCATTTTGGAAGTGCAGTCATTGCTGAATGCCAAGAATAACAAAAGAGGACCCGAATTTGCTGCATTGCAATGACTTTTCTGTTATGTGAAGACATTAGTTAAAATCTAGTTAAAATCTGTCACATAAAGAAAAATGCTTGCAAGGCCACACCTTCTAGTGGGGCACTTGAGTTATCATCGCTATCAGAGCTAGATGGGGCCCCAGTCCCCACTTCCAGCTGTAAGAATGCAGTTAAAATCAATGTAATTGAGTTTAACCTCGCAGAGGGAAAACAAAGCTCCCAAATATTACACATATGTGCTAATTTCTACCAGAATAAGATGGTTTCCTCTTCATTAAGAGCCTCATCAAGCCTATTTAGCTTTCTGATGACCAGCAGACTTCTTAGTACAACAATCCACATTTTAGAAGGCAGCATTATTCATTACACATATCTTTTTGTGCACTATAATGATTTCTGTCCATCTTTACTGGCAAGCTGTTAATAAAGTAATCTTAAACTCCATTAATGCCCTTCCTTGCTGAAATATCCCTTCTATGGCCACAGAGAGTTCCGTTCAGGTTAGCCTTGCTTCTTCAAAGCCAAATGGAGAATTTTTAATAGAAAGATCAAAACCCAGTCTACCAGTTCAAGAGGTGTCTGAAGCACCACACTTCAGTGGTTACATTGCTTCTGGGTCCCAGTCTCCTGGGCTTCCAGCTCCTAGACCTGACCTGTATTGCATCGTTGCTGCTGGCACCATGCTCTAACGTGCAGTGGAAACATGCCCTCAGTTACTTGGGTGGGTTTTTTTCTGTTTTTCCAAGTGCCTCAAAAGCTTACAACTAAGTGTCTAGGAGGGTACTTTGTTTCAGCTTGTAGATTTGTTTCTTGTCCTCATTTTTGTGGAGATAGGAGAAGAGATGCATGTGAAAATTCACGCTCTAGCCTGGCACACGCCCTCAGGCAGACCCAGCTAGTCTGAGCAGTGGGACACTGTTAACTTAATTCATGTAGTCCAGAGAGGTGATGTAACTACACAAAGTGGAAAACTACTGCTAAAGTACACAATATCTGTGTAAACACAGCTTAGGCCAATTTAATGTTTGCTGGCTCCACTATAGCTGCAAAGACTGCAATGTATAAGGGGCCACTACTGACTCAGATAAAAGCAAGGGAAAAAATATTTATTTTCTAAACACTGTCCAGTGGTACAGTATTCTGTCAAAACAGCTGGTGTTTTGGAAAGTGTATCTTGTTTAAAAAAGTGCAGCGCTGATTTATTGACTGTTTACCCATAGAAAAGCAATCCTTACTTGGAAGGAATTTACATTAACTAGTTGGGTTTTCAGTTTTTGATTGTCTTGACCACAATTTAATTTCATTGTCCTCATTAGCTTGCTCACACCATTACTATGGGAAGTGGTGCATGCTCTTACCTTGAACACAAGTTAAGAACACCCTGGTGGATATTTAACTGAATGGAGTTTCATTCCCTTGACATTTTTCATTGTTCGTTTTTGTCTCCTGCTGTTGTTTACCCAGTTTTCCCAGCTGTGATAGAGGAACCAGGGCACTAAGAAGCTCATGTAGCATGGGAATCGAGCCACTCCTTACAGGACAGTGTGGCACTGCTATTAAGGGGCAACCTTGCACACCTCAGCTGTTAGAATAAGTCTAATAAACCTCTCAAGAGGTTTTGCCTCCCCACTGGCCCCAGTGCCTTCCCACCATGCACAAAACGATCATGTTGGTGGTGTTCCTCTGTCAGAAACTGTAGACGGCTATGTTCCAGCAGGTAGTGTCATCAGCAATCCACAGCCTGGATACATGATTAAATGATATAGTAATTGCTATATAGGACAGACTGGTGAGACCTTACTCTGTGATCACAGGGTTTTATTAACAAAACGGGTGTGTTAGCTGAAAGCTGCTTGAAATGTTGTGTTGTACCCTGCAAAAGGGATTATGTCCTTGATACACTTCTTCAAAGCCCAATGGGTGAACATAAGAGCCTGTTGTGGGGCAGCCAAAAGGTCAGCCTAACTCTGCAATCTGACTTTGTCAGTGTCCAACAACAGATGCCAGAGGAATAGTGTAAGAGCAAGGAAAGGACAAACAGCTAGAGCTCAGTCTGGCCATAGTCGTAAAGGATAATAAAAAATGTTTTTACAAATATATTAACAACAAAAAGAGAGGCAAGGAGAATCTCCATCCCCTACTGGATATGGCGGGGAACATTGTCTCCAAGGACGAGGACAAGGCTGAGGTACTTAATGCCTTCTTCGCCTCAGTCTTTAATAGCCAGTCCAGGTATCCGCAGGGTATTCAGCCCCCTGAGCTGGAAGACGGGGATGGAAAGCACAATGTACTCCTCATAATCCAGGAGGAAGCAGTCAAGGACATGCTAAACCACCTGGACACCCACAAGTCTATGGGCCCTGATGGGATCCACCCGAGAGTACTGAGAGGGCTGGCGGAGGAGCTTGCCAAGCCACTCTCCATCATTTATCAGCAGTCCTGGTTAACAGAGGAGGTCCCAGAAGACTGGAGGCTTGCCAATGTGACGCCCGTCTACAAGAAAGGCCGGAAGGAGGATCCTGGGAACTACAGGCCTGTCAACCTGACCTCTGTACCAGGGAAGATTATGGAGCGGTTGGTCTTGAGAGTGCTCACAGGGCATCTGCAGGACAACCAAGGGATCAGGCCCAGCCAGCACGGGTTCATGAAAGGCAGGTCCTGCTTGACCAACCTGATCTCCTTCTATGACCAGGTGACCCGCCTAGTGGATGAGGGAAAGACTGTGGACGTTGTCTACCTGGACTTTAGTAAAGCCTTTGACAGCGTCTCCCACAGCATTCTCCTGGAGAAACTGGCGGCTCGTGGCTTAGACAGGTTTACTCTTCGCTGGGTGAGGAACTGGCTGGATGGCCAAGCCCAGAGAGTTGTGGTGAATGGCGTTAAATCCGGCTGGCGGCCGGTCACGAGTGGTGTTCCCCAGGGCTCGGTTCTGGGACCAGTCTTGTTCAATATCTTTATAGATGACCTGGATGAGGTGATCGAGTGCTCCCTCAGTAAGTTTGCAGATGACACCAAGTTGGGTGGGAGTGTTGATCTGCTCGAGGGTAGGAGGGCTCTGCAGAAGGGTCTGGACAGGCTGGATCGATGGGCAGAGGCCAACTGTATGAGGTTTAATAAGGCCAAGTGCAGGGTCCTGCACTTTGGCCACAACAACCCCATGCAACGCTACAGGCTTGGGGAGGAGTGGCTGGAGAGCTGCCCGGTGGAAAGGGACCTGGGGGTGCTGGTTGACAGCCGGCTGAACATGAGCCGGCAGTGTGCCCAGGTGGCCAAGAAGGCCAACAGCGTCCTGGCCTGTATCAAGAATAGTGTGGCCAGCAGGAGTAGGGAAGTGATCGTGCCCCTGTACTCGGCACTGGTGAGGCTGCACCTTGAATCCTGTGTTCAGTTTTGGGCCCCTCACTACAAGAAGGATGTTGAGGTGCTGGAGCGTGTCCAGAGAAGGGCAACGAAGCTGGTGAGGGGTCTGGAGCACATGTCTTATGAGGAGCGGCTGAGGGAACTGGGGTTGTTTAGTCTGGAGAAGATGAGACTGAGGGGAGACCTTATCGCTCTCTACAACTACCTGAAAGGGGGTTGTGGCGACGAGGGCGCTGGTCTCTTCTCCCAAGTAACCAGTGATAGGATGAGAAGAAATGGCCTCAAGTTGCGCCAGGGGAGGTTTAGATTGGATATTAGGAAAAATTTCTTCACTGAGAGAGTGGTCAGGCATTGGAACAGGCTGCCCAGGGAGGTGGTGGAGTCACCGTCTCTGGAAGTGTTCAAAAAAGGTGTGGATGTGGCGCTTCAGGACATGGTTTAGGGGACATGGTGGCGCTGGATTAATGGTTGGACTTGATGATCTTGAAGGTCCTTTCCAACCTAGTGATTCTGTGATTCTGTGATTCTATGATAGTATTTCTCCAGTCTGTACTCATTCGACCCCCATGCCATCCTGATCTCAGGTTGTGACTTTTTATTCCAGCCCTCCCTTAGTGTTGTTTCCCTTTAATTTGTTCAGTTACTTTTGGAAATCACATATGCTTTTAGTTTCCACACATCTTACACCAAGCAGGTCTATCTCCAGAGGATGTTTTGTTTTAAACTTTTTCTTTTGGTATTCAGGAATACACTGGTCAGTTGATGAGGAGACAGGTGCACGCATTTGGGCCAAGGGTAAAAGCAGGACTCATAGCCCAGCTCTGTAAGATGCAGAATCACATGTCGAGCACCAGCCCGTGGAGGAGGAATAACAGGCTGTTGCCCCTCTCCACACGGTGTGTGGGCCAACTGATATGCAGGCTTCTCGACCATAGTCTCAGCCTGCGTCTTTTCCCCCGAGTCACCCAGCCCTCGCCCTGCACAGAGGAATCAGCAGATGTTTGCAGGTTCCGCACAAGGGTGCTCTGTATGGCACGTTTCCCACAACGCTGAGATAGAACGTCTCAGCTGTGCCCCAACTTTCTGCAGCGGTCAAGGGCTAGGCTTGCCCTTGATGGAGGTTTACATACATTTTTTGCAAGAAGAAATGTATTTCAGGGTTTTGCTTTGATGGCGGATTGCGGGTATTTCTGCGTTTTGCAGAGCGCGTTTTCAAGGCATTTCCACTTTAAACAATTCCCTATGCAGCTGAGTCCAAGAGCATGAAATAGAATTAACACCAATATTAGCTGCACAGTTGCTTTCATTAGGTCTGCTTTTTGAATGCTAATGTTACCTGACCTGTAAGCAGCTGTTACCAGTAAATGTAAATCAAAACCAGAAAACTGAATTATTTTATACAATAGGAACAAACTTTTTTCTGCTTTCAGTACACAAAACATTTTTCCTCTTCTTTAAACAGTTCAGTCGTATTACTATTACACAGTCATGGCCACATTTCTCACTTTCTTTTTCTGTATCTTTTTTTTTTTTTCTTAATGGTTCTGCTTTATTAGCCAACACTTTTATTCCTGCAACTAAGTATTTTTGGGTATTGATGACAATGACATAGTAAAGAGGCTAAGCTATGCTGAAATATATGAGATCTGTTACACTCATTCTGATTTATCTGGCTCCTTTGCTGATTTGCCAGCCTGAAATCTTTGGCACAGTTTCAGACCATGTCTCTGGCAGAGCTGGGTTTTTTGGGGGGTGGGGCGGTTTGGTCACTGTTGTTGAAAATTCTTGCTCCTTTTCTGCTACAGAGGATGTGGTTCAAACTTAAAGTGCCACAAAGTAACACAAAGTAAAACCCATGTCTTAAATGCAATATTTTTTCCTTTTTTTCCCTACAGCTATAGAAAAGGAAGCAAACCAACTTGAGCAGGGGAGGTAGCTTGTATCGGTTTTTTGACCTGCACAGACACACTCTTATCACCTATTCCCACACAGAAGCACCTTAGAGCTACTTTGGAACTTAAGCTTCTGGATGCAGCAGTAGTTCACGGGTTATGTCCTCTACTGAAACCACTGCTATAATTGCAGTCGCACAGAGGTACTGACAGCTCAGTACCTTGAAGTTGTGTACGCCAGCCAGTCCCAGCCCGCCGGCCCGGGGCGATGCCCGCAGACACGCTGACCCAGTGATCCTGCTACGGACTGTTCCCACTCCTGCGCTGTTGTGCAAGGGTAGGTACCATTCAGGTTGACCAACCTCCTGCTTCTTGAAGTGAAAAGGGGTTTAGTCCACCTGACCAACAGTTTGATCCACCGGCTGGTCTTCTTTTCTCTCTTTCTCACGCTAACTGAGAAAGTACCTTTTTTGCACCCTCTGAATCTAACACGTGGTGATGAATTCCGTTACACGGTAACTTCAACAAGAGGAAAAAGAGGGTGGCTTTCCAGACCAACTGGTGTTCGGGGAGTACAGAATGAAAGGAAGCTGAGCGTACAAATATTTGGTGTATGAGCCGTTCCTAAGACTAGTCATTTTTTCCACGGGCACTGCATACTTCTGGGAGCCATCTGTCCGGTGTGGGAGCTCTGATTTTTCTCCACTTGGTAGCAACTGCAATATGTAGAGCTAATAGAAAATTATGTTCTTCTTTCGCCTTCATAACCCAGCGTGAAGATAATCTGCATAGATCTTGATGTTCTTTTATTTGTTACTGTTGCTACTTCTGTCTGATACCTTTTCAACTTGGTCATGAAAAAGGACAAATTCGATATAAACTACTGGTGAAATTAAAGAATAATCCAAATTAACAGTGTTTGGAGGCAATACAGTCTGCACCAAAAGTAATGTCTTTTCTTTATTAAGACATTTTGAGAGCACATCAAGCAGAAATTATTAATAAGATACTCTCTTTAAGAAAAGAAACAAGAAATGGTAATGAAGTTGTTATTGATACCAATCTATAACTGTATTGTCCTGAGAAATGCCTTATGACATACTATGCTAATAAATGACACTCTGTGCTCTGTTCCCATGCAGGAGAAATATTCTCTTATCAAATGTGTTGGATCTGGTAAAATTATTTCTACATTTGTCTTAGAAAAGTACTTAATGCATGAGAAAGTCGCACAATACAGATGCTTTGGCCTTCTAAAGGAATTAAATTAGTAAGACCACAGATAGACCACATGGAGAATGATCAGAGACATGCCAGACCCCATTCAAGCAAGATCATCAACTCAATAATGTTTTCAGAAAGGCATTTGGAGTCCTTTGTGAGCCACAGGGACCCGAATAATACTCCTAGCAGGCCTGAGAAGTTCACATTCATTCTTCTGGGCTTTGGGTGGAAAAAACACCTATATCATTTGGCAATGCTCAGATGATTCATTTGCATTTTGAGGGTTATGTATGACAGAGAAAGAACAAGAATGGTCCTTTAGCAAAAAGAAAAACTAAGTGCCGCTTCCTCACTGAACAGTTTTTGGTCTTTGGCAACCACTTGATACACCACGCAAAAGATACGCAACAGAAAGTCAGTGTTTTTATCTCAAAAAAAAGAATTTTTTTTTAAAAAACATATGCATTGACCACAGGTAATAAAGAGCAGAGGCATCACATTAAATTCAGACTAATCCCTTTTTCTCCTAAAAAGTTTTTAAGCAGTACTGTATTCTGAACATATTCCTGTGAGCACACACTGTATCCTTTACCTAATTCTAGGTATATGACAGCTGTAGGCATAAATAAAGTCTGTTTACTGGGACTAGTTTTTCTGTTGCTTTCTTTTAGTGCTGGTTTTTTCCTCCTCTCTACTTTTATTGCTCTCCCTACTGATTATTGAAATCCGAGAATTGAGCCTGCCTATATGTGTTGCTTCTCATTTTTTCATTCATTTGGTTAAGCACAACAGCCATTTCCATGGTATGTTGTATTGCTGGAATCTGGAGATTACCTATGAATCTTTCAATACAAATCAATCAACATAAATGATCTGGGAAGAGAATAATTCATTTTTGAGAGATTCCTGACAGAAACTATGGATTATTTGGCCCCAGTTCAGCCAAGTACTTAAGAACATGCTTAGTCATGGTCACTTTCACTCCTGGAGTTAATTGGGATTACAATTTATCTTTCATTAAAGCAGAGCGATTAAGAAAAGAAATCTCCTTAAAGCATTTGAGGAGAGAAACAATTCAAATCTCTTTTGACATAAATACTTCCTCAGGAAATATATCAGACAGGTTAATAAAAAGATCAAGACAAAAAAGAGCTCTTCAGTGCAATTGTCATGTGTGCTTTATGGGGAAAAAAAGGCAAAATAAAGCTGTCAGATGCAAAGCTGCTTCATCAGCTCACTCAGCTTCTAATTTAGAGGGTTATTGTACAATTAGAGTACTGCCTGTCAGGAAAGCAGTCTAGGAAAGTCAAACAAGGATAATTTGTTTCCCAAAGATGCTGTGACAATGAGAAATGAAGATTTTATGGGTTCATATGGGTTTTAGTCTACTGTGGCCTAGAGCTGACATTTTCACTAAGTCAGTCCCCTTCGCTGCAGGGAGAATATAATCTTTCAATGTTGGAGAAACAATACAAGGCAACATTATTGCTCTAAACATGCCAAACCCTTCACTCAGGTCAAGACCACATAAATTTTCACCTTCTAAAGCAGGAGGTGGCAGATCCAGAGGCCAAAGCCAAGGATGTGTCAGCTCTCGTGGGCAAAGCCATGGCCACCTGGGTGCACATTTTGTTCCAGAGGCAATGGGGGAACTTGACAGCACCCATTTTTATGTATTAGTTAGTGCAATCTTACTGGCTACAAGAAGCTTGAATTCAAGTCTCTCCTTGTGTTGGTTTGTTATTTTGGTGTGGAGCAGGGTTTGGAGTATCTTCTTAGCTGGTTGACACCATTGAATGCATCACAAGGCTGTTATGTATGTGGGCAACTTGGCATGCCCGAGTTTGGGGAGGGAGGAAATGTTGGTTAGAGCTGCCTGAGCGGCAGAGAACTTACTGTTTTGTGGGACTGGTACTATGTTCTGTTGTAGATCCAGTCCTTCAGTCTTTGTTCTCAACATAGAGAATGTGTCCCAGAGTAGTGTCAAGGAAGTGCCTCTGTACTGTATTTTTCTTCTTCATTATCTCTCAGAGACCAGTGTCTGTATGCCTTCCTCCAAACAGCGGCAGTCATTAGTCCCAGTAGACCCACTGGCATCAATATCCTACCTGAGATTTAATCTGTTGATTTTGCCTTTGAAGTTTGTGACTGAAGATAGCTTAATCCATTTCCTTTGATGGGGAGAGAGCAGTAGAAGATTCTTAATTTCAAAGACAGCGTCTGTTCAAAAACTCAGTGCCACATGAGTGGAAATGAGTGGTGGGAGAGCCTGCAAAATATGCAAAACTTTGAAGATGTCTAACCTTCTCTTCCCATCTCTGTTGCTTTGTTCCTCATCACTTTGGGACTAGCTGTCTAACTAGGCCCTATTATTTATTTAGATATTTACGTTTATTTAAAATATATATTCTATATATATTGTTTTTATATATATTATATATATAAAGTAATTACATATATTATCTATATAAAAGCAGCCCCTGTTCAACAGCGGGAACAAGAGAGATGCACATTAACATTGGGGTTCCAAAGTGCTTTGGGAAATGGGCTGCTTGCCCAGGAAGGACAGGTGAGACTAACAGGGATTCAAAAGAATGGGAAGGAGAAAAGACAGGGACATAAGGGAGAGGAAACAGGAGACCAGAAAGAGGGGACTCCAGGCTGAAAGCAGCCTTCACACTTAATTAGCAGGATCTGCTTTAGGGGGAACAGAAAGACCCACTCCCCCCTCCTCCAGCCCTTTGTAGCACCAGGAGCTCCGGTACCCAGAAAGGACATAAACCAGCAAAATCTGATGTTTTAAACATTTGCCATTACAAAAAAAAGGTTAAACAACTTTCTGAAAATGACACCATATGTAAGGCAAGAGGGAGATTAGACAATGTCTGTCCAGAGCCCAGATCTTTGTCTGGCGTTTCTGTGTGGTACCTTCGTGCAGCAAAGAAGTATTTGTAATAACAGCTAAGGAGGCTTTGTAACGATAGGGTTTTTGTTCCTTGGGAGAAGCAGCTCTGAGTCTCCCTGAGCCCAGCAGAGCAAATAGTTCTTTCTCCAGTCCTCCCAGACTCCAGTCACAACACAGAGTATCCATCTCAAATTGACACTTATCTTACAGTTTTGTTTGATACTTTCTCAGAGTTCACTTGAAACACAGATTTTCTGATATTTCTCAAGCCTCTTTTTTTGCTAATAATATCTAATAAACATGAGAGGAAGATGGGAGAAGGCAAGTAAAATACCGTCTATTGAGTACAAATTTCTTGTAAAAATCCAAAGACTACAAGGTATTTTTTTTATTTGGGATACTGTCTTACAAAACAAATCCCCAAATGCTATATATCAGACACCGTGTCAGACACATCACATCATTACTGCAGGAGCCATTGTTAGCAAGTTGAAATCACGTATCACTTTTCAGTTTAAAAAGGGGGAGTATCAAATGAACAGCCAGAAACAAAACTTGTCAGTTTTACCCAGAAAGCCATTATTCTACACTCACTAAATAAAACTAGGTGATTAGCTTTCAAAGGGATGGGCTCCCACGGTATAAAAAAATCAAATACTATCTAGTTCCTTTAATGCCATAAAATCACTGTAAGGACTGAAAAGAGGGTTCTGCTATAACACTTCTTTCTGTCACAAGATAATAACACGTTTTCTAACTTCAAGGACTAGGAATGTGAAGGAACTTTAGTTGTTTCTTTCTCAGGTATGTGCCCCATCTTAGTGCAGCTGCGTTTGCAGAAATGTCAGTTTTATTGCTTTTGTGACATCTTGTTGCTTTTATCAAGCAAGATGTTCATGGCTCTGTAGACCACTTGTGTTCAACAACAGTTACTACAGCCAGATGGTGGAAAGGTTTATGAGTAGCATTTTTATCAGGACTATCACGTCTGTTTTTCAGGACAGAACCTGAGCAGATGGTACCTCTTACATTATCCCCCACATCCCCTCATTCAAAAGGGTCTTTTTTAACATTACTTAGAAGGACAATTTCATAATTAACTGTGTGTAAATTGATTTACTCTGAAAAGGCGTGTATATGTATTGCATCATGCACAGCACATTAGAGACACCAATAGCGGCAAGGATGCTGTAACATGCAACACATGTTTTCTCCAGTTGTTTAGAAAAAATAACTTCTGAAACTACCACTAATTCTGTTGCTTAATAAAGATGCATCAGGCCAACTTTTTGTCAGCTCAGCTGCATCATTTATTTCAGGGCTACAAAGGTTCATACCTCCATCACTTAGGAGTGGGGCAGCTTTTGTGTATGGGAAGGAGAAGGCTTAGAGCGAGATGGTGGCTAGGAAAGAGGAAGAGTAGAGGTGCAAGAAGCTACATAACCTCAGGCTGTCGAAATGCTCTCATCTTTGTCAACAGGGGTTAACTTTTGTACATTCCAGTTACAGATGCCTTAGCTGTCTTTTAACCACGCTCAGGAAGAGTGATGTTTCTGGCAGTTGTGACCTGACCTGTAGGCACTGATTAAGCTCTGCCATATCTTTATCAGAGATGTGTATCTTTTGTCTCAAAAGCAAGGGTACAAAACTAGAGTATCAGAAACAAGTAATTGCTAGTAATGGTCAGAGACTGGCTGATACAGTGGTGGCAATGCTGCTATTATAGTTCAGCACCTGCAGAAGACAAAATAATAAGAACCTGATAACAGAAACCTGCAAGTTCTGGCTGATGACTGCAGACCTAAGGATGAGCAAGGAGCAAGTTTCTCTTGCCTCTGATAGAGAAAAAAGCTTTACAAGTGCTATAGACATCTCCATGTTTATGTCAAGCTGTTGAATCTCTAGATCTGTGCGATTAAGAGGACAATTTCACATGTAGTTCAAAAACATTGTTTAGATGGTGAGATGGTGCAAGAGGCACAGGGAAATCACAGAATCACAGAATCTCAGAATCACAGAATCATTGAATGGTAGGGGTTGGAAGGGACCTCTGAAAATCATCTGGTCCAACTGCCCTGCCAAGGCAGGATCACCTAGGACAGGTTGCACAGGAATGTGACCAATTGGGTTTTGAAGATCTTCAGAGACAGCCTGTTCCAGTGATCTTGTTGCTCTCTACAACTACCTGAACATCTACCTTGTAGATGGGTGTCACATTGGCAGCTTCTAGTTGTCTGGGACCTCCCCTGTTAACCAGGACTGCGGATAAATGATGGAGAGTGGCTTGGCAAGGTCATCTGACAGCTCCCTCAGTACTCTCGGGTGGATCCCAGCAGGCCCCATAGACTTGTGGGTGTCCAGGTGACATAGCCGATCCTGAATTGCTTCCTCCTGGATTATGGGGGTTTATTGTGCTCTCCATCCCCGTCTTCCAGCTCAGGGAGCTGAATACCCTGAGGATAACTGGTCTATTAAAGACAGAGGCAAAGAAGGCATTAAGTTTTTCAGCCTTCTCCTGATCCTTGGTGACAATATTCCCCCCCCTGCCACCATCCAGTAAGGGATGAAGATTCTCTTTGGGTCTCTTCTTGTTGTTAATATATTTGTAAAAACAGTTTTTGTTGTCCCTTATGACCATGGCCAGACTGAGTTCTAGCAGGGCTTTTGCATTTCTAATTTTCTCTCTGCATGGCCTAACGAGATCCTTGTACTCTTCTTGAGTTATCTGCCACTTCTTCCAGAGGTGATAAACTCTTCTTTTTTTCTGAGTCCCAGCCTCCCTTCCCTTCCCTTCCCTTCCCTTCCCTTCCCTTCCCTTCCCTTCCCTTCCCTTCCCTTCCCTTCCCTTCCCTTCCCTTCCCTTCCCTTCCCTTCCCTTCCCTTCCCTTCCCTTCCCTTCCCTTCCCTTCCCTTCCCTTCCCTTCCCTTCCCTTCCCTTCCCTTCCCTTCCCTTCCCTTCCCTTCCCTTCCCTTCCCTTCCCTTCCCTCCCCTCCCCTTCCCTTCCCTTCCCTTCCCTTCCCTTCCCTTCCTTCTCCCTGTCCCTCTCCCTTTTCTTTTTTTCGTTTCAGTTTCCATTTCTGTTTCCTTTCCTTTTTTTCCTAGAACTGGTTATGTGTCTCTGGCTTAGAAGGTTATGTGAATATCAATGCATAAAAGTACCTAAATACTATTACAGGCATGTAAGGTGGAGGGAAACACTCTGAAGGCTGCTTTCTGAGTCAGCATACTGAGAGGACACTGGGACAATCCTCCTTCTGGTGGAGTTCCTGTTAAACATATTTACATACACATAGAAGCAAACTGCTGAAGAGGAACCTTGCTGACTAGCCACTTTCACTGCTGCATTTTTCTATTGGCATATTTCACTCTTAAAACCCAGTTAAAGTAGCATTGCAGACATGGTAAGCTGAGAGAACTCTCCCTAAATGCACACAGACATACCTGAAGGACTGCTCAGTTAAGAAATAATCAGGTTTTCATTTTGTTAAAGAAACAGTCTTTAATTAATGTTAGCTGTTGGTATGCAAGTAATTAAAACTCTTGCTCTGCCAATATCTCCTACTGCTGTAGCTGAGTTCCAGTCTTCAAAAATGTAGAAAACTACTTCTGTATGTAATAATACTGCAACATGGGCTCCTGGGCAAGAGACTGATATCAGGGTCCTTGCTCCCATTTGGAAGAGTACTTCAACTCTTCACTACCACTTCTCCCTGACTTTCTCATCTGCAGCACCATTAAACCCTCCAGAACAAGACAAAGATGAGGTTTATTGTAAGCCATGTGGGCTCTGGGAGAGAAGAATTGTGCATGCTGAGTGTTTTGCTAAGCCCCTGAGAGAAGAACAATGAAACAGGGATCTTGTAAAGGATTTATGATTCCTGGGATTAAGGAAATGTGTGAATGCTCTTGCCTGACTAGTCTGAGGTAAGAGAAACATGTGGAACACTTCAGGGCAGCATTACTAATGTTTCAGTGCAGGTGCTAAATAAAACAAATACTTATATCAAAGCTCTTGTTCCAGACTTCAAATAAACAAACAGAGTGAAACATGTAGTTCGGAGGGGAATGTAGGAAACTATTCCAGTGCCTATAAACACAATGGCACTTCCTAGGCTATTATGGGGATATAAGCTACATTCCCATTCATGACCGTACCTGGCTTCACTTGCAGTCACAGGAATCCCATCCCATCAGTCTTTGGGCTCCAGTTTTCATCAACGGGTGAAGGACTAGAGGTATCTATCACTGGATAGCTAACCAGAAGACTGATCCCCCTGTTAACCTCTCCTAGCCTATTATGTTTAAATTCTTGCTCTATCTTAAACTTTCTGGAAGACTTTGTGAAGTCTTATTTTGTGTTTGTGCCCTGTCTCCCAAGCCATAAAATGACCATTATAGCACTCCATGGTGTAGTATCTTTTTGAGTGGGAAGGCACCAACAGACAATTTGGCTTGATAGCAGGAATGACTTTTCTTGCTCATGAGCTGGCAGGCCTCATTGAGAGGGCTTTAAACTAGAATTGGAGGGGGGAGGGGATAAAACGGGGCTCACTAGAGTTGAACCTAGGGGTAGGTTCAACGTGCCAGAGTTGAAATCTATAGCCCGGCTCAGGTGCATCTACACCAATGCACGCAGCACGGGCACCAAACAGGAGGAGCTGGAAGCCATTGTGCAGCGCGACAGCTATGACGTAGTTGCCATCACAGAAACATGGTGGGATGCTTCTCATGACTGGAGTGCTGCAATGGATGGCTATAAGCTCTTCCGAAGGGATAGAATGGGAAGGAGAGGCGGTGGGGTGGCTCTGTATGTTAGGGAGTGTTTTGATTGCATAGAAATCGAAGATTGTGAAGACCAAGTAGAGTGCTTGTGGGTAAGGATGAGGGGGAAGGCCAATGAGGCAGACATCCTGCTGGGAGTCTGTTACAGGCCACCCAACCAGGATGAAGAGACGAATGAGACATTCTATAAGCGACTGGCGGAGGTCTCGCATTCGCTGGCCCTTGTTCTTGTGGGGGACTTCAACCTACCGGACATCTGCTGGAAGTATAACACGGCAGAGAGGAAACAGTCTAGGAGGTTCCTGGAGTGTGTGGAGGATAACTTCCTGATGCAGCTGGTGAGTGAGCCCACCAGGGGAGGTGCCTTGCTGGACCTGCTGTTTACAAACAGAGAAGGACTGGTGGGAGATGTGGTGGTCGGAGGCCGTCTTGGGCTTAGCGACCATGACATGACAGAATTCTCAGTTGTGAGTGAAGTAAGGAGAGGGGTCAGCAAAACTGCTATCATGGACTTCCGGAGGGCAGACTTTGGCCTGTTCAGGTCACTGGTTGAGAGAGTCCCTTGGGAGACAGTCCTGAAGGACAAAGGGGTCCAGGAAGGCTGGACAGTCTTCAAGAAGGAAATCTTAAAGGCGCAGGAGCAGGCGGTTCCCATGTGCCGTAAGAAGAGCTGGCGGGGAAGGCGACCGGCCTGGCTGAACAGGGAGATTTTGCTGGGACTCAGGGAAAAGAGGAGAGTTTATCACCTCTGGAAGAAGGGGAAGGCAACTCATGAAGAGTACAAGGATCTCGTTAGGTCAAGCAGGGACAAAATTAGAAAGGCAAAAGCCCAGCTAGAGCTCAGTCTGGCCACAGTCGTAAAGGATAATAAAAAATGTTTTTACAAATATATTAACAACAAAAAGAGAGGCAAGGAGAATCTCCATCCCCTACTGGATATGGCGGGGAACATTGTCTCCAAGGATGAGGACAAGGCTGAGGTACTTAATGCCTTCTTCGCCTCAGTCTTTAATAGCCACTCCAGGTATCCACAGGATATTCAGCCCCCTGAGCTGGAAGATGGGGATGGAGAGCACAATGTACTCCTCATAATCCAGGAGGAAGCAGTCAAGGACATGCTAAGCCACCTGGACACCCACAAGTCTATGGGGCCTGATGGGATCCACCCGAGAGTACTGAGAGAGCTGGCGGAGGAGCTTGCCAAGCCACTCTCCATCATTTATCAGCAGTCCTGGTTAACAGAGGAGGTCCCAGAAGACTGGAGGCTTGCCAATGTGACGCCCGTCTACAAGAAAGGCTGGAAAGAGGATCCTGGGAACTACAGGCCTGTCAGCCTGACCTCTGTTCCAGGGAAGATTATGGAGCGGTTGGTCTTGAGAGTGCTCACAGGGCATCTGCAGAACAGCCAAAGGATCAGGCCCAGCCAGCATGGGTTCATGAAAGGCAGGTCCTGCTTGACCAACCTGATCTCCTTCTATGACCAGGTGACCCGCCTAGTGGATGAGGGAAAGGCTGTGGATGTTGTCTACCTGGACTTTAGTAAAGCCTTTGACAGCGTCTCCCACAGCATTCTCCTGGAGAAACTGGCAGCTCGTGGCTTAGACAGGTTTACTCTTCGCTGGGTGAGGAACTGGCTGGATGGCCGAGCCCAGAGAGTTGTGGTGAATGGCGTTAAATCCGGCTGGCAGCCAGTCACAAGGGGTGTTCCCCAGGGCTCGGTTCTGGAACCAGTCTTGTTCAATATCTTTATAGATGATCTGGATGAGGGAATTGAGTGCTCCCTCAGTAAGTTTGCAGATGACACCAAGCTGAGTGGGAGTGTTGATCTGCTGGAGGGTAGGAGGGCTCTGCAGAGGGATCTGGACAGGCTGGATCAATGGGCAGAGGCCAACTGTATGAGGTTTAATAAGGCCAAGTGCCGGGTCCTGCACTTTGGCCACAACAACCCCATGCAATGCTACAGGCTTGGGGAGGAGTGGCTGGAGAGCAGCCTGGCGGAAAGGGACCTGGGGGTGCTGGTTGACAGCCGGCTGAATATGAGCCGGCAGTGTGCCCAGGTGGCCAAGAAGGCCAACAGCGTCCTGGCCTGTATCAGGAATAGTGTGGCCAGCAGGAGTAGGGAAGTGATTGTGCCCCTGTACTCGGCACTGGTGAGGCCGCACCTTGAATCCTGTGTTCAGTTTTGGGCCTCTCACTACAAGAAGGATGTTGAGGTGCTGGAGCGTGTCCAGAGAAGGGCAACGAAGCTGGTGAGGGGGCTGGAGCACAAGTCTTATGAGGAGCGGCTGAGGGAACTGGGGTTGTTTAGTCTGGGGAAGAGGAGACTGAGGGGAGACCTTATCGCTCTCTACAACTACCTGAAAGGGGGTTGTGGCGATGAGGGTGTTGGTCTCTTCTCCCAAGTAACTAGTGATAGGACAAGAGGAAATGGCCTCAAGTTGCGCCAGGGGCGGTTTAGATTGGATATTAGGAAAAATTTCTTCACTGAGAGGGTGGTCAGGCATTGAAACAGGCTGCCCAGGGAGGTGGTGGAGTCGCCATCCCTGGAAGTGTTCAAAAAACGTGTGGATGTGGCGCTTCAGGACATGGTTTAGGGGACATGGTGGTTCTGGATTAATGGTTGGACTTGATGATCTTAAAGGTCCTTTCCAACCTAGTGATTCTGTGACAAGAACCACAGAAAATTTCAACGGGATCTGGACAAACTGGAGAGTTGGGCAGAGGGGAACTTCATGAAATTTAACACGGACAAGTGTAGAGTTCTGCACCTGGGGAGGAACAACCCCATGTACCAGTACAGGTTAGGGGGTGACTTGCTGGAAAGCAGGTCCCTGCAGAAGGACCTTGGAGTCCTGGTAGACAATAAGTTATCCATGGGACAGCAATGTGCCCCGGTGGCCAAGAGGGCCAATGGTGTCCTGGGGTGCATTAAGAAGAGTGTGACCAGCAGGACGAGAGAGGTTATCCTCCCCCTCTACTCTGCGCTGGTGAAGCCCCATCTGGAGTACTGTGTCCAGTTCTGGGCTCCCCAGTTCAAGAGAGACAGGGAACTTCTGGAGAGAGTCCAAGGGAGGGTGACGGGGATGATTAAGGGACTGGAACATCTCTCATATGAGGAAAGGCTGAGAGACCTGGGGCTCTTTAGTCTGGAGAAGAGAAGGCTGAGAGGGAACCTTATCAATGTCTATAAATCTCTGAAGGGTGGCTGTCAGGAGGATGGAACCAGTCTCTTTTCAGTAGTGCCCAGTGACAGGACGAGGGGCAATGGGCACAAACTGCAGCACAGGAAGTTCCACCTCAACATGAGAAAAAACTTCTTTACTGTGAGGGTGATGGATCACTGGAATGTGAGTTGCTGGAGCGTGTCCAGAGAAGGGCAACGAAGCTGGTGAGGGGTCTGGAGCACAAGTCTTATGAGGAGCAGCTGAGGGAACTGGGGTTGTTCAGTCTGGAGAAGAGAAGGCTGAGGGGAGACCTTGACCTCTCTACAACTACCTGAACATAGGTTGTAGTGAGGTGGGTGTTGGTCTCTTCTCCCAAGTAACTAGCTATAGGACAAGAGGAAATGGCCTCAAGTTGCACCAGGGGAGGTTTAGACTGGATGATAGGAAAAATTTCTTCACCAAGAGAGTGGTCAAGTATTGGAACAGGCTGCCCAGGGAAGTGGTGGAGCCACCATCACTGGAAGTATTCAAAAAACTTGTGGATGTGGCACTTTGAGACATGGTTTAGTAGGCATGGTGGTGTTGTGTTGATGGTTGGACTTGATGATCTTAAAGGTCTTTTCCAACCTTAATGATTCTTTGATTCTGTGATATCATAGGCTAAAATTCCTGGAGAAGTATATAATTTTCACAGATGAACCGAAATATGAAATTTAGAGTTTAAAAGAGAATTGGTTTTCTACATGTTGAAGAGGATAACTTCACTGAACTATTTTATGCATTTTTTTCTGTTATTTGTTACAAGGATAAATTGAGAATAAATACTGAAGTGCTGGGATGTCAAATTTTCATAGGAGTTTCTAGGTCCAAGAGTAACAAGGCAAAACCCAGGCTTTACAGACAAAATTACACTGAAGCTGGGAAGGTTCTTCATGCAGTGAGGATTAGTGTTGGCCTTCCCAGACCTATTCTAAGCTCAGAGGCCTAAAATTCCTAAAGCATCATGTACAACATTCTGTTAATGCCCTGAATTTAATTAAATGCCTTGAATTTATTAAATGACACCTTAAATATTAAAAAATATAGCTTTGTAAATCTTCTGGGTCAGCCAGCGGCCAACATCTAGGATGCCAGGTCAGTGCTGAAGCCTCTTCCATCCAAGCATCAGGAGGTACAGGTATGTCCTGGTGGTATCCTTGTCTTAGAGGTCTATTTGTCTTAGAGTGAGCCTTTTGAGGTCAGTTAGAGCAGACATCTATGGAATAGGCAGGAGTGTGGAGTTTTAGAGATACTTAAGCAACAGTTATTCCAGTATCTTACAATGGGATGGGGAAAAGTACCTGGACCATGTATAGCAAATTCTATAGCAATAATGACAATATACCATGAAAACCAAAGGTTTTCATACAGTAATTCTTTTTGTCCAAATTTCCACTTAAACCATCCCAGCGTATAGCCATTCCCACTATGCAAACGTTTATACAGTGTACATCTATGCCACCTGATTCTTTTGGCTACATCTGCCTGTTTGCTCTTCCCATAGCTGATGCAGGAGGACTCAGAGAAAAGTGGAGAATTTTTTAATCTCCCTTTTCCACTTGAGTATTCTCTCCTGTTCTATATTTCTGAGGTGAGGAAATTCAATAGATGGAATAACTTAATTAAGGCTTAAGTTAACCTGCTTGGTTACTTTGTACTTTCTCTATGAGTGGGTTTGTCTATTAACAGTTGACGTCTCTCATCCCTGTGGTGACGTTGCTGGGAAAGCATCTACTTATTCAGATGTAAAGAACACATGGCTAGTCTCCCGCCTTTCTTCTTAGTTTGACATTGACAGTGGAGAGCTGACAGATAACCCAGAGCAGTAATTTGTTCAAAGTAGCTCTTCAGATAATGGCACAGGGGTGGAGGGTGGGACACACCTTCCATTTTTCCCTCTTTGTTGTCATATTGTTAAAAAAAACCAGTAGTTGCAATACAGGCTGGGAGATTAAATGGTATTTGTCATAATAAACACAGATGTTGAAGGATTTTTTTCACCTGTATGCTGTGCCTGCAGGAACTTGCATAGGATTTGCAAGCGATGGAGGGTTTTTTCCTTCCTTTAACCTTCAAAACAGAAGCAAATACCCATGTGTCACTAGGCTTGTTTAACTATTTCAGAGCTTTGCTGCATGTCAAGTGTATGGAAGAGATTTCTGCTGCATGGGGGCTTAGGCAAGGCCTGGTTTTAAGAAGTCTGGGGAGTATGTGTGCCAGTAAATCACAGGCAACCTGTAAGAATGAAAACTTTTGGTCAAAAAACTTGCTGTTCATTTTTCACAGTTTTTAAAGCATGATCTCCGTATTCAGACTGTGCCAGCAAAGGTACCCTTTAAAGCAGTCTGACCTATCTGATCAGTATAGAAAGTATGCATCTCCAAACTAGCATTAGCTTCCAGAAGGTTTTCTTCTAATACCTGTCCAGTTGGGTTTGAGTGCTTTTGCCTCACTGATGCTTATAAAGTATGTGGAATATCCGAGTGTTTAAGAATGACTTGTGCTCCATTTTAACTAGCATCTTCTGCTTCTCCCTCTGGCATGTTTCCAGTGATTTCTGTGAGAATCCATTCAGCTAAGTTTTACTGAACTGCAACTGCTTTCATGGTTTCAGCATGGATATTCTGCTCCCAAAAACAACTTCACAGAAGTTGCCATTTTTTCATCATGATAGAAAGACATACAGGGAAAAGGACAAGATGATAACAATAACTGTGATGTGCAAGCGAGTTTTCCCTTTTGGTCCTTGGGAGCAGTCTCAATTCTTTCAGAATTTTGCTGTAATGGTTACTTTTGCATTTTGCTATTTTGCTCATAAAGTTATCTACCCCATGAAAACAAGCTACCCTCTCAATTTCACGGAATTGTGAATATCATAGGCTGATAGTCTGCTATCAGTGATGTTTCTACCTTCTATGTGTCTTCAACTTGCTCCTCATTAATTTCACAGGATACCATCTTCTGGAATAGGGCAAGAAGAAAGTAATATCTTTGTTTCTGCAGAGCTGCAGTTTTATTAATGAATTATTTTTTAAGGGTTGCTTGCTTGCATCTTCAGTACTTAAGACATGATACACATCCCTTCTGTTACCATTTCTTGTTCATTGTTGTTGTGTGGAGACTATCATTCAGTGATAATAGCTCATAAAACTATTAAATTGACAGCTCAAAAAAAATCTAAACATATTCCAAAGTCAACTTCAAGTAGTTAGAAGTATTCGTTGTTAAGTGTAAAGCAGTTTTCTTTCGTAACTTTCTAACAGGTATGAAATAATACTGTCTGTACACAAGAGCTATGGGTATCAAATCAAACTAACATATAGCATGTTACAAACAAAAAAAGAGAGGTTAGTTTCCATGCAAACTAGGAATACTCTATGAACCAGGTTGCTATGGGACAATACCAAAAATTTAAGCAAGTTGAAAAAGCAACTGGACAAACGTGTATGAGAAATCCCTCAAGGTATGTAAAATGCAAAGGTACCACCTTTGATTCAGAAATTACCTGAACAATTCATTGGAAGCTGAATAATTATTCTGGGGAAAAATCACTCCATGCTTGTTCTTTTAACTCATTCCTTTCACAGAATCTGTGTTTGGTCACTATCAGATGTTGTGATAGGTGGATATTTTGATTTGATCAGAGATTGCAGTTCCCATGTGCCTGTCCAGCTGCAAATGCACAGGAGTTAGGACAGCTACAGGTCTTCATGCAAAGGGTATCAACAGAAAACTGACACAGTTTGTCATTGTCGTCTGGTTGGAGCTTTTGCCCTAATTTGGAACCCTGCAATTTGCTTCTAAGGTAAGAATCAACTATACCTCAGGCTCATGGATTTGGAGGCCTCTGTAAAATTTCTCCTATTGAACTGATGTCACAAGTCCATGAATCAACAAATTTCAAGCTTTATCTCCAAAAGAAACACAAGGGACTGTTGCAGTCCCTCATGATAATCCATAGGATGACTAGATCTTTCCACACTAAAACTAGGCTGTCACCACAGAGCCACTGCTCCTTAGTTCATTTGCAATGTGATGCCTGCGTGCAGCTGACACAGATGGACATATCTAACCATTCATGGAAACTGCACTGGTCTAGTTCCATTTCACACATTTTCAATCATTTCCAGGAAGCTCACAGCAATGTCCCAGCTCTAGTTACAGGAGAAAGGGCTTAGGTACAGAAATCAGATCCTACCTTTCATTTTCTTTGTTAGACTGGTGGGCTCTTTCTGACACAAATCTCAGCCTTTCAGAGCAGGACGACATTGCTGCTGTGGAAGAATTACACTTCAGCAAAGTTCTCACCAGATTTGACAAGAGGTATGCTTGGTTTTACTCTTCGGATATGGAAGATCGTAATTCCCTTCACTGAAGGTGTAGGTTTGCTTTTGTTATGTGGACACCAAAAGTACAGTTGGTGTCTTCATTTTAAGCAAATAAATAGATAGAAAACCCCAAAAAGTTTCCTGTCGTCTGAGGATAAAGAAAGTCTTTGGAGTCTTGGGACAATAGACCTTTGGCACTCTGTTCTGATCTCCTTGTAATCCTCTCCCATTTTTTGATGTTTATCTGTACACCAGACACTATGCTGTGCTAACAGAAACTGTGTCTGGATCTGAGGGTGGGACCAGGAACCAAGAGGATGATCAAGGTAAAAAGTATGGCTTGTTCTTCAGTGTTTGTTAGCGTACCCTGCTTAGGCTGATTTCATTTGCTGGCGTGCCTCTTATGGGCAGTTAAAGCACTGGCTGTAAACTGGCTAAGAAATCTGCCTGTATTGATCAGCCTGCCTGTAAAATGCTTCCCAAGCGACCCACACCCACCTGATCAGTCCCTGCCATGGGTGTAGCAACCCAAGTTAGGACTCTGCAGAAAGCCCACCCAGCAGCGAAGGGGTCAGCATCCTACGTCCTCCTGTGTGCACCCCGGGCAGACTGCTTCGTTCACGGCATTTAGCTCCGGTCTCTGTTGTGGCTGACTCTCCAGGCCTGGTTTTGTTTCCACTTTGCTCCTTCCGTAGTACCTTGAAGGCAGGCGGGTGGTGTTTAAGGAAGCCCATGACTGCCTTTGCATAAAAGGCCTCTTGCTGGCACCATTAGCACTTTTCAAGGCAACTACTGCCATATCCTTTATGATATGCAACGTAAACTTCTACGGTGAAATGGAGTTGGAAACGTAGTAGCACCTCATCACAGAGGTCTAAAATGTCAAGTTTCTTTCATGAGTAGAATTGCAATATTAAATGCTAAACACCTAAAAGAACATGAGGAAGCACAGAGTCTACAGTAATGTAATCAGCACTCCTTTATTAACAAGTGGTTTTGAAAGTGTGTAGGAATTCTTTAGGTAATTTTGTTCTAAATTAAGGTCCTAGTGTTTGTTTAAAATGGGTCTAATAGACCCCTTTTTTTCCTAAATATTCTGCCCTCTCTATCTTGCTACAGCTTTTATCTTTGGTAGTGGGGAAGTATTTTGTGTACATAGTACATAAAGCAAATTTAGGGCTTTTTTTCCCGGTTTATTGTTTTTACTTGGAAAAAATGGCTTTTTGCTTGCTTGGAGTTGGCTTTGGAAACATAAAGAAATCTAGAACTGGAAGTTACACAATAATAAAAATGAAAGTACTGCATTTTATAAAGACTTTTATTCTGCAGGCTGGCTTGGTAGGAGGCAGAAATTAACATGAAGAAGAGGCATAGAGAGCTCCTAGAGCTGCTTTACAAGGGTATTATTTACTTCATTTTATGCCAGAAAAATTGTAAGATTCCCACACCCCGCCATTATTCTGTTCCTCTTTCAAACAGGCATTTCCTCAACTGTTTCCCTGATCTTTGCACTTTACCATCCTAACAATGCAATCGGTTTTGCATTCAGAGGCTATGAAACTTAAAGTGCTCCCACTCTGCCTTCTGGAAGAAAATACTGTTATCAGACATTGACAACTTACAGATCTTTTTGTTTATAAGTATGTTTCAGCAATAACTGGGATAATGTACCTAATCTACTTAACTTCTAAAGAACTATTCAGGGGAGGCAGATTTTTTTTCCCCCAGAACTTTGCATTAACTGTGTGTCTGTGCTTCCATGTGAAAGCTGTGGAACTCAAATTGGGGAACAAGAACTATTGTACAAGTACTTTGTCTGGAAGTTATTCTTTCTAACTTTCCATTGTCTGTAATGGATTTTCTTCTTTGAACCTTGTTGCTGCATGGGCGTATGTTAAGCTTGATCCCTTATACTTAATCCTTTGCACCTACAGCTACTGGAACTCCTCTTGGACAAGGAAAATCCATTGCTTCAGCTCAATGATCAGAGTACTATTTTATAATAGTCCAGCCCTACCAGCACAAGTGAGATGTTGAGGCAGAGAAGATACATTACAGAGTACAGAAGCTTTTTAAAAATTAATCTCAGTATTTCAGCTCTCACTTCCTACCCCCAGTCTCAGGGCTACCACTGTCTTTTGGCCCAACATTGTCACTTCAACTGGCTTTTCAAAGTACAATCACTGGAGCACAACACAAAAGCCCAGACTGACCACGTGCAGCGCAAGCTCAGGTGTAGGAAAACCTCAGCACTTGTGCTCCATGCCTCACCTATAATGTGTAGCTATTTAAAATTTTATTCTTGAATATTCAAATCCAGGCAGAGCACCAATCTAGTCATGCAGACAAGAGTGGTGTGGACAGCTGTCTTTCTCAAATACACGCTTCTTATCAGCTTTGTTGGCCCCACTCCACCCATTTTTCCATTTGGAAGGACAGAACGACTGCCAGCGTGCAACACTGGCCAGCCATGAAGACAGCCTGCATGCCAGAGAGGCCAGGGTCACTAACACGGCCCAGCTAAAGAGAAGTCAGTCTGTGTGGCACCTCTCATGGTCCCTCCTATCATTCAAAAAATTCCAAAGAAGGATTCATGCTGCTGTATCCTGAGGTTGTGATCATTAAATTTGGATTATAATAATCAACTGCTTATGGACTTCATATCTTCAAATGAGGAAGAATGAAAAGCTGAAATGGCAGCTTAAAAATTTCCACCATACACCCTCTGTTGGACCCTATTCTTTTTTAACTGTCCTCAGTTCTTTTGAAAGCAGTCCAGAGTGTTGCCCACTGGTCAGTGTCCTCACCCTGACTGAGCCGGGGGGGGTGCACCATTTCAGCAAACGGTGGAAACTCTCTTCAGAAGTCCCTCTGCCTCCACATGGTAGCCTCGCTGGTTCTTTCTTGAAGAAGGAGAAGGTACTCCTAGGTGTGTTACCAGTCCCTCAGGTGTTGCATGGTGTGTTTGATGCAACGTATAGAATATATTCTTGTTTCATTTTTTCTCTTTTTCCTAGATAGTGTGTCTTTGTCACCTCTCGTACAAAAAGCCGTATGGTCACTCGGGCTTCTAGTGGTTGCTTCTGTCTTTACATTTACATTTACGTTTACGTTTACATTTACGTTTACATTTACATTTACATTTACATTTACATTTACATTTACATTTACATTTACATTTACATTTACATTGCATGAATGCATAGCTGAGTGCTTTTTACCAACATCTTACCATGAACAAATCACCTACAAAGTAGGGAAAGGTCTATCTTGTTCTTGCTAGCAGGACAATGTTATTAATTAACCTTATTAGCATATTATAAATTATTAAATTGAAATTAAATACACTGATACGTAGTTGTGAAAATGTTACAGAAACTTTCTTTACCTCCAAGACCTAACCATAGTGAGATTTACAGAGTCAACATAGTCATTCTAGTCTTGTGAAAAGGCCCAATTTAAATTCCCATAGCACTTATCTTTGTCCCCATCTCCTCGGAAGCAAGCAGTAGCACGTGATAGAAGTATTCCTGACATCCATTCCCTCAATTTTTTTTCTTTGGTTTTCCTTCTCCCATTCCTATAAACAAAAAAAAAAAAAACCCCAACATTTTTTCTCTTCTAAAATCATCATTCAAAGACAAATGTAGTGGTAATTCCATTGTCACTGAACAGTAGATTTCTGTCTAAAACAAAGCAAAGATCAGTACAGCAGAGTCTCCAGGTATTCCTTTTACCTAAACATTGCTTTCACTTTTAGCATAGTTAACGAATACTGCATATTTAATAGCTGTATTACTATAAATTTCAAGTGTTACATGTATAGGGCAAAGATATTCTAAAAATTAAAAAAGCTTTTTAAGGAATTTAACATGACTTCAAATGAAAGTCAGTCTAAATTATATTTATTCAAACGTAAATATGCTATTGCTTGAAACTTGAAAACACATACTGAGTTACTTCTGCTTCTGCTACTCATAGCAGCATCAGGCAAGCACATCATGTACAAGACCTTGTACAACAAGAAAGGTCACATGATCTGTCAACCAGAAGAGGTTCAAAGATAATTCTCCTCAAGTTGAGAAGTTATGGTGAAGATCCTTTGTGAACAGAGCAGTAATCTTTTGTCCAGCTTGTGAATTTGGAAAGCTGGTTCATGTTATGCTCACCATCCTCATCTCCGGCTTTTTCCATGTCTACTTAGCCTCTCCAAGACAAAGGCTGCCCTTGGCAGGTTGTATAGAGCATGAAGACAGCCATCTTTCTCAATTTTCTTGATTTTGCCTCATCACAGCATGAAACTACATGATCCACAGTGTGATTTTCCACAGTCTATAATTAGCTCACAGACTATAACCCAAAATCCAGATAAACCAGTGTGTGGACTACAGAGTGATATAGATTCAGAGCTGATGGTTCCCAGGTTACGATGTCTTCAAACTGTTGTACTTGTGCCGTTATTTTACAGGTATTTGCTGCTTCTGTCAGCTTTCTTTTTGTGAAGATATAAATTTGTTTGAAAATCCTTGTGCCATGATCTGACTGTCTCTTTCAGTCACTTCTTTTTTTCAGTTTTTGAATTACAAATAACTTTTTTTTGTTCTTCATGACTTGACTATTTAATTTTAGAGCCTTGAGGTTAGTTATACAGATCACTGCTAATTGTCCCACCATAGATAAACAAAGATTTGGCTTCTAATAAAGTATGTTTGTGATTATTTGCCCCTCTGTTTTTCTTGGTGAAAGGTTCAGTCCTGTCCTTTTGAATCAAGCAGTATTCATCATTCCTTGTTCAAGTTTGGCTCAGCTTTTAGTGGATGTATGTTAAAATGCATACACATCCTGGGAACAATTAAAATAACATGGTGAGATACAAAGTGCTTGTTTTCACAATGGAGCAGTGAATTCCCATAGACTGAAATCGGTAATGCCTGAGTTGAAGTGTCCCAGTTGCTAACTTCAAGAATGATAAGAAATGAGGGTTGGTGCTAGCAAATGCTCATTCATGCTCTTTTGTTGATTTTTCTGGCAGTATTCCTCCACAGTGGGTGGGGGAGATCATGCTTAACATGTAGTTTGAGCCTCAAACCCTGTGAGTTTTTGTCCTCAGCCCTGGTCTCGTGCCTCAGCGCTGTGACATACTGGTATCTGTTCATTTGTAGTTCTCCTAGCAGTGTGGGCAAGGTGGAAAGGGACGATAAAATCAGGGATTGTGCTACCTACCGAAGTTCCTTGTGGAAAGCTACTAGGGCTAAAGAAGACAAGACCTTTGAACCTGGAAATACTCAGGTTTTACTGAGTTAGCTTTCCTCCTATTTTCTCTTACATCGTGGAAGTGTTTTGAAAAGAAGGCAGTGCTGGTGTGGTCAAAGCTGGTGGTAGTGTTCATGTTAGAAGGAAAGGCCATGCTAGTAGTGCAGGTCATTGCCAGTGTAACTCTTCCAGCAGCACCCAGAGCTCCTGGAAGGGCATTGTGAGAGGAGCCGCGGTGCTGAGGAGGTCTGAGAGGGTGCCATTCCTTCCAGAAGGGAGGTGGGGATGGCATGAGGCCTTGAGTTTCTCCTGTTGTTAAGCAGGCAAAGGAGACTGCACCATCCCCCGGGATCAGAGCAAAGGAGTCCAGGACATGTACTCTCCTAGCTGCTTTTTTGGCCACATGTTTTTGCGGCACAGCTGACAGAGATTTTTGCATGGCTCTGGGTGTAGCTTTCAATAACTTGTATCAGATTGGTTAGGCTCTGATCAAAATTTTCTGGAATATTGGATTTAGATCACAGCCTGTTATATGGCTGTGTTTCTCCTGGTCCCACCTTCCCCTGGCTTGCCGTAAGACAGAAGAGCCATTTCAGACCCTGGTATCCTTGGATGTGACTGAGTTCTGTCTCCTCCTCCCTCATGAGGAGAGAGAGAAATTTTCTCGTGGGGTGGTGGGTGGGTCGTCAGGGGCACAATTGAGACCAGAGTCAAAACATTGAGGTCTTGCACATATTTGACGCCGGGGTGGCAGGACCACTCGCGGAACAGGCCTTCTCCCAAGGGGCTCCAGTGTGGATCAGCTGACAGAGCAGTTTGATCTCCAGCCCCCAGGAGTCAGCAGCCTTGCCACCATGACCAGGACCGGCGGGTGGGTGTAACTACAGACCACCAGGAGCGGGGCTGAGGTCGCACATGTCCCAAGAGCCTTTATATATCGTCACAGGGAGTCAGGGCGTGCGCCTGGTGGGACCTTTGCCCTACGCTCTGGCACCCCCGACTCCTCCTGCTACCATTAGGGACAGTAACACATCCTTCTCCATCGCCTGATGCGGGGACCCTTTAACTCCTGCTGACGCACGCGGCCAGCTCCGGTGACAGATCTCCAGATAGCAAGTGAGCAGGTACTGCAGAAAGCCAAGGACACGAAAAAGGAAAGAAAGTTTATCCTGTCAGGAGCCCTCTCATTAATCATCTTCAAATGCCGTACCGATCAGATGTATTTCTCCCCATTAACAAGATTATACAAGCAGGCTTGTTTGGCTATGGCTGGCAGTGAGTGTAAGCCATTAGGAACCCACTGCAGAGTGTTTAATTTTTTAAGCTTTCTCCTTTCCAAGGGTGTTGAAAGGTCCCATTTGCGGGTAACACTGCCTGCATTGTTCACCCTCCAGAAAGCCCCGTGTCTGTCAGCCTCTGGAGAGCTTGTTTTGTTCCTCCCCCCGCAGCCCTGCCCTCTGTGGTCACCTGCGATGGAGGATGGCAAACAGCAGCTAAGCTCACCTACCTTCCCTTCTTACCTCCACAAAGTAACTTGTCACAGCCATGAGAAAGGTTTCTATTTAAAAACAAAGAGCTGTGACCGCAGAACTGTGACTAATATTGGAATTTAGCAAGAAGTCAGCTCTTGTTTCAAGAGGTTGTGTTGCAAGTTTGGGAACATTTGCTACTAAAGCTCTTGACGAATGACTCCAGGAAGAGGGAGTTAGTTTTCCTTATTTCTTCTTCTCTTTCAGTGCTCGTTTTGCACAGATGATAATGAGGAGTGTCAGGCAAGCATGTAGCAAACTGTTTTCTCTCTCTTGACAGAGCAAAGCTATCATTATGTCAGCCTGACATTGAGAACCTGCTGGACTTGGACAATAAATAGATTTAGAGAGAAAAACATATTTTTTTTTTAAAGAAAGGAATAAGCATTATAAATCACTTTGCTCTTTCAGGCCTGAATCGTTCAGGACATCTCACAGGCATCTGCTTTTCATCCTCCAGCATTCAGTGTCTTCTGACTCATCCATGTACAGTTTAATTCAAGATGAATTATATTTTAAATTAAAAGCCTTAAAAGAGTCTCTCTTTTTTTTTTTTCTTTTGACATCTTCTATTTACCATAGGCAAGTAATACCTGACAGTGTAAGAACAACTTGCAGAGTCCCAATTCAGACGGAAGTAGCTGCCCAGATCCAATCCAGGCATAGCCAAAAGGGTCTCCGCAGGTTCTCAGTACCAACACACCTCCTTCGCTGTCTCTGCGCCTCTGTCTCCGCCTGGGTATGCCATGCTGCACAGCAGTCTCTCCCATAGAAGGTGAAATGCAGCCATATTTCCTTCAGGTTTTCCGGGGAAGTATTACCTTTTTACTCGGCATTTTGGAGCTGGATTTGTGGCCAGTTTCTGTTACTAGGAGCGTTTTGTCCCGGCGTGCAAGCTCCTGTTCCATCGCTTTCCCGGGGACAAAGGGGAAGGAGCGAGCACTGCACCTTACACTTACTTCCTGAGCTGTGCGGTTTTCTTCCGCAGATTGTGCAATGGCCACTGCCGTTTCTGAAGGCAAAAATTATAGTGAAGTCCCTCTTTTCTTTTCCAGGCTTTGGGCTGCTCTTCCCCCCACAGGGCATAAGGATTTTTTCCCCGTGGGAAAGCCTCATCTGTCTACTTGGCCTCCGCTCCGTTCCTCCCCGCTAGCCGGGGGATCGCTGGTGCAGGGTAGGGAGACGCTTTGAGCCTTGTCTGTTCCCCTGCTCTTTCGCACACTGTTTCAGCTGTCATGTCCTTGCTCTATTTTGCTTACAGATGTGCTGATCCCCTGGAAATTGTGTTGAAGGCATCAAGATACACGAGGAGATCAGCTTTCCCCTGTTTCAAAGCCTGTGCTTGCTAATCTTGTTAATGGTGACAGACGCAGCCCTTCAAGCAGGGCCGGTGTCCACACCTCAGTTACTAATCATGAAAGAGGATCTTGTACAAGAATTTACCAAATTAACACTTATTTCATCTGGCTCACAATTCCCAGGTTGACTTTGCTGGAGTTGTGATTTCAGTATTAAGATGAAATAAAAAATACTCAGTCTACAGTGCGTCTCAAAATGAACTTAGCAGAAAGTGCAGCTGATTGCTTCACCACTCCCCCCTTCCACCTCAGTGTTTATTATTGTAGCAGGCTGCTCAGAGCACAGTAGTTACTTTAGAGACACAGAAAAAAAGCACAGCCCCAGCTGCGTTGAGGTGGCCGGCATCCTGAGGTGGCCCTCAGATCAAGGGTGGCCAATGCTGGAACATACCCCACTGACAGAGAGACATTGGCATCACAAAGTGAGCCCTGGTGTACAGAGGGGTGTACACAGTCTCTTTTTAAGCAGACTTACATGCCCTGACAGTTTTTATTCCAAATGAACTCTACAAACCCCAGCTCAGCCATCCTAATCCACCATTCTACCTTCTTCCTTCTGGAGAGAGGCAATTCCTCTTGTTAGAGGTCTAGCAGCACATACTCCAGAGACGGTCCGATCTGACTCTCCCTCAAGTTTCATTCTTAGCTGTAGTAGAATTAATGCTGACCATCCTGTCTTACTTACAGCACATTAACATGTCATCTTAAAATCCTTAATTTAATAAGTAAGTTAATTAATTTTTAATATACTGATAAAGCATCATTAAATCTAGCTTGCTTCATACCTTGAATAATAAGAGCTGCTTAGTAAGCATGATTAATAAAGCTCCAAAGTCACCCAGCCACCAGTTCTGCTGTGATAATCTCTTTTGCATTAACTGGTGTATTCTCATTTGAGAATATGATGAAGATGCCACTCAATATTGTCCAGATCAGGAAGTGATTATGCAAGTTTTATAAGCTGACCCTTGCTGAAACATAAACACGCACCCATTGTGTCAAAGAAAGACCTATTTCCACAGGAGTCCAAATGCTGTAAGTTTGAAGATGTAATAGAGGAGTATATTTATCTGGACCATATACTCCTTCCTCAGAAGGCACGTCTGAGTGGAATTGACACTAACAGTGGATACCCGCAAAGACTGAGGATCATATTTATGGCCTTAAGAGATATTTAAGTTGTTGGCTGTGCGCCGTCGTCTTTTGGCTTGGAACAGTTCCAAATCAAAGTAAATTTAAATATGTTAGAACGAATTAAATGATTGATGATTTCATAAGAGCTGCTGCATGTCCTTGCGCCTGTGCTCATCTTCTACCCATTTTGTGTAGCTGTGCTGCCATGGACTTCCTTGGCCTTGCACCTGACTAACTACTACAGAAAGGAGACTGTAAGCATGCTTAGAAAGTTATGTACTCCATCCAAGGCTTATCGCTGACAATCATGGACTCCAACTGCCTTCACGGGGCTTTGAATAAAGGCCTATGTGGTCAAAATAAAGCCAAGGGCTTGCTGAGCTAAAGGTGGTATGTAAAAATATTATTTGGTAATGTTTGTGGTAACATAATGCTTGTTGTTGACTCAGGTCATTATTTCAGGACACGCATCAATATTGAATGAGTATTTCACATAAAGGCTATATATTCACACATATAAGCTTTTTTACTACTCTCCTGTAAAAATCCTGAGGCTCCATAGGAGATTTCCTTTTGTTAGGATTTTAAAAGTATGTGGGTAAAATGTGTTTATTATTTTTTTTCAAGGCTGCAGAAACCTGCAAAACCAGTTTCTTGCCATACTATATGCATTCTTATTTGAGCAAAAGTGTTGAGTGAGCGATACAACTTTTTGTAGAAGTACTATATACTTTGGAAGTGGACGCATGCACATGCCTCACCCTGACACACAATCCATCACACAACAGCACACCACTGAATTCTGTGAGACAGCAGCCACTGAGAATGGGAATGGCACTATGTCAAGCTGCCAGCATCAAAGCTGCACCAGGTCGCTGGTGTTTGGGGTTGCCAGTAATGAATGGTCAAGTTTTAAACCCGTGGCAGTGCTTAAAGGTCTCTCATTTCTCCATTGCACCAAAACACTGCAGTGCAAACTCCGACTGTGTTATTGACATGGTGTTGAAGGGTGCTGCCACAGCCTTGGCTTACATTTATCTTCCAAGTACAGGGTTGCTGATGTCATGCCAGCAAATCATCTTCTGACACTGCAAATGGAAGTTTTGTGGGCTTATGTCTGGAAAATGCACCAGATATGGCACCATTTACATCAAGGAAATTTCTCATCAGCTTCTCCCCTTGAAGGGCATTTCCCTGCCTAAAAGCAGCTCTCAGTGCGTACCCTAGCTAAACCCGTGTATCCTTGACTGCAGTGATTTACACTGGAGTATGTAAGTCTCTCTCCCCAAAATGTTCGTCTTGTTAATACCAACGTAAGCTTAGATGATAATTTATTTGAGTCATAGAAATAATTCATTTAGACCCTAATGTGATTTTTCTATCAAGCCATGAAATCTGATTTTTTTTTCCGTCACCATGTCCAACTGATTGAATGTGTTTTCTGTCTCCATGATTTACACTGTACCTAATTGTAGCATGAACAGGTTAGCTTCTCAGAAATAACTAACAGGTGTACAATTATGTGCACTCACATTATTCCCATCCGGGTGATTTCACACTCCATACCCAAATGCAGCAGCTTATTTTTCCTTTTTGGCAAGTGGTTGAAAACTAACTCAAGGTGGAATGTGTCCTGCTGGAAATCAAACTGCAAGCATGAAACTTCACCATGGTCTTAAGACAATGTTTGCTTCATGTCATAAAGTACCGTAGAAAGTTGTCAGTCAGGTGACTTCATTATTTTTGTATCCCATGAGGTATATTTTAAAGACAAATCACCATCTATGTAATTATTGGGAAGGTATAAGGTGGAAGAATCATATCAGTAATGATGATCTAGACAGTTTCCTGTATGCTTTAGCTGGACATGTACTGTATGAGATGTTAGTGATGTGACATTCATAAAATCACGAATAAGAGCCCATAACTTTGCTAATATTTATACTTTTAAAAAGATTTTATAGAACATTTTAATTTTTAGCTGGTTTCCAGTTGCTGTTGCCATTCCTGTTTTACAAAATATATTATACATATTATATATGCTAATTGGAGACCAGTTTGCTTTTGCGTTTAACAAAATTACCTCCCTAAATTGAAGCTAGTCTTTGATTTTCCAAATAGTTCTTCCTGAAGTCTTTCTACTGGCAGCCTGTCTGTGCAGAGCTGTAGGACAGGCTCCCATGCATCTGAGTACCAAATAACAGAGGCATTTTCATTTCTGAAGTGAGACAAGTGTGGGAAGATGTGGCCTGCAGTGACTGGAAAACTAACCATTTTAGAAAAAGGTTTTAATTATATTTTTACTGTTTGTGACATATCTTCAGCTATCTCTTTTCTCTTTAAAGACAGCTGACTCACCTGCATCAGTTGATGTTGAACACTACCTTGAACAGCAACTAGAAAACTTCTTGCTATATTGTATGTTCCTCAGGCTTGTTAATGCCATACCTAATGCAATGCCTTGAAGATAAAGACTTCGTATACTTTGTACTGAAGCATTGAAGACAATTTTGTCTTGTGGAAAAGCTATTTACTCCATGTTCTGCTACTGGAGGTGTACACTATGGCTTCTGAGCATTGAACTCTCCCTCACTTCAGTTGTGTCACTGATTTCTCTTCTGCTGGAAAGCTAGCTCCAAAAACTCAAGACTCTGCTACCACTGGTACGTACTGGTATGAGAAACACAAAGTTGATTATAAGAAAAATATATGCCTGAAACACATTGTAAAAAGATACCCTGTGGCCAGTATAACTTCAGAAGTTGTTAGGTTTTATGTTATTAATATTTTTTATTAAACAAATTTCCAAGTGACTTTAACTGAGAGAAAGGAGCTGTCAGAGGCACATGCAGTAAATTAAAGGAGGTTGAGAACCTACAGGACATACATGCAACCGGGTCTTCAGTTTGTCCACAGTGGGATCAACCAGCATTTATTATATACTGACTTCAGTGTGAGATGGACAACAAGAAGGGCAAAACACAACAAAAAGCACAGATAAGGTGATTAAAAAAAAGTCAAGAAGACTGAGGGCAAAGACCTCTTTCTAAAAGTAAGAAGTTGTAGCATTCTTTATAGAGCCTACATGTACATATTGAATGCGTAACTTCTGCACATTTGGCTCTTCCAGGCTCTATAAAGATCAAAGAGGAGCCAAAATACTGCAAGACCTTCAAGAACAAGCTGAAAATGTATGGAGGACCTCCAGAGGGCTTTCCCTGGTTTTGTTCAGAGATAACTGCTAATAATAGGCATTGCAAGAAGGCCAAGAGCATGCTGCATCTGTTCAGTATTTGCTAGTTATTCAGAAAGGGCTTTCAGATGCTCTCATAGGTTCCCTGGAATGAGTTTCTCCCTTTGAGATGTGCTGACTTCCTTTAGAGGAAAAAGCCTTTCAAACTACTGAGCTACCTTACTTCCCCTGAGGGAGTGCAGGCCACACAGTGCTCCACACTTGGGCTCCTGGGCTCTGCCAACTGGACGAGGAGCTTGCCAATGTGACCAGGCTGGCTGCACCAAGGAAGTCACACCTGAAAGGAGTCATTACAAGGCAGCTGGACAGTTACAACAGGGAAACAACCTAATATTTCCTTCACGTGAGGAATCTGGTACCCCACTGTCTCCATGCAGCTCCTTGGTTTGTTCGAGAGAGAGAGGTTTCTGTGCACCAGCAAGCACAGAGTCCCTCTCCCCTTGCTCTCCTCAACTGTGTCAGTGTGTGACAGTCTGGGTGTCAAAGCAAGGGAGGGGATGGTTGTCTTGTTGTTATGCTGGTATGCCCTACAGTCTGGTCAGATTTCAGGCAGGGCCATATATATGAAGCATAAAGATTTAAGTGACTCTCAGCCAGTCTAAAGGGACAAGTGGTTTTCATCTCTTCAAGAGGATAATGTGGGGAAGTGTAACTTTTAAATGTACCTTGTGAGACACACTCAGAACAGTTCACATTATTCCAGGACTTGTGTTACGTGCTGCCAGCCAACAGAGCCTACAGTATTGCAGGAAGGGCATCTCTGCCAGACTCCTTGGCAACCTGGAGTACCAAGAGATGAAGGGACTAAAAAAACATCCACTGTAGCAGCATGGAGCCATGAATGTCATCACCACACATGAGTGTAGACAGAAGTGTGGAGGAAAAATGGAAAAGATTTATGCAGCTCATTGTCCTGTATGTATCTACAAGCAAAAAAGAAGACACCTGATGGAAGATTTCTTTCTGGCAACAGCCACCCCTAAGGAACTTCATGTTTTAAATGGTTTCAAATGACCTGGAAAAAGGATGCTAAATATGTAGTACAGACATTTGGCGAGAGCTACATTCCATAGCAAAATGAGAAAACCTGTTTTCAGACAAGAAGTTCAGAAAGAATCAGAAAGGTGAAACATAGATGATCAATTCTGCAGAACAGCCAAAGGATCAGGCCCAGCCAGCATGGGTTCATGAAAGGCAGGTCCTGCTTGACCAACCTGATCTCCTTCTATGACCAGGTGACCCGCCTAGTGGATGAGGGAAAGGCTGTGGATGTTGTCTACCTGGACTTTAGTAAAGCCTTTGACAGCGTCTCCCACAGCATTCTCCTGGAGAAACTGGTGGCTCGAGGCTTAGACGGGTTTACTCTTCGCTGGGTGAGGAACTGGCTGGATGGCCGAGCCCAGAGAGTTGTGGTGAATGGCGTTAAATCCGGCTGGCGGCCTGTCACAAGTGGTGTTCCCCAGGGCTCGGTTCTGGGACCAGTCTTGTTCAATATCTTTATAGATGATCTGGATGAGGGAATTGAGTGCTCCCTCAGTAAGTTTGCAGATGACACCAAGCTGAGTGGGAGTGTTGATCTGCTGGAGGGTAGGAGGGCTCTGCAGAGGGATCTGGACAGGCTGGATCGATGGGCAGAGGCCAACTGTATGAGGTTTAATAAGGCCAAGTGCCGGGTCCTGCACTTTGGCCACAACAACCCCATGCAATGCTACAGGCTTGGGGAGGAGTGGCTGGAGAGCAGCCCGGTGGAAAGGGACCTGGGGGTGCTGGTTGACAGCCGGCTGAATATGAGCCGGCAGTGTGCCCAGGTGGCCAAGAAGGCCAACAGCATCCTGGCCTGTATCAGGAATAGTGTGGCCAGCAGGAGTAGGGAAGTGATTGTGCCCCTGTACTCGGCACTGGTGAGGCCGCACCTTGAATCCTGTGTTCAGTTTTGGGCCCCTCACTACAGGAAGGATGCTGAGGTGCTGGAGCGTGTCCAGAGAAGGGCAACGAAGCTGGTGAGGGGTCTGGACCACATGTCTTATGAGGAGCGGCTGAGGGAACTGGGGTTGTTTAGTCTGGAGAAGAGGAGGCTGAGAGGAGACCTTATCGCTCTCTACAACTACCTGAAAGGGGGTTGTGGCGATGAGGGTGTTGGTCTCTTCTTCCAAGTAACTAGTGATAGGACAAGAGGAAATGGCCTCAAGTTGCGCCAGGGGAGGTTTAGATTGGATATTAGGAAAAATTTCTTCACTGAGAGGGTGGTCAGGCATTGGAACAGGCTGCCCAGGGAGGTGGTGGAGTCGCCATCGCTGGAAGTGTTCAAAAAACGTGTGGATGTGGCACTTCAGGACATTGTTTAGGGGACATGGTGGTTCTGGATTAATGGTTGGACTTGATGATCTTAAAGGTCCTTTCCAACCTAGTGATTCTGTGATTCTGTGATTCTGTAATTCAGAGCTGAAAAACCAAGCCTCTTATTTTGGAGAGGTCCTGACAAGACAACCAGAGGCTGACACAGGCATGGGGTAAAATACTCATCAACAAATTAATGTAAGGTCCATAACCAGCCATTGACAAAGCAAACGCATGGGGAAAGCTGCTTAGGCTGGACTGCAGCTTTATCAAGGTGGGCAGTGCACAAAGTACTCAGAAAACATCCCGAGGGCTATACTCATACTGGCAACCTCCATCAACAACCAGCAGCAGGAGAAAGGTGCACAAATTTTAGTGGATCACAGCTCTTTGCAAGAGGTTGCCAATGCCAGCGATCAGTGAAGACCAGCAATGGCCTAATGCATGTAACACTTCCTGAAGATGAAGGATGCCGCAGATGACTTTTTGATCCCTTGCAAAACCCTCTTCTATGACTGTGTAAGAGCACCATTCTCCCAGGGTAATTCCACACTGGAGAAACAGGGAACGTTGCACAGGGAAAAAATAAACTGTCAGCCTGAAATAGAATGAGCCATTTACTACAGTATTTACTGGTAGGCAAGCCTATAGGCAGTAGAAACACTGGTGTTTGCTCTGAAACAAGTTACAGACAGTATAAGGTAAACAGGATGTTTTAGGCTCTACAGTGATGTGTTTGTCATTCATGGAGTGTGTGAACTAGATATACCAGCTAGCAGCAACTGAGAGACTGTGACATTTGCATAATACAGGAACAAAGTACCGACAATTGTATTTACAAGTTGTTAAGTCATGGCATCTTTGTAAAGGAGAAGAGGAGCCTAATAACTGGGCAGAAGATAACATAGGTCTCAATGGGATACAGACTTGTGCTGAAGAGGTTCAACTGCCCTATGGTTTACTGCCTTAGAAGATTTCTGACTTTCTTACAGAGAAATAAGTGAGAGATACATGTTATTCAGCTATAGCCCTGGTAGTTACATTAGAAGAACCAGAGGAGATGAACAAATATATTTCCCTTTAAAGGAGAAATGCTAGCAGAAAAGGCAGACACCAGATATGTTTTTTTGTTTGGTGTTTTTTAGTCAGGCACATGTCCATCAGTGCTTGTTCAACCACTTACTTGGGAAACAGTGTTTATTCAGATGGCCATTTGGGTAGCCCTAGGGATCCACAGCGTTTTGATGATAAGGTAAGTAGTCTCTGAACTGATATGAAAGGTCTGCAGAAGTGACGCTTTGGTCTAATAGGAAAAGAAATAAAGTCAAGTGCCTCCTTTCTGTAGAACGAGATCATGCTGCTGAACTAAGGTGGAAACTTGGCATCGCCAAGTCAGGCGGCTGAGGGAGTGGTCATGGGTGAGGTGCATCACAGTCTCAGGGTCTGTAACTGTATGACAGCATAGCGGTATGATGTATCAGGTACCAGAGTATGAGGGAAGCCATCAGCAAATTCTTGCCCCAACAGGTGAGACAAAATGGGGAAAAGGCTTAAAGCTGTGGAATAAACATCATTAGTTAACTGCTAATTCAGAGTGTTGCTAAGTGCTCTGCTATCACGGCTAGATTGTTTTCCAGGCTCCATCTAGCTTTGGTTACCACCTGCCCAGATCTGCCCATAACACGCAGAAGCCTGCAAGGCAGATGCATCACATTGCAGGTTCATTTCAGTGAGTAAACTTTGGACCACCTGACACGGTCCCACTGGAGTTGGGTCAGGCAGTGATACCGTGCTGCAGATAAGTGCGTGGGGCTCTGATGGGCGAGGCTGGTATTTGTTTTGCTCCCAGGAGCCGAGCGCTCCTAAGCAGCAGCTGCTACAGGCAGCTTCGTGATGGGAGCAAAGAGCAGAACTGCTGGGGGGCTGGCCAAGCACTAGTAGGTACCTACTGGGCTATTTCCTCACAGGTTGTGGTGGAGGATCTCACAGAGAGAAGTTGTGTGTTCCCTGGATCTCCTACTTGAACAGCTTCTCCTTCCAACTTTGCAAATTGCAAATCCTGCCTCATTAAGGGGTCACCAAGGTAAAGTAACGACCACAAGATACTCATGACACTTTGGAGCAGGCTTCATGTTGCTGCAACTGTTTCCATGGCTGGGGGAGCCTTTCAGGCCAGGTGTATTTATCAAATTCACTCTCTCTAAATTTATTCTGGTATAGACTTTTGACTCATTCTAAATACAAAAAGAGATCCAAAGAAAGCATCGGTTATTATTTTTTTAGGCAGAAAATACTATGAAAAAATGTCCTGGTTTCAGAAGAATAGGAGGCTTATGTGCAAGACAGTCAGTAAAATATCCTGTCACAAGTGAGAAAGCAGATATACGAATACATCCAAGGAACTGGAAATGAGCTTGGCAATGAGTACAATCACTCATATTTGAATTTGTCACCTCCTGAATAGCTCAGCTCTTGTGCTCTCTTTTGAACTCTAACACATCTTCCACCACCAGCTTGCTGACTGGCCTTGCTCAGGAGCAAACAGAAGATGTCTGTAAGTGGGGGTTTTTTGTGGCTATCAATGACTGTAGGGTCAACAAGAAGTGTAGAAATACATGGTGTCCAGGAGGGAGGATCCATGGTGATGGATGGAACAGACTCAACAGTTTGCAAAGAGGAGGTGCTTGTTAATGGCAATAGCAAGGAGGACTTGGCAAGATAGCACTGCCTCACTCAGCCCAGAAGATGGCACAGGCATGTCTTTGGCTCTGAAGAAACATGAGTGTGGGAGAAGACCGCTGTTCAGGGAGAGAAGACCGATTTGTGATTGAGATGGAACAAGAAAGCCTGACCTCTGTTTTTGATCTTACCACACTTTCCTCCACTGTGTCATGAAAGCAGTGAGACTTGGAGTATTGCAGATATTAAAGCTGAGCATGTGTCCAAGCCTACTCCAAGGACCAGAGACACCCACTATCCACCACATGTATAAACATCCACGCCTGAACATACAAGTTCCTATTGAGACCAGGCTTTAATCCAAGCTTAAGAGCTCCCTCGTACTTCAAAGAATCTCCATGGGCAAAGCAAGTTTCACCTCTGCCTGCAGGCTGAGAGCACTAAACACAGGGAGACACAAACCTATGCAGACCTGAGTTTCAAGCAGATCTTCCTGAGGCATTGCTGACCGTTCCTCAGAAGGCTTGTAGCTATTCATGTTCATTTTAGGAAGGGATTGCAATAGTCTAAGTCTCATGCCCGGGCATGAGTCTTCAGAAGCACAATACAGACACTGTGTGGTACTAGTTACAGGCAGGAATTCATACAGGAAGTCTGTGGGATACAGGAGTCTGTTGATTTGATGTAGCTCACAAGTGCCGCTTTCTTCTTCCAGTATGGATGTAACCTTATTTCTTAGTCTGCCGATTGGTAAAATGAGGATACAGCTTACCTATAACATGTGGGAGTAATAAGCCTTAACTAAATGATGCTTACAAAGTCCTTTGCATTCCTTGAAAGGAACGTGTTGTACAAACACAAAATATTTCACTCAAACTTTATGTAAAGGTTGCATTTATAAATGGTGTACAAGTGGGTAACAAATGATTAACAGATGTTATAGCCATGTTACAGGGATTAATGTATTCTAGATGGTTATAAACTATCTATTGAGTTGTTGGACTCTTTAAGGATCTAGAGAAGTAGATTAACCATGGATTAAAATATCAATCATGTGTTAAACTCATTTACAAAGGTACCCTTAGTAAAAAAAGTGAATATACTTTCCATGAGGTTTCATTCATGGGAAAACAGAAATGGTGAATTGAGCCCATCATTTCACTGTTACAAACAAAATGGGGGGAAACATTACTCTTTCCTTTAATAAGCTTCATTTTGTTGATACAAAAGAATTCATGTGATGAAAATTACACATTTTTAAACCCCTCTTCTCTTTCTCTGAGAAAGACTAAACTCCCCTATGCCCATGGATTAGACTCTTTGCAGTCTTTTCCCACATAACAACTAAAGTGAGTTTGTTACACCGTTCTCCTTAAAAATTAATACAGAGCAAAAATAAAGTAGGTATAAAAACACAAAAATCTAAACCTCAAATTATTCAACTCCTCCAGGGATCTAACATTAATGAAACTAATAAATAATGTGGTAGCAAAAGCAGCCTTTGCATCCAATTATTACATTTAATGTCAGTCTTTGTCAGCAGTGCTGCTCCAATTCAACAATTGTTACTTAAACACTTCCAACTTTTTACGGCTTTTAAGTAGCCCCATGAGAATGATTACTCCAGCTTTGTTAGTTATTCAGCACTCAGCTTTTTGTTCCCATCCTTTTTTTTCCCTATCATTTTTATAATTTCTGATTTTTTCAGAAGCATTTTTTTGTGTTCAGTGTCATTTAGTAGCCACTGTATCAGACCATGAAATGAAAGTGATCCTACCCTTGTCTACTCTGGGTGAGTTTTTCTATTGACAATCATTACCACCATAAACACCCCGCAGGGATATGCTCATTCTGTGGTTTAAATCAAATTGTCTGACATCTTGCCTGGTCCTACAGGCTGGTGAAGGGTGCACCCTGGTACACTTGCCAGCATGCCAGCATATACAACATCTCTGGGCTCATCTATTTATTAACTGCCAAGTCTCTAAGTATGGAAAGGAAATGGTTCCTGGTGCTTGTGGTTCAGGAGTAGAATCATGAATGCTTGAGACAGAAATGAAGGATTACCATGAGTGCAGCCTTTGAAAAATGGTCCACACTAACCAGCATCTACTCACCCAGTATTTCTGAAAACACCACCCATTCTTCTACATGCAGCGTGTCAGACACCTCTAAACGACAACAGCTGGTAAATAATTACTTGTATATAGCCTGTGGTAAACCAGTTTAACTAGCTTCATCTATTTTCTCTTTGATTTAAATTTGTAAACTGTTACTCCTCCTTCTGTAGTAAACTCCAGTGCATGGAGTAAACCATGCACTGTAGTGGTAAACCAAAACAGGGAGACCTGTAGACTATCCTGACTGAGCCACAGTTGAAGCATGGGACAGACCTGAGAAGGATTGGCACACACAGCCCTACTTGGGACCATAACGAACATGGAATGAAAAGCTTGGGTTTTTTTTTTCAAATCTTTATTTTCCAACAACATGAGGCTGCATTTTCTTTGCAAACTCAATTCCTACATGTTTTATACTCCCAGCCTGTTGTTTACCTCCCTTTACATATGAGTTTTATTTCATGCTTTTATTAATCAAGGTCTTCCCCCCTTCCCCATCCCATGCCTTGTCTTTCAGAAGTAACAAAAGAAACTGTATCAAATCAATAAATTCCTAGCTGAGAGGCCAGCTCCATCTAAGCCCTTAGACCCACTGGGCATTGGCTTGCTGAGTGTAACCTGAAATCTTAAAACACTTTCTAGACGAACTTTAAGGTACAAATGAGGGCTGGTTTGTCTCTCAAGTCAACACTTAAAATGAAAAAGCTGATGATGTTTTCATTGAGGTGGAAAGAGTGACAGACGGCCTCTTGACAGAGGATTACCAGGAGAGAGAAAACAGAGCTAAAGTTCTGTTTTCACTTTCCAACTGCAGAGTGAAGGAGGGAGGTCGGGGGGCTGGGGAGGAGGTCGGAGTGGGGAACTGCATTTTTCCTTGTGTTTTTTGTTGGGCTCAGTTACACATATATCACCATGGCTAAATTAAAAGGCCTGTATTCCGCTGATGGATGGGCAGTAGGTTTTGCATGGAACCACAGGAACTCTCAGGATAACATCAGCAATACCTGCGCCGAAGGGAAATTGACAGTATAAGCGGACTGTTAAGCTTCCCTTCTAGTAACAGACTGGGATTCGATCCATGCAAGCTCTTTCTCTATTCGTCTTTTTGCCACAGAGCATTTCAGATGTCTTTTAAGGTCCAGTCCTCAACAAAGTACTTAAAGACAGAGGAGCAGAAATTCACACCAAACTCCCCTGCAAAAGCTAGAAATGGGAAAAAAACAACTCACATACCACAAGAAAAAAGGCAGAGCTAATTCTGGGGTGCAGCTGAGCGCTCTGAGTTGTACTTCTCCTGCCAGCAAGAGTAGCTATTCCAGCCAGGAATAGGTCTTCCCCGGGCAAAGGGAGCAGGCACAAGCAATGACAGCAAACATCCACGCTTACAGCATTGTTAAATGAAAATGAGGGGAAGTTTTCTAGTAACGCACATCTTTGGCATGATGGAGGCCTACTCCACATCCCTCTGGAGTCAGGCTATCCTCTTCGACTGGAAATTGTAATACCTTGCCATCTCACTGCTGCAGCCCACATCTCAGGATCAAGCTACGCCTCTGTCCTTCCAGATGTCTGCATTTCCCTTGCTCTGAGGTAGTAGACTGTTCCCATCAGTGGAGATCTCTGACCCCAGCATTTCTAGGAAGAACAACTTTATTGTCTCTGATGATACTAATATTCCTGGATGCTGGGCCATTCTGTGGGAGCAGAGTGAACCTGGAGGACAAGAAAAAGCAGCTATCTTCTCAGTGACCTTCTGCCCTCTTGCTGCTTGGATGGCTTTGTCCATATACCTCCGGACAGCAGTAGCAGGAGTGGGACAATTGGATGCCTGCCCAGTCAAGACATCTATTTTTCAAAGGGAAAAATTATTGTTAATTTCTGAAAATCAGGCTCATTTTTGGAGTCCTTCAGGTCAGTATCCCCCACAATTCCTGCTAACTCCTGAAAACAAACAGCAAAATAAAGCTATACATCATGTCTGACAAATCTTGGCCAGGTTTATCTCTGAAGCCTTGGCCAGAGTAAACACCACAAAAGACCCACCACATGTGTTCCAGCAATGTCTTTCCTCCACTACACATGCTCAGAAAAAAAAAAAAAAAAAAAAAAGTTGAAATAAACAAAGTTAAAGATGATTGAATAAATACACATACAGTGAATGTGAACCCAGGTGGAAATGTTAGCAAGTTATAAAATACACCAATTTTATTTTTAAGAAAAAAAAAGCTAGAAGTGGAGACACTTCAACAGCAAGTCTGACCCTAGACTAGAAGGCTCAAAACGTCACAGAACTGGATGGCATCCCTGGCACTGCTTAGCACCAGGATATCTTGCATGTGTTGCTGCTCTTCTGTTAAAATGCAGGCAAGAATTAGACCCAGCAGCCAATATGTAGCAAAAGGGAATATCAGAATAGGCCTCAACTTGTAGCGAAGAAGCAGTATAGGGAAGACAGGGATAGGAGGTTGATCAGGTCCACAGTGTGATGTGGGCAGCATGGTATCAGGGACTGATCATGAGGATGGGACAGCACTGGAAGAGCAACAGCAACTGGATTTTTGAAGGAAGCTCCAAATGCAAGCGAGAGATGCGAGAAGCTCCAAATGCAAGTTAGCAAAAGAGGCTTTTCTGTGGGTTGGTTTGGGTTTCTTTCACTTTTGATGTTTGGTAGCTGAAGTAGTTGCTCAATCTGATCATTTAAATTTCAGCACTGGTGGAGTTAACGGATTTGTCAGTTAATTTAAAATTACTTTATATGATCACCTGAAGCTAAATTACTGCCAGGACATCCAAAATTTTATTCTTTTTTGAATATAAAAGTACAATCAGATATTGACAGAGAAGGAGACAGAAAAGAAAGGGAAGATTAAAGTTCAGTAAAAGAAAGAGTAAGATAAATAAAAAATGCAGAAGAGAGTAATATTGAATAGAAAGTGTAAATACATGTACTTATGTGACTTTTTTCTGATATTTTCTATGTTTTATTGCATTTTCCTGGCAGAAAAACAGAAACCTAAAGAACAGAGGAGCCCAGCTTACACTGGTGATGGAAGGGGCATCCCAGGCTCACCAAGAGCAAAAGAAGTTTGGACCTGTAGGTAACCCAGGGACAGCATTGTTCCAAGTGGAAGGTGCCTTATCTGAGGCTGCTTTATATCTCTGAGGTAGGTAATTGCCATGGGCAGAATGTGTTTCTGAGGCAACTTGGTAGTAGTCAGCAGAATTGTAGTAGAAGTGTTTATGGCTATGAGACTTTTGAGACATCTTTCCTTCCTGTTGAGGAGCAACATGAGTAGGAAAAGTACATGCATTTCACTGAGTCAAGCCAAGGCTGGGGAACCTGTGACTGGCAATGCCTGGGAGATAAATTCATTCATTTTGAAATACATTACATGCAGTCTACATTAACCTCTTACAGGAAGCGCTTCCAGAGGCATAATAAAGATGATTTTGCCTGTGCAAACCATTTGTAGTGAGATGTTTTTTCCCACTGCCTGAGCTGTCCGCCCTCACCATCACCATGTCTCACCATGGTATAAAACCTACTGTGAAGCAGAACAACGGAGCTCCTCATCAGCTGTCTTATTATGAGGGACACTCTTTCTTTGTATCTGTGTTTCCCGGGACAGGCATTATATAAGGTACTCCTTTTGATGGCTTTAATCATAAAAGAAAGCATACAAGGTAGATAAAAGACTTCTTGTTTCTCCACAGCTCTCTTCTTTATAATCTCTCATTACCTGCTTTATACCTTCACCTTCAGGCGAAGATAATATAAGGTAATGCATCATGGCTGGAGAAAACATATACCGGTGTCTCCCTTTGGTCCATGATCTTCGGTATCCAACAGTTATTAAACTTAGATCCCAGGTCCTGAACGCGTTTTTCTACATTGCTTTTCAGGAGGGCAAAGAGCCACTCTGGCCACTTCAGAGTACAATTCCTACAAAATGAAGAAGGAGAAGGAAACCTACCAGGAGTATAAGCATCAGCTATTATCACGCAGTGTTGTGTCTCTAAAATCCCTGAAGTCTAAAGTTAAATGTAATGATGGTGATACTGGAATATCCCTTTGCTTCCAGCAGAAGCAGTGTGAGGACCTTGCATCCTTAAAATGGGGTAGTGCTGTCCCTGTTTGCAGGTGCATGAGGAGGAAGCGGCTGTTATCAGCCTTGTATTTGCATCTGTTATCTTTCCCAGGCCCCATGCACAACAGCACTTGAGAAAAGGCAAATACATAAACGCAGGTATATGTTTGCTAAATATTCAGGGAGGAGGAGAAATGCAAATTGGCCTGTGACAGAAATGACATGAAATGCAGCTGCACAGCTTCTGCATTTGTTTGGGAACTGACAACAGGCCAGAGGAAATTTCTCTTCAGAGATCCATGGTAGGGACCCCTCTTCCTTTTTTTGCTTGCCTTGCTGTGTTCTTTCTTTGGAATAAGTGGTGTGACACAGCTTTCCTTCACAAACTTCGGTATTCAGAGGTGTGTAAGAGCCTTTGTAGGCAGAACAGAGGTATTTGCCCTTTTAGTGGAAATGACTGTGCAGCAAGCTTTGAACGCAGGACCCACTTCTTAAGAAGTCTCATTAACTAGCATTTTCTAATAAGGAAAAACACTTTTTCCAGCTGCAAGGAAAAGCAAGCAGCTGGATCTCTAGGCAGCAGACAGCAAATGCAGGCTGGGCTGGGACCGGCAGAAGGGATTCAGCTTGCTTTCCTACAGATCGTTCTATCCCTTGGTTGCTGAAAAACATACATAACCGTTACACCCACAAGGAAACAGCCAACAGGCAGGACCAAGCTGGAGCTGCATGAGCAGCGCCATACAATGCCGTGGCCCCTCTGCTCCACTTCCAAGGATTCACTCTACAGGCTTTTCTCTGCTCCAAAACCCTGTGCCTGCCCACGGTGCTGCTGCTGCCCCAGCCCCTTCCCTGTCTGCAAGGTGGCAGAGGTAGGAAGCCAGAGGAAACTGTTGCCCCACAAAAAGAATAAAATTCTCTCAGGTCACATCACACTCTCTCCTACAAGCTTAAGATAAGAATAATTGTAGTATGGCAGGACAAAGGTCAATTTAGCCATGTTTTCTGTCTCATGAGATTGCCATTGGAGGCCTAGGGAAGAGTAGAAAGGAAAACAGAGTCAGACGCTGATAACACCCAGCACGATCTTTCAGCTTCCAGATAGCTGCAGCTCACAGGCTTTAGAGTCAGAGGTAGCATCTTCATGTTAGACAATCCTTGATTGTCTTCCATTAACTTACCTAAATCCTTTTAAACAAGCATGCATAGGGCACACAAGCATACACATGTGTACTTTTCTCCAGATTAGAGGAGTCTGCTATTTTTATGGTTATTTGCTGTTGTAAAAACTGAAATGTATTTTACTGTCTCTCAATTTCATGAACACTGAGGAAAATATCAGTCGTCACAAGAATAGATATAAAATGAAATTTCTTATTTCCACATTACTTAGCATGTAAATATTTGGTAAGCTGTTCTGTTTGTGTAGTAACATTTAATTAAATATCCTAGGATTAACAGGTGTCCTAAATCCTTTTATGTACAGCCATCTCAGATATTGCCAAAATCATAATAAATTATGATAAGTTTGGAAATACACAAAGAAATGCTTTTTTTTTGAAAGAAGAATTTATAAACAAATCTTTGTACCTTTCGGGAAAACAGATACTGCATTGTAAATATTTATTATAGGAGTATTATTAAGAAAGACACACGGCAGGAGCTGTGCAGCTGGAACTAAGCTGCTATGGATAATTTCGTTAAAGAACACTGTCAACAATATTTATACTGTGTCCAAATTATGCTAAGTCTTTTACACACTATTAAGAAGATAAGATCACATACCTATTGTGATGTTTGGCAACTCACTCAGAGCCAAGAAGTCTGGCTGAACCCTGTTGCAGTCAGTGCCTAAGCCCTTAACTGACAAGCGTTGCGCAACACGTCACTCCGCACAGCGCGGCTCACCCAAGAGCTTTCCAAAGGTGCAGTTCCCAGCCCATGTGCTCCTGCCCGGCTGCAGCTGAGCAGTGGTATGAAACGGGAGTCAACAAAAGGAACGTGATTAAACCTCCAACACAGTGAGCTACTAATGAGTATTTTAAGTGTAAAGAGTCTCCTTCTAGGCAAATTCTCATTTGGTGGAGGCACAGTGGGGAGAATTACACTCCGTCGTGCACGTACAGACTTCGGCGTGTCTGTTGGATTCTGCTCGGATACTCTGCTCTGTCTTTTAGGGGTAGAGAAATGTACAGGTGGGCTCATGAATGCAAACACACGCATGACGTATGATGCTAGCCCTCACACCTTAAAGACAACTGTATGCAAACGTGCATGTGTAGATACATACACTCTCACAGGATATATTTATAAAATAGTACATATGTAATCAATCTAAACTCAAGTATATATGTATTTGTCGTTTACTTTATTTACTTCTTATGTTGTAAAAAATTATGAATTTTAAAAATGCAGGGTCTTCCTTACCTGCATGCTTTCTTTTTGAATAGTTTTAATTGTGTTTGTATTTCCCTGATGGCACTTTACATTAAAAATTAGTTAGTGTCAAGCCAATAATTTCTAATTCAACAGAATTACTTCCTCAGAGCATTCAGCCATACAAATTAGTCTTAGGTAGTCTTGTGAGGAGCAGGGAGCTGGACTCAATGAGCCTTATGCATCCCTTCCAACTTGAGATATTCTATGATTCTATGAAAATTATATAGCCTGATTTTTACCTGACAAAATATCATAGGAAATTAGATCAACAGAGGTGCCATTCCAGAAATAAATAATTCAAAAGAAAATTTGTTGTCTACCAATCAAGTTCTGGATTCAATCCAGGCCTGATTTTAGGGATATCTTTAAATTGTAAACTCCAAGTTTTAGCAGAGGTTTCTTGAGAAAACAAGGCTTGTGAGACTAGAACTGTTGTCTGTGTCTATTTGTCCATCCTGTTCACCACTAATAACTTTTCAACCATGAACAATTTCAATCCAACCTAACAGATGAAGTCTGCAGTATCACCAAGTTTTTCCAAGTCTGGACAAAACAGCATCCGGGCAGGGAGAAGGGACACCTGCGCTGATCACTTATGGGGTGCTAGAGGACTCAAAATGGACAGAGCCATCACAAAGGCTTCATCCACCAAAAAAAGACTGTGGGTCAGAACTCTGGCATAGCCCAGCCCCCAGGAGACCCCCGCGTTGGAAGGCAGAGAGCAGCTCCCGGTGGCTTGGTTTGAAGGCGGCGATCTGGAGGTCAGGCGCTGCAGCCCGCTGGTCCTTGTGGATGGGTGGCTCTGCAGCTCCCTTAGCGACAGAGGGTCTTGGATCAGCAGAGCCACCGCAGTTGGTGACCTTCCCCCGGCTCTGACTCTTTGCAGGACCGCACTACGTGCTGATGCTGGTCTCTGTCCATAGGTGGCAGTGAGCCTTCACTGTTCGCAGGAGAGACACGCCAAAATTTCCTCTCGGCCTCGGTGGTGGTTGCGGGCAACGGCGTAACAGCCCCGTTCCTCCCGCAGCCCTGCTTGAGGTGCTCAGATTTGGCTTTCTGGGAGCTACTTGGTGGAGGACTGGCGGTGCTTTTCAGTCCTCTCTGCACATGCTGTAATCTGTATGACTGGCAAGAGTTTGTAGGCCGGTCAGAACCAGCAAAATTTGGCAAAAAATTCGTTCAAATCTGCACTGTTAAACTGTGGCAATACAGTTGAAAAACTATGATTCCAATGGGAATATGTTGCAGAGGTGGTGGTCATCTTATAATTTATAGCTGCCTGAACATATGCCTCGTGGGAAAAGACAGAGGACAGGAGGGAAAAAAGACAAGCAACTGAGCGGATCAGTGGAGATCAGAAAATTGCTCACACCATTCAGAGTAATAAACTCAGCTTTTCCAGAGGACAAAATCACAATTGTTTACATTTAAGCACTTCTTTCTCCCATGTCCTTTATCACAATAAAGTTATTTAGGTTTCCTATGAAACAATGATATAAATTTCTGATGTTCCAAAATACGTGCTGAGTGCAAGCTTTTAAACCTGCATAGATAAATAGATTAGATTAAAGGACTCTTGGAACAAAAACAATGTTGTTGAGTGGAAAAACAGACAGTAAGTAACATTTAGCCAACCTCTCTACATTGAAGATGTTTGTATATACTATACAAAGTCTGGGTAAATGTCTGTCCCTTCGTTTTTGTCTTGGAATCAATAACTACATGGATCACGTAAGGGGGTTTTTCCCCACTTTTTTCTCTCCAGCATTAGCAGCAAACTTCAAAGTGGCAAGTAACATCAGCAAACTAAAAAAGCAAACATGTAATTTTTTCTCAAACAGACCGCTGCCCAAATGTGAATTAACCATGTGAGTTTTTTCTCTGCTCTCAGACAGCTGTGAACATCTGCCAAGTGACTGGAAACCCATTGCATATGGTGCCACCTGCGTCTTGATATATAGCAACAAGCCAAGTTTTGCCATCATATATGTCTTTGCATCTCCGCTGAATCCACTGGGGTTGCATGCATGTAACTGAGAGTTTAATCCCAGTGGAGTGCTGTTCTGCTGCCCAGTGACTAAGTTTAGTGGAGTCACAGGGCACAACTGAGATCAGACCCGCTCTATTTATCAGTAAGACCCTTTAGTAGCAAACCCTTTTACCAGTCTGGTGCCCTGCCTGGAAAATTTCCCCTAAAAATGGGTATGCTGACAAATAGGGAGCTTTGCTATTAGACATCTCCAGCTTGGTGGGCTGATTTTAAGACAAAAGTTCCAGAGAGGTTTCTGTCATTTTCTTGTGAAAAGCTAGAGTTCTGTGAATCTTCCAAGTCACTGGCCCAATGTGGAGTCACAGGTCCTGCGGGGAAGACCAGCTTAGGAGCTACAGCTAATGGGAATGACATCTGGGAACAGGACCTCAGAGGCCATCAGGGCTCTGCCTCTCTCAGGCAGTGGCCAGATTCACTTTCTGTGGGACAGTAGGTTGATCATGTTCAGCACCCAAACCAGGCTGATTTATTATCAGAGGATAAGCCTCCTGCTCTGTAGTGTCCCTGGCCGAGACATCTGGGGCAAGTAGGAGGCTCATCCCTGAGAGCTGGCAGTGCATGTACAGAAGGTGAACTCCACACTGCTGTGTCTCAACGAGCCCTGTGGCCACAGGAGAGAGGTTTTATTCTCAGGCTACCTAGAAAGAGACACAAGGCAGACAATGTCTGTGTTCTTCAGGAAAACAAAACCCCTCTAAAACAGCACACATACTACCTTAGAGATTTAGGATGTCGTTTTTAACTCTGATTGAGATACCTCAGTGGAAAACATTAAATAGAAATTTGCATGTTATATGTTGTTGAAATAAGAGAAATCCTTGAAGTCTTTGTTATTTTGTATACTTTGTGCATTTGCGACTCTGCGTTTTGGGCAGAGTCAGTTTCACATGGTCTGCATATGGCAATTTTATGCAGGAAAAATATTCACATACAAAGTAAAGCCAGAATAGTCTGGCACGTAGCTCCTAGGGGCAGATGGTGCCACCTGCACCCTCGAGTAAGAATAGTCCCGGCCAGGTTTGTAGACAATGACCTATTTAAATGAGAGAGGGGAAAAAACCCACAAGCTCTCTTCCTTATCTAAGTACAGAACATAACAGCGATAGAGAATGATGAAAATGCAGCGTTATTGGGAGCTGCATTTTCACACTGAGACATAGATCTGAGAGAGAAAACATGGACACAGATAAGTCCCCACTGCTATTCAATTCTGGTATTTCTTTCTTGCCACCCAGCTTCTTTTCTAAAGATGCGTTTGAGCCACAGGTTCTGGGTTTATGTAGACATTACCAACCTCCAGGCCTCCCTTCTCTTCTCCTTATTCCTCTGACCAAAGTAATTCAACCTTACAGTTTAGTTTAAGCTGAGCTTTTTGATGATAGGTTTATTGCTGCAATTAATTTGCAGTTGTGTACCTGTCTTGATATCATATTCTCTTGCCACTGAAATGAAAGGTGCCACAAATTCGACTCTGAAGGGAGCACTGAGAGTTGAAACTTCATTTGAACATACATTTCTTTAACAAGCAGCAAGAACAACCAGAGGAAAGGTAAAGGAAGGAGAAAGAAGGGTAAGCATCTGAGTTTTTCTTAATGTGAAAAGTATCCTACCTACAGGAAAACCATTTATTTTGTCAGTTATTATTGGACTCCATGTCCTGGTGAGAAAATGTTCATGTTGTGTGCTTTTTAAATTTCATCTGTCCTTTGTAGAAGGATGTCTGAAAACAGATATTCTTTCACTTATTGAATAATCAATTATTCCCAAAAGTGTGTGTGTGTTTTATGGGTATATGGATACACAACTATACACCAAGGTTTATGCCTAGTAGAGTAAAGAATTTAAACTCTGTACAGGCACTAGCTGACAAGAGTTTTGCTTCTTTTTCAGCATTGTTTATAGGAAATCTGATGAAACCTGATTTCCTCCTAAAGAGAAATGAAAAGCTAAATAAACTTACAGATTTCTTTTATCTAATACCTGAAAGAAGGGTCTGTTCAGACCTTTGTATTTGTTTGGTGTGCTTGAAACCAGAGGATGCTACAAAGTCATTCCATCTGTTGGCAAAGGTGAATGTCCCCTAAGTTTCAGCAGCTCACAGGTTGGAAATAGACTTCATTGGTTGTCTTCTACCTAGAGATAATAGTAAAAATTTAATCTGTAATATTTTTATACTGTTACCATCCTTATTTTACAGTGGGCTGAACAGAATTGCACTGGTCCCCCCTTTTTATTGTATTGTTGTTCTTAGTCAAAATAAAGAAATGCTAAAAAAATCAGGCTCTACAGAAACACATTACCAAATTTTGATTAACTTACAAGGAAGATATTTTTTCCTTTTGAATTTGAGGTGGAAGTTTGGGTCTATCTTTAACTTAAACGCCCAATTTTGTTTATTTCTAGTTAGAAACATCTGTGGTGGAGGATGTTCAGGTGTAAAAATAAGAACTAGCCCCCTCTCAGTGCAGTTAGGTACCATGGGAAGGAACATTCAAGTACATGCTGATGTACTCCTTTTTGTGTCACAGTACAACACCCAGTCCTGAATTTTTAGCTATTTTTTTATTAATAAAATACTAGAAATATTGTCTGAAGATTGACTAAAGCCAGAATAGTAGTTTTGTATGCCATCTATGCAATCTAGATAGAACTGGTATAAGGTAAAGTAATATGGATATTTATAGCTACTTTTATTTTTCTGTGGTGCGTGAGGTTGTTAATTTTTTTATGCTCTTCTCTTTTTAGACTAGAGACCCTGAAATAAGTTTTTTAAAATTATCAGTAGCATATGTGTTTTCATAGCCTGTATTTCTATTTTACTGTGCAAATACAATACACAGGATATCCCTTTTGCCAGGAAAGCAAGTTTATAAAGCTCAAATTAAATGGAATTTAATGAAAAGAAATTAATGAGGGCTTTACAGTTTGGTTCACTGAATGGTTTTAAAAGTTTAACATTAAATGACACATTAAAAATACCTGCTTTGCCAGCTTTTCCAGCAGAAAACAACTGCAACAAAGGTAACTGAAGCTCTTCTAGTGTTCGAATTACAACAAAACCACAAGAGAGAATTTTGAACAAAGAGCAGGCTACAGACAGCACTGGATAGAGTCTAAACACTGACTTCTGAACTTATATGCCTCAATGGGGTGTTACTTTCACATGCATAAGTATACAATAAGGCAGTAGAAGGAAATACAGGCTTTAAAACTGCTTCTTTTACCTTAAATCTGGTTTCTCAGACCTCTCCAGGTGGGGTCTTGAACAACAAACTGACCACATGGTCATAAATGACTATTTTCCTTCAAGTGCCTTGGACAAGTTATTTTCCAGCCTAATATTACAGAAACTTAATTTGTATTAATGACTGGATATACGAGCTCCAACTATTGGAGGAGGTTGTTTCTCAGGAGGAAAATACATATAACTTTTTTCATTTCTTTAGTGATTTTTTTCAGACCCTGCTGTGAGATATAGTACCTGTCTCAAAGAGGATATGCAAAAAATCTCTAGGTAAAAATAAGACGTATTTTCTAAACCCTTTCAAACCCTTTCTGAAACTCTGTTAAGATAATGATTTCTTTCTGAATTTTAGTTTTGTTGCCTATAATTTTCCTTAAATTTAAAGAAAAATTAACTCCTTACATATCATCAATGCCAGCACTGAATTTTTCTGTGCTGTATATTACTTCCCACTCCTGGGAAAAAAAAAAAAAAAAAAAAGAAAAAAGAAAAGTTGAGTTTCTTCTGGATTTAGAAGCAAAGAAACCCAGGAAAAACAAGACTGTGTGGTCCACAGAGCACCTGAACACTGAAGGAGCAGAAAAGCTCTTGGCATGGAAGAAAACTACAGCTAAAAGCACAGATTAAGGGTAGGTGTGATGGCTGGTGTTCCCTCCCTGGAAGCTGCCATTCTCTGCAGGGAACTAGGCACCCTGGCTATCAAGTGTTTGCTGCCACGTGCAAAGGACTTCTCTTTACACATCCTCATAAGGTTCTTTCATACTTCATCCAACCACAGGAAAGCAAGTCATATGTTTTTTTAATAGTTCCTCTTCAGCAAAGAAAATGTAGTAAAATGAGGAGACCACCCCCTGTGGGAAGACCGACTGAGAAAACAATGACTGAGAATGGAATAGTAAAGAAATCATGACCATAAGAGAGAAGCAGGAAATCAGAGCTGGTTAACCCATCAGCAGGGCTGTCGAATCCCTTTGTGCCATGAGGACACTCAGGGAGCAGAAAATCTGGACCACAGGCTGAATTAGTACAGTCTCCTGGTGTTCCTGGTGCTTTCTAGAACCAAATAACCCATAGATCCTTAATCCAACTGGGCCACAAAATATTTCCTTGGTGCTATCTTTGATGCCTTTGAGCTAGTCAGAGAGAAGTTTTCCCACTGGCTACCCAACTCAGGAGCAGGAATAAGCTAGATATGCCCCTAGGAAAAAGGAGAATCAGGCAGGAGAATAGTTGGTAGGTCGTGGGCAGAAGATTTAAGGAAGAAGTAGCTGTCTAAGAAATGTTGGTCAAAGTCTACTGGCATAACTGGCAGAAAAGGTCTCTTGAGATGTCTTAAGCCTACTTTTGCCATTTTACAGTTTTGAAGGTTATTCTTTTCAGAGATGGCTTTGTAAGCTTACAGAGATTAATTTCTTTGTTTAATGTCAGTATCTGCTGGTCATGCTTGTGTTTTTTATGACGATTATCAGTACTCCTTGAAGTATCAATGAGTCCTGAGGACCAGGATACCACTCTGCCATGTTGTAGATCTAAAGAATCTATTGCTAAGTATAAAGTAATCTACAACAGGTGAGTAACACAAAGGCAGAATTGGGTAGCAATGGTCAGTATGTGCCCTGGGTCTGTCTGGGATGGAGTTAATTCTTTTCAGAGCAGCTCATGTAGTGCTGTGGTTTAGATTTGTGACCAAGCCCATGCTGATGACACACTAGTGTTTTAGCTGTTGCTGAACAGTGTTTGCACAGTGTCAAAGTCTTCTCTGTTTCTCACTCTGCACACACCCCCAGAGCAGATTGGGAGTGCACAAGAAGTTGGAAGGGAACAGAACCAGGCAGGTGACCTGAACTACCCAAAGGCATACTCCGTGCCATACAACATCAGGCTCAGCCATACAAAGGGAAAAGAGGGGGTTTTAGGAGGGTTAGCCATCTTTTGCTTGGAAGCTCTCAGGGTACCTGTCTACCAGTAGGAGGTGCTGAGGGATTGCCTTGGCATCACTTGCTTTGCTTTCTTTTCTTTTTCTCTTCTTCCACTTCTCCTTCACTTAGTAAACAAATTTTATCTCGGCCCACGAGTCTTCTTGCTTTTACTGTTCCTTTTCTTTTTCCCTCTCCCACTGGGATGATGGGAGGAAGTGAGCAAGAGGCTGTGTGGTGCTTAGCTGCATACTGGGGCTAACACACAACAGTGTAATAGGCCAGTACACAGGCAAGGTATTGTAGAGAAAATTGAGTTTTAAGAAGAGATCTGAAAGAAGATGACATGTTCTTAACTTCTTAATATTGGCAGGATGCAACTCTCAGTTATGAGAGGCAGCATGAAAAAAACACAAAGACATTTGAAAATCTAACAAGTGAGTGATGGATGTGGAGGGGAGAGCTGCCATATAAGAGATTGAGAGATTAAAAACTTGTGTGCAGCAGCTGTGAAGGGTTCTGAAAATAAAATAAAATATTTTATGTTAAACACCATAGAGGAAGGGGAGACAGTGGAGGGAGATAAAAGAGGGGTGATTTAGTGAAGCCTGTGGGCTGAGAAGAGGGATTTTGTAGGAGGATTCAAAATGGATATAAGCCAAATCTTCTTTTTCAGTTTCTTTTTTAAATTATTACTATACTTAAAACCTTGTCCAGCTAGTAACAAGGAAATTTCATACTGCTGCTGAACAGAAGTAACAACACAGGGTGTTTTGAGGCTAATTTCATTCCCAAGGTGCTGGGAGCTGGTATTTTCTTTTATTTCAGAAAACACAGGGTGAGCTGTGCTCATTATTCACCTTTCAGAACTATTTCTACAGATGTCTCTAAGTTCACCCACTGCCTGACTTACAAGCACTGCATCTTCACATTCAGGTGTCCAAGTGCAGAAACCGACAGAAAGATTTAATAAGCTTCTTAGTAACACGCACAAACAGACAGCAACATCTGGGAAAAAGAACACCAATAAATTTTCATAGTTGCTAGTGTGTTCCTTGTTTCATTTAGCCACATAGATCAACCTCACCACTATTTCGCATGGCTGGTGTACTTGAATGCAAAATGCCAGGCATGTAGCAATCTGCAGAGATAGCACAGTCCCAACCTATGACACAGGGTTTTTTCCTCAGCAAGCCATGTGCTTCATAGAAGGCTCAAACCCTCGTTTGTTTTGATTGCAAAAATATGTGTCACCCAAGACCCCGGGAAAAGGCTGCTACTGAAAGACTGGAGAGGGGCCGCTCGCAGAAAGACCAGCCAGAGTCACCGTCCGCACCAAGTCCTTTCGGGCACATGGGTTGCACTGTGCTGCAAGCCCTCTGAGATCCACCAAGGAGAAATGGAGGTACTGGAGTTCTACGTGGCAGATTGTGCAATTTAGTTGGTTTATTCAGCGTTTATGTCGTAAGCACTGTAACCTTTGGCTTGTTAGGAAGTGGTGGGGTAGGGCAGAAGGAGGAAAGCTGCCTGGTCATAGTTGCCTTTTCCTGAGGTGTGCACTCCAGGTGACGTGGAATGGGTCAGAGGAGAAAGTGGGAGACTGGCTTTTGCCCCGAGTACAAATGCAACTTTATAGCTGCAGCAAGCCTCAGAGCCAGCACGGTGCAAGTCACCGTGGGAGAAACACTGTTGAGAGGTCAAGCAGAGACTAGGAGAGCCCCGAGAGCAGACACAGAGATAAGCTTCAGACACAATGGGAGGAGAGAACAGTTTCTGAGGGACCTGGAGGGCACAGCGCAGAGGTAATTAAATTGTAGGGAGTTATGAAAAACATGGGTTGAGGGACAATCTCTGGAAAAGGACCTGACTCTGCAAGGACATAGCAGAGAGAAAACTGTTCATAAAAACTTGTGTTCCATCTAGAAGATCAAAGCTGATCTATTTTAAACAGAAGGTTGCCGTAATTTGGGTTTTAACGTGTTAGTTTCTCTAGTTTGGGTTCTGGCTGTAATTCACACAGGAAATGAGCTCTTTTGAGAGTTTCCACATGCTGACTCCAAAAGCAAGGTACAGGTGCTTCCATCGCCTGACTCTGGGCAGCCCAAGATCCTGCTGTGCATGTATCCTACATGCCTCACTGGAGAATCCAATAAAGCACTTATGCAAAAAGACAGCGCTGGGAAAATCATGATGAGTATATAGGGGTGAAGGAAATAAACAGATCAGGCAAGGGTAGGAAGGTGCTCAATTCCAAATCCCCATGGTATTCGCTGTGTATTTGGTTGATCACTGAGGAGTTTTAAAAGTTACTATTATGTTGGATACTGATGATGTTGGACAGTGCCAGGTAGGAGCAGGTCTACCCAAAAAAAGTTGTACCATTCTCCTTTCAGGAATGACCAAGCAAAGATGTTGTTGCTATTGTAATTCTGTCTTATGTCGCTGGCTAAGCACTCTTCCCCATGCTAACTACTTGTGTTTTCAGACAAAGAGTGCTGATGGGACTGAAGTGCCAGGATGTGTGTGGTTTTATAAGCCATATAAATACCTTTTGTGTATATTATATTTTAATATTTATATATAACATAAAAAAGGTAGATTCTTTTAACAAATTGTGGTAAAAGTAATACCAGTCCCACCAGGAGAAGTGTGACCGGAGAGTTCCTCTAGCTTGCAGGAAATAGCTGCAGAGGTTAGTCAATGTAACACTCTTAATTGTACAATTGTTTCAGAGTTGATCTGGGGCCAGCTAGCACTGATGTTTCAGAAGACTCTCTTTTCTTCGATTTGTGTTACTTACACGCAAATGATAGTACTTCAGATGGAGTAGAAATTGTTCTATTTACAGTGATTTTGCAGACAGTGATGAAGCACTGAAAAGCATCCTCTTTATCTGGAGCAGGAGGGCAACACTCTCCCAGCAGAAGGGATGGGTATGGCATTCCCTGCAAATGCAACCTGTTTCTCAGTACAGGAGTCAGAGTTTTCTTCCAGTACATCAGATATCAGAAGGTATACACTGTTTACTATATACAGTTATTACTAAACTGTGACCGGACAGAACTACAAAGGGCACGTCTTAAACTGGTTTTGTAGGGCATAATTTCTTCTCCCAGCCTTACTGCTCTAAATACTGCCTCGAAATACTGACTCACTGTTGTACCACACTTGAAATGTACAACTTCAGTTGTCTCTTGCAACTTGTTCATAAACACTAAACAGAAAACCAGTTCTAAAAGCAGTGGAGATAATGTCTTAATGATGTTGACAGCTATTTACTAGGGTAGAAACATCCCTCTTCCCACATATGTGGTTCTCGAGTTAAATTTCAGTGACCTTCAGAAATTATGTTTTCAAAAAAATGGCTGACAAAACTCACAGGAATGCAGAGGTACCATGTGAACGTATCTCCCTCCCCTTCACTGTAAAGTTGCAAAAAGAAATGTCACACCTGTGAGAGAACATGAGAGGTGTGGCTGAGGTACAGTCTACAGCAGCAGGAAAGCTGCTACATTCTTCTTATGCCTAAAAGCCTCCAAGAAAAATGAAAAAGGTGCAACCTGTGCTTTTGCAAGAAAACTTAACACTGTTTAACTGGATCACTGTTTTGGAGACAGAGGGGCTTGGGATCTCTTCTGCCAACATGATTGCAGCAGGGAACAGACTTTATGCCGTTGAGGGAGGGGAGAAAAGCTTCAGTAAGGGCTTCTTCGGATTCTTGCAGTGACTACGGATTGAGAACCATCAGCAAGGTGGAATTAGGACATCACTTCACATGCGGATGTTGATGAACATATTTTCAGGCTAGTATCCTAGCTAACACTCAGCTGTCAGTTTATGACAAAATGTCAGTTAAAAAGCCATGTACAATATGGAAAATCTGTGTCTGCATCCAAAATGTTTTAAACATTTCTGAAGAACTGGGATTGCATTTTTTTACTTCAAAGTTATCTAAGGGAACACAGTTACTGAAAGCCTTTCTCAAGCCTCCTTATTCCATATAACCTAACCATGAACAGCTGAGAAGGAGGAATCTGGGCCAAAACCTATGCATAAATAAAATGTTGGCAAAGAGAATACAGTTCATTTACACAGAAGAGGATTTGGCCTTTTCTTTACGCTGTTCTCCAATTGCAACTAAGAAACATACGTCGCAGAACTGTCCTGAAGTAGAATCAGTGATGGGTCCCAAAAAGCTACTTTGAGAAATGTCAGAAGAGCTCGAGAAAGCTGACGGCAAAAGGATGAACGTCTCGCAATGGTGCAGTGTATTATAAGGGAAGAAAAGTGCACAGTACACATCAGTTGCAGGAGAGTGGCCCAACATGGATTCCTTAAGGCCACAAATCTTGTGTTAGGATGGTCCTGGAGGGCACTGTCCAAAGGTGGCTAAATTCTAGAGAGTCATTAAAACGTGGGATTAGGGACAATCTCCAGAAGGAACCTGTCCTGCAGGGAAAAGAACAACTTTCTGTCTTTAGACGGTAACTGACTCAGGGCTGAGCCCCAGGCCCCTGAGCCTATAACCATGACACCGCGCGTTTGTTCATGCTGCGCTGTTTGATCCCCCTCCCGCCACAGATTTATGGCGGAGGTTTAAGCGGGCTGCAGCTCTCCCTCCGCCACCTTGGTGCCTCTCTCCCAGCCTTCCCTCCAGCCCGCAGCGCGCCTGCAGCCCGGCCCTACCCTCGGGTCAGGAGAGCTCCGCTTGCTCCCAATGACTGGCCAAGGGCAAGGGGAAGCCTTGCTGCTTTGCACGCCAAATGCCTAATACTACACGCTAAACAAGACCTATTTTTATAGGTGGTTCAAAGTGCTGGTATGTGTCACCTAACACAGTCAGCTGCATTGCTCCAATCACTCGGGTTCATAGGAAATCTGGGACCTCTCCACCACACCATACCACGACAACAAAGGCCGTTTTCATAGACTTTGGCAACTTTTATGAGGCTGAAATAATCACAAACATTTTGGGGTGTGCCACAGCCTATCCAATTCTCATTTATAATTCCTCTCCAGCATTTAAAATGTTACCTTCAGTGAGTCCCAGAACGCGTATTTTAGAAAAAACAAAAAATTTTCTAATGCCTATATTTATATCTTTATCTATATCTTCTCTGAGTTAATATGAAGCAAGAGAAGGACGATGGCTGCTAAGTGACTAGGACACGAGGATTGCTTTTTTTCAGCTTTAAACATCACTGTGTACTTTACTTGTTTTAAAGATTACATTTTTTGAAAGGAGTCATAGGACAAAACCCAAAGTGAGGGTCTTTGCACCACCTCCTTGTATACTTCTAAAGTACCTTTTTCTTCTGCCTTTGTACAGTGGGATGCATTTCCTGTATGTCATTGATGCTCTGCTGGTGCTCTGCTAAATGCAGTCATTACAGTTGAATAAAGAGTTAGTAGCATAAGAGTATAAATCCTACTGTAGTTCATGTAAATGGCGAAACTCTCACCGATAATAGCGTCAGAGAGAACTTGGCAAATATGAGGGGCAGTCAAGTTGTATTTTAAAATCGGAGATTTGACGAAGTTGTATAAATAACAGGTTTTTACATCTTACTGTGCATTTCAGATCATGATGTCATATCCAGAAACTTTGTTACAGACCTGAGGTCACATTCCTTTCACAAAAATACCAGCTTAATCAGAAAAACTACCTGTAAAGGACCACGCTTCCTATTTTAACAGAAGAGTTGAGAAAAAATCTGCAAGATGCGGAACATACAATGTGTTCTTGCGAGGAAAGATGATACGTGTGATGTCAGCTTACTGAAGAATTACTTGGCAGATGGAGGAGAAACAACAAAACCCATAAGACCCAGCTCAAACTTTGGATGATCTTGCGGCTAATTGCACTGCAGCTGTCCAGCAGTGGGCCTTGGAACATGCCGAGCCACTTCTTTACACCTCTAGAAATATTTAATTTCTTAGCCATGCCTAAAAGTTGTGTTTTATTTACATTTGGATGCTTGCAGCAGTTCATGCTTTGCAACCAAGAACAAGCAAGGCTCAGCATTCCCCCATATTCTCTTATTTCTTCCCAATTCCCTTGATAACCAGACAATACAGTGCAGCTGGACAAAATTTTAAATATGCGTTTCTTATGCCATCTGCACGTTTCCTCTGACAGTATCCTGCCATCCCCCACCACACCAGGCTGAAAGTAGGATTCAGCTAACAGAACTGAGAAAACCTTTCTGTTTCTCATAAAATTTTTCATTTTTTCTTGCGAGTGATACAGTAAGACCTTCTGTCCTGCTCTCCTCCTTGCTGTCATCCCTAGCTCAGGGGTGTTTTTAAATTAGCTCAAGACAGTGTTGTTATGACAATGTTGAAAATAGACCAACCAGTCTGGGCTTCTCTGTAATTTTTACAGTTTGCACTGAGATACAAGCTGGTCTGATGGGAGAACAGTACCAAGACTGGCTAATTGAAAGCTGTCTTCTCTGGTGTTTTAGCAAGCTTCATTCATACTTTTGGCAGACATGTAGGTAACGTTTTTTTGGCTGTATTCGAAATATGAAGTAATGGTTTTCACACATCAGAGTTCAGGGCTGAAGTTTTCTTCTACTTGTCCTCAAGGTGCACTAGGGTTTGCTGTCATTGCTTAAGAGCTCTGACAGTGAGCAGAAATAACGTGTGAGCAACCAGTGTTCATGAGGTCCTGCTCAGCTGGGTGTGAACTGAAAGAATGTGTATTGGGCAGTGACCTGTTCAGCTCTGCACAAGCTACCAGATCCGTCCTCTGTGTCACAAAACCATAAAACTGTAATGCCTGTTATTAGAGGCATGATTTAGGCGGGTGCGGAAAATGAGGATATACTGCAAGCAAATTGCTTTTCAGAGCAGCTTTCACAGACATTGTGGTCGTCTTGTCCAAAATGCTCTGCTTCTTGCTTTGACTTTCTCACACACTATGTGCGTTGCCTTGTGCAACTGACCTTCATTTGAGCCAGGGCTGAGAGCACTGCCAACAATACTAATCAAACTGTTCATCACCGACACCCTTCTGCCCACGCCACAATGGGACTGTTTCTGAAACCACCATCCTTCCACCCCATTTTGTGCCGAATAGTTTCTCTCATGTTACCAAGAATTAATGAAGAACGAAACGTTTCCAAAGATCACATTTTTATAATGTCAGTTCCTCTAATCAGTTAAAGTCATAATCTTGATTGACTGACACTTTCCAGAAAAAGTGTTTCTTTACTTCTCTTGCACTATATGTCACTAACCACAGAAACTAAGTGTTTAGCAGAGGTGTAAGACATGTAAGAGGTGTAGATAACGTCTGAACGTACCCAAATGAAAGCCTTTTTTGAGACTTGGGTTCAAGTTACACTCAGTAAACTGGTTTATATCGTTTGGTCATTTCAGATGGATCAGGCAACGGAAAAGCAGAAACTGTGAGTATATTGTATGACTAATACGTCCCTGCTTCTGTGTACTTGTCCGTCAGATCTTACAGAATTCTGCTGTCCACAAGAGCACAGACACTCAAGAGGGAGGTTGGGATCTCTGGGGCAGACACTCAGGTTGTGTCCTTCTTTGTAGTATGTTCAACTGCCTAAAACAGCAAGTGGCAGGTCTAAATGCTTCTCTTCAAATGGATGTTTCTATTCACTGGATAATCTCATATGCCAGGTGGGGGTTTGCTACTTTAGCATTTTTAGCACAGAACATGCATAAAAAGGTGCTTACTAACACATTTTCTGAGTTACAGTATTTGTGCCTGTTTCTATAAACACTCAATTATGTTTCTAGTCTTTATGTGATATCGATCCTTTCCACTCTTCCCATGCCATAATGAACAAAATGTGGAGCCTTTATTTGAAAAATGCTTGCAAAATTTCAGTAATCAGTAATATATCTGGATAGATTTCAGCTCCAGTTACATGATGATTAATACTTACCAACAAATTATATGAGTTTTATAAACACTCTAATTATGCTATGGCAAGGATGACCACTTAGGACTGTGTTTTTCATATCACAAAAAAGAGATCTGGCAAATACAGTGGAAAATGTGTGTATTTGTGCTATAAAATGGTACGGTCTTTTCTACTATTTTAGTGTAACTGTGTCCAGTCACTTCTTTTCTTTTTCTAGCTATCAGTGACCATTAGAAGATTAGTTTCTATGCCGCCTTGACTCACTGAGCCATCAGTTGATGGGTCTGAAATTCACTTTAAAGAAAAATACACTGGAAAAGCAACGGAAAATTGAGACTGCTACTATGAGCCTTGCCTGAGAATCCCAACTTCTGACATGCACCTCCACTGACATAAGGCACTGCTTCACACCATAAGGATCTGATGTATTCATTCCTCCTGCAGGACTAGTACCTTCATTGTGCTGGTTGTGTTTTTCATACAGGTAGCAGTGGTGATAAGGTTTGTTTTGTAATTCAGAACCAATTTCAGCAAATTTGAACCATTGTTCTTCAATGGGAGTTCAGTGTAGTGCACCACCTTGTAGGAGATAGCCACCATCTCTTTGCTGATTAAAGTAAATTCCACATAAATTCCAAATTAACCTGAAATATAGTACCCTTTCGAGCACAAGTTTTATAAAAAGCATTGAAACAGAAAATGTAATATAAATGTAATAACAGCTCCAAATAAAAATACTTCATCTGAAGCCTAAAAGCCTGCACAGGAACAAGAAATTGTCTCTCCTGTATTTCTGTGTCAAGGCAACAGGATTGTATTTCATTCTTTCCCCAGCCACACATGAGTTGTGTGACTGATGAGATATTAGTTCTGCAGAAAGACCTTTTTCTATACAGGAAAATACATGTGGAATAACCATACATGCTAAGGGAACTGTGATGTCAGTAAGAAATTTCAGTTTGAAATCACAACGCTATTTTTGTTTTTTAAGAAAAGCTACAGAAAGCTGAAGACAGCTCATGACACAGACAGAAACAGCAGCAGGACAGTGCATTTCAGCTGGTTAGGGAGGAGGCAGAGCCTGTAACAAACTTGTTCCCTTTCCTACTGTGCCACACATCATTTTTCCACTCTCTGTAGCAGGGTCCACCGGCCTTGAAGGTCTGTTCCTCTTAGAGGAGCAAGGAGTAAGGCCTCCAGGTATCCTCTAAACCTATAGTACGTTCTCAGCATTGAAGTATGCGCCAATACAAGGTAGATAGAGTTAATTTCTCAGGTATTCCTAGGAAGTGCTCTGATCCATGTGTATCTACCCAAGCAGGGGATATTGCTAGTGTGTCTTTTTCCCCTCGGAACCCCTGAAGAGTTGTACAAGGTTGAAAGCGGGAAGAAGGCATGAAGCTGGCATGGTCTTCCTCCAAGGGTGCAAGCCTGGCCTTTGAGGGAACCAGAAGCCCTACATCCAGAACAGCCAACTCCAGCTTTCTGCAAGGTGAGACACTATGCTCCCCCCAACAGCCAGTGCTCCTCAGGAGGCAGGGAAAGTTGCACTACTTTTTCCCCCTAAGCTGTTGGCACACAGACTTGCACACAGAGTGTCAACTCTGAGGGAGCAAAGCTACCCAGTGTGTGCTTATAGCATAAGCTCCCTAAAGTAAAGCAATCCTCCTTTGTTACTTCAGTTTGGGTTTTAAAATCAGATTGACAACAATTTCCAGATGTTCAAAACTGACTCAGCTAGGGTGGTGGAACTTCATATTTTGCTTTCGGTCCACCTATGTTATTGGTAGAGTCTTCCGTCATGAACTTCAGATGAGATGTTTATTTCTTTTTCTGAAGCTGGGATGCTGAGAAGGATTTCCACCAGAAATTTTAAGCCCAGTCCCTTTTTTTAATTTAGTAACACTGGATATTTTAAAACAACATGTAAACTAGTAAAAAAGAATATAGCCATTAATATTGTGATTACTGTAGTTATGAATAGTCATGGATTTCTAATGTTTCCCTTCCCTATCAGTTCCCATCAGCAGACCTTTCTGAAAAATACCTCCTCAGCCAAAAAGGTGCATAAAGTTTCAGGCAGAAGGGCCCATCAGGAAAAAAGACTAATCTTTTTCCCATACACACAGTGCAGATGATCACCTAGTAATATCAGCAGAATTTGAAAAGGGGTATGTTTTGATGTATTGGTGAGATAAGAAAGGACCAGATGGTAACACTCTCCTATTCTTTCCTATGTTTTCTTGAATTTGATGGACCATAGGAGATCACCCTTTTCAGACGCTTTGCAGCACAGTACAAATTCGTACAGTTCTTCCCCACGTCTCTTGTAAATGTGACAACCACTAACCTAGGGACAGAGTGCACTTTCCTGCTTTAAGCCACTGATACTTTAAAAGAGAAGCCAAGGCCTTAACAAAGTTTAAATGAGGGACAGCATCCCGTGGCCCAACGAGGGAGAAATAATGACTGCACGGATTAGTTTTCTTGGGATTCTTGCCTTTCTATTTCGATTAATTGGCACACATACCTTGTCATAGCTGAGCGGGTAACGGATTACCGCACCACCAGAGCTATTGTCACAGCCGTTGATGTATTTGCAGCTTTGTCACCAACATCAGGTGACTTCAGGCACTTAGTACAGACAAGCTCTTACTCATTGTCTTTAAACGGAACGCCTGGGGCAGCAGTGTCTGTGGAGCAACAGAAAGAGTAAATTCATTCATTTCTTCAGCCTCAGCTGTTTTTGAAAAGTTCCCAATAGTTCCCTCTTTAATTCAAATTTGAAATGTTAGAAGAGATACTCTATAGTTTGTTCCAGCTATAAAATCATATTTTCCTCTCATTCTGAGTGTCTGCAATTGTTCTCTCGTAGTGCTTAACCTTTAAAGTCAGGAGGTCACTTGGAAGCTCTCCAGTCTGAAATGCGAACGTCCATATTTAAAATACAGAAACCCTTTTAAAAGGTTGAAGGTATTTTTATTTGAAAGCTCAGTTTATAATGACTGTTGTCCATCAACCCAGAACTACTTTCTCGCCAGGGATCTTTATTGTTTCTTTCTTATTACATGGTATAACAATTCTTTGGTACTCATTTCCTGAAGAAGATTACTTTTCAGTATCAAACTTCGCCAACAGGTCTTTTTTGGGCCAAAGTCTGCAAATCTGCATTGCAATGAAGCAGGGCAGCTTTCCAGGCGTTGCCGACTGCAGAGAAAAATCTGATGTCTGTTCTACCGTTTCTTTCTCTGCACATTTACTGCTGATCATGAATGTATGCACTCTGGGCTGTACTCATCTAAGAATTAGTTTCTTGCAATGAAATACAAAACCAAGAGAAACTCGGCTGGTTTTGAGTTTCATTACAAAATCAAAACTCAGCCCAATTTTGTCTAAAGGTTTGCTAAGGTTCTCAAAGTCTTTGAAATAAACTGGGTGCGCTTTGACTCAACTTGGCAGATTTACGGTCTCACATTGAAACCGGCCTTTGATAAAAAAAGGTGCATCAACATAAGCTACAGTTAAGGTGGCATGTTTTAGATGCCCCACAGTGACTTAGAAGCCCCATTGTCAAAACTAGCTTAATCACTTCCATGAATTTTGCCCCAGAGCTTGGCATTGACTTCCAAGGCTAAAGAAAAAGTGAAATTTGGCTTAATTGTATGGTGCTGCTGTCACTTAAGTTTTTCAGGCAAGGTGTTATCACCAACTGGAAATTTTGCTCTTTGCGTTGAAAAGTAATAGTTTAGTTATTTTCCAAAAAATCCACTTCCTTGAGATAGATATTAGAGACACATCCAGAAAAAAATTATAAAAATTGACACTTTTTTGGTAAAGCATAGAAAATAGAAATAAATCAGGATGCAGACACGCTTGAAAATGCAAAGTCACCTGGTACCATGTTTGCCCCATATCCCATAGCAACAAATTAAGTGTTTCTTAACAGTGTTGCACAGAACCATGTTAAATATATCTGAGACTGGATTTGATAGTCTGGTTCCTTCTGAACCTTGAGAAAGGCTGCAAAATATCTAGATATGAATGATAAACTTATGTAGATCTGAGGCCAAGCTTCCATCGACCCAAGGAATATTCACTTATGAAAAATGGAACAGATCCAACAAGAGAATCATGATTGCAGTTTGGGATCTTTCCTGCTTGCTTTCGGTGGATCATTGCAGTTGTGTCTTTCATCAGCTGGTACAACTTCTCATTTTATTGCTACGTATTAAAAAGAGTGTTGTGGATCAAGGTGGCATTGTGAATGAGACCTTGGATTTTCCAAATTTGACTTGTAGTGTGTCGTTGTGCATCACTGTGGAGGACTGGATCTGGTGTTATAATTGGTCCTTTCCATATCCACATGCTTATATGCATCCTAAATTAGCCAATAGCCCAGTGGTTAACACAGTCCATAGATTGGAGGGAAAATTACTCTTGCCAACGTCTTGTAAGACTCGGATGGATCATTCTTCCTGGGGGGTCTTCATTACAGATTCTTTCCTGAGCCTGAGAAACACTTTATCACAAACATTTTATCAAAACCTGATAAATTCCAGTGAAAAGTCTCAGCTTAAAGTACATTTTTTTACCATAAAATTTTTCAAATTCTTTTGCTGCGTAATTCCCAATCCTTTCTCATGTTTGCCCTATAAAATTACCTACAGAATCACCGTTGTGTGGTCCACAACTGCATAATAACAATAAGAGACTCAGTTGTAAAGCAGGATTTGCTCGGCCAAAGTTTACTGGAGAAATGCTTTAGAATCTGGGTGTACAGAGGTAGACATTGGCTACAAAGTAGTTGAGTCAGAGTTGTTAGTCTGATCCATCTTTCACAATAGCTAGGTGAAACAATTTCACTTTGTCTGGGCATGTAATTTCATATATTTCCTCTGTGCTTGATATTTTTATTTTATTTTCTTCTGAAAAGGAATGCAAGAAATGAAAAGGTCTTGCCATCTATACAGTTGTTTATGTGGTTTTATTTTAAAAAAAGCTGATACAATTTTGATAATTCTAATGTTTTTTATAAAGGACTCAAATTCCTAATAACTTCGTTCAACAGTCTATAAGTGGTCAATTCTTCATTAGTTCCTTTTTTACTTCTAGTGCCACCAAAAATGTAATTTCATTGTTATTGTAACATGCTTGAAATTTTTCTTTATAATATCAGATTATAGTCAAACCTTCAAACTGGATTACTTCTGTTGCAACTTGAAGGATCTTTTAACTCAGCAGCCCAAATTTCCTTAATGCAGGGCAAAAGATGAAGGGTTGAGAATTCCTGAGTCCCACTGAGAGACTCATGAATGGTCAGTATGAAACTCTTGCATGCTTTTCAGAAGACCTGAGATACCATTTGTAGAAATATGTCATCAAACTAATACGCAAAAGGAATAAGTATTTTCCTGGCCAAACTACAGTACATCTAATGTAACACTGGACCTGTCTTTAAAACCTTTCTACATCATCTCAAAAAAAAAGAGAAAGAGCAAAAGAAGATAAAATAGAAACAAAAAACTTACACAGACTAATATCTTAGTCAGTGAAGTTATGCATTTAACAGGTCACTGTTGTGCAAATGTCTCTACTTGTTGTGCAATGATCTACTTCATGCAGTAGATCACACTGCCAGGATTTTTCTGCGATGGGCTGTGCACAACCTCATCTGCAATGTAACGTTAAGCAGAGTTTTGCATTCAGGATGACCTGCAATGCGTCAAGCAAGACATATATGAAAGAGGGTGCATATCAACTTGATGGAGAAGCAATTGACGTCAAACTGAGATGGCCTGCCACATGAAAGACATTACACACTTTTTTGCTGTTCAGAGCAAGGACAGAACTTGCTTTTTGGAACACAGAGGTTCTGGAAAACTTATGGAAATAGCTTGGTTTTTCACATTTCAGATGGCCTACCATGTATCAGACTGTAGAGTTGAGTTCAAACCAATGCTCCCAGGAGAGATTTAGTTTCTGTGAGAAATCAGACATTCCTGTCTCTAACTTATTTGACATATGAGGCTGCCCAACTGCTCAGTTCTTCTCCAGTACTTGGCTTTTTACTTTGCAGACAACAAATATTTCCTAGCCAGGGCAATTATTGCACTCCCGACTCTGCTTCCTTCCAGCACAACTTCTGTCGAGTGGGAGCAATAAGATAAGCAGTAAGCAGGTGTCATTTTTGCTCAGTGCTCTCCTCCACAGTGAAAAATATGTTGCTGGTTTTTACTAGTGTCACAGCGAGTTTGCCTAACTCAGGCACTTCTGTGACTGGTAAAGTTACCTCACACATCATCTGACAAACCCTCAGGACTGGCCTTAGGGTAATGTGCGAGAGAGGTTTTCTTCTTGCAATGGCTCGAGGTTCCCCATCCATTTATAAACCTCTTACACTGCTCAGCACTTTTGTGTATGGTGAGCATGCCTCACCAACCTTGTCATGTCACCTCACAGACCCTTGCTAACATATGGTCTTCTAAATGTAGATATTCATCTGCTTGACTTTCTTTAAAGCTACTAGTAAAAAAAAAAAAAAAAATAAAAACCCTAAATATAAAACAGATGTACAAGTGCACCTTGGGATGGATGTATTACAGAGAGAAACCATCATCAGGCTCCTCAAGATCGCATTCTAGGGTTGTTTTATTATCACCTGGTCATGTGGCGTGCACCTGTGCTCTGATCGTTCTGCAACTGGCTTGAATACAAGAGCTCGCCAGGTCCAGAAATAGCTTGATTTTCTTAACATCTCTTGTGTGTTTTTATTTTACTTTATTTTTTGATGTGCCTTGAGTTTTATGACTCTCAGGGCTTCTGTATGCTCTTATTGCAGTGGAAGCTTAATTTTTACCCAAATTGTATACATTTTAAATAAAAAAAGGAAAAGGAGAGATGTATAAATGCACTAGCAAAGCAGAAAAAGCAAGAAAAGAGAAGAAATGTCAAAATGTCCATCAGGCTGACATCCACAGACAGCAAGCTGGTGTGCTAAAACCAGTAATTAAGTGGTATTAACTGCTAGAGTTCAAAATGCCAACGCAGAACACACCTGCTCCTTCAGCTGCAGAACACCTCCAACTGAGTGACTCCATTTGGGGCTGCAGTGCCTCCAGAAAAATGAACACTAGCCTCCCCGGACCTGCTCCCCCTGGGCCAGTGGGTGCTCAGCACCAGTGTGCCCATTCTGTGTCCTAGGTGAGCCAGAGTGGCACCCGGCCACCCGCCGTCTTCGGGGGAGACCTGACCTGGCGGGCAGGCTCGGAGCGCCTCTAAAGCCGCCCGGTAGCACAGCAACCACGTCACGCTCGTCTTCCGTAACAAGACGTAGCTGTGGTGGTAGCTGCTGGGCCGATCTCCAGAGCACGTGCTTTGGGAATAGGTCTGCAGCTGCTGAGCTGGTTCTCCTTGGGGGATCTGGAGGGTTAGAGGATGCCTTCCCGCGGGGAGCCTGGACACCCTGTGGGGAGGAAGGCAGGAGGCTGAAGAGGGGCAGAGTAAGCCAGAGGGAACACCACAGAAATCAAAGGGCCAGGGATCCTGTGCTCACTCCGCGCAGTGATGCCGGGCTTAGATCCCAGGGCTAAACCGCTTGGAGAGCAGGACCAACCGAGGCAATACTTTGCATTGGCTTCACGCGGTTGGAAGCTACCTGAGTCTAGACTGAGCTGAATTTTTTTTTTCCCTTGGGACAGCTGAAATACTACATTCCTCATCATCCTCACTATGATTCTGGGGGTATCCATCAAAACTCGTAGATTTTTGATTTAGTGAAGCTGAGAGTTGTAACCATCTGATAACTCTTTGGTAACTGGATGGGACTGGAGCTCTCCACCAGTTCCTAGCGGAGAGTTCTCTGTGTCACAGTGGATGTTACCTGGTATCATTTTACCTATGATAGTTACTCATCCAAAATACAGTAGCAGAGATACCAGATTTTGTCACATGGTGAGCATGTGGTCACATAGCTCTCCTACTGCTTAGGCTGATGGCTATTCAATATCCAAAGTATTAGCATAGTTTTTAAACTAGTTTCTAACAGTTAAGCTTGTTTTCTAATAGTTAATTTTTAGCTTTTTTTACTGTAACAAAAAAAATAAATTCTGCTCCCTGTACTTAATATCCTAGCAGGGATGCACAGAAAACTCCACTTGCAAGGTACAACTGGTGTTGTGTTTACGAGTTCTTGTACTGTAGCAACGCCAAGTGTGAGCCAGCTTCATTTAGTGAGAGTCGTTGTGCACTAAATTAAACCACAGCTGAAGGTGTCTTTACAGCAGCAGTGAGGAGCCAAATGCAGCACTTCATAAAGAGCTAGGGCTTATTGAAGAGGGAGAGCTTATTCATACAGAAATTAGGATGTGGGAGTGTTAATTTCTATTTGATTAAAACAGAAGTGTGTGTGATTTTAAAAAGGGGTCAGGAGCATTGATCTTTCAAAACTAGATCATTGCCTCCACCCACACCAGGTCGCGGGGAGTGGGGTCTGCAGGCTGACAGCTGTGTGCCCCATCAGGCAGGCAGATTCGTCCTACCCAGAATTCAGGATGACTTACCTGGAAAAGGGTGTGGATAGATGGATGAGTCCTGTCTCTTCTACCAGATATACCTCTCCTACCTGTAAGAGGGGCTGAAGGGGTTTCAGTTTGTTTTATTTTTAATGGAAACATTCAGTAAAGAGACAACTTTCATCTTCCTTGAGGCAAGTTATTTAAGCTAACACCGACTACCGATACAATGCTGCATGCTGAGGTACAGGGGGTATTGCTATACCTACTGTATCAGTCTCACATAAACGTCTAATACCTTCAGGTTTGCAATTTTTTTCTTTCCTGTGCATCATCTTACTGTATTTTTAATGCATTTTCCTCCTTTGCATTGTCATTGCAATTCTTCAAACAGTAAAGCAGTCTATATTTACATATATATAATTTTCTTAAAAGCCATAGCTTTTTAAATTTTTTTTCCCCAGAAATTAGATATTAAGCATTTAAATTAAGAAAGCACTTCATTAGATTCAGATGTTTTTCAGTGATAGTACAGGGTAGACAGAGAGAATGAGTACTTTCTACTTTCATTCCTTTCCATAAATTTTACCTCACATTTTGGGATGTGGTTCCAAAACTATTATATGCACTCTGTGTAAACTTCAGCAGGACTGTGGTACAAAGTACCTCTCAGGATCCAGATCTAAACTGACAAATAATTTATAGTCAAGTTCAGAAGTTGTCTGATACATCAAGCTCCCATTAGCAATCTCTGGGAATTCTGTAAAAGAAAAAGACCTCATTTACTGATTTGTTTTCAGGGTGCTATCCCAACCTTATTAACATACAGAAGGATAAAGTCAGGGGTGTGTATAAGCTAAGGGATGTTATTACAGGCATTCAGGAAAATTGCAGTTTAAAGACACACCAAAGCCAGCAGTTTCTTCCAAAAAACGGAAGAAAACCAATGAAGTCCAACTTTTTCTTTTTTTTTCCTGTAACATATTCTTCCCTTGCAACATGTTTTTCCCTATGACATGTTCTCTTTCCAGAGAAAGAAAAAGATCTCCTTCTTTAATCCTGGTTCAGGAAAACTTTGACAGAGTTGAATCCCTTCCCCAACTGCCTTTAACTTTTTTTGTTGGTGGTAAAGGGTGAGAGAGGGAGGGAGAGTGTGCCTGTGGATGTGTTAAAGACGGGGAGAGAGAGCGGAGAGACTCACATCAGAAATGCCTGTAATCAGTGGTAAGTCAAAGAGGCTATGCCGAATTGCTGCTCTGGATTAGGTTTAGGTTGGGGATCAGGTTCGAGGCTGAATCGAGGTTAAGAGTTTTGGGTTACTGTGCTGAAATTTTGAGACACCCTTGTGAAATTATAACCCCCAACGATGGCAATCAAATGATATCCCAGGGAGCAGGTTAAAGTCTTGCTCTAAGTCCAGTAAGCAGGCTGGGTTTTGCACAAGGTTTGGAGTGCGAACACACTTCAGAGGGATTATTAATTTGGGGGTTTGGCAGACAGCTCTAAGGTTTGAACTATGTGAAGTTTATAATCATACTCAGGATTTACCTGCATGGGATGGGTAGGAGAAGAGAAAGTCACTATTTGTTGTGCTAGCTTGCTGCTTCCCATTTCAGGCTGAAGGGTAAGAGGAGGCTGGTGTGTTTTTTGGATTATTATTTGTGGCTGAAAGACAGGTTATTATGTTTAGATTAAGAATGGAAAGGGATACAGTGAGTTACAAATGTGGCAGTCCAGGGAGGAAGCAATTTTCAAGAGTCAGGAGATCCAAACCTGCCTCACCAAAGAAATATTTGCTTTCTTTTTAAAATGTAACTAAACCTTTCCCCTTGGGGTGATTCACTTAGTTAGCAAGCCAAAATCTGACTTCATTATTTACTGTCTGACCCTCAGAAGAGAGGACTGGCTGCAACCTCTTCTTCAGCATTTCCAGGAGAGGCGATGGATGAGATGGCAACGCAGCACGTGAACGGGGGGGGAGGCATTTCTGGGACAGTTTTCGAAAGGAAGCTCACCGTCTATTTTTTCTGTAACATGCCTCTGCCTTCTTTTCTGCAATACACATAAGAGACTTTAGCAGCATTATAGAGTTTCAACATCCTTTGCGAGAATACAACCCTCATGGGTTGTTTTTGTGGCAGGGACTGGTTGTGACATCTGTAGTTCCCTCCCAGAACTATTTTTCTGCCCCGTGCTTTACCTCCCTTTTAGATCGCACCCGTTGCATAGTGAATATTTACGGTGACTGAGATACCTGCCCACAGAAATTACTGCAACAGAGATGAATGTTCAGTTGAACTTAAGATTTGAAGCATGTCACAAATGCTATCATTATAAATGCTTTGACATGAAGACGTTGGTTGTAATTTATTTTTAATTATTCTAAATCTTGGAAGAAACCTGTCACCCCACACAGAAAGAAACAGCTTTATGACCTTTTCGTGACGAAGACTGGGCGATATGTGTAGACCAAGGGGATGATGCCACTCCTGGGGTGAATCGCCAGTGAAGAGCGTTGCTACGCGCTCTCTAGCAATTGCAGTCGGAGCCAGCTGCCCCGTGACCAGGGACGTGATCCCATAATGTGGCTCTTTCCCAAGAGGATGAGAGACCCCAAGGTCATTCTCCAACCTCTACAATTAGGCAGAGAGGTAAAAGGCGAAAACTGTATCATACAGGGTCTAGGATGACTCCTTTCCCCCCGAAAGGTCATGTGCTCAATCTCTTGGAGGAACCAAAGACTTGGGCAATCCTCTGTCTCCTGCTCTTCGGTGCTGAGGCAAGGATTGCTCTTTATGCTGATGCACGGCTAGGACTGGACAGCAGGATTCCGGTTTTTCCCAGCACAACGGCATGTGGCTGTAATTCCAATAAAAACTAATGGAAACCTTACTGGAACAGGAATCTAAATCTCAGTCCCACCCATCTGCTCTGATACACAATTTTTAAAAAGTAACAAAGTGGTTTTCCTGTAAAGACTGGAAGGCAACAGGTATTAATTAAACAGTGACAAAAGAACTAAGCGAGGATGGAAGCCATTTTCACGAATGTGTGAGGAGATCTGTATTAAATATTTATTCAGCACCAAGATGTAGTAAATATCTGTTCTTCTGTAGAGTACGCGTAAGCTGTTTTACTGAACTGAAGTTACTGTAAAAATTAAATGTTCTTATGGTTTGATTATTTCCACACACTTTTTGTTGGAAACTTATACTAGAACAGGGGTTTGGCATGTAATAACAAAACTTTATCGTCCATATTTTTTATAACTACAACACACATGTATCCAGAGTGTTTTCATTACTTCAGACATCTGCCTGTTGACACACAATTTACATTATACAGAACTTACCCACTAAAAACTCATTTGGTTAGACGTGTAAAATGTTTTTGTAAAGTTTGTATTCTCAAACAGCATGGATTTTATGTGAAATGTTTCCCACAGCCATTTCAGTCATAATTGCACAAATTCAACTTTTGCCATGAGTGCTTTTTCTCACAAAGTTATTCTGAGTTCTACGACACTGATGTTTGCACTGAGCTCCAAAAATCACATATTTTTAAGTTTTCCCTCCGCAACTTCCACACAAGTCATGGTACTACAGAAGTACTGTGGCTTGCTGCTTTCCTTGAGAAATTGTCTGTACATGGTGGTCAGATCTGTCATCAGGTGGCAATGAACAAGTTCATTATGAGAAACAGAATTCCGCCAGTTGTGCAAGTGACACATGAACGAGAGCTGCCCTTTTATTTTTGAAGTCTATTGTATACTATTAAACTTCTAGTTATGGGTTTAATGGCAAAGATCAGAAAATCCCTCTCCCTAATAAAAGAATAGACCAGTTGCATTTTAGCAGTTGTCAGTATTATCCATTCAAATTTCTATAAGTATCATTGTATTGTTGTTATAAAAAAAAAAGTTTTACTTTTTACTATTTATATAGAACATGCTTGAATCTCTGATTCTTTTTCTGAGAATCGGGAGGCTTCTGTTACACCTGAATGGAGCAACTTTCCCACCCTTTCTTGAGCTGATCTAACATACTGGAACTATTTCTGCTTACTTCAGTGAGAGCTGCACTGGACTTTAAACAGCATCTGTGCCAATAAAAGTCTGGGTCTCCTTATCAGGAAAAACAAACACCAAAGCAAAGGAAAAAAAAAAAAAAAAGAAAGAAAGAAACACCCCAAAAAAACAAACCCTACTGCCTTAAATGAAAAAAATAAAATAAATGTATGCCTGTAAACCACAAAGTCAAACCCCAACTGAGACTTTTCCTTGCATTTTTCTTTGAAATATGTAGTTATCATTCATTCTTTCCACAACCATTTTTCATATATTTTAATTTTACTTATACTTGTTTCTCTTTATGTCTAGAATAATATTCTTACTATGTTTTTAACACTGTAAAGTAGCAAAGAGTTACGTGTCACTTGAAATACGGCTCGATCAGCTCTATCAGGCCTGATTTTGGACAAAATCTAGACTCTGGACCTAAGCACTCCTACCTTCTATCCACACCTGGAGATACAATTTCCCTTTACAGGTTTTGTATTCTAACTGGACTGTCACTTTCTGGAAATACATACTTCAGTGTCTCCATCCTTTACTAGCTTAGTGGTAACAGTCCTGGGCGAGTAAGTACTCTTGGCCCATGTCATACTTTAATCTCCTGATGGACAGAAGTTTAATTTCAAAATTTTCCTGTGGTTGTAAGCAATGTCCTCAAGTCAGCCAACAAGTGAATCTATACTGTTGTGACATAAACATTAATGAACAAATCATTATTCTACTAGGAAGATCAATTCATAACTCAGACCATTCATAGTATTCCTGTTGTCCAGTGCCAAGCATCTATAAAGCAGCATTGAAGACTGTTTGTGTTTGATGGCATCCAAAATCTACATTGAAAGCAAATTAATTGCTAGTATTCACAGTTCACTATTACTGTGGTAGGCAGAGGAAGGTACGAGATCTCTACCCCAGTCCCTCTTTCATGTTCCACAGTTCTTGTGCCTCTGTTGGCTTCATGAAAACAAGCACAGGCACATACATCTGTGTGATGGGAGAAATGTTACACCAGGTCTTTAACTCTTTCCTGATGCCAGGTCATTTTATGAAAGAAGACATTGGGCCATACAAGCTCAAGTAACTGCTGAAAACATCCCTCAGTGTGGACTACAGGACATGACCCAGGAAACATCGAGTGGCCTCTTAAGAAATCAGAAGGGCTTTGACATTTCCAATGACTGCAGCAAAGCAGTGACCAATAACTGTTTGCTCCAGTCAAGGAGGCTGACTACTCCTCCTCCATAAGGATGACCTGTTGGACTCAGGGGAAAGGAGTCTTTTCAAGACTGAGGCCTTTGAACATGCTGGTAGGGTTAATAGCCAGACAGAGTAGAGCCAGTTCTGGGCCCAGACCAGGCTGCTCAAGGCTTGGGGCTTGAAACCTCCAAGGTTGGAGATGGTCCAGACTCCCTGGGCTCAGGCTCCACTGCTGGGCTGTCCTCATGGAGAAAAAGCTTCCATCTCCAACCTGAGCCTCTCGTGTTTCAGTTTGTGTTGCTGCCTCTCACCCTTCCACCAAATGCCACTGTGAAGAGCCAGACTGCATCTTCTCCATCCCCTCCCATCAGAGCCAGGGATGCTCTTGGGCACCCCTGAATCCATCTCTCCTCCCAGCTGAAACAGGGAGGAAGGCTTGCTCCCGCAGCCTCTCCTCAAGGGCAAGGGCTCCAGCCTAGGACTGTCTTGCTGGCTGTTTGCTGAACTTGGCCATGTTTAACAACATCCTTCCTCTGACAGAGGCCCAAAACCACGTGCAGTACCCAGATGAGGTCTGACACATGCTGAGCAGAAGGAACAGTCCCTGCCCTTGCCTGGATCTTGGGACCATGTCCTGCTTACACCACCCCAAGTGCTGCTGGCACTTACCACTACCCAGGGGCACAGCCGGCCCCAGCTCAGCTCGCTGCCTGCCAGCACCCACAGCCATCCCCCAGAGGTGTTCCTTGGCCCCACCAGCCCCAACCTGCATCCTTGCAGGGCTCTGCCCTCCAAGAGTAGGGTTTGCCCATGCTGGATTTAATGGGATCCTGTCAGGCCCTTCCTCCCAGCTGTCTTCCACACACACCAGTTTGATATCCTCCGCAAACTTGACATGCATGCCTTTCATCCTCTCCTTAACATCACTGCTAGCAATGTTGAACAGGACTTGTCCCAGGGTAGAAGCTGTGGTACCCTACTTATTACCCACCTCCAGGTAGAGCACAACCCCTTCACCACTGATCTCAGAACCTCACTATCCAGATGGTTTTTACACATCTCATTGTCTTCCCATTCAGGCTATAATATCCCAATTTGGACAGAAGAACATTGCAGAAGAGAGTGTTGTAAGCTTTATTAAATTAAGCAAGTAAATGACATCCATTGCTCTTTTTTTTGTCCACAAATCCAGCCAATTTATCCTAGAAGGGGATGTGGTTGATTAGGCATGATTCTCTTCTTGGTAAAACTATACTGACTTCCCAATCACCTCCTTTTTTTGATGACTGCCATTTTTTATTTGCATGCTTCTATTGAATTCAGGTCTGAAATGCAGGCAGGGCTTGTATAAACATTTTGTTTGTAAATCTTCACAGCCATGGAAGAACCTCCCAATTGCTCAATAACAGAGCCTGCAAGAGTTTAAAAGTTCTTGGATGCAGGAAACATGTCTTTATACTGATCTTTACTACATGCAGTACAGTTTTGATTAAAGATCTGGTACTGGTATAACAGAGACACTGAGGGGTAATACAAGTTTTGTTGAATTTCCAGTGTGCATGTGATTCCAGTCAAGCCTGCCTGAAGGAAAAAACAAAGAAATCCCCCCAAATAAATTGTTCAATAAACATGTTTGTTCACCGCAGTTATTTCTGTCACATGAGATAAGAAAACACTTTGATTTAATTTCATGCCCTGCAACAGAACATTAATTCTTACTAAATTATGGTAGAATGCCTGTGTTACTTTACACCCACAGCAGAGTCACCCTTTGAGTGCACAGGCCGAGCAACAGGACTTCTACAGAGGAAAAAATAATACAAACTGTTAGGGCAAACATTTACGGTGTGAATTTGTCAGGAACCCACACTAGCTTGTATGACTTTTAGCTTTACGTGGTGTTTGATTTGCTGCATCCGAAGGAACCTCAGCACTTGCTGGCTCTGCTATGCCGTACAGTGCATGCTGTTTTCTGTATGTCAGCAGTGTATAAATTTCTAATCAGATTGTATCTGATAACATGGCTTTCTGATTGCTCTATTCATCAGCTTGTTTTAAATCTCTTTCAAACCCTGTTTGTATGACTGCATTCATAACCCAAATCATCCCAGCTATGGCAAGCAGGATAACATGGATTTACATTAATCTGAGATACTCAGCACAGCGTAAGCTGGAGATTTAGATTCAGTTTGGTTCCTAAATGTTTGGGACCCAGTTGGAGTTACAGCTCACATGCAGAACACTGCAAAGCAGTATTTTACCTATATTTTAATAGCAAACATAATACTTTCATATTTCTTTAAATCCTTTTCATTAAGTAAAATGTTTCATGCCAAGCTTCCTCCAGGCTCACGTTTCAGACATCCCATTTCAAGCTTCTGTACAGAAAGGCTCTCAGCGGCTAACAAACGAAATACCTTAATGCACTTCATCTGTAGCTGCACCCCAGGAGCTGGCCTTGCACTGCTGCACAATAATATGATGTATCTGAATGAGGCTTCAATCTGCTGGTGCCAAGAAACAACATGTTTCAAGTGTGGGGAACATCATCAAGTTACAAGCACTGAATGGGCTAACAAGCAACCTGCAGCAATGCTAAGCTGTGCGCAAACAAAGGGGAGCTGTTGCCTGGGTGGAAAGCATCGCAAACCTGGGTAGAAAGAAAGGTTTAAACCAGTCTTTCCCTGTCCCATCATCACGTCTGCCTCTCCCTCCCTCCATCTCCCTCTCCCTCTCCCTCCCTCTCTCTCTCACACACACACACACAGAGACACCCCTCAGCTCCCCTCCTTTATGGTCTGAGCACAGCCACTAGTAATGGCAGAAGCATATGAGGAAGCCAGTTGACTTCTTGACCCTCAAGTCATTTTGTAGTTGTCACAAGGATGCCAAATGTGAAGCAGAAGGCTGTCAAAGATGAGCTGGGGCTAAAAGCAAGACTATGAGCTGTAATACAAAGCAGAAGAAGCCTCTGGGGAACAATCTGTCTTCCTAAGAAGTCTTGTGAACTGCTTTTTAGTATCAGGTGCATCATCTTGAGAAACCATCGTACATTCCAAGTAAAATTAGTTTAATGTTCCCACATAAAAAGGACCACAGCCAGGTGGAGGATCAGGATAGGAGCACAGTGTGGAACTAAAAAGTTTTGCATGCTGCTGGAAAAAATTTATGTGGAAATTTATTGCAGATATATTTCATATGTAAATCACAGCCACTTATTAAAGCGGGTATGAAAGTGGGTGGTTTTATGAGTGCTAAATACCTCTACATGTTAACCTTTTGGATAGGTATGTTCATTCCTGCCAGAGAATTTTTACAGGTAGTGGGAAACAGGTACTTGGACTCTCATGTTCCCGGTGTCCCCAGGGTTAAGACAGGTTTTGGGGTTTTCTTCTTCCCAGTGATGTTAGCTGGAGAAGGATCAGGTCCCAGTTCAGTTAACCTTTCTGTGAGTAAAACATCATGCACCCCACAGTACTAAAAGTATTACAAATGAGAGGAAACAGTCAGTGAGAAACAACTAAAATTAGGAAAACTGATTACTAAACCATTAATCCTGGCCAGTGTGCTAAATTTTACAGTAATCAAGCTGTTTTGTAACACAATTATAACCCTGCATTTACTTGAGTACCTGCTGCATCAGTTATACATTTTCTATCCCACCTTCTGCTACCATCTAAAGAGCTATCATTGGATGCTAATACATTACCAAATCATCTGACCTTGCTCTGAGTAACCCTGAGGGAAAAAGTGGGAGAAGTGCATGGTATAACCTTATGTTAAAAAATGTGCATAATAATAATGGATTGAATTTTGCCTAACAATTGCATTTACAGCTTCTAGGCTTAATAAGCCATGTCAAGATGGGGCTTTTCTGCTCATTTGCTCATGATGAGTGGTTACCACATGTTGCTTACCCATTGCACCATGTCCAAGCTCACAAGTGCCGTAAGTGTCAAAGTTATGTTACAAGCCATGTGTTTTAGTTCTGTTACAGTGGAAATGCTGTTAGAGCCTTGTTAAGTGTGGTATGTCATGGGCTACAGTGCTAGACAGCATTTAGGAGGCATGTCCAGTCAGTCAAATCAATGTGAAAAGTGCAACATGGATTAAACATAACTTCTTCTCTGCCAGCTTAAGTAAATGCCCAGGGTCTTCTGGTTAACGGGTTTGACTGAAGGATAATGCTTCCAGGTCAAGTCATTCTGCAGACAACCATCTTCCTTGTTCCTGTCTAAAGTTAACATCTTAAGGTTATTATAAATGATTCCATTATTATTCCTGTGTGAAAGAGGGGGATTTATTTACTTGGCATTTATCAATGCAGCAGGATAAAGAATAGCCTAGCTAGGAACAGCAGGAGGTCCCAAAACATATTTACTCGATTCAGTTTTTTGAAACCATAATCCATGACATCTCATGGTTCAGATCATTGGCCATAGCTGATGAAAGCTTAATCCAGAATTTGTAAGACTATAGTATATGTCATGGGCAGAAATGGTAGGTAGGTATAAGCATGTAGAATACAGATTTACTGCTTTTATTCTTCATCATTGTAATATAAAACAAGTCCACCAAAAATATTCAGCCCATTCAGTAACAGGACAATACTTGCATACAAAAGCATGTCATCATTAAATATGATGTTAGGAAAGTTAAATGTATTATTTCTGAGAATCCAACCAAGCCTACTGTGGAATGTTTATTTCACTGTACCTATTCCATACTAATTGGGCTCTTCTGGAATATTTCTGTGATGTGGACACCCTCTCTGTTATTCCAGAATAATGACCCCTTTTTCTGAGCAGAGCAATTAACTGGCATTAACTCATTCTGGAGAAGACAGTGAGGCCAGAATGGTGGAGTGGGTAAGCTCCTCACTACAGGTCCAGAAGCAAGGTGTGTCAAAGGCTAATCACAAATGACTCGTGTAAAGGACTGCTGGGTTATTTGGCCTAGAAGATCAGAGATTTGAATGTGGCCACATCATCACTCCCCCATGTGATGTTTGCTTCAGAAATTGGCACGCCTTAACTGCACTGGTCTGCTGGGCCATGTAAGTTGAGAGAGACAGAAAAGTTACTCTTTTTTGATCTTACCATCCACACAAGGAGTTATTTGGAGTAGATGTAGTCCAACAGTTATTTAGCAATAGTTGTTCTGATCCATGAAGACAAACCCAGTTGGCATACAAGATTTAGGCTTACACACTGTCAGGTCAACTTGCTAATAGTTTGACTTCATGCTGTGTCCTTGGAAGCACTAAGGAACAAAATTCTCATCACTGTGATCAAACTTTCATTTTCCTAATATCCCGTGTGCAAGTTGCAGCTGACACAAGAAAAGGAAATACCTTCATTAGCCTAAGCAGAATTAGTAGGCAGTTCATTTGCTGAAAATCACAGTGCCCATAAACCCTTCAGAGATTAACCAAAATCCATGGTGACTCCTCTTTCATTTCCTTTTCTCCTCTGCTTTGATTACCCAATGAGAGAGGGTTTTTTGCTTCTGAATAAAGGCATTATCAGCACAGTTCTGCATTCGTCTCCACAATACCATGTGTGAACAATTGGCTGATGGGTTGGGCTCAAAGAGTCATAGTGAATGGGGTAACATCTCACTTGTGGCCACTCACTAGTGGTGTTCCCCAGGGATCAATTTTAGGGCCAGTTCACTGTTTTTCTCAATGACCTGGACACAGGAATTCAGTGTACACAAAGTTTGCCAGTGGTACTAAAACATCCAGAGATAGGTTAGAGCACATGGCAATCATCAGCCATATGAAATTTAACAAGAACAAATGCCAGATTCTGCACTTGAGACAGCGTAATCCTGAATGTACATATAGACTGGGGGACAAGAGGCTGGTCCCTGTAGAAAGGGACCTGGGTGTTTTGGTTAATGGTAAACTCAATAAGAGTCAATAATGTGCCCCAGCAGCCAGCTGTATGCCGGGGTGCATTAAGCACAGTATAGCTAACTGTTTGAAAGTGTTTGTCCCAGCAGTGGTGCAGCCTCACCCCAAGTACTGTATGCAGCTTGGGGCTCCACAATATAAGAAAGATATAAAAATATTGGAATGTGCCCAAAGGAGAGCAAGAAAGAGGGTGGAATGACTAGAGAGTATGACTTATTATGAGCAGCTGAGGGTACTTGGTTTGTTCAGCTTAGAAAAGAGGAGACAGAGGGATGACCTCACTGCTGTCTTCAACATCCTCATGAAGAGGAGAGGAGAGGGAGGTGTTGATCTCTTCTTTCCAGTGCCCAGTGATAGGACATGAAGGAATGGTTTAAAGCTGCATCAGGGGAAGTTCAGATCCAATAGGACAAAAAATTTCTTCACTCAGAGTGTGGTCAAGCACTGGAACGAGCTCCCCAGGGAAGTGGGGTACTTCCAAGTGGAGGTTAAAGATCACATGAAATGTATATACGTATAAATATATATACGTATGTATATATATAATTTGTCCTCTGAGTAAAATAAGTTCTAGCTTGTCATAGTTACACATGATTATAACTTCTGACTGCATAATGACTTTCATATTTGCTTGCATTGCAAATGCACAGGCAGAGTTTCTTTCAAAAGGAACTTTTTAATACCTCCGGTACGAACACTTTTGAATAAAAGCAAAATCCATGTTTTGTCTCTGAGCTGCCTACATCTGTAAACATCTGAATCTATTCACAAATAGAATAAATGTTGCCTACTTCAAGGGTAATTTCTTAAGACAATTAACTGCCATTTTGCAGTTTAAGTTTCACTTTCTAAAGCACAAGTAAAGTACTTTAAAATCTTAGTTAAAGTGCTGTAAAAGGGATACATGCAGCAGGATTCTTTATCTGTAGTGTTAATACATATATATATTATGCAGAAGGCCTGAGCAAGAGGATTGTTAGTGTAGATGGACCTGCATTAGAGAGAGCACTGGTGACCAGGGCTTTAAGTCGTACTATTTTATCCTCCTCTTCTTCAGGAAAACACTGATTCCCCATGGGTTTTCCACAGTTTTGGCCAAACCATCACGCAAGAGGTGATGACAGCGGAGAAGCCGGAGCCTGATCTTGAAGCATGAGGTCCAAGCAGCTGTATACTGACTGCAACTATATGGATGCACCTTAAATACCAGCATCACCCTGTGCATCAGTAATTAAAACCGCTATAATCCTGTCATACAGGGGACAAAATTCAGCATCTGCCTGATGCTGGAGGTACTGCCTGGTGCTGGAGGTACTGTCTGCTTCTGCATCTTGTGCACGCTGCTGGTGAACTTGGCCCTGCTGGCTCTGGATCTTTGCTCAGCAGCTGGCAGGGTGGCTGGTTTTCTTCTTGGGGATCAAACAGCAAAAGCAGGAAGTCCAGGGCATAAATAAGGGTGGCAGTAATAGGGAGGAAGCCTTCTGCAGGGGGATTCAGGCCAGCTGCATGTGGACATGTGTTACAGCTCTAGCAGGAGCCTTGCTGTAGCTGTTGTTGCAGGGCAAGATGTGCTGGGGGGGGTTGCGTCCTCTATGAGACCAACTGATACAAATGGGAGACCCAGGCAGACAGGATTTCGGGTCTTCAGAGTCCACAGATCAAAAGCGAGAGAGAATTCGGGAGGCTGGAAATTCCTCTCTATTCCCTCTCTCATTCTAACTTTTGCTAAAAAAGAAACAGGGATAGACTGCTAGAGGAAGGTCATGGGCTGTGAGCAAAAAAAATACCAGTGATTTACCCCTTGATGCAAAAGCAACTAGGTTACTGTAATTTTCAAAAAAAATAATGCATAAAATGTTTTGTATACCTCAGGAACACATTTATGCTTAACTGTATAAACTGTGCTATAATAGAGTACTCTACTATCAGACTTCACAGCGGACTACTGCAATAATAGGCACTCTTACCCATATTTACAGTCTTTCACCTAGTCACCAACTTATGAATTGTCTCTCATCAGAAGGGCTACCAAAATGTGTTACCAATGAGGCTGGTAGAACTCTGATGGCTTTTGGATAGATTTGCACGCTTACAGAAATCAGCTGGGCGCTTCAAGCTATTACTGTCTCCAAAAGTAACCTTGTCTGTGTGATTTCTGAAAGAGTGAGATAAAACACTTAGCAGCATTTCTGGATATCATTTCCAGTTTTAGAAACACATTTTTGTTCACTCCTCTGCCTGCATCCACAAGAGCAAGTGATCCCCTGGCTCATGAATATGGAGGTGTGTTTTTAAGCATGCAGTTACTGAATTTGGTGCAAATGTGGATGAATACAAGGAGACATGGAAAACACAAACTTTCAATATAGACCATATGCATTCAAATACAACTTCCCTTGAACACTGTAGAACTGAAACATCACCAGGAATTTTAAATGAAAACTGATAGCGTCCATTCCCTTGAATTTCTTTTTTTAGCTCTTATGTTTCATTATTTTTATCCTTCTTTGTCTTTTTGCTATGTGAAAATGTGAAAGTGTACAGGAGCCTGATGAGTCAATCTTTAATTATTTACAATCATATTACTATATTTTATAGAACTTTGATTTAATAATTCAAAAAGCAGTAATTATTGGAAAAGTCAACAGCTTTCCATTTAAATGTAAGTTTTTTTAACATTAGCTTTCATGTGAAAAACTTAAAAATTGAACCATTCAGGTTTTCAGCATTTCTGAAAGCAAAATTACTTAGAAATAGTATCAACTTAAGGATCTTAGCACTAGCCATGCATTCATAAATTCTTGATCCATCTTTTCTCAGACCGACATGCAAGTCTCCTCTGGGGAATACATTTAAATAGTTCCTGGAGAGGTAGGATTTTCTTTCTCAGAACCAGTTTAAATAACTAACTAACTAAATAAATAAATAAATAAATAAAGGCTTCTTAACTTTAAGCGTGTACCCCAATCCCATTGGCTTGAACAGAATTTAAGCAGAAGCGTGAATGTGAAAGTACAGACTGCAATACTGTTGCATAAGAATATTGCTTGGATACGAATGCTTTCTGAAACGGATATCTCACACTGCAAGAATTTTGTGGAAGTTAGAAAATGTCCTGTTTAGAGGCAGAGAGAACAGGCTGAGGGAAACTATGAAGTGCCTAAATGCAGTTTTGCTTTTCCCCAACCGTGGAATCCAAGGGAAGGTATTCATAATGTTTTCTCTTCCCGTTAAGCAAATTTCCTTGCTTCCCTGATCTTCATTCAAGAATGCCCTACGCATGTAGTGCTCTCTGTTAACGTGAAGGCATTTGCATGACAGAGCTTCACAAAGAGCAGGAGCTGCCTCTCCTGAGGCAGACTTTCCACGAATGGACAGGGCACATTAAGTTCCTACAAAACTGAAGCACTGCAAAATTCTAAAACAGGATACAATAATATTATGGGTGATTAGGAATTTTAACGCTAGAGAGGGTTGGAAATAAGAAACTCTGACTTTGGCAAGGTTATTGATGTTTTCTTTATTTACAGGAGGAATAAGGCTGAGTTATTTTCTTTGCCTGAAAAGTATTGGGAGAGTCTTTGATTACAGTATTATATGTCTCTTAGTATTATTCTAAAACCTTGTTTAATGTAACTATAAATTTCATTACATCTCACTGCCTCTGATTGGTGAGGTCTGTACATTTGTCTCATACTCTCAAAAACCATGTATCATAGTAGTCAACAGTACATGTCAGCTACTGAGCAACCAAAACAGTTAATAAATAAAAGAAATACTGGACAAAAACACGGTTGTAATTAGAGGGAGACTGAGAGAGAAAAAAAAAAGTTACCTTGCAGCAACTAAATAATCCGACCCACCTGGAGTCCCAGGAAGAGCAGATCCAATACATATATGCCAAGCTCGAACAGCTGGTGAAATCTGGTGGTTCCCAGTTTTTGACTGCTTCTTTTTAGACGTTTCCGTTTTCTTTGCAGAAAAAAAATCACTCAAATTCAAACCAAACTCTTGACCATATTGTGGGGGGAATTACAGCAAAGAAATGTACAACTGTTATAGTTAGTCAAATGCTTATAGCCAAGATCCTCGATAACAATAGCCTCAAAACTATTGGAAATTTAGGATCCCATATGTAGCCATCCAGACTCAAATTATGTTCTTGGCCATCACTTCCATAGCAGACTGAAATGAAACCCCATCTAAAGACTTTCTGTCTTAATTCTTGTTCTGAATTTTGCAGCTTTGGTCTATCATTACTGAAATGTAGCTGCAAATGTTTGTGCCAAATCTCTGCTGCCTCTTTCTCCCTCTTTTCTGTTAAATAAATCACCATAACATTTTATTTACCATACATAAAATTCCTCTACATGCAAGAAATGTCATTGGTTTCCACTTCCTTAAATCATAAAGGATGACAAAACCTCGGCTACAATTTTACATCAATTTATTTAAGGAAAAAATTGTTACATTTTTGGTCCGAATCAATCTCTGTTTAAACAAAGAGTCCATTTTCAGACCATGGCAACTGGTAAAAATTCAACAAGTATGGGTAAAATGTCTTATACCTGTAGTTTGTTATTTACATCTTATTTTTTATTATTTAGTCTATTTCTTTTAAACCAGGTAATAAATAAATCTTCCAAACTGTTACTTATTTTATGAACTAATAATGCTTCTGTTATGAAAATTAATGTTTCTTCTGCAGCTGGTATGAATCCAGGCTCTGGTTAAGTCTTCCCAAAGTCCTTCCCTATTCCTTACAGTTAGCTCTTAAGCAGCTCTTCTGGGAACACTGAAGGTGACTTGAATGAAGGTGTCTGACAGCATTGACAAGATCTAGAAGCAGGTCCGCTGCCTGCTCCTGCCGGTGACGGTGCGGGCAGTTCACTGTTAAGGGTGCGCAATAGACAACACAAGAGGAAAGGCAGGAGCTTCTTGCACTGCTCCAGCTAGACCTGAAAGCACATCTCTTCATCGCCTTAATGCACTCAATTAATATTTTTTGTGCTGCTTGAGCAGGTACAAAAGAATTTGCTGGATCAGGGCCTTAAGGATTCGACATGTGTTCCCTATCTGCTTTCACGTAGTCTCAAACTAATATAATTTTCCAGTTTCTGTGCTAAACCTTTTGTGGCTAAAACTGATAACCATCCCAGGTTCCCTTGCTAGGTTTTCTATCCCTTAAGCTTCAGTTCAGTAACATTTTGGCTGATCAATTGGATACAAACCCCTTTATTTTCTGTTTAAATTCCCATTCCAATAAATAAGGCTTTTAGGCTTAAGTCTACATAACTCTCTTTTGAAAGTCTGAGCCAGAGACTCAAGAATGTAAAAAAAAAACAACCAAAAAAACCAACTAACCCACTCAAAACATATTTTCTACTTTGTGGATGTTTTCAGTGTGGTGATCTCAAAAGAACACGTTGGGGTTAGAACGAAAGAGGTGGGAGCAGATGTTGCAATTTCCATAAAAGAGCTTTTTTGGAAAACAATATAACTTTTCTGTAACCTTAAAGCCCCACAGACTTTACTTAACTAATAGTTTTCATTTAAAAGTCTTAGCAGTGAGGCGTTAGGGCACTGCAGCTCTACCTCTACCAAATTTCACATTCTGTACAAATTATTTTAAGCTTCCCGAGATCCATTCACATGATGCAGCCTAATCAATAAATCATGAACCAGTTTTAGTCATTCTGCATGTTAAGTCACATTTCTGTACCTCAGTATCCAGGCTGTCGCCCTGTGTTTGCAAATTTGTATTGTACCTTTCCACTCTGAGGCAGATTTAAGAGTTGTTATCCTAGGCTCACAGTAATTGCAAGAAAATTCAGTTCCATCTGTTTCTGCCAACATATGGAAATTAAATGAGAATATCAACAGAAAACGGCACTTGCTCAATATCAAGTGCACGCCAGCTACTGTGTTTTTTATAGAAACTTGTGGTCAAGCAGGCTGAGAGAAGTCAGCAAGCTGCCTGTCTGGTAAGAAATCCGGGTGCTGATCTTGTTCATGCCAGTCTGTCAGTTGTCAGTTGCTAGATTTTGGCTTAATGCAGATATTTCCGTCACTTGCAGATGATGTGTTGCTGAATGAGGTCCGGTTCACTCTGTGCTGTTTAATATGAAGAAAGATTTTCACTGCACCAAAAGACAGATAAGGTTTTGTTGGAAAAATGAGCGTCAAATCTGGAGAGGGATAAAGAATATGCAGAACATAACTTCAGAGCTGGGAGGGGAATAAGATTACTGTTTTATCCTGCTAAATAACAACTCTTAAATACTTTTCATTCCTAATCAAGTCATCACATACCCTTGAGAAGTTACAATAGTTGCACTGTATTACCACTATCCAGTTTTGCAACAGGCTAGAAAAATGTAAACTATATTTAAAAGACACATGGGAAGAAAGAAGTGAGTTGTCTCCCAAGGGCCCCAGAAGTTCAAATCTCACTCACTATGGATCAATTCTAAACAAAAATTCTCCACCAAAGATGTGTCCACCTGGGGATCAGCCCATTTCAGATGCTGCCTGCTTGTGTGATCCCCATTAGACAACTTTGAAGTTGGCTGGGTTTTGCTTTGCAGAAATGTTAGAAGTGGGTTTTTTGGTTTTTTCTCGCACAAGTTATTCCAAAGCTTTTTAATTCAAGGACTTTAGAATCAGAAGAGCATGATCAGGAAAAATTTTGCAGCCCTGAAGGGTATGGACAGAAAATCTCAAACAATCAAGTGAGGATGGCTTAAGCCTCTCTCTCTAAGCGGGGTCTACCACCTCCCCGATGAGATGTGGGCTGATGATGCATTCACACACTCCTAAAATATTCAAAGCAAATGTAAAATGATTTAGACCACATGAGCATCCGAGGGAGTATGGGTATCTTTCAAGCACTTAATTCAGCTTCTCTTGAGTCCATGTTTCTTCCCTGCCTTTGCATCAGTACCGCGAGCCTTTTTCCCAGCCTCGACATCTAGAGCGGTGAGGGGCTCTGGGGCGGTGCGCCGGCGGGACGCCCGCTGAGCCCTGCCTGACGCGGCCCCGCCGGCCCCGTGCTGGTGGAGCTCCCGCACGCCCCCGCGCCGCGCCGCCGCCCGTGCAGCCAGTGGCCGCGGCGAAGGGTGCTCCCCAAGCTGGTTCCATTTTCCTCCCCCACCTTCTTTGCTGCTCTCTTAATTGTGATAGAAAGCCTGTGGCTTTAAGAACACTTAAGTGTAATACAATTTTCGTGGCTCAAGTTACATGCTAAGTAAGTGTTTTATATACCCTGTTTGTGAAAGACCAGACAAGCTCTTTGTAGGAAGGTAAATAATACTTAAAGCCCTGATCATAATCGTCATCCATCTCTGCTCTGTGATTTAATTTAATACCGATTATCAAGTGTTTTATTTTTAACAATTCATGTGGTGTTTGGCTGCCAGAAATGTGTATTCATTGCTAGGATCTCACGAATCAGGCAAACCTAGCATACTGGATTGCATATCACAGCATAAAGCTGCTTTTAAGATGTTACTGCCTTCTCAAAGAGGCAAAAAAGTTTTGGAAGGCTTTAAATTCAGGGAAAATTCAGTATCACATTATCTGGGTTTCATCTCCTCCCACGTTCTCACCCTATTTTCCTTCTCAGACATGGAGGTCCTGGAAAGGAACAACCTTAAAAAGAATCATTTTCTCAGAAATCTGTTGCTTCTTTGATTACTTTAGGTTCAAGATTTTACCGCTGTACAAGCCCCAACTCTCTTGACCATCTCCCAACAAGCGTTAGGCGCTCTCTGAAGACAAAAAGGCCATTTTCCTGGTCCCAGTGAACTTACAGATGAAAAATATAAACAAAAAAATCAATTAAAAAAAAACCTGGGTGAGAGGAGAAGGAACGTGCTCCAGGAGGAAAGTGGGGGCAGTGGTAATGAACTCTGAGCCTCACAGTTGGCCTAACGTTTTTTATTTTTCTTTTTTCTTGTCATATTTAAAAGGGACAAATTACATCCTTACCTCCCCACATTCCCCACAAAAGTCAACCTTCCTTGTTGCCTCACACCAGCGTTGATGTCCCACACTTGGACATCCACTTCCTTGCCCAGTCCTCCCAGGCCTTTCTGTTCCTTCCTTATTTTCCATGTGAACGAAGCAGTTAAAAAAGGCGCTGATAGACAAGGGGAAGACATGGGTCTTCGTGAGAGGCTGAAGTGAGCAGCTTTGCTCTCGTTTCTGCACGGCGCATCTCACATTTCGCTCCAGGGCCCCCCTTAGCCTCAGCGGCGCGGCGCCGGTCGGCCCCGGCGCAGGACCTGTGCCGCTGGGCGCCGGCAGCCGCTGTGCGTGCCTGCCAGCGGCGCACGCCAGCGGGACCGGCCGCGCGCACGGCACCGGTGACGAACGGCGCTTGAGGCTCCACGGGCTGCGCGCTTCCCGGTCCCCGGCCGAAGGAGGTTGCTTCTGCTCTGCGATGGCCTTGGTTGCAGGCAAGGATCTATAGGGTTGGGCGCACGGGGAACTCCCCAAAAGGTTTTGGGTGCGCTAAGCTTCCCGTTGCAAAAGCAACCTGTGCCAAAGCTGGGAAAAGTTGTAAGAGCACAACTCTGTAAGAAGGACGAAAGACCGAGAAGTAAAACCAGGAATGCCTGCGTTTTTTTTTTTACCCTGCCAACTTCTGATAAGCTTCATAATATTAAACTTTTTGTTGTGTTGCTTTTTCAGATTTAGGCTGTGCGACTTAGCAGCTGTTTCTCTTGGCTTGGGACATTTATGACTTTATTTTGGACAAATCTTTAACATTTTCATTTGATTTTTCCCAACTCAGCTTTGTGCCTCAAAATTTGTTTTAAATTTTACGGTCATTTTTTTCCCCTTTCTTACCCTTCTTACAGCTGTAGGCTCTGGAACCAACAACTGTGGTGTTCCTCTCCTCTGCCAGCAGCCTGTTTTATAAGGTAAAGACAAAAGAAAGGAGGGCATTTGGGAGGAACAGAAAAGTAAGACAAGAAAGGAAGAAAGAAAAAAGATGCAGGAGAGGTCTTTTACTGGATCTACTCAGAACAAGCTAAAACCTAACACTATATAAATACTGAAGTACACAGTAGACTAAAAGTATTCAATAAACATTTACTGTGAATGGAGGCATTAGGAAAGGCTTAGGCCCTGCCTGAATTCCCATGAAATTTATAAATATTTCTTTCATTTGTTCTCCATTTACAATTAGTTGCGGTCAAGCTGATCAAAGACAGAAGAGGCCTGTTGCATGTGAACCAGCATCCCTCACAATGACATTCACAAAGCAGAATGAAATATGAAATATCAGGTTTCCACGGATGTATGAACTTGTAAAAAATCTGAAAGAATAGGAGGTTTTTCACACTGAGTAATGTGAAACATTTGGTGCGGATTGTAGGCCTCTGAAGAGGAAAACTGAGAGCCAAAATCCATCAGGCAATAAAACAGAAGCAGGCAAAAGTTAAAACAACAGCCATTCACTACAACCTATTGATTTAGATATCATGATTGTCCCTGCTAAACAGTCGTGGATGCTAGCAGGACCTTCCACTTAAACCATTATCAGCACCACAGACCTGAGAGCAGGCTGGAATAACACTTGTGTCAAGAATATACTTTGTCTGCTGCCTTCACTTAAAAAAAAAGGGAAAAAAAAGCCTTGCCACAGCTTGTTCACACTGCTCCCAAGTGTTTCCAGCCAAACAGGTGCTAAGGTTAATTGGGTAAGTAGCCTGAAGCTTCCAGTTATCAAACGAACTTTAAGTAAATAAATAACCCCAAGTGGATGCGGGAGGATAGACTTGCACAAAGCCTCTGCGCGGCGCGTTACAGCACTCGCGGTTCCCCGTCTTATCTCTTTTGCAGACCTGCGCCTTTCGGAGAGCAGGGCCCGTCGGCCTTTGTGACTAATACACTGTGCTTTAATTGCTTCCTATGTCTTTCACAGCTGTCAGCCCCTCATGGGGTCAGGGTCGGCTGGGGAGGGGCACGCCGAAGCTTTGCATCCCTTCAGCTCCTGAAGTGCTCCCAGGCTGGGGAGGGACATCGCCCCGGACAGCATCTGGGAAACCTGTGGCTCTCACTAAAACGAGACATGTGCCCACTCCACCCCAGGAGTCACTCACCCCACTCAGGTTCACCCTTTTTAGGTGCTGGAAAACGTACAGGCAAGTGGAGACAGCGCCCTTAACACCCTCCCTGACCCAAGAGGCTCTAAGTGCTTCTCAAGTTGTGCAAAATTTGTGATATTAACCAGCGTCAAACCACAGGGAAGAATGTAAAAATAGATTGTTTCACATTGTTTTGAGAAAGATTTGGGAAGATTAAAGGTTAACAGGAGCCTGCTAGCATAAACAGAGCAGACACTTCATGCTGTTTATGGTATAAATCCCATTATGTTTCAGCCTGTACCGGAAAATGTCTAAAGAGAGGTAGTAGGAGTGAGGGCAAACAACACAAGGCATAAACATGCTGTTGATGTCCTTTCCAAGGAAAGACCTTCTTGGGAATGGTGTAAGGAGAATACTTCCAAAAACGGATCACACAAGAAGACATCTGAGAATACATGCTGTTTCCTCTCTTTCTTTAAACTTCCTGAAAGCAAAAATTATTTCTATTCTCAGGTGTGATGTAGAAGGGGGTCAGGGAATGGATGGTCTTGCAGTTCACGGTACTGTCAAGCCTAAACACCCAGAAGGCATGTGTTGGGGCCCCAAAAGTTATGAGGCCAGCTTATGAAAAGTAAGCTATTTTGTGTATGTGTTTTGTTAAACTGACACACTTGGGGGTTTTCATACTTCTCTCAGCACCCACAAGACCCACTATTCTCTCAGCACCCCCTATTTATAGTCCCCCATTTGGTAAATACCACAGGTACAGTCACATCTTATTATAACATCAGGTCTCTGTCACAGGAGAGAGTGCATTTCCAATGCATTTCTTCTTGCACAACCCTTGTCCAGCCAGCAAACTTGGCTCTGATGTACCCCAGAACTTCATCATTTCTCCTTTTTATGTCTTTCTGAGGAACCTCAATATATTGGTTTGTTGGTGATCTCTCTTTCTTCCTCTAACAGGTTCAATATTTTCTCCCGCTGGTGGGCGTGGTTATCTCTTCCTTCTCCTTTCCTGGCTAGTCTTACTCCTCTTTTATTTGTTTCTAAACACATTTGGGAACTATTTGATGGCAAACCTACAGATATGTGAAGAGGCACTGTAATTACTCTGAACATCAGTAGCCACTTAGCTACATAGAAGGAAGAGGGGGAAACATTTCACATGAGCAAGAAGTACCCTTGGTCTCTCCTTCGAGCATAAGCTGTACTGTGAGTCAGGTTACCTGGATGCTGATTTCTCTCTTTTTTCTTCCTCATCATTTTGCCACATCAACGTCAATAAAGGTACAAGCGGTACAACTCACACTTTTGAGAGCTTGAACACCTCAGTGAGATTTAGTGAATATTTTAAGTACCTATTCACTTGAGTCAGAAAATAAGAACTTTTTGAGGGACCAGATGAAGAATTCTCTTTGTCCAAAAGCAGCTTACATTGGCTAAGCTGAAGGCTTCATGTTTTCTGCTTATGGTTTCCAGAAAACAAACATGTGCACACAGGGAGTTCACCATCCCGAAGGACCTTTCATAAAAGAGATGTTTGTCTCCAGATTAACACTAAACAAAATCAGGGAGCTGAGGCAGGCACACATTCCTCAGCACAGATGCACCTCTTTACGGTTCCTTTCTTATTTATTGGACAGAAAAATGCACTACAGAATAGGCTTCTGGGATAAATGCACTGTGCCTTCCCTCAGGGGTGGATCCCAGGGTTTTACTTTCATTTAATTTCTTGGAGGGAAAGATGAGAGAAACCAAATAATGTTCAATGAAATGTTATCCCCACCATAAAACCGAAAGCAATTTACATTTTAAAAAAACTAATTGAGATGATCCTTGTACAATCCTGCAGTGGCTGTGGAAATACGTGGTTTAAGTTTCTACACATTTCGGTTTGGTCCAGCTAACTGCTCAGCTAAGACTTTCCACAAGAGCCCAATCTCTTCACATGATATGTTGTGGACTGTACCAGAATACTGTACAATGTGTTCTTCCAAAAATCAGTGTTCCCATTTTTATTGGCCAGCATGTTTTAACATTTGTTTTTGCTCAAGACCATTATAAAAATACATATATACTTCAGAACTTTTCTTATGGCAAGATAATACACAATACTTCTTTTGTAAGCCTGCCTTATCATGAGTCATAAAGATCAATATTCAAGAGACAAACAAAAGGCGGCAATTTTGCCCTCATCACCTTCACACATTGTTCCTGCCAGCAGGGGAAGGCTGCAGGGGTGTGTTGAACTCAGTTAATGAGCACAGATGAGTCTCTTAGGTCATGGAGGAACAGCAGTCACAAAATGGACACACCTCCCACCTATGTCACACAGGCAGGGTAGCAGTCCTGGACAATCCCAGGTTAAAAGACCATAATCGTTATGGTTATCTACTGTTAGAGTAGGGCTCCTCTGTAGTACATCAATGGCTGCCATCAAACTATATTTTTAAATTGGAGACAGGAGATAAAGAGATAGGTAGATAGGTAGAGAGAAAGAAAGAGGGAGAGAAGTAATGGCATTAAGAAAGCTGATAATCTTGAAAGTGAGATAAATTTGTACATTTGTTTTATAAACTCTGTCCCTGCATAAGGTTATAGCATGTCATTTTCTTTGCATTCCTAACCTGTGGTCTCTCTATGCCTCTTTCATGCCACGGAGTGTGATGGGTGTTTGGATACCCTGAGGACTCTCCTTTCATTTTCCCAAGCTTGCCAGGGAGACACAAAAAGGTTTTCAGGCTCTCTTGTCGACAAAACACTCTCCCACACCCATATTTTTAGGTGTGGATTACAAATTTACTTTTGTTTTTAAACTCACCCTTCTGTGAAGGTCCTCATAAGGCTCTCTTTGGTTCATATTGTCTTAACTTGGTCTGTAGGGCACATCTGCACAGTGTAGTTCAGACTACTGTCAAGAGGAGATACATAAATTAATTTCAAATAAGTTATTTTCGCACTTTGTAGAGCATCCCTTTCACTCCCTTGACTTGTTTGAGATCCAGAGCTATCTGCCATGTTTCTGCACCACAGACTGTTGTGCAAGGTACTTATGTCTTAGGTTAGTCGCTTTCAGTCTGTCGTTTCCCAGACTACTTGTTGTCCGTGATAGGTAGCTGAGGAATGCAAGCTCATATATTCTACACAGCAACATACATAAATGTATCTGCACCTCTAGTGAAAACATACTGGGAGCTCATCAAGCCAGACAATTCTTTTACCCAAGAAGAGCATCTTACTGTCTGTACAGTGCAAGACCTATCAGTAGTAACAATAATGCCTTTATTTCCTTCTGCAATTCACAGTGCAGCAATTGATTATACTTTACTTGCCCTGCTATTTCTGAAGAATGTCGTTAAGATCCCTTTTTTTTATTCTTTGCTCTGTGTACTGTAGAACAAAAATTATTTTCTAAATGCTGCTTGTCTATTGATAGTGCCTGTTGGAAATATGCACCAGGTTATAGGAGATCTGGGATTAAACTTGACAGGAACACTTTTCCCTTTATGATGAGATCAGAACAGATTCCTGAACAAATCATTATGGCTCTGTTTCCAGAAAACATTACAGCAGAGCTTTGTTCATGCTACTATCATAAAGGCTTCCACCAGTATTTCTATTACAATCTTTATTTTCAAGGGTTTTTAACTCAGCCAGAACAATTCACTACGGGCTGAAAGCTGTCATTTCATGGTGTTCACACCATGAAGGAATTTGTTTCACCATAAAGTCTGAAAAATAATAGCACAAGCTATTTTGAAGCTGGAAAGAAGGCTGGTGGAAGGCAGTGGTTTCCTACAATCCTATTGTTTAATCTACTGAAAACAAAATCAAAGGAACACTTTATTTTGTTTTTAAGCAAAGATCAGGCATGAGGAAAAATACACAGGAACTACCATAGCTTTCAAAATGACTGTTACAAAGTAAGATCCCCATCTCACAACAGATCAACATGGAAAAAGTCTTTCTGCCGGGTGGACTTCAGACTTAGATCTTCTGCATCTGTGAATTTCCAGTGAGCCACACTGTCCCACACATAGCAAAGCAGAAGACATGGGGCCAAGTTCTGAGGTGGTGTGAACTGCTAATTGTAAACTGGTTTAAAAAGTACTTTCCATGGAGCTCAAGCAACACCAGATTACTTAAGAGGTCTAGTTCCTAAAGGAATCAGCTGTTCATTTGTTGTCTTGCAGACACGGCTGGAGCACTGGGAAATGCTATTTGACAGTGTGTCTAAACTCTTGTCATCTGCAAACTTCAATTTCCATTGGCTTTTTTGCACCTCAGTGGCGTGTTCTTACTTTCTTGTACCTGCTCCCCTTCCAACCATTCATCTTAGTTGTCTATCCTGTACCGTTCTCGGAGCAGGACCCTTCTTGTACTGTCTGTACAGTACCTAGCTCAATGGAGTGTCAGTTTTACCCGAGTCCTCTCCGCTTTGCTGTGCTACAGGTAATAATAGTAGTAATGAATAATAAAAAGCTCTGTTCCTTTACTCATTCACTTCCATGAGAAAAATCTCATCCTTCAAGGCTGGAATTCTGCCCATGATAAATCCACAAAGTATGAGTTTGAATCCAGACTTTCCATACTGTAGCTCCCGAGCTTGGCTCCAGGGTTTTGGTTATGGCCCATCTTTATTACTAAAGCATTTCTCTGCCTTCCTCTGAAACATCCTCTACACCAAACAAGATTTCCTGGGATAGTGAGTATAATTCACATTATTGTAGATACTTTTTCTGCTTTAATTTTATCTCCAAATGATATTAAATCTACATTTATTAAATAGAGTTACTTTTCCAGCCTGCAGGCATCAGCCCAGTATCTTGAAAGATGTAACAATGAGGTTTATGATTAAAACCTTTTTTGGAAAAACATGAACAAATGATAACCAGTTGTAATAGTTTTCCACATTTTTATAATATCTAAAAATATGTTCAAATACCCAGAAATGATCTTGTGGTTTGATTTATTCACAAGTCCCCTGAAGTGTTTAATAAGTACAATATGGTACAACTAAAATCATGCTTATTACTGCTATTAGCTTGGTAATTCTCCAAGATGAAATCATACTTTTCAGGTTATAAATATACATTTTTATTGTTGATTTTATGCTGCATTTTGAAATATTGCTTCTCTGCTTTCATATTTTCAGAGCTGTATTACAGTACTATAAATCAGCCCAGCAGTAAAGGAATTCTAATTGGTATCAGGTGATTTTTTTAAAAATAGGGAAAAAGTTAAACTTATATCCTTTTGAATGAAGATAAATTCTCTTGAAGCTCTTAAAAAAAGATCAGATGTGTCCAGAATGTATCTGATTTATCTTTTTGAAAGACTAATCAAATAAAAGTATGCATAGTACACATCAAAGTATATGTATGAGCTCAAAACCACCATAAAAGATACCTCTAGGTGTCTAACTAAGTACAAAGAATCCTTTCCCTGGTATTTTTTTCTTCTTTGTCTATGCTGTTTCAATTTTTCCATCCCACTAACTATGCAAGCTTGTGCTTCTGTTCTGCCTCTTTCTTACCCATATATTTCATTGTTCTTTCAAAAAAATCCAATTGTATTACTCCAATGTATTCCTAATGTCTCAGCACCTCTGTAGAGCCAATTTGATCCTTAAACCACTGGTTCTTTTTGAGATGGACCTGCCCAAAGATGCTTTCTAAATCCATCTGTGCCATGTCCAATGCAGCAGTCAGTCTAGCAAGACACAATCAACTATGCATCATGTGCCAAGTGCTGGGGTTTAACCTGAAAGCTAGTGCTCTGTGGTGAGGAAAACAGCATTAACAGGTTTGTGGTAAAAAGCTGGAAAACACACACTGTATGTAGGATATTTCAAAACAATTTTATATATATTTCAAAACAATATCCCTTTTCCCCAAAATTATACAAATGAATCATTAGAAAACATTGACTTTCCAGGAAAAAAAATACAACTATCAGAACAAATAATACACATTTGATTCCTGTGTGCTGATATCACAGAGATCAAGAAGACGGGGAAGACATAAGGTGGAGTTAGGGAGTACAAACAGAGCCCATGCAATAATTCATGGGAGCCATGAGCCTGCCTTGGAGGCCAGCTCTGGCTGTCCCATTAGTGCTTCTGCAGTCTCTCCAAAAAAGGGAAGTGCTTCATGGCTTTTGGGCATTCAGAGGGCAGTCTTACAGGTTTCTGCAGAATCTTGTATTTTTTCATCTGACCTTTTGGGTAATGTGGCATATTTTCATAGCCCCTTAAACGTTCTTGGTATTTTCCCTTTCCAGGCCACAAAGCAGAAGACCCACAATGCATCACCTGATGTTTCCAAGGGGAAAGAAATATGCAAAAGAAATAGCCCTCCTACTTTCCCAGACATCCCCACACTGGGTTAGGCAACATCTTTAGCTGAAAAACATTTGGGAGGGAAAGCCATAATATTAACGGGATTAATTACTCAATACTGTACACAATATGGAGTTACTTTTTTTTTTTTTTTTAATTTTTAAGAGTGACTGAATTGCTCTGTGCACACTTGAAGCTCCTAAAGAGCAGGAAGCTGACAGAGGAGCTCCATCATGAAGGCCAGAAGTAAGATTAAAAATGAAATGGATCCAAATAAAAATCATGTTAAGCAGATACTCAGCAGAAAGGCATCTCAGCAAAGATGAAACAAGCAAAAGGATATATATACACACCTTGGACAGCTGCTCAGCGTCAGATGAAAACCAGATGGAGGAAATCAAGAGGAAAATAAGGCTGAACAGGGACATATTTGGAAAGATAAAAGGTAGCATGGAAAGTCACCCTTCACTGGGATACAGAAAATTTACAGCACTGAAGTGACAAAATACTAGATGACTTGGAGATAATATCTAATACCAACAGGATGAAAAGAATATATTTTTACATCCACTGAGCCTTTGCTCCATGAGGGAGAGTGGAGGCAACACTCTGGGATTCCTCGGTGGTGAACAGAAATGTGTGCCTGGCATAGAAAATCAGGTGATAGTGTGAAGGCTCTTGTTATTTCTGTGATGTTTAGGCAGTTCACTAATAATCTCTACATTGTTTAATTTTCCAACTGCAAGGAAAAAAAGGTGTGAACTGGCTTTTCTCTCCTCTTTCCCTTGCACATTGGAGGTATTGTCCTGCAGGGGAATGTCTCTCATCACAGCTCCAATTCCTTCTCCAGACAAGGTCAAGAACTGCCACTTCTTGTTGCACGCTCTAAGTGTTTTTCTTCCTGTCTTTGAGCTTTGTCTTTCTGTCTCTCTTAGGCTACTTCTCCACTGTGCTTCTAGACCAGCAACATGTCCCCAAGAGTGAAGTTGAGGTGAAGTGCAACACGAGGGCACATGCAATGCTCCTCTTCCATTCTCAGGCTCCAAAACACACACTCCTCTGCAAAAGCACCATCCCCAGCACCCTCTTCCTCAACATGACTCCTGTCCCTGTGCAACATGATGTTCACTGCCAAATAACTCCCATGATTTTATGACTGACTCCCTAAGGTTACTGAAAGGAGAATTGTACCCAACATTTAATATTAATTGCTGGGATAATTCCACAGCCAGAGCCATACATGAGGTAAAGTTAGACATATAGTAGAAGAATATGTAACTTACAGGTTATGTGTGTAGGCTAGACTGGTTTTGTCTCATCTACTATTAGCTATCTGGTCTACACCAGCGTAAGAAACCTATCTTAGGGTGTGATGAAAGATCCTCTCTTAAAGAGAGATCTTTAAACACACATAAAAGGGTGTTGGTGACCAGTTTAGATGAGATATCTAGCTTTTATATGACTGAAACTCTATGATGTGAATTTACATTCCAGGGTAGACACCAACCTTTAAGAAAAGTCATCACAGGAATCATAATGATATTCACATAAAATGTTCAGGTGACCATAAAGGATAATTTCTCTGTCTTAGTTTTAGGAACCTCCTCAACACTTAGACACCAGGCAAGAGCTGAAGAAAACAAACATAACCACAATAATAGTGGCTGAATATGTCAGCTTCTTAAAAACTTCAATCCAAGGAAAGAAGAGGACAGTACAACAATTAAAAACAATGAATGCAAGATGATGACTCTGCAACCACATCCGGGTATGGGAAAGAATCGTTCTGGCAGGAAGTGGTTGAGTGCCACTGAGAGCAGGCTGGGATGGAAGGAGGAGAGGTGGGCTTCTCACTCCCCTCAAAAATCTGCCCTGTATGCTCAGATTGACTCTGCAGCAGCAGATGGTGGTAATGGACAATGAGGAGAGCTAAGTGGGAAGCCAGCCCGATGGCATTAGCAGGCAGGAGCAGTTCTCTCCTCTCTCGAAGACTTCCTTCCTCCAGCGCAAAATTTTGTAATGTAGCAATTTTGAACTAGAAAACACAAGATGTGGGTATTTGTTCTGGAATTACAGACATGGAACAAGGATTGCAGCAAGTGACTAGGCAAGCAGACAGGCTTACCGTTAGCGCACCTAGGATCCGCTCCAACGCCCGCTAAGGACAGCAGCCTCAATGGACAGGCTCTTGGCAGTGCATGACTACATTCCCAGCAGAGCTGGACAGTTGCAGAGCATCTGCACCCGTGGCCATTTACTACCTATTGTGAGAGCATTTACTCATTTTGGATGTTTATAAACCCCGGCTGGAATACAAGACCTATATGGATTCATCTAAATCCCAAACTTTTTGATCTGGAAAACCTTCAGTAATTGAAAAAAATCTATTTCATCTCTTGCTTCAGAACACCATGTATAGTTTATAACCTAGGAACCCATGGCTCAGATTTAATGGTAATCATATAACATCTGTTTAATTTTAAAATTTATATGGAGGCTTTTTTGGAAATCCCTTGGAGTTTTTTGACTTTCTGTCTTCTCTATGCACACAGAGGATGTAGAAAATTAATTTCCTGTGTAAAAATACAAGATGACAGAAGGTCCAAGGTTAAACCTATTTACAAAGAAAATCACTGCCAGTGTTTAGAAAATTCTGCTTTTATTTGAAATATTTGGAGGTGTACCTGGCTTCCTATTTCCTCATGGCATTTAAGCCTATAAGGCTTTCTGTCCAATAAACTGTAGTGAAAAACCTCCTCTGTATTGATTTTTCCCTGATGAATTGTGAACTGTCTATTCATATGTTGATCCATTTATTTTAATAAAGAAGACAAACCTGTAGGAGTTTCTTATTTTCCCACCCCTCTGGCCCCTTGTGAAAGGACTTAGGCTGCTGCAGAGGCCAGCATTCAATTTAGGGACGAAACCAGATGCCACTGGCTGACATCTACTTGGTTACTTTACAGCACAGTTAGTTTACAGCAGGGTAGGAATGTGCCACTCCTTTCCTCATGCAAAATGAAAGGTGGAGAAACACATCGGCAGAGAACATAGCAAGGATCTCAGTGCCAGGAAAGCACTGACCCTCATTTCTTCCATTTCTACTCTTGCACTGAAGTAAATTAAGACAGAAATGTTCAATACTCTAGAAGAGAAGATAATCCAGGACACTGTTGAAGGTGATCATGAAGTCGTCATCTCAGTCCCATTTGGTGGTGGAAGCCATTACTTATTCTTTCATAAAAATCTATTTGAAATGGATCATGTTTTTTATCCCATTGCACAGTGTCCAGACTGCCAGCTTCCAATACATAGCTTCACCAGAGAGAACTGTGAAGGCAACTGACACCTTCATTCCCCATCTCAGAAAAGAGAGGAAGGGCTGAACAGAAATCCCTTTTACCAGCAGAACCACCAGTTCTGGCAGTGGGGATGGAGTGGGGAGGAGCAACTCAGCTCTTGAATAAGGGAGGAGGTATACAAGAGATGGTACCCAAATATCTGGCAAGCATTGAGCACAGTGATGCTAGGGCTCCTGTGACCCACTGACTGGGACTTCCTCACCGTCCTACCCACCTTCAACCAGCAGGCTTGGGGCTCCCAAACCTTCTGCACCAACCCAGGAGGATGAGAGCCTCCATCAGCCCAATTCGTGGGATAGGACACCTGGAACTTAAACCACTAACACCAGGTAAGAAATCCTGGAATAGCTGTAGTCTGTGTCCACTAAGCAGATAGCAAGACAAGAAGCAAGAGCAACTATTACATGCTCCAGAGTTTGTCCATAGCCCCATCTAGAGTGGGTGGTTCATCTGTTTCAGGACACCTCAAGAGACTCTGAAATCAACTGCTCTCTTTGATGCTAGGTATTTCCTTTTTTTTTTTTTTTCTTTTTTAATTTCCTTCCCAAGGGAAATTTCAAAACAGCAAGTTTTCACCTTAACTCAGATTAGAAAGGCTTTCAGAAGATCTGAATTTCCTACAGGACTGCTTCACAGAATCACAGAATCACTAGGTTGGAAAGGACCTTTAAGATCATCAAGTCCAACCATCAATCCAGCACCACCATGTCCCCTAAACCATGTCCTGAAGCGGCACATCCACACGTTTTTTGAACACTTCCAGAGATGGCGGCTCCACCACCTCCCTGGGCAGCCTGTTCCAATGCCTGACCACCCTCTCAGTGAAGAAATTTTTCCTAATATCCAATCTAAACCTCCCCTGGCGCAACTTGAGGCCATTTCCTCTTGTCCTATCACAAACAGTTCTTTTGGAAATTATGTGACTGCTCATGTTGAAGTCTGCAACACTGAAACCTGCAAATAGCCTGGAGAGTGCTTTACTGAAGCACAGGCCAGTTTTATATTAGGCATTGACTATGGCTTTGCTGTTTCAGTGACTTTCTGAATGTCAAGGCTCCAGTACTGTCACTTCTTATCATCGATTTCTGCTCCAAACACTCTTAATTTTCAGGCTGAGTTTTCACTAATCCACAATTTCATCCTGGGCTTTGGCAGTCAAACTCTGTCCTTTCTACCTGATGCTCACCCAGCAGCTTCTGAGAGTGCTGCAGACCCGGTAAGGTCATCAGCTACCAAAGCAATAACACCTTGGAATCAAATATCCCTCCAGTAAAACCAGTGAAGTTTCATTGCTCCAAATAATTATGCAGAGGTTAACAAGTACATGACTCTGCTGACAAAGTCCAAGACTGAACACAGTTCATTTCACTCAAACATCACTGTGCTGACCAGGTGTTAAAAAATTGTAAAAACTTATTTTTGTCAATAAAAGAAGTTCATACAACTTAATATGAGTAGAGTCTGTTGAGTTAAAAGGTGCTAGTTTTACAGTCCCTTTTTTCTGAGTAGAACCACACTTTAACATGAACTTATTCTAAATTGTTGGTTGTTTGATCTTCTTTTTTCTTTACAATGTCAGCCTTTGGGGAACACCTAAGGATCTAATAAATGACCCTGTAGCATTAGGCATTATACATAATGCAAATTAACTGTCCAGGACCTAAAGAAACGTGTTACACCAAGGCAAGCTGGCCGAAGGTAAGATTTGCTACTTTTTCTCTTCCCCACATGATTTCCCCTTCTTACAAACTCTGGGAACATGCTTAGCAATTCACGTTATTACTGAGAGCACTAAAACATCTCAGCTTCTGCTATAGTCTGGAAAGAAAGAAGCAGTAAAATGCTTCACAAAATAAAATGAACCTGTATTAGCTGAATCTTTGATACAGGGCAGCTCATCCACAGTCAAGGACAAGAAAAGTATAAACACTGGAAAAAGGTTTTGCTGCAGCAGAAAAAAAGAGATGTCAGTGTAGCCTAAGCTTCAGACTGACTAATGAAGGAAATCCAAGAAGACTAGTAGTACACTATCCACTAACAGAGGGACAGGGCAGACAAGTTAAATATTTGTATTTAGACATTTTTCTTCACATTCCATTAATACTCTTTATCAAACTGAGGAATCTCACTATATGTCTCTCAAATTGCTCAATGAAACAGGTCCTTTCTTAACTGAAAAATGCACTGGCAACCATTGAGCAGAACAACAGACGGGCCACCTGCTTCACAAAGCATTATTACTTGCTGGTTTGCCCTGTGGCATGTGCAGTTTTAAAGAAATATTAGGATCTGCCATGAAAAGAATGAAAGAAAAGATAAAGTTTCCTTCATTGTTGCTGTAGAACAGAAAATTAGAGGAAAATGTTGAAGTATTGTATGAGGTTTCTCATCTGGATATTATTAGTTCATATTTTTTTAATCATGTACAGTACCATACAGATTGCTGATTGCTACTGTTTTTCTTATACACATGTCTTCTAATTAAGTGTAAAATACAATGCAATTTATTACTGTCTATCATATCAACCACTAGAAAACACTTTCCCAGATGATTTTAGTAGGTAGTTGGGGTGGCTGTAAAATAAAATAATAATTTGCTGGTTTATGTGTGCAGGAAAGCTTTAGGTCATGTACTGTATTATATTACTAAACTGTAATAGGTAGAAAATGTAACAATAACCTAGACAGAGAGAAAAGAAAGACTGCGTTTGAGACTTTTAATTAAAGATGAACTACAAAAAATTCTAAAAATAAAAACTCTCTTAAGACATCCACAAGGATTTAGTGATAAAATATTGATAAAAGAAAGCATCTTAATAGCAACTTATGGAAAGCTGGACTTGTTAAAAAATCTGCACGTCAGTAATGCCAGAACATTTCAATGACCTATTGCTGCTTTTATTTTCTTTTCTCATTTCTATGTGTGTCAATGTCCTGTTCAAATGTCTGGACCAACACCCCACACCCAACAAATGTTTAACATTTTCCAGTGTCTAAAGGCCTGCCTAGGCAATCCTAAATCCCAAAGGGTCCCTCCCAACCTGCACCTGAAACAGGGGAAGATCATGTGCTGTTCTACTTCCTCACAGCAAAGCCGAAGTGACTCAAAGTTTAGAGAATAATGGAAAAGTATTGCAAGAATATGCCGTGGAGACAAAACATTTTCTGTTCAAAACTCCCTGTGGTCATAGCACGAGGGAAGGCTCCCCAGGAATTTATTTTTTTTCCCCCCAGTTTACTGGGCCCCTTTAAAAAAGGTGTATCATATTCACTGCTGAGTTTCATATTTTGCAATCCGCACAAACCACGTGATGTGCAGCTTCTATAATGCCACTTGTTGTGAGGGTTCATTGTAGACCCTCTAATGAGCCTGCCATACTCCTTCAGCATGCACAGCACCATCTTCTCAATCATGCCTTTCAAGAGATTAAGACTCAGTGATGCAATACAGCCCATGACACAAAGCCTCTTTTCAAACATAAAAGAGCCAATTGTTTTTACAACCTCCAAGCATGTACAATCTTTGCTTCACATGTCCATGCAATAAGTGGCCTAAAAGTTTCATATCCTCCTTGCAATATGGAACTTGACCCTTGAAAATCCCTCATGACAATTCAACTAGTAGAACGGAAATCTTTTCCCAATACCCTAAGGACGCTGGCAAAATATTTGTACTATTTCCATGTATACACACTCCATTACACTGTCCTCCTTGCATATTACACAAACTAACAACATTTTTGAAGCTATGTATCCTCCTGTCTGCTCTCTCCATAAATTATCTCAGCTGCCTCCAGACTCCTCAGATTAAATTCTTTACTCCCAACTCCCTCTGGCAGAAGCAACATTTCAGAGCGTGGCTAAAGCCTCTCTGCTTAGGCCAACACTCACTGCATGAACACAAGCGTCAAGACGTGGGAGACACAGAGAAACAGACTTCCACGAGCCCTGGGAAGTGCTCAGAGCTTCCTGTTCCCACTGATTTTAGGTTGCACTTTTACAGCACGGGGCTGATAGCTGGTAAAACACCAGGGCACAAAATTTGGCCTGGGGCAGGAGACACCTCTCTGCAGTTGTCAGCCCCAACAGAGAAACTTTTATCAATTCAGAAAGGCACGTAAGGCTCGTTAGAGCTAACAGATCAGCAAGTGTCTCGATGCTCTGGTCCAGCCACCCGAGCTCCTTCGGTAGTCAATGCAAAAAGAGACACCTCAGCAGGGCGAATGTCCCCAAACGCCTCCCGTGCCTGTCTCGGAAGGCAGTGAATCACCTCAGGGGTGCCTGCCTCAAATAGGGGACAGCAGCAGATGTCCTGGCGAGGACTAGCCAAGTCCCCCCCTTTCCCCTGGCCACGGTCCCTGTGTGCAGCGTGGGGACAAAGTCCCCCCTGGTACCTGCTTCACGCAAGTGCTGCAGTCATTAATACACTGCAGACTGTGACGCTGCCAGACGCTGTGGGAACGGGGCCGTCCGTGTGTCTGGCTGTTTACAACCCCTCAGTAGTTTTGCTTCGGTGGAAGGGAGCCGCTATTTGGAGAGTACAGCGTGCACAAAAGGCGAAGGCCAGAGAATATTAAATATTGTTAAAAGTATTGGGCAGAATCAAAACTAGATATGGTTAAACTTGACTGTCAGAGCAATACCTGTGATAAATACCCCTCCAAACTCTTCTTGATATTAGGCTGGTGATAAGGAACTGCCCAACAGACTCAAACCCACTGGCCACCTAACCTCCACGTCCTCTCTCTGGAGGTGGCCAGCATCAGGTATTTCACCGTAAGATCAAAGACTCACTCTTCTCCATGTGTCAGAGATCTGCCTGAGTCATTGTCACCCCCAAAACTTCGTTTTCAAATACCTGTAGGAAGAAATGAGTAAGAAGAATTTATTTTCAACAAAAATGCAAACAAAAGTGTCATCTTTATTATGCTTTTTAAAGTGAAAAATAGAAAAAGTTGAAAAAGGAATCACAGTGGAGAAAATTCTATTTCTTTGAGTATATAAAAAAAGCAAATAAAAAAGCAACATATCCTTTTCCGCATTTTTAATAATTTTTTGAAAAATTTTTTTGAAGTTTTAATTTTTGAAACCATTATCTAGTAGTAATATTTCACACTTTTTTCCATTATTTGCTATGACATTCACCTAGTCAATGAATTTTTCTGCAAGATCTCATTTTCCTTGAACAAATGTGTCAGGCCGGTGTATATTGAGTGAGGAAAGCTATGCAACAGCCCCCAAGCACTTCAGTGGTCAATGCAGGGGCCGTTTTAAGGCACGTCAATCATCTCCATTATTGATCCAAAAACATCAAGTATTACAGAAGGCAAATTCAGGGAAATATACAAATGTCTGGCTTGCCTTCCAGTATTTGTTCAATTCCTTTTATATTCCAGAAAATCAAAATCAGAAGTTTGCAAGATCTGCATTGTTCAAGGCAACCATTATTTGAAAGTTTGCAGTGCAACACTGTCTTTTTTTCCTCACATTTCTGGGTTTTCAATTCTACATGGAGAATCAAAACTAACCAAACCTTTTGAACACAGACATCAGTGTGAAAAAGATGCATGACTGGTTAGAAATATTTTCATTGAATGAGTGAGATCTCAGCAGATTTCCTCTCAGCTGTAGCACACCCATAGCAACTGTATCAGGTCTGGCACTATTCAATATTTTCACTAACTATTTGGAGCAGATTACATTCTCACTAAATTCGTAAACAATGAAACACTGAGCAAGACACTTCATCAAAGGACAAGATGACGATTCTCTCAAGTGATCTTGAGAAGCTAGAGGACAAGTCTGAAATAAATAAGATACAGTTCAACCAGGAGAGATGCAAGGCTCTCCGGGAAGAATAATCATCTGCATCAAAAGATGATGGGGAGGCCTTGGCAGAGATGCAGTACTGCAGAAAAGGGTCTGAAGGTTGTACCAGTGCACAAGCTGTGCCAAAGTCAAAAAGATCTAGTTGCTGGGAAAAAAAAAAATTAAATTGCTCTATCAAAATGGCTAAGCAAGAATGCAATCTACTGGATACATAAATTAATTCTTCTATTCCACTTGAGTCTGGTAAGTCTCCAGCTGAAGAAAGGTTTGGTCCTGCTTCAAGAAGTCATGAGAATGACTACAAAAACACAATCTTTAGGGAAAGACTGAAATACTTTATTATTTAGATTGGAGAAGGGAAGACAAGGAGAGACAGTACTAACAGTCTTCAGCTACATTGAGGGTACCAGCAAACAAGAAGGAAATAAGCTTTTCCCTCTGTCCACTGAAGATAAAAAAAAAAGTAAATGAACTCAATTATCTGCAACCAAGAACCTTTTTAACGGCAGAGAATGTTGGAAGGTCTTTCCTGGGGAAAAGGTGTTATCTCCCCCAGCGGAGCTCGCTAAGGACATCCTAGACACCTATCTGCCAAAAGAAGACACTGGCATAGCTAATGCTGGGCTGGGGCACGGGGATGGACTAGATGATCCCTTTGAGCTCTGCTATCCCGCAGTTCTACACAGAATCAATGTCCTATTACCAGTGATACCTCAAGAGATGTAGATGTTTTAGTGGATGTTCCCACCCACCTCACAATCCCTGATTTCAGAGCACAGCGTGTTCCTCCTCAACGACCCCGATGGCCCTGAAGGTGAGTATGTATTTGCAGAGTGCTGCAGACCTCCCTGGCATCACATCAGGCATGCTGCAGGCTGAGTGGAAGTGGGGAGCTGGCTCCTCCATCCCACCAACCCCAGCCGAGCAGCTCCCATTCCCAGAACCAAGCTTCCTCAAGCCAGCATACGCTTGTGAAAGAAATTGTCAAGGTAGGTGAGAAAAATGCTGGAGCAGAGGCAAGAGATGGGGAGAAAGTGCCAGCTGCAACAGAAACCATGAGAAAAAGCAGCTGCTTTTATCAAGTGGTACCTCAGAAGTTAACTGATTGGCATCTTCAGCCTGTTCTCTCATCCACAGCCTACGTGCCAACTGAGCAATTTGGAAGGAGCTTTGCTCCAGTGGCTTTTTTCACTGTTCCATTCCCCTTTCCCCTGCCCCATGCTTTCTATTCCACCCGTACTCACACTCTTACTCTTCCCTCTTTTACCAGCCAAGAGACATGGAAAACTGCTGCCTTGTGTTGGTTTTTTTTTTACACCACTCAGTTGTTTTAATATAAACCCACAGCTCCTCTAGTTAGTGACTGCTAGCATTTCAAACTGTAATATAATGTGCCATAAACGACATTCCATGCCATAAAATGTTGCAGAAAGATATACTTTTACTCCTAAAAGCAGTGGCTGGATTCTGCTGAACTGAATTTAGTGGAGATTCAATCAGAACTGAGATGAAACAAAGGAAAAAGACTCCAGGTTCACTGCAGAGTTCACTTGCATTTTTTCCTGTCCCCAACAATAAGAGGATTACCTTAAATCAAGAGCATCAGTGTCAATGAGAACCAGAAAACTTAATACATAGAAGGGCAAAGAGATCAAAGCTTAGCACCTGGAGAATACCACATGCTCTGGATTAATAAAACAATACACTCCATTACATAAATCTTGAGCAAGGTTATTCGTGGACACACATACAAAAAAGAAATTACTGTAGGGTTCAGATAACCGATATTTAATACTGGTGCACTCTCTATCAGAGAATACCCTCTCACAATATAGGGGTGTTGACACAGAGCAGTGAGACATTATTTTGTTTTAAACACTTTTAGTCTAAACTTGACATTACAGTTTTTGGACCTGGATACTGCACATCTGCAAGCCAGCGGAAATACCAAAATCTTGCATGCTCCTTTGATTGTTACATTTAAGGTATCATATATGCTACCAGCTCAGCTGCTGCAAGGCATTAAAGTCCATTACTCCAAGCTTGTAAAGTACTTTGGAAATACTATAGACAAGGATTAGAGAAGATGAGTATTCCACATGGCTTCAGAAGGGATGATAAACAGAGGGTAAATGCACTGTAGTTAAAGTGATATATTGACTACATGTGGGGAGCAATAGCATGGGATCCCTTCTGATGAATATTTTGTTGAGTGGTTTTGAAACTATATGCTTTTATCAAGCCATTATATTTCTAAGAACAACTCTGTTTACAGTGCCTTAGCCTACAAACTACTGACAGTCTGAAAACCGGCAAACTGGAGGAGTCTGAACTTGGAACGCAGCTTAATTTAGGACCTGTGTGTCAGTATAATTTGGGAGAGATGGGAAGAGAGGAGAAGGATAGAAAGAAGATAGCCTAAATACAGTTATTAATTTCATAAAGATGTATTATAATCAGCATAAAACCATAATGTCCATTATATACTATCTTTAATCATAAAGCGTTCTAGTTTGGTTTATCAACAAGGAGGCAAATTCTCCCTCAGATATGACAATAGCATCCAAGCACCAGGTATGTGACATTGTGACCTACAGACACAACAGAGAATCGCTCATCTGTGTAGCATAACCACTGCAGGAAAAAACCAGCTTTTTAATGTAGAAGAACATCACCCTAGAAAAATCCAGGACAGGAAAGGAAGAGGAATAAGGGTCCCTCTATCCAGCACACTGGAGTATCCAGAGTTACCAGGGAAAGCTGCCACCCTGGAAGCAGTATAGCCATGCTAGGAAAGTCTTCTCCCTTCATCATGTCAGGTTCAGGCTTTGAATAACATTCAGGGCCTCTGACAATTTTCCCAGTTTCTATGGATGGGTCACTGAAAGCCAGCAAATCCCCCTGTTACCATCAGGAATAGTGCCCACAGTTACTGTGGAAGAAAGCAAGTGTTTCATAAGTTTGAGATCTAGTTCACAGAGGGTCGTGAAGGCTGAGGATATGTTGGTGCAGAAGTTTCACAAGATGGCATAGACAGGCTCTGAACAAATTTGTTCCCAAGCACTGGCAAAAAAAACAATCAATCAATCAATCATTTAAATGTGAATCTAAGCAAACTGGTTTAGTTTTTTGCTGGTGGAAGCAAGCTGAGGGTGGTGTTAAGTCACCTTTGCTTCTCCAGTGCTCTTTAGTAGTCTGTTATTCTAGCACCTGCAAACTGAGTCGTGGTTTACCATTATTAATTGAACATGAGGACTCGAGAAGACCTTAAGCAGATGTTCAACTAGATGACCTCCTGAGATTCCTTCCCATCTGGGTTTTCCTGCGATTCCGTGGCCTTAGTAGGAGTTATTTCTAGTAAAATGAGATGGAGAATTAGCAGGACAGAAGGAACGGAGCAAATTGTTGTTGTTATCTGATTCAGCAAGAAAAAGGTTTGAACTAAAATTAGAGGGCAACAGGACTCTCAGAGGAGGTCAGAGTGGATGGACAGAAAGGAAGATGGCAAGTGACAAGCATGTGAAGGACTACAGCCAGGGGGACTCTCCAGGGCAGGACTCATGGCATGGACACCTTCACATGAGCAAGCCTACGCTGAGGTACACGAGGCAGCCGAAGGAACACTAGAGCTGCTGGGCGTGACGCGCGCACTCCTCCCTCGTACGGCCCCTGCACCGCCTTGTTACTTACGCTGGGCCTGGACCCGCTTCTGAGGCCAAACCAAACTCCATCTCCCTTTGCTGCCAGCCAACACCCCTCACCAGCAAATGGGCTGGGTTTGGTTATTACTCCTCTAATTTTGAGTGGCAATTGTTTGAGCAACGGAACAAGGCTTTTCATCTGCTTAGCAATATAATTTACAGCTTGGCGTCGGCAACAGGGATCTCCCATCTGCAGGTTCCTCCCCAGGCCCTGTCGTAAACTTGCTTCATTGCCCGGACTGCTCCTGGACTCAGTTTACCCTTACTTAAAATGCATTTTATATGGGACTATGAACTCAAATGGACATAGTGAGACTTAAATTAATGTCAGTCACACAGCCGAACTCCTCAAATGAAAAATATGGAGTGGCTGTAAATTAAAGGTACAATAACAAATAGCTTCATGATCTTTAGATAGCCTCTCTTCAGTAGAGCTGCAGGGAAAATGTAGGAATGATAATAAATACATCATAAACATTAAAGAGCCATAAAATAGCCACATATAGATCCAATAAAACGTAATATAGAAATAATTCAAACTGGGCTGAAAAGCAAATACCTCCCACTCCTGAAAGCTTTTGCAGTACCTTGGGATCCCAGGAAAGGGGGTTGATATCGCAGCTGTGCTGAGTGTTTATTGAGACTGACACTTTCTTTGAAGGTCATTCTGCCATGATATTTTTGAAAGCCCTTTGAGTAGTCATGTATCAAACTTAATTTTCTTTTATAACTGAAACAGTCCACTGGAATTCTTTGATATTACCAGGTCTGCTTTGAGACCAAAAAGAGCAACGTATCTCAGGGAAATAGAGATTGCACCATTCAGAGCTGAAACACCACTGACAAAACACTTTCTCCCCTCTTTATGTTTGCTATGGTTACAACTTCAAAACCTCAGAGTTTCACTTAAGCTTTGGGATGAGTATATTTTATGGCAAAAAAGACTCCGTGCCAGGAAGCTCCAAATATCAGAAGAGTCTGGTAGTACTATAAAACTATGCCTCTTCCTAAAAGTGAGTGTATCAAGTTCTTAGAGTTATTTTTCTCAGTCATCACAATAAAGAGGCAGAAGAGAAACACAGGTCAGAATGACTTTTCCATAAGTCCTTGATAGATTTATAATCATGTGCAAGGTTACTCCATGGAGGGATTTTGCTGAGTACATTTGCCCAGCTTTTCAGCCTCTACCGAGATGCCCTGGGTGCAGTACAGGAGAGGTGGGGCTGCAAGCCTGCCCCCAGGCTCTCCCCATACTGGAGGCACTGGAGCCCTAGGCCAGCTCCCCCACAGAGACTGGAGGAGCTCTGCTGGAGCTGCCACAGCTCTAAGGCATCTTTCTCCTACTGGGGTGCTGGTGAGTGCAGGCTGACACTGAGAGCACAAAAGCACGCAATGAAGGTCCCTTTTCTATGTCCACCACCACCCCAGAGGGTCACTGACTTATGGTGGGGGCAAATGCAGAGTCCTTTCCATTCCTCCCACCAAACGACCTGCACAATGCACGGGCTACTGATATCCTCAGTAGCCTCCTTAACCACACACGGTTCAGACATAATCATCTCCAACTGTCGTTCACATGAATCTTAGTGGTTTAAAAGTATTTATGGCATGGGTGAGATTCTTTTCTTATTTCCACAAAGGAAATCAAAGATATTTCTAAGCGCTGCTATTCAGACAAAATAGACTTCACAGTTGTCAACAGCTGTCTCCTGAATTAGTTTAGACCTACCACCTTGTCAAAGCCCACAATATTCTGGATCCTGCATGACAGAGGAGGTTACAAATTTTAAAACTTTGCGCTTATTTTATCTAAAGGCAAATAATGTGGTAGCCATTTTAAAAGCATGTACAAAAATCTCAAGCAAACTTCATCAGGTATCAGCTGAGGTGTTTGGGGTGAAATGTACACAGAGCCTTAATTTATTATGCCAGAGGAAGAAAGCAACCAAAGTATAGAAGAATGTAATCCTTCTTTAAATATTATTCCTGGGAGTACTTTTATCACCAAATATTCAGCTTTAAATTGAATTATATATTTTCATCACAGGTCCACATTCCTGGGGTTTGGTTCTAAAATGAAATTGTTTATACAGACAAAAAAATAGTTGATTTTATAGCATGGCAGGGGAAAAAAAATTGACATTCTGTTTCTGACTTTTCTCAACACAATCTCCCCTAAGCTAGTCTTATAGGTGGCACATAAAGCCTTTCTCAGTGTGGTGCAATAAGGGTAGCACACGCAATGCCTTATCAGCACAACACAAATGAGGAAGGCAGTCCTGGCAGGTATGCTGTACAGCATATCTTCTCCCAAGGAGTCAAAATAAACTAGTCATGGTCTACTTGAGGCATACATCAGTTTACACCATCATCACTAAAGACAACCCAGCTTCCAAAAAAAACAGCAGCACATGACAGAGGACTCCCAGCTGGGCCACAAACTTCCCACAGAAAGTTTGCTACCTCATTTATCTCTCCCTGCCCTCACCTCCTTGTGTGCAAAAGGAGGGTAGTGGAATGAAGGTGTTACATGGAAAGAAGCTGCTTGCAAAATGGGGCTTGGATGCCTGCATGGAGCAATCTGTTGGGAGCCAAGGCATTCAAGGTTTCGCGTGCGAGCAGTCGGAAAAGGCACTTCCTCAGCTGTGCTGAGAAGCATCTGCGGCAAAAAGAATCACAGAATCACAGAATCACTAAGGTTGGAAAGGACCTTCAAGATCATCAAGTCCAACCATTAATCCAGCGCCACCGTGTCCCCTAAACCATGTCCTGAAGCACCACATCCACACGTTTTTTGAAGACTTCCAGAGATGGTGACTCCACCACCTCCCTGGGAAGCCTGTTCCAATGCTTGACCACCCTCTTGGTGAAGAAATTTTTCCTAATATCCAATCTAAACCTCCCCGGCACAACTTAAGGCCATTTCCTCTCGTCCTATCGCTGGTTACTTGGGAGAAGAGGCCAACACCCGCATCGCCACAACCTCCTTTCAGGTAGTTGCAGAGAGCCATAAGGTCTCCCTTCAGCCTCCTCTTCTCCAGACTAAACAACCCCAGTTCCCTCAGCCGCTCCTCATAAAACTTGTGCTCCAGACCCCTCACCAGCTTCATTGCCCTTCTCTGGACATGCTCCAGCACCTCAACATCCTTCTTGTAGTGAGGGGCCCAAAACTGAACACAGGATTCGAGGTGCAGCCTCACCAGTGCCGAGTACAGGGGCACAATCACTTCCCTACTCCTGCTGGCCACACTATTCCTGATACAGGCCAGGACGCTGTTGGCCTTCTTGGCCACCTGGGCACACTGCTGGCTCATGTTCAGCCGGCTGTCAACCAGCACCCCCAGGTCCCTTTCCACCGGGCAGCTCTCCAGCCACTCCTCCCCAAGCCTGTAGCGTTGCATGGGGTTGTTGTGACCCAAGTGCAGGATCTGGCACTTGGCGTCATTAAACCGCATACATTTGACCTCTGCCCATTGATCCAGCCTGTCCAGATCCTTCTTCAGAGCCCTCCTACTCTCCAGCAGATCAACACTCCCACCCAATTTGCTGTCATCTGCAAACTTACTGAGGGAGCACTTGATCCCCTCATCCAGGTCATCTATAAAGATATTGAACAAGACCGGCCCCAGAACCGAGCCCTGGGGAACACCGCTTGTGACAGGCCGCCAGCCGGATTTAACGCCATTCACCACAACTCTCTGGGCTTGGCCATCCAGCCAGTTCCTCACCCAGCGAAGAGTAAACCTGTCTAAGCCATGAGCCGCCAGTTTCTCCAGGAGAATGCTGTGGGAGACGCTGTCAAAGGCTTTACTAAATTCCAGGTAGACAACGTCCACAGCCTTTCCCTCATCCACTATGCAGGTCACCTGGTCATAGAAGGAGATCAGGTTGGTCAAGCAGGACTTGTCTTTCATGAACCCATGCTGGCTGGGCCTGATCCCTTGGTTTTCCTGCACATGCCCTGTGAGCACTCTCAAGGTGAACCGCTTCATGATCTTCCCCGGCATGGAGGTCAGGCTGACAGGCCTGTAGTTCCCAGGATCCTCCTTCCTGCCTTTCTTGTAGATGGGCGTCACACTGGCAGCCTCCAGTCTTCTGGGACCTCCCCTGTTAACCAGGACTGCGGATAAATGATGGAGAGTGGCTTGGCAAGCTCCTCCACCAGCTCTCTCAGTACTCTTGGGTGGATCCCGTCAGGGCTTATAGACTTGTGGGTGTCCAGATGGTTTAACAGGTCCTTAACTGCTTCCTCCTGGATTATGGGTGGATTATTGTGCTCTCCATCCCCACCTTCCAGCTCAGGAGGCTGAACACCTTCAGGACACTTGGACTGGCTATTAAAGACTGAGGCAAAGAAGGCATTAAGTACCTCAACCTTGTCCTTGTCCTTGGAGACAATGTTCCCCACCATATCCAGTAGGGGATGGAAATTCTCCTTGAGTCTCTTTTTGTTGTTAATATATTTGTAGAAGCATTTTTTATTGTCCTTTACAACTGTGGCCAGATTGAGTTCTAGCTGGCCTTTTGCTTTTCTAATTTTGTCCCTGCTTGAGCTAACGAGATCCTTGTACTCTTCGTGAGTTGCCTGCCTCTTCTTCCAGAGGTGATAAACTCTCCTCTTTTCCCTGAGTCCCAGCAAAATCTCCCTGTTCAGCCAGGCTGGTCGCCTTCTCCGCCATCTCTTCTTAAAACATGGGGACCGCTTGCTCCTGCGCCTTTAAGATTTCCTTCTTGAAAACTGTCCAGCCTTCCTGGACCCCTTTGTCCTTCAGGACTGTCTCCCGATCACGGTCTCAACCAGTGATCTGAACAGGCCAAAGTCTGCCCTCCGGAAGTCCATGGTAGCACTTTTGCTGACCCCTCTCCTTACTTCACTCAGAATTGAGAATTCTGTCATGTTGTGGTCGCTAAGCCCAAGACGGCCTCTGACCACCACATCTCCCACCAGTCCTTCTCTGTTTGTAAACAGCAGGTCCAGTAAGGCACTTCCCCTGGTGGGCTCACTCACCAGCTGTGTCAGGAAGTTATCCTCCACACACTCCAGGAACCTCCTAGATTGTTTCCTCTCTGCTGTGTTATACTTCCAGCAGATGTCTGGTAGATTGAAGTCCCCTACAAGAACAAGGGCCAGCGAATGTGAGACCTCCGCCAGTCGCTTATAGAATGTTTCATCTGCCTCTTCATCCTAGTTGGGTGGTCTGTAACAGACTCCCAGCAGGATGTCTGCCTCATTGGCCTTCCCCCTCATCCTTACCCATAAGCACTCGACTTGGTCTTCACAACCATTGATTTCTATGCAATCAAAACACTCTCTAACATACAGAGCCACCCCACCGCCTCTCCTTCCCTGCCTATCCCTTCTGAAGAGCTTATAGTCACCCACTGCAGCACTCAAGTCATGAGAAGCATCCCACCATGTTTCTGTGATGGCAACTACATCATAGCTGTCGCGCTGCACAATGGCTTCCAGCTCCTCCTGTTTGGTGCCCATGCTGCCTGTGTTGGTGCACTTGAGCTGGGCTATCGATTTCAACTCCGGCATGCCACCCGTAGGCTCAACTCTAGTGAGCCTGGTTTTATCCCCTCCCCCCTCTAAATCTAGTTTAAAGACCTCTCAATGAGGCCTGCCAGTTCATAAGCAAGAATCCTTTTGCCCCTTGGAGTCAATTACACTCCATCTGCTGCAAGGAGGCCCAGTGCTGTGTAAACTGCCCCATGGTCAAAAACCCCAAATTCTGACGACAACACCAGCCCCTGAGCCATGTGTTGATCAGATGTGCTTTTCCTGTTCCTTTCAGCGTTCTTCCCTGTCACTGAAGGGATTGATGAAAACACTACCTGTGTTCCCGCTCCATCAACCAGTCGCCCCAGTGCTCTCAAGTCCTTTTTGATTGCCTTTGGGCTTCTTAGCACAACCTCATCAACAGTGTGATCTCATCAACAGCCCCTTCTGACTCCAGTCGTAGGGCCAGCAGACAGAGCACACAAAGCGGCTGGAAAAGCTGGCCATGTTCACTGATAATTCATGAGCAAGCCTTGTTTTCAGCTATAAAAGTGCAGTTGCTTCATATGCAACATGGCCAGAAACATCATTTCTTTCAAAACCTTAGTGGTGCATGAGACAGCCCCTCCTGGAGCACCAGAAGCGCTTCAGAGGAACTGTTCTCACCTGAGCGAGGGCACCGAGTGTTTAAGCATTTCTCAGACATGATTCCTATGAAATTGGGATTTATTTTGCCATTTCCAGAAAGTCCAGGTGTTCACTGTGATCATATACTGCAGCTGGGGGTCCGTTCCAGCCCACAGTTCTACTGGCTTCCATTAGGCGACGCTCAATTTGAGCCAAGTCTTCTGCGTGTTTTAACAATGCACATGTTTAACAGAGGGGGTTTATGGCAGGCTGTGAATGCTGCGAACTTGAGTACATTAGAAACAAAAATAGAACTGAACCAAAACTCTAGATTTGATCCAAACCTCACAGCAGAAGCCTTTCCGTGTAACAGTCTGGGGAAAAAAAAACCAACAACTTGGTTATACGCACTTCTGAACTTTCAAAATACTCATTAAAAAACCTGAATCCAAACTTTGCTGCTTGCATTCATGTCTAATGAGAGAAAGTTTGGACTTGAAATGAAGCACGTCAAAGAGCACAGCACCACACCGTTACTCGTACTGATTTCCTTAGATTGTTTGTAGGACTACAGTGCAGGAAATTCACTGTAATTTGTTCAGTGATTTTTGTCCACCCAGCAAAATGTAGCTTATAGCCATTTCTGTAGAAAAAAATATTAGCTTCTTTTCTGGATATGTTGATTGGGTGAAGAGGAAGAAAAAGAGCTTTTTTCCCACTAAGTCCTTTTAAGGTCACAGTTTTAAGCAGTGTTGGGGGAAGGATGGAACACAGAATGTTCATTTGTACTCAGAGTATCCAAAAAAATTAAAATGTTCACAAAACACAGTATAAAGAAGCTATTGCGTAATTCAATTACAAACCTGTTATTGCCAAGGTATTCTAATATCATATAAAGCCATATATATAAATGAGTTTTGAACGCTGACCAGGATTCTGCAGAACTGTTAACTAATTAACAAATCTAATGATGATCTCACACGTCCTGTGATTTTTTTCACACTGGAAGCTGGTAAACTTGGAGTTTAACAAATCTGAGGCAAAATTACAAGTAATCTTATGGCCATTTAAAATTCTGCAAGTGTGTGCATGTGCATAAAGAAATACTTAGGAAACCTCATCAGTCATCATTTCTGATGTAGTGAGTTAAATGTACAAGTTCCTTTGTTTACTTTGCCAGAAGAAAGCAAGCAACCAAGGTATAGAAGAATGTAATCCTTCTTTAAATATTATTCCTGGGAGTACTTTTATCACCAAATATTCAACTTCAAATTGAATTATATATTTTCATCACAGGTCCGCATTCCTGGGGCTCGGTTCTAAAATGAAATTGTTTATACAGACAAAAAATAGTTGATTTTATAGCATGGCAGAGAAAGATTCAGGATTGTGTTTCTGACTTTTCTCCCCATAACCTCCATGAGTCAAATTTTTACAGCCTGTATATAAAGTGTTATGCTGTGTGGTGCAAATGCAGAGTAGCACATGCATTGCATATCAAATACAAGCACAAAACTAATTTCCTTTTTACGAATAAATGATGTCTTGTATAGTGTGGATCTTACGACTAGAATGAGTCTCAGTCTGAAATTTGGGGGAAACCTCATCTGACTTTCAGGGGAAAATGTTGAATGGTAAGTCGTAGACATACTTATAAATCAGTGCTGTAGTGTCAAAAAAGTCTGCATCTTCAAAACAGAAAATCTTTGATGTCCCTGTGTGCTTCTCTGCAACTGTTCTGCTTTCTTAGGAAGACCACCCTACCACACCAATCACAGCTCTGAAAGTCAATATGAAGTCTAAGTCTGGGTGTATCAGAGAGGTATTGCTCCAGAGGGTTCAAAAAGTGGACATAATATTACCACTGAAAGATAATTTTCTTTGAACTCTTGCTGTTATAGCTGAGCCCTTTGTGCATGTCACCTTGTTTCCCCACACATTACTATGTTTGGGTTCCTTCTCACAAAAAGGACCTGCCCTCTGCCTTGTTTGCTTCTCTGCAGGCAGGCAGGGCTCAGTCTGAAACCTGTTGCTGTGTACCACAGTAGGAGTCTCACTGAGCAAAGAGGGTCATTAACTCTTTGTATGGATCTCAGTATTTTTATGGTCTCATCCCAAAACGATGCTGTGGCCAAAAGGACACTTGAGCTGGCACAAATTCAATGTATGCATCAGATGGCAAGCAGAAAGCTCAGTGCCATCAACAGCCAAGAAAAGTCCCAGGTATTGGTTCTTCCTCTCCATTTCTGCCTATCGGCATGGAGTGAGGGCAGTGCCTTAACAAATGGCCAGCTGGAGACAGATCTACAGGAAGCTCTTCACAGAAGCTCTGGCATTAGAAACCCAGAATGAAATGGCTGGGAACATCTGGTTTGTTTAGAAGGATGTGTGCACAGTTAGAAAGTCACAGGCAGTACAGATGGAGAAGGATTAGTTGAAGGATCTTCAGAATGATTCTTTGCTTTGAGGAAATAACTACTTTTTCTTGGGGTTAACATCCACAGTGTTTGCAGCGTGAGTTTGCTGAAGTGGAGAGGAGTGTTGTTCAGTGGTCCTTGAATGGCAGTTAAATTATACCTCTGTGGTGCTACATGATCGTGCATAGAGACAGCCAAGAGATAGTAAGTGAGGTAAGGCTGAGCAAGGCATGCAGTGCAGCAGGTGTGCGTACCTGTTAAGATGACAATTTGTGTTGAAGCCTCTCCACCCATGCTCTGTGCAGTTCTGGTTTGGACTAGATTGTTGTGATTCCCTAGACCAAGTGCTTGTAAGGTTTGCAGCTGCCCAGAGGACCAGACGTTTGGTCTGAGCCTGCTTCCCCCACAAGGGATTGGAGAGAGCTTGTTGAGTGCATGGAGCTGAACTTTGGGATTGTTTTCTTACAGAAAAATCTGGTTTGTTCTCACAGGAACTGCTCTGGAAATCTAACCTAAGTGAGGTAAGTGGGAGAAATTAGAGGATTTGCTACTAAACCACATTAAAATGCTGACATAGCAACTATGGAGTAAGAATACAAGGTGCCCTGTATCGCCATCACAATAGCACATGTAACCTGCAAGCAGATAGCGCTTTGCCTTTCAAAATGGTTCGTATGTTCTTACTTAGTGTTCTGATATCATTTCCCAAGGTGGAAAGAGGAGAAAGGGTAAAACCACATTCAATGCTCCCCTCTTCTCAGACTCTTGTGTTACTTCGTGGTCTTGTTACTGCCTGTCCCTGCTGAACACAGCAAATTGAATAAAAGTCACAGGCAATCTGGAATGCTGCAGAGATGTTGCGTTAAATAAGTCTTAAACAATGCAAAAAGCTCAACAAATCATACTGAAAAGCAAGTGAAAATGTGTGAGAATTCAAAGGAAAGAAGGAAAGAACTGAAAAAGTTGCTCTGATGGCACACTACTTGCTAAAATACATGGTCTTAATCACTTCAGAGATTACAGGAAAAATTCTACCCACAGGGGTTCAGAATCTATTTCTGAACTAAAACTCAGTGGTTCTCTTGGGAAAACCACAGGTACCGTTTTTAATAATTAAGTGTTTCCTCCTACTACTGGAGGGACAAGGGGAGTGGAAAAGGGAGAGAAAAGCTTGCATGCATAAAGCATTTCCCAGGCAGTTGGTTCTCTTCCCTAAGGAGTGGCCAGAGCATTGCAAGCTGTCACTTCGCTTTTTCCAAGACCTCCCTCCACCACCACAATTCCACTACCTTGTCGTATCAATTTTGCCTGGCCGGCCAAAAATAATGAAGAGGAAGAAGTTATTGTTTTGGTTATAGAATACAACTTTTTTGTATCTAAAATGGAATACATGAGATGGAACAAATTGTTCTTAAGACATTTTGCATTTTATTGTGCTTTTTCCATTATCACTTTTATAGCTGAAATTTCTGTGAGGATTCACAGTGAGTCATTTTATTAGGCAGCTCTGTACCATCTGCACTAAAGAGTTTCCTATCACTCTAGACATTACGTATCTCCTTATGGCAGCCTGGACACTGTAGGGAAATTGCCAAGCCAGGTCACATGCCAGTGGACCATCATTCATCCAAAAAGGGCGGGCAAAATCTGCTTACAATTAAGTTCAACCCTTGGTTCTGGATAACATGTCCCTGTGGCTACAAATTCTTTCCTGCCAGCCCCCCGCCGGGCTCCGAAGGAGTCCTAAGATGGTCTGTGCCTGACCAGAGAGAAGAGGTCCTGGCCTCTATCTTTCCTTCTCACCCTTTTTCAATCTTTCTCTCTTTTTTGTAAGGAACAATATGGTTTTGCATCATGTCATGCTGGTAGTAAGCACAGCTGCTTTAAAGGTTTACAAAAGAAATATATTTTAATGCCAAAATGGTTTTTTTTAAATAAAAAAAAAAGCTAAAGCTTCAGGGAGGAAAAACAGCTTATAAAATACATTACTCTGAGCCTCTAACTTGCAAAAGGAAAAACTTTACTGAGAGTACTATCTAAGTAGAAATAAGGCAGCATACATATAATGTAAAGGGGGCTTCTGTGTTACACCCAGAGCTCTGTTTAACAGTAGAAAAAAGCATTCAAATATATTCAAGTGCAACCTTCCTCCTGCAGCATAACGGCATTGAAAAGAAGGAGCTGTTGTGTGGTAGACTCCAGCCTAGCAACAGATCATGTGAGGTTTAGGAGGTCTTTCTCCAACAGAAGCAAAAACTTTGATCTTAAAAGATAGTCTGAAACTGTTTGGTTATCAGAGTATACATGTCAATTCAGAAAATAGAGCAAATCATTGGGAATTCCCTCCCCCTTTTCTTTACTAGCCAAGACTTGAGTTCAGTCTTTGCCACTTGCTCTTGGCAATTTCAGTCACATGTACTCATGTGTAAGGAGAGCTAGTGGTGTCTTCTGCTGGAGCAGGAGCGTGGGACATTGAGTGGCTGCACTTGGATCTACTCAGGAAATGGTTTCAGGTCACTTTCAATGTGAAACATCTCTTAAATGGGCAACCATAACTTTAGCCCTGTGTCCATTCTTCATTTGGACATGTCTCAGCACAACTAAAATCAATATGGCTGCTGGGAATGCAAGTCACAGTAGCATTCTTCCCTTCCTAGAGAACCACATCCACAAATCTGTGAGTTTTAAGTTCAGTCGGTGTGTCCTGCAAAGCTCAGGGCTATCACAGGTGAGACCTCACCAAGGGCACACACTTCACTTCTGTCAGACAGGCCAAAACAGATGTTTTTTCATTGGAAACAGTTATTTTCATGATCATTGCAATGACTGTTGTCATGGTAGAGTAACTGAAAGTGGTCCAACAGCAGAGAGGAAAGTACGTTCTTTCCTACAGATGACTTCCTTCTCACCTGGCCTTAACATACTTATGAGATGGGAGCAGGAACAAAGTACCATCACCTACAAATTGGCAGCTGAAAGGTCTTTTCTATCATGATCCTCTTCTTGGAAAATAGTCTTGGAAAACGATGACTGTACTATTAGTGATGGCATTGAAAGCAACAACACTACTTTAATAAAGAGAAATGCAAATGAGATTTTATATTCAGGGGTGTCCTGGTTTCAGCCAGGATAGAGCTGGTTTTCTTCACAGAAGCCAGTGTGAGACTGTGTTTAGGATTTGGGATGAGAAACTGTTGATAATGTGCTGGTGTTTTGGGTTGTTGCTGAGCAGTCAAGGACAGTCCAGCTTCTTGTGCTGGCCTGCCAGCGAGCAGGCTGGGGGTGCACGGGGAGCTGGGAGGGGACACAGCCGGGACAGCTGACCCAGACTGGCCAAAGAGATATTCCCTACCATACGACGTCATGCCCAGTACATAAACTGGAGTTGGCCGGGGGGCGGAAATCGCTGCTCGGGGACGGGCTGTCGATCACGGGGTGGTGAGCAATTGTTGTATTGGGCATCACTTGTTCTTGTACATTCCTTTGTTGGTATTATCATTGTTGTTCCTTTCTTTCTTTCTGTCCTATTAAACCGTGTTTATCTCAACCCATGAGGTTTTTTTTCCCAATTCTCTTCCCCGTCCCACTGTGGGAGGGGGACTGAGTGAGCGGCTGTGTGGTGCTTAGTTGCCGGCTGGGGCTAAACCACGACAGTCCTTTTTGGCACCCAACGTGGGGCACGAGGCTTGAGATAATAATGGTTGCAGGTCACAATATCAGTTTATTTGATTTGCATCATGCTCTCGTCTTTGCTGTACATGTTAAGGATCGGTGTTGGTTTCTGCGGGCTGCTGCACTCTGCAATGATTAGTAATGTCTCGCCTGTGAATTTTGTTTTTAGAGCACTGACCTTGAGCTTAATGCGGTATCATCTGAGCTCTGTACTAAAGCCGTTACTGTATTTTGGCTACTGTCTTGTGGAGACGATTAGCAATTATACTTCTGCCTCTGAAAGGTTTTTTATGGAGGAAATGCAGAGTGGTACCTTTGCTACCCTCTATCATAACATTTCCTCCTTCATCACAGTAATTTTTCCGTATTTTGAACACCCTTGGGTAGTTAAAATACCTCTACTGCTACTTCTGGGGAACATTGTTTCGGTTTTGTCTAAGGTTGGCAAGCAATTTAAGAATATCACCCGGAGATCTGCCCCAAGGCTGGATAGTTATGAATGGCAGGGCGTGTGGAACAGCATGGGCAAATGCCTGGGGCGGTGGGCACCTCCGCTGTTTTGGAACTTCACTCCCGAACAAGTGCAGAATCCTGATAAACTAGCAGAATATTTGGAAGAAGGATGCTGTCAGCCTGGCAGCTCCAAGGAGACACAAATCATTGCCATGTGCTGGGGCCTGGCCCACGCCTACCGAGCCCTATTTAACACTATGCAAAGGGGAGAGGGGCTCTCTGGGTCTGATGGCAATGTGGCAGGCACTGTGACTACTCCAACCCCTGTGGCGGGCACTGCCACTACTCCAACCCCCACGGCGGGCACTGCCACTACTCCAACCCCCACGGCGGGCACTGTGACTACTCCAACCCCCACGGCGGGCACTGTAGCTACTCAGACTCTTGCAGCTGAACCAGAGAACCAGCCCATCCCGGTATCAGTTGCCCCTGCACAAAAGAAGAAATCTTGGAAGCGGAAGTCAGCTCGTTTAGTAAGGGAGGAGGAAGATATTTCTAAGAAGGAGCCAGAGGAAGAGAGTGAGGAGGCAGAGTGCTCTGAAGCAGGGCCATCACAAGGACAGAAGAGGGAAGAGAGCGAGTCATCGCTTGAAGAGGAGGAAGAGGAAGAACTCGTAAAAGAGACGGTAACTACCCGATCTCTATCCCTGAGTGAATTGCGAGATATGCGAAAGGATTTCAGCCATCGTCCAGGTGAGCACATTGTCACCTGGCTGCTCCGATGCTGGGATAATGGGGCCAGTAGCCTGGAATTAGAGGGTAGGGAAGCCAAGCAGCTGGGATTCCTTTCTAGAGAAGGGGGCATTGACAAAGCAATTGGAAAAGGTGCACGAGTCCTCAGCCTCTGGAGACGACTCCTGTCAGGTGTGAAGGAAAGGTATCCCTTCAAGGAAGATGTTCTATGTCACCCAGGCAAGTGGACCACCATGGAGAAAGGCATCCAGTACCTGAGGGAGCTAGCTGTGCTGGAAGTGATGGTGACTTGGACAATGGACAATCATCCAAAGACCCAGATGAAGTCAATTGCACGCGACCTATGTGGCGGAAGTTTGTACGGAGTGCACCATCATCATATGCCAACTCATTAGCAGTAATGGCCTGGAAAGACGGAGAGAGACCAACGGTGGATGAATTGGCTGGCCAACTCCGGCAATAGGAAGAAAGTCTCTCTTCCTCCCTACGGGCCTGCATCTCTGCTGTAGAGAAACTGTCCCGGGAGTTCCGGCAATTCAAAGAGGATATGCCCTACCCTCCACCTGTACGGACCAGTGTCTCAGCCATTAGGAGTAAGCGCTCTTCTCTTCAAGAGAGAAGATATAGAGGATACACACCACGAGCCACCCTGTGGTTTCAATTGCATGACTACGGAGAGGACATGAGGAGGTGGGATGGAAAATCTACCTGGACCCTAGAGGCACGAGTACGTGAGCTGCAAGGAAAGACAATTACAAAAGGGGGTTCAGGTTCCTCAAATCGTCGCTCCACTTTCCAGTGGGCAGCTTCCCAGAAAGAACAGAAGAGCTGATCTCACCTCTGATCCTCTTGAAGGGACTTCTGATTCCTATTTACAAGAAGTGGGTAACGAGTACTATGACCAGGACTAGAGGGGCCCTGCCTCCAGCCAGGCGGAGGAGAGGGACAACCGAGTTTATTGGACTGTGTGGATTAGATGGCCTGGCACATCAGACCCACAGGAATATAAGGCTTTAGTGGACACCGGTGCACAATGTACCCTGATGCCATCAAGCTATAAAGGGGCAGAACCCATCTGTATTTCCGGAGTGACAGGGGGATCCCAACAGCTGACTGTGCTGGAGGCCGAAGTGAGCCTAACTGGGAGTGAGTGGCAGAAGCACCCCATTGGGACTGGCCCAGAGGCTCCGTGCATCCTGGGCATAGACTACCTCAGCAGAGGGTATTTCAAGGACCCAAAAGGGTACCGGTGGGCTTTTGGTATAGCTGCCTTGGAGACGGAAGAAATTAAACAGCTGTCCACCTTGCCTGGTCTCTCAGAAGACCCTTCTGTTGTGGGGTTGCTCAGGGTCAAAGAACAACAGGTGCCGATTGCTACCACAACAGTGCACCGGTGGCAATATCGCACCAACAGAGACTCCCTGATCCCCATCCATGAGCTGATTCGTCATCTGGAGAGCCAAGGAGTGATCAGCAAGACTCGTTCACCCTTTAACAGCCCCATATGGCCAGTGCAAAAGTCTAATGGAGAGTGGAGACTGACAGTAGACTATCGTGGCCTGAATGAAGTCACACCGCCACTGAGCGCTGCTGTGCCGGACATGCTAGAACTTCAATATGAACTGGAGTCAAAGGCAGCCAAGTGGTAAGCCACCATTGATATTGCTAATGCATTTTTCTCAATCCCTTTGGTAGCAGAGTGCAGGCCACAGTTTGCTTTCACTTGGAGGGGTGTCCAATACACCTGGAATCGACTTCCCCAGGGGTGGAAACACAGCCCTACCATTTGCCATGGGCTGATACAAACTGCACTGGAACAGGATGAAGCTCCAGAGCATCTGCAATACATTGACGACATCATCGTATGGGGCAACACAGCAGAAGAAGTTTTCGAGAAAGGGAAGAAAATAATTCAAGTCCTTCTGAAAGCTGGTTTTGCTATAAAACAAAGTAAAGTTAAGGGACCTGCACAAGAGATCCAGTTTTTAGGAATAAAATGGCAAGATGGACGTCGACAGATCCCAACAGATGTGATCAACAAAATAACAGCTATGTCTCCACCAACTAGCAAAAAAGAAACACAAGCATTTTTGGGTGTTGTGGGTTTCTGGAGAATGCATATTCCAAATTACAGTCTGATCGTAAGCCCTCTTTATCAAGTGACCCGGAAGAAGAACGATTTTAAATGGGGCCCTGAACAACGACAAGCCTTTGAACAAATCAAACAGGAGATAGTTCATGCGGTAGCCCTCGGGCCAGTCCGGGCAGGACAAGATGTTAAAAATGTGCTCTACACGGCAGCCGGGGAGAATGGCCCTACCTGGAGTCTCTGGCAGAAGGCACCAGGAGAGACTCGAGGTCGACCTCTAGGGTTTTGGAGTCGAGGATATAGGGGATCTGAGTCCCGCTATACTCCAACTGAAAAGGAGATATTGGCGGCATATGAAGGAGTTCGAGCTGCCTCAGAAGTGGTTGGTACTGAAGCACAGCTCCTCCTGGCACCCCGACTGCCAGTGCTGGGCTGGATGTTCAAAGGGAGGGTCCCCTCTACACATCATGTGACTGATGCTACGTGGAGTAAGTGGGTCGTGCTTATTACACAGCGGGCTCGAATAGGAAACCTTAATCGCCCGGGAATCTTGGAAGTGATCATGGACTGGCCAGAAGGCAAAGATTTTGGAATATCACCAGAAGAGGAGGTGGCGCGTGCTGAAGAGGCTCCACCATATAATGAACTGCCAGAGAACGAAAGGCAATATGCCCTGTTTACTGATGGGTCCTGTCGTATTGTAGGCAAACATCGAAGGTGGAAAGCTGCTGTATGGAGTCCTATACGACGAGCTGTAGAAGTTGCTGAAGGACAAGGTAAATCAAGTCAGTTTGCGGAAGTGAAAGCCATCCAGCTGGCTTTAGATATTGCTGAACGAGAAAAATGGCCAATACTCTATCTTTATACTGACTCATGGGTGGTGGCAAATGCTCTATGGGGGTGGCTACAGCAATGGAAGCAGAGCAACTGGCAACGCAGAGGCAAGCCCATCTGGGCTGCTGAATTGTGGCAAGATATTGCTGCCCGACTAGAGAATCTAGTCATAAAAGTACGCCATGTAGATGCTCACGTACCCAAGAGTCGGGCCAGCGAAGAACATCAAAACAACCATCAGGTGGATCAGGCTGCTAAGATTGAAGTGGCTCAGGTGGATCTGGACTGGCAACATAAGGGTGAATTATTTATAGCTCAGTGGGACCATGACACCTCAGGCCATCAGGGAAGAGAAGCAACATATAGATGGGCTCGAGATCGAGGGGTGGACCTGACCATGGATGCTATTGCACAGGTTATCCATGAATGTGAGACGTGTGCTGCGATCAAACAAGCCAAGCGGTTAAAGCCCATCTGGTATGAAGGACGATGGTTGAAATATAAATATGGGGAGGCCTGGCAGATTGACTGTATCACACTTCCACAAACTCGCCAAGGCAAGCGCTATATGCTTACCATGGTGGAAGCAACCACCGGATGGCTGGAAACATACCCTGTGCCCCATGCCACCGCCCGGAACACTATCCTGGGCCTTGAAAAGCAAGTCTTATGGCGACATGGCACCCCCGAAAGAACTGAGTCAGACAATGGGACTCATTTCCGAAACAACCTCATAGACACCTGGGCCAAAGAGCACGGCATTGAGTGGGTGTATCACATCCCCTATCATGCACCAGCTTCTGGAAAAATTGAACGATACAACGGACTGTTAAAGACTACCCTGAGAGCAATGGGTGATGGGACATTCAAACATTGGGATAAACATTTAGCCAAAGCCACCTGGTTAGTCAACACTAGGGGATCTACTAATAGAGCCGGCCCTGCCCAATCAAAACTTTTACGTACTGTAGAAGGGGATAAAGTCCCTGTGGTGCATGTGAGAAATATGCTGGGGAAGACAGTCTGGGTTACTCCTGCCTCAGGCAAAGGCAGACCTGTTCGTGGGATTGCCTTTGCCCAGGGACCTGGGTGGACTTGGTGGGTAATGCGGAAGGATGGGGAAGTCCGATGTGCACCTCAAGGAGACTTGATTTTGGGTGAAAATAGTCAATGATTTGAATTGTATTATGTTAATTGTTCAGTATGACATTACTACTATGGCTGCTATCTACCATATCAATGGTATTATAGTAAGAATCACTCAGACTGATGAAGAATGAGCTTCACTGAAACCAAACAACAGTGCAGCAGTGATGGAACCAGAACTGGCTTCAGCAGTTTGTGCCCAACAAATCCCTTGAGACCGACATCTTCGACCTGCAGATCATGGACATGGACCGTGCCAGATGACAATCCAACACTACATACCATCTCCCCTGCCCTGAGAGACTACTATGATGGATGAAGCCCAGAGTCATGGACTGACTGAATTCCACAGACATTTTAAAGTGATGGCCCATGGACTAAGAAAGTGATAGCTGTGTATATATATTAAAAGACAGGAAGAGTAAAAATGAATAATTGGAATGTATTGAAAAGTATAGGACCTGGGCATGACGTAAATGGTATGGAATAAGGGGTGGTTACTGTCCTGGTTTCAGCCAGGATAGAGCTTGTTTTCCTCACAGAAGCCAGTGTGAGACTGTGTTTAGGATTTGGGATGAGAAATTGTTGATAATGTGCTGGTGTTTTGGGTTGTTGCTGAGCAGTCAAGGACAGTCCAGCTTCTTGTGCTGGCCTGCCAGCGAGCAGGCTGGGGGTGCACGGGGAGCTGGGAGGGGACACAGCCGGGACAGCTGACCCAGGCTGGCCAAAGAGATATTCCCTACCATACGACGTCATGCCCAGTACATAAACTGGAGTTGGCCGGGGGGCGGAAATCGCTACTCGGGGACGGGCTGTTGATCACGGGGTGGTGAGCAATTGCTGTATTGGGCATCACTTGTTCTTGTACATTCCTTTGTTGGTATTATCATTGTTGTTCCCTTCTTTCTTTCTGTCCTATTAAACCGTGTTTATCTCAACCCACGAGGTTTTTCTTCCCAATTCTCTTCCCCGTCCCACTGTGGGAGGGGGAGTGAGTGAGCGGCTGCGTGGTGCTTAGTTGCCAGCTGGGGCTAAACCACGACAAGGGATACCTGCATTAATGGAAGGTTCTGCTACATAACTTTTTTAATTTGCACAGAATTTAGATGCAAAAAGAAAGCTTGTTTGTAAAGTTCACATTTGTTTGTGTAACACAGTACATTTTCATAAGTGCGGGAGAGTCAACGTTAAGGGAATGAAGCAATGGTTTTAGGAATGCACTCTTTATTGTGATCTCGAGGACAAAGTGAAGTTGTCTGAGATTCAAGGTGCTTGACAAAGTGAAAGGTTTCTGTTCTGCTTTGTTCTTTCAGAGAACAAAATATTGAACCAACTCAGTAGTCTGGAAGGACACTTGCGTACAGCTGGAGAGATTCATTGCCATTTCTGAGCATGGTTACCTCTGATCCAGCTGGAAAAAAGAAACTCTTTCTCTGTTACCTGCAAGCTGCTACATAAATTAGTCATCAGGGGAACACAGCAAGTCTCAACGCTTTGGTTCAAATCTGCTTCCAAGCATGTGCTGTTGGGTTACAGCCTTGTGTAAAAAGGCTCGTACAGCACTGACTCCTGGATCATCCAAACTCAGCTATGTCAGCATGTATCCAAAACGATCTGCTGCGACTGCTGTGTTCAGCATCCTGCCCTGAAAAGCACTTGCTGTGGACAGCACTGCTCATAACTCACTCACTCACTGGCCAGTCAAGTGCCTAATGGCTTGTGTGAAGAATGCTGCTGGCTTTTACCCTCAGGGTCAGTTTTACCTGTGGGATCACAGGATAATTAACAAAACCTGGAGGACCACAGGACTACTGTGGCCTGAACTAGAGTCATCCCTACTGCTTGGCTCGTTAGATCCCTCCTCAAATCTGGCAGGCAGAAGAAACGTCCTGCAACCAAATTATAGATTGGTGCCAACACAACCCAGCTGATTTGGCAGAGCAAAATTAAGAATCGCTGCACCAGAAGTCTTCTCCTCCCTGTAGGTACAGAACACGCCTGCCAGGAAGCAAGTGAACAAAAAGACTATGTTAGTTGTGGTAACTCTCAAATAGAGGACAAAAGATTGAAGGGATTGTAAACAAGAAGAGAAGAGTAACTTTACAAGAAAGGCACAGGTATAGACAAAATAGCAAAAGGAATGAAAAAATAGAGATGCTAGAGGAAAAAAAAGAAAAAGAAGAAAGGAAATATATAGTGAAAAAACATCCAAGGACAGAAAGGTACATAGAAGGAAAAGGAGGAGGTATTTGTATCTGGTATACAGTAAATGGCACTTCAGATATGGTGTCATCATTATTTGTCTTCCTAATATTGATTGTTGACCTGAGGAAATCCCTAGTAACAGGTCATAACTCCCTTGCACTTTATGCTTGTCCCAGGGAGCTCCCAGAAAAGCTGTCTCTGGATTTTGAACAGGAGCCAGTGATTTACAGTCTAGAGTATTGTTTGCTAAAGAAAGCTGGGAGAAGAAAAATGCTTTGACAGCTGCTATCAGGTGAGGCCGGTCTTCTCACAATGAGCTAGGCTGGGTCAAGGCAAGGCCAAAAGCCTGTAAGAACTAGAATAAGCAGAGCATGGTATGGGGAGAAAGCAAGTCAAAAGACTTCCCATTGCTCTCGGCTTGCTGGGATCATGAAATAACACTTGCTGTAGGCTGCATGGATGGGGGAGGGTGTCCACGGCAGCTACAGCAACAGGAGTCTTGCACTACCAGAACTTCACTCAGTGAAAATTTGGTCACAGCTGGGGCACGTCATTTCTCCTGTAAGTCTGGACTTTACCAGCCAGGTCTTTTACGGAAACAGCTGCACGAAACTGGACAAGTTTTCATCTACTATTGTCAGTTTCTGGCAAACTTAGATCCTTGCTTTGCATGTACCTCTGCACTTCATCTTTCAGGTGGTATTTCAGAACTGCAGACTTCTTTTAACAATAAGATGAAATTTAAAAAAAAATGCAGAAAGTGCAAAAGTTTAGGAAAAATTACTACTACAAAATATCTCTACTTGAGCCCAGTCCTTTTTTTATTCCAAATCATCTCATTCATCCATAACGTTAATAGTATGGGGAGAGGAGGGCAAGAGGAGAAACTATTCTATTGTGTATACTTCAAATTAGCAGAATAAGGCAACTTTTATGCAGAAAACAGACATGAACAAAGACCACATTTTGCAGGTGCCATGCTGTAATACCACCCAAAATCAGACCTTTCTCTTTCACTGTACTAAGTTCTTGTCTAGTCTTTTTGTGGCCATCCTTCTCCTTTTCCTCCCACTTTGCATGTGCTGAAAGACCCTAATTAGCCCAAACTGCTTTGTAAACACCAGGTAGATATGTAAAGAACGTATCTACAAACAAGTCCTGTCTAAACTCAATGGGTCCTCCAACTCTTCACTTACACAAGAATTTAAGAGGTGTTGCCTGTCATTTTTTCCGCAGTCAGTGCATTGCTTTTCAACACATTGGACCTTTGGAGCTAGAAAACAGGAGATCCCAGGGAGAAACCTAACAGGGGACCTACAGCTTCTGGTTTAATAATTGTTCAACAACTGAACTACAATTACCACAGCTCAGGGAGATAATAATAAACAGAGCTGCCATCAAATTAAGTGAGACACTTCCCATATGTCTGCACTACTTTTATATGCATGTGTAAGTGGAGGGAGAGGAGCAGGGACCATTCACATCAAGTGATAAATACCAGCCCCTGGGGGTTCTTGGAAAACAAATGGGATAATTTTGGAGAACCTAACTATCATTATTATGATTATTTATTATTAAAAGCCATGCAGTAAGAAAAAGCAGCATCAGGTGATTATTGCTATGTACATAGAGAACTTTCAGCATTTAATGTAAAATATTCCCTCATGTCAAACCAATAATCACCCTTTCAAAATGATGCCGTAGAGAGTCATATATATGGAGTGTTGAGTATAAATCTTTTGATTCCCTGTTGTAATGTGCAAAGTGTCGCCTCTCACATGAAGGCTGCTGCTGCAGGGCTTTGTGGCAGCTGAAAAGCACATGTTGTACTTCCCCTTCTCTTTCCCCTCTCCCTATGGTTTTTCAAAGTCTCTCTTGATAAATGTCTTCGGAAAAATATTTTATGAGGTGCTTACCTATAAAAATATATCTTTCAAGGATGTGTACACAATGAGGCCTTAAACACTAACCACACACAAGAAACAGTGTTCATTTGGTCCAGCATGTAGATGGGAGGAAATCGAAACCCATCAGTGCTCGGTCAGAGCCAAGGTGGAACCTATTAGCAGTTTGTTGTGACTTGACGTTATTCACCTGCTGTGGGAGAGAAGAGAAGCCCCTCACGGAAGATGTCCTTTTGTCTAAACGGCTGTTCGTGCCTCAAGACATAGAGCCTGAAAACACCAGCACATATGATCAAGGATGTGGGACAGCTTCCATATGAGGAAAAACTAAGTATGCTCAGACTCCTTGGTGGAAAGGAGGGAATGCTGAAGGGAGGAGATGGCCCAGGTACGATAATAAATATCATGAACAGTTTGAAGAAGTGGTTAGGGAACAATTATTCACTGGAGTTTTTCTGCATAGCACAGGAACAGGCTACTGGGCTTAAAGCAAGCAGAGTCAAACATTTTTCAGCCAGCACATAATTACACTATAGAGCTCACTGTCACAAGAGTTAGTAGAGATGAGGAATAGAAGTGCATACTGTGTTCAGTTTTGGGCCCCTCACTAACAAGAAGAATGTTGAGTTGCCTGAGCGTGTCCAGAGAAGGGCAACGAAGCTGGTGAGGGGTCTGGAGCACAAGCCTTATGAGGAGCGACTGAGGGAAGTGGGGTTGTTTAGTCAGGAGAAGAGGAGCCTGAGGGGAGACCTTCTTGCTCTCTACAACTACCTGAAAGGGGGTTGTGGTGAGGTGGGTGTTGATCTCTTCTCCCAAGTAACTAGCAATAGGATGAGAGGAAATGGCCTCAAGTTGTGCCAGGGGAGGTTTAGACTGGATATTAGGAAAAGTTTCTTTACAGAGAGAGCGGTCAAACATTGGAACAGGCTGCCCAGGGAGGTGGTGGAGTCACTGTCACTGGAAGTGTTCACAAAACATGTGGATGTGGCACTTCAGGATGTGGTTTAGTGGGCATGGTGGTGTTGGTCTGATGGTTGGACTTGATGATCTTAAAGGTTTTTTCAACCTTAATGATTCTGTGATTCAAAAAGGAGAAGGCTGCATTAGCAACGTGCCTGTGCATTTGCACTTCAGTGAACAAGTAGAAGGCCCTTTTCTTTTGAGGAATGCTATCAGGCCATCATGGCCGCAAAGAATAACTCTCAGATCTCACAGCTGACACCTTTGCCTGTGCAATGCTGTTTAATAATTTGCAGAAGCATCACTTCAAGCATGACCTACAGAGAAAAAATTTACTTTCAAATCCCTGGGATGTGTTTTGGCTGTATTTAACATTTCCAAAATATCACAGCCATGATAGTCCCATTTCAGAAGCAGCTCATTACAGCTTCTTGTTTTTATAAAATATTTTCCATTATTTTCAATGTGTTTGCCATATCACACTGGAAGGTAACCAACCTGAAGGTAACCAACCTGTGATTGCCTGAGAGAAACAGTGTATTTCCTGTTACAGCTCTTCAATTCAGAATAAAATTTCAAGATGTGTTATTTTTAAGGGAAATCAGATGTTAAGTACCATGTATCCTTTATTCTCCCCTTTCAATGTATTATGAATATTCTTGTAAGTCTTGAGGTTTTGTTTTCTACAATAAAAATATTACATATTTTCCCTCACATTATACCAGGATCCATGTGCCTAGACTGAATCACAAAATTGTAAAATGTGGCACGGTTACAGCTTGACTCAATGTCACAGCTCAATTCATCATTTTAGGTGAAATTATTCCAGCTACATAAAACAAGGAAACATCAGTGGATGAGGAAGCAGATGTTAGATCTCCTTCTGTTTCACTGTACAGACAGCAAGAATATATTATCAGCATGGCATATTCCTAAATATAACTGATTCCATACAGCCACTGTTCTTTGCACTGAGATCTGTAAAGCTGCAAATAGCTGAGACAGTTCTGCCAAGCTTGTTTCAACCGTTCTTTACTTTAAAACAAATAAAATGATAATACCAAAGAAAACAGCACACAGAGGACACTTTACACTCTTGGATTAGAATGATATCCAAATCCAGGCAGAGAGGCACCAGCGAGGTCTAGGACTGGACATGTTGTAGGTGCTTGGGTTTGATTTTTATATTTTTAAGAAGTCTGTAGTGAGTTTGATTCTTGTAGATCATAAGAGGAATAGTAACAATAGAAAGGTGTCAGATTTACTTTTAAATGGTTGCACTTTCTGCTTTAGGGAAGTTCATCTACTCCCATCCGAACTTGCTTTAGCTCTAAAAACTGTGTGAGACATTGGTTTGTGGTACCCAGGAACCATTTGTCTATTGCGTTTGTGACTTGTTTAGAGGTTTTCTTTGTGATTGAAGCTTTTTATATTATCTAGAACACAGGAACAAATCACACTTTCCAGAAGGATTTCTCAGTACCCACCTGTGTTTCTTGAGAGGAGCCATTTTGTGCCTCTGCCTTGGGTAAGCCACGTTAGCGGGAGTAACAGCTGAGAGAAGGACATTTCCTTCACGTGCGCAGGAGTAGCACTTCGTGCGTCAGCACAGGGGCACTGGGTCGGTGCAGTCAATGGCTGCTCCTTGCCCACCTTTTCTCCAACCACACCTGCTTTCACAGAACTATGTCAGACTTGCTCCGCAGACACCTCTTCTCCTGTCAGGGAGAAAACATGTAGCAGGGAGCAGACAAGGACTTAGGCAGCAGAGTTAACACTGCCTCTTGCCCTTCTCTATCCCTTTCTCATGTACTTCTGTCCAAGGTGTAGCATCAACCTTACAAGCCAGAAGCTTCCCTAGCACGCCCCTCAGTGTGTCCCAGAAAAACAGGACATAGTCTTTCCTCTGCCTCGTGAACTAATATCCTGTATGCCTTTCATTACCAAAATTAGGCCTTGCCATTTACCTTCAGGGTGATCCTGTGCCATGTTAGAGGAATTAACTGGATATTTCAAAGCTCTTCCCAGTTCCAGCTGTCTCCCAAGACTGTATGCTGAGTGAAGGATGTCTTTTGTTTCTGTACTTGTACAGATATATCTTCTACAGCTTAATATTAGGTTAAATTTTAAGTGTTACGTATGTTATTTTTTTGTGCTGATAGCAGAACACCTATGATCATCCAAGAAAAATCACAGCAGACTGCATCCTGTTTCTGGCAACCCTCAGCCTTCAAAAGAAAGTGAAAAACAACAGAAAATCCTATCACGTGTCTACTCATTCAAGTAATAGCATCAGTGGCAGAAAGCTACCTCCTGCCCCTCCGTATCTGCCCAGACACCTAGCTTTCAGTTATTTCTATTACTGCGTAAGACTGCAGAGCTACATTTGTAATAGAACAAGTACCTTTTCAAATTTTCCAAGCATGTGTGCATCTGCAAGTAAACATAGGGTAGCTCCTTTATTTTTCGTCTTTGCACACTAATCTATTGTACAAATGTTTAAACACAGCATGGCAACCCTTGTTGATGAATTCATGGAAGAAATATCACCTGTAGACAATGACTAATGTCTGCCTCATGCATTTCTCTCCTACATCCTACCATACATTTGGAGGGGAGAAGATATCATATGGATTAAGTTAGTAACACTCATACTCACATTTTCAGGGAGTGCTTCCCCTTAAATCATCTCTCTTTGGACCCTGACAGGCTTTCACACCTAGTCTTATTTCATGCTGGAACTTTCCAGGGACACATTAGTCGTGCTTCACAAATCACCATGTTTGCTAGTGAATGAAACATCCTAAGCAAGCATTACTTATATCCTTGGAGTAATTGGGAGCATTTTACACTTATGCTGGTGGTGAGCTAAAGGGCCTATCTCGTTGAGGCTTCCGCCATATGTTTTGTTCTTAAAGCAAGTATCTTAATAAGGCAGTCACAGAAGATTTTGATTAGTGTAAGAGTCCCATGATATCTTTATCTCATAGTATCTTTCCTCCACATTTATCTGCAGGCCTTTTTTTTTTTTTTTTAATCTAAGGGATACTAATTAGGGATCCTAGCTGGATTTTTAGCCAATTACTTTCTTATTTTGATTCAGCAAAAATGTGTCTTCTCTCTCCAATTTAATATGCTAATATTTAATATAGAAAAATTATATAAACAGCAAGTGACTCTGGTGCATGGAGTCTAACTCACCTGAGATCGATGATCAGGCACATACAACTGTATCTAAACACTGTAAACTAAACTACCCCTCTGAAAAAAAGGCCTTTATGAATCAAAATATGACATTTTTAATCTGGAAATTAACTTTTAAATAAACCCTGAAAACAGCAGAAAATCAAGAGCAGAAGTTTCAGAGACAATAGAGTCTTCTGCAGAAGGATGAGACAACTTACTTCACCTCAGATAGGTTACTACCATCCCAGTGGCCATATGATTTTCAAAACACTTTTGAGACTTTTGGCTGTGTTGTTGTGGGCCTTCAAAGAGCTGAGATCTGGGAAAGCATCATCCAGCCCAACATCTGGCTTTATAAAGCAGATGGAATAAACCCAGGCAACACCAACCAGCAGGTCTTCAAAATAATGTTCTGAGGTAATAATCCAGCAGAGCATGAGACAAAAGCTAGGCTGAAGCAAGTCTTATCAGCTCTGGGAACACTGAAATTAGTAATATTACAAGCAAATTCCAGTTCATTGTGTTTTACTGCCTTTTCCAGGAGACCTGGCTCCTGAAGTTTGCAGAGGCAGTGCAGGTCAATGGTGTTCTAACAGGGTCGAGCATGGATTTTGTGCAACCTGAATCATTTGCTGGAAACAGAGTTAGAACATCTCACCATGACGTGGTGCATCGTGACATAAGGAAATGCCATATGGCCACATCATAACAGGAGAACCCAGGTGGATTAAGGCTAATTTTGCCAGTTTCTTCTACAGCTTCCAAAATGTCTGTGCAGAAAGTGTTTTTTTTCTCTGAGGAGTGCAGCCTGTATTCCTTAGCGTGACAAGGTACGTCAGCTGGCTGTTGTTGATACAAACTTCCTACACGAGGGCACCAGGCCTTTTAAGTTCCCTGTATTCTTGGAGGAGAAAGATAAATACCTCAAGAGGGCAGTAAATCTCATCTGAAGACAGGCAATCTCTGGAGCTGCTTATCTACTAACCATGAAGGCAGAGTGGACTACCGACTTACAACAGATAGCTATGTTTTAGGCAGCTAAACATGAAATGAATTTGGCCTGTGTCCTGTTGTGCACCCCTGTAACAGAGGAGGGCAAAAGGGCTGTTTCCATGTGAGTGTCCACACCCTGACTTCTCCACCCAGGCAAGGACAACTTAAAGGCAGGCAATGATTCGCCTTTCCAAAAAAGCCAGCTGAAGAAGCCAGTTCTCACCATTTTCTTGTGAAATAATCTTGTCTCTGAAGGCAAGTACAGAACAAAACTATAAGGTAACCGTGCAAAAAACAGAGCTAAATCTCTGGTCTGCACAGCTAAGTAAATTGTTTGATTTTAAAAAAGGCTGAAGTAGACAAATTAAAAGTAGCAATTAAGATTCTATCCTTTGGTGTGACAGAAGGAACAAGTACATTCCCCACAGTGGGTAAATAATAATGCCCTTCAAACCTATGGGCATCTTAAATTTTAGTCTCATCCATTTAAATAGAACAGCTCACACGCCTAAAACAAAACCTGTGAGCTAGGAGGCATATCATCATCACGGTCGCGATGGTGTTAAGCTGGGAAAACAGGACGGGCGTACAGGTAACCAGCTCAGTAAAACAAATGGCGAAGAAGAGAGAACAAATCAGTGCCACTTCATCCAGAAGCGTGCATGTTGCAGAAATATGTTTTGGGTTGTTTGATGTGTAAACTGCATGGTCATTGTGAACTAATTACAGCATAGCTTTCTGTCTACCCTTAAACATGTTCTTTGTCACCGTAACAAAAGCCACAGCTGTAAACAGTTTATGGTGCAATTGCTTGATCAACAGCCATCCGAATAAAAGTAAGATGAGCCTGCCTTTGTTGCCTCAACAGCCCTCACCGCTGCTACAAAAATGCTTTTTAACCGGCTGCAGACGGGCGTCTTCACAAGTGTTTCTAATTCAGCTAAACATCTTGATAGGAAACGTCATAAATTACATGTATGGTACTGTCAGTAGAATTTTCAACAGACGTAACATGAGTTCATATTGAAATAAAATGAGAACCTTGGACAAATTTCTGAGCCTATAAATGTTCAACTTCCCCTACGATCCCACTCACAAAGACATTTTGGAAATCTTTGATGATCCCAGCTAACGTGTGATTGGTGAGAGAGAGAGACTCATAGGTTCTAATTTCCCTACACTTTGGACTTTAATCTTCCTGCATTTTCCACAAGTGATTCCACTTATACATTTCAGAAGTGATAAAATGTATCACAAATGAGCTATTTTGTCCATTTCCTGAATACTCATCTCAGGCTGGGGGAAAAAATATTCTCTGTGCACTTTGATATTTATTTCCAGGTGTATTTATTTCTCTGGTAGGCATTTGAGATCTGGGTGCTGAAAAGACGCATGCACGTACTTAACGTTATGTATGTGAGTACCACCATTGATCTCAGCAGGACTACCCTTTGTCTGCAGTCAGTGAGACCACTCGTGTCTGAAATTGTGCAAGTAAATTAAACCGTTTTGGGATCAGAGTTAAAGCAAATTATTTTTCCCTCAGCAGTAGTGAATGAAAAAAAAAATCATTTTCAGAACTAGCATTTTCTTTTCTTGACACTTTTGTTATCAATAAGGCTATCTCAGTTCAGACTAATTAGACTAATTCTGCTCTATTCTTTCTGCAGTTGTAAAATTCCCCATTGGAATTTTTGTAAAACTGAGATCTTCTTGTTTTCACTGCAAACTCTGCTAACTTTGAAGTATTGTATGCTACCATGTAGCCACATTTTAGAGGTGTTGATTGGTTTCCTGAGCAGTTAAGTATATTTACTGCATGTGGTTCTTTTCTATTTTATGGGATTCATATGCCACACTACTCACTTTTATGCCTCTGATTCTTCGTTAAGGAGTGTGATTAACATCTATCATTGTCAAATTTGCATTGAAATAGAAACCATTGCTTTGAAGCATCACAGAGTTGAACTCCGTGTTCTGGAACTGATGTGATTCTACACACACCACTCATCCTAACACGGTTTCAGGTTAAGGCCAGTTGCTGCATATCTATAACTCACAGTTTTATCCACCCTTTTGACCTCTCTGGAGGGCTCCTTCAAACCTCCACTCTTGTGCTTCATCTTGTTGGTCAGCTAAACATTCTCAATAAGTACAGCTGGACTTTACCAAATGCTGCTTTTCTTTCCCAGACCGTACAAACGGCAATAAATACAACAACAACAACCGGGCAACATACTTCAAAGTGTTGCTTATAGTAAAACAGAAGGAACAAGATTGAAGAAAAAGGAGGTTATAAAGCAACAAGAATCTGTAGTCATGTCCATCTTGAACTAAGACGGGATACCCAAGGAAAAGCCTGGTTTCTTCAGACTGCGAAGTGTGAGAAGCAGTTCCACAATAGTCTTATGAATGGAATGGGATGTTTTTGCTGTCTGTTGTCCTTTCCCAGTGTTACTTCTCATAAAGCCACATTTGGTGATAGTCAAGGAAGCAGGATTTCCTCAAATAATAGCTCATATGTGGTTATTTACACTTCATAAGTATTTAACCCCAAGGTGTCCTACCTCCACTCTGTATTACTGAGTAAGGTTTTCTGTTCATTCTACCAGCAACCAGCCTTTAAGTACACATATTCAATCAGAAATCATTCCAGTAACCCAAACACAAGTCAGTATTAACAAAGTAAGCAATGTAATCCAAATACATGTTTATGTGTATACATTTATATATCATTTTGTGAATACTAATTCTAATTTCCTATACTTCCCTTCCAGCCAAAAGAGTTTCCTTTTACAGCGTTCACAGAGAAAATATTTTTGACTGTGTAATAAACTTGTGATGACATTCTTTAGGAGTGACTGAAATTGGATGCCCTAAAACCATAGATAGATTGCATTAGATCCATTGCTGTGAAATTGCTGAATCAGATATGAGCCATAGAAACGTCTCCATTTCACAAGAAAAGAGTCTGGCTAGCATTTTCTTGCCAGTCTGGAAGTACTCAGCCTGAACTGATACTTGCAAAGCTGTGACTTTTTTCCTGGCAAATAATGTTCAGAGAGATCCCAAATTATTTCCTTTAATGGGCTCATTAAAAAAAAAATTCTTCAGAAGTGTTGTCTAACCCACTTCTATTTCCAGTTTATTCCTTCCAAATGATTACTGAAACAAGCAGCATTAGGCAGAAAGTAAATACAACAAAGACAGTTGAATTGGTAGAAACAAGTCAAGGTAGCAGATTTTAGCCTGTTTCCTGAGGAAATACTTGTACATGCATCTGTTCATCTGCCTTTTTGTATCTCTGAGTTCTGATATTCTGTCATTGTTTGCCAGTTTTAACCAATGTGCAGAGGACACAGTGCAAAATACTTTAATGTATTTTCTGGAAAGAAACACTCAAACAGAGGGGAGAAAGAAATGAGACATAGGCTACAGGCTGCACTCAACTCTAATTTATCCTCAGGGAGTCCACGTGGGTGAAAGATATCATGAACGTTCTAAAGAGAGGAGAAGCTTTGGTCAGTGTTTACGCCTCAGAAGGCATGAGACAGCCCAGCTTTGGGGTATAAATTCACAGGAGCCCAGTCCTATTTCTCCTCTTTGTCCTGGTTATTGATCCATGCATTAACTATCATCGGGGTGCTGATCACAAGCAACAAGTTCACTGCAACACATACAGAGGCATATACAAAGTGACTCACCAGCTTATGGCTGGGAATGCACTTGTACACAGTCAGTATTTGAATATTGCTATGATGTGATGCTAGTGATCTATGCTAGTGATAAGAATACTCATAGTAGCACTTCCGAATTGCATATTTGTTTGTCTTCCACCACAGATTACAAAAAGAATTCAGAAAATGCATAAACATTTTTACTTCTCTTTCACGGATGAGGTAAATGGGGCATGGGGTGCCAGTAACATGGAGAGGTGAAAACTGATCCCAGATCCCTCTGGCTCCAGCACTACCTTCTAACTATTTGGTTATGTCACCAAGTGACAACAGGTCCTGGAGCAGTAGTTAGTAAATACCAGCACGACCCCAGAACCCACACTGGGAAAGAGAGACCTGGACAGTTTTACTGATATCACTCAGTATCACAGCAAATAGTAGGAGTGGAAACGCTCACCTTCCAAACATCAGGCCATGCTCCTTTCTCCTTACCTATGTTCTCAGCTCTATGAATCCACTATATATAAAATTGCCAAATCATCATGTAGTTAAGTGATTCCAGGGTTCATATTACAGTATGTATTGTGGTTGAGAAAATATTTTCAAATGCTGTTTAAACTTACAATAACTCTTCAGAACTTGTTTTTATATTTGACTGTGACCTTTTATTTCTTCCTAGTGCAGACAGGGACCTGACTCCATTAATCTGCAACTGATTTGTGTGATGGCAACATTTCCAGCTGCACAAGTGCTGTAACATCTACACCTAAATTAGCTCATGAGTCAACTTATCTCGTTGGGTTATTACATGTATTGCATCAATTATCTACAAATGAAATACAGCTGCGTTGTCTGTTGCACCATTCTAAAACATCCACATAATGAGCCTTAGAGCTCAGAAAGATCAGGAGCATTTAGTGACAACAAATAAAAAGGAAACCTAATCTGGTCCTGTATTATCCAGCTGTAATTATTTTTTTTTTTAGTAGAACCTAATCAGGTGTTTACCATAAACATGGGCAGTACTTTTAGTTTATTTGCTAAATAGGAGTTGGACACAGAAAACATTCCTGGGTCACAGTCAAAGGCTTTCACTTGCCAAACAAGGTCACCCAGGTCTTTGTGACAGACACTTGGATTAAAAAAAGCTTCTTTTCCAGCAGTTCAAGATCAGGCTGACATTTTGATGGATCCTCCTTAATCTTTTTCACATTTTCTTTTACTAAACGGGGCAGCATCACCACAGCCTGGCAGTTTCCCCCTCCAGGGAGGAGGGGGAGCAGGGGAGCTAGAGGGGAAGCACAGGACCAGGGGCTGGGAAGTTGTCTCCATATTTTCAGCAGTTGAAAGAATCTCCGGAGAGCTCCCAAATTGCCTGTATACTTTTTTATGTGCAGCGTGTCGGGCACCTGTTTTCAATTGCATCTTCAGATCAGAAGATCCTCCTACTTGGGGTCTGCAAGCCTGGCTGTAGCATATAAAACGTCCCGTGCATATGGCTGTCATTTCAGTTTTCTTTGCAAATTATTTCTGTTCCGTGTGTAGGTGAGAGGCTTGTTTGAGGCCTGCTTACATCATACATATGGAACTTGATCCCCACTGTAGGAAATGCGTACGGAGGGCATTTGTTTAAACTTTTGGTCAGTGGGGGTCATTCTCATTGGAAATGGATTTTCACTCATAAACTATGCGAGATTAGTTTAAGTCCTCACTGGAGACCCCAGCTTTGCAGAAATCATGGCACATGAAAGCAAGATGACTTCTCATTCAGGCTTGTCCCCCTGCAACTTCCAGATGCTGGCGTATCAGCCAGCAGCTTTTGCACGACTATCTATCACAGCTGCAGCAATGAGGGCTGGGGAAATTCCACGTTACAAGAAACTGTGGTAAACCCGTTCCTGGGAAATAACTGTTTCAAAGAAGAAGTGGGATCACCAGAAGGAAATTGACGTTTCCACTCACACGAAGGTGGTCTTATTGCCCCTTATTTTGTAAATCCTAATGTCAGACCTTGAGACAGAACCATGATGTTGGGTTAAAACCTGAGTCCAATTTCAAACACCCACATTTGTGGGAGTCCAGAGGCAAGTGCTTGACTGAGTTCATCACTGAGGAATAGTTTTGGCAGAACCAGAAGAAGCAGAAGAGAAAGAAGAAGGACAGAAAAGCTTTTAAGAGAAATGAGTAAACTATGGGTTAAATAGGCTGTTCATTCACAAAATGTCACAATGAAGTTGTCTGAGGAAGCATGTTAGCACTCCTCTTGTCTCAGAGAAGTACAAAAGATGAGATAGTGACCCAAGAAGATGTGGGAGTCTCTGTGAGCAAGGAAGCATTCCTTTTTTGCTGGTATGACTGACCACGGATACTCAATGGCTGCACAGCACCAGCACCCTTCTGCAGCACCCCAGGACCTGCAGACCCCTCAGGGCAAGACTGCTGTCATGGTGCCCAGAGGAGGGCATAACCCTCCATGTCTGGAGGAGGCTATCCCATGCAGTGAAGCCTTCTCATGGGTCTCAGAGACCTCAATGATCACTCTGCAAAGCAGGTGCCTCCAAGGTAGACATCTCCATGCTGCCAGAGGCAGCCCCTGTGATGATGTCCACCCATTAAGTAGTTGAACTGGCTTCTCATAAACAGCTTTTTTTTAAACTAACAAAGCCATGAAGTGGTGGGGCCAGTGAGGCGGTGTGGAAAAAAAACAAGGCTGGGAGGCAGAAGTAGAAGAGAAGTTAGTTGTCACCTTCCAAAGTGACCAGCGCAGTAGGCCAGCTCTGTGGTTTTCTCTGTGAAACAGTTGGCCTCCTATCACTTGCCCCGAGCTTCTGGTCCACCTCATGGGGTGGCCAGACCTCTGCTGGGAGCCCAGGGCCACGGCAGGGCCCCTGGCCTTCCCCTGGCTGCCTGCAGTGCCCAGAAAGGGGAAACTGTGCCACAAGGCCCAGGGCTGGCCACTTGCACATGGAGGAGCGGGCGGACGCTCCTCTCCTGAGTGCTCAGGTGAAGTTTTGGTTTATAATATCAAAACATCCTCGATGCTTACATTCCTCTGGACACAGGCTTTCACACTTGAGACCCCCAGTGTTTTCCTTCCCATTATCATGATTAGAGAGCATGTAATCCCCCTTCTCCTCTTTTTTTTGCCTTCATTTGATCTGTCATCAAGGGGCTGTTTTCTTTGCTCCCCTGGCCACTGTGCCCCTCCCAGCCCTGGCCATCTCTGGGAAACACACGTAGGCACACATGGCCTTTACTGTAGGGCATCCCTCAAAGCGAGGAAAAAAAACAAGATCAAAAAGTCACAAGTGTAGCAGATGTCAAGTGGTCCCTCAAGACCTCTACTTAACCCCTTCCTCAGGCTTTGCTGGACCTTGACAAGAAATCAATCAGAAGGAAAAGCAAAGCTTTTTTAAAACTTTACTGTGTTTTATTATAAGTCAGGGCTCAGTTTATATAACCCAATGCCTTGCTCAACTGCAGGAAACATTTAATGAAGCCAGAGCTGGCTTAAAACCCTGGCTATGAACCTACTTACTACTAATTGGGGTTGTTTATGACTTTATGTAATAAAGTTTGACATTGCAAACTGTGAACACTTTTTACAGTACTTCCTTCTCTTTCTACCCCTGAAATGTCATCTAAAACCAGGTGTATGAAATGTCTGTGCAGCAGTTAAGCAATCAATGCCTCTTATCTAAATGACAGAGATGTATGGGGCATTTAAAGCCTAATGATTATAAATGGGGGAGAAAATAAGCGTGGAGGAACTTTTCCATCTTTTTTCTCTAAGTACAGTATGCCTTGCAAATTTATCATATTCTCCACAAGCCACCTCAGGATTGCCTACAACTCCTTACACAATGAAAAATGGCAAACCATTTTGCAGAGGGAAAATATCTTCTCAAATTGCAGCTTTGTCTACAGTTTGGGGAATACTGCCCAAGTTAGAACTGAAAAAATTGTAATAAAATACACTAAGTCAGCTTGAAAAGGTAGAAAACTCTGAAAAGAGTTTGTTGGAACAAACCATTGAAAAATTATTTTCCTGTGAGCACAGTGGGTTTTCAAGGCCCTCTGAAGACTGGGGTGGGGTTTTTTTCTACCTCTGTATTTTATTCTGCGTCAGTTTTGGTTTTCAGCTGCTGGTTCCAGTTCTGCAATCAGTTCTACCCTGGCAGACCTTTTCACCTAGGCAAAAATCCTGTGAGGGCTTTTCATCTTTGCACAAGACATAACTCCCACAGTTAGATCAGATTGCAGGATCAGGGCCTGAGCATGAATACATCCAGTCCTCGCAGGAAATGCTTGACTCGGCCAAAGAAGTGTAACTCAAGAAACAACACTCTACTTCATGTGGAAAAAACAACTTCACTGAATATATTCATCTCTAGCATTCTGCCACGGCAGCTGGCAGCTACAAGAAAAGGTGACATTCGTTCCTTCTCTGACATGCCAATCCTTTGCCAGGATCATTTTGGAAAAGTAAAAATACTACTGAATTCTGCACAGGCACAGAAGTCTGTAATTATGGCTCTTCATGCATGACTGGCATCTTTACTGTGTATGATGCAGTTCGATCTTTATCTGCCTGATTACAGGCACAAGGAGAACAGGGGCATAAACTTCATTTCCACCTTACCACCCCCAGCGGTGTGGGGAGTTTCAGCCCATGTCTTATCACTGGCAGTCCAGCCACTTTCCAAGCCAAAATAATGAAAATTTCTGTCCAGAGTGTCCAGCACATGTACAGTTTATCTGTTCATGCATCACAGCCTTATGCCCTTGGAGGACCTCAGCCACACCAACACATACAAAACCAAACGCACATGAATAGTAGGTTCAACGCCAGATCTACCTTCAGCAGGTATGCGTAAGTCAAACCCTCTCCCCTTAATTTTTTTTTCATAACTTATGTCCTCCACTGAGCTCTGCCTTGCCTGCTGGCTGAGGAGGATGAATTTCACATATCAAGGCATATGGGAGATACATCCAGCTAGAGGACTGAAGGTGGAAACCCAGAACATGTGAGCTAGCAAGGACTAGATCCAGCATCACAGACCCAAAACACTAGAGGACACAGGGTGACATGCAAAAGGATCAGACCACCATCAACACACAAAATCTGAGCTGAACTTAATAGCCACAGGAAGAAAGCAGACACCATGCTCAAGGGCACACAGAATGGCACATACCTCTGTGAACATTCAACTTCACATGAGCTCTAGGCCAGGGTTGGCAATACTGGGACAGTCTTATGACATCCTTAAGACAACCTTTGTCTGGCATTGAATTATCCCAGGTCTTCAGCTTCTAATTTGTCTTGGTGTTATCTGAAAAGTTCAGAAGCATCTCTCTATCTCTCTATCTATCTCTCTATCTCCTAAGATGTCTAAATGCCTTTGAAAAGCTAGCACTTACATCTGGGGTCTGTTGAAACATTGCCCCACTACACACTTACCTGTGTGCATTCAAAATGCTTCTAGTTAAGACAAACAGAGACAATTTTTTTTTTCTTTAAGTTGTTCTAAAAAAAGGCTGGAACATAGCTGGGATTCTCAGTGCAATGTTTCATGTAGTATTATATATTATTCACTTAGCTCCTGTAACTAAGGAGTTTCTTTCTGTGTCATTTATAGATAAAATACTATCAAGTCAAATCAGCTTCTCTTTTTTCTTGGTGTCCAAAGAGGATAAAAATATAGTGCAGGTGTAATTAATCTTTTTAAAAAGCAGTTCACCTTTCTCTAAGTACCTCCACTATAGCATAAGGAAAGAAAGAGAAATGGCCTTCTCTAGTGCTTCAGGATTTCTCTCTTTAATCAAAAGCATTTGATGGCTGATCATTAATAACATGTTTGTCAGTAACTGCAGTCTGGTTCAAACACCATTCTTTGAACTGGAGTATCATATTTGGGTACATTGCAAGTCCATAGTGATTTTTACACAGCGTTTTATTTTACCTTTTCCTTGTGTCAAGAGATTCAAGTTACATATGAACTGACAGACAGATGCAAAAGATCCTCTGCAGAGAATGATGGTAGGCAATGGGTTTTGTAACTTTTCAAAGTGGACTGCCATATTTCAAGTGTCTAACCTGGTGATGAATCTGCTATCATTTACCATTAAATACTTTGGTCTCTGCCTTCAGAAATGTTTTTTTTTAGCCTTGTCATGAAATACAAAGAATGACCAGTTTTGCTTTTATTAAAATCCATGCCAAAACTATAACAGACTTCAGCACAAGCAGGACAGAACCCAAAATAAACCTCTGAAATCATGTCATATGACAACCTAGTCATAACCTGGAAGAGATATCATTGGCATGAACATCTTCCACAGCCATCAAAGTCTGTAAGAATATCTAACTGATTACGTCTGGCAGTTGAATAGCAGCAAATAAATATTTAACAGTTTGAGGAGATGTAGGCTTTTGTGCCAGACCCACATAGGGTATTAGTCTTTGATCTTTGAAAGACAAGAATTATTCTTTGTCAGAGAAAAAAAAAGCAAAAGGGGTATGAAATTTTACAAAGATTTTAGAGAGTTTGGGATTGGTTTAGTTTGTCTAATGTATCTGATATTGGTGTACACAATGCAGAGAAATGACAGATTGATGGTCACCACAAATATCAAAGAACATCACCTGCTGGCCCAAATATGGTGTACCCTTATGGTATCAGATTCTTCTTGTGCTTTTTATTATGGTTTACTTAAAAAGGTCAGGGTAGACTGAGAATCCCAATGAAATTCAATCTCTCCATTTAACAAGGAATCTAGTAAGATGTCTTGAAGAGGACAAGAAAACTGTATTTTGAGGACTGGAGTAATCCCAAGGGAGTCTTATCCTGGCCACAGATGAAATACAACAGACCTGAAACTTTATTCATAGCCAAGCAATATTTTACTTCTTATTTTTAATTACAATTCTATTTCTCAACTTTTAAAATTGCTCTGTGTGCAGAGCATAGGCTTTGTGAGAGACACCATAGAGGAGTAAGAACAGTGGTAAATTCTCTTCGCACAGTGTTTTGTATATAATTGTAATTATAATAAAAAATCTCTGTCCAAACTCAGGAGCGCAGAAGCCTTGAACAAAAAATGCGCATCTACTAGTAGCAATTTATTTACCCACATATCTCCTCTGTTAGGTATATGAGGAACAGGGGAATATGATCTCATTGAAGAATGAATGGTTTCCTCATCCAAGTTCCCATTAGCATACAAACCATAACCTCATATTTCAGAATATCAGATTCAGTCCCACAGAACCATATGCCACACCATAGCTCTTTGTCAGCTCCTCTTTTACAGAATGCCAAGAAGCTGTCCCGTTTAACACCATGACAAGATAATAGCCTCATATACTTTTCTCCTACCTCTGATGGAGGTGTTTGCCCTTCAAAGATTATTGGCTTTTTAGTGTATGCATGCAAATAACTGAAAAAGAAGTCAAAGACAAATGTCTCCCAACTTTTAAATATCACTCCTACTGGAAAAAAAAAAAAAATTGGGTTTTTGGTTACCAGGGTGCTTGCTTTCCTCCACCTGGGACAATGTCACTGATGAGGTTGGAAAGAGGACTTCTTTCACAGATAATCTTCGCAGCCTAGAATCAGTCCTTAGACACTGTTTATTTATGTTTGACTCTAGTGAATGCAATTAGTCCCCCTGCTGTTGTAACTACTAAAACTGCATGCAGTTTCTTCTGAAGAACAACAATAGTCAGCTTCCTTTTGCTGGGCAGTAGACCCTTGCCTGCAGACAAAATACAGGCACCATTAAAAAAAAGGCAGCTTTTAAAGTTACACGCAAGACTTCACTTTTCAGCGCACTCCGCAACAAAAAGCAGAACCGTCAGATAAGTATGTGCAATAAAAGGCAAAATGTTCTTACAGCATCCATCATCCCTGACAGGACACTTACAAAATCCACATCCCCTTTTTCTTCTCTGTTCTACTCTCCACCATCAGTCACTCCCTTCAAGCCACAGGTGGAAACCATTGAAGTGTTCTTGAATTATTTCTTAGCACACGATGTGTGTAGTGTGTTTCTAGGTGAAATGGGTTCTGAGAAGCGGCTTCTGAAGGATGAGTCACCTCTCACCCTCTGCGAGAGCCCCTCAGGAGGGTATTCCTCTGCCATGTCCCTACATTAATGCCAATGAGATGAGGTGAGGAGAAGGGCCAGAGATACTGTAGACTGTTCTCCTTAGCTAACACAAGTCAAAGCAGTCCCAGAGACTGACTGCAGCATCAAGGTTGTCTGCTGAGAAACATAATTCAGGGAATTATAACCACGTCCCTGATTCAGCTTTTTCACTGGACTGGCTAAAATCTGGCAACAGGTGACAATTCAGCTTGTAGCGTGAGACAGAAGTGAAGGTCTTCAGAGGCAGAAGCAGGCAGCAGCTCAGTTGCCAAAATAATTTTCTTATGAGAAGGTGTGGAATACTTTAAACTACTCAACTGCCCTTTAAATGAGTTCAGCTGCCTTCTCCCCTTCAGGGTCCAGGTCTGTCCCCAGACAAGTCAGTAGGAAAATCATCCCTGTCACGAGTTGCAGCACCTTCACACGTCTTGGGCTCCTTCCCAGTGGAAAGAGTTGACGCTTCTGTGGGTGAATAGTGAGAACATCTGAGCACAGTGGTCTGAGATGGTAAGCGGCTGTCCTGAGAAGTCATTGTAGCAGCTTTGGCATCTAAATCTTCCGAAAACTTTGCAAGCAAATCGCAAATTTTGGCAAAGGAACAATAATCGCTAAAACGTAGGACCAATTGCTGTCACAAGGATCCCAGTGTAGTCAGATTTTTGTCATAAAAGCTATCCTATTTGGACTACAATCCCATTCAGGAGAAAAATAATCACTTTTTCTTGATTAAATTCTTAAGAATAAAAAAAATATATTTAAACATTCATTCCTATACCTTATCACAGGATAAGCTTCTGCAGAGATTTTTAATTTTTTTTTTATTTTTAAGCTGAAATTAAATTTAAACTTGACAAAATCTGACAGGTTTTTCACAGAGTAGTGATGGAAGTGCTATCAGAAATGCAGTGAAGTTTCAAGTTTTGTGGTATACGTTACTACACCAAAATAGTTCTCACCAGGCTTGTGAATTTAGGCGTAGTGGCTGACAGTGCTGGAAAGCATCTACCTTCAAAGCAGGAAGCATAGTACATATCTGCTAGTATTTGCCCCACCTTGGGCCTTCGTCTGGAGCTGACTGAACCAGCTGCACGAGATAAAGCACAGCTCTGCCTCTGTGACCATGGGGCTGGTGGGGCTGGCTCCCGTGGGGCTGCCCTAGACATACCAATTACTGCTAATTGCGTGCGCACTGACACCCGTTCCTTGGAAACTATGGGGAACAGGAACCAAACCCGTTCTTGTTCAGATTGTGAAAAAACTGTTGGTGCTGCTGGTCGAGACCTAAAAAACTTACTCTTCCATAACTGCCTCTTTTACAATTGCTTTTCAGTTTGGTTTTGTTGGGATTGTTTGTGTTCGTCACTACATCCCCTTAAAATCTTACAGTCAGACATATGTGTGTGGTAATGGCCAAGAATCTTGAAACACTGTTTTCAGGGTTACAAAGGACAGCGTACATGGGGCAAGGGAGTAAAATCTCTGCCATACGCTGAGTTTGCTCACTCTCCATCTCCACTCAAGACTGGACATGGAGTTTGAAACAGGTCCATTTCTGCTGGTACATTAAATTGGAAATGGAGAGCACTGGAAGAAAAAAGATCCAAAATCAAAAACAATCATCACACCAGCTCTTAGACATGAAAGATGATGTACTCAGCAGCTGGATGTTCTTTATGTTGCACCACAACTGCTGCAAAATCACTGTGTGCTTGGGTAAGAGGGAAATCTCAAAAAGAGCAGTCTGCATCTTAACTGTAATGTACACAGGCACCACATACACTACAGCAACACTGTTCAGCAGCAGTCAGATAGAAGAAATCAATTATTTCCTAGAAGAGCTCTGAACACTTTTTTGACACATAAGAATGTTGTTTATAAGAGGTTACTTTTCAACAATAATCAAGTTTCTGACAAAATGATAGGCCTGTGCATTGCCAAACTGCATAAAAATGGCTGACTTCTGCCACAGGCAAATTCCACAGGACCCCCCTCTTCTTCTGGAGGAGGAGCAAAGGATACAGCTGCACCAAGGAGAGTGCTTCAGCAGTCTTCTCTGCCTGCAGCAAGGAACTCTGGATGAGACTAGAAAGTTTATAACACTTATACCCCACTGCCAAGCATAAACAAAGCTGACACTCAACTAATTTGCAAGGATAACAGTACAGGGAAGAGTAGAAATCACAAAGGGAACGGACCCCGCTAACTCTGCAGAAGGAAATGCATTAATAAAAGACAAATGATAGGTTGGAAAGAATCTGAGGACAAACTTATATGAGGCAAAGATTTACAAATGCAAAATTCTATGATTTTATTGGAATGGGCAGACCCTAGAAGATTTCTCCTGTGGCTCACGAGTACACCACACCTACAGATGGGAAAGAGTAGATAAGGCAGCATCCTGTGTGTAAAAAAGCATAATACAGTGGATAAAAGCACTTAACTCACGATATTCAGACATCCACAATAATGCACCAAACTAGAAAACTGTAGGTTCTGTATGTGGACTGAAAATGGACCTTTTTGAACTGTCAGGGAAAATGTGAAGAAGGATAAGTTAAACTACAGAAGGAGACAGTGCAAATATACAGCAGCAATGTCAGGCATAGGCTGAACATTGGAAAGACCCTTACCACCACAGACTGCCTCCTTGCCCCAAACTACTTATTCAGACTGCTGGGCAGTGACAACTGCAAATGCTGGTTGCGGACAGAAAGCACGGAAGCACTCAGCAGCCCAGTACCTGAGGTGAGGCAGACATCTTTTACCTGAGGACAAGATGTCTTTTACCTTAGCTGGGCAGAGAAAGGACTCTGTTCAGATTCCATTTTTACCACTCTGCAGACATTTGAAGGGCAAAAACATGGCAGAAGAAATATGAGACAGACACAGACAGGGGCCAAAGAAGTTTTGCAGGGCCAAAGAAGGTTATGAGAATCAGCTAAGGCAGCAAATACACATGTTCATAAGCTTGACATGGAAATGGAGAAACCAGGAGTGAAAAAATTGTAATGAGAGCTGCACCCATCCCCAGCAGCAAAGACTTGAGTTCCTTTCACAAGCAAATTAATCAGGGCTATCTATGCAAATACATAAATCACTGCACTGCAGTGATGGATCACTATGTATTACTGTGACATTACAAATGCATTCCCTATCCCCAGTCAGAAAACTTAACCATGGACACGTAGGATGGAGAGATGAGCACTATTGTGAAACATGATCAGCAGAACCCACGCTGATAAGCAACCAGAATCCATTAGGACAGGCTCTCACAAAATCACAGGCCCAGAAAAAACACTTTGTGATGACAACTTGCTGTCATCACAAGGCTAGCACCCAGTACATCAACCATGCCTCCTGCAAAGAATACATCAGGTTTTGTAAAGGGTGGAAGTACAGCTGAGGGGAAAATAAATTAACTCACAAATAAATAAGGTGGGGCGGGGGAGGGGGGGATGTGGAGTGTGCAGAAGGAAATACGACTTTGGAACATTTTGCATTAGTAGTCAAATTATGTCATATGTAAGCAGCACAATCAGAATGCTAACCAGGTTAGAAGGCCATGGGTATAGTAGTAAATTTTGCTATCTTAAATGAATGTGGCAAAAGGCTGTTATGATGGACAGCTTCCTGAAAGGGGAGGGAGATCATACATGTAGCAACATGAAAACCCTGTTCAGAGGAAGTGCTTAACGAGACAGATTATGTGGGCGACAGAATAAAGGCTAAATGTTGCATTTTCTTGGCTTCTTCTCTTTCCTTATTATACATGACAGAAAATGGAGAATGCTGTTCCACTGAGAGCAGCAAATCTCCAGAGGTCTTACTCTCCTCTCCAGGTACTTACTGGAACAATCATAGTGCAGATTGCTTGGGTTGAGGTTAAAAGTTAAACCAAATTCTAACTTTAAACACATATTGGAAAATATGCTTGGGCAAAACTGAGTCCTTAGGGCTAGCCGATGAGTCAAATGATTAAGATTCTGCTTGAACAGTTCATAAAACAATTCCCAGTTTGGGCTTGACAAACTTCCTTTCTCACCTTGTGGTTTTTGTTAGCTACCTTCTACCCTCCCAAGAACAAATCTGACTTTCTGAAGCTCCACTGCTTGTCATCATTAAGGAAAATGAAAAGCTTTTGTTAACCAGTTTGAGTTGTTTGACTGTGATGAAATAGTTTTGATTAGAGAATGTTTTATGTTACCTTCCAGAGTTTATTTTTCCTTTTAAAGGTAATATGAGACCATAGGTTAGATTTAGAGTTTTCTTAAGTAAAGTAGTTTGTCCAGAGGCAAAAGATATTTTGGTGAAGGAAAAGCTATCTGTCTTCACTTGCATTATACTTGCTGTTTGTCTTCTTCATAACATGAAATGCATTTTACCCACTGTGTTTCCAGTATCATCGGCAGTCACGACTTGCCATTGACCCCTTTAAGACAAGTACCTGCTCTTAATGTGAGTTTTGTAATTTCCTATGAAACAATAGAGCTGAACTACATTCTTTTTCTGCTCTGAGTGGATTTATAACACCCCACAGGCAGCAAATACACATGTTCATAAGCTTGACATGGAAATGGAGAAACCAGGAGTGAAAAGTTTGCAGTGAGAGCTGCACCCATCCCAAGCAATATCGTTCTGATCAAACCTGTAGTACAAAGGGGGTGATTGACAAAACAGAAGAGATTCAAGACAGAAATGGAGGTTTATGTAGGATATTTTTAAAGCTACACCATCTCCATTGTGGGGAGTTTGGACCCTTAAAGAGTGACTAACCAGCGTTACTGCAAAATAATGTTGATAAGGTGTATCAAAGGCTAGGAAGCAACTGCAGATGAATGTGTTGAAAGAAATATTCAAATAGCAACCTCCAAGGTTTTATGGCACATTAAAGTTTCCATCACACAGTGGGTACTTAATCCTCAGGGACAACATTTAAGGAAAATACATGGCTTGAGGCATGTGGATTCCTTTAGCATACATACAGGGAGAAAACAGAAGTATATTTACTTTTTGAAGTCTCACAGCGGAGATTGAAAAAACAAGAGTCAATTCAGATCAGGAAAACTATCTATAAACTAGCTAAGTATCATTACAGGTGTCTGTGAGAAGGATCTTTGTCCTTCAATATCTTCTGCCACAGACAAGGAAGTGATTGGCAAGGTAGGCTCTGAGTGTTGTAACAGTACCAAAACGAATGCCTCCTTTTCCTCTGCTGGCTGAAGACTCTCCTTCAAGATTTTTGAAGTCCCTAGGTGGACAGAGGTACTACTTCCACAAATTTTGCCATTGCTTTTTTGCTCCATGGGAAGGGGATGGGGAAGAACTGATAATTTTATATTTTCATACTATTTGCCTCTGCATCTGTTTTAAAAGAAAGGGACCAATAATGAATAACCAATGTGTATTTCATCTCTATGTATGCATTCTTACATAATTTACAAACCTGCTAACTCATAACTGTTTTTTTAATACAAAATCTCAGTCGTTGATAAAAGACATAACTCTCCATTGACATTTTCCACAGCTGAAATAAATACATAAATAAACACATTAAAAAAACTTATCCCAAGAAAAGTTCAGTGCTTTTTGTGTAAACAACCATGGGCTGCTCTACACGCAAGAATGAACGAATGATGCTTGAAACTCCTGAGAAAAACAGACTGTCATTTAGTATTTCCTTCCATAGTCTGAAATCTCCCTCGCCTGTCCCAGGGAGCCATTTCCTCCTCTTGAAAGGTAAATCCGGGGATTACTGTTATTTTTGTCACCCAAGACTGTGCAGTGGCAAAACACACCAAAGTCTAAGAAGGTGGTTGACATCTCTTTAGGGTACTAGAACTTACTTAGTTTTGAATACTGACATAAGGGATTTATTTGCCAACCAGATACTTACCATTTCATTGTAGTACTAGAAACTCTCCTTTCCTTAATGCTCACTCATTATAATACTCAAGTATACTTAGCATTTGTCTAGTTGCTAGACACAACACAGAATACTGAGCTGTCACAAGGTTTTTTATGTCATCTTCCATTTAAGATAAAAATAGCTCCTAGCACCTGATCCTAGTGCCAACTGTAAGTACATGTGCACCATCCCTCATGCAAATGGGGCCAGGCATTTCTCATTAATTACTGATTTTGCTTTGCAATGAACACGGGGATTCTGCCGGGGCATAAAACCTTTGTGTACACAAGTGAGAGGAAGAAGACATAACTGATCTGAGCTTAGTGAACCAGGGTGCTACCCTCCTTCTATCCCAAATTTTTGTAGGAGATCAAAAAACTCACCCAGAAGTTTATGTCCTGCTCTGGGGAAGAGGAAGGACGTAGCAGTGGTACGTCCTCCTCTTCCCATCACACCTGTTCAGAAAGCACGCACCTCATGCTTCTCAGTGCATCTGTCTACAGTGTTTGGAGATGTAGAGCTGGGATGTACTGTCACACTAAACAACAAAGAGAGAAATTAACTTTTGGCTATGTTTTGTTACTATTTTTAATGTGGAGGGGTTTCTCTTTATTGGTGAAATTCTACATGAGAAAGTAGGTAGGGCCAATGCATAGTGACATGGAATAATTCAGATTGGATGGGACTACTGGATGTTTGTGGTCCAAGACTCTGCTCAAAGCAGGGCCAATTGTGAATTGAAGTCTGGTTGCTCGGCCCTGCCCTGTTGAGTTCTGTATATCCTTGACAAGAGGCATATGTGTAGGCCTCTTAATATGCATATTGCCTGGTATCTTAGGTGTTGCTTGTACAGAAGCGTAGAGAAGCAGTTCTTAGACCGTATGAGAAGTTTTGCTTTACTTTTCAGAGATGCTCACTTGTAAGGTGGTCCTTTTCACTCCTCCTAGGCAGTCTTATGACCTGAGGGTCTCGGACCAGATATCAGCAAATAATTGGACTGGACTAAGCTCATCTCACTTGATGTTCTTTTTTTCCAGCTCAGCAAGAGATATTGCTTCTCTGGTTTTTTTGCTATTTCCAAGTTTGGGGTTTGGTTGGGGTTATTTTTACTACAGACATTAGTGGCACTGTCACTCCATTTCAGACTATCCACTTTCATCGTTGATATGATACATTCTTAAAACAGCCAAAAACATACTACGGTCTTGGCAGCACTGACCTCATTAGTTCAGAGAGGTGAATCAGGGATGTCACTTTCATAGACTCATTACGTTTAAATCAAACAGCATTTTGTGTGCTTTTTCTGATATTCACTAGAGTCTAAGTCTCTCTGTTTTGATGGCTTATGACCATGTTTTTCTTTAATATGCAAAGATGTGTTGCTGCTAGTGGTGTGGGACCAGCAACCCTGAAGAGTAGAGTCTTCTGCTTTCTTTTAGAACAGCTATACTGCAATTAGCAATGCTGTCCTAGCAGTGTGCCAGCAAAGGCTAGTGACTGATATGGAGAAGAGACTGAATGAGATCTGCCAGTTACTGGAGTGACCAGGAAGAATTTTTTATTAAAATAACACTTGTGTACTATAAACTGAGGATGTAAAAAAGAACTTACGTTGAACTGCAAACACATTTCCTCATGTGTTATCTTAAATTAAATACCAGATAAGTTCTGGAAACACCCAAGCAATTAAACTCTGTGTTTCCATAAACTCTACAGACACAACATGAAGGATTGTGGTGAGGGCTGAGTGAATATTTTTAGTTGAAATCCAAACCCACTGAAACCAGTTGCATTCAAATTAGTCAGTTCACCGTGCCTGTTCTGGCTCAAGGTTTCCTTGTAGAAATGTGGTAAGCTAGCAGCTTTCTCCCAGCTTAGTTTTATCCAGTCGCTCCCTCTCCGCAGCACTTGCTGGCACGGTGTGCTCTGCACTTCTGCAGAGCAGTGCTCGGCATGGCAGCGGAGCTAAGGAGGCAGAACAGGTTAGGGTCTCCTGTCTGGTCCCCCTGCGGCACAGCTAGTGTCGAGGGAGTGACGGGGGTGCCATCTGCACCCCGCGGAGATGGTAGGAGTGAGCAGCAGTGCGAGGGAGACTCTGTGCATCAGCACCCAGAGCCATCTTGGCTGGAGAAGGAGCAAGGCTTTGGCTGGGTGATGTTTTCTGGTGGTTGAAAAATGAAAGCAAGGGTTGAAAAAAGGATCGGTGGAGGCAGGGTGCTGAAGGAAAGATGTGCTGGAGGCAGAAGAGGAAGAGGGAGGAAGAAATGGTTGTCTCAGAAGGGGAAAGGGATGATGACAGACTCAAAAGAGGGAGAAAGAACAAAAAGGTGAACAGAAGGAGTAGAGAGCCAAAAAAATTACAGCAGAAAGTTAGGCCTTATGCAGACTACCATATGGTCACGTTGGCAAAGCTGACATGGCAAAGCCCTCAGCGGAGATGCAGTGCCCACAAGCAAGAGGAGAGGGAGTTGGAGGAGGTAGCGGAATGTTTCCTCTCTACATTTCTCCTCCCCTCTCTCCCCGTTTGTATGATCGCACTCAAATATGCCTCAAGTACCCAGGCATCTCTAATATTCATCTCCTTCCACATACCATGTCCCATCACAGCACCATCCACTCACAAGACAACTCTCGGGATCGCACATAAGCACCAGAGCTCCCGGGCGCTACCTCCTGTTTTGGTCTCTTTTAACGACCAGCGGGTGCTGAGCCAGCAGCCTCCTAAGAGAGCTCCCATACGTTTTTGTCTGAACCCAACGTGCCACGACTGCTAAGCCAGGAGCCTCAGCAAGGCTGTGTATTGGCATCCTGCCCACCAGTCAGAGATGTCCCCAAAACCCAAGCTTGCAAGCAACCCCAGCAAGTCAGGCGCACTGCACTACAGGGTAATTAAAGGGTTATTTTTTAACAGTGAGCAAGCGACTTCAGGGCCAGCAAGCCAGAAATATTGGCGTTCACCTTTGACATCTGCCTCAGTTTTGAAAGTAAGTCACGGATACCGCTAATGCCAATATACTTGCTAAGTACACTGAGACCCTGATATTGTAATGGATTGTTTCTTGACATCATCCTAGCACATGAGGGGCACCAAAGGTCTGGAGTTACACCCCGGATCATGTGAGCGAGTGTGCTTATGTCTATGTACCTCTGCAGCGCCCAAAATCTGCGGCTAGCCTTGCTTCTGCTGCAACAGACTCTTCGGCATGCTCCTGCCCTTCTTTTGTCTCTTTTCGTCCCTTTCCACCTTTGAAGACCTCCTTTTAGCTATACCTGACTTTAAGCTATTTCCCACATGCTTGTTCTGCCGTCTTTATTTTTCTTTTCGTTCTCCCTAGGTCCCATATTATCATGTTTCATTTGTTTATTTGTCATTATATGCCAATGACTGACACCTCTAATCCCACATTCATTCCTCTATTCAGGACTTTTAAGCACTGCAGGGGTGAGGCACTTTACAAATCCCACTATTATTATTTATGGGATCCATGCTGTTCTAAATAAAACACAAAAATGATACTTAGCACACCTTGATTTTATTACAATGCTTCTTTATTAACTGTAACTGAGAAACAGTCAAACACATTAAAAATGTGATGTAGCTAAGAAGTCTATTAACAAGGGAAAAACTGACACTTGTCATAACTTAAGTTGAGACTTAAGTGACCTAGCTGGCAAAATATTCTGATTTATTTTGCACAGTGAGAATATGATCACTGCATATTTACAGCAATGACTGAAGATAAGTACATTCTGTAAAGTGCTACTGAAATGTATTCCCTTCATTTCCTTGACAGCAAAAGGAAGCAATGAATGCCTTAAATCACAGAAAATATTTATAATATGAAAGATAAATGGAAGTCATATTCATCTACTGCAGCATGCCGAGTGGCCATTATTTTACTAGGTTCAGCTAGAGTTTATGGGAAATAATCTCGGAGGTTGCTCTCCTGGGTTGTGCAGCAGGCCACTACCAGCTGGGCCCTACACTGGTTCCCTCACAAGGATGGCAAGCTGGTATTACACTTCTGACAGGCATTACTTGCAGAAGGAAAGCATAATGCTAGGCTGCTGAGTGGTTTTCCTAAGCAATTCACAACACTGTCCTTTATCACAAGAGAGTAAGTCTCCATGTGTTAAGTCCTATACACTTTGAGGAGCAAGACGTGAAAGGAAAGCCAACTTTCTAGGTGCATGCAAGTTGTCACTCACAGAAAAAATTGTAATAACTTTCTTCACTTGCCTTTCTACACTCTGTGAACATTCCAACAAAACAACTTCTGGGACCTTGCATTAGAAACAGCCGATATTACTATTAGGAAGAAAATCCCAGCTCTTTCTCTGGAGTGTTCTCACTGGAGAAAGTCCGCCCCCACGCAACCAAAACAACAAAACATACACACCCTTATCCAGGTCAGCAGCTCCCCAGGCCTTTAATGGCAATGGGGGCACTCACATCCAAAACTGAATGTTGAAATCAATGATTTGCCATTTCCTTATTTCCAAACTTTCCAAAGCAAAAAGCCAGCAGATTGGAACAGATGCAGAAAGATTTCAGAACCAAAATGTATTTTTTCTGTTAATAGATGTTGTTAAAATTTCATTTCGAAAAGAGCAAAAAACTTCAGGCTGAATTGGTTCCCCCCAGTTGCATCATTTAGGCTGGGCTCTTTACCACATTTTCTGCTAGAAAAGCTGAGCCCCTGGTTTATATATATCATTTATCTTGTGTAGCCAGCATAAAATCCCTGCGATACACCTGTGTCCTTAATGTGCCAGAGGAAATGTAGGACTAGCTCAGAAAGACCCCATAAGACGTCAGAAAAACTCAAAAGCATCTTGATATTTTCTAAGTGAAAGTTGAACCGTATGGCAATACCTAGCTGAAAAATTGGGACGACGTTCCCAGACAGCTTTGCTGACACACAGGCAGCTGTTGGGAGCAAAATGCAGGTGAAGCACTGCACGAGGTAGGGCTGGCTTGCGGCGTGCCGGGGCTGGCAAACGCCAGCGCAGGTCTCCGGAGAGGCTAAGCAGGGAAAACACAGAGCGCTGAGCCCAGCTGAGCATGGTGCTGCGCACAGGCTGGACCGAGCCTGGGCAAGCCAGGGCCAGCCAAGTCCGTCCCGTATTCTTTGCTTCTGCGTGAATTTCCACTAAAACATCCCAAGTGCTCTCCCTGGTCGGAGGAGCCCCGGGTCGAGGCACTCTACCTGAAGGTGCAGCCAGAACAGCCAAACAGCACTTTCAGGAGTTTGCCTTGGCTGAGAGCGAAACGCAGTCCATAAAAAGAAGGGTATGGTTTACTTTTCAATTAAGAAAGGCCCTTGGGTACTTTAATACATTTTGGCATACATTTTTCCTTGCTGTTGTTTATAATAATCCTTCAGAAGCTTAAAACTGGAATATGTTTGATATCAGATATATTCTTTTTTTACTTATTACTGATAAATACTGACTTATTATGGCAGAGCTGTAAGACACACAGCTGTTCAGAAAATTATGGTTTTTTCTATACAAAAATAATGACATCTACCTCTATTTTTTTAATTATTTTCCTCTTATTCAAAAAATGTTTGCCTAGGTACCAAAAATGCAAAAAAATTGGTTTGGAGGGGGATGATATTTAGTTTCTCCAAGATAACAAGTATTTTGAGGAATAGTTCACTCTCATTGGAAAGATGTTTTCTACAGTAAATATTTCAACATATTTTTTCAATGACATCTTTAACAAATACTGTTTAACTGTATTCTGTACTTCTTATTTACTTTCAGATGAACTTTAAAAAACAACAGAGTGAATTTTGCGATTATATGCAATCAAAAATAAGCTACATTTTGAACCTAGCAAAAGTTCTTTAAAAATTTTAACTACAGCTATTATCCCGTCACTGAGTCCCAAAAGGGACTATCTGTATGAAGATACAGATTTAGACTAGGAAACAAAATGAGCCTTGTAATTCAAGCCACTTCTTTAAAAAAATAAAAGGTAGAGGAAAAGTTACCTTTTAATATATCTTTCCTGTTTCAACATGATAGATTTTACACCATAATGACAAGTCCTGTTACACTTCCAAAGGCTCCTCTGAGCAACTGAAGTGTGACCACAGTGAGAGAAATCAAATAGCATAGCTCAAGCCCACCACCTCACAAGGGCTCTTTAGTTTCTTGGCTCCCAAATTTCTCTGAGCTGTGGAGCAGTGTATAAAAAATGTTGATTTCCTCTAAAAAATAAAATACTTTCCATGGAGTCGTTCGGTGATTTATTCTTTTCAAGTACAACTGAGAGTAGAATTATGTTGAGTTGAGATTTTGGTAGCGTTTGCTTTGAGGTGTACAGGTGCCATCGGTCATAATTATGCTCAGACATTGTTCCATGTGGTTTCTCACCCAAGGCAATAAATCAGTCATGGCAGAGCAAGTCCAAACCAATACCATAAATGTTAGTTACAGTATCAGTAACTTTTGCACATGAACCAATATGGCACCTATATCATAACAAAAAAAATGGGTCATGAAAGAGGAATAGGCTGTAGTTTCAAAGTAAAAAAGAGCAAAGCATTTTTCAAATAAAACAACATATGCTTGCATTATGTTTTGCTTTAGTAGTTTTGAAGGGCTTCATTTTTACACATTTTTAAAAGATAATCACAAGCTTCTAAAACCTGTAATTTTTTTAAACTGATGGACAAAGTATCTTCCCATCAAAATCCTGTCTTGGAAAAACTGTTCATAATATTAATGTTCTGGAAGGAAAGTGAGTGATCGTATTAAGTTTTACTACTCAAAAAATATTTATCCTCGTAAACAAGGATTCCACTTTGCCACTTGACAATCCTCCAGGGAGAAAAACACATACAGCAAAATAAACACCTCCAAGTGGCATAGCTGGATACTAACAGGAGTTGCCACAGGTTCAAGGAACTATCTTGTGCCTTTTCTTATCCTTTTGATTTGACTGCAACATGAAAGAGAGAAAGGCCTTCAGATACAAGGTGACTTGAGGGTCTAGTAGCCTGATGATCATTTTCCTCTTCAGGATCACATTGGCAGTCAGTAGTCTAAGTACCAAGGAGCTGAAAGAGTGGCTCTGAGCTGCTTTTGCAAACACTGCCTTCCCTTGAACCACACAGGGTGCCAGACAGATGCTCCTGAGGCTCTTACACTTACGCGTTGAATGATCCAGCACCTACAACTCACATAAGTACTTATGCATGTTGAAAATTCAGTTTCAGCAAATATTTACATGTACAGTTTTCTCCACACCGACACAAGTGCCAATAAAATCTGATGAGCAGAATATCCCTGGGAAAGAAAAATTCACACAGAAAGAAACAAGTTTGGCATGGCTAAAGCCAAATAGTTTAGCAGTTGAGTACATCATTGTAGAAGTGATTTTTCACAGTGTTTGCCCAGTTACAATAAAAAGAAGCAATGTGTACCACTACATAATATGTGACATGTACTTGCCAAGCTGGTACATGTATCATTGTGCCTGCCTGTTTTACAAGGGCATTTTGCTAATTAATGCTTGAAACTATAACTGTATCCTCAAATGGGAAAGGGGAGAAATCAATGAGAATTGAAAGTGCTTGCTTTCTGGCTTACCCTGGCATACTGCTAGACAAGGTCAAAGGAGTTGAAGGATCTCAGGAGGATGCTGCCTGCGGTGGAACATCAAATCACAAGTAAGAAACAATGAAGGAAGTGTAGGTTATGTCAAATTAGATTGCAATTGGGGCAAACTAGGAATATGTGCAAGGTATTGCAGTGACTCAGTTGAGGGGTGGTAAATTCTTGAACTTTTTCTTGGATCACATTCTGCCATAGTCACTCACAACTGAAATACAGAAACTGGTACAGACCTGGCAGAAAAAAAGAGCAGCGCTTAGTGGTTTGGTTGCCCAGATAACTAAGCACTGCTAATAATGGCTGAGGAACAGTTTTAAAGTCTGGATTTAGAAGTAAGACTGAATGGGATTAAGCTGTTGTCCCTCTAGATGAGTGAAGGGGATTTATGCAAGCAAGAAATGTCAGCCTTGAGAAGGACACTCCAGAAAGCAGCTTATGAACACTAGGACAGTTTTTCACTAGTACATACTATAATGGGTATGGAAAGTGTCTTTTGAGACCAGTGGACATTATTTTTTCTTATACTAATATGCTGAAAAGCAAATTAAACAAGCGCAGAACGCATATTATTGAGTAGTACATGCTTCTATTCTCACTGACATGCCAAGTACATTTTGACCTAAATGGATAAATAAAGAGACGTGATCACCAGTTGATTGGGCAGGAATATAAACACGTGGTTTTGCTATGTGGAGTAAGCTGGCTCTTTTCTTGTTTGCATTTCTGTTTTAGCAAATCATGTAGAAGCCATCCCTTGCCTTCACACTTTGTTCCTTGTTCTCCCATCAACAGCACTCTCTTCTGTTATGTTTCAGGAAACCAAACACCCATGCTAATGATGTAAACTCATGCATTGACAAGGTTCTGCTTCAGTGCAAGTCTAGAGGGGAAAAAAAGCACTCAAGATAAGGTGACTGGCTTTTTATGTTATCATCTCTAGAGCCAAGACCAAGAAATCTTTTTGATGGAATGACTTAATCACTTGTCAGCAGAAAACTCTTTCTCCATATGGACTTTAACCATCTTTTCTTCCATGGAGACTGTACATGTAATATATTGTTTATCGGAATGTGACTTCTGAAAGATAAATATTAAATATTAATATTGAATAATAAAATATGCAATACTCTATTTCTCTTTCAGGAACTTTATAGGGAAACAGATCTTTAGTCAAGGTATAACTTTGTACATTTATTACACCAATGTCCTGAAAGTTAAGCTATTCCAGACTGAAAGAAGCCAATACTTCCGAGAAAAATAATGTACCATCAGCCATACAAACAGTTGTACAATCTTCTCTCTGTATTGTCTCACTTCACTTTATTGAGACTCCCTGTGGAACTAAGAGTTTCTTTCCTTTCCAAATCAAAGAATTTCCTTTTCAGCAATTTTCATCCTGAAGCCCATGAAGTACACTTCATAGTCATTAAAAGTTACAAGTTGTATTGGAAAAGGTTCAATGGACCATAGATCATTTATGAGGTTTTCTGTCACAGCATCAAAGTCTGAGAAATATATTTGATAGTTATTTCCTGTCCTCTATTGTTCCTACTCCACGTCTGAACATCAAAAAGCCTTGAACAATTCAAATATTTAAACAGTAACAACAGAAACAGTTACCCAACTCATTAGTTTAGAAAGAAATTCAGCACACAGGTATAACTTTCAGTGTGTTGACTCCATCACTCTGTTCTTCCTTAAACACACTGACTCCTCACGTCCCAGTTGCCCTGCAAGGGAATTGTCTCCCATATCAAACACCTCACCCACTCTTTTCATGTCTCCAGTGTGCACAAAGGTTGTGAAGGCTCTTGCTAAAATGGAAAGAGCCCAACAGAAGTGAGTCAGACATCTACCGGGGCAAGTTTGACCTGGTCTCTTTTTTCTTGAGAAATTGAGGGTTTGGGGAGAAGGAAAGAGAATCTACCTGAAAAGGAAAAGAAATACAGGTCATTTCAGTCTATGGAGAAATTAAAAATGAACCAAAATTAAAATAATATTTCTTTAAAGAGGTAACCTACTTAAATAGGAATTTACCTCAGGAGTTAATGCTGATGTCCTTCATTATTATGTTAGTGCGCTGTCCAGACCCAGTTGGTAGCAACGAGGTTCTCACAATGGACACCATGAAATTGCTGGCACTTCTCCCTTTAGGGAGCAAAATCTTTGCTTAGGGATGGGGTTTGGCTTTCATCCGTATAGTCTGTTGATAGCCTCTTGATCTGCTTCCAGAGATGTTATATGGAAGTTCTGGGAGGCTGAAGGGATGCCAAGTTGGGAAAAACATTCATTTCCTTCAAAGGACCATTTACTTCTCTTTCCAGTCAGGAAACCAGCTGACAAGAAGTGGAGCTCCTGACTACTGCTGCTGGATTGTTGCCCAGTTTCTGCTCCACATTTTGAGGGTGCGAGGACAACCTGCTGGGAGTGTGCCTGGCAGGGCTCAGCCCCAAACCTCGGTATGGGTTGTCACAACTCCTGCTGTCAGAGCCGCATGGCTCCTCAGGCTTCCTTTCCTTCCCTCCTTTTTGCTCCATCTTCCTTTCTTACAGTCACTCCCATCTCATAATCTTCTTCAGTGTTGAAGAGAGCATCAGGCCCAGCACCAGAGAAGGGCAGTGACTATGCCCACCACAACTCCTGACAGCAGCCTCCTCTGGCTGCAGACCTCCTCACGTATCTGCGGGGCCAGTGCTCAGGGCATCAGCCATCCTGCACACCCTCTGCCAGGAGGCTTTCAGCCCTATAAACACAGCTCAAGCGAAGCGTGAGAAAAGCTCCAAGGGATGTTTCAGGGAGTTCGTTAGTCTATTGAGTCCTGAAAGTTTTGGTGCACAGCTATCAAGGCCTTTCCTGTCATGCCACTGAAGGTTGTGACTTTTACCACAAATACACTTCACTTGATACCAGGTACAGGTCTGCAGTTTCTGGATGTTTTTCATTCTTACAGGGACTTGAGAGTCCAAATTTTTGCATGCAAAAAATTTCCCTCAATGCCATGGTCTTTCCTTCTCATTAGCAAGCATAGGCAGAATTTTTTTTTTTTGGTGGAGTTGTTTTTTTCTGCATTTTAAAATGAAAGGATAAGCAATGTAGTCCCGGTGACAGCAGCCCACAAAAGCATTGCCTTCAGTCTCACCACTACCACCTCAACACCTTTATCAACACCGTCAGAGCAGAAGTGATTAAGGTGTCAATGCCATCACAGGACCTGTCATGGATACATTCTCTGTCTCCATGGCTCCTATCACTTTACTTGTTCCTTACTAAAAAATGTAATTGAAGTAATTGTTAATAACCTCAGAGGAGGTTTTCCAAAATACAAAGATAATTATTGTACTTTTCACCAGCAAAACACAAATAACTGGTCATCCAGATTCTTTACACAGAACTGGTGTATCTGAGGGCTTACCTCAAGGAGATCCACACGGACTTGACATAATCAAGAGACGCTGGTAAGGAATTATAAATTGTATATTTCTAGTGGCCCACACATGGTGGGCACCATGGATGGAGTTAGCTGGAATGTTTCGCAAGATCGCTGGTACAAAAGGGAATACAGAGGAAACTGAAAATGCCAGAACAAATAAAGATGATTGTAAAAAATCATCTGTAAATTACCTGAGATTTTGATATTACCTATTTTTGAAAAGTTTTTATATTATATTATCACTGTTTACAGAGAACATATTTTCTTTCTAAGGTGTTTCTTGGGGCAAATTCTGAGTTAGGTATGAATAAATATTGTTGTATTGGCTCAAAATCAGTATTGTACCACTACAAAACTGCAACCATAGCCCAAACCAGGCAAAAGTAAGAGGAGGACAGCAAAAATGCTGTCTCTACCAGACCTGAACAGCCTGTACTTTACTGATTCTGACTGATGGAGCGAGTTGTTTTAGGTTTGCACCCTGAACAGTCAATTAGCTCCCAGCCCGTTTCTGTGCAGCATGCACAGAAGTCGCATCATCTCCTACCCTCAACACTCATTTGAAATGTGTAATGAAAAGCACTTCACAGCAAGTCAAGGCTCCCACTGAATTGTCACTGCACTCCCTAGGTGTGCTGTTTGGACACTCCCAGCTGAACAAGGTTTTAGGTGGGTGGTCACTTTGCTAATATAAATGCCACTGCCTGTGTAACAGGAGCAGCTGGAAAGGAGAACTCGAGAACGGCTACTGAAAACCTGTTACCTGCAAGACCTTTGCCACAGCTCTTTGTGTTTTCACCACTGTGTTGAACAGTCGTTCAATCACGGTCAACAATACCCATTTCTTCTTGAGCAGTCCATAAGGTGGCAACATTTATATGTTGCAAAGGTGAGCTTGCACTTATTCAGCAAAAGCCAAAAGAATAGAGTTTGCTTGAATAAACATGCTTAACATGCCGTGGCATCGGTTGCTTGCTGCTGGGAGAGAAGAACTGAAATGATACATTTTTCACCCCCCACTAATCCACTGCTGTAATGAACGGCCTGTTAAACACCCTCCAAAACTGACAAAGCCAGGAAAGCTGAGGTTGTTCAGGTCGCTCTTGCAACAATGGGCTCTGTTAAGTTCAACAGACATTGACTACAGTGGTCTCTTAGTATGGCTGCAGAGAGTTATTTGCCACTAATTAACCTCTGGCTGCACGTCTGATATGTCCTAAATCATGGCTGTAACTTTTCAGGGTCTCCATGATCTGAGAGGTCCTTCCAGTCTCCAACTGTGATGCTTGCATGTCACTCCTTTGGAACATTTTATTGCCATAGGATTTAGTTTATGAGACCTGAGATCTTCGTAAGTCATCTCTGCTCTCTTTTCCCTTCCTCTCTGGGCCTTCTCCTCCTGTCTGACTGGACATTCCTCTTCCTGCTCCTTTCCAGATACATTACCAATGAGAAAACAGAAACTTTCGCCTTGTTTTCTGTTCACCTGACTAGAATTCATTTCCTTCTAAAATACCAGCCACCAAACAACCACAGCTTGTGTTCACTTGGCTAATCGGGTTCCCTGGGCTATTTGCAAGCTTAGTACCTAGAACATCTTGAAGGAGAAGCAAGGATGTCTACTGTTGAGGCATTAATGCCATCGAACTGTACCAAGTTCATTACCCAGTTATAAAAGCCAGCCATTTAAGGGTCAAAGACTACCAGTCTGAAGTGTGGCACAGATGCAGGCAGGTTTTCCTGGCTGTGGTTCAGTTCACTTGTAGGCTTTAAGCGGACACTCAAAGCAGGCATTAGCTGCATTTACAATGTTTTTCCAGGTTGGCTGTAGCCAGCATGATTTTAACTTCTCTTTGGTTTGTTTTCAGTCAACGGCAGTAGCAGAAATTGTAGTGCAGACTAATCCAGCAGGAGCTCATTATGCCTGAAAATGGGTGAGCAAAAGTGACACACACAAATTCCTTTCCATGGTTGTATTGGTGAGTAAAGTTCATACTGTCTACAGTCAAAACAAATCCTGATAACACTCTAACTTCATCTTTAGACAGTTCATAGCATGGAAACTTACCTAATAACCTTCCCTGAATAGCTGTATTTTTTCCCCTTTCTTCCTTTTTACTGTTGTAGAGGAAAGGAAGGACTCTATTCCCCTTTTCAGCTCTCTTTCAGTATTTACCCTTGTTGATAGCTATATAGTATTTTCCCTTTTAAGTGTTTTCAGTCCATCATCTTCTCTAACTGTGTGACCATGAATCCCCAGTTCCTGGGAAAAGCCTGCTTAATGATTATTTTTAGCTGACTTGATTCTTTGAAGCTGGTACCAGTGCTGTGCCCCAGCACCGTGAGTCTTCACAGTGAAGGAAGAGGAAAAAGAAAATTCCTGGCTTTGCTCTGTTCCAGGTTAATGTAGCTGGGTCTCAGTATGTCTGCTCCTTTTCCCGGATCTCAGTGAGGACCCAGAAGAAGTGGTCTTGGAGAACAGTGCATGAGTCAGCCCTTCAGTGAAGTCTGGCATCAATGTACATGTCACAGGATTTTCCTTCTGATTCTGCCGTATAACACTCGTTACCACTTCTGGCTGCTCTTTCGGTCCAGTTGCAGTCACAGCTGAAACCTATTGTCCCTCTCTGACCACAGCTCGTTCACTGTGCCGCTCATGAAAAGGTGTGCCAGGCAGTGGACCATCACAAGCATCATGAGAAGCTTAATCTGATGGGGAGATCCAATCAGTAAACCCTGTATTCAAATGGCGACAGAAGAGCAGAAAGTGTGATATTTTCTGAACAAGTGATAAATAAAACAAAGCTGTTGACGTGTTTGTTGTCTTCTAACAAATGAGGAAAAGGGTCTCACTATTAGGGTCAAGATTCCCAGCTACAGTTTTGCAGAATGCCAGACATAATTTCTGTTGATGGTTACTGCTGGAAAAAACGCTTTTGGAGGAATTTTAATTTTAATTTATTTCCTCTTTCCACATCAGAATGTCTCCTTCAGTTTTGCACTAAATATAGCTAAACTAAATGAGTTTTTTTCTGAAAAAGTAGCCCTTTTTGTATTTAGCAGAAAGTAACAATCCAATTTTTCATCCTTACCGCCATAGAATAAAACTTTTCGGTTCAAGTTCACAGAGCAAACTATTAACAGAGTAAGTTACCTAGCAAAGGCTAGAAAAATAAAAGTTATGTCCAAAGTGTTTTTCTTATTAATTCATTTGAGAATACCTTCCTGATATCTAGGAATAAATAGTTTCAAAACTCTTTTGTAAAGAAGAGTTAGAAGCGAGACACCTGACCTTTAAAAACACTCAGCTTGAAACAAAAGTTACAGCGTCTACAAGCCAGAAGTAAAAAAAGTATCATAATGCCAGGTGATGGATTAACATATTCCAGCATGGATTTAAATTGTCATGCCATGCCAATATGCTGTCAGTCATGAAAGATTAGTCTGGCATTGTAAAGATTTTCATCCAACAAAAGTACTGAGAAGTTAAAAGTATGCTGTCTAGTTTTATATCAACACAATGCAGAGTTATATTAAGTAAATATGAAAAAAATTGTATAACTGTTGACATGCAGGTTTAGAAACAACAAAGGGAGCCTTTTAAAATGTCATTTCATTCAGATAAGAAAACGTATCTTTTATCACTTTAGCAAGGGAGGGGGCAGCCCTCAAAGTATAGTTTCCAAGAAAAATAGACATTAACTCACGGGGAAGAGAAATTTCACCTTTTCACCAGCTTAATCCACACATGTTTTAGGGATACCTGATACTTTTATTTATGTGTTTCATATCCTATTCCCTTACAAACTTTTTGTTAGCTTAAGTAGCAGGGCCTATAAAGGTAGCGGAATTGGCACAATAAAGGCGCTGACGCTACGCAGCCCAAGCGCGGTTAACGAGCGCCTGTGGCGAACGCCGCAGAGGGGACGGCAGAGGCAACCCCGGCCCCCGTCCCCGCCTGCCGCTCCCCTGCCCACCCGTCCCCAGGCAGGGCGATGCCGGGAGGGACCGGCCAAGAAATGGGGTTATTCTCTCAGGAAGCTCTGGCCAGCAAGTAAATTTTTTTTCGTGCTGGCCACAAGCAAAAACACCTCCACGTCCTCCCCCAGGAGCGGGTGCTTCTTGCACCACAGCAGCGTGGGGAAATGCAGAAGGTGGAGGTGCGCAACTTTCTGTGGATCGGAGCTTAAATGGGTACAGAAAATGAGCAGCAAAGGCAATGGGGGGGACACAAATTCTAATTGGTGCCACTCCACACACCAGCCTTGAAGGGAGGATGGTAATATATGACTAACCATGTGAGAAATGCATCTTTGCAGCCACAGCATAGGACCAGGAGCCAAGAAACCCTCAGTCCCAAACCAGGACCCTGAGACGGATTGCTCTTGTGGCTTTGGCCGGCTCACTTAGACTTCCTCGCTCAGCATCTTTGTTTCAACCAGGGAGCTCAGAGATGAGCACAGTTTGTGGAGAAAGAATATATTTAACCTACTGCAGGGCAGCAGAGAGTGACAAATGGCATCGTTAACCACCACTGAGCGGGGAGCAGGGATCCACTCCCCTCACTCCCCAGGACTGGTCCTGGGCAGAGGAACCAAAAAACACAGGGACCCGCAACCGGGGCAGAATGGAAAAGTGTCTCTCTCCAGAGCCCATGCAAGTTTTGGTGAATCTGAGCCCAGTTTAGATGTAGTTCACACGTGACAGTAATCAGTGCTTCATCAGAGGCCCAATCCATGAAAAAAGCCCACGTGCTACCTCGGAGAATCTCTCACTGTACAAAGCACAGAGAATGTCAGCCTTGGCCCTACCCAGCACAACCAATGCTCACTGCGTGCCAGTCTCTGTTGAAGAATGATGTACAGTAGAACAACCACATGGGTGAAATGCCACCCTGACCCACACACAACTCCAGGAAGGTCCATGAATTCAGCTCCCCACTCTGGGCAGCAGCAAATTTCCATTTCAATCCCTTTCTCCCTGGCCATTTTTTTCTCTGTTGGCCTCCTTCTCTGTGTTGTATTTTATTTATTTACGTTTATTTACGTGAATGGGGGGACACACAAAAGTTCAAGAATGCCCTAAGCAGAGGTGATGGTGGTTATTAATCCACTCTGTGTCCACTTCTGACCTTGGAGGATAGGAAGGCTCACCAAGAGCAGCCCTTGCGCTCAGCTTTGCCTGCAGCTTGCCTCCACTTCTGCTCCACCTGGGACACAATGACTGTGACTCTGCTGCTGTTCACCATGCCCACACCAGCCCTGCAGCCTGGTAGACTCAAGGTGTCCATAAGATACCATACTTTCCTCCCTGCCTCCCTATTACTGTTCTCCCTTCTCTGCAGAGAGATCCTCCCAAAACCCAGTTCCTACCACTGCAACTCTAATCATGCCTGCAGGGGATGCAGCCCCTCCGTATCTAAAGTCCCCGGTTTGAATTCCTCCAGAATAGTCGCATTACACACCAGCTGTTCAGACTATCACATAAGCAGCAGCCTCAGCAGAAAGACCAAGGCCTGCAAGGGCAGAGGAAGTGAGCTAAGCTCTCCCTCTCCCCAAATAATCCTCCAGACCAGGGTGGAGGTACGGTGGCTGCAGCCACTGTGGGAAGGTTTAAAGAGCCACCATGAGCTGTGTTCAGGCAATGAATACCAGACCGCGGTCTCTGACCTGTTGTGTTAGCATTATACTTATCTTTTGCAAGCATGGAATTCAACTCACTGCACTTTAAAAAATGTGTATTTTAAATAGTTCAACCCTGAAAATGTACTTGTTCTCACAGTTTCACATCAGCTTTTTGCACAGCTGCCAACAGCCTTCACACTCCTTTGCTTAGCCCACCTGTGTAAACACTAGGAAAGTTTCTCTTTGTGAAGCACAGGTAGGGTCTTGTGGCTTGATAATGTGCAAAAAAAGGGACAGAGACTTTCTTTGCAACACCAGATGTGGGAGGGATCTGCCCCATCCAAGTTACTGTGCATTTAAGGGTAGCTTTTAAACTTCTCCTTTAAACTTCTAAACTACAAAAAACACTGTTTCAAAGTAGAGTATGAGATGTGTCTGACTAATATTTTTAAAACCTTTTAGATGGTTTCTGATTGAATGGCATCGCAGAAGGCAGCTGATATGCAACAAATGCTGCAACCCTCTTTTTTGTTTTTGTTTTGTTCTGTGTTTCTTTACTGCACTAACACATTTTTATGCAAATGCTCCTCTTAATTTCAAAGAGTCTAAGCATATAAGAACATATTTAGCATGAATTAAAGTTGGTGAATACACTCATCCTATTCTTCTTTCTAGGTTCAATGAGAGAATGGACATGAAAGTGATGAAACTGGAAGGAGAACAACAGCTCCGAGTTTTGTGGGCATGACCTGGAAGATGGGCTGAGGAACATCCAGGTGCAAGTCTCCAAATCCATGTTTTCAGGATGGCCCCTTGAATTCACTAGTCAGTGTTACGCATTTGGGATTTACCAGCCTTATGTGCCGTGAACAGGCCTACGGAAGAGGAATAGCACGTTTCTTATGGAAACTTAAACCACCAAGCCCATCAGTAAAAGCATGACTCCCCCAGAAAGGAGGGAAAAGACAAGGAATAAGTCATTTTCATGCCACTCCACAGCAGAAATCCTTTCCGTAACAACTTGTCATGAAATTGATGATGAGAACTCATCGTCCTTTCACCTTCAACTTGATTCCTTGCTCAGAGAAGTTCTGTTCAACAAAACACCATTTTCTGCAGTAAAACAACACTGGAGTCACACCACAGCCCTACTAAGAGCTGTCTGGAAGAGGGTTTATGCACCGTGTTGGCCTATGTGCAGCACTTTTACCAGGCTTTTCATGCCCAGGCTTGCTCATGCTTGGCAATGAGAAGACAAACAACAAACCCAAGGCAGGGCTGCTATTCAGCTCTTGTTCCACCTCAAACCCAACCCAGCATCCAAATCTCTCAGGCCTGGCACAGCAAGAGGGGTGCTTGTCCACATTGCCCATAGGCTGCATGTGGCCATGAGTTGCTCTGGTGCTGAACTGGAAGCAAAAGGAAGACTATGCAACTTGCTTCCTGCTTTGCATGACTGAATTCAAGCTTTTAAAACAGGCTTATTATTGTCCAGCTGTATTTTAGATGCCACTTTGAGACCAAGAAATTCAACTTGTGTGCTTAAGCAGAGGGAAATATCATTCAAATGTTATTGCAGGAGAAGGTAGAAGAATTAATTATGGGAGAAATCATGTCTAGTAAGTTGGCTTATAGGTCTTGTTTAACCAAAGAAAGTGTGCTGTGTCAGGCAATGTACTTGCCAACATGTTTTAACAGCCGCAGACCTAAATGCTACTTTGCCGATGTCACATCCCAGGACAGTGAGCACAGGGAGAGGATGTTAATACACCACACTCATTTCTATCCATTTTCTCCCCAACTAAGGAGGAAGAGAAGCAATTCAGGCCATGCTCAAGACATCTCCTCCCCTTCATGAATACCTTGATCTACTGAGACCTTTCTGCAGAGAAAGGCATGCCACTGGGCAGAAGGGAAGTTTTCACACAGATCTGGAACTCACATGTCAGAGCAGGTCTATACTGTGAATGCAAGGGTATTGTCATTGTTTTATGGTTTCCAGAAGGTATAAAGCAATGTGGTGACCTGAGCTGCTCAGATGCATTTGTGGAAGGCAAAAATGCTGGACGTGTGCCCATTCTTTCTTCTTCCTAAGGCACAAAGAGGCCCTGAATACTTTTGCCTTTTAGAGAGATGTAGGGCAATTTCCCTGCTTGTTACTGCTTTCAGATTAAGAAAGAGTTTTGTGCAGTAGGGAAGAGGCTATAAACATCAGTAGAAGAGCTGATTAGTAGCAATAACTGGTAGCAAAGAGTGTGAAATTGGGTTAATTAAGGCTGTCTAAAACTCTCTAGGCATCTTCAGTATGATCCACACATGCTAAGAAAAAAAAAATCCTACTTCCCAGGTTCCCAGGTAATGAAACAGTACAGTTGCTCCTTCAATTAATGGCCAACAGTGGTCCTAACTGGCATCTCTGAAGGTCCCAGGAGAATTGCCAATGAAATCAGGATGGGAAAGATTCAGCAGTCTCAACAGTCCCAGTGTTAAAAAAGAAAAGCCAGGGAAGGTCAATCTGAAAGGAGTTTCAGTTCCTCCTAATACATTGGAAACAAATATCTTTCTGAAAAAATCTTTGAAATGATGGTGTACATGACGGGTTATTGTATTTAGCATCATGATTGCTTAGTTCCTTCTGATTCAAACCCACTCTTCCTTTCTGCCTGTTCTTTCTGAAGCACGCCAGGGGCTGGCCCAGGTCCATCAGAGCAAAGAGCCTCATGTCACTTTGCTGTGTTTCTCACCGCAGGCTCCTGCCACTTCAACTTTCAAGTGACAGGATTTCCCCTTTAGCTTTTGACAAACCGAAGGCTGTATTGCCCAGGCATAGGAATGTGTTGCTGTATGACACCTTTAATTTTCACCACCCACACTTGCAACGTCGCTTTCAGAATACAAATAACAAAGTGAAGCAGGAGCACCTGCTCCCAGAGGAATAAATCATATTTGCCTGTTATAAACCAATCAAGATAGTTTAAATAAATGAACTTGCTCTAACTAGGCACAATGGCTAGTCAATCTGGTTTTATGATCTGTACTTACCATCATTCTTCGCTACACCCTGTATTTTTAAAATAGATTCATGCCTTGATTTTATGGACTCAAATACACTAACCCAGCAAAGGCAGGTAGATGAAAAGGAGTATCCTTTGCTGTTCTGTAACTAGGGCATTGACTCAGCTCTGCTGCATGCATTCCTGACATATGCCATCAGCTAGAGGACTTGATCGACTGATGACTCCATCCTCCATTCAGTTTATTCCTGCACACGTCTACAAGGCATGCACTACAACACAGAGTACCAGTAATGTACCTGTTTGCTGATGCTGTTGCTGTTTTTCAATATTCTTTTTCCTCCTCAGGTTGTACATATCAACATCATTATTGTTATGTTTGTAGCTTCGAAGCTACAGTGAAGCCTTCTGAAGAAACAGTGAAGTTGCTTAACTATGTCTCTTTACAGTTCAGTATTCCACAAACCAGGTGAGATAGGCTGTGAAAGCACAAAATACATCTCTGCACCCTCACAGTCCTTGAAAATACACAGCAGTGAAGATGCTTTTCAGCCTTCCTTGCTCTCGAGGCCTCTTTGCACCACACACACACACATGTACAAAATGAGGAAAATTCGGAGCGAAACTATGAAATCTTCCACTCTTACGGTTACGAGCTCCTGTTAAAATCACAGGCGTCATCTAGTGGGCACTGGGAGAAACGGGGAGCACCGGCAGGCCGCCGGTGGGTGCTTCAATAAGACACAGGCAGAGGGTGGGAGCTGAAGTGCCAGCAATACGGCTCTGCAGCCGCCGAGGTCATGTTCACCGCAAACACCCAGGAGCTGCCGCGTTTTTCCCATTTAAACTGCACGGGTGATAAGGAGGCGGCCTTCATTCATGCTTGCTGTAAGACTGAGAACACACGAACTTAAAAAAAAAAAATTTAAATTGTGTCTTCGAAAGGAATGGAAGATAGGAAACCACTCTCCTGCCTCTTCATGGTTACTGTGAATTCACGGTTTGTTGTTGATTTATTAATTTACAAACGGTGAGTGCATGTGGAAAAAGCAACGCTTCCGAGGGTGGATCATCACCTAAACAAACTATTCATGTTTGAAAGATAATTTCCAATTTTTTTCAGGGTTCATTTTCATGCAGAATAAAGGATTACTTTGTTTACAGTTGATTAATTATTATCTTTCAAATGTATGTCCCCTGCTGCCTAATTAAGAGCATCTCAAGCATCATGGCAGCATTATTCAAAATATTGATATAGTTAGATTGGATGGCAATATCAGAAAACACTTTGAGACCTGGTCAAAGATAATCATAAGATTCAGATGGCTGTGCCTTCAGTTCTCACTTAGCAGAGCGAAGCAGCCTGTCTGTTCACAAATTTGAGCTTTATTACAGCAGCAAGCAAAGCTGATCATGGTATTAATCACCATGAGAATATGCCACTGTAGAGAACGGGCTGTGGGCTGCAAGCTAGCTTTAAGCATATAATAACTGTGACCCTGCATAAAACATGAGTTTTAAGCAGCCGTGTGAATGCCACCAGGCTGGGAATATGTCTGCAGTGTTCACACAGACCAGTCCATGCAGAGCCTGGCCTGTAAAGGGTAAGGGCAAATTCACTGGGGAGGAATACATGAAACAGATGCAGGGCTAGCACTGCCAGCCAGCAAATCATGCCCTCAGGTGTCCTCATGACCCCATGCCTGTCCACATGGAAGCACTCTATTTGCTGAAATCAGATTACTTGTGATATATAGAAGGCTCACTCACACCAAGCATGAAAAGCTCACAGCAGGATGCTGCTATAATGTACACAAGTCCTATAGCCTTAGTGTATTAAGGTATTTTGTATTATATATAATATAATGTATTAATGTAACATGCATTGCCAAACTTGAGTCACAGCAATACTACCAAATAGAAAAAAACATGTGTCAGGGACTAAGATGGGCCTTTTAGTGGGCTTAAGGCTCAACTGCAGCTCAGCTGAGCACAATTTGCTGAGCTGAGAAGAGATAGAAGCAGCCTTTGAGTGAATAAATATCTTATAGGGGGGAAATAAAAAGACCTGGCTTGGGAGAGGACTAGTCAAGCAAGCTGTAGGCAGCATACAGGTGGATGCAGAGGAGCACCTTTTGCTGCAGCACAGCCCTGGCACCAGGACCTCCCATCAAAGATGGTTGTAAGATATCTGTGATGAAGAGGTTGATGCATTTTCGAAATACGCGGATTGGGACAAACTGTGCTCAAGGAGAAATGAAAGACAGCAGGGTGAGACCATGAACCTGTGTTGGAATAGTCACAGCAGGAGGCCAGCTACTAGCCTTTGGGATGGTCACAACTTGGGAAGGAGGGGCTGCAGGATGAGACAGGGGACAGAAATTTCAGGGTAGTAGCGATGAGGGAATACATGGTGCCGCAACCATGTACTGACATGGAGAAAGAGCACTCAGCAACAACTCATCATCACCTGCTGTCATAGCAATTCCTCAAGCACCATATGAAGCACATCAAAGCTGTCAGGAAGGAAGGCTATCAGGAAGGTGCTTGTGGTTCCTTCCTCCCTTGCACTGACCACCAGCATTGGCCTCGTGTCCAGGGAAAGTACACCTTTTGCTCCCTTGAGGGAAGATACAGAACATTTTCAGGTTTGCCTGAGAGGTCAGGTCTACACATCCCATCTCTGGCTGCTTAGCATTTCCCTTCTCTGACAGCCAAGGCAGTGTGAGCACTATGAACAGGGGAGAAACCTGAGAGACAGATCCTACTCTGGTTCTGAGCACCTGCAGAACCTAGTAGGAGTCAGAGGCTCATCAACCCTACTGTGATTTATTAGCTGCCAGAGCCATATCCACAGGTGGCAACTACAGGCCCAAATGACTATAGCTTATATGTCAGCCCCATCGCCTGGTTTGCTGGTAATCACTCTAAAAATAACCACCAAATAGTTTGCTTCAGGCAGAAGGACCTGAGAAGTTGCACAGAATCACAGAATCATTAAGGTTGGAAAAGACCTTTAAAATCATCAAGTCCAACCATGAATGCAACACCACCATGCCCACTAAACCATGTCCCAAAGTGCCACACTCACACGTTTTTTGAATACTTCCAGTGATGGTGGCTCCACCACTTCCCTGGGCAGCCTTCCAACGCTTAACACAATCACTTCCCTACTCGTGCTGTCCACATTATTTCTGATACAGGCCAGGATGCTATTGGCCTTCTTGGCCACCTGGGCACACTGCCGGCTCATATTCAGCCGGCTGTCAACGAGCACCCCCAGGTCCCTTTCCGCTGGGCAGCTCTCCAGCCACTCCTCCCCAAGCCTGTAGCGTTGCATGGGGTTGTTGTGGCTGAAGTGCAGGACCTGGCACTTGGCCTTATTAAACCTCATACAGTTGACCTCAGCCCATCGATCCAGCCTGTCCAGATCCCTCTGCAGAGCCCTCCTACCCTCGAGCAGATCAACACTCCCACCCAATTTGGTGTCATCTGCAAACTTACTGAGGGAGCACTTGATCCCCTCGTCCAGATCATCAGTAAAGATACTGAACAAGACTGGCCCCAGAACCGAGCCCAGGGGAACACCACTTGTGACCGGCTGCCAACTGGATTTAACTCTGTTTACCACAAGTCTCTGAGCTCGGCCATCCAGCCAGTTCTTTACCCAGAGAAGAATCCACCTGTCTAAGCCACAAGACACCAGTTTCTCCAGGACAATGTTGTGGGAGACAGTGTCAAAGGCCTTACTAAATTCCAGGTAGGCAACATCCACAGTCTTTCCCTCACCCACTAGGTGGGTCATCTGGTCATAGAAGGAGATCAGGTTGGTCAAGCAGGACCTGCCTTTCATGAACCCGTGCTAGCAATGGACTAGCGAATGTTTCAGGGAGGAGAGGGGAGCAGCAGGTTTAGGAGGTCCCTGGCAGCATGCAGGAGAAGCTTTGAAGACCAGGACAATGTCAAGGGAGAGACCCTGAGGGGTTTACATATAACTTCTTATCTTGGCAGTAACGGGGTGGTAGCAGCAGGGATGCTCTCCCAGCTACGTTATCCTTTCAGCTTCGCTTAAAGTCTTGCAGCTACACTTCAGATCCGTTTAACCTGCCCTTCCTATGGCTATCTGGTCACATATTCTGTCACCCTTAAGGCACAGTTTGCATATACCACAGGAAAAATTTGGCAAGTAATCACAGCCCACAACCTGATACTTGTGCAAATAGGCATCAAAAAGTGAAATTCCTGCCACAGCCTCTCCATTTGTGCCTCTCTAACATATTTAGAGAGAGTATTTACTACTCTCTTATTGCTTGGCCAGCTCACACAGGGAAACATGAGGGAACCCTTCATGCCCAGCTAGAGTACATGTGCATATAGCTTTCTTAGAAGTGCTTTTAAACATCTCACAGCCTCTTCCCCAGGAGGGGACAGCACTGCCTCCCTGCAACAGCCCTTAAAAGTTACTTGCAGGCAAAAGATCGTTGTAGCACTCTCTAGCCCCACCTCTAAACTTTGATTGTTTTCAAGTTTTGAGGAACTAACCTATTTCTGAATGTAGGTCTGTAATAAATACAGGCCTCAGAGTCTATTCCTCTCTGTTAAGGTTACCACAGCTGTACAAAGTGGAGCAAGGGAGAGAGATTTGCCTTCTCAGACTCTCCCAGGGAAACAGACAGAAAAGCAAAGCACAAGGTAGAATTTGTTGACTTGCACGCTGACATAAATGTTGTTTAGCTGCACAAGGTTGTTTCCCCATGATCTCTGCTCTAAACTGCAACCAAAACCTGAGGAGTGTGCTTGGGAAGAGGTACTGTCCTGTGTTGGGGTCAGACGACTTGCAGGAGCTACAGTAATTCCTGTATTTGAGGAGAAATGACACTCAGGAAGTGAGTAGGAAGGGTAAAGCAGAAAGAAGATGCTCTGTATACTAAAAAGCAGCCCACAAAACAATATTCAGGTGTTCCAAATCTAATTTTAAGCTTAAGCATCTACACAGCTTCCCTATTCTCACGCTAAATCTTCTGCAGGACCAAAGGCTTTTGCTGAGGTGTTCAAGTTCTCCCTAAAAGAAGCCAAATGCGCTGGTCTCAGTTTACCTGCAGAATCAGAAGAAGCAGCAAGGGGTTGTAAAAATACAATAGCCATTAAAATCACAGCTGTGTCTGAAACTGGTAGAAGCAGGTTGGATTTAGCTGAAATCTGGCTCAGGTATGCTCTTTTGGCTAAATTAAACCATTTAAAGGAGGTTAACACTATAACTTTCAATGAAGAGTTGCCCAACAGGAGAGAAATACCCACTTGTGTGCTATTGTGTAGCGAGTATCTGTCATGGGTACAGGTAAATGTCACATCTGAACACCTTCTGGGGTGGCAACATGCGCAGGTGGAACCCCCTGCACCCTGCCGGCAAGGGCACCCTTGCCAGCAACAGACACTGACATGTAACTTGTTTTCTTGAGAGCCCTTGAAAGATTTATTCTCTTTCAGTCTGGGAAGATGGCACAAACCCCAAATGATGCCCTGTCGTCAGCTACATTTCCCCCTAGACAAGCGCTGACAGTAATAGTATTTCTTTGGAGCAGGTGTATGTTCGTGTGTACCATGAATCACTGTTGGACTTCCCATCTCCAACCTTGATATCCTTGAAAATTTTTATCCAAACGAGGACCAATGGTACACTCAAGAATAGTTATTTCACAAACCTGTCCTTTTGGAAGTCTTGACATGCTAGTGCTGATACACTGCAGCTATTTTTAATTTATTTTATTGACAATATCTGCAAATAACATTTCCCCATTCTAAAATCCAGCCCTTTTGTGATTAGACCTGTTTGATAACAACATTGCCTCATAAGAAGGAAGGTAAAATAATCCATGAATGAAACACCATATAGGGATTTTGGAGGCTGACATCTGAATGCACTTAGCAGAGAGGAAACCTTTTTTTTTTTTTTACTTTCATTTCTTGCTTCTTTTATCCTTAAGCTCAGCAATAAACTAGCACTCTATGGTTAAAAAGTCAGGAGAACAGATGTATGGTACTGGTGCATCAGAATCTGTATTTCAGCTACAGGGTGTAAATTATAAGGAAGCCCTTCCAAGAAGTTTTAAGAGTATTTATCTAACTTTTGTTGCAACGATATTGCAATGGCAAAGATGATTATTATTATTATGATCATTATCATTATTATTATCATTATCATTATTATTATTGTTCCAGTCACTTGATTACACTAAAATAAACACTTCAGTCAAAGTTCAGTCAGGGTTCACCATTCAGCTTGCTGATTTTAAGGTGAGTCTTGAAGAAATTTCACTGAGCACTGCACATTTTGCAGCATGTTTCAGTCAGCTCCAAGCCAGGCTTCTTACTAGGGGCCTGCTTGTCCCTCTGCTAACTCTACAAAGCATTTGAAGGCCAAACTACATTACCAAGCACCATGCAATAAACGTTGAGGATTTTGCTGTTAGCAGCCACATGCTAAAGTGATTTTACATGGCTCCTTTCTTATGCCTGGCTTGTCCTTCATTCTTTTCACGTGCATGTCCCATTTGAGAGGGAATATGGCTAGCGATTACAGCATGTGGAAGTTTGTTTTTATTATATTTGGTTAAGGTCACTTTACCACAGAGACTGTAGGTTAGCAGTGAGATAAGCGGGTTGAAATGCCTATGTTGGGTGCCTTGGATGTGGCTCTGCCTCAAGTTGTGGTGCTGGGCAGACAGCAAGACCAGCGTCCACACCTCACCTCAGCCCCTGCGAAGATATTCCTGAGGGCCACCTGGAGACAGCTCAGGGCAAGTGATCTGTCCTGGTCCCTCCTGCAGCCTGCTTTGCCCTGCTGTCCACAGAGGCCACTGAAACCAGGGCAGCCAAAGGTCCCTGCTCTCCCCACAAACCACTGCAGTACCTCCTCATGGGGATCTGTTAGTGTCCTTATGAAGTGCTTAGAGATATCAGAGCACAGAAGGATACACAGGATATCACTGAAGTCTGCCAACCTTAGCAAGGTATCTCTACCTTCAGTAGGAGGGTAGGAGGGAGGGAGGAGGAAGCTGTGGAGGAGAGACCAAAAAGGTGAACAAGTTTTGCCAAAGCACATCCCACAGGGACGCGTCTCCCCTTAGGCAGGACAGAGCGTACCATAGTCCCTCTGCCTAGGAAGATTGCCAGTGCTCTGGAAACCTGTGTATGCTGTGAGTGTACTGGGAGGGTCTTTCATTACTTTATTAATCCAGTGATGTATGTAGATGGAGGTGAAGATGCCCATTTTTAAGAAATTATTAGTCAGCGTGTACCTCTTCCCAGCAGGAAGAAGTGGCACATCAGGCTGTTAGCCTGGCAAGGAGACACTCTGAGTCAGCAGCTGCATCAGCAGATTCAGCCGTCCCTCTCCACACCCAGAAGCCAGTGCATTAACTAGGTGTCCTAGTTTCAGCTGGGATAGAGTTGGTGCTCTTCCTGATGGCTGGTATAGTGCTGTGTTTTGGATTTGGGATTCAGATAATGTTGATAACAGACTGATGTTTTTAGCTGCTGCTAAGCAGTCAAGGACCGTCCAGCTTCCCATGCTGGCCTGGCAGCCAGAAGGCTGGGGGTGCACGTGAAGCTGGGCGGGGCCACAGCTGACCAAAACTGGCCAAAGGGGTATTCTATACCATACGACGTCATGCTCAGTATATAAACTCGGAGGAGTTGGCTGGGGAGAGCTGCTGCTCAGGAACAGGCTGGACATCAGTCAGCAGGTGGTGAGCAGTTGCATTGTGCATCACTTGTTTTGTATATTATTATCATCATCACCATCATCATCCCTTCCTTTTCTATCCTATTAAACTCTCTTTATCTCAACCCATGAATTTTACTTTTTTTTCCCCGATTCTGTTCCCCATCCCACTTGGGCAGGGGAGAGTGAGCGAAAGGCTATGTGGTATTTAGCTGTCTGACAGCTCAAACCACAACACTAGGCCCTTGGCAATATTTTCATGGCACCAGGACTCCTGACACCAAAGCATTACCCCATCATATATGTCCGTGTTTGCAAAGTGCTCTTCTCCCACCTTGCAGGTGAGGAACCGAGAGAGGAATTTCACCAGCAGCTTTGGTGGGAGCAAAACTGAGCTCTCAGGTCACACAACACACCTGCAGTGCATCCAGGGACGAGCCACTGCAGAACCCCACACAGTGATCCAGATCTTTGGGAGCTCTTACCCCTTTTCCCTAACGCCGCATGGCAATCTTTGGGAGCTCTTACCCCTTTTCCCTAACGCCGCATGGCAAACTGACAAAGGACCAGCCCTCAAACTCACCATTGAGTTGTCTGAAGCAGAGACAAAAATCTTGAGTGCACAGGATGTTGCCCTCCAGCATTCTGTAAAATCCAGGCTGAAATACGGGAGCCATCTCTTTGTTGTCAAAATCAAGTTTTACTCAACCTACCAGAGCTGGAATGACTAGCAATAACTCATCAGATATTCTTGGCCCTGGATGGCTTTCTGTGATGCAACCTTTCTCTTGGGTAAAAGTTTTTCTTAAAAAAACCCAGAACATTCACATGCTTCCACGTATTATCATGCTAGGTGCTCTCTGTGTCCTGGCTCCATGAATTTGAACGCTTTAGCCGGCAGAGACCAATGGAGATGGTTGCCAGCTCCTTCAGAATTGCTCTGCCCCCTTCTTAGGAGCGGATGGCCTGTATTTACATCTCTCTCAGTCTAACCAGTCACCGATCTCTGTGTCAAAGCAAAGGTCTGCCAAGCAGGGCTGGAAACTGGTGATAGTTTCTACCACATCAACACATTTCGTTTGGTCATTTAAAATCTAGAAGACTTTAACAAGCAGAAAGAGATGGCAGTGTTGACATGCTCTAAAGATGGCTTGGCAGAAGTTAGCTGACTTTCTCTTACATGCAGGCACTGTCACTTGGGATATGCTGAACACAGGATTTCTGGCCTCCGTTTTGGTCCAAACATCAGTCCCAATATTCACTGTATCTTCTTTTCATGGACTTCATTAGGAGTAAGATGCACAGTGGATGGCACAGCAGATGGCCTTCATTTTCCCTGCACTCTAAGTCTCTGCATATACCTCAGCTTTTTGCCTCATGGCTTTAATCTCCCAAACACTATAGTATATTTGATTAACACAAGAATGCATTTCCTCAGTATAAAACAGCAGCAATGACAGAATGGTCAAAAATAACTGTAGGAAGGAATTAATCAGACCAGCTGCACAACAAAACATCAGCCATAGGACTGAGTTAGTCTTTATTTTTTTTCTTTGAAGATTTAGGCCACATTTTGAAAGCTCTTGAGCAAATGAATGGTGTGACAGTTTGAAGGTAAAACACTTCCATTCAGGCGTGCTCAAGTAGGCAACTGCAGAATGCACCATACAAGCATTTTGGAGACCTGCCTTCTGGACTCAGCTGTTAACTCCAAACAAGTACCAGAAAGCACAGTGTTTTAGAAAAGCTTGCAAGTGATTTTGCTGAAAAACTCCATTCTGCCAGAATACTTGTCTCTTCTAACAAGTGGCTGTGTGGAGATAAACATCTCTGCTTCATCTTTGACAGCAATGGAAACTGGGCTGGTTAGGACTGCAGGTTGAAAGACTGAGCCCTATATTTTATCCCACTCTCATGGTCTTTTCTGAAATAACATGTCAGAGGAACATTCATAATTGTAATGTATTCCATACATTTTCTGGTATAATCAGTACACAAGAGACTCTTCGGATGTACAGTCACGAGGGAGTAGTGCCTACCCTGTTTTGACTCAGATGCAGTATGATCTTTAGCCTTTGCTGTAAATTGGCTCAGAGCACATCTTTATGTGTCAGTTTTGCGTACTCACTTTCAGATGTTACCAGCTTCCAGTGCTATGGAGTTGCTTTGGAGTACATGTGATTTTCATTTTACACATTTTTCAGTTCCTTCATATGCCCAAATGAAAAATCCAGCATTCAGGGACATCACATGGATTTATGATACTCTCTGGTGGGACTTTGTGTTCAGAACCTAATGAATGGATTATTCTCATCCACATGTGGCATTTCCCAGCTGTGGGAGATATGTTATTATTCCTTGTTTATTTTGCAGCTTCCACACGAGCATGCTGAGCTGGTTGCTTTGTAGAAAGCATTTACAAGTCACTCTGGGGTAGGCTGTTTTGCAGCGCAAGAACCCAATCCTGAGCACAATGAGTAGTGCCGGTACTCAACTGCTGCCGTGTGTAAAGGGAAGCACGGACCTCAGCACTTATGTTAGACAATTTGCTGGTATGTCCTAGACAGAAGGGGATATCAAGTGTAATGGGAAAGGAAGGAGCTTCAGGTACATAAGATTAACTGCATGGGAGAGGACGACAGAGAAAGCACATGAGAACAAACTTTTTTAACCTGGTCTCCCAAAACATTTTTGCATTTACTTTACTTCTCTCCACTTTTGAAACTATTTCAGCTACATTTGCAGACAGCAGCAGTCTCAAAGACAGCAAATTCAACAAGTGTCACAGATACAGTCAGTTGGATAGAGGAGATCTACCGTACAGATGTCTTCGTGCCAGGAGAAGAAGTGGTAGGAGGACCCCTACTTTTATTAGCTGGGCTACAGAGAATCCAACTCAAAGACAACCTTCTGCTGGGATCCCAGCTTCAAGCAACATGTTGCTTGCAGAAGGGCTTGATTTGCATTGCAGGTGTCAAAGTGAGTGCCAAGTAAAAGCTAAAGCAAAGCCAGCTAAGGCAACGCATGCCAGTCTTCCACTTCTCATGTACCTGCCAGCATGGTATCAATCCACATGCACCAAGTGTGTGCTTTGGTGCTGTGGGAAGTGGAGTGAGCAGTAAGAAGTGGGGGAGTGCAAAGGGAAGCTCTCTTTTATTACTGCATTGCAGGGGTTCCCCCTGCCCCTTCCCATCCTGTTCCCACAAACAAGACAACTCTGAACACACTGTGTGGGAGCAACACCAGAAGCTGAATCAAGACATTGCTACAGGGACCCTGTTGTTAACATGTGTACGCTTTCCTTTCTGTAAGCCTGGACTTATTACTGGTTGCCATAAATTACAGAAGATCATGCACTCAGCATAACCTTCTGCTCATATCCTCTTCTGTTAGACACAAACCCCTTTATGGTTAGCTACACCATCATTTCTTTGAGGTTAAACTACTACAAATAATGCTCGCGGCCTCGTGGGTTTACTCTCAGTTGTTCTTAGTTCAAAATCCCTGAGTCTCTCTCCTCTGATTTTGAGCAAGGAATTTAATGGACTGAAGAAAAGAGTTTTATCCCAAAACCCTTTTTCCTCTCACTTCTTTGCATTGCAGACCCTCAGCCTAAAGCCTCCATACCCAGCAGAGCATGCCCCCTTACTGCTACATCTGCAAACTGTTAGCCCAGAATTGCTACTCAGACACGACATAGCGGCTTTGTAAGCAAGCGCTTTTGCATTGGGAAATACTCCACTGCCTGAGAAAGCTAAAGCTTTTTGACAGAAAATGCTCTGCCAGGGTGCTCCAAAACTGGCACCACCCATCCACCATCAGGAGGACTGTGGCCAGGCAGATGCCCAGGCCATGGTAGGCAGATGCTCAAGGCATGGTTGTGCTCACCTTGCCCGTTGGGACAGGTGTTGTGGAAAGAGTGCAGGTGCCGGGCTCTGTACAGGGCCCTGCTGCCGTTCCCCACCTTGTCAAAGGCCAGCAGGGAGAAGGTAAAAATCAGGTGGGACTGACCTACCAGCCACTAGGTAAAGTCCTCCTTGTCACTTTTGGTCTTGCTTCTCTCTGTACCTTTCTGCCATACCAAATTTCCCAAAGTGACCAGGCTATCAGCTCCCTTCAGGCACATCCTAGAGGCAGATTAATGACAAAGCAATTTCAGTGTGGAGGCCTTTGTTCCTGAACTTGAATCCTAGGCCAGTTTGCCAGTGTCAGAATGGAAATCATTTTAAACTATGATAAGGAGACTCCTGTTTTCTCAGTCCATTTATGAAAGAGTAATATGGGAAGGCATGCTGAGTGATGAGGTGGACATTATGTTTGAAGCTGAGGGAACTCAGCCCTTCCTAATACAAAGCTTTTTAGTCACGCTTTACACAACTACTTCATCTTCAGCCTGAGCTGAAGTTTCAGCATCACCTTAATCTCAGGTTTGCATAGGTTTGCAATATGGTTGTTGTTATGACTTCAGAATTTTACAACTTTTTTTTTTGCCTTTTATTTTCAGAACTTGCAGTCCTAAAGTCATAGGGAGATATTACTTTTTGCACATATGCCATCATGAATCTAGTATGCAATGATTTAACAGAGGAGAGTTTATTTAATCCTAGTGCATATGATGGTAATATTGCAATAAGTCCTGCATGACATGTCCTGAGTCAGGGTGACCCCTGAGTTGACCAGAAGGCAGCAGTGTGCTTTTCAGCAGGTGTGTCCAACAGCATCCTGGTCTGCGTTTGGCAGAGAGTTGCCAGCACGTGGAGGGAGGTGATCCCTCCTCTCTACTCAGCCCCAGTGACATACATCTGGAGCACTGTGTCTGGTGCTGGGCTCCCCTGTACAAAAGGACATACTGGAGTGAGTCCACCACCAAGGTGCCTTGAAGATGATTAAGGTACTGAAGCATCTCTCATAGCAGGTAAGGCTGAGAGAGCTGGGGTTGTAAAGCCTGGAGAAGGCTCACGGGGACGTTGTCACTGTTAGTGGGAGCAAAGAAGACAGATCTTGTAGCGGTGCCCAGGACAGGACAAGAGGAAACAGGCACACACTGAGATACAGGAAATTCCATCTAAACAGAAGAAATTTTTTTCCTCTGCAGGTGGTGAAACAGTGGAACAGACTACCCAGAGAGGTTGTGAAGTCTCCATCCTTAACAATATTCAAACCCAACTGAACACAGCCCCGAGCAACCTGCTGTGGCTGACCTGCTATGGGCAGAGGTGGGACTGAGTGCTCTCCAGAGCTGCTGTCCAGCCTCAGTGCCACTGCAGTTCTACCTAACAGTTCTATCACATAACACTATGTTCCAGTTGATAAACCTGTTTAAGGATATAGCAGAGGAAGTAGTACTGCTCTACAAGGTAAGGACAGCTCAGATGGTAATAAGTGTAAATAAAGTTTCTAAATTAAATGAAAGATAAAGTGTGATTTTCCACATGGGTTGAAGTGTAAGGGTCCTGTACATTTGTCACATTCAAGTCACTTACTAAGATCTTCTGATTTTTTTTTTTTCAGTTCTTCACTCCTGCTTACACTGCTGCAAGTCCAAAATTGCCTGAAAGGAGCTGGTTTTACCTGTATATATCTTACACTAACATTTTGTTTTCCTATCTGTATGCATAGTTGTGGTCTTTCTAAGTCTACTATCCAACAATTTTATGACTTCTTACAGCATCTTTCCACAGAAGACCAACTCCTAATGTGTTTTTCATGACCCAGAGGCAAGCCATCTCTGAAGGTGGACGGTTCACCCGTGTTTTCTGTCTGACTTACAAAAGTGGAGTCTGGCCATGACCAATTCATGTAGGAGGTTCTCTGTATAGAAATAAAATTGGTAGATGAGAACCAGGCAGGCTATAATGGATGCCACTCTTAGCTCTTGATACACAAATATAGAAATTGTATATCACACATGGTACATGTTCAACGTACCTGTTTACTGCCCAACTGAATTGCCAAGGAATGAGGGGGAAATATAGTCACTATTTTAAGCCCAGATTTGGCCAAATATGGTGAGGTATAGATGCAGAGGCTATTCGCTCAACAGTGTGACTGTGAAATCTGGCATTCCTAAAACCTTTGTATCTCTTCTAAATTTACTTCTAGAGTCTATCTTGCAAGTTTAAGTGCCTGTCTCAGTTGGTGTACACATCTGTAGGCTTGCCTAAACAGTTTTTTGCTTTCTTAGGTGGATTTCAGCTGTAATTATTTTTCGCAAAAACTGGGAAAAGGGCCACTGCCCTCTTCCAACATAATTTTTCATTCTCCCAATCCTTCCAACATAATATCTTAACATAACTGAACGTGAGAATCACTCCTTTCTTTTCTGTTGGCCACTGTGGAAGCTCTTATTTGTCAGCAAAAACTGGACAGAGCAGTGTGTCCTGTGGTAACACAGAGGTTAGACAGTGAGTTCTCATTCCAGAGACCCAAATGCTCTCACATCCATGCAAAGTTTGTAGCACTGAGTTCAGGGTGAGGCGTAGACTCCTACCCTCAGTTTGTGACCATGGAGCAGCACCAAGATCAACCCTTGTACTGCAGGCGATGTGTCACAGTAACAGCAGGGATCACTGGCTTTGGGCTACCAACTCCAAATGACAACAAAAGGGATGACTGCAGACCATGAACCTGATTTCTTACCTGTTTCTGGACAGAAATGTCATTGTAGCTTGTTCACAAAGAGCTGATGCTGGGGACAGAAAGAAAGGGAACTGGCAATGTTGAAGGATTTGATTTTTTTTTTTCCAGTTTGCGTGTTTTCATAATTTATGAAGAAGGATGCTTCCTGCCATAAAACACCAACTGGTTCCTGTCTCCCCAGTCATGCTGACATTCCTGCCACTAGTTTCCACATGCCCACACATGCTTCCCCAGCACCCCTTCCTGCATAAGCCACAGTTTGTCTTGGTTTCAATGCAAGCAAACAGAAAATGGCTGATCACTACTGTCTGAATTAAAGGAGGCATTATGTGTACTTTATGCTGTTCAGCTGGCAGAAATTCAGAGAAGGAACTTTGTGACACAGTGAGAATGTCATCCATCACGGGCAATGACTCCTGGTGCCAGCTTTCACATCAAGGTCAGCTGAATGGAAAGCGTTGGGTAACAGGAACTGAAAGGCTTGATCGTGCAAACAAGCTGCCCAATCAAAATGAGAACATACCTCCATGTTCTACACTTAAAATAGAGAAATTGAGAGAGTGTCAAATGCTTTAATTCCAGAACAATAGCAACTGGGAGCTAGTTAATGTTCAGCCTTCAGAGCCATTAACACTACAGGCACTTGTGCCTTCACAGCTGACCAAGAAGTGATCTGCTTTTATGATCCCAAGGGGGTAAGGAGCTCAGACTGCAAAACTCAGAGAGGTCTTCGTCATAGCAGAAGGACAAGCAGACAGCACAGGACTAAGTCTTGTTCTCAGGCCAGAATGCAAAGGCATTGAGCTGATGATTTCACAGGTATTTCAGTCTTGACACGAATGACTCTTGTCCGGTTACCCAGCCATCTCGCCAAACTCTGTGCCTTGACCTACCTCAAGCCCAGCAGCTCAATATGCTGATTCAAAGACGTCAAAGACAAGTGACAGTTTTAAGGCAGGCTTTGTGGCAAGCCAGCAATGCAGGTGCAGTCACCTCTGGGAAGCCAGCACCTGAGAGAAAGCCAGCAACCCACACCTCTTAAGCAAGACTCTCCCCCCACCCACCACAGGCCCCATCTCAATTCTCCTGTGCCACGTGAGGAAGAAGCGCTGTCACTGCAGCAGCTGTCAATAACCTAACCCTTCTCCAAATGAAGCCACCACCGCCCACTCCTCGCCACCAGGCCAGACAGTAAGCCAGGCACTGCCTGGGGTACAATTAATTCCCAGTACCTCTGGTTCTGTACACTTATACACCTCTATACACCTATAAAAAAGTTTGTCTCAGCATGCATATGGGGTGCCTGCACTTCCAACAAGTAACCGGTTGCCTCTGACAAAGCCACCAGCCAGGCTCCACAGCCAGCACAGGTTTCTTGACCTGTCCCAACCCTAAAGCTGAGCCTCCCAACATGCATGTTCCACCATCACCGAAGAAAACCTGAGATTAGAGGGGGATCAGAAAGCAAATGATCTGGACATCCATGAGCACGGCACAAAAGTCCATCTCATACTCAGAGAAAACCAGTCGCACTGAACAGGAGATACAGGTGTCCACGCACCCAATGAATGCCACAAAACTTGTATTTAAGAAGCAGTGAGCATAGGGGAGCATAGGAGATTTGAACAGCTGACTTATTGCCCAGGAGACACTGCCTAGCAGCATTAGACAGTTTCAGAGCAATGACTTTTCTGCTCCATGAATTTGCACAGCCACACCGGCACGCTATGACAAGTTGCTACTTCTGCTCTGGAGAAGCGCACGGCTGAGAGAGGCAAGGTGCTACACATCCGCTGAAAAGCTGTGTGAGGAAAACCACATGTTGTCCACATATACGCTGTCTTGCTCAAGTTACTAATCATACCCTCCTTGAACAACAGACTTTACACACATTTTTAACAAAGTAAAGGAAAAAATGATCAACAAACTTTCAAGATGCATGAGAGGTAAGGTCCAAGGTCTGTGAAATGAAATAGCTAATGGAACTGAAGCGAGACATGGCAAGTGACAGCAAGGCAGGGCGGCCAAATGCTGATTCCAGTGAGACTAATTTGTAAAGCACAGCAAAAAAATTTGTCCAAGTTTCACCTCCAGGGTCACACTTTTTCAAATAGTAATAGAAATGTCACTCCTCTTCTGATCATTGGGATTTGAACAAAAGTATCTGGAACATATCGTATTATGTAAGTGTGTGCGTATATATATATATATGTATATATAGTATTTGATATATCTTCAGAGTTTGAATCTGTTTGGTTTAACTAGTTCTTTAAAAGGTCAAGAGGTACCAGTCTGTTGGAGGGTTTTAGTTTTCTGGTCTTTTTTTTTTAAGATGTAAACAAAGACAAAAATATTTCACATGTGAAATTGAACAATATCAGATGCACACATCAGGCAAAAAAATATTTATGCAGGACTAACTCCACTATCCAATATTGGTTCACTACATAGATTGCTGAACTCTCATCTGTCATCCTAGTTTATGCCAGCAGCTTGAAAAACAAAATAAATCATATTTTTATTAACAGAGGAAACGCTGCTTAAATTCAAACCCCTTGTTAGCACTTAACGTTCAACTAAGGCAAAGAAAGAAGCTGTGGTGAAAGCAAACAAATACAAAATGTGAAGAATTTCACTCCGTTCACTCCGGGTAAAAGCTGCTCAGCTTGGTCTGACTGCTAAACTGATAGCAAGCAGATTCAGCTCTCAAGTAAGTTGTAACTCCCTCTAACGGCAACTGGATGAAGGACAGAGTTTGAAAAAATGAGAAGCATCTCACTGCATTTGAAGTGTATTTTCAGGTAGGCAAAAACCTAGTTAGCATGAATGCTTTTGAAAAGCAAAACTTTAGCTAGTGCCCAAAATTCCTTTAAATTACAATAAATTTCTTTACATTCTTGGCATAAAACTTCTACGTGCTTTTTAAGATGTGCAATACGTGTTATGTGAAAGTTTACACATTACATAAAATGTGTTTTCTCCAATGTGTTTGTTGCTTTGACAAAGTGTCTTAGAAAAGTACCACGACAGAGGACTCCTCCCATCCAGGAAAAGGGTCCTGCTATTCAGCAGCGCCGCTCCCAACAGAAACACTAAACACGTCCAGAGATACTCACAGAATCAGAAATTCACAGGCTTGGATTTATTCATAGCAAAATAAGAACCTAACCTGTGCCACGAGTGTAATAAAGTCAGAAATTACTACATTCTGCTCACAAATATCAAAGAGGAACTACCCCTAGAAAAGAATAAAAATTAGGAACAAACCACAGCTCCATTCAACTGGCTGAGCACTGTCTGCAGGATAAAAATGCTAAGGAAGGATTACCAGTTAGCGCTAGATGTACTAGCAGTAATGTGTAGGGAAAAACTCACAAAATCACAAATCTAGAAAGCTTCAAGCTCAGTCATAATGACAGCTGGTAACACCTTTTTCTACAACTTTGAGGGCATTTCAGGTTCCCAGGTAAATTCTACTGGCTAATCTCCTTTATTTCTCCTATCCCTGCAAAAGGACATAAGAATTAGAAAACTGAGAGATCATTACTTGATTTCTCATTAGCAATGCTGATTCTGTGCATCATTTTTACAGCCTAAACATCATTTCAATTACCACATCACAAGACTCTCGGGCTCTTGTTGGTCAAAGGTGAAATGTTTTCAGAAGGGAAATATTTTAGGAGTTGGAAATCCAGAGTAAAGTCAGCTGAACATAAAAAAAAAAAAAAAAAAAAAAGACAGACCTTTTATTCAAAACATGAATATTAAAAAATGCTGACTTTTTATCCAAAGGCTCACCAGAGCCATTCTCCTCAAATCCAGTCTAGTAACCCTTCTGCTTTAGGAACAGAGTCTTTTCTACAGAGGTGTCGAAAAAAGCAGTCTTTTAGGCTAGCAGTCATTCCCCCTTCAGAATGAGAAACGCATTTGGAATCTGATCCAAACCTCATTTAAGTTAATAAAAAAAGTCTTGCAAATTCACACTGGTCTATGTGCACCGTTGTTATTTCTTCTCTTAGCTACTGGACGTTCAAAGCAGAAACGACTGTTTACCCCACCAAGATAACTAGTAAGTACATTGATAATAGCAGCTGAAAGTATAAGTATATTCTGAAAGTAGGGCATACTTGCCTGTGAGATACTAGAGACAAAACAGAGATCAGGAATACACCTATGCTGGTAGGTAATCTCATTTTATTGAATGGTTTGAAATGCTGCTTAAAGTAACAACACTTTACAGTCTGTACATGCAGTTCCTATTTTAAAAAATTAAATACATTTATTTTTTAGAAGAGAAAACATGCATATTTATGTACATCATTTTGAGATAAAAGAAAGAATTACCATTTACAGCATGAATTCGTCTTTACAAATCTTTTAAGAGACAAGGCAGACAGTAGCAATTCTGTAGAAGGCAAAGCATACAAACTTCCTACGCTGAAGGTATAGTTTATTCATTGAGAGACATTAGCAACTGCAGAAGAAGGTCGTTTAAGGATGGATTCAACTGAAAATGACAGTGGCTCAGTTGTTGAATGTTTTGTTGTGGCCTCTTTGGCCCCAAAGAAGTCTTTTGCACGTTTGTCTATTGTAAACTTGTATTTCTGGTTCTCTTTAATGGCACACTCTCTGTATTTCTTAGAGGCATCTTCAAAAGTCTCTTTTACAAATGTTGTTCTCATCTCTGCTCCTGATCTGTCAGGAAACGTTTGCTGGAACAGTGACTGAAATGGATTGTATTTGAGTGATGGAAGGGGCTTGGTACTGTCTTTGCTGATTTTGCTTAATACCTGCTCCTGAGGAGCCAGAGAATCCTTATCAGAAATCTGAGAGAAAGTCCTTTTTGGAGGAGAGAAAGCTGACCTCTCACGAGCTTCCTGAGGAAGGCACGGTATCTCATTACATGACTGTTGAATGTCTTGCGTGTGGGTCAGAACAAGTGAATTTTCCAGTTTTGGAGACATGATGTCGTGCTCAGTGTTTGGACAGTCCTGACTTTGTGAGACCTTGGCATCCCAACCTGCCCCAGGTTTGAGAGCTTGGACGGTGGTAGCATTTAATAGGCATTGCTGGTAGAGGAGAGCATCACTAATGGGGCCACATTTTGGCCACACTAAGAACCTAGAAGACAGGGGATACTGCCTGTAGGTAGTAGCTACACTGACATTTGAAGAAATTAGTTCCATGTTGCTGGATCCTGAATACTGCATGGTTAGATCAAGGCAGGCTGGTAAAAAATTGCAAAACTCCTTGTTTGGAGTATCAACTTGAGCAGCGTTGAAGGCTGCTTTATACGAGTTGTATTCAGCTCCATGCACCATGCGGTTAGGGAGAAAAAGGGCAGCTGCTTGTGTAGCTTCCATCATCTCTCTCTCTTTGTACTCTCTCTCTAGCATAATGTTCTCCAACTCTTTATCAGCAAAAGCCCGTCTCTTTCTCATCCTGTCACTTACAGGGGGTGGCAAGGGCGAATTCCCTCCCAGGTAAGGGTCTGTTGGAATAGGACGGTAACCTAAAACAACAAGGCAGTATTAGGAATGAAGCCGCATAAGAAAAACATTAAAGCTGGGTTTGCAAAGGGGCTCGGTTTGGAGCCTGTCCTGCCAGGTGCTGAGCACTTACTACAAACCCTGGACACTGTCAGCTCCTACCGAAGTCACAGTGGCGCAGCGGCTTAGCTCACTGTGCCGTCAGGCACGTTCAGTACATGTTCCTCCACACAGATAAGCAAGCCCTGCTCCCCAGGCAAGTGTAGTCTCCTTCAAGTCTAGCTGACTAGTAACTTTAAAACGCCATTCCAAAACAGCAGATTTGGGGGGCGGGGGAAGTCAAAACCCTCCAGTGTGTTATGGCTGGTATTGTATCTTGCAGCGTAAGGAGATAACCGTTCCTTTTTAACAAGTATGGAGAGTTTTCAAATATTTTATTTCTTCTGAAATTAAAGAGATCTTCGATAAAAAATAGAAATCCAGTCTCCAGAATATTCAATTACCAGGCTAACTGGATTCATTTAATATAACTGATAGGGACCGATCCTGTTTGCTCTACCCAGACAAGTAATCCCATTGAATTAATGGAACTTCTTACATGAGTAAGGAGAACAGGGGTTTACCCTTTTTCATTCCCATTCCTCTCACACGGATTTATCCATTGCCAAGGAAGATATCTATACCTATAGCTGATGCCTTTTCTATTCTCTAAAGATGAATCACTATGTACACATTGCTACAAAGGGTAGAAAATTCCAAGGAGAACTAGGAGAAAAAAAAAAGAAAGTGAAGATAAATTCGAGGAAAGAATACAAAAGAGATTTTCTTAAAAGAGTGAATTGTAGATGAAAATTAGAGGTTTCTAACAAAACAAAATTTTAATTGCATTTGCACAGGCAAAGAAAATAGTTTTCTATTTGGGGGGTGGGAGGAGAGTTAGATTTGAGAACTGTAGTGCTTTACAGGGCTACAGTTTGGAAAGTAATTAAAGCAGACATAGAAATAAATTTGGGCACAATCCGAAGATGAAGGAGGGAATAAAAAAATACACCTTCTCACTAAAATATCAGTTTTTAAAATGTTGTTCTTCTACAAGTAATATTTTCGACAGGAAAAAAAATGAGCAGCCTATTATCCTTATCTTAGTATTGATAATGCAGCAAACGGTGCTGTTGTGTTAGGCGTTCAGATCAAAAGAAAAAAAGAAAAAGAAAAAAAACCAACCACTAATTGGTTTATTCATTTGCTGATAAAAACACCCACGAATAAATCACCCTGCACTGCAAAACTCTGCTGGGTAGTCATGTAAAAAGAATGTCAGCTTGTAACAGTAACTCTCAAATTTCAAATTACCGTTTGCTAGCATTTCAGGCATTATTTTGGGCGGGGTGAGGAACTGAAATTCTGCCACATCGATTCCAGCCACGAAGGGCAGGAGTTGCGGGCGGAGGCAACGAGGGCACACGCTACCCGCGCCCCTGAGCGCGGGTGGCCTGTGCCCTCGTAGCCTCCGCCACCCGGCGCTGGTAGCGGAAATAACGCTGCATTTCACGCGTGTCCCTGAGCAGCCGCCCCTCGGCCAAGAGCTACGGGCTTTCCCGCGGCAGAGCGGGAGTTTTCCCGCTGGCAGACGGTGCTGCGGCAAGCCCGTGGAAAGGCGGGGGATGCTCTTTACCTTCCAGGATGCTTTTGGCCAGGAGGCTGGGCGTCCGGACGTGCCTCTGGTAGACGGCTTTGCGCTCCAGGCTCGCCTGCTTCCCCGCCAGCCCCTTCTTGTCCTAGGAGAGCGATCCGGCGGCTCCCGTCAGCCCGGGAGCCGCCCTGTCCCGTCCTCCCGTCCCGTCCCGTCCCCTCTCACCTCGGTGGCTTGCTGCCGTCGGAGTGCCACCTGGGCGGCCATGACGCGCTGCCGCTCCACCACCAAGAGGCAGTTGGCACACTGGCAGTCGCGCCAGCGGCAGAACCGCTTGTGGCCCTTCAGGCACGACACCACGCCGTGGTTGCGGCACCGGGCGCACTTGGGCGTGCGGCTCAGCTTCCGCGGCTCGCCCCGCCGCGGGGCCGCCGCCGCTTCCTCGCCTTCCTCCTCCTCCTCCTCTTCTTCCTCCGGGCCGGTGGTGCTGCGCGGCGCGCCGGGGGGCTCGGCCACCTCCCCCTCTACGCTCTCCACGTCGACTTCCCAGTCGGCGGCGGCGCGTCCTTCAGCCATGGCTCCTCGGCGGCACAGCTGTAAAAGAGGGGTCAGGCCGCTCGCCCCCGTGGCGGGACGGGAGCCCGGGCACACTTGGCTCTCGGGGTGCCCGCCGCCGCCCGTCCGCCAGCAGCCCCGCCGAGATGCGGCCTCGTCGGGAAGTCATGGCGGGATGTCATCTCCCCCCTTACTGTCTGCTTTGGTCTCTTCCCCATGCCCCTCGACGGCCACTTCCCTCCCCCCCCGGACCGTCCCGGCTTCCCGGGGAGCCATGCTCCCCCGCCACAGGCAGGAGCGTGTCTCCAGCGGCGGAGGACGCGGGAGGAACCGCCCCAGGGCGATGCCGAGTGCCGCAGGGCTGCGGGGCTGTCAGCTCCCCCCGGGCACCTGGCTGTTTCAGGATCCTGACAACCCTCCTGCCTGCTGCGTTCAGACTTAGGGAACACCTGGGCTTCAGAGTCCGCCGCTGCCCGCTCCAGCGACCAGGGGCTATGCGGGCTCCTGGAGCCCTCTCCGCCATGGAAGCAGTGCCTTCTGACCCCCGCCTCCTTCCACCCGGCCTCCCATCCTTCCTCCCGCACTTTGCACTTACCGAGGCCGGCAGGCTGTGCAGGCAGCAGGCAGCCCCCCGCACCCCACCCCGCAGCTCGCAGGACCGTTGCTGCCCACGACTCGCGATCCCCGCACCTCGCGGTGTCAGGCTCCCCGACAGCCGGCACGCCGCGCCGTCGGGGGAACGCCGCGTCGCAGGGCGGCGGGCCGGGCCGGGCCGTACGTGGGTGTGGGTGCGCGCTCGCTGCACCAGCGCCGGGGCTGGCACCCGCCTCGCCCACGCTGCGCCCGCCCCGCGGCACAGTGCCCGCCGCGCCGGCCCCGCCGCGTTATCAGCGCCGGCCGCCGCCGCCCATTGGGCCCGCGCCGCGCGGCCACAACTCTGATTGGTCCGCGCCTCCACCGCCCCGCCCTATCCCCCTCGGCCCCCCCGCCGCGCGTGTGCCAGCCGCTCGCCCGTGGGTGCGGGCGGGCGTGGGGAGCCGCGCCGAGCGGGAAACGTAAGCGGGCGGCGACCTTCAATTTCAGGGCAAAAAGCTGGGGGGCGGGGGAGAAAGAGAGGAAAGACGGTAACGCGCGTGACGGTGACAGCGGGAAAACCAGCTCCGCGGGCGCGCGCCGCCCCCCTAGCCGGGAGCGCGCTGGGGGCGCGGGACGAAAGGGCTGAAACAGCCACCGCGGGGTTTTTTTCGTTTGCGGTCGTTCGCCTTGCTTGCCCCGCGAGTGGAGGGGACTCGTGGCATTGGCTTTTTTCGAGCCTGAAAATACAACGGAATCGGCGTTGTTTTTCTGTCCTGCCGGGAATGAAGGCGAGGGAACATATTCGTTTATTTTTTAGCGTTCCCTCCCCTCAGTGCAGTTTTCCACCGAGCATTCCTCCCCGCGCTCCTTGACGGAGCTTGCTCTTTGGAAATTGAGGAATGGCCCTGGCCTCCCAAAACAGGGAGCGACCGAAATTGTAACGCGCAAAGTCTCGGCCGCGGCAGGGAGGTGTCAGAGCTCGACGCTCCCGGCGGTGAAAACAGTAATTCCCACGGGACAGAAGCGGACAAAACACACCTCGGCCGCGTTCAGCACCGGGCAGGGGAAAAGCTAGCGATTTTAAACAGGGAAAGAAGAAACAAAAAGGCATGCGGGAGGGCATCGGTTCCCTGCTAGTGTGCTGCTCAAAAACTAACGATATGCAGAACATACGGCCGAAACTACCCTCCGAAAAGGGAAAATATTTTGCTCTCTCCCTCAGCAGCGCGTGTGTATGATAAATACTGGTAATGTTCATGTATATAATAAACATGGGTATCCACTCGCGGTGAGCGCACGGACCGGCTGCCGGCCGCCGGCTCGGCACGGAAAAACCCTGCTCTTGCAGCCCTTTGGGACAGGGGCCAGCGAGCGAGCGGCGGGACGGGAGCGGGCTCCGCTGCCGCCCGGGCCGGGCACCGGCCCTTCCCCTCTCCCCGCGGGCTCCTGCGGCGGGGAGAGAGAGCATTTGACCCGAGGGAGCGTCTGTCCTCCTCGGGCCAGGAGAACGGGGAGAGGGAAGCGCATCCCTCGACGGCAGGTATTATTCATCCCAAAAGAGAGTCTGGCTACTGTTTGACTTACAAGCATGACTAAAAGGCAAATACCCAAGGAATTCCACTTTCCCCCTTGGGGTCCCTCTTAAAAGGCGCAGGCATGACAAAGGACCTGCTAGGTTAGGAAACAGAAGTCCCCTTTGCTTGTAAACCGACACCAAATTACAAAGTACGATTCCGCGGGCCGCTGGAGTAAATTACAAAACAGTTCTCCTACTGTTTACTTTATCCACAGGGAACTGTGAAACCCGGCCATGATTTTAGAGCGTGTTTGTATAACTTTCTTCTTCTCCTCTTGTTTGCGCTGGGCTGCGCGGCGCGTTTGCGCTTCCCTCCAGCCTCTCTCCCTATTCCCGCCGAGGCGGAGCGGTGCCGCTGCCGTCCCCCGGCGGGATGCACCCGAGGGAAGGGAAGGTGGAGGGCGGTCTCCGGCACCGCTGCTCCCACTCGTGTGTAGCGGGGGACCTTCGCTCCCGCTCAGACCCCTGCTTTGGCCCATGGTGTCAGCCGCGCCCGCTGTGAGCTGACACGGGCAGACGCTGCGCCGCGCCGGGAAAAGCACTGATTTCCACGCGAGGGAAGGCAGTGAAGCCCGGCCATGTGCCGCTGGTCACGCACCTGCCCCGTTACAACGCTCCCCGCCGTCCCGCCAGCCCCGACGCCCGCGGGTCCCTGCGCCCAGGGCGGCGTCCGGAGCTGCCGCCACCCTCCCGGGATCCTTCCGAGCCCCTCTCCGCACACCCTTGCCCGTCCCTTCCCCGACCCGGCGCTTTGCCACGGGGGTCCCCCCGGGAGCTGCGGTGCCCGAGGCGGGGTGGGGATGTGCCGGGCCCCGGTGCGAGGTCGGGGATGGGTCCTGCGGCCGCTGGTAGCAGCGCCCTGGCCCGTGAGGAGCGGGGACGACGAGCAGCTCGGGGCACTGTAAAGACTGCAAACCGGCCTCCCCCGAAGGCCGGCGGGAGCGGGGCGCCCGGCGCCGGGCCCTGCTTCGCACTGCTCTCCTGTGCGGCGGAGACGGCGGGCGGGCAGCTGCAGGTGCCGCCGCCCCTCCGCTCCTCGCCCCCCCAGCCCTCCCTTCCTCCCGGGAAATTTATTAGCGAGGTTAGGGCAGGCTAACCAAACGGCAACCCCGGGTGCAATTTCCCCGGGAGGAATGCTTTGATCTTGCCCTCTCCCCGCGCCGTCGGGCGCAGATTACATTGCCAAACGCGGGAGATCCCCGCCGCTTGTTTGGTCAGCGATGTTACCAGTTAATCTGAAACAAATTGCCTCTGCTCCCGCCCGGTCGGACCCCCTTCTTCCCTGCCCCGGGGTCCCGGTGCCCGGCCGGGGTTGCCCACCGTGCCTGCGCGCTGCGCGCCCCGGAGCGACGGTGTGGGGAGGCCGGCATGGCGCGCTGTAGCCCGGGATCCGGGCCCTGCAAGGCAGGCTTCTCCTCCGCGGGACATGTATTTGCTTCAGCGAAGGTGTTGAGATTTCCCAGGTGTTTTCAAGACGGGGGGGGGGGGGGAAGAAAAAGAACGAAAAAGGAAAAAAAGGAAGAGATCACCTTTTCCAGTATTATCCAACCAGTAAAACCCGTAATTTCTTTTGCAGTTTTCTTCCATAAAAATGTGGATTTTTTTTCCTACATCATGCTCCCTCTGTCTCGTGTAAACATCATTTACACTAAGGTAAACCTGGATGACATTTTTTTCCAGTGACACAGACCTTTTTAAATGGTTGTACCTTAAAACGGTTTAAATAAGCGAGTTTTAATTTTTTATGTTTGTGTTTTAAACAAGCATGTAATAGTTTAATTTTTTTAATACACGACTACCTAACATATGTGTAAGCAGGTTTATGTTCGGGGTCACAGGAGGAATTTTCTGTTACTCCTGCTTGTCAATCAAATAAATATAATAAATATGTATAATAAAGATGTAAGAAATGTCGAGGCAACGTGTTCAGTATAGCATGATATGGAAGCAAATTTTATTGACTGTGAGAGTGATTCCACTGCCTTTGTAGGAATGTTTGCTTTGGCAAGGAGGGCAAGGGTTAGCCTTTATAGGGGAACTTGCGTATCGTACCAGGATAATCTTCAGTTGCCTAGATCTGGATTGATACCAAAAGCAGCAATGGTGAGCAAAGCAGAACTGGCACTTTGGGCACAGTTAGGGAAAGTCTGATGGGAAGTCCGGAGGCATCGGCAGAAATTTTCCCATGGACACAGACAGCTTTGGATCAGGCACAGAGTGCAGCAGAGTTCCCTGACTACAGCTCTTCTCACTCTGGCAGCTGCCTGGAAGGAGGAATGAGGTCCCGGAGAGGAGGAAAGGGGGGGCTGCGAAGGAAGGGCAGGTTTGTCCTTTGTGGCGGAGGGGTCTGCCCACTTATGGGGGCTGTGTCAGGGAGGCACATCCTGGCCCATCATCTGGAGTGGTGATCATTCGACGAAGCAAGGTTGGAGCGCGGCTCCATGGAACTAGAACCCACCCTTCTGCATCCTCGGGGTTCATGGCCAGGGGACATCGGGACAGACCTAGAGACACCCAAGACAAAACCAGTCCAAACCAGTCCCTACCCACTCCTGTGCTGGAACTTTGAATTTAAACAAGAAAAATGGCATGAGGAGGGCTCGTGTGCCATCCGCAGCAGTTTTGCTGCGGCTTGTAAACAAGGCTGACCTTTGGTTTGCCAGCATTCAATAAGCCAGTAGACATTTGGCAGGTCTCTTGCTAAAATGTACTAGAAAGTTGGATCAACCCTCAGCGTGAATATCAAGAATCCACTATACAAGCAGTGAGCATAGCAAATTGTCAAGTCAGCAACTAATGCACTTCACTGTAATCTTCCCAAATGTCTTAAGTAGTTTGGCAAATCTCTTGTTGCAATAAATTCTAGTGAAGTTTTGGGTTTTGCTTTTTTTCAACATATGGCCTTAAAAAGTAACTTAGCCAAGAATATTTTTAGAGTCACTGCAGAGTTTGCTGGAGATGTTGTCTCAAAACTTGTTTGCACTCTGGCAGTTTTATTCAAATGTCAACCAGATGCAGAAAGTGTGGGGTTTGGGGTTTTATTTTACAGTCCTGGAAAGTAAAGGTCAAGCCTCTGCAACATAAATTGTCTTTTTGATTGCCATATTTTAGTGGAACAACAAGAAGTCTCACTAATAAACTGTTTTGTCGTGATTTTACTTTTCCCCCTCAGGATGCATTATAATCATATGCAAAATATTTAAAATGCCAGTAAGACACCTGCCAAATCAAATAAGTTGGGTAGGCTATGCTGTGCTTAGCAGTAAAAATTCAATCACAGAAGCGTAACTAGCCAGATTGTGTTCTCATTTACTAGGTAGCATTGCAGTCTCTGAGTAGTCTTACTGTAATTAATAGGATGACTAGAGGTATTAGTCAGCATGAAAAATAGCATCTGAATCTGGCAATATATCAGTTAAAATAAGCCAGAGAGATTCAGGCCATATTGATACATGCAGGTATCCAGGCCACACTAACAGCTGCTTGTTATACTCCTACTAGCAAGAAAGTCTGTAGAACCATTTACAGAGCGTGATATTGCACCACGCACATACAAGTATCAGACTTTGACTCACTATGGGTCCACTATGGAGTACACAGGTGTCCAAGGTGGCAGAGGTGGAAGAGGTGAATGGGATCTGCTCGGCACTTGGAGCACGTCAGAGTGAATGCGAGACACTTAGGCTCTCTGAAAACTGTGGAGAGAACACAGACTAGTACATCCCTGCCTATCATCTTTCCACTGAAGCTCTCTGAAAGATTTTGCCATCTACCTTTCTGAGAACTTACCTGGAAAATCAGATGGCCCTTTGCTGTAACTCCATGGGGCAGGAGATCTGTCCGTGTGGCACATGGACATGTGCAGGTACTGTGAACTCCCACTCGCTTGGTTCTTGGACATCGGTTGAGGAAACATGAAAGCAAGGGATGAACTCCCAATACAGCAGGTATGACGCTGATGCATCTCAAAATCCTCCCATACTTAAAAGGAAGCATTTATGGGTGAAGGCCCCCCTTCCAGAAGATTTTACGTGATGTTTGAGGTGGAAGAGATTTCTGCAGCTATACAAATAAAATCTGACCCTATTTGGGAGTTTCTTTTTTTCTTTGTTTCATTTTTGGCTAGTACTTCTGCACATCTTCTGTTTTGTTTTGTTGATGTCCAGAGCCAGCACCAGGAGAATCAAAAAGTACATGGAGTACAGAGATAGAAACAGGTATCTTTAGGTGTCTGGAAGTAGATGCCTTGCATTGGAGGTATTTTAAGTACCCCAGACAGCTTGGCATAATTTTTGATATCCAGGGAATTTTCCAGTACACCACACTTGGTCCACACATCATTCCTATCGAGTATTTTGGAGAGGGGATGAGTATGGCTGCTGCCAGCCTTTGCCTCTTTGTTTCAGCTGCAATCACTGGGATCTCTGACTCCCCTCGCAGTCAATATAAACAGAGGGTTGACACCAGGGTCACCTTCTGAAGGGATGGCATAGCCACTGCAAGGAAGAAGCTGGTGCCCTGGCTGGACACAGCACCTATCTGCTAAGGGACATTCAGGAGCATCTTATTTGCTGCTTCTCTTGCCCTGCCTTTGGTGCACTCTTGGTTCCAGTGCTATGCAATGGCTTTGCAAACACTCTTGTGGGGCAGAGGTGTCTCTGGCCCACCTTGTGAGTTCATCTCATAGCAGAAATGAGCAGGACTGAAGTATCCATTTTTGTTCTGACTTAAATCTGTGAAGGGGAACACGCGAGCTGTAACTGCTTCAAACTCTTTTCCTCTCACAAGCGCACCTGCTCATTGACTGTCTTGAATTTGACTCTTGGAATAGATACCCTGGTCATGTCTGTAGGCAGAGCCCATCTGGACCAGGCATTTAGCACTGTGGCTCAGCACATGGCCATACGTCAGATTTATCTAGATATTCTGCTTCCTGAAATCATCAAAGAAAAATCAAACAATACCTGAAATTATTCCTATATTAGGCAGACCATCACTAGTGTGGAATGTATTATAAATATATATTTAACAAATGCTGTGTTTATTATTGTAAACACAAATCTAAGTGAAAAATCTAAGGCATAATGCTTTCCTGAAAGGTGCAGCCGCTCAGTATTCTGGGATCAAACTCTTCCCTTCATTCCACACAGACACCCCATTGAAATCCTTGAGATTAAATGGGCATAAGTCTGAGTTTAACATATTGCAGATGTGTATATATATTAAGAACATTGGATGCATTGTACTCAAAAATGCTATTTTACTTACGGTATTTTTTCAGCACTTATGATTACTTGCAATAATAAAAAAGACTATTCCACAAACTGCTCTAAGATCATATGACATAGCAAGCACACTGTCATCTACTTCATGATTTAACATCTGTGACACTTCAGTAATTCGCGGTCTTTGGCCATCCAACATGATACCAACTACGCAAAGTGTCAAACCACTCAGTGCATAAAATTAACCAATTCTAGGAGTAAAAGGCTTTAACCAGCTCTGCTGAGGTCAACAGAAAACCTCGTGTGTCAACTGTAGGTGAAATTGGGTAAAGCTCGTATTTAATTCATTTTGACTTAAAAGAGAAGACAACGCGCTGTTCAGAGATTCATCCTGCCCTGCATTACCAGTTTGCTAGTAGTATGATTCACAAAACACTGGGCTTGAAGAGTTTCTTGCTGGCTCTTCTTTGACTATTCACTCAGAGAGGTGAGAGGAGCTGTTGTGCCACAGGGCTGCGGGAGCACCCTCTTGCTGACACTGGCCTGGGAGTGCACATCTCTGTCTCCTCTGTGACTCCCACCTGAAGGATTTTTTCCTTGGGACCTGCTTTCCTGGTCTGTAAGGGTACATTTTCCATCCCATATCGGACTGCAGTGCAGAAACACCAACAGCTCAGCCAGAATGTCCAAGCAGTTGATACTATCTGGTTTAACCACATGCTAGAGACCTGGGTGATACACAGTTTGGGGGATATATAGCTATAAATTACAAGCTCCCTTTCCTAAATAGTGGTGAGAAAACTCTTTCAGAATACATTTATGATAGCAAGACACACCCAAACAGCTGGTTAGGGGAAAAAAAAAAATCATCCAAATTTGTAACCAAGAAGTAAGGAAGCATGAGAAGGTGCCCAAGAACCTAGGTGTTTGTAGTGGCGTACTAACTTACAAAACGTATCATCACTTCAACAAGGTACCAGAATTTCATGCCATAATGATTAAACTAGCGCTCTCCATAATCAGCCCACTGAAGGATGTGCAACAACAGGAAATACACTCCAGTCTCAAGTGCTGGTGAGTGAATTCTTCTGATTTCAGCCAGAAGCACCATAAAATCCTGACCATGAAATTGTGGAAGCAAACGGTGGCTTGCTCCCCAACTTCCACAAAGCTGCACTACATCCAGTAGGGATCACTGCAACATGAATGTGCTAATCTCTTGCTGTCCGTATTCCTTCCAGCTTTTCTTTAGCTGTACATCATGCATCTCTTAAAATGAGTGGAATTACCATACATTAAAAGGAATGTATTACAGGGATGTCAATGTGTTTCAATACAAGGAAAACTTTTCTGGGACCTAAAAAAGAAATCACCTAGCCAAGAATGAATTTTAATCAAATTGTTGCCTTTTTTTCTTTTTCTACAGAGGAACTAGTTTAAGCGTGGAGAAAAAAGACGATTATATTAGTAAAGGTTTAAGAACAATAAGATTTGCATTGTAACTGAGTTGCAAATAACAGGGATGTAAATCAACAAATAAGGTCTTCCTTTTGCTTGTGTGGGAGCAGAACGTGCCCCTCAACGCAATCACATCTCCCCACAAGTCAGTGGCTGCTCTGCCTGCATTAGGACTGACTGCCCAGCAGCATGTAACACACACAAATGCTGGCAAGGTAAAAATGTCACTGTACATGATTTGAGAACTACGTTCCATGATATACCAGAATAATAATGGACAATAATAAATGAGAGTCCTCGGCTCTCTTCTTTGGCTGAATAGGTCTAGCTGAGTCAGAAAAGACCGCGTCTCGTTTTTCCAGTGTGCGCTTTTGTTAGGTCAATAGAGAGACTGTTAGGGAGTGGTAACGTGAGCTGGGTAATGTGTGCAGGTTCTGGGGCTTTATTGTGTCCCTGCTATGTTAATTAGTATTAGGAACATGATGGATTGGCAACACGTGTACTTTCTGAGTCTTAAACCAGCCCCGAGAGTTTAGCACTCCATTAGTTACACATCACAGGAACCCAGTGATGTTTACTCAAAAAAGTATCACTTACAGGAACGAAACATTCTAATTCATTCCTGATAGGGGCTGTGGGGGACACCTGCCCCACGTTCAGACCCCGCCAGACCACGCTCCAGCCCAGCCCAGGATCACGCTGGGAATCCCACATCAAAGGTCTCTCTGAAGTATCTCTCAAGGGAAGGAGAGATGGAGAAGCACCAGCCTCAACAAGCTTTCTCTGCACAGCTTCTCTTGTAGAGAAGGTAGGAGCAGGGAGTGTAGTGAGAGATGGGCAAGATGCGTCTCTTGGTGAAATTCCTCTGCAGAAGAGAAGGCAGAGGAACTGATCGGGCTGTTTCCTTCCTCCGGCCCTGACAACCCCCTCTCCCCAAGCAATGCTGTCATACCAGCCAGCAAGGAAACTCTCTTCTCTGCAAACTGGAGATGCAAATCAGTATGGGGGGCAAAATGCTGAAAAAGCCTCAGCCCTTCTCAAAGACCCAGGGAGAAATGGTTGCGAGAGGCTGAACACAATTTTTCCATAGCCAGATCCCACACCCCAACCCTTCCATGCACCAAGTAACATAAAAACCTCAGCTCTGCTCCTTGATGATGTGCCCCCCTGGAGAAATTCTTTGAAGTTTCCTGCCCTTCAGCAGTGTGAGAGAAGACCACCCATCCCACATACTTCTTTCAACGAAGCACTGGGACCTCCAGAAGACAAGAGCAGCTCTATTTCCTTTTTTCATGCAAGTTTCCTCTCTCATTACCTAGCAACCTCATGGCTCTCAGGAACATCTGTCTTCCTTGCACACACCTTTCTGCTCCATCCCAGTCTCCTCCACCTCAAACCTGGCCTGATATGATAATATTTGTTTTCTTACTATTAGTCTTAAAAATTCCATCATGGAAATCTGCAAGTATGGCAACATAAATAATGCAAAAACAAATGCCACCTTCACCTTCCAGCAAATCAGTTGCTTCCTATGACCATCTTCAGTAGCCACCAATTCTGCAGCTGTTGTGTAGTGCTGGTTTTGGCAAATATCCTACAATTTTGTGTCCTGAATGTATGTATGGGATTATCCTTCAGCATTCCAGTTACAGTCATTATCAATTAATAATTAGAAGAGCGGGCCCTCGTAGAGCCATGGACCTGATGCTGACCTGATATTCCTCTTGTTTGTTTTTCAGCATGGCTTAGAGTAGCTAGAAACACAAATTATTTGTGCAGCTAAGCGTGCTAACAGCAGTAGTTGAAGTAATTGCAATGAGTTGAGTTGGCCTTATGTGCTTGTTCTGGTTTAATCTAAACCACGAGAGTGCTGAAGCATATGTGTTGCAAACCCCAGAATTATGAACTCAAATGGATGGTTACAATCAGAAAAGAAGCATCAAATCCAATTCCAGATTATCATTGAATTATTTTCACTCTACAAACCATATTTTTGTAGTGAGTTATGTCTGTGTAATCTGACTGACACAATTTGGGTTAAATATGCATACCGAAGAGCTGGATTTGTTTGTGTGTCTTCCTGGTCATATCATCTATCTATGGACAAAACCATTTTCTCCCATGTTCCATTTAGTGCCTCAAGGAAGCCCATTCTCAATTGCCATGTGAAGGAGGCATAGTCTTGCTGATCTTGCTATACCGGCAGCCAAAAAGAAATGCTATTTTAACTTGAAAGCTAAAGATGGCCACTCTAGATCTTGGTTGATGCAAAAACATTTTCAGTACATTAACTTAACCATCTTTTGGCTGCAACCACACGTTAAGGACTGCCATGATTTTATTTTTTTAGTGAATGAAAGCAGTGCTAATAGTGCTGCTGTCCACAACTACAAAGCTAAGAGGCAATCTGAGATAATAAAAAATCAACAACATCTAAAGGGATATTTTTCAGGTCCCTCTAAGATGCTACAATATACAGCGTGTCATCGTAACACGTCTACCTCTCAGCTGTCAGACCATGTCAGCACCTGAACCGCCATAAATAACACACCCAGGGCAAGCCAGATGTGCTGGTACGAATGACCGATTTGTTATTGTTACGGAGAAGCCAGATCAGCATGTGGCAAGGCACTTTAGCACTGCAGATCGCTTTGCCACCTCTTAGCACATCAGACAAGAATGATCAAAATCAGGAGCATGATGATCACTTCTTACAGTCTGCTCTCAGGCAAAGCCGTTTTCACAGTCGGGCGAGTGATCCTTCAGCTCTGTAACATTAGGGGTGCAAGCGTTCTGTATTGAACCTTGCACACTGCAACCCTAAAACCTGACAGCAGCCTCCGAGCAACACCAAAATACAAGCAGGCAAGTCCAATCATAATCCTTTGCAGGATGCTGTGCTCTGCAGTCATTTCCTGCTTCTCGCATGTAACGGTAACAGACACAGCTAAAGAGGCTGAAATGGTCTTTATGGCTTGGCACATCTCTAATAAAACAAGAACCTTGCTCGTATGAAGAAAGGGACAGTTCTGGGATATAAATACTGCAGAAACTGGGAACTCCTGTGGCAGGCAGAACATCTGTTTATTGCATTTTCCAGTGTTTTATTTTCAGTTGCCCATGACAAAGAATCAGAAATTTTACCAGTGCACACCGTGCTCAGTCGTAAACACGGCACTATCCTTTTAAGGTACCTTGAGCATTATAAAGCAGCAGCTTTATTACAGGGAAGTGACAGACAGTCAGAAATCAGGGCACAGGAAAGACAGTTTGAGAACAGGCCACCTTTTATGAAGAAAGTATTTTACTTACAGGTGAGGGGATTTATTTCGTGTGAACATAAATACTTTAAGCAGCATGAAGGAAAATTTTGAGAAAAGCTTCTTGTGGTAAAACAATCTGCCCTAGAGTTCTCCACAAAATCCCTACAACAATATTAACCTACTGACACTCATGTCAAGGAATGAGTTTTGGTAACATAAACTTCACTCTGTGTTGCACATTAGCGCAATATCACTACTGAACAAGAAAGAGGATGTGTTCCAAAAAATGTTATTGTTAATGGGAAAATCAGAAAACACCACACTCAGCAGCGCAGTCCATAAGGAAATTCACTTGAGGCAACATCCAAGGTATTACTGTCCTTGGTTTAGTCTTCATTTTATGTGCACCACTGAGAAGTGTTACATGGTGAACTCACTTCACTGTAATGCAGTGCTGTTTTATTAAATATGCTTTTGATGGGTCTCTGGGTCAGCCAAAGACCTCAGAATGAGGCAAATATAAAGCAAAGTAATCATTCAGTAACATGAAGATCTTACTCAAACTCGAAACAAAAAACAAAGTAGCTCTATGCAGAAAGAGCACTGGTTGGATCTACTGAGAAAGAAGCAAACAGGAGATTACAAAACCAATCTACAGTCACTTACACTACTTATTGCTCCACACAATCTTGCATGCCGGAGACAGGCAAACAGCTTCTCCACAGAAACTGTCTCCCAAAACACTGATGTCCTGAGCATCCACACAAAAAGAGGTTCATCAAGGTCCTGGCAATGAGGCCAGAGCAGACCACTGTGAGTGTCTTCTGCCGCCTATATCCTAAACACAAAGCACTTGAGCTGGAGCAAATTAGACCAAAAATATTAGACATAAATGCCATCTCTGCCAACACTAATGATTTCTTAAAGTGCATGACATTAACTGGTTCAATGAGGGGAAAATGTCCCAATGCATATTCTTCCCATAATTACAAGAAGGTTACTGAACTGGGTGAATCTGTTTTTTCCAGTTTCTAAAGTTACAATAGAAATTAGCAGAAGAGTGCTGGCAATGTGAAATTCCTGTGCTCTTTGAACAGAGGGCTTAGCTGAAGAGAGATGTGCAAGAAATGTTGGTGACCACAGCTCCCACAGCTCCCTGCCTTGCGGGGATCCCTACACTTGCTCCAGACACAGAGACAGTTAGAAGTATAGCATATAACTGAATGCCACAGATTTTCCTTACATCCTACTTCACTGTATGCTATAATTTATAAGGGGCAAAGGATCACAGGAAGTCCAGGCTAGCTCCTAGCTCTTCCTGCCCTGGCAGCTTTAGCCCAAGCCTGTAACTACTTGTCTTCCACTAGGAATTTTTCAGTCCCCTCCTGGCTTGCAGTACTGGCACTTGTAGCATCCACTGAATATGCCAAAGCTTACAGTGCTGACTGTATTCTAACATGTGTTGGGTAACGTGACCGCATTTGCTCCTGTGCACCCAAGACATTTGGCACGACATGTAAGCCCAAGCACACCTAGCATCAATAGTCCACAACCAAGGGGAGCAGTGCCTAAACTGGATTTCTGAATCTTGTATTAATACATATATATTTCTAAACATAAAGGCTAATTTAGACATGGGGAACGATTTATTGTTTCATACTAACCTACTCAGCTTCACTACCAGAAATAGCAAGCAGGGAGGTAGGCTTTTTTTAAGCAGGCACCTTACCTGTATGTAGTAAAGAAAACAGAAAAAGCAGCTTTTCACAAAGAAGGAAACATCCCACCAGCAAATCTAACCCACGCTACCTCTCCCTCACTTCAAAATTGAGACCTTAGCATGTCCCAAACAGCAGCACAGTTATTTAAGGCACAGAGGAAGAACTTCAAGCCCATCAAGAGGACTGCTCCACAGGCAGGAAGTAATAGGGACTTTTTGGTATGAAGAGGAAGATACCTTAGGAAAATCTTAATTCCACTAGATATGCTAGACATTAACACAGACACTTTGTTTTGACTACAAAATGTTTGTCATTTGCAAATGTGAAACAAACTGCTGCGCCTGGCATTAGCCTCAGTTTCCATGCAGACTTACATCTCATCCTTTGACAGGGTGCACTGAAATAATCTAGTATGGACTATAAGCAAGGCAGTTCAAGATAGTAAGTGTAAAAAGAAGAGCTTGAAATGTCCAAGACAGACGTAACTGGGAAAAAGGCTTGCCTCTTCATATCGAAAAGCAGGTAGCAGCTGGCAATCCATCATGAGAAGACCTGAGTTAAAAGGGCATACACACCCACGTATATCACAGGCTACTGACATTGCCAGACACCTCCAGACGGATCAGACACTAGTTAAATTTCCCCAGTGTCACTGTTCTACTGCACAGTGGCAAAGAAAGTTTTGGTACTGTTGTAAAATCTGAGAAAAAGAGTAAGTCTCTTGAATAATAAGGGAGAAAGGCAACACCGAGTGATTTGAAACCCTGAGACACTTATGAGCCAAAGGTTGGGCATACAGCTTCCTCAAGTGTTCCTCCTTTATTTTGTCGGGCCCCCTTCCATAGTCAAATAAGATAAAGAAAATAACTTTGACTTCTTCAACTTTTTGTGAAAGAGGAGTGTATCTATCTGTGTGCATGCATTTGCATGCAAGGTGTGTGCATAAGCAAGTGGACACTACTGCATTTTTTTCAGTTTGTTTCTGATTTTCTCCCACTAGATGGAGTTTGGTGACTTTGGTAGTTCCTGCTGCAGCTGTGTTCCAATGCTATCATTAGGGGTTGTGTGTCTGTGTGCATGACAGCGATGTTAATAATCTGACTGTGTTCAGTTATGAGTTAATTTTCCTGTCTAGAGTGAAACAAAGGTGCCAAGAATGGCCCAATACTCTGAGAAGGCAATGTATAGGTACTTGAAGATTTGTTCCAAAGCTACCGTGGAATTCTGAGGTCACGAATCTGGAAAGGTTAATAAGAAGCAACTAACATGGTAATGAAAAAAGATGACATAAGAAAATAAGAAATATGCAGCTTGTTGCTTGAGAAACTTAAATTATTATATGGAGTGGAAGCAAAATACAGTATCACAGTCTGGGTCTCATGTCAAATGTGACACCAAACCTACCCCTGCCTCAGTGCAAAACCTGTCAATAGCTCTAGCCAGCAGATAATACTGATTCATATGCAGGATCCCGAGGGATGCATAGTTTGGATCTGTCCTTTGATTTGCCTAATTTCATCAGTGAAAACTGAATCCAAGGATCAAACTCAAGAACTTGATTTACTCCCATCTCCATTCCATTCATCAGTGGACGTAGAGGGTATACAGGGGCCCCTTACTGTGGAACAATGATCCTAGCCTGATTCAGCCCTGCTTTCACCTTTGGCTTCCCTTCTTCTTCTTCTTCTTCTTCTTCTTCTTCTTCTTCTTCTTCTTCTTCTTCTTCTTCTTCTTCTTCCTCTTCTTCTTCTTCTTCTTCTTCTTCTTCTCCATATTATTCTTCTTCTTCATAATCATCATCACCCCTGTTGTTGTTGATCCTGGGCAGGATTAAGGTAATGTTGCAATACATACCCTTAAGTTCTTCACTGATGAAGAATTCCTTGTAGTGCTTGAAATGTAGTAACACGTGATGACTTGAGGTCTTTCTTGACCTTAACCTGTTGAAACAGCCTCCTTGACAACTTTTTGAACAGTTCCAGCCTCACAGGTTACATTACCTTATACATGAATTTCGGCAGGGTTAAGTGAGAAGGAAGGCAACTGGAGTGCTACAAGAAAAACTCCTAGCACAAGACTTACTGTATTAGTACACTGAAGAGAGGAGGTCTGCATCATTGTTGTACAGGGAGCACATCAAACTGCCTGTGTTCCACTTCAAGAAGCCAGCCAGCCAGCTTCTTTTGGGCAAGGAGGTGGCATGGGCTGATCACAGGTGCCTCCATCCACTTGCTCAGAAAAGTGGCTTTCTCTACTGAGGTAACATCTGGATAAAACCTTGGGCACAGATATGAACTACATTCAGGCATGGCAGGAAATTCAGGGGTAAAGGCCACATCTTCTCCACCAGATTGCTACCCTCAGAGGATAATACAGGGTAAATCACTCCCAGCACAATGATGGGGAAATTTCATCCTGTATTTGTGCTTCATAATTTGCTTACAGATTGTGAAGAAGCTACATAATCGAAAGGTCTTTCTGTGTCGCTACCTCAGAACTGCATGGTTTATTTTATGTACTGCCAAAAAACTTGCCTCTCTTTTGACAGAGGACCTAGCCACCATCACCCACGCCTTCGACTGATGTAATGTGTTTTATCTCAGTCCACGCAGTAAATCTAGCCAGCAATGAAACTGGGAGCAACATTTGGCAGCTCAGCGTTACGGAGTACTTCTTCCGGGAGTTCACAGCACCAACCATTTTCTATCAGCAAAATCTGTCACTGCCATCCTCGTGTATCAGTTTTCAGAGTGTGTTGCCAGAGCCATTTATTTTCCTCGCCTGTGAGCTGGTGAGCACAGGACAGTTGCTCCCGACGTGCTGGTGCCCAGCCGGAGAAGTGGGTTTTCCGTGCACAGCCCGCACCGATGCTTCCTTGAGACTCCGCAAAGCAGCCATCGCCTCGCACGCGGTGGGTTTTCGTGCGCGTTCGCCGTGCCCCCTCGCGTAGGTGCGGTGATGACGCGGCCGTGCTTGCCGCCCTGCCAAGCCAGCCCTGGGAGGAGCGAAGCCCAGCCCGGTGGGGCCACGGGGGCTGACCTCCTGGCAGCGCCTGCCTCCGCAGAGGACCCCCTTGGCGAAACCACTGGTCTGGTAAGAACCAGACCTTCAGAAACGCTCCGGGCTTGCCCTTCCCACCATGCGGAGGAAGCTCAGCGCTGCCCGTGACAGGTGACCCCTGCTCTGCTCCTCACCCCTCTGAGCTGACCCACAAAGCAGACCCCAAATCCCCACCTTGGCCGAGCTGCCAGGGCCATGCAAAATTAGGGAAGGACAGACCCATCTCGCTTTGTTGTAACGTCATCCTGTGACGACCTCCAGCTGTAACGTCATTCAGCGCAAGTGAGGCAGCGGGTGGCACCGGGGGGGTCAGTGGGCATGGGGGTCTGCGCTGGGGCGGCGCTGACCATCGGTGGGGCCATCAGGCAGAGGAGGGAGCCCGAGGAGGGGAGGTCCAGGGTCATCAGGGCACTTTCTTGCTGGTCACTGTCTCAAATGAAATATCCTTAGCTCTTACAAATCCATCCAGTGTTTGGCTGAAATACCGCCAGACTGCCTTATTTTATGTGAAGACAAGGCCGTGCCTTTCATGTCCAGGTCAAGTTGTGCAAGACAGTGTTTATTTTAGATACATGTCTGAATAATATATGTTACAGTCATGCAGACTGACTCTTTCCTCTCTAAGCTCAGCTCAGGGATGCATTCAAAGACAGTTGCAATTCCAGACATTTGGAAGGGAAAAATATAACCCATTTCCCAAGGAGCTCTCAAGTATCTTGTACACACAGCTCACATTTTTGCCTGAACTTGTACTTTGCCAATTTAAGGAGGAGGAGGGAGTCCTGGGCTGAAGCAGTGGAGTCACAAATGAGTTCTTCAGCATCAGTGATTTTTTGGGGTGCTGATGAAACAAAAAAGCAATTGAAGTTCCTCCAGGGGGTAATTTTAATCAGTTGCAGATTAATTAAAACTAGGTCACAGTAACTAGGTGTTGGCCTGTGCTTTCAAGCCTCAGAAAGAGTGTAAAAAACTGGAGGAGCGGTGCTGAGGAATCGGAGTACAGCCACTAAGAGCAGGATGGCGGTGATTGTATTGCCTCTCACCACACCCACAACCACAGTTATTTCTCCTATTGCCAGACCAACGGGACAGCAGAAAAAGTGAAAATCTGTTAAAACAGCAGCCAGCAGTGATGGCCAAATCAGGAAATACATGAACGCCAGACAATAATTCAACAAGTAGAATGTTTGCTTGAGTTTTCGGATGTTAAATATATACCGATCACCTGGGGAATTAGTCATAGCTTTCCATATCCATACATCACGCAAATCTGCTAAAACCTCATGCAGTGAACTTTCGGGGGGGGGAGGGAGGCGCGAGCACAGGCAGGCAATGACACCAGCCCCTCTCACCTCCTGACTCCTATAGGAGCGATAGATCACTCCGTTCCCTTTTCGAGGCAATGGCAACACGGGTGCAGGCTCTGATAGTGCAGGCTTGGGCCTGGGAAAGCACCGCTCCCCAAAAGCCGTGGAAGGTCAGATATGATCCCCTCCCTTGGTCCTTACTTGTGCCAAGGTTCTGCAAAGCAACCCCAAGTGCAGCCTAATGCCCCTCGCTCACAAGGATCGCAGTGATTGATGCCTGTTCTCTGTTCACTCAGCACAGGTGAGAACAGCAGGAGGACGTATGAGTGGGTAAGAGGAACCAATTCCCTCGTCCCTGAGAAATCTCATCACCTATGTTTTGAAGTATTTGTGTTTTCAACACAAACACAAAATAAATTCACTTCTCCTCCCCACCAGCCCCCGTCCCTGATTACAAATTATTTGGCAATGGAGCTAAAAGAAGCAAAATACATGTGGCCGAATATTCCTCATGTTTGTTCTTCTGCAGACTCATAGAAAAAAAAATTACAGAGGAATGAGCAAGGAAGAAAATTTGTAACTCACATGTAGCTGACCATAACTGTACTAGTGACTAAGCCACACAGTTTAAAATGTAATGGCTAGCTGTGAGTTGGGCCAAATCTATAAAAGGTGTTAAATTTTCTTGGAAAGCTTTTTGCGGTAAGTATGGAGCTATGCAGAATAATCTCCTGTAGCTTAGGAACTGTTCTTGAGAAAGCCTTGCTTTTCAATACATATAATGTGTAGCTGTACCAGACATTAAGCATTGCCCTTATTTTACTGGGGAACAGGGCAGGTTCAAGGTGAGAATCCATTAATTTCTGTTCCCAAGGAAGATGTTAGTTGTGCCATGTGAACAGGCTGGAGTACCCTCCAAGAGCGCGCTAGTGAGCCAAAAGATTAAGATGCAGAGGCAGAGGAACAGGAACCTAAATTTTTACTGCAGCACTCCCTCGGGACTGATGTGACAAGGCATGCAGAAGCAATCCTGATGTGGCATTACACAAGTAATGGTACGTGTCTCTGTGTTTCCCTGTGTTTCAGTGTGTCTTGTTATATTTCTCTGTATACGTTGAGTTTTATCTCACTCTTTCTGGCTTATATTCACCATGGCAAGAAGGAGTCTCAGCAATGTGCAGTCAAGGCAAGGGACTAGTCTCCAAAGAAAGATGCTCCTTAAAGGGGGTTTGAGATTCGCCGCATGCAACACAGCAGGAAACTAACTTCTTTCCTTAATTACCACAAGCACCTTCGCCATCACGCTGCTGCCACGCTACTCGCTCTTGCGCTGCCTTTCTCCTGCGATGTGCACCCACTGCCAAGGGGGCCGCAGCCCCCAAGCTGAGACGCTTGCTGTTGGGAGAAGCGCTCGAGTGTGCTCCCCTCCCGTGGAGTGACGGGGGGAGACCAGCTCCTCCTGAGCCTGCAGACCTCCCTGCCTAAGCCACACAAGTGGGGCTGTAGGGGCTTAGAAGAAAGAGTAGGCTTTCTTGTCTCTTAAGATCTGCTTTCACACTTTTCCTCAGTCTTTTGCTGACTCGTGTATTCGCTGCCTTTAGGGAAAATAATGGCAGTTAGTACAATTTTATCACAATATTTCTGGTTTTATCTGGGTGTTGCAGAGGAAAAAGTTGGAATGTATGAAGTCTACAGACTCAGAAATACGAGAGATGGAAAGAACCCAAGCAGTGTTTACCTTAGGTCTCACAGCTTCTAGCCATTGTATGACAGTGGCTGACATTATTATGGGTTTATCTGAGGGTTACCCTGACCTCAGCTTTTCAGGAGAACTATCTTGCTGAAGGCAGGCACTGCTCAGCTGTTGAAAAGCTAGAGCCTCTCTCTCTGGGAGAGAAAAAGCGAGAAACAAAATATTATACTGCATGCTCTGGTAAATACTATGCTGTGGTCTCATATTTACAGAGCACTTATCTTTTTTAAGAATTTTCAGACAATAATGATTAAACCGTTGTAGCAGTTAACTTTATCTCATGGAAGGGGAAAAAGAGACACATGAAATTTAAACTGATCTATGCGATCTTCCTCAGGTTAGGGGTAAGAGCAGGGATGGAACCTTGCAAAGGTTTCTTCTGTCTTGCAAAGTCCAAAAAATAGCAAACCACACCCCCAAAAGATGATGTAAATATTTCCTTTCTGTCACGGCCTCAGGAGAGCCTGGTCTCTAGCAGCAGACCTCCTTAAAGTGCATTTCCCTCTGTAGGTGCCAAATCTTTCCGTGCATATGATGCTCTGTATCCATCCTCTGCTTCCTGGTAGTGCTCTAAGGGCTTGATCCTCCATTTACGGTCAGGATTCATCCTGTATACAGGCTTGCTTGGCCTATAGCTGTGGCTACGGCTCTCAAGCACAGCTGCTGTAGTGGAAATGAATGGAATTAGTCTCTAGTGAGGGATGCAACAGAGATTCCTGTTGTATCATACGTGCAGCAGCCTGCAGGGAGTTGCTGAGTCACGTACCAAATCTGCCTGTGACAGTGCAGAATGCTGCAGGGAGCACATTAACGAAAGACCATTTATTTGTTATCTTTGTTATCTTCCAGTGGCAGACTAGTGCGAGAATGTTAAAATACTGTATTAGGTTAGTTGTTATAGGGAAGGGAGAAGAATGATGCTTCAGAGTTATATGTCCACTAAAATTGAAGTTTGGATGGTATGCATTCAGAAATAATTTTATTTTCCAGTAATGACAATATGCAATATCATGTAAGAAATGAAATTGAAGAATTGATCTTATTCTTCAAATACAGGATAGCTTCAATATTAAAATTAACATATAAATTTAGCATCAATCTTATTTTCCCACTCACGTCCGCTGAGTAAATGCACATAAAGAATGAATCACTGAAACAGTAGACTGAGACAATCAAAGTCATTTTTCAAAGATGTCAGCACAAATGTGAGGTGAGCCTGTTCACCAACCATCCAACAAATGTTGCAGAGGTGGCCCTTCAGGCCCATAAGGAGGGCAAGTCGGAGACCCCCAGGAGGAGCAGCACAACCACTGGCAAAGACAAGGCAGGGGAGAGTTTGGGACAGGACATCCCCATTGCACCGTGCATAGCCCCTACCCTGACTGCTCCCTTACCTACAGGTATGTGAGCCACTAGAGAACGTGAGCATCGCATTAGGGCTCTCCACAGCATTCCTCTGAGGGAGAAATTGTTATTGTTTACATCTTTGTTGGCCTTATCCACCTTGTGACAGCTAGAGGTTAAGGAGCAAGGATTAAGCAGCGTGCCTCTGGGGCAGCAGCCAGCCTCTTGTCTCTGGTGGGCCGGCACGGCTACAGAGCCATGGGCAGAGCAAGCTTTCCGTGGCATTACCCATTGGTTTTGTGCACACGCACGGAGAGCTGACAGTGAAATCACCAGCAAGGCACCCGGGCAGCTGCCCAGCCAGGAGCAGGAGCTGTGCAGAGGGCAAGGGGTCAAGCTCTCTTGCTCCAAGAAAGCCACAGCTGCTCTAGCACCCCAAAAAAATAGAATAAATTTTTAAAAAAGACTTATTTGCTTCTGGCCTTCATCAGAGACCTCACCAGGCTCAAGCCATCTTTCATGATGCTTACATTCATTTTTTCCGCTGGGGTTTTCTGAGCATCAGTGCCTCCATCCTTACCCCTCCTCACCCACAGGTCTTCTCTCCCACAGCATGAAGGATTTGCTCCGACATGGAAATGCCCTTTTTTACCACAAGATGGAGCTGGAAAACGCAGGGTTTGTGTGTCCTGCCCGCAGGCCTTTACGCGGGAGCCGTGGGAAAGGACGCTGCAGGGCGGCGGGCGCTCCGCAGGCTCAGGGCACAGCCCCGCTGCTGCCAGCTGTGGCCAAACAGCCGGCACCCACCTCGCTAAAAGCACGGCCTGAGCCGGAACGGGGCCCACCAGCTCTCGGGTGGTCGCAGCGGGCTCCAGCTGGATGGGGCACCCAGGGCTCCTGCAGAAAAAGGGCTCCCTCGCCCCTCGGTTGCCCAAGCTGCGAGGGTGGGAGTGGGTGGGCATCCCCCAACCAGCACGGCAAGGGTCTGCGGAACCAGTCCCAGCACTGTGCGGGCAGAAGAAGGTCCTGTGTGGCGGCTACAAGTTAGAACTTTTATTTGCCTGTAGTGCCAGCCTGGAAAATGCAGTTAAAAATGCAGAATAAAGTAATTTCTCAAAGATACTGTTGCAGGCCAATCCATATTTTTTGAAAAATTAATCTTCTCGATAGCCAAACAAAAAACATCATTCTACATGAAAACCTGCATTTTTTATTTTGAACACATTTAGGTTCACTTTAGTTAAAAAAAAAAAGATAACTGTGAATTGAGTCAAAAGATATTTTATAATGCTGGACAAGAATTAGTTTAACTTGTGTGCTTTATCTGCTTTGATAACAGTTTATCAAAAAAGATCTAATTTTAAAAATCATACCACCAAATCTGCATTTTTCGCAAGTGTTTAGAGCGATAATACTTCACTCGACTTTAGACAAGGGTCACCTTTCTTTGAAAGATGTGTCCCAATTCCAAGATGCCAAAATTCTGTTCTCTGAAAACCTGCAGGCCATAGTGCATGAGGTCACTATGAGCTGTCGCAGATGCCACTGTTTGGTCTTTCTGCTGGAGATGATTCATCCTCTGTAGCAAAAAAAGAAAAAGAAAAAAATCATTCAATGTACTACACAGAGGTTTCTGCTGGAGGGAAATCTGTTTGGTGCATGAGCTCAAAAGCAGAGGTCCTGGACCTATCTGTTCTTATCTAGCCTTTGACACTTAATGTCTCCAGGACATCGGAGCACAGCATTTCAGAACCTCATCCTTTTCTGTTTGCAAGATCAAGCCTATTTTACCTATTTCCTTTTCTCTCTGGAGTGGATGGAAGACTTATTTTTTTACAAGTACCATGTGAGTGCAGGCAAATCTGTCAGTACAAAACTGGAATTCTGCATTTATGAAAATTCCAGATGTTTTCCATAAGGGAAGCTATTTATTTTCTTTCCTCCCTTCCCCTGCCTTTATGTCTTTGCTTTGTAGCATTAGCAACAAATAGCTTTTCTGAACAGGTTGGAAAATTATGCAAGAAAAAGGATCTCTCTGTTCATTTATCCCCTACGGAAAATAAAATCATTATTTTATTCTCCTTTTTGTGCGTGTTTATAAAATGCAATATTCACCGGGTGCACAAACCTTACAAAGGATGAAAAGCCAAATGAGAACACAGGCATTCATATTCAGCAATGACACTGGATAACATGCCTGATATATATTACAGTTTTAAAGCCTGTCTGCTTTAGAGTCCAACTTCAGGGCAGCCTCAATTGTTTTTGAGGTGTGGGACTAATCCATGCACCTGACAGGCCTGACAAGCCGTTTCATCTGCATTCATAGGTGTGTTTTGGAAAAGCCAGCTCTCAAGCAGACGCGGTCACTTGTGAACGGTTGAACAAATGGCACTAAAACCTTAACAAACTTCTAAGTGGACAATTAATTCAGTGGCATTCCTCATCAGAAGCAATTCCTAATGTTAGTCTGACACACGTAAGATACTCAGTGTAATCAATGCATGCAAACGTGCAATAAATTGTTCAAACCATTACTTTTCTAGACTTAGGGAAGTTGCCATTTGGCTAAACATTATTTTAAAGAAATGCCTGCTATTATATCCTATTTGCTTTTTTCTACTTCTACAGTATAGGAAAAAAAAGATGCTTTTGAAACATCGGGAGAGCCTTTTTTCCTGCTTGCTGTGACTGTAGCAAGTACTGCTTTACTCAGCTGAGCTTGGAAGTGTCTGCAGTACATACTCAAGACACCTCAGCTTCCCTGATGACAACATTTGCCTAATCTCAGTTGCAAACTATGAGGCAGGGAAGCAGAACCCAGGCTTGGAAAAGAGGCTTCCCTTGACTGCAGTTGCTGGAGCTGGACATTTTAACCCCAGCTGAGGACTAATCAGCTCTCTCTCTTCAGAAATGTTATTTGCCCAGTATAAATGACTTAAACCAAGATCATCTTAGTTTATTTTTCTAGAGTCCTTAACATGCTACATTAACCTGACAATGCTTAATCTGGTGTTCATTTCACAATACACTTCATGCAATTCACAGCTGTAATTGGTTTTACACTGACATTACACATTTCGACCTAGCCATGGGAAAAGAATAACTCTTAATATTATTTCTCTGAAAAGTGTCCAAGCTCAAATGGCACAGAAGCAGCTCATGCTAGTTTCATGTGCATATTTCTTTCTTCTGCCTTTTCTTTTACTGCAAGGATGATCACTGGCATAAAATTGTAAAGTCCTTGTTTTAGTCCATTTGCAATTGAACTACATTTGTTCGATTTCCTATGTCCTGAGGAGTTCTCTCTTATAAAACAGCATTCAAGTATTCTAGTTTAACATCCCCATTTTTCTGAGTTAAGGTACAAAGTAGACCTTGGGCTTCTGTTTCCATTACAAGTCTTCCAGAGTCCCATAACTGAGAGCCATAAAGTCTTCCTTTGTAACACACACTCAGCATGAAAGCCAGAGTATTGCTATTTGGCATTATCCAGTGAAGTGCAAGAAATTAATAAGTTATGTCTTTATTGCTATAGTACAATACCAAGCAAAGTCACTTTTTTAATACAATTGCAAGGGTTTCGTAGAGTTCATGTCCCTCCTCTTAGGGCCCAGTAGTTCAGCTGCACAGCAAGTATCACTTAGCCGTCACGTGTCAAATGTCAGTCTAAGATGATGTGTTCAGTATTCTTGAATCTGAAGAATCAGACCTTTCATCATACTCATCTTCTGTGTAAATCGGTTGCTTGGACACAATAGGACAGCCATCATCTGGGATCGAGATCCTAGGATCTTCTGATGAGCGGGTAGGAAGCACAGGTGAGCTTCGGAAAACGCTGGTTGAGTTGCTAGAGAAAGGACTGACATACTGGGACCGCAGCTGGTACTGCTGCTGCAGCGTCATGGTGTTCCACAGGGTGACGTCGTTGGGCAGGAACGGGCTGGACTGGTTTCTTGCCAAAGTATTCCTCAGCATCAGCGGATAGCGTGGTGGCTGAGGGAAAGGGTGCTGCAAAGGTACGGCCAGAGGATTTGGCACAACATTACTGGAATCGGCAGAGAACCTCAGCGTGTCGGGAACCCTAAATGCTGAGCCCACGGACCACTTGGAAGAGGAAATAGGGTACGAACTTAGTGTGTGTTCAAAAATGTGCCCGTTGGAAGGCAAAACAAGACCATCAGATTCTGCAGAAGTTCTCTCCCCACTGGCCACTGAAGACCGACTGGACAGGAGAACCTCTACAGCACTCACCAGATCACCACCGCACCCCTTCAGGATCAACTCCAGCACAGTTGGCTTTTGGTTAGGGAAGATCTTTTTCAAGACTTCAAGAGGAGGTCTGTTGGCTTTCAAACTGAAAGGTAAAGAAACTGTCCCGGACGGACCTTCTATCAGGAGGTGGTTCTGCTCTGGGTGGTACTTGGGGCTGTCTGGATGACTCTCTGTGCTACCCCCATTTTTCTGAACTGCATAACCAACCTCATCCACAGAAACAACTTCAGGGCTTTCAGGGGTGAAGCAACTTTTGGCTTTAGTCATGTCTGGAGAACTCCTTTGGTCTGTGTCTTTGTCACTGTAGATCTCAGTATTGTCTGCTCCACTGGCATCACCCACCCGCTCCTCATTCATGTCTGCAAAGAGAAGGCAGAGAAGTTAATGAAAAGCTGAGGCCAAAAGCTTTTACAGACATTTGAGGGTACAGTCTTCTTAAAGTGAACTGAGCAGGATCCTAGGGGGAAAAAAAAGCATTTTTCACAGAGTTCCTGCTAAACATCTCATGAGAACAAAACTGCAAAAGAGTAATGTGACCTGGTCCAGGCATTTTATGCTACCTTACAGGTATCTGTCTCTGTTGTGCTCTAACCCTGCACCGTAGCCAAAACAACCACACAGCCATTCACTTAACACTCCGCCCCCCAGCAGGATCGGGGAGAGAATCCTTCAAGAAAAAGGGTAAAACTCATGGGTTGAGACAAAGACAGTTTAATAGGACAGGGAAAATAAAAAGAATAATAGTAAGGACAATAATAATGACAAAAGAATACACAAAACAAGCGATGCACAGCACAATTCTCACCACCCGCTGACCATGTCCAGCCTGTTCCTGAGCCGTGGCTCTTCCCCAGCCAACTCCCCCAGTTTATGTACTGGCATGACGTCATACGGCCAGTTTGGATCAGCTGTCCTGGCTGTGCCTTCTTCCAGCTTCCTGTGCACCCCCCACCTTCTCACTGACAGGCCAGAGCACGGAAGGCTGAAAAATCCTTGACTGCTCAGCAACAACTAAAAACATCAGTATATTATCAACATTTTTTTGCCTCCCAAATCCAAAACACAGCCTCATAGTAGCTTCTGTGAAGAAAATTAACTCTATCCCAGCTGAAACCAGGACAGTCTCATTCTCTCATGTACAAGAAAAGAAGCAGTGGTCATTTTTCTGCTGCATCAAATATACCATATCAATCCTTTCCCACTGGTTACAAGGCAGCAACACACCGCCCACATGCAAGCTTTCTCAGAGGAACTTCACCACTTCCACACCATAATTCCTCACTAGCACTATCTCACTCCCTGTGAGCTGAACATAGCCAGAGGGCACTCGAGGGACCAAAATTCCCTCTGCAAGTCCAGCAGAACCACTGGTGGACCCGCTCCATCAAGACTGCTGGCTGAAGGTTAAAAAAATCTTCAAATAAACCAGTGTATTCCAGTTCTCGCTATGCAGAAACAGGTTCCTTCCCCAGCAAGAATCACAGGCTTTTCCTCCAAACCCTGGAGCACAGCTGATTCCTTGGCCTGTTAGAGCTTAGAATCTAGAAGAATCTGGTTTGGAGAGGACCTCTGGAAGGCACCTGGTCCAACCTTCTGTTCAAAGCAGGAGTAACCTAATATATAGAGCAGGTTGCTCATGTCCCTGCTCAGCTGAGTTTTAAATAATCCAAGGATGAAGACTCCACAACGTTTCTCAGCTCTTGTTCCAGGTACCTTGCTTTTTGTGTGCTAAACTAAGAAGGGCAAGAGCTGACTACAGGGAAACAATCCCGTTGACCATGCTGTCTCCAAATGGACACTCAAAAATCAGGCTACCCCAAATCTCTGGTCACTTTGGTAATGCCTGGCCAGAGTATGGAAACCTGTGAAGTAAGACTGCTTGTCAGAAAGAAGAAGAAGAGGAAGAAGAGAACAAGAAGGGTTGCCAGCTTTTACAGTTCATACACAAGGGGAGCAATGTACTTGCTTGGGATTGTTCACAGTTATTTCCCAAGAACGCTGTTCTGCTGGCCTTCCTTATACACAATGATGATCTTCAGTGACTGGGGAAAGGGTCATTGTCCAAGCTGTGGCTGACAGAGCCTGTTTCAACTGCACAGGGCAGTGTTTTTGAACACATATATGTGAAAGACTATCTGCAGGAAGCAACAGAACTATTCCCTTGGTTTCTCAAGCCCCTAGTGATCAGCCCAACTGGGTAAAGAAGCTATAAGAAGCAAGCAAAGGTTCCCAAAATGTGCTGGTGATCACCCCCGCCCAACTAAAATGGAGCAAGTTAAAGGCCTCGCTGCTCACCACGGACAATCCTGCCTCCTCCTCACCCCAGGAACTGGCAGGGCATTTCCCCATGCAATGGGCTGAGTTTAGTGTTGAACAGATCGGTTTGAGACAAACTCTACTAGTGCTATTCACCCACCTTGAGAAAAGAGTCAGGGTCTGAGCAAGTCTGCGCCGAGCGAGAAACCATTATGCTCACCGGAATAGAGCTATAAATAAATATGAGATCCTGGCAGAGCATAGCCTGACAGTCAGCATGGCAAAGTCAGCAAAGGGAGGTTCTCCTCACGAGGATGGCTATGCCAGGCAGAAATGATGGGCCATTCTGCAGATGTGTGATGCTGTTAGTGTGGGCTACAGAAGATGAGGATGAGGGTGGAGCTAAGGCATACGGATGCCCATCTGAAGATCTCACCTTGCTCTTTTAGCTGGGTAACCTGCTCTGGGTACCCATTTTTTTACTGGTTATGCTCTCTGTCCAGTGCAAATGGAGAAGCCACAACCCTTCATGTAGGTATATCACAGAGAAGGCAACGTATGTGTGCTCTTCTTTGCACACTCAGCGCATCAGCCTTGCCCCAGCAGCCGGAGGGGAATGCAGGAAATGTCTCCTGGCAGCAAGGTGGCAAAGTGTATCCTCCAGAGGAGGTGGTAAGACCTCGGCATAGCTCATTTGAAAAAAAGGGGAAGGCTCACACTACCTTTCCCTCCTAATCCCTTCACATGTTCATAAAGTGATACGTTTATTACAAAGGACTGGATGTTAAGAATAATTCACATCTGAGTGAATAGGCAATTTATGTGATGAAGCAGTCTGGGAACTGCTAATTACCTTCGTCCCCGTTGTGCCAGAGATAGAGAGGCATTTAAGGGAGAAAATGGTCCCAGTTCCCACATAAATATATTGTGCCATGCCACCCAATATTACTAAATGGACTACATGCAGGTAATCATATTTCAGAACAACTGCACTTTTGCAGTGTATCTTTATGGGCTGACAACAAGCACCACTGGGGAGCAAACATATGCTAAAGAAAAAAAAAAAATAGAGTGAGATTAGATCAGATTCCCTGATCCTGAAAAATGATTATTTTCAAGATATTTCAGGTTTGTTTACTTTTCAGTTTCTTTAAAAGTATCCTTATAAGGCTTGGCTAGAAATTTTCTTCAAATTCTGAAGACTCATTGCACTGCAGTTTGTATCTTTACCATCAGGAGACTGCACAGACCCCGACTCTTAGACTTGCACGGGTACGTTCTCCTGGTACAGCCCAGAGGACAGTGTTGCATCTCATCAGGCTGCTAGGCTCACAGGGTCAAACCCGTAAAATGAGATTTCGGTGGTTTAAATCAAACGTTGCTATATTAACACACGGACGATTTTCCTCCTCCGCCGGTGGACACTAAGTTTGGAAGCTTTTTTTTTTTTTTCTTTTTTCTGTTTTCTCTTCTCTCCTCTGCCTTTTTGAGACCGTTTGTCGCTGTCGGCGTCAGGCGATTTTCTCGGTGTCGCTTCAGCCCCCGGCTGCGGTGGTGCGAGGCGCCAGTGACAGACGCCGGGTGACAGACGGACGCCGGTGCCCCGGCGGTGGGACGGCCGCCGTCGCCTTATCCGGCTGGTTCCCGGTGGTTTTCTGCCTGGCAGGGGCATGATTTTACTCTATTTTTTCCCTCGTCTGAACGCCGTTTCCCCACCGCGCTCACGGCGCGGTTTTTCCTTTGTTGAAAACAGGCGCAAAGCAGAAATCGTTAAACAAACAAAGATTTGGGAGGATACGTTATAAATGTCTGCAGGCAGGCACCGAAATGTAGAATTGTTGCATGCCCACATTAATGCCAACTATCTATATTTTCAGGTATACAAAACTAAGGATTTTGTATGCAGAATATAGAACCCGCTGCTCTTAGCCAAAGGTTGGTTTTCATTTTTTTTTTTTTTGCACCGGCTCATAAGCTTCACGTGAGGATGTTCTAGGCTTTAAGAAAGAAATTGCATCCTGAGACATTTTTTAGGTTTGTGAGGTTTGGGTGTTTTGTTTTTGTTTTTTCCACACCTTCTATTTCAAATTGCCTGCATCCAGGTATTTGCTTTGCCAGTCCTGAGGAAACTAGGGAAATTGCCTTCTTATTGATGCAAACGATGAGGAGTGTTCATCAAATAATATGCAGTATTATTATTACTAGATCTACAGAGATGCAGTGAAAATACAGATACACATGAAACACCGTACAGGGGAATAACCCTGCATGCACTCACGATAAAAGCTACACTAATAAATAAAGCTGCTACAAGTTTGGAGGAAGGTATACCCCAATCTTTCCTTGCCTATTTCTACGTTAAGGCTCATGAGTCAAATGTTGTCAAGGAGCCAAATGAAAGTAAAATGCGTGTGAGAGAGAAGCTGTTCTCCTCAAGTTAATAACTTGTCTGGAAAACTTGGTCTAACACTTTGGAACGAAATTTGCTTCCTTGATACTCCCACTGTTGACTCTCTGTTAAAACCGCTTACACTCCGATTGTTAGGACAGCTCTTTCTGCAATACAGATTTTCTTGCATCCCCAAAACATCTGCTGTTTTCCGTATTTCTGTTATTGGAATGGACTGATACCAGGACTAGCAGAAAGCCGCATAAAGCTAAGGTCATGTAAAACTTAATGTGTTGCACGGGGGGGGGGGGGAGCCGGGGGGGAGATGTGGTGTATTTTTTTATTTGGTTCGTTGGTTTGGTTTTTGTTTGGTTAGTTTTTGGGTTTGTTGGTTTTTTTTTCAAAAATTAGTTTCACTCAGACTTTCTTCCTTATCTTCAAGGGTCTTTGTAGGTAGTTTTGTACCTACACAGTACCTTTGTAGGTACTTTGTAGGAGACTAGTCACTGTTCCCAAACTAGCACAGAGACTTCTGCGTGGCATTAAGAAGCTGTCTCTGAAATGAACAGAAGTCTCAATACAGCGTTACGTTAATTGTTTACAAGCCTTGATAACTACTACTAAGACAGAGAAATGTAGCACACGCTCATGTGGGAGACAGAAATTCACGAGCACAGTCTCAGGAGGAGGAATCACTCCTTAGCACAGGCAGATGCAACAGGGGTAGTTTCTAGGGGCGTTATTTGCACAGAGTGGAACTTCACAACTGTCCCACCGAAATGACCAAATCCGGCAGGAATAAAAATAAACGCCTCTGATTCTACCGTACATCGGGAGAATACCTCTTCTGTACTACAAAAACCTTCCAGGCGATTCATGTCAGGGGAGGGGTAGAAACGCGGCGGGCTGGGGTAGCAAATAATCACGTCCCCTGTTCCGACGGCGGTTTTCATCCAGGTAGCAGGGAGAGAGGGGAGAGAATGGGAAAGCCGCGCCGTTCCGAGCGCGCAGGATGGTTGGAATTAAACGGTTTATCTGGTTCAACGGTGCCTGCTGGCAGGAGGACCCCTCCGAGGAGACGATTTTCCGCTTTGCTCTCACGCATTCCCATGTTCATAAAAGAGGGGGGTGGGGGGGAACAACAAACAAAACAAAACAAAACCAACACAGAACCAAACCCCTCTGTAACACCGGGAGACCGGGGACAGCGCAGGTGAGGCCCCTGCAACCGGGGCTGCTTCCCGGCACCCCTGTTCCCAGGGCCGGGGTGCCCCGGCTCCCCCAGCCCGGCCTCGCTGATTTATGAAGATCTCCTCCGTTATTCCCCTCCGTCCCCGTAAAGCTGTTAGCAAAAAGTGCTGACTGGCTGGCAAGGAAGAATTTCTCATCAATACATTTTGATTGTATTTTGCAAGCAAAATGCCTGTTGCTTGGTAACATTTCACTTCAGCCTGACCTTCCCCAAAAGTTATTGCTATCAGATTCGATTTACACTGTCCTCCCGTGATTACTGTAATCTTTTAAGCTTGGAAGTTCATATATCAGGGGGAAGAAAAGTTGGGCGTGCAGGTCAATACCGTTCCTATCCGCCAGATTTATATCCTGCTGGCGAAGTTTATTTGTTTCACTTTCTGGAAGGAGCCGAGGCGGCTTCCCCCCCCCCCCTTTTTTTTTTTTTTTTTTTTTGTTCCCCCCTGCTCCCTCCCGGCCATTGTGTCTTCCCCAGAACTGGAGGAGAAGGCCATCTCCACACCCCTGCCCCCAAAGAGAGACCGGCTAGTCCTGCTCCCTGCCACCGCCCCGCCGGGCTCCGGCCACCCGGCTGCGAGTCCTTAAGGAGCCGGGCGGCAGCCCAGGGTTTGTCCTTCCCCTCCCGGGGCACCGGGTAAAACCTCGTCGCGGCCGCCGCTCGCTGGTGAAGCGGGAGGCCGGCGGGCTTCCCGGGCACCCTCGCCGGGGAGGGCCGGCGGGTCACGCCGGGGCGCGGGAGGGGGAAGGGGACGGCGGCTTCGGAACGTTACTTTTGCATCCAAAAATGTGTATTTACCGGTAGGTCGCACTCACAAGGTGCCGGCTGCGGGCGGCGGTTTCTGGCTCCGCATCCCCGACCTGCCGAGCACCGCCCCGGGCGCGGCGGCCCGGCGGGCACACGCCAGAGAGGGGAGGGAAGCCGAAACAACTGGCTGGGAGCCCCGCTCACCCCCGGCCACCCCCCAGCCCCTCCCCTCCGCAGAAACTCTCTGGCTCCCGCCGCCGCTCCGGAGCGGCCACAGAAGCGGCACGTCGCGGGGCCGGTTGGCAGCTGGCGACATTGCCCGGTGTCCCGTCCCCCCGCGCTGGTCTCGGCGGCTGCCAGCCCGGCTGAGGAGCGGCCCCGGCGCGTTGCAGCTCCTTCCTTTACAACACCGACAAGGCGCGCCCGCCGGGGCGGAGGAAGGAGTCGGAGCTTCCCCTCCTTCCCCTTCCCGCCGCGCCCGTCGGGAGGGAAAGCCCTCGACCATCCTCCCCCGGGCACCCGGCCCCCGCCACCCGTCCGCCGGATCCCGGCCCGGGCGCTGCCCGCCCGTCCCCTTCTCCCCGGACCCCGCGGCGCCCGGCCCGGCCTCACCTGCCTTGGGGAGCGGCCCCGGGAGCGCGGGGGGCGGCTCGGCGGCCCAGCGCAGGGCGGCGGCGGCGGCGGCCAGCTCGGCGGGGGCCCGCGGCGGCGGGGCGCAGGACGGCGGCCCCGGCGGCGGGGCGGGGGCCTCGGCGCTGCCCGGCGGCCCCGGGAGGGCGCGCAGGGAGTCCGGGAGGAGGCTCTCCAGGCTCTCGTTGGCCTGCTGCCGGCGGAGCGCCACCTGCGCGGCCATCACCCGCTGCCGCTCGATGATGAGGATGCACTTCTCGCAGGTGCAGTCCTTGAAGCGGCAGTAGCGCTTGTGGCCCTTCAGCCAGGACAAGACGCCGTGGTTGCGGCACCGGGCGCACTTGGGCGTCCGCTGCAGCGGAGCCCGCGGAGGCTGCGACACCGGGCCGCCCATGTAGAGGTACGGGGAGCCGTAGCCGTTCATGCCCGCGGGAGGAGCCCGTCCGGCGCCGGGGTGGAGAAGGGGGCAGTGGAGGCGGGCAGAGGCCGGGGCGGCGGAGGGGCGCAACGGAGGCGGGCGGGTGCGCCCGCGGGCTCCGCGGGGGGCGCGGCCCCGGCCCCCGGCCGGCGCTGGCACCGGCGGGCAGAGCGCTGCCGCCGGCCGGAGCCACACTGCCGCTGCCCGCGCCGCCCCGCCGGGCCACAGGCCCCTCCGCCCGCCCCCCGCCCGCCCCCCTCCGCCCCCCACCGTCTCCCCGCCGCCGGGGGGATGGAGGGAGAGAAAGAGGCCAGGAGGGAGGGAGGGAGGGAGGAAAGCTGAGGGGGGGCCCGTCCCCCAGCGGGCCGGGACTGGGGCTGATGCCACGCACCGGCGCCCCCTCCGCACGGCTCACCCCGCGAAGGCGCCCGGGGCTAGGGGGGCGAGCGGAGGCGGGGAGGTTTCCCCGGGGCCCGCACCAGCCCCGCGGGGCCGGGATCTCCAAGTCCGGACAGGGTGTTTGGACCTCGCGCGGGAGCCCCTCGGAAGCCTATGGGGACACGAGGAGCGGCCGCAGGGTGTGTGGCTGCTGCTGTCAAACCGCCCGTGGCCCCAGCGCCGCCGGGGGGCGGGTGTTGAGTCCAAAGTTTTATCAAAGTTTTGAAGCTGCCCTGGAGCACGGAGCCGGGCTGCGCCCGCGTCCCCACGGGATCGCGCCGCGGAGATGGGCAGCCGTGGGGAGGGCTGCCCGCCCCCCCCACACACACTCGCTGACTCCTGCGCCCCTCGCCCAGGCAGCTACTGAAACGCAAACGGTGGCTATCGAAAGACACGTGTATACCGGGCAGGCCCGGCTGCTCGCCAACCGTCTGATACGTCCGGGGCGGTAGGGCGGGAATTTTCTGTTACCTCCGGCTGCGGGGAGGTTTCTCGCTGAAACACGGGTGTTTCCGATATGGCATCGAAAAGTTTAAATCCGAACGTACTGTATTAGCGAAAGAAGGTGGTGCAATATCAACTGGGGGGAGGGGGCTGGGGGACACAAAAACTCACCGCCGGCGTTTATCTGCCCGCGGGCAGGCAGGGGCTGCTGCTGGCGCTCGGACCCGTTTCGCTGCCCCGCGATCTCTCTCTGCTCTTCCCAGTCACCTTCTCCACTGTTAACCGCTACACGAAATACACCAGTTAACGAGTATATGTAATTAGAAAATCAGATTCAAAAAACTCGGCCAGTATTTCGCTGGAGAGAATAAAACGCGCGGCGCGTGCTGTGAAGGCGCTGGCGTGGTATTTAATTATTTGGCTCTTTCCTAAATTACTTTTCGACTTTTAGGCGAAGAAGGACTCGGGGAGATCTTTCTCCCCAGGGCTGGGGGTGGGTGTTCGCCCCATCGGAAACACCCTCTGCCACCGGTTAACCCCACCGAGGCGGGGAGGTGTATCCCACGGAGTGTGGGGAAGAGTCTGCTTTCCCCCAGCGCTGGCGGGATCTCCCCGTCTTTGCTGCCGGGATGCCTGCACTGTGCCCGGACAGCCCTGCATCCCTCCGCGCCGCCAGCTGGCCTCACCCCGCGGGGCATCTTACCCACTCGTGGGTCCCCGTCGGAGGGCTGGAAGGGGGGAAGAAAAACAAACCAGGGGTACCTCACTCCGGGGACCAGAAAAATATTCGACTACCTCAGAATTGCAAGGGGCGCCTAAAAGACGACGCGCCGCCGCCCTCGGGAATCCACTCCCCCAAAACGAAGAAGCGGGGTGCAAGTGCCGGGGGACGGCGACATGGACACCCTCCTCCGCCCCGGGGCAGCGGCGGCGGGCGGGCCGGGGCCCCTCTCTCGCTTGGCTGCCCACCGGGCGTTTAGGCCGAAATCCTCGTTTAATATTAAGTGCCGTAATCCTTTTCTCATATTTGATGGGAATGTTTTCCACGTCCCAGTATTTGACAACATCTCCCCACAGGGCCAGGTCCGTATTTATGTTAGCAAAACGTCCCCTGCCTGAAAGCCTATTGTAACCCAGCACCTGACAACCCCGGTTCCCATTTCTGCTCGCAGAAAAGGTTTATTCAAGCACGTAATGGGATCCCGGCAGAAAGCTTTTCAGAAGAAGGGGCTATGGTAAACTGCACCACATGAACTCCGTTTCCAGGGCTATTAAGCTTTTAATTGGAAAACAGCGGAGGAAATTTCAAGGTGACTATAAGGTGTTAGCAGTTAGCGCCCAGAAGAATAGTCTGAGAGAGAGAATGAATGCGCCGAACAGATGCTGCAAATAACGTTTAGCGGAAAGGGCCTGGCTCCGCCAAAAGCTGGGCTCTCCGAGGAGGAAAGTCAAACCCGGCCCCAGCCCGCTGGCGTTTCGGTGCGGAGCCGCTCGGGGGAGGCGGCGCGGCCGCCCAGCTGCCGGCACCCACGGGAACCCACGTCCCGGGTGCGTGCAGAGGAGCGTTGAAGAGTGTTTGCACGGCTCTACAAGAAGCTTTTGGGAAAGGGGCGTTCGCGGGAAGCCCGGTTACCGTTGCGCGGGGTGTGGGGGGGTGGCGGAGAGGCAGGATTAGTTTCGGTTACACCTCGCCAAAACTGCTCTGAGGCAATGCCCGCGTCACAGGGGAGAAAAACAGAGGAGCAAAATTACGCAAAATTTGCTACTGGGAGAGTCG